>NC_090938.1:383013669-384215080 GCF_040938575.1 Ambystoma mexicanum
TACATTATTTTTCTAGGTATGTACACAGTGATATATCCTTTTGGCTCTCAAAATGCTTCTTCTGTGCTTGCGCATTGCACACAGGAGTCAGGGGATCTTCCCACATATGCACCATCGGACCTATTCTATCATAAACTTGATATTCCAGAAAGTTCTCAAGACTTTCCTTTTCTCCTCTTCCTTTCCTTTCCCCCTATGGTGCTAACTCTACCTCTGCCGCTGCGACTGGGGCCTGGTCTCTTCAGTCATACATGGGCCAGACGACCCCCCTACCAGTCCCCCCAGTATCCCTTGCCAGCACTTACCCTCGGTCTCCCTTGACCCTAATGAACAGAATGGAGTACCTGTGGTCCATGGGAACTCCCGTTCCCTGCACTCCTATAGATGCTGGAAGTTCCTTCCAGTCAAAAGTTGTTTCAAGTGTTACACATATTATCAAATATTTCAGGATTTAGGTATTTTAGTCATACACATTTTTGTCTTCATGAGGGTGTCAATTTAAATTAATGTTCTTTCACAATTCAATTCAAAATACATACATTAAATCAAAATAAAGTTAAATGGAAAATTTCGAGCTCAATGCGTTTCGAGAGAAATCTCTCTTCTTCAGGAGCAAAATACATTATATATCAATGTTAATAATTTTCAATAATAATATCATCCATTGTATTGGTGCTTTAATCTTTCTTTTGTGCAGATAATTCCATATTCCAACCTCAGTCTTGTATCAATGTGGAGTAATAGGTGCAATTGCTTGAATTTGGTAGTAGATTAGACGGTATGTCACCTGTAATGTATAATGAAGCTAAATTACTATGCTGTGATGGTGTTCATCTAGTCATTTTATTTTGGTAAAATAAATGTCATGATGTAATTTACCTGAACATGGTGTTGGGATGATATATGCAGGTTTGGAGTGTTCACTTCCATACACTAACGGAAATGTCAGATTATCCTCAATTTGTCAGCCAAAGCCAGTAATATGACCCGAAATACAGGTATACGTGTCCCAGTGCCATAGAGGAAACCACATTATTTTGCATTTTCAATTAGGGTGCCACACATTTGTAGTTGTCAAGTTTTGAGCATCGATCCATCACAAAAAATCTTGTGTTGACTTCACCCCATACATTGGGATATGTACTATGGTAAAACCAACTATTTATAAACCAGGCAAATGGTAAATATTTAGCTGTGCTCACCTATACGATGCTAGGTAGATGAGTGAACAAAAAGTTACAATTCTTGATTCATCTCCTCGCTCATTAGAAATAGTGCGATCGTGTTCATGTTTAATGAAAAAACAAGTGTCTTAATTCATCTACAAATCTATTTCCACTGGAAACTGAATAAGTCACTCTTACTCGATACTTACAATTGTTGGAGACGTTCGCGTTCTCTTATGTATCCTGCTTCAGCCGAGATGTGAAAAGTTTGCTAGTTGCTTGGCAAAAGCGCTTTAGCTACGTAATGTACTAACACTGCTAACGTGATTACTTTCTATGATAAGGATGCTGGGTACTGTAGTGTGGAAAACGCTAGAAAGCTAATTCCGAAACTACGGATTTTAACCATTGATATAATCCTGTTTATACATATGCGAAATCCCAAAATAGAGGCCGCATTACACTCACTGGCTAAACAATAGCTGGATCTTGCACATTTAAATGGTGACGTATTATATTACAAAACTGCTGGTTTTAATCTCTCAACACTCATCCAACCGGTCAATCACGTAGGGCCTCATTACGAGTTTGGAGGTAGCCATGGTGCTATTAGCGTCATAGATGCCTCCAAACTCGGGTCCGGATTCCTTAAATGAGGAATTACCGGGTCATTCCAACCTTGGAGGGCCCGGTAATTCCTCATTCAAAAAACCCTTCCCTGTTCCCATTAGAGCCCCTATAGGGCTCAAGGGGAATGGGGATGGAGCTAATAACGGGCCCGTTAATAACGGGCCCGTTATTAGCTCCATGGTCCCCTTGCGGGACCCGCAAAGGATGCCTGGTCTGACCAGACGTTCTGAGCGGGTCCCGCAAGGGAACCTCGTAATAGGGCGGAATGGGTTTACCGGCACCGCTAAACCCATTCCGCCCACCTCGTAATGAGGCCCACAGTCTACTTGTTCACAAAGTGCCTTGGAGGAACTGATGGATGTTGAAACTATATATCTATCATTTTAACTATAGTGTAATGGAAGATGTTGGTAGTTTAGTTATGCCCCTTTTGGTTGAATAATATGCATCCTTGGTTGTAATCAATAGTGGGACAGGTTTGTAGCCATTATTCCACAAAGATAATACAATTTGTGCATGTCATTCTTGTGAACCTTTACTGACATTATTATTTCAAGAACATGAACCTTGTGGAATTCAGCACCATTGACTCTGTCATGTTCGTGATGATATATATTGGGCAGAGACCCATATGATTTTACTTTACATATCTCTTACAACGTGCATGTCAATCTTGAGCTAATTACCAAAAATTCTCATTATGACCATTATTAACACTCAGACGCTGTTATGTCACCAATAAAAAGTTTAACTCATTGAATCTCATGCAGCACAGTATAAAATAATCTCATAAGGATTGCATTTTCATGGTATGTCCTATATCACCACAATCTGAAGGATTAATTATTATTAGAGCATACCATCGATATCTGTGTCCTAGTACTTCATAAAAATGCAATTAGAGAAAATTCTTCATTCATCCCTCGTGTCTCTAATGATTCTAGCTTGTGAATCCGAAACAAGACAGAATTTGTTGTAAAATCCACCCTCTTGATGGTCGTGTGATTGTCTCTAAGATTACAAATCTTAACTGAGACATTGGGCCTCATTCCGACACAGGCGTTAAGGGGTTTACGGCGCCGTAAACGGCGCCGACCCTTAATGCCTGATTACAAGGTTCCCATTGCGGGATCGCTGTTTAACGGCTGCTTTTTGCAGCCGTTAAAAGCCATGCCGCAAAGGGACCTTGGCGATAATTACGGCACCGTAATTTACGGTGCCGTAATTATCGCCTTTCCCCATTCCCATTATGCCCATGGGGCAAAAATGGGAATGGGGAAGGGGCCATTGGTGAATGGGGAATTACCGCCCCACTCACCTTGGAATGGGGCGGTAATTCCGCCATCCACCATGGCGGAATTGTAACCTTAGCGGCATGGACCATGGTGCTAATAGCACCATGGTCCTCCGCCAAGGTTGTAATGAGGGCCATTGTGTGATGTTTATTCCAAAAATGTCTTCATACTGGAGACCTCTCATTTCTTTTGCGTATGTTTGATTTGTGTTCTGAGATTCTATCTTTGACTCTCCTGGTAGTTTGCCCTACGTAATATTGTCCACATGGGCAGATCAATGCATAAATTGCAAATTTCTTTCATATGTCACGTATTCCTAGTTCAATTTTTCGACATGTATAGGGATGTCTAATATTCTTGCCCTTTTGTACATTGTTGCAGTGGCAACAGTTTAGACATGGAAATGTGCCTTTCTTTGGTTTTGCAAAAAACAGTTGTTCAGACTTCTCTGTTCTTTCTGCTTTTACCAAGGAGCCTATCAAATTCCTTCCCCGGTTGTATGCCATTACAGGTAGTTTTGGAAAAAGTGCAGTCAATTACTGATCCAATCTTGTGATTTTCCAGTTTTTTATAAATATTCTTCTGATTTGAGGACTCTGTCGTGAACATTGAGATAAGTAAATTAGTGGATGTTCTTCTTTTTGCCCTTTGTGTTGCGGTTTCAGTAACTCTGATCTGTTCTTCAGTCGGCATTTTCTTGATACTTCTGATAAAATCTGGTCTGGGAAACCTCTTTCTTGAAATCGTTTAATTTGGTCCTCTTCTGCTGTTTTGTATGTTTCTTCTTCCGAGACTATGTGTCTGATTCTTAGCAATTGGCTAAGGGGAAGATTATTTTTTAGATGTTGTGGGTGATGACTAGTGTAGTATAAACTTTTATTGACATCAGTTGGTTTTCTGAAAATTGTGGTATGCAATTTGTTGTTTTTGGGAATAATCTTGACATCCAAGAAATTCACATCCGGTGTTCCAATTTTTAGAGTGAATTTTAATCTTTGGGTTGCACCCGTTTAGGTAATTTAGAAAAGTCTCAAGTTCAGTAGCAGGTCTTTTCCAGATACCAAAAATATTGTCAATGTACCTTCTCCACAGGGCCAATTTAATTTACCATGCAGGGTTTTCCAAGATGTAAAGGGATTCAAAATAGAACATAAAAGTATTGGTGTAGGCTGGAGCCATTGCTGAGCCCACTGTGGTGCCAGAGGTTTAAAGATAATATTGTCCATGCAACCTAAAGAAATTGTTGTATAGTATCATAGTTGCCAATTCGATTGCAAACACTTTGTTAGAGGGAAAGTATTCTTCTTTCAGCAGTAACCATTCAAGGGCTTCCAAACCTTCTTCATGATGTATAGAAATGTAAATCAAGGGTAAACAGAGTCCAATGACTTTCCATCCTTTCAACATTGTCTAATGTGTCAAAAAATGTGTTGTATCACTGAGATAAGTCTATGTTGACTGAATTATAGGTTGTAATAGTGTGTCCAGATATTTGGAAAGATGCTCAAATGTGCTTTCCGTTGCTGCAACGATAGGTCTAAATGGAGGATTGGTAAGATTTTTGTGAACTTTTGGAAGTTCCCAGAACACAGGTGTAATTGGATTTTTGTTGATCAAAAAGTCTTTGGTCTTGTCAGTGATCCAGCCCTCCGTTTGTGCTTTATTAATGACTTGTTCAATCATTAGTTGTATTTCCTTAGTTTGATCGTTTTCTAAGGTTATGTAAGTGTTTTTATCTTCCAATAAGGCTAAACAGCCTTTCTTGTACATTGTTGCATCCATGATGACGGTGGCCTCACCTTTGTCAGCAGGCTTAATTTCTATTGATCTATCATCAGCTAGTTCTTTCAGTAACCTATGTTGATGTTTATGTAGGTAATGCCTTTTCGTGTCAATGAATTTAATGGATTCTAAATATTTCTGCATTTTGGTCTCGAAAAGATCTAAGGCCAAATTCCTTAAATTAGGACTGAAGTTACTTTTTGCTTTCATTTCTAGTATGCCAAACGAGGTTGACCTCTTCTGTGGTGGAGGAATTGAGTCAAAAAATACCTTTAACTTCATTTTCCTAATTAGTTTAGAAAGATTGATCTCTTCGTTGAATAAATTAGTGTTGTTAATTGGAGCAAAGGATAGGCCTAAACTCAACAAGTCCAATTGTTGTTTGGAGAATGATTTACTCGAGATATTGATGATCGGGTTGGTGTTTTCTTTTTGCTTCAAAGATATCTAACTCCCTATTCGGAACCTCCGTCTTCTAAAAAAAGGAACTGGTCGAATTTCTTCCCTATTTTCTGGTGTTATTAGAGGACTTATCTCTGAAGTTATTATACCCAAGACTGATGGTATTGCAGGAAATAGGTCTCTGCCTTTACTCGATGCGTCACTAGATGGGTCTGTGCTCTTACTCTTTCTCCTTGGTGTCTTAGATGGTGGAAATGTCTTCCCTGGTTGTTTTTGCAGTTGGTTCTGTTGGTAAAACTCTTGCCAATTTCTTATTTTCCTCTGTTCTATGTCACGTTTGTAAGAGTCTAATTTTTGATTAGTTAGTGCTAATATGTTCTTTAATTCCTATGCAGATGTTAACGTTACTAATTGTTCTTTTAGTTCAGTGATTTCAGAGTTCAGTTTGGATAATGATGATGCATGCTAATTCTAATATAGTTAGAATATATAGCATCTGTACAGTTATAAAATGGCTTGCATTTTGCTGCCCTACTCTTCATACGTGCAATCTTCATTCCGCAAATGAAAGTCTTCTCGATTCTTTACTTCGCCATCAGATTGGAAAAGGTCTATGCGTTCTCTTCTTTGGTCATCCTTCTCTGTGCATCACGCTCATTTCTTGTTACGTCACCAACCTCTAATTTTCACATCTTCACACTTCTTTAGGGGTCTCCCTTAGGAGACCGTCATCTCTTTAGAGATACATCATATAGGGCTTTCTCAGTGGATGCCTTGTCTCAAAGGCTTCTCAAGGTATAGGTGCCATTAATGGCGTTACACATGTCGTATTTTCTGGTTTCCAACATATAGGCAGAATAGGGGCAGGACTTCCTGTAGAGGCATTTGGCTGCTCCTCTACATCTTGGTGTTCTCTCTTGAAAAAGTGCTTCTTTGGAGTCCATTCCTTCACCTCTTCCTTCAGGGATCCTGCTGATTTTACATGTTCATCAACACTTCAAGTCATATGGCTGCATTTTCCATTCAGATTACAGTAGATCCATCATCCAACATACTTCCTGTGATTTCTTGGATGCAGTAACTTCATTTCCTCAGGTGCTTAGGTGCTGCCCTCGATATATTTTCTGATTTCTTCATCTGTCAACTCCTTGGGTCCAAACCGTGACTTGACATCGATCATAATGTTCATTCCTACTGCCTTCTTTGCTTTCTTCTTACACTGTGTGATTATTATCCTGTTCACACAGAATCAAAACATCACCATCACCAGTATTGCTCCCAGGAATTGGAAGATATTCGCCATCCATTGTGGAACCCATGAGAAGATAGAAACAAACCAGCTGTCCTCTGCAATGTCTTCTGTCTCATCTTCGATCTTGTTGTGCGGCTTTGTTAGCAACGTTTTGGCCTCTGTCAAGGTCCCATTCTCTTCATCGTGAGAAGGTATAAAAGCATGATGGCTCGATTTTGGCACAAAAACCTCCATCCATTGCTGTGATCATATCAAGGACATATCTATACTGGAGGGGCATCATTCTTATGGCTCTCAATTCCTCCTTGAGCACATTTAATCCCTGTATGGTAGTGTTGATTGTCTGCAGGAGTTCCCATCTGGTAATCTGTAACCATTTTGCATTGGCCATCGTCAGGATCCCTGGCATGAAGACAGACATGAAGATCGAGGCAGCCTTGCTGAATACCATATGCTCATATGGAATAGCATCAATGGCTTCTATTGATTTAACAGAGAAATAATCCCCCCTCCTTTTTTAATTGAGAAATTCAAGTGATCTTCGCCTCCTCAAATGGGCATCTGCTTTTGGAAATTCACCAATGTGCAGGTCACTCTTCGGAATCACTACTGCTTGAGCATAGACAAGTACTAAGGAACACGTTCCTCCCCAATCCTTGGGCAATTTTGCGCTTTGAAACACCTGTCTATAGGCGCTTTATAAATACCATATCATATCATGTAGGCTCTGGATCCACAAGCCCAATTTCAATCCATCAGGACGGCTGACCCTGCTCCCATACTGGAGACATCAACTTTAGTCTTGCAACCTATGTTATCCCCCACATGTCTTTTTCCCTTTCGTTGAAAGCAAAGTATCGCATTCATCAGTGGAATTACAAACATTGGGCCTGATTCATCTTCTACCCATGTCAGCTGCTTGGCATGAACGGCCCATAACTTCAAACATTCATCATTCACTTTTTGTACTTCCTGCACATATTCTCGTTTCAATAGATTAGCTGCACAGGACATCAATCCTTCTTACCATCCTTTCTTGGATTTAACTTGTCCATAGACTAGCCTCTGAGTTCTTTCCCAGCATACGGGCGTCCAAGCTATCTCTGCCTTATCAGGACAGTCCATGCTCTTCATTTCTGTTACGACTCCTTCATCCTGTTCTGCCCTAGGGTACGGGAGCATCTTGCTCTTCCATGCAGGCTCATTTTCCATCTGTATAGTCTTGATATAATCATCCTGGAATGGAAATTACCTTTTCGATCTCCATCGTAGAGTGGCCCAATGTCCTTGGAACTGTCCTCGAGTCATACATGTAGCAAGGTGGACAAGACATCTGGCATAAGGTACGAGAGAGCAAACGTAGCAACCCTCCTTAGATGTTCTCTCTCCCACCTTTTTCATGTGCTGAGCACATGTTATTACCCAGGTGTGCTGTTATGTGTTACTCCCATTATTATCTTCCTCTGCATTTCTCCTGTATCTTCCCCTTAAAATGTTAGCAGCCCATATAAACTACTCTAAAGTAGCTCTGCCCTGGGCAGAAAAGACGTGAGACCTTAGATCATCAATAATAGGCAAATCTACACAAGTTCCTAGAGTGGGAAGAATCAAAGGAACTTCTGCTTTGCTTGGACCAATAAAATAAAGAGTGTGAACCAGAAGAAACAGGAAGGCAAAGATAGACACTGCACATGTATATATTATACACCAGATTATTAACGTACTTCATTTATGACATTCTGGAATTTCTTGGGCTTGCTAAATTCTTAAACCCATACCATTTTCAAGATTCCTCATTTTTGCTATAGTCATTTAAGGAAATAAAAATACTAATCCGGCAATTGTAGTATATTTGGTACTTGTTGTAACTCCTCTACGATTGCTATAAGCAGCCTCCTTATTAAAGGGCAATTTTTAGGATCCTGTAAAAATGTGTGGATGTCCACATCTCTTCTAACAAGTGCAGGATAAGCCCGAAGAATAAAAACAAAAATAGCAAGTACGATACGATGCACATTACTTTTGGGGAGAATAATAAACTCAGTCGAACAAGTATTCAGTAAGAAATTAATCAGGGTACTGCTCACGTTTCCAATTATCAAAACCAAATTTGAAATACAGTTCAGGCATATTAATGATGTATCAAGAACTTTCTAGAGTTAATTTTAAAAGAATTTTGTGGCTCAAGAAACTAATTTGCACACCTGCTATAATATCTGTAAGGAGTGTCCAGTGAGAGCCACAGTCCAAATGCAAATCTGCATTTATTAGTCAATCTGTTGGTTTATCGTCCTTCTTCCTCGTCATCGATCCAGGATGCACACGCTGAACTTCTTCTTCTTGCCTTGCTTCTGGATAGATCATTGGGGGTGCGACAGTCTCACCGGTGTAGACCTTGATGTCATTCAGGTGAATCCAAGCTCGTCTGCCTTCATCTTTTACTGCTAAGGGAGTAATGTGCTCCACAATATAGGGTTTGTAGAGTCTTGGCTCATGCCACTTCCTACTAAAGTTACAGATCAGCACAGTGTCTCCAGCAAACAGTTTTGGTGCTGCTATTCTGAAAATCTGGTTGCTGAATGGTTTTCATCTGTGTTCTGAGCCCAACCCCCTTGACGCTTGAGTTGATCTGAAATGACAGAGATATTGGAGGTCATACATGTCAAATATTCATTTAATTCATTTCCTAACATTTTCGCTGTGCTCTGGGCATCACTTCTACTCCTCGATGAAGGAGTTGAAGGCACTCTCAATTGTCTACCTGTCACTAACTCGTGAGATGTGACGTGGTGGTCCAATCCAGCCTGCTTCCTCAGGGCTTATAAAGCTAGGGGTAGGCAATATAGCCAACCCTTTTTCAGCATCAATTTAAGTTTGGCAAATTTTTACTTTAGAAGGCCGTTGAGTCTCTCACATATTCTGTTTGCTTGCAGGTCATAAGCAGAAGAAAACGTGTGATTAATATTCAACAACAATCCTATTTGTTCAAATACTTCATCAACAAAATGTGGGCCATTATCGGATCTCAGCACAACACACACTTCCCATCTTGGAAAGACTTAGCGTACTAAAAACTTCACTGCGCAAGTGGCATCATGGTGTGTACAAGGACCTGCTTCGATCCACCTAGAGAAGGGACACACCACCACTATGAGATACATGTATCCATTACATACTTGCAGCATATCAACATAATCAATATGTAAATGCTGAAAAGGGCCATTTGGTTGAAGAATTACTCCTCTAGTTGTTCGAAGTGTATGCCCAGCAGCAAACATTTGACATACGATGCAGTTTACTACATAAAATGCAACGTGTTCTAACAGGTTTGGTACAAACCAATCTTCTGCAATTGTTGCAGCAAGAATTTCCTTAGTTACATGCACAAGGTAGTGCAGCTGTTCAAGCGCTACCTTACAATGCTACTGCCATCACTGGCTTTCCAGTACTGTCCTGTCACCATAATGCTTCTGTGGGAGATAAAGAACCCCCCCTCGATTCCATAATTCTTGCTCTTCCTTTGGTGCACTGCCTTGAATCGCCATTAACTGGGCTCTTGGTAAATGATTAAATCTTTCATTCACTATCATAACTGTAACTACCTTCTCCTTAACATCTTGAGTATCAAAACTGAAATATCTGAAGAATATGCAACCCTTTTGGTCTCCCTGTCTGCGGCTGTGTTCCCGCAAAAGATAAAGGCAGTTTGCTTAGTATGTGCTGCGCATTTTACTATCGCTATGGATACTGGGAGTTGCAGTGCCTTAATAAGTCTGTCCAATAATGATGCATGCTCCACTGGAGTGTCGTCCGCTCGGAGGTAGTCTCTCCTTTTTCAACATGCTAGCCCTGCGTGCACGGTTGACGTCACATAGGCGGAGTCACTGTACACCGTCACTTCCTGCCTTTCATGTTTTTCTAGAGCAACAATAAGCACTACCAATTCTGCAGCTTGCGCTGAAAAATGAGTCGGTAGTCTTGCATTTGCTACAACCTCAAATTCACTGTTTGCTCTATGCCTCACTACAGCTGTGCCAGAATGCCTTTCTCCACTTGTTTGATCAATTTTCGAAGAACCATCCATAAAGAGAATCTTCCCTCCTGACAATGCGTTCTCTTTTACGTGCGGTAAATCATCATAAAACTCTTCATAGTTCATGCAGTCATGCACATGCTCGCCCTCTGCCACTGGCTCAGCTACAAAGGTGGCAGTGTTCACTATTTTACATCTGACAATTTTAATCGCTGGGTTTCATATGATTACTTCATATACAGAAGCTCTCTGAGATGGCGATGTACCCTTAGGTTTCTCCAGAATGGCAAACAAAGCATGCTGCACAAAAAGCGTCATCGAATAACCCAAATACAATTGCGAACGCAGTGGCTGCCAATGACTGTTCACAAGGAAAATGCCCTTTCATAACTGGGTCTAAAATCCCACTGTAATATGCCAGAGGTTTGTACCCTAATGTAGTCCTCTGTGTAAGGGCTGCTGTCATAACTGTCCCAGGCTGTACAAATTGCTTTCTTCAACTCTTCAAATCCTTCCTCCATTTCCTCAGTCCATTCTATTTTCTCTTTATGCACCTGTGCTGTCTTGTCTTTGAAATATAGTCAAACACCCATGCTCTCACATAATCCCAAAAACTGTTGCATTTGTTTCACTGTGTGCGGTTTTGCAGTTTTCATGATCGCTTCAGCTTTTTCAGGTATTACCCTCTTTCCCTCATGTGAGATCAACTGGCCTATGTACAACACTTCTTCTTGACAGTACTGTACTTTCCCTTTGTCTACTTTGTATCCCTTGTATGCTAGAATAGTCATTAACTGGATTGAGTCTTGTCTACAATCATCTTCTGTTGTGCCACGAATCAAAATTTCATCTACGTACTGTATCACATTATTTTTCAAATCAATATTGCCTAGCTCCATCTGTAGGATTCTGTTGAAGATCGATGGGGACTCACAGTACCCTTGAGGCATCCTAGTGTGTTTCAGGCGAATTTGACTAAACGTAAATGATGTCAAGTCTTGTGAGTCTTTGTGCAACGGGATTGAGAAAAACGTATTCTTTAAATCAATCACCGTAAAATATTGCCCTTCTACTGAGCCAGGTAGCCATGTTAACAGGATGCTCACCCCATAAAGGAAAACTTTGGGTTCTATCGGCACACCTCACAGAGCCATTTGCCCTGTAAATGCCAATATAAGCTTGCCCATGTTCATATAGTGTAGAGTGGAGCACACTATACCTTTGTCAGTAAAAGAAATCGTCATGTTAGGTTTTGTCATTAAGCCTCTTCCCAAAATATTAACTGGTATCTGCCGTCAATACAACAATGGAACAGACATGTCACACACTCCTATGGAGACTGGTAATTCATCCGTAAAAAAGAACTCGATTTGTAGCTCCAGAGAATCCTTGAACATTCATGGCATTTCCCGACATTGGGTATTTTCCCTCTCCTATACATGAACGAGTTGCACCAGTGTCTTCTAAAAATGAAAAAGATTTGCCTCCTATCGTCACCTCAACCCTTGGTTCCTCTTGGGGGTCTGGTGTCACAGGTAGTACTGAACACATCAAGTCACCCTGTGAGCTGTCCTATTGTGGATACATGCATACTCCTGTACCTTCGAAAGAATTTCCTCCCACCACATGGACCCGATTCTAGGTGTCAATAATTGTCCTGTGTTTGCATTCAGCTGTATCTGCATGGGGGCATGCTGAGTCCAGCGTTCCTGAATGTCCTGAATCTAAGCAAGTAGATTCTCATCTTCTTTCGTGTCATAATCACACCCATATCTGGTACATTGGGATACTGTACTCTGAGAGCTCTCCAGACATCTGCCCTACAATTATTAAATGGCGCTCCATTGTGTGCTGTATTTTGTGATGTCACACTTGAATAGCCTGCTCTCTTCCAAATGTCATCAGCTCTTTCCCCAAGAATGGCTGCTGGGAGACCCTTAATATCCCCTATTGCCAAGGTATTTCCTCCTGTCTTTTTTTCTAATTCATAAATCAATTTTCCCACACCCGCCATTAAACTGGGGAGTTTGCACCTTAAAATGTCCTTGTCCATCTGTGGCCATGGAATATGCTGTTGTCTTGCTAGTCTTTTTCCTATAAGGGAAACTGTGGATATCTCGATTCACAATCGGCTCCCATCGTCTGCCTGTTCATAGTGGGGACAATGGTTCCTGATCACCTTCTTCCTGGCAATGACCTTAACCTGTTTACATATGGCAGTGATTCTCTCTTCTCGCTATATGATCGTCCTTCAGGGCGCTCTGGATATGCTATAGGATCTGGTGTCCTTTCCTTAGGTTGCTCTTGATCAGACCATCTTACTTCCTTGTTTGCCTGTAGGCCTCCCTCGGGGGCACATGCACCTCTTCCCTCTTCCCCACGGAAGGATTCTCTTTCCTCATCTGACATATTTAGTCCCAACTACTGTGACTCTCATCCTCTTCACCCTTATCCAAGATCAGTCTACTTAAATACAAGGCTCTGTGCTCAAAACTGAATGGATTATTCTCTTTGCTTTGTGGTTGGAAGATTGGGTGTGATCTCCCTTTCCTCGGCTTCCCGATTTGCCACCTTCTCTTAATTCCTGATAGGCTTTATCAGTCCTATCTCCGATGCTTCCTATATCAAAGTCCTCTTCTAGAGTTACTCTAGATGGCCCTGATGTTGCTCCCTGTAATGGGATCAACTCTTCTATACTGCTTCATGGTATTACTGGACTTGGCTCCATTAATTCCTTTTGAATAAGATCAATATTGCGTTTCTGCTGTCTTTTTTCATTCTAATTCTTCATCTACTTCTCTTTTTTTTCTTCCCATTTAACTCTTTCCTCTTCTTGTCTTATCTCTTCTCTCCTTACCCCTGCTCTTCTTGCTTCCACTTCCTGTCATCTCTGTATTCTTGTCTCCCTTAATTTCTGCACTTCCTCCTCTTCTCTCTTCCTTTCTTACTTATCCCGGTCTTCTACCGCTCTCTGTCTGTTATCATACTTCCTTTGCTTCTCTGCCCTTTCTTCTTTATTTTGTTGCTCCTCCTGATACATCTGTGCTTGCCACTGCCTGCTCTTCCTTTTATGCTCATCTTCTTTTAATATCTTCTCTCATTTCCTGTCTTTTCAATCCATCGTGTCTTGATCTTCCCTTTGCCTAAGTTGCTCAATGCTTTTCCCATCTAGCTTGAGTAATATCTGTGCTCCCATCCATCTGTTATGTACGAGCGTAACTTCGTCAGGTTTATCCTTCTCCCCTTTCCATCTCTTTATCTCTTGTTCTATATCTGTCGATACATTTGATCGCTCGCTTTTCTCTTCCCTGTTTTGTAAGAGCGTAAAGATCTCCTTTTCTCTTAGTCTCCTCTGGACTATCATCACTACTATGAGCAGGTGGTTTGTATATCGGATTACTATACCCCGTCGCTGCTTTTAGTTCCTTTAATGAATACAATCCTACGTTTTCTGTGCTATCGCCTTTTACCTCAGATGAGGCAAAGGGAGCAGATTGACACCTGCCTCCTTACACTGGTTAAGCATCCACTCCTCAGGTGGCGGATCCTCTCTCTCTTCTTGGCACATTTTCCAAAGCTCTAAAATAGCTAACCTTTTCTCAATTTTTTTTCCTGTGAACGCAGCGTGCAGGTATGTGGTCATGTGTTGCAATACTGCTTTCGACAATGATCCCCCTTGTGGCCATGGCATGAACATCTTATCTACCTTGCCTTTCATCCATTCTGCACTGTACGGTTTGAGCTTGTGCATGTGTTTTGGCAATATCTTACATAAATGCATCAGAGGAGTAATGTCTCCCATTGTGACAAGTCTTAATTGACGATCAATACTTACCAGTGTTTACAAAAATACTTTAATCAAAACAAATATGACCGTGCTCCAACGATCGTTGCTCAAAACCTCTGTTTTTGAATAATCTCAGTCTACCTCTGAGTCGGTACCGACAGTTTCTCTTGATAGACACTATGTCTGCTTTACCTTTTCTCAACTTTCCTTTATACAATTGTCGCTCTTCAACCCCTTAATTACCACAAATACACAGACTAATCGACTCTTCACATTAATCCTCAGTGATCACTCTTTTATCTCCACCCCCAATAATACGCTGATCACTGGATGTGAATTGTTATCTTAACGGATCTGTCCAATACGTAACCTATTTTACTTTGACTGAAATGTATAACCATTCCTTCTGAACCCCCTTGGGTTAGGACTTGACACACAAAACAAAACCACTTGTTTTCACGTTACTTTTTAACTACCCATTACTTTTCCCAGTTACTTTCTAACTACCACAATCCCATCCCCTCAGTTTGCCATTTCCTTTGGTCTACTCACCATTCGCTCGTTGAGCTTGAGGCCTTCGGTATCGACTCCTGCTGTCATGGGTATCAGGCAGGTAGTTGGGGCAAGCTGGGTGGAGGCTTGGCAGGCGTGGCATAGGCACACAAAGAACCAATAGCAAATCCCTCCTTTAATCCCTTCCTAGTGTTTGTAGCAACTTTCTGGTAACCACTTCCTGTTGCCAAACAGGAAGTGCATGATGATTCATGAGCTCTCTAGTGTTTGGGTGTGGCTGGCTATATAAGTCACCCTCAAGATTCTTCCAGTGCTTCGTGTTGCTTACTGTGAGCTGTTTCAGAAACACACTTGCCGTGCTCTGGATCAGCCAGCATCTGCTTACCTGCTCCGGATCATCCTGTTTCTGCTTACCTGCTCCGGATCATCCTGCTTCTGCTCACCTGCTCCGGATCATCCTACTTCTGCTTACCTGCTCCGGATCATTCAGCTTCAGCTTACCTGGTTCTTACTCCACGCCGCAGCTATCTCCAGTTAAGAGGGGACTTCTACACCGGCACCTGTAAGAACAAAGAAGAACAGCGTTAACACGCGCACATCAGTAACGCTGCGCATACTCACTGAATCTTCCCGCAACGCTGGAATCCCGGTTAGTTGCACGAGCACACAAACCCCTGCAAGAAAGAAGAGACATTATTCATTGCGCTCGCTCCAATAACGTGGATGCTTATTTCACTCAGCTCTCTCTCTCTGCGTGGTGCAAAACCACCAAGTCTCCAGTAGTGCTGAACCCGGACTCAAGACGCTAATACCAGGGAAAGGGAGAGACATTACCAGGCGCGCTCGAATTGAAGGCGCTGCGCAAACCTACCAGCAGCTAGCTTCTACACACAGCGCTACTCACCCACAAAAATACCGGCAAACAAAGACAATATGGACAATTTTGGACACTCAACATTCTCCGCGCAACGTTCACTTGTCGGAAGGACTTTCTAGCCAGTAAAGAAACTGGCACCTTGAACTCTCGGCCTCGCTGTGAAGGCATAAAACAGCGTTTGGCATCTGAACTCAGCCTACAGACATTGGCACCAATCACATGAGTGAATCGCGCCCCTGCAAATTCAGGATGGAGTGCACACCCTACTAAAGATCAAGGTAAGCCCATACAGGGACTTCACAGCACACAGTAAAGAGAAGGGAAGGGCCCAGGGGAATCGGGTGAATTCAGGTCTGAGTGTACAACTTGTATTTGACAGGTATTCCTCTGGGTGAAATAGGGGAAGTGAAGACTCGGGGGTCAAGGGAGGCCCGTCCATCGCTCCTGCAGAGATACAAGTGAGTGTGACACCTGCCTCCAATGTACCATTCGCAAAGCGCCTGTGAAAACCAGCAGGGATTTCTTCAAAGAGGGGCCCACCCCACCGTCTTGATTTTCTTTCAAGAATTCTATATCGACCGCTCTCCACAGGAAAGCTTGCGATATTCCGGCTAGATGGCGGAGTGCGCCCGATCGTCCAAAATAATGGAATCTTACTGGTCGATGGGTATTGCTACCAAGCCATCCGACATGCTACCAAGTGAACCCCTATCGTCCTTATAATTAAGGTAACACATCATACAATGGATGGGGTGGAGATGGGGTGGAGAATAACTCTCACACCAAATAAGAAGACTGACTCAGGAAGTTGGTAAAATATCTGTTTTATTCTAAATTATCTAAAACAGGGAGTACAACGGACATCAACAGACATCGCACAGCATGGTCTCAATGCATTTCATTAAAAAATATTACTTTTATAGCAAATACTCATCACGCGTGACGTCATCCTACGAGGCAAACTACGAAAACCTTTGCGGGATTGATTATGATTGCACTAAGGCGAGTATCTAAGTATAATTTCTATAAGGGAATGGATTGTAGTTGGGTCTCTATTTTCAGGTGGGTAACTCATACGTTCCATTAGTGCAAGTCATCTTTGACAGTGATTAGAAACACGATACATCATTGGCTCTCAAACTATAAGGCCCTTCATTATACGGCCTCCTACAATTGATTGGCATGCTTGTACCCTTCTGGAACATTCGATTCTCTAGCAGCACGTAAGCTGGTACCCCAGGTGCTGGTGTGTGGACTCTCTGACGTCTCTAAGAAGTCACACTGCCAGTTGCACCTCCTGAGAGGTATTCTTCCTTTCCTCTCCTTCCCCCAGAAGCTCACTGTCTCCAGAGCTCTGGTTCTCTCTATGCTGAACTACTGCAACAGCCTCTTTCTAAATCTGCCTGCTTCTACTCTCTGCCCTCTGCAACTCATCCAGAACAGGACTGCGAGACTTGTCCTTGGCCTGAAGCCCAGGGATCGTATCTCTCCAGGACTGATAACTCTGCACTGGCTCCCAGCAGCTGCGAGGGTTAAGTTCAAAATCCTCTGCATTGTCCACAAGGCCTTCTGGGGACTGGGGGCTCAATACTTTCAACACTCTCTTCCTAAATATCTTCCTTCTCAAGCCCTTCGCTCATCCGCCTCCAACTCCCTCAGGGTCAGTCGCTTCTCCCAGCAACAAGTTGGTAGCAGATCTCGCCTCCCTGCCTCCCTGAAACTTGAGGAGAACCATCTCTGGTTCTGCAAGCACCTTAAAACTTTCCTCTTTGCTCCTGCTTTCTCTCTGCCTCTCCCTGCTGAATTCCTGGCTGAATCTGCACTGGTTACCTGGCTACCCTCCTCATCTCACACCTGCACTGCCTCCCTGACAGCCCCGGCACTTGGGGACTGTTTTTTGATATCCCTACAGTCCCCCTACCAGCACTTATGTCTGCACTTACTTTGCACTTGCCACCAGCTGGCAGTTTTCTTTTATTTATCTTATTTATTCTAGTATCCCATGTATTGCACTTTCCCCTCCCCTTTCCCCCACGCACTTTTCCCCTTTCCCCTTCCCATGCACTTGCGTGATCTGAATGACACCTGGCCTAGTAAGATCGTTGTCGGTCTCCCCTCTGTTCCCCTCCCTTGCCTCGTCATGCCTTGAAACACTTGTGTATAGGTGCTTTATAAATGCCATATCATATCATATCATATATTCGAGCCTCAGTTTATTTCTTTGCTGCGACACACACACACATCAATCCTCCCTTCTGAATGAGTTGAGCTTACTGAAATTGTGACATCAAATGTCCAGATTCTGTACATATATATATATTATATATAGTTATATATAATATATATAATGGCGGCACCGCCTGCAGTCTATTCACTACGTTTAGCCAGCCTTTACGATTACTTAGTCTACTTGCGTTACAGCATCTGTACATTTATTAAATGGATTGTATTTTTCTGCAGTGCTCTTAACACGTGCAATCTTCCTCCCGCACATGAAAGTCTTCTAGTTTCTTTACTTCACCATCAGATTCTATAAGGTCTATGCATTCTCTTCTTTCATCAACCTTCTCAGTGCGTCATGCTCATTTCTTGAGACGTCACCAGCCTCTCCTTTTCACATCTTCACACTTCTTCAGGGGTCTCCCTTAGGAGACCGCCATCTCTTCGGGTATACATCATGTAAGACTTTCTTAGTGGATACCTTGTCTCAAAGGATTCTCGTGGTATAGGTACCATTACTGGCGTTGCACATGTCACAATTTCCGATTTCCAACATAAAGGCAGAATAGGGGCGGGATTTCCTGCAGAGGCAATCAGCTGCTCCTCTATAGCTTTATACTTATTGAGCATATTAATGAAAATGAAAGTCTAATTGGAGTAACCTCTAAATTCAGTTTCACCCCCACTTAATGTGATGTCATATTGGAGATATCTGCAATAAACAATTGTAATTTTCTGAAAGATCATATTCCTCACATGTGATCATGTTACTAATCGGTTCATCAAATTGCTCTCACTCAAATGAATCCAATCATTTGATTTTCATCTCAGCACGACATGTCGTGTGTGCTACAGATATTTACATTTTTCCCTCTGGTAAGTTTATATAAAAATATGTTTCCATCTCAGAATAATGACCCAGCCAGCACGGATGCTAAGATGTGTGAATCGCCAACATGTGCTGTTTCTGCTGAAAAATATCCACATTTAACTAATTTGCATTATTACACAATTATCAAAAAAATATAATTTTATATTCAGCTGTTGGAGCTTTTCACCTGGAATAAGTGAGCTTCTACAACATTTCCTTCAAAACCTATGAACAAAAATATGATTCCATATGCAAAGTGTACATAATGCATTTTTTTCCTTAGTATGCAGTGGATTGAACACGATATTAATGGTCTCTGCGCGATTAGGTATTGTTGTACTTTAATTCTTACTCAAAAAAACGCCCTCTTCTTACACATGTTTCAACTCGGCTGAGCATTTTTCAAATCAGGGCTATAACAGAAATACTTTAAATGGAGAGTCCACGTAGCGGTTTTGGATAAATCAGCCAACGCGAGAGACTGAAGCTGTACGAGATTTGGACTATGGGATTAAACCCTTTAAATAACTTATCCAAAACCGCTACGTGGACTCTCCATTTAAACTATTTCTGCTATAGCCCTGATTTGAGAAAG
This sequence comes from Ambystoma mexicanum, assembly GCF_040938575.1. Taxonomy (NCBI): domain Eukaryota; kingdom Metazoa; phylum Chordata; class Amphibia; order Caudata; family Ambystomatidae; genus Ambystoma; species Ambystoma mexicanum. Next base: position 383,033,093 of record NC_090938.1, read on the forward strand.
GCTCAGCCGAGCCGAAAAAAGTGTAATCAAGAAAAGGGTGTTTTTTTGACGGAGTATTAATTAAAGTACAACAATACTTAATGGTGCAGAGTCCGGGAGTTTTTCTCAAATGTTAAGCAAGTTATGACGGTTTAGACTTTATACCGTTACACTCCAGTGAAATGCGACACTGTAACTTACTTGGTATTAATATAACCTAACCCTAAGGAGTAAATAAAGGATTGGAAGGAGTAGCCTGGCAGATAAACTTTCAAGAAAGCCTTTTCTCTGACAGTACGATATTAATGGTGTTTACAGTTCCTGGCCTGGTGACATCTGAACAGAATCATTTCCTCTTGAAACCTAGAGCTGGGCCATTTATGACTCATGAGAATGTGGCTGCTGGTGGCCTGGTTTCAGAAAGCTCTTTGGAGAACAAAGCTGGCAGGGCCATTTCTTGACCTAGTTCTGTCCCTTTTGAAGGAGGTTTTCATCTGCCCTTCCTTATGTCAGACACCAGGACTCAGAAGGTTTGCATTACCTTCTCCAGGCTGATTAGCCCGCAGCAGACGGGCTTTTGCACAGGATGTAGTACTCTGCATAGCATATGGGCACTTCATCTGCTGTGGCAGAGGCTAGCTGTAAGGATAACGGCTGCCTATATGCTTGCTTTATAGACTACTCCTGTGCATTTGATTGCATCATCCGGGCCCGTCTCTGGGGAAACAAATAAAAAATGGGGATTGATTTGACTCTGTTATATTTCATTTAAGCTTTATATACCAACACTAGCGTCTCAGTCAGAGTTGCACAGGATGGAGTATTAAGTACATTAACACCAACGTCAACTTAAAGGAGGGCTGCGTTCTTGCTCCTGCCCTTTATAATTTGTACGTGTCAATCTGTCAGGCTGGAAAAATGCCATAGGGTGGCTGTGTTACGCAGATGACACAGTCCTAATTGATCAAACCCCACTGGGCCTACAGAGATCAATTGCTTGTTTATATGAGTATACAAAGATGAATGGCATACGGGTCAATAGGGCTAAAACAAAGGTCATTACCTTGAGGGTCAGTAAACATTGTAGCATACCGTTTAATTGGCTTATTGGAGGGGAAAGGTTAGAGGTTGTCAATTCTTAAACCTATTTAATACAAACAATACGTTCATACCCAACTGTAACTTTCTACAAAGAGACGACACAGGCAAAATGAATTGGGCGGTGGTTAGTCACAAAGAACCTTTATCAACCGTAAATGTGGTGGGTCTGTTGAAGCCTTGCTGGAGGTATACATAAGGAGTATTGTACTTGTATTTTATATACTTTGGAAACCCTGTGAGAGAGGCATGGAGGATGGATTAATGCTCTGGAGGGAAAACTACTTTGTCCCATTTTAGGCCTACCTAGCACAGTCCCAGTGGAGGTACCTCGCTTGCAAGATGTAAGTTATAGGTAAAACTGCAGAGATGAGCAGTCTGTAGGGCCTCTCTAATGTCACTAATGGCAGATCATTTAAAATTATTGAAAAATTGAAAAGATGACACCTTTAAAAACACGACTTATAGGGAGGGAACTTGATCGTACTGCTCAACAACATTTAGACGAGCAAAGCCTGAACATGCCGAATGAGAATGAACTTGGTATCTTTTGGAAAATGTTAAAAAACAAACCATTTGAGTGGGACAGAGTACACAATATTGAAGCGTTAACTAGGAAAAAAACGTTATTTAGAGTATACTAATCAAGCTCATTGGCCAGGCGTACCTAAAAGCTATTTGTGTAAGCTTTGCTGTGCTAGGTTGCGCCGCTTTATTAATCAAATGAGATTAAATATAATACCAGCATTTGAGTATACAGGGGCCTGGAATGGTGGCAACCCTGAGCAGAGAATCTGTCGGTTATGTAAGTCCGAGATCGAAACGGCCAGACGTATCCTTACGAGTTGTCTGGAATTGAGTAAAATATCTGAAGCGTTATGGGACGTATTGCTGTGTAGATCACAGCATACAGACGGATCAGTTTTGGTCTACTATATATTCCGTGGGATCACTTGTTATTACGGCGGCGGCGCACCACACATGGCTATTGGCACTTCGAAAAATAGCTTTAGAGGTGCTGTGTAAAGTTTATGGGGATAATTAATAGACTTCCGCGTACAAGTGGCACACAGTGTGCGCGTGCGGCAGTCTGCGTGAGCCGCGTGTGCCAAAATCCATTTCCGCGCACAGCGTATTCATGGATTTTAACATCCATACCCCGCTGCGTGGGAAGTGTTACAAGTAATTGGCCCTGTGCGAGCGGGGTACGTGTATTTCGGGGGTGCACAGGAAGTTGCGAGTGGGGTATGTGTATTTCGGGGGTGCGAGGGAAGTTTCACACGCGATTGGCCCTGTGCGAGCGGGGTACGTGTATTTCAGGGGTACGCGGGAAGTTTTACACACGATTGGCCCTGTGCGAGCGGGGTACATGTATTTCGGGGGTGAGCCGGAAGTTTGCGAACAGGGTACATGTATTTCGGGGGTGCGCGGGAGATTTCACACGCGATTGGCCCTGTGTGAGGGGGGTACGTGTATTTCGGGGGTGCGCGGGAAGTTTTACACGCGATTGGCCCTGTGCGAGCGGGGTACATGTATTTCGGGGGTGCGCCGGAAGTTCTACACGCGATTGACCTTGGGCGAGTGGGGTACGTGTATTCTGAGGGGTGCACAGGGAGTTTCACACGCGATAGGCCTTGGGTGAGCGGGGTACGTGTATTACTGGGGTGCGCGGGAAGTTCTACACGCGATTGGCCCTGTGCGAGCGGGGTACGTATATTTCGGGGGTGCGCTGGAAGTTCTACACGCGATTGGCCTTGGGCGAGCGAGGTACGTGTATTTCTGGGGTGCGCAGGAAGTTTGCGAGCGGGGTATGTGTATTTCGGGTGTGCGCAGGAAGTTTCATACGTGATTGGCACTGTGCGAGCGGGTTATGTGTATTTCGGGGGTGCACGGGAAGTTTTACACGCGATTGGCCCTGTGCGAGTGGGGTATGTGTATTTCGGGGGTGCGCAGGAACTTTCACACGTGATTTTGCTGTCTGAGCGGGGTATGTGTAATCTGAGTGGTGCACGAGAACCTTCACACGTGAATTTGCTAGCAGAGCAGGGTACGTGTATCCAGTGGGGTGCGCGGGGTGTTACACACGTGAATTGCCAGTGTGGGTCCTCCCAGGTGTGCCCTCGACCCCCTCCCCAGCCCGTGCAGGCAGCCCACACCACAGGGGACTACCCTGCACCCCTGGTCATGTCCCGCAGGCAGCCCATCCACCATGGGCATGCCCCCCAGCCAGCCCACATGTCATCTTGCACTAGTGATCACCGACTCATGTCCCTCAGCACCCCCACCCACCCAGCATTGAGGGGACCCTGCCAGCAGGCCCCGACTCATGTCCCCCCCAACACGTCATAAAGATGCACAATCATGAGCCTCATGTGCACCAGAATCCCACAGCACGCCACCCCAGTCTTGAGAGGCAATCAAGTCCCCAATCCACCCCACACTGAAATGGCTATTCCATGACAAAAACCGAAAGTCAACTATGTACATCAAAACATGTCCCTCACACCCACAAACCCGGTGCAAGTGATTGTCTAAATCCACTTTTTTACATGCAGTAACCCAATGAGCGAATACCACACATGGAAGTAAGAAACAAAAATGTATTATGAACAAAATGAATGAAATGAAATGAAAGCATAAAACATATTTCAAACGATGAAATGAAATGTATGTCCGAAACAGAATAAAAAGACATATGAAGAACCAATCCAAAGAGATGAAAAAAAAACATGTGTCCAATCTCACGGTCCACCAAATGAAATCCAAAGGAAACGTAAATTAAAAAATCCATTGATCCATGGTGATAAATAAAATAAGATCCTCACAAGATCCACTGTTCAACTATGTACACCGAGTTCATCTAGGGTCCATGAGCCCAACGAAAGAAATGAAACCAATCCAAAAAACGACCTAAGAAAAGAACTATATACAAATGTGTGGGGCATAGTCCAAACACCCCAAATCAAAGGAAAACGAAAATGAAACCTAACACTAAAAACTATATACAATGGCGGTGGGCTAGTCCAATGGCTCACTTTCCGATTTCCCGGGCCAGGGCATCATCGAACTCCTGCTCAATGTCCTGGAGGCGGTCCTCTTCCATGGCCCCAAGGGTTCGCAGGGGCGATGCCATGTTGACCTCCAATTCCCTGCAAATTGCCTCGAGGCACTCGGCCCGCCTCAGTGCCCTCCGCCCTGACCATTGTGAGCCATGCCTCTTCCGCCCGCCGCCGCTCCGCATCTATGGCCTGGCCCAACTGCTGCCACACGGAAGACACCTCCAATCCTGGGTCCTCCTGCCCTCTGGCCCATGCCTGCCCCTCGGATGTTGAAGGGCCCGAGCCATCATGGCTCCCACCTTGTTGCTGCTGCTGCTGTGCCCTGGCTCTTGCTGCCTGCACGTCCTCCTCCGGCTGGGGTGCAGTTGTTGTGGTGGCCACCCCTGCTGGATGTCTGACTCCCGACTGTGGCAGGGATGTGTCCTCCACCAGCCTGGCCGCTGGGTCAGAGGCAGCTCCACAGGGTACCCAGGTGATACATGGGTGGGAAGATGGCATGGAGGACGACTGGCGCAAAGGGGTTTCAGTGAGGAGGGGGTCAGAAGAAGGTCCAGCATACGGAGGAATCCAGCCCTGGTGACCCGTCCCAGTAGGTCAACGCGGTCAACGATGCATCCGAGATGACCTGCAGTGTCTTCACGAAAACACTGCAGGTCACCTCGCATGCCCCGTTGACGCAACGCTATCCCAGCCAGGACAGGCTCAACCCAGTCCTGGATTGCCACGTCCACAGGGAGAGAAAGGCCAGTTGTTGTGCGCTCATCTCCTCCCTGAAAACGGGTCTGGACGTAGGCATCCCTGCTGGTGCGGGATGATACAGTCACAGGGTCGGGGACAGGATTACACACAGGCACCTCTGCGGTGGCCTGTGCTGCCTCCTGTCCCTGCCCCTGCTCTGCACCACTAGCACCAGTGGAATCCCCATATCCAGACCCTGTGTGTTTCCCTTCCACGGCCTCCTCCTCCACCAAACCCCCTAACAACCTGGATGACTCCATGCCATCTTCCTCCGTCGGACCCTGTTGGATGTCAGCTGCCCCTTCTGCTGCCGAGGAGTCCACCTCTGTCCTCCGCCTCTTGGACCTACCCTCGGCAGCTGCGGCCTGGGACGCGGCACCAGACTCCTCACTCCCCGACGAGATGACAAACTGGGAGGGGAGCCGGGCCTTGCGTCTTCGGCTGGCGGTGCGATCCCTGCCGCCTTGCTCCACAGCACCCTCTCTGCCCTCTTCATCAGTTGATGCTGCAGACAGGGAGAGATAGGACACAGGCATCAGGGCACTGTACAATGGACTGATACACACATGACAGTTGTACATGAGTGGCAGTGTCAAACGTCAGACAAGGCATCACACTCCCCAACACACATGTCATTTCAACTCACACACATGAGCAAATCAACAGGATATCGCACCAGGCAGCACCATCCATAGACATACAAAAGCACGGGCAGCTGAAGGTGAGCCTGACATCGCATGCAACACGGGGAGTGTATAACACATGCACACACGCCACCAGACTGACATGCATCTGTACATCTCCACCACTGCAGTGAAAATATCACCATCCATGTCACATCTGGCAATCAGCCTCCTGCATGTCAGTGTCACATGCATCCATGTTGCATCACAGTTGCATAATTGTCACATACACACAAATGCACATGTACACAGTGCAGATACATGCAGCAGGAACCTACATCCATGTGTGACACCACAACCATGCCACAGTACATACACATAATTTTCACATGTGCGCACCCACACATGCATTTGCCCAGCATGCTTGCCAACACATACACCATCGATGTGTCTCACACATGAGAGGAATCACATGTGGCTGGTTCATGTCCCTGTACATACACATCCATACATGGCCCTACAAAGACATATGTTGAACCTGCACACTCCTGGCACACCACAACACGCACAGCGTACAATCAGTAGGCATGTACACTTACCGCTCGACTCCAGACGGGTCTGCCTCTCAAGGACCTGGACATGGAGCGCTGGGTGTGTACGTTCCAGGACCCTCATTTGGATGGTGGTAAGGCGGACCCGGCACCCCTTGCCATCCGCTGGCTTCAAGAGGCGCCGGGCCTTGCTGAGGGTCCTGGACCTGAAGTCCTCCCAGCGCTTCCGGACGTGTTGAATGTCGCGGACTGCCACCTCCTCCGCGTTGATGGCAGTCACGATGTCCATCCAGATCCTCTTTTGTCCTTCATTGTCGGCGCGCGAACTTCCAAAGAGGGCATCATACTGCCCCAGGCCATGCTCCACCAGGACACCAACTTCACTGGCACTGAAGCTGGTGGCCCTCTGCCTCTCTGGCTGGGGGTTGCCAGTGGTGCCAGATGGTGTAGACATGGCAACCCCAGAGGCAGGTGTGGGTGGGCAACTGGGTCCTGGGGCTGGGCTGTGGAGCGATGGTATCCCAGTCGGGAGTCTTCAGTTCCAGCAGGGGTGGTCACAGCAACTGCACCCCTGGCTGACGTGCAGGCACCAAATAGCAGGGCACATGGGCAGCAGGCAGGCAGGCAGCAGCAGATGGCAGGTAGGAGCGTGCTCGGGGCTCTGGGGGGCAGGAATATGGCCTTCTGGGCAGGAGCGTGGTCTTCCGTGTGTTGTTGCGTGGCCAGCTTGATACGGAATGATTTGGCACGTGAAAAAATTGCACGTCAGCGTGAAATTCGAGCAAAGGCCTTAGCGCGTAAGCGCGTCTGTGACGTTACACGCGTGGGCGTTTCAAACAACACGGGTGTATAGTGGATCAGCACGTTAAAAAACCACACGTCTGTGTGGGAATGCATGTAATTCGAGGAAAGGGCCTAAGCGCGTAAGTGATGTGACGCGCGCTGGCATTTCCCTCAGCACGGGTTAAAGGTGAGCAGGGTCAGCAGTTCGCTGTACGTGCCTTTTCAGGGAGACCGACGTGTGTGTTGCTACTTCGTGTTGTTTCGCGCGCCATCACTACTTCACAGCGGATCAAGGACGTATCTCTTCTTTTGGCGGGGGTATTGGCTACGCGTGTTGTTCATCATCGCGCTAGTCTGACGGTGAGTCGCGCATGCTATTTTTCCCACCGCGGGGGCCCCTGTGTATCGCACCCGTTTTCGAGGTCATAGTAGCCTGCGTGTCCCACGCGTACGTGTTTTTCGTGTTACTGGGTGCCACCGCGTACTGCGGGAGGGTAATTCCACGCACGTAGGCTGCAGGGGTTGCGTGCACGGTTTTACTGCAGTTTTGGGGTGCCTGAGCGTTGCGTGACCCGTCACTACATCGCCGGGGTCACATACAGCCTTGCAGGTGCAGGGGTGCTGTTAGCATCTTGCATCCCACCCCCTTCACCCCCTTCACCCCAATTGCCCAGGACAATTGTGGTGTACACCTCCCATTGGCACTCCTCCGTCTGTGCGGCACTACTCCATCTGTGCCATGGTTGGGAGGCCACCAAAGGTGAGGGGTGCCTCAGCTGGGCGTCCTCCTTGTGGCGGGCATGGTCAGGGACGTGGCTGGGGTGACCAGGGAGTAGGGGGACTCCAGGGTGTCCAAGGTGGCCACAGATGGGGAAGAGGCAGGGGTGCGCCACTTGTGCACTATGTTGTGCCATGTGTCGGTACAGTCATGCCACCACCCCCTGTGGTTCCGGGAGATGCAGTTTCTGCATCTGGCACTGGTGCCCGTGTGACCCGGCAGTCCATTTCATCGACTGCCACGGGCCCAAGGGTAGTGGTAGCTGCAGGTGCAGCTGTGGACACCACCACGCAGGCTCAGGGTCTGTCAGCGCAGGCTGCATTGGCACTTGAAGAGTCCTTGGAAGATTTCCAACAGGGCAGGAGGGAAACCGTAGGTGCACGCAGGGCTGCCCTGACCAAGACACGTGTCCCTAGGGCAGTAATGTCATCTGCTGCCCCGACCAGCCGGGTATTGGCAAATGCAGGGGCAGATGCAGCCAACAACACCCCGGTTGTGAGTCTGCCAACCAGGACAGTCACGGTCAATGACCCTGGCACAGCGATGTTGCTGCGCAGGGTCCATTAGAGGGCACCCGGCTGCCACTGACGCAAGTCAGGCCTTTGGTCGTCCCTCCACCTGCCACTCCCTTGGCTCAATCCACCGGTGCCACTGGCCATACTGATCAGGGCGGCATTTGCCAGCCAGGGTCTGCGCCACAATCCAAGAGGAGGAAGGTTGCACCTGCAGCACAGGCTGGGACCCCACACACAGCCACAACATCCTGCATGTCGAGGAAGAGGCCTTTCTGCAACCAGGAACTTGACTTCCTCGTGGACTACGTGCGGGACCACAGCCGCGACATGCTAGTGGGGCCTAATTGTCAGACTTCGGCTGCCCACCGTGATACCCACTGGAAGTAAGTTGCAGAACATGTGAGTGCATTCGGCCATGAGGTGCGGACGGCGCAAGAGTGCAAAAAGCGTTGGAATTACCTCAAACGCAGCGGTAAGGCTAAGTGTGCCTCAAATTACAACTTGACTCTGGTGACTGGCAGTGGGCCTGCACCTCAGGAGGAAGACCTCACTCCGCATGAGTCATTCGTTGCGGAGTTCATACCATCTGAATGGGTCAAAGGAGTGGGAGAGATGCCAGACTTTGATGCCCAGTCCAGTGAGTGTTGCTGCGTGTATGTTGAGGACATGTGTGTTTTACTTGTGTGATGTGTTGTGCATGACTGCCACTACATGTCATGTGTACATGGTTCCGATGTGCAAGTAATGCAATGCTTCACTGATGTATGGCTGCTCTGCAGGATGGTGGACATGTGGAGCGGACGGGGACTTGCCCGCATCACCACTATTGCACCCTACTCACATTCTGGTCACCAGGATGCCCCTCCGGTCCATGTTCCAGCTCACTGGCCCTTCTGCATGTAGCCTGGCGTGACCTTCCTCTCAGCCCTGGGACTATGTCATAGCATGACTGACGTGCATGTGTCCTCTGCCTGCATGCGGGTACTCCATGTAGGCATGCTCCCTTGCCCCTCCACCCCCCTCTGCACCCCAATTCCACCTTTGCACTGGTCTGCTTCAATTTTGCCATTGAGTACTTGCCAGTTCATGCGTCCTGTGTACATGCTAACTTCCACCAGCCAATCTGCCAGACATATGCTGTGGGGTACATCCTTTGTACTTGATGCAGGGTGTCTCACTTGGACTGTGCAGAGGTCAGATGCCCCGCAGGGACATGAGTGCCCATTCATGCTCCATGTGGATTCTGTGCATGCCCCTATGTGTCCCTGACTGGATTATCATTGTAGTATGTGTCCAGGGTGACCTACATTGCATGGCATTTCATCAGCCTTGCCATGGCACTGTGGCTCAGTCCTGCGTCGCACACATGTTTAGGGTGTGACAGTCTGTGTGTGTCACAGGCCTCAGCCTGTTTCATGGCCAATGACTCTGTCCAACTGGTGTAGTGTCTTCTTCACACGTGGGTGTACTCCGGAGGTTTCGTCATGTGTCCTGCTTACTGTCCCATCATCATCTGCTGTGTTGTCACTTGACTCACATGATGCAATTGATGCTAGTCAACACTGTCTGTCAATACACAGGTCTATGGTCATCCTTTTGATACCATGCAAGGCATCCCTGCATTTGCACTTGGTGGGAGGGGTGGTTTTCTTGTAGCCATGCTACCCATTGAATGCACATTGCACATGATGCCTGAAGTTGACCTTGCACTGCCTTCACATTTTCAGATACACATCATGAAGTACTTGTACATGTAGATAGTGAGTAACGTACAAATTTGCTGCACTGCATCGACCCACTTCTGAGCGATATAACACCATTCTACATGCCTAATCACAGAATTGAGCCAGCATGCATGGCAGGTTATCTTTTGTGTGTGACATGTCTGCTTGATGTGTTTGGTGTGTGTGTGATGTCTATGTGTGTGTGGTTTGTGTGCTTCTAACATGTGTAGTGACCTTTTTTCTCTCTACTTTTCAGATGATGATGCAATGGAGCCAGAGGATGGTGTTGTCATGCCAGGCAAAGGGTTGTTATCACTAAAGCAACCCGGCACAAGTGGGGGTCGTGTGGTGGTAGGCCACGAAAACCCACATGTGCTACAGTCCATCTTGTCTCTGGCTGGCAATGAGTCCAGCCCTGATGACCACTCTGATGTCCATGTCAAGTTGGAGGTGCATCAGGTCTATATGTCAGGGGTGAGTGATTCTGATGTGGGCACTCCTCTGTCCGCGACACCTGCAATGAGGGGTCAGACAGTGTTGGAACCTCCGCCTGTGGTGGATCGGGACGCAGGGTCACCCTCCACACCAGTCACTGATGTGCCTGGGCCATCACGTTGACGGGGGCGGTGCCAACACAACGAGGACACCCGGTCCTTGGGTCCTGCAGGTGTCAAGCCCAGCAACACGGTCGCCGCGCGCAACCACAGTATACTGAGTGGGAGCAAGACATGAATGCCAATTCTGAACGCCAGGGGGCAGCAATGGAGAACATCGCTGTGAGCATGGAGCGTGTGGCCCAATCCGTGCTCCCCCCTGCTAGGCAGGTGCTTCTCCAGCAGCAGGCGTCACGGTCCACGCCCCGCTCCCTCAGGCTGGGCATGGCGGACTCAGACAGGGCATGCCAGGCTGAAATGTTGTCTCTGCGTAAAGCAATTGCTGCTCACGCAGAGGCACACATGGAGGCCCTGAGGCAGGAGTATGCTTCCCTCAGATCCACTCTGGGTGTCCTTCTGATATCCACGAGGGAGCGGTCAGAGGAGAGGTTTGCGCAGCTTGAGAGTACCATCTCGGCTGAGCTACATGCTTGCCGGGAGGTGCATCAGTTGTCTAGCCAGGCCTTGCAGGAGGAACTCTGTGTTACATGTGATACCTTGCAAGAGGAAGCACGTGTATCACAGGAGGTTCTGCATGCAGACCTACGTGTCATCGCCGCACAGAACCAGGCTCACCCATCCGGCAGACTTGCTGCCGACGAGGGGCAAGCTGCGGCTAGGCATGGTCAGGCTCCTGTGCCACGTCCTCCTTTCCAGGAAAAGCCAGACTCGGATGACAAGGTATCTCCCACATAGGTCGGGCTGTGCAGGCGTTGAGCCCATGGAGGTTTTTTTTTCCTCAACATCATCGCATGTGGGTGTTGAGCAGCACCCTGTACCTCCCCCCTCCTGGGTGCCCCTCCCGGGTCGTATGAGGCCATTTTTGATTTTTCTTTTAGTTTAGTTAGTTAAGTTTAAATTTGATAGTTAGTTTAATTAGGTAATATAGGTTTTTCATAGTTAGTGTAATTAGTTAATATAGTTTAAAATTGCTTGTCTGTTGTGCTTTCATGTGACGGTGTGGTGCTTTGTGGCTTTTGAAAGCATCCACTGTCTGTTCCAGCTGGTCCCTTCAAGCTTGTCTCGTGTATGTATTTGCAGCTTGGGGTCCTGACTCACATATGCCACTCCTGCTTCCCTTATCCATGGGCTCGCAAGGATGTTTTGGTGTTACAGCCTATTACACAAGGGCTTTGGACAGTCATATCTGTGGCATGTCTGCTGCTGTACTACTTGTGTTGACACCCCTAGTGGGGATGATAGGGGTGATTTTGACCACAGTTCTTCCTTTGCTAGATGGGTGGTTTCATTTTTCATGTGTGCATTAATTGCTATACATTGTGTAGTGTGTTTCTTATCTTTGCTGTACATGTGCTTGATGCAATTCATGCTGTAGACAGTGGCTGACACACTTTGGCTGGGAAAGTCACACTGATGGAGTGATTTCTGATGTACGTCTCTGACATGGTCCACTCATGACATGCCTGAGGAGACTCACACAGGGAAATTTCATGCATTAATTGTGTGTTTTCTGCCCTTTCTGCAGGGTGATGAGCCTCCAGACTACCTTTCCCAGCAGACATGGCCCGTTGGATGTCTGGAAGCTGGCCATGTTCGGTGGGGCAGACATGCATATGTGTGCACAGGCAGAGCCACAGGGATTGCGCTCATACATCATACAGAAGCTGACGTGTTTCAAGGTACTCCAGGCAAGGTGAGCAGCACAAGGGGGCCACACTGCAGCCAACCGTCCACCAGGACAGTTGCACATGCATGCGAAGTAGCACCACTGACGGTGAGCTTGGACAGATATTGGTGTTGAAGCGCACAGTACAGCTAAGATGCGTTGGTGGAGTAATGGCTAGTTGATGGGAAAGTTGTCAGGGGCATATACAGGGGCAGTGGCACATATCCTCCGGTCCAACATGGTCCATTGAGGCAGTTGTATTAGCCATGTAGCATTCCAAGACAGGGAAAGAAGCAGCTCGCAGGGACAGACAGCGAGGGACAGACTTGTGTGCAGTGCATTTCATTTACAGGTTTAAATTGCCACATGCACTGCCCACTTTATTTAGGTTTTGCTGGAACACGACTTGTACTGAAGTTGTACCTTGCTAAATGCGTCTGGGTGCTTACCCAGGGAACATTGGATGTTGTGTGAATCTTGACACATTGGTCTTCCATTTGCCACGCACCCACCGGCGCATTACTTACTGCATTGACTGTGTATGAACCATCACAGGGGAAATCTTACGGATGGGTACGAAGCCCCACACCATATAGTTTGTAGAGTATCTTGTTACTTTGGGGCATGCATGGTGGTGTGTGTGTGTGTTATGGGCACGCACAGATAAGTGACTCTGGCTCTCTTTGCAGCATTGGACTGCTCATGTTATCGGACCTGAGAGTGCACAGGCAGGAGGCCAGCACTCACCCCAGATATAAGTTTCTCTTTGACTTCAATTTGAGTAATTTGGTACTATGTGCATGATGTACACGATTGGTCTGATTGTGTATGTGTTAATGTGATTATTGTGTTTTTGTACATTCCCTACTTTCCCTTGTCAATCCTACTCCCCTCTCCTGCCCCTCATTCCGGTTATCCAGTATACCAATGCCTGTCCCGAATGCATATCCCTGACCCTCCTTCCCCACCAGGGTCTCAGAGGCCTGTGTGAGTTTGACCTTGCAGGCACCCAGACCACGGTGGGGGTGGTTGGTTCGTTCCACTCCTGCGCCTGTACACGGGAGCTGTGACAGTACACATCAGTTTGTGGTGCATCATTCTATGTTATGTACCACACATGGTACACATCCTGTTGTGACATTGTTTTACTGTGCTACCTTGTTTGTTCCATCATTGTGCTAGTACTTGGGCTTTGTGACGTACTGCTACTTCAAGTCATCTACTGGAGGCTCTTCTTGTTTGTTTTGCTGCCTGCAGACTTTTTGCTTGGCTTCTGTTTTGGCCTGCTTTGAGTTCTCTTTGATTTGGTGTTTTTGCAAGTCAAGGTGGCCTCTGAGGGTGCTGGACACTTTTTACACACAAGGTTGAAGATGTTGATAAAGGGGAAGGGTGATCCTGTGGCCAGGTGACCTTCAAGGATGAAGGCTACATACCCCATGCGCAGTTGTTCAGTGGGTCATGGTGATATGTGAGGGAGGGGGGCTATTTTGTTGTTGGACAGTTGCCTTGCCCCATAGTGTGATGGGCACCCTGACATTGTAATTGTGGTATCCTATGTACATGATGTATTCTGCTGCTCAATGGCTGTTCATGTGTTGTGTTTACCTTTGAGGTGTGAGGGTATAGTTGTGGTTTGAGATGCTGAGGTGTACACATGGGCAATGTTCACATGTGATGAGGACACTGATGGTCACTTGATTGCACATGCATGTATTGAGTGCATGCCCCTACTGACACACACTTGCATTATGATCCACAACATGTACAACCACCCTTCCATGTCCACATGTGCACGCAGTTAGCCTTCTAGGGCCCACTGTGTCCCTGCAGCACATGATCTATGACCATTTGTGGATCCTGTACATGTGTAATTTGCTTTTTGATTTAGTTTGTCGTTTTGATGTGATGCTCAGGGTGTGCATCACACACAATGGCTGGTCACTATGCTGTGTGCTGAGCAGTGTGTTGCAGGAGATGGACACAGCACACGGATTTTGCAGTGATGATTTTGCAATGCACAATGTGCATGTAAACAGGCATTCATTGTTCTGTTCCAACTACAACTGTTGGGATGCATTTGGGTATGACTTATTTTGGGTGGGAGGTTGTTGGTCAGTCATTTCATCTGATTCCATGTCAGGCATCATTGTCTGATGCCACTTTACATTTTTCACATGTCAATGTGTACATTATTGGTACTGAGTTGGTGTTCTGCTATTGCTTGCCATGTCATGTTGTGGTTTGGGAGGGTTTGGGTGACATACCAGTGATAGCCATGGCCTGTTTTGCAGGTCTGTGTGATTCACACCTTGCATGTGTACCTTTTGGTCACACAGGATTGGTTGGTTTGAGTAGCTAGGGATGCACACAATGTGGCACTTCCATGGCAACATTCTCAGGGTGGTAAGGTTGTGACAGTTGACTGTCTCTTTGTCATCATCGATTGTCACCTGGTATGTGCCAGGCCTGTGTGCACTCTGCAGGGGTGGGAGTTTAGGTGAAAAATGTGGCCACAAGCTGGGTCCGGGCTGCCTCGCCACGTGCCCTATCCCCTCCCATGGGCAGCGCCTGTGCCTGTGGTTGGGGATGTGGGGGCACCACCATGTCCACCGGTACGCCCTGCCGTGTTGCAACATTGTGCAGGACACATGCTGCCACAATGATCCTGCACACTACTGGGGGTGCATATAGTAGCTGCCCGCCAGAGCGGTCAAAGGAGCGGAAGCGTGACTTGAGCACTCCGACTGTGCGCTCCACTATGCCCCTGGTTGCAATATGGGCCGCGTTGTATCTTACCTGGGGTGGTGTGGTGGGGTTCCGGATTGGCGTCATCATGTGGTTGCACAGAGGGTAGGCACTGTCCCCTGGAGAGGTGATAATGGTTGTGATTATTGAGGTTTGTGTATTTGTCTGTGTGTGACATGCATGCATGTGCACGGGCATTTGTACTCACCTAGGAGCCATGTGTCACCATGCTGCCCAGCTTCCAGGGCCCGGCTCAGGGCGGACATTCTGTATATGTAACTGTCATGGGTGGAGCCAGGGTAGTTTGCATACACAGAGGTGATGATTCCCTTGGCATCGCATACCACCTGTACATTGATGGAATGCCAGTGTTTGCGGTTTCGGTAGATGTGCTCATTGGCCCTAGGTGGACGTAGGGCCACATGGGTGGAATCTATGGCACCGAGAAATTTGGGGAAGTGTGCCACCCTGTAAAAGTCCTGGACGACGGCCTGCCTTTCTGCGGGTGTTCTGGGCATGTATATGTGCCTGAGGACTCAGGGGCGCACAGCCATGATTGCCAAGACCTGGTGTAGGCAGCGTGACTGCCTGGCCTGTGAGACCCCCCCCCCACTATGGCAGTAGTCCGCTGAAATGACCAAGTGCCCAAAAAATGCAGGACATTGAGCACCTTCTCCAAGGGGCTCAATGCTTGGGAGCAGAGGGTGGGGGATGTAAGGTCATCTTCCCACTCCCTGACCAGGTCTAGGATGATACGAGGTGGAAACCTATACCTGCTGTAGACCTGGTCGTCAGGCATCCTAAAAAGGCTTGTCTGGGGGAAAAAAATGCGGGCCCTGGCTATTCTTCTCCTCCTGCGGTGTCCCACGATCAGTGCTGCGACAATGGGGCATTCATCGTAGCGGTATGTACGTGTTTGTTGTTTGTGCGCGCTTTTATACTGTGCGCGGGGACGCTTCCGCCTGCGTTTGTGTGGCGGCCACGTTGACACCTATGCGCGTCTTTTGCCGTGCGTGGGTTTCCCGTATTCAAATCCATGAATACGAGTTGTTCGCGTGCGTGTGGGCGTTCCGTGTATTTCCCTGCAGTACTTTCCCCAGTTACACCTTCTTTTTCACGCGTTGTTCCCCATTCCGCGTGTTACGTCCCGTGACCTGCCCCCTTTTTGTTGTGTGCGCGGACGTTGTGCGCTTTCCCTGTGCGCGTCGCACACAGCGTTTGGGATGTTGAAATGACGTGTGCGCCCTTGTGTGCCACGCACGGGTTTGGAGCACATTTCGGGAAAAACATGCGTGGGGACTTCCATTATATTCTTTCTGGCCTGATATACCTCTTCACACCCATACCTCCTTTCCCATCGCCCACAGATGAACACCCTTTTTTAGAGATTATTAATTGGAATTTAAGATGCTAAGGCCATGCCTGCTGTACTTCTTCCCTTGCCACCTTTCCCTCTTGCTGCGCCTTACCAGGGTGTGCCTGCTCTGGGACCCTTTTTCCTCTGTCCCCTTTCCATCCTGCTCTGCCTTACCAGGGCGTGCCTGCTCTGGGACCCTTTTTCCTCTGTCCCCTTTCCATCCCGCTCCGCCTTAACCAGGGCATGCCTGCTCTGGGACCCTTTTTCCTCTGTCCCCTCTCTATCCTGCTCTGCCTTAACCAGGGCGTGCCTGCTCTGGGACACTTTCGCCTCTGTCCCTTTCCATCTTGTTCCTCCTTAACCACAGTGGGCCTGCTCCAGGTCACTTCTGCCCCTGCCACCTTTCCATCATGCTCTGCCTCAACCACGGCGGCACCCGGGTGCGCCTGCTCTGGGACACTTCTGCCCCTGCCACCTTTCCAACTTGTTCCTCCTACTGCACCCGCAATAGGTTCCTCACCACTTTTACTCGGCTAAAGCTCCCCAGCAAACTTAACCTTGCTCTGCCTGCCCTTGCCGGAGTTACCATGCTGGGGGAGCGCTGTTCTTGCTGGGTGAAGTAGAGCTTATGTTCCTTAGTTAGAATCTCAGGCGCCACCTTTGCCTTACTTCCCCTTTCCTCAGTCCCCTGAGTAACTCGCCCCACAAGAATCCCTGGTCTTGAGCCATCTTTCCTCATTTTACATTTCCCAGAGTTTTGTGCTGAATTCCCCTATGGAGCTTTATCCCTATTGCTGACAAATGTCTGCCTTCCACTGGTTTATACTACGGGGATTTTGGGTTGATCAGCCCACGCCTGCTCTGTGTACCACATCTCCAGGAGCTTGGAGCACATTGTGAAATTTCCCCTGCCCCATGCTGGCCAGTGCACTCGCTCTCTTGTATATTCAACCAGGGGCTACATACTCCACCCATAGAAAATCATCTACCCCTTTAATAGACTAATGCCCCCCGCCTTAACCTTGCTCCGCCTGCTGCGAGCTACCAACTGGGGGATCGCCGTCCTAGATGGGCGAAGCTGACTTTTTAGTCCTTTGTTAGACTTGTACCTCTGCATTCTTTTCCCCCTTGTCTCAGCCCAACTTCCATTTTTACCTGTCCTGTACGCACCACCTCCCAACATTCACGAGTGGGCTCTCCCTTTCCATTTTACTTATCATGTAAGGCAACTGCCATGACCAAGAAGACTGCCCCTCTTCAGGCGTCCCTAGTGGTCCTATCCCACAACTTTATATTGCTACCTGCCATGCACACCTTTACCCCTGTTACCTGATCATTTTCATTGGTCGGGTGCAAGGGTGCGCTAACCCTGCCACCTCTGCCTTTAAACACGTTCCTGCTGCTCTCAGTGTACCACACTGCGTTGTTTAATATCAAGTACTTCTTAAGCCCCAACCAGACTGTTCCGAACCTTGCATCACGTTGCAGCTTTGTTAAGTGTGTACGCCTGACCACTGGCCCCCCGTCCTACCTCCCAACTAGTGATCTGATTAATCTAATCCCAAATCTATAGAACGGGCTGGCTTTGCCGAACTGTTAACAAAAAACCAGCAGAGGGAATCAAGAGCAGGTGGCACATGATATGATAGGTTATACATAACGTGCGTAATACCCAGGGTTTCTAAGCGCAGACCTATGCAGACTTTGTGCCCCCCACAAGTCAACCTGTATCATAGTATGGAGTCCTGCTTGACCTCTTGCCCCCACACGACTGCAATAACTGAGCCCTTGGCACCCCATCCTGTATCATAGCATGCAGGCGTGCCCAACCTCTTATCCTAATACCTGCCATCTTTGTGCCCTCTTTGCGCCAAGCTGTTTTGTATCTTGGGGGCTTGCCACCTCCTTTTCCCAAACCATTGCAATATTTGTGCTCCCAACCCATCATCCTGCCTCCTTAGCATGGAGGTCCGCACCAGATCTTATCCCATCACTGTCCCCAACCATAATAACACAATGCTTCGGGTGAGCCAACCCTTTATCTGTTCACCAGCAACGTTACTTACATCAGACACAGCGTTCGAAAAACATTGCCCACCGTCGTGACAATTCCCCACAGCAAGGTCCCATACCTCATGCCTACATATCACTCGCCCGATACCCATGCTGCACCTCGCTGCATCGTAGATAAGTCCCCCAGCGACCAGATATAACCAACTCCTTGTCCGCTTCCAGGTGGTTTCCCATCAATCAATCCATAAACATGCCCAGAGGATTCCGAACCTCGCATAAGAACTCGGGCCTCCCGCCTTGCAAGATGCAGCACTTACCACATGAGCCACTGGTGGCTGTGCCTAATGACTCAGCTAATAAACCCCTTTCTATTTATAATGCGTTTGCTTCCCCGCTACTCCTATATATGGCTGTGGCCCTCAAACCTGTGTCGTTTTCCTTAAACCCCACCGAAGTCCCCCATAATTGATGCAACATGACTGCCACGTTTGTATGTGGCAAGCCCCAAACTTTCTTGGGTGTAAATTTAAGGATGGGACGGGGTGTTTGTCCCCCCCAACTTTCCTAGTAACTTTTTTTTTTTGTCCCCCTCCATTTTGCTGGGGCACCCCTTCTTCAAATGTCATGTCCCCCTCCGACATTTTCAGCAAAGGTACTCCCCTGCAAAAATTCACCCTAAGAACACCACTACCTAAGTGGGCCTTAAACCACCACAGTCCCTGAAATTCAAGAAACAAGACTGCATCGTTTTGTATGTTGCACACATGACATACTGAATGTACCTTCACCAAGGCATTGGAAATGAGCCTTAAACCCCCGTTCGGAGTCCCTTGCTCCCGATTTAACCTTCCTTTTACAAACATTATACCTCTAGTAACATCCGTGTCCGTGGAATATGGGCGGGACTATCACCCATGTGCATTCTCCAGAGCAAACAACTATCATCCTTCCTCGAATGTATTTCGACCCAGAAATGCGCTCTGCAGTCGCCCCTTCCTGCGCCGGTCACCTAACAATTGCGCAGTCTGAGATCCTGCGATAGCTCACACTATCTGTGTTCCATTGCGCTATCCCCAAATGTCCTTCCAAAATGTAAAGCTATGCCTTGCCCTTACAATGGTCTTCCCCAAACCTCTGTGTATATGCCTCCCGAGTATGCGTTTGCCAACTCAATCAGCACATCCGCTGTGATCTAGCGACCCCCGTTCCCACAGTCATATTACAACTGCTGGGTATTTTAGATGCTTGGCCCTGACCCTGAGGTACATTCACTAAATGCATATCGGACCTTTGTCGGTCCATACCACGTGTCCACTTCCCCTGGACAAGTGAAACTCTCGTGCCAGCAAGCAAAAGTAATACTCCTGGAGCGCCAACTCTTGATGAATGGCCTTACAATTGCATACCTTACCAAATTAAAGCCAAGCTCCCCAAAAGCTTCCCAGGAATCCTTGCCCTCCGTCCACCAAATGAGGCGGGGCGGCCTGCAATGCCGCGGCCCTGCATGACATATTCCTACTTCCTTGTCCGTTCATTAAAGAAGCCTGCCGCCAGGTCCCAGCCCCCTCGGGCGTCTGCTTGTTAGTAACACTGTGCACAGTAAATAGCCTAGAGTTGCGTACCGAGGCCCTAGACACATACTTCCATTTTACTCATGCCTCTGCGGCCCGTAACCCATCATGCGACCTTAAGTATAAACCTGTACAATGGATGCACCGCTCTACACCAGTTAAGCCAAATCATCCTAAAACGTGCGCCATGAAACCTCTTGTATAGGCGCTTAGATGCCCTATTTGTTTCTTAACAGGCGGCGTGGAAACTGAGAAACCGCCTAATCCTTTAGCGACCTTCAGCATAAACCCGCACAGTGGATGCACCGTCCTAAACCAGTCATACTAAATCTTCGTAACAACCCACGTCTTGAAACGCTTATGGGAATTATGACACGTCCCAGACCCAAGTGTTTAACGTGCCGTGTGATAATTACGGAAACCGAGTAATCATGCGACGCCCGCTAAATGCATCTGCCTATTTTTTGTTTTACTTATAGCCAACATTTCAGTCGTTAACTAAGTCATATGCCAGATGCGCAAGTAGGACATGCTATAGTCGGGTTACACTCCTAAGCCACAACTGGTACAAACATGTTTGTGAAATGTACAGTTTGAAATGCATGTTTCCAAAATGCATGGACTCTGTTGGCGCGAGAACCTACGACCTTTGAATTGCTTCACAGCACCTTTAGAAGTCCAAACCGCTATCCATTGCGCCACAGAGCTAACTAAGCAACTTTGAATCACTGATTGCCTTGAACCTCGCCTCTGTGCTGCTTCTTAATTCTCATGCAGCTGCTTATGGAAGAAGCAAGCCACATATTCAAACATGCTTTCAACCTTCATTTAAAAGCACAGCATTATTCCCTTCAACATCACCCACCCCAGCTTCCTGGGGAGTATAGCCGTAACGCACTGCCTGCCTGTCTCCTTAATTGCCCACGTTCGCCCGTGCGGAATTTAAGCTGCACGAACGCGCCCAGCTATTTACCTCTTTCTTTGTTCCAGCTGCACCATCAACGTCTCCTTCTCCCTGGAATTGGGCAGCACCTTCTCTGGAACCTATGGAACTTCCAATACGGGACCTCTTCCATTTCTGTGAAAACTCGAAACCCCTCGCCTGGTCACCACATACGAACTGGAAACGAAATCCTCCTTCCTGCTGCAGCGGGCGACAAACAAAAATTAAGTCCTCTGTTTGCAGGCGGGAATCCCACTGCCAAGGCCGGATGCTGCCTGCAGTGGGAAGCCCGCTTGCTTTAAAGGGGGGTAGCCCCGCCCCTTTCCATTGTAGCCCTTCACTGGCTTTTTCCCCATCTTGCCGCGCTGCTTCATTTTCGCGGGCTTTCTCCCGCTTTGACGCGCTTCAGTGAGTTTCTCCCCTCCTCCATCCTGAGGAGGGGGAGGGAGATAAGGCTGAAGAGTGTTGTGTACGTGGTACACGAAGCGCGCATGCGCGGCCCAGCGGGCCGGCGCATGCGTGCCAGTTAATAAAGGCGGTGCCCGGGCAGTTCGCGCCGGAGCGCCGGAACAGGCAGACGTCTCCGGCGTGTGTTCTTGCGCGCCGCATACGCGCGCTGGTGTCCCGATCCAGGGGGGCCCGCACACCACCACAGGGCCTCCCCCAGGGCACAACACTGGCGACGAGGAGGTACGGTCTGCTTCCGTGCCCCGACAACCTCGGAGAGACGGAAGTCTTCCGTATTACGGACCCGCGGAGCGCCGGCGGCCATCTTCTTTTCACTCGCTCCCCCTTCACACGTGGCGGCAGTGGTTGCGGCCCGAAAGGGTGCTCGTGCGCCACTCGCCAGCTGTGTTGGAGGACACTGAAAATTTTTGGAAAGCCCACAGTCCTGCAGGCGCAGGGCTGTGGCAATTAAGAAGAAAGAAGTGGGTTTTTACACCCCAACACTACCACGAGACCAGGACAAGCCGCCCTTCTCTCAAGACAGACAACTGTGAGTACGTGGCGCAGAAATGTGTGAAGAGGCTGACGATGAGGGTGCCGCCGCCCCAATCCCCCGCAGAGCTCGCAACTCCCTAGCCCCCATGCCGGAATTCGATACTACTGGCCCCCCTTCCAATCTGGGCCCGAAGTGGCTATTGTGGGTCAAAAGACTAGATATGTTCTTCAGGGCATCTGGGGTGGACGATGATGACACCAAAATCGCGACCATGATCTACTCGGCAGGCGCAGAAGTCCACAAGATCTACGACTCCCTCGTCATCCCCGTGGTCACGTATGACGCAGTCAAGCAGGCACTCAAAGACCATTTTCTCCCATTGGCTAACGTGGATTTTGATAGGTTTGTCATGGGCGCTGAAAGACAATTGGACGACGAGCCCCTAGACAAATTTTGCGCCCGCCTGAGACACCTGGCGAGCTCCTGCAGATGGGTCAATGAGGAAGAAATGGTCCGCAACCAATTACTGCAGGGGTGCAGCTCCGGAAAACTTCGGAGGCAGGTATTGAGAGAACCTGGCCTGACCCTCCAGCAAATTTTGGACCTGGGTAGAGCACATGAGCTGGCGGAAGCCAGAGGTGCGAAAATGGACGCTGCCACGCGACCAAGGAATGACGAGGATGCATTTGCAGTGGGACGGTCAGCAGCGGGAAGGTCAAGATGGGCGCCGAGAAGGCCCGATACCACGCCCACACCAGGCAACGCCCCATCGTGCTCATACTGTGGGTATGACCTCCCCCACAGTGGGGACTGCCCGGCAAAGTCGAGAACATGCGCCCGGTGTGGCACACCGGGGCACTATGCCAGGATGTGCCGAGCTGTTTCCCCCGTTGCAGCAGGAAGGGGACCGGAGAGAGTTGGACGAGGAGGCGCTCGCAGAGTGAGAGGCATCTCTTCGATCGATCAGGGCCTGCAGGACCTGGATATCGCGGAAGAAGAAGAGGAGGAGGAAGAGGTTTTCTTCATCTCCGGCATCGCAAAAGGTCCTGGCACGAGGCGCCAACCCACATGCACTGTCAACATCGATGACGTTCCCACCCCCATTCTCATCGACACTGGGGCTTCGGTCTGCGTGCTAGCCACCAAACATTATGAGGCCCTGCCAGGCCCACCGGAACTGTCAGCGTCCATGGCACGAATATATGCATTCGGGGGGGAAACACCCCTACCCATCCAAGGTGTGTTCGTTGCCCCAGTTTCTCATGGACAAAACACCATCAAAGCAAGGTTCTTTGTCACCAACGTCAGCCCACATTCCTTGTTGAGCTGTGCGGCGTCAGAAGCACTCGACATTGTCCATTTCACATTTGGGGTATACCACGCCGATCTGAAAAGCATGCTACACAGGTTTGAAACTCTCTTCAAGGGCATTGGCAAACTGAACGCAGAGCCCATTCGCCTACACATCGACAAGTCAGTGAGGCCGACAGCCCTCAAACACCGCCGGATTCCTTTTCACTTAAGAGCCCAAGTGGAGGAGGAGCTGCAACAGTTAGTCGACCGGGACATCATTGAAAGAGTGGAAGGCCCCACCCCTTGGGTTTCGCCCATCGTAGTAGCCCCAAAGCCGAAACAGCCGGGGGCAGTACGCATCTGCGTGGACATGAGGCTCCCAAATGCCGCCATCAAAAGGGAGCGTCACCTCACACCCACTCTAGATGACATCGTCGGAGAACTTCAAGGCGCCAAAGTCTTCTCCAAACTGGACCTCAGGTCTGGGTACCACCAGTTGGAACTGCACCCCGAGTCGAGGTACATTACGAAATTCACTACTCACGAGGGGTTGTACCAGTACAAGAGACTTAACTTTGGAATCTCGTCCGCGACTGAGGTCTTCCAGAATGCCATCAGAGGAGCCCTGTCCTGTCTGAAGGGTGTCATTAACATGTCCGACGACATCTTGGTCTTCGCCAGGTCGGAAAGTGAACACCTTAAACGGCTAGAGAACACGTTTGAGAGACTACAGGCGGTAGGCCTAACCCTGCACCAAGAAAAGTGCGAATTCCTCAAAGACCGGCTGGAATTCTTCGGGTTCACCTTCCATGCAGGGGGCATATCCCCGGACCCTGGAAAAGTGAAGGACATAAGGGATGCGCCTCCACCCACATCACCGGCGGAGGTTCGGAGCTTCTTGGGGATGGTCAACTACTGCGGCCGCTTCATCAAAGACCTGGCCTCTCTGTCAGAACCACTGAGGGCACTTACGAGAAATGACGTGGCTTGGCAGTGGACTGAGATTGAACAACGATCCTTCAATGCCATCAAGGAAGCCCTGTCAGAGCAGGAGACAATGGCCTACTTCAACCCCAGCCGGGAATCAGTGATTGTGGTCGATGCCAGCCCGGTGGGACTGGGGGCAGTCCTCATGCAGGCAGACGAACTAGGGGCCATGAGACCCATAGCATATGCCAGCAAAGCCCTCACCGACACGGAAAGGCGGTACTCCCAGATAGAAAGGGAGGCCCTTGCCATCCTGTGGGGGTGCAAACACTTTAGAATTTACATCCTCGGCAAACCCGTCGTCGTGGTTACGGACCATAAACCCCTGATTCCTATCCTGTCCGGAACGTCTTCCAAGCCGCCTCCCCGCATCGAGAGATGGATGCTGTCCCTCATCGAATACGGCGTCAAGCTAGTATACCGCCCAGGCACTCATAACCCCGCCGACTACCTTTCTCGCCACCCAGGCACGGGGAACGCCCAGAGTCCCGTAGAGATGACAGACGCTGGGGACGCTGTGCATCTCGTCATTGAATCAGCCCTGCCAGTAGCCTTGTCGAGAGAGGACATTGCGGACGACTCGAACTCTGACGAGGCGTTCCTAAGAGTGAAAAGGGCGGTGGCCACAGGGGAGTGGCAGGACGTCCTCCTAAACAATGCCAGGGGGAACCCAGAGGTACAAAGGGACCTACAACTGCTGTGGAAAGTTCGACACAAGCTCTCGGTGTCCACGGACGGCCTGTTGCTGCGAGGGGACCAGATCGTGATCCCCAGGTCGTTGGTCATGAGAGTCCTCCAGTTGGCCCACACAGGGCACCAAGGCATGGCGAGGATGAAGGCGCGCCTCAGGCTGAAGGTCTGGTTCCCCGATCTGGAACACAGGGTAGCCGAATTCGTGAGGACCTGCATCCCCTGCCAGGCCACGAGTCCTGCGGAAAGGGGTCCACCCATTCAGGCCATGGAACGGAGCGACGTGCCATGGGGAACAGTGCACGCAGATTTCGGCTCGACCGGAAGAGGTCTATATTTCTTGGTAGTCACAGACCAGTGGTCGAGGTACCCGGAAGTGGAACTCGTGGAATCCACCGCCAGCGATCACACCATCCTGGCCATGGACAAAATCTTCGCCACCCATGGGTTCCCACTTGAGATCTGCTCAGACAATGGAGCGCCGTTCCAAGGGCAGCGGTTTGCCAGATACTGCGCGGAACGAGGCATCAAGCACCGGAAGGTGACCCCGCTGTGGCCAAGGGCCAATGGAGAGGTTGAGCGTTTCATGCGGACGCTTAACAAAATTTTTCGTATTTCTGTCAATGGAGGGGAGGACCTGCGACACAACCTAATCGACTTTCTCCGTGAGTACCGGTCCACCCCACATCGGTCCACCGGAATCGCACCCGCCGAGGCGCTGTTCAGGCGCTGTTCAGGCGAATACCCAGAGGGCTGATACCTGAAGCGGGAGACCGACGCCCAGGAGTGATCGATAGCGCACAGGTGACAGCAGACAGAGCCGCGAGAAACGAGAGCGAAACAACAAGGCGGAGGCTGCCGGGGAAAGAGATAGCAGTAGGAGACACCGTCCTTGTCCGGAACAGGAAACCGGAAGGAAAACTCTCGATGACTTACGAAACCCAACCAATGGGAGTAACTCATGTCAAAGGTTCAATGGTCACAGCTGCGAACGCGCGAGGAACGGTGACCAGAAACGTGTCCTTCTTCAAGCGCATAGGACCCGTGGCAGCGGGGGAAGAAACCGATCCTGACCAAGGACAAGCAGCAGAGGCGCCGCAGGAAGGCGGTGAACCGCCCGAAGACCCTGGGGGACCAGAGAACCTCGAGAGAGGCTCGCCCAGGTACCCGCGCAGGGAAGGGCGCCGCCCTCCGCAAAGGTTCCAAGATTTCCATGTTTAATGTGTTTGTTGTTTGAGGGGGAAAAGGAGGGATGTTGTGTACGTGGTACACGAAGCGCGCATGCGCGGCCCAGCGGGCCGGCGCATGCGCGCCAGTTAATAAAGGCGGTGCCCGGGCAGTTCGCGCCGGAACAGGCAGACGTCTCCGGCGTGTGTTCTTGCGCGCCGCATACGCGCGCTGGTGTCCCGATCCAGGGGGGCCCGCACACCACCACAGGGCCTCCCCCAGGGCACAACAAAGAGGACACCGCCCGGGTTATCTGAGTGCCTCCTCCATATTCGGAATTTCCGCGTCACTGTCAGGAATGCAGCTTTGACTTCTAGGCCCAAAACTGATGTTTTTTTCAAAATGAGATTTAAAAGTAATTTAAAGCACTGGTCGGATACTGCTGGAGTGTGCTTGCACTTTCACTGACTGAGGAGGAGGGGCACTTTTGATAAAGCACACTGGAGTGCAGCGCGGTGATCGTTGTGTGTTTGGTATCTGGTTTGAGGAGGTGTGAAGGAGTGTGTGGAGGCTGACACCGAGACTGAACATAAAACGCCAGAGTTAACCGAAGGAAACGAAGGACGCAAAGAATCACTGAATCTTCGGTGATTGAAAGTAAGACCGCAGAGTTATATTCCTCTTTTGCTATTGCACCCTTCTTCCCGTTTTGCCTTCATATACGCTTGCGCAGGCTTAAAACGGTGACAACGTGCGCCTCCTATCAGTTAAAGTAAGCAAGGTTTAAACGTGCAAATAAAAGCGGCAGAGGGTGTGGGACCACCGGCAAGCACGAAAAAGGGCAGGAAAAGAGCAGTTAGAAAGCATAAAAGACGAGGGAAAAATAGTTCATTGACTTGCTGAAAGGACCAGTGAGTCATTTTGATCAGTTCTAGGTCGAGCAGGAATCCAGATGAAGGGTCCTTCAGCAAAACTTTGTTTATATCGGAAGTAGTCATGCCCAATAAGAAACCTGAGGCGGTGCAAAAGGTGGGTGACACGATAGGAGCAATTACTGACACATCCCTCTTATGAATCAGAGGCGATAAGTGGAGAGAAAGCAAGGAATTCCCACCAAGTGCATTTTTTTTAAAATAAAGATGAGAAATGGCTAAACAGACAAGCGGTTCTAGAAATTATGAATCATATATCCCAGCTACGAACACTGCAAACGAGTGACTTTGAGTGGGTTGAAATGCTAGAAGAATAAAATGCAAGACCAATTATTCATTGCTACTCGCAAGATGCAGTGGAGTTCTTAGGGTTGACCTCGAGCCGAATCCAGAAGATGGGATACGATGTTGAACCATTCCTGCCATCAAGTTCTTAACCATGGTGTAAGATCGCAACCGCCTGCAGTAAATCTGTATTTGGCATGCGCATGTGTATGCGCAAAGATTAAAGAACGTAAGCAACCTTTGGAAGAAGTAGAGGGGAGCAGAACTGTGTCTCCAGTGGTCCTGCTAAATAGTCAGGATAAAATCTATTCAGCCGTCATCTTACTTTCTCGTACTTTAAATGAAATTGTATTTTATTTATATCGTGCACGTACACAAGGGTTTCAGAGCGCGAACAGGCAAAGGGAGGGGAACAGGGGAGAACAAAAACAAACGATTTTACTCGGCCCAGTGACATTGAGAATGCGCAAGTGCATGGCAAAGGGAAAAGGGGGAAAGTGCACGGAAGGAGGAGAGGTGGAAAGTGCGGAATAGAGTAGAGAACAGAATAAATAAGTGAAATACATAAATAAATAAATAAGGGTGGTAGTGCAGCCAGCAAATGGCAAGTGCTAGGTTAAGCAGACAGGGTATATCGTATAAGTGCAAAAGAGAAGTGGGTGGGGGACTGTATGGGTACAGATACAGACCCCAGTGCAACGGGTGGCCCGGACGCAGTACAGGAGGGTGGCAGGGTGAGCAGGTACCTGAGCTCGAAGGACAGAGGGTGGCCAGGTGAACGGTGCTGAGAGAGAAAACAGATCAGCAGGGGAGTAGAGGGGCAAAGGTAGAAGCGAAGAGGAAGGTCTTGAGGTGCTTCCGAAACCAGAGATGGTTCTCCTCAAGTTTCAAGACGGTAGGGAGGCTGTTGCAAAGAGAGGTACCAGCCGAAGACAGAGAGCTTACCCCCAGCTCGTTTCTTTGAAAAACGACTGACCATGAAGGAGTTAGAAGTAGATGAGCGAAGGGCTCGAGAGGGGAGGTATTTATGGAGGGATAATTGAAGGTATTTTGGACCAAGGCCTCAGAAAGCCTTGTGGACAACGCAGAGGGTTTTAAATTTAATCCTAGCATCCACTGGGAGCCAATGAAAGGATTTCAGAGCTGGAGAGATACGATCCCAGGGCTTGAGGCCAGGGACAAGTCTCGCAGTCCTGTTCTGGATTAGTTGTAAAGGGCAGAGAGTAGTGGCAGAAAGATTTAGAAAGAGGCTGTTATAGCAGTCCAACCTAGAGGGAACCAGAGCTTGGAAGACAGTGAGCTTCTGAAGGAAGGAGAGGAAAGGCAGAGTACCTCTGAGGAGGTGCAGTAAGAAATTTGACTTTTTAGAGATGTCAGAGATGTGTGCGGAGAAGGAAAGTGTGGAGTCAAAGATAACCCCGAGGTTCTTGGCCTCACAGGTAGGGGTAGGAGGAGGGCCAAGGGAGGCCGGCCAGAGAGTGAGGGGAAAGAATGGTGAAGGTGTACCAATGAGGAGGATCTGTCTTGTTAGCATTTAGACAAAGATCGTTGCCGGCACACCAATTTTGAATGGCGATTAGGCAATCAGAGATGAGGGAAGTAGAGGAGGTGGCTGAAGGAAGCCTGAAAATGAGTTGGGTGTCATTAGCATAGCACTGGAAATTAGAGCAGAAAATGCAAATGCAGTAGACAAGAGTTGCCAGGTATTGGTTGAAAAGCTAGGGCGAGAGGTTAGACTCCTGGGGAACACCACAGGTAGAAAGGGAGATATAAGATAGGAAGGACCCAAGTTGAACCTGGGAGGATCCATCAGAGAGGAACGAGGTCAGCCAGGCCAGAGCCTGGTCGGTGATACCCAAGTAGTCATGGAGACAGTTGAGCAGGGTGGTATGGTTGATTATGTCAAAAGTAGAGGAGAGATCAAGTAGGATGAGGACAGAGGGAATGTTACAGTCAAGGTTGGAGAGCAGATCTGCACGAATGTTCAGGAGAGCAGTTTCTGTGCTTCTGGCAGCTCTGAAACCAGATTGGTGATCATGGAGAGAGCCAACAGAATCAGAATAAAGGTTAAGCTGAGAGATGGCCTGCTTTTCCAGGAGCTTACCCAAAAAGGGAGTAATGGAGATTGGGCGATAGTTAGCCAGACAAGAAGGATCAGTTTGTGGGTTTCTTAAGGAGAGGATGCACAAGGGAGTGCTTTAAGGGGGAGGGGAAAGATCCAGAGGCAAAGGAGAGGTTACAGAAATCGGCAAGGGCTCGAGCAAGGGTATCAATGTGGTCCTTAATGCAACGAGTGGAACACGTCTCCTTGCGGAGGCTAAAAAACAGAGACGGGTTCAGAATTTGAACAAGGAGTGTTTTTTCAGGGTTCAGCCCTGAAGATGGATTACATCCGAAATGCCTAGCCAACTTTGAACCCATATTTTGACACTGCCTCAATTCCAAATTAGAGCAAACTGTGTTATGTAACTGATGTGATGTTTTTTGGATGACGAGTCATTACTGAATACGGATTGACAAATTAAAGATATAAGCACATGCAGCTTACTTCTTGAGCATAGCGAGAGCATGTGGTTCTTTCAGGGCTGAGCCTCGAAGTATAATTGTATAATGTATGTTTTCTGCCAGGGGGTGTGAAAACAAGTGAGATCCTCAACACAACTGGGCTGGTGATGGCAGATTGGAAGGCAGCCCCCAGAAACAGTTGGATCCTTATAGGAAGAGACCGAAATGCTCGCTGTGAGAAGAAAGTACAGGTATCAGGAACTGGCTCTCAGACCAAATTAATAAATAGACAAGGTCGACACTGTTTAAAGTGTGCTAAAGAATGGGGATTATCCATCTTAAATGGCAATATAAAGGGCAATAGCCCTAGTAAGAACGCCTGGAGAGGAAATGGCACTGAGGCAGTTCTACATCACATCCTACTTACAAAGGAAGATTGTGATATAATAGAAGAAATTAGGGTACATTTCAACACTCATAGCGACCATTCCGTGGTCTCTCTTAAGCTCCAAGGGGTCCACATTAAAAACATACCAAAAAAGATAGGAGATGTGAATGTAAATACTGAGAGCAATAGAATCTTTCAATGAGTTCTTGGCGCAATACATTAATAAGAACTATAACTACGAGGGGGGGAGTAACACATTAACCAAAATACAAGTGAATGAAAACTGAGCAAAATGGCACTCCACAAGTTAAAACAGTAGGAAGGAAGAGGGGTTTAGAAGATTTAGGTGCATCAACACATTTCTCATTGAAAACGAATCTAGTGAGAGCAGATCTAACAAATCAGCCAGAGTCAATAGGCCTGAGCCAGAGTCAGTGGTACAGGACCAAGAGCTTAGGAGCAAAAATGTTCTTGTAGCTGCAGTCAAGTCTTTAGTAGAAAACTTTTGAAGATGTAGATGCAAGGCGAAAGACAATATTAAGAGAGAGGGCGGCTGACCCCACAAGTAGTCAAAGGATTTACAACACCTTTAGGGCTACCATGGAGAAAGGGCGACCTGGCGGAACAATGTACCTTAAACGTGGAGAAGTGGCTCCTGCGGTGGTGGTTGTTCCTGGTAGTTTCTGAAGGTCGAGGGGTCCAACAGAGGAAGAGAGGCTCTCGTCGTGGAGGAAGGTTCGAGTCGCTGCACTATGCAGGGATGAAACCAGCCACGGTGCTGCCAAACGAAGTTTAAAAGGTACGCTCCTTTTAATCGTGGTCCGGGTCGATAGCTGCCTGTCTATCCAGTCTTCAAGTGCGGGGCACTGTCGAGTAGATCAATGCAGGTCCGAGGGTGCGATAGGTGAACTGGTTGACCCCACCAGCTCAAGGGAAGGAGGCTCCTTCGCTGAAGATCTCCTCTCGTCGAGTGGAAGAAAAGTGGTGAGACGATCCGGCAGGGCTTCACCGGTGGTGTAGATACTGAAGATGTCTCTGGCTTCTCTTCCCTTCGGTTCCGTAGTTCCAGTGGGGACGTCTTGCTCTTCCAGTCCTTGGGACCCTGCTTTTATGCAGAAAGAGACCCATTAATACAGCCTAGCTGTCACTCACACAGTGGGGTGGTCTTCTTGGCAGGAGACCCTCCAGCCTATCAGGTTAGAGTGTGACCTGAGTTGCTGTGGCAACTCTGTCCGGGGGTTCTACTCCCCCTCCCAAACAACAGACCCACCCCAGACTCAGTGGCGCCGAAAGGAGGGCTTCTTGGCAGAAGCCCGCCATAAGGACGAACAAAGGATCCCCGACCTGGGTTAGGAAAATGGAGTAAGACTCGAGAAAGAAGTTTTATCAAAGTTCTGGAAAATAAAACCTACCGGAGTTAAGTTAATAATAAAATAAAGCAGCGGTATGTTAGAGGCTGTCAGTAAAAGTGCTAGCCTCGAACAATGGGGAAATCCCATAGAGAAATATTTGCGGTCGAATATAAAAGGTAGTAACTACTGCCACCAGCCAGAAACTTTGTAGAGGGGGACTTTAAGGTACCCTCTCGAAAATGAACATAGGGGAAAAACTATTAACCCTTTCCAGTACTTCCATATTAAGATGGGGTGTACTGGTTAAGTTCATAAAAATCGACTAGTAAAGTCAATGGGGACTTTACATGCCCTGGGAGACAGTAGTCAGTACCAGGGTATGGAGTCTATGTTTGGGGGTCGCTACGACACCCCTGTGTCACGGCACGGAGGGTGCGGTGGGACACATGTGCATAAAGATGGTTCCTATGGGTGAGAGAAAAGATCCCATACGCATTAAACGGTGGTCGGTCAAAAGACCGAAAAAAAAATCTCGAAATACAATAATCTCGAATCCAAAATCCCGAAAAAAAAAAGTCGAATTTTTTATTTATTTAATTATATGCTTTTTTGGGGTCAGGTAAGTAAAAAAAATGGGTTAAAATAAAAAAAAAATATAAAAAAGGGGGGTTGGGGGGGGAACCCCCCCATTTCGAACAAAAAACGTCATTAAAAAAAAATTCGACTTTTTTTTTTTCGAGATTTTGGATTCGAGATTATTGTATTCGGGATTTTTGTTTTCGGTTTTATGACTATAAACCGCATTAAACACAAAAATAGCCTAGAACACACATAGCAAAAATGCCCAAGAGCAGGTAAAAAGAAATAAATCCTCCAAATCCAGCAAAGCTGCTGGGGGACTCTATGGGTAAGGGAAATTAGCCATAAAATGAGAATTCTCCCTAACACTCGCCCCCCCCCCGCTCCCAGACTAAGGGACAGGAGGATCTAATCCACTCCTGGATGAGTCTCATACCTCTAGTCGGTTAAAAACATCCTAGAGAGACCATCAGCATTTTGGTGGTTACATCCTGATCTGTGCTCAATGGTAAAATCAAACCCTTGGAGGCAGATTGACCATCTTAGCAGTTCTGGGTTTTCCCCTTTCATTTGCATCAACCATCTCAAGGGTTGGTGGTCTGTTTGAATGGTGAAAGTAGATCCATAGATGTATGGTCTAAACTTCTTCAAAGCCAACACAATGGAAAAACATTCTCTCTCAATAGTTGCCCACCTTGTTTCAGGTTCCTTCAGTTTCCTACTGATGAAGCAAATGGGGTGTTCCCTACCTTTCTCATCCAGTTGACTGAGTACTGCACCTATACCTATATTGGAAGCATCTGTCTGTACAATGAAGGGTTGGTGGTAGTCAGGAGCTCTGAGAACTGGAGCTTGACAAAGGGCTTTCTTTAGGCTTTCAAAGGCCTGATTGCACTCCTCCTTCCATTTGACCTTTTTAGGAAACTTAGGAGAAGAGATTACATTCAGTGGAGAAGCTATGGATCCATAGTTCTCAATGAAATTCCTGTAATACCCAGTGAGGCCTAGGAAGGCTCTCACCTGGGTTTGAGTAGAAGGGGTTGTCCAATTTTGCACAGCTTCAATCTTGCTGAGCAAAGGCCTTATTTCACCACCTCCTACCTCATGCCCAAGGTAGACCACTTTACTCTGACCAATTTGACATTTGCTTGCCTTTATGGTCAGATGGGCCTGTTGCAGAGCCTGCAAAACATATCCTAGGTGGTCTACATGTTCTTTCTTAGTAGGGCGGAACACTGCAATGTCATCCAAGTATGCCATGCAGAAGTCCTCCATCCCATTCAGAACCTGATTAACCATCCTTTAGAATGTAGCAGGTGCATTCGGTAATTCAAAAGGCATAACCTTAAACTGGTATAGGCCAACTGGGGTAGAGAATGCAGTTTTCTCCTTGGCATGGTCAGTTAGGGCTATTTGCCAATTGCCTGACGTAAGATCAGATGTGCTGAGGAACTTGTCTGAACCAAGTCTATCCACCAGCTCATCTGTCCTTGGCAAAGGATGGGCATCAGTCTTAGTGACTGCATTTAGAGCTCTATAGTCCACACAGAATCTCAACTCCTTGGATCCTGCCTTTGGTACTAACACAACTGGGCTAGACCATGGACTAGTAGATGGCTCTATTACCCCGAGATCAAGCATCTTGTTGACCTCTCCTTTGACGTGGGTTCTTACATTTTCTGACATCCTGTAGCCTCTGCTTTTGACAGGTAGACAGTCACCAGTTTGGATATCATGTTGACCCCAAGGGGTCAAACCTGGTGTGAGTGAGAACAGAGGGACAAATTGATTTAACAAAAGTTTGCACTCCTCCTGTTGCTCAGATGTCAGATTAGAAGAGAGGTGGACTCCTTCTATTTTCTCATCTAAAGGTTTGCCTCTGAGGAGGTCAGGCAGAGGTTCACTCTCCTCCTCCTCTTGAGCTGAAGCTAGAAGCAAAGCTCCCAGTTCTGGTCTCGAGACATAAGCTTTTAGACGGTATATGTGAAAGACTCTAGGAGCCTCCTTTGGATTGCCTAAGTCCACCAGATAGTTCACCTCTCCAAGTTTTTCCACAACCTTGAAGGGTCCCATCATTTGTCCTACAAGGCCATCTGCCTTGTTGGTACCATAACAAGAACTAGCTGGTCTTGAGCAAACTCAACCATGTTGACCTTCTGGTCATGCCAATGCTTGACCAGAGCCTGACCTGCTTTCAAGTTATCACTTGCTTCAGCCGTCATGTGTGACATTCTCCTTTGGAGTCCTATCACATAGTCAGTGACTCTGACTGGTGTGGGGGAAGGAGCACTCTCCAACTCCTCCTTGATCAGGGCCAATGGACCTCTAACCAGATGGCCATAGGGAAGTTCAAAGGGACTGTAACCCACTCCCTCCTGAGGGACTTCTCTATATGCAAAGAGAAGGCATGGCAGTAGAAGATCCCACTTTTTCTTAAGGGGGTCTTCTAAAGCTCCTATCATGCTCATCATGGTTCTATTAAACCTTTCTACCAACCCATTTGTCTGAGGGTGGTATGCGGTTGAGAACTTGTAGGTAACTCCGCAGTTTTTCCACATGGCCCTCATGTAGTGGGACATAACATTTGACCCCCTGTCAGATATTACCTCCTTAGGAAACCCAACCCTGGTAAAAATGCCAAGGAGGGCCTTAGCTACAGCCGGAGCTGTAACAGTCCTCATAGGAATTGCTTCAGGGAACCTAGTAGCATGGTCTGCTACAAGTATAAACCTGTTGCCTGAAGAAGTTGGAGGATCAAGGGGACCAACAATGTCGATTCCTGCCCTCTCAAATGGTACTCCCACCACTCCCACTAGAGGTGCCACATTCTTGGAGCCACCTTTACCAGAGGTTTGGCAAGTGTGGCAACTCTTGCAATACTTATCTACCTTAGTCCCCATTTTAGGCCAATAAAAGTAAAGTGAGAGCCTTTGCTTGGTCTTCTTGAAGCTCAAGTGACCAGCCAAAGGTATCTCCTGGGCTAGTTGCAAGAATTGGAGTCTGTTTGCTTGGGGCACTACAGGTCTTTTGTAGTCCACAGGAGTTGACTCTGTTGGTTCACTATAGAAGAGGACATATTCCCAGTGTAACCTATACTTCCCAGGCTCTTGCCCTTCAAGCTGAGAAGCTGCCTGGTGGCGAAGACCTTCCAGAGTTGGACATTCTCCTTGTCCCTTACTGAAGTCTTCCCTTTGGGGTCCACCTTCTGCCAGTAACGACTGCAGCTCAGGATGGTTCACAGGGTCAAGATCTCCAATGAGTTCCTGGCCTCTCCTACTAGATCTGAGTCCTCAGGCTCTAGTTCACCCACACAGGGTTGTACCTCACTCTCAGCCTCAGGAGTTCTTTTTTCTAACCTAGGAGATTTCCTGGTTGGCAGCACTGGAGTGCTTTCTGCTGGTTTCTTTTTGGAAGTCTTGGGTCTCCCATTTGCTTCCGGTTGTTTAGAGATAGCAGTAAGTAACTGCAGTGGAGTAGGAGTGATTTCTTTTTCTATCATCTCCTCAGGGGAGCCCCTCAAGGTCCTCTCCCTTGCAGGTCTGGTAAGCTCCTGTAATCTCTTACTAGGAGGTCTGGGAGTACTTGACACTACTCCCAGGTCTTTCAGATCATTGCCCAACAGCCGCCTTCCTGGTACTTTAGATTATACACTCACAGGTATCCTGACAGTCATTTCATTGCACTGGATGAGAGCTGGTAATTGGGTAAGCATCTGCACAGGCCCTCCAGCTAACTTGGTGAGGCGTTTGGGTGCCTTAGCAACATCCTCCACCTTGAAAAAAGATTTGTCCACCACAGTTATGCTGGCCCCAGTGCCTCTAATGGTAGGAGTCTCCTGACCATTGACTAGGACACTGTCTTTATAATACTCTTTAGTATTAGGGGGGATAGAATTATACACATCTAAATTCTGTTGGTCCCACAACCCAAGAGATACTAAAGATACACTAGCTGAGACTCCAATGAGATCATCAGCTAGTAGTTGAAAGTTTCCACTGGCCATATGTACTTCCTTCTCTGGAGCGAATGGACCCCTGAAGGTTTACCCTTACATCTGGGATCCCCTTTCACATGGTCAGTTGAGCCACAAACATAACATTTTCCAAATGTCTTTATGAATGGTGGCTTGCTCTGACCTCCTTCTGGTCTGGGACTAGAAGGTACACTAGCCTGATAAGGTTTCCCTTGTGGTTTACGCTTAGAATTTTGTTTGTGGCCCTCTTTGGAATTGGAATTATTTGAATTCTCTTTGTTGTCTTTCTTTGGCTGCTTTCCCTCATCCTTTTTCTGAGTTACACCTGAATCCTTGTGAGTAGCTCTGTTGGCAACCCACAAGTCAGCAGCCTTAGCCAGTTTCTTAGATTCAAACTCTTTTGAATCAGCTAAGTGCTGTCTGAGCTCAGGATAGCAGGCATCATAGATAGACTCCATCATAACAAGATTTCTCATTCCTTAATAAGTGTTAACTCTATAACCCTTAATCCATCCCTCTAAGTTCTTCAAACACTCATTCACCCAAGTAGCCCAAGGGGTACTATCATGCTTTTTGAGGGTCCTAAACCTCTTCCCAAATCTAGCTATTAAAGCTAGCTTTACACATTCATAATCCTTTCTACCCCCTCCCCCCAACTCCATTACCACATCAGATGCAACAGGGGGGGAGCCTAGAGAATAACCAGGGGATCAACTGACTGATCACCTGTGATATCCTGGAGCCCATGATTATATTCAAACATAGCAAGCCAATCTAATACATCCAACTTAGGTTCATGCATACACACAATCTCTTTAGGCATCCAGGGTCTTTTTGGACAGGAAGATCTAGAGGATTCAGGGAGAGAAGCATTTTTCAAAGACAATTTCTTCATCTCAAGCTCATGGTTGAGCTCCATTTTTTTAGCCTTAGTTCTTGGTGTCTCTGTTCAGTTTGGGCACTAATTCTTTTGACTGCAAGTTCAAGTCTCATTTTTTCTAGGGAGATAAATTCAGGACTTAATGTGGGACCTGGTAAGGGTCCAGTAGCCAAAGGTTGAGGCCCTTGAGCAGGCAGAGGACCAGAGGGGGTGACATAGTTATCCTCCTCTTCCTCATCTGTCTCAACAATAACATCTTCAACATTATCCTCATTACTGTTTGCCACATTTGCTGGAGTAGTGGGCACTACAGCACCACTATCCAGACTTTGTTTCTCTAACAGTCTATCAATCACTTCTTGTTTCTTGCCTTTGACAGGTAGACCTTTCTGTCTACACAGAACCCTTAAATAATCAGCAGTATTAGTAAGGAGGGTCTCCTTGCTATAACTTTCCATAATTTTGACTTTTGTTAAAATAACTTTTTGTGATTGTTAACCTTGTAGTTAGTTGCATCAAGGCACTAGTAACACACTCAAATGCCAATCTAATACTTTTATCCTCACAGCTGTACACCA
Source organism: Ambystoma mexicanum (assembly GCF_040938575.1). Lineage (NCBI taxonomy): Eukaryota > Metazoa > Chordata > Amphibia > Caudata > Ambystomatidae > Ambystoma > Ambystoma mexicanum. Next base: position 383,070,402 of record NC_090938.1, read on the forward strand.
GTGTTAGGCAGAATCCAGGGCAGTTCCCTTAGGGAGCACTACCCCAGATTAGGACTACAGATGAGAGCAATAAATCCCCTTTGGTATCAGTCTGTACCACAAAGATTTAGTTGGTAGCTGTGGCTGAGCAGTCAGACCTATCTCAAGAGGGAGATGAGCAGTATTCAGGGTTGACACAATAGGTAGTACAGTACTATGGAGCAAGGAAACACTGACCAAAGTTTTGTATTAAAAAGAGAATATATATTTATTTTATACACTTCTAAGTCAACACATAGATCACAGTTAATAAAGTAAGTTAAGTTTAGTCAAAAGAAAAGCATATACAACTTCATATTCAATTGTAGTCAAGTTTGCGGTATAGTGAAAACTGAGCAAAACGGCACATTGAAAACCTACTACAAATGGCACTCTACCAATTCAATGAAAGGGAGGGAAAGTACAAGTTAAACTGAAATATCTTCAGACACCCCCTAGCAACATTTCCCTGAAGTTTTGTGAACAAGTAATGAACAGTAACACTTTAACCAAAAGACAAGTGAATGAAAACTGAGCAAAATGGCACTCCACAAGTTAAAACAGTAGGAAGGAAGAGGGGTTTAGAAGATTTAGGTGCATCACCACATTTCTCATTGAAAACTAATCTAGTGAGAGCAGATCTAACAAATCAGCCAGAGTCAATAGGCCTGAGCCAGAGTCAGTGGTACAGGACCAAGAGCTTAGGAGCAAAAATGTTCTTGTAGCTGCAGTCAAGTCTTTAGTAGAAAACCTTTGAAGAGGTAGATGCAAGGCAAAAGACAATTTTAGGAGAGAGGGCGGCTAACCCCACAAGTAGTTAAAGGATTTAAAACACCTTTAGGGCTACCAAGGAGAAAGGGCGGCCTGGCGGAACAATGTACCTTAAACGTGGAGAAGTGGCTCCTGCGGTGGCGGTTGTTCCTGGTAGTTCCTGCAGGTCAAGGGGTCCAACAGAGGAAGAGAGGCTCTCGTCGTGGAGGAAGGTTTGAGTCGCTGCACTACCCAGGGATGAAACCAGCCGCAGTGCTTCCAAACAAAGTTCAAAAGGTACGCTCCTTTTAATCGTGGCCCGGGTCGATAGCTGCCTGGCTATCCGGTCTTCAAGTGTGGGGCACTGTCGAGTCTACCACGGCAGGTCCGAGGGTGCAATAGGTGAACTGGCTGACCCCACCAGCTCAAGGGAAGGAGGCTCCTTCGCTGAAGATCTCCTCTCGTCGTGTGGAAGAAAAGTGGTGAGACGATCCGGCAGGGCTTCACCGGTGGTGTAGATGAAGATGTCTCTGGCTTCTCTCCCCTTCGGTTCTGTAGTTCCAGTGGCGACATCTTGCTCTTCCAGTCCTCAGGACCCTGCTTTTATGCAGAAAGAGACCCATTCATACAGCCTAGCTGTCACTCACGCAGTGGAGTGGTCTTCTTGGCGGGAGACCCTCCAGCCTATCAGGTTAGAGTGTGACCTGAGTTGCTGTGGCAACTCTGTCCGGGGGTTCTACTCCCCCTCCCAAACAAAAGACCCACCCCAGACTAAGTGGCACCGAAAGGAGGGCTTCTTGGCAGAAGCCCGCCAAAAGGACGAACAAAGGATCCCCGACCTGGGTTAGGAAAATGGAGTAAGACTCGAGAAAGAAGTTTTATCAAAGTTCTGGCAAATAAAACCTACCGGAGTAAAGTTAATAATAAAATAAACCAGCGGTATGTTAGAGGCTGTCAGTAAAAGTGGTAGCCTCGAACAATGGGGAAATCCCATAGAGAAATATTTGCAGTCGAATATAAAAGGTAGTAACCACTGCCACCAGCCAGAAACTTTTTAGAGGGGGACTCTAAGGTACCCTCTCGAAAATGAACGTAGGGGAAAAACTATTAACCCCTTCCAGTACTTCCATATTAAGATGGGGTGTACTGGTAAAGTTCATAAAAACCGACTAGTAAAGTCAATGGGGACTTTAAATGCCCTTGGAGACAGTAGTCAGTCCCACGGTATGAAGTCTGTTTGGGGGTGGCTACGACACCCCTGTGTCACATCTCGGAAGGTGCGGTGGGACACATGTGCATAAAGATGGTTCCTATGGGTGAGAGAAAAAATCCCATAGGCATTAAACATAAATATAGCCTAGAACACACATAGCAAAAATGCCTAAGAGTGGGAAAAAGAGTCTCACTCTTAGCAGGTAAAAAGAAATAAACCCTTCAAATCCAGAAAAGATGCTGGGGAACTCTATAGGTAAGGGAACCTAGCCATAAAATGAGAATTCTCCCTAACAGTTAACAACTAAACTCATGATCAAGTATACACCTGTAGGAGGTGATACATAGACTCAGGTGACTAAATCAAGGAAAGACCATATGATCTCAAAATTAGGGCAGCAAAATTAGATCTATTGAAAGATCTGCCATGCTCATTTGAGAAAACATGTCTCAAAGCAGATCAAAGAAAAACGGTACAGAAAATGGATCTAGAGATGGAATATGATTATAAAATATGGCCATTGACAAAGAATGTTCCAAATCCTAACAACATCAGCTACAAAAGAAACAATGGAAAATGTCCAATGAAGCACGGGGGTGTAGCAAAGAGGGAGAGTAACCTCATTGACAAAACAACCTGTAGATATCATGAGATAAGTGTTTGGAGATGGTGGATTGGCTCCTTCTGAACCACTAGAACTAGTAGGAACACCTTTCAACATATCCTTTGATAAGGAAGAAATAATCAAAAAAATAAAAAAGTTCAAGGGCTCTCCTGCCCACGGCCGGGATGATATACCAAACTTGGTTTTTAAGCAAAAGCTGGGAATCTGGGGACATCTGTTGAGGGGGCAGTTTGAATGGGTATGTTGAAATGGAAAGTTGCCAACAGCTGAAAACGGCAATGCTAATTCCTGTGTACAAAAAGCTTTCGTGCAATGATCTGGCAAATTATAGACTCTTGTCTGTGCTAGACGCAACAGGGAAGTTGTTTAAAATGTAATCTTGGACAGGTTGAAAATATTGGCAAATGACCAAACGCACCATATTGGCTTCAGAACCCAGTCAGGTACATCACGCGGACTGAAAATGTTGAACATCCTCGCTAACAAGGGCAGGTTAAGATCAGGGAACCCCATCTATTCCCTATTCATGGACCTCAAGTCAGCTTATGAAACTGTCAATTGTTAAATACTGTGGCAGAAGCTGGAAGCTTGGTGTCTCTCCATAGATTTGTTGCAAGTGTTGAAGGATGTCCATACTAAAAACACTGTGCAGGTCAGGTTGGACAGCATGGGTGCCTGCACCGCCAATATACCTCTAAGTTATGGATTAAAACAGGGGTGTGTGCTGGTGCCCATGCTCTTCAACCTGTATCTAGCTGACCTCCCGACTGGTTTTTAAAATGTGAACAACTTCCCACCAAGAATTGGTACACAGGCGATGGGTTTGTTCTCCTACGCTTATGATCGGTCCTATAAAACCAGACACTGTGGAGTCTAAATCGCTCATCTGACTACCTACACAACTTTGCTAAGTAGAATGAGCTAAAACTGAACCCTCATAAAATTAAGTTTTTGATCCCCAGTAAAAAGAGAAAAGGAAAAGGTTGCAAGTGTTTATATTGAGGAAAGCCTGATTGAGCAGATGCTGGAATATAAATACTTGGGGGTTACTCTGAACAAATAAATGACTGACTCTTTCTCACATGTGGAAAAAAGCCAAAAAGCATCAGCCCTGGCTGTGATGAAATGGAGATTTGCCAGCCAGTTTGGAGGTTTCTGTATAGCAGGAATTATAACCATTTATAAACAATGCGTAGTTTCTGCAGTAAATTATGGTATGGAAACCTATTTAGCAGCAAATCAGGACTGGTGAAAAGGAGTAGAAGGAAAAATCTGGTGAGGCATACTGGGTTTGCCGCAGGGCATCCCGGTACACGCCAAAAGACTAGAATGAGGTCTTTGTTCCATACTGGCCACAGTACTGATTAGACGCAGAACACTATACATCAATATGAAAAAGAACTCAAGTGGGCCATTACTGGAACTTATGGGAGAGACATTATCAAGAAGGGGAGGCAGGGATTTGGAGTGCCTGAGTAACCTGTGTGTGGGTCTGTTTGGGAAAATCAGATGGTTGCCGGATTGGGAGCAGGAAACTGGGGTCCTGATCAGGAATTCAATAAAAAAGTTAAAATGTGGGACTGAGGACTAAATCATATGCACCTGCCATGTCTAAATAAATACAAGGTGTATGCAGAGATCCAAACAATGTTTCTGACCCCACAAAAATTCATAGTGAAGTCACTGTCGCCAGCGATAAGGTTTATCATGGCACTAAGATTTAAAACGGTCCTGGTACTGGAAGTGAGGGCAGCTTGGTTAGACTTACAGAAGGAATATAGAGGATGCAGGCTATGTAGAGTGTCCTTGGTAATAGATTCAGTGCAACATGTACTAACATGCTGTACAAATCTGAGCCATTTCTATTTGAATTCCCTGCATGAATTTACTCATTGGATTAAGGAAATAAAAAGTGACCAGTTCTGGAGAAAGTGCGTGATGACTTCAGACCACAGATTGAACATGGTTGTATTTCAGCTTTGGCTAAGGATAGGACCATGAACTTGAAGCCTTGTAAAAACCTGGGACTGTAAGATTTCATATAACTTCATGTCTGTAAATCGAAAGAGGAGAAAAGTGATTGTGACTGTAAGAAGGTTCTCAGTCTAAATGATTGTGGCATCTTTGAATAGTTGTACTTATTTTACAAAATATACTATATTTTTAAGAAAGCTTTAAATGAATTAATGACGTAGTTAGTTATGATTACTTCTAACTTGTATGATTATGTGATTTTATTTGTAATTACATTTGTGTAGGGTTCTATGAACTACATCCCAATAAAAAATAAAAATAAGTAATTTTCTTTACCACTTTTCAATTGTCACTTTAAACAGAGCAACATTATAACTTTTTCTTTGTAAGCAAAATCCTGTATAAGGTTTACATGTTTATCACCTCTGTATGTTTCTTTATACAATGCTGATTCTCAATCCTGCAAAGGAAAAAATACACAATGAAAGACACTATTTGCTTTTTGCTTTTCTGTAACATGCTGTGTTTTTCATCCCAGATTGGACTGTTCTCCCTTTAATAAAAGGTTGCTGAATACTTTCAAGTAACTGAAAAGAGTTATGTTAGTGCCTTGCTACTATGTGAACATAAAGTCTTGTTGTGGATGGGCTACTGACTTCATAACACTTCCCTGAACATGTATTTTTCAAATGCTCTGCTCAGGATGCAGTTCGCGTTTTTCTTTTTAAATTTAGCATTTTTCTTTGCATGCTTTCATCAGGATAAATCTCATTACAGTGGTGAGCAGTCCATGGAATGTCAGATACATGGGTGAGATCTGTTTCAGTGGAGTGTTGGATGATAACACTTGACTGGAGAGGATCACAAAGGGAGTGATTCTCAAGGTGACAATGCAGTTAAAAATAGTTGTCTTAAAGATTTTAGAGTGATGGGGCAGGAGAGTGAGGGGTCTCTATAAAGAGGAATTGTTAGGGATGGAGAAGGGTTTCTTGGTTATGGGGACAGCAGTGGCTGTTTTGTAGCAGGCATGGGAGATTGCTGTGAAGGAGAGATTGCAAAGGGAGCAAAGGTAAAAGGGCTGGCTGCTGCAAGATGTTTAATTTTTTTTTATTGAAACTTCAGTTTAGCTGTCTCAGCTAAACAGTTAATAGAGCTAGACTTTTGTTACACGGAAGTCAAATGACAAGGACAAAAACAGAAGACTCTGATCCTTAAATTTCAGAGAAAACATCAGAATTAACCATAAAATGTAATAATGCCGAAAAATCTCAAAGAAGAAAAGCCACTAAGCTGGCTGGCCCTGTATTTAACTATTTTTTGGCAACTTATCGAGTCCATAAAGTTAACCACAGCACAGGTTAGTTTTATGTCATGACCTGCGATCACACGCCCCCACCAGTTTTCCATATAATTAAAGGACCCAAGATGACAGGTACGTTGGATGCTCGTGCCGGGACAAACTATTACAAGGTGTTGTAATGACTCAATGTCACTCAAACAAAAACGACATACATTGTCCGTTATATCTTTGTTCTTTCATTGCCACATCATTTTTTTAGTGTTCAACGTGTTTAGGCAAAATCTGAAAAATTGCTCACAGTAGTAGCGTGATGGACACATTGTTTATTTAATTTGTGGGCTCCTGTTTCAGCCTTCAGCGTTGGTTGCATTTTGTTGCGTTGTTCTAAGTTGCTGATCCAGGACCAAGATTCAAATTTCTTTTTAGCCCATTAAGGGTAGTTAATCAGGTCTGATTGTTTTAGATCCACCTTTGACAAATGACCCACCAAAGTACTTTTCCACTCATCTAAGAAACTAGTGCTTCTTTCTTCAGGATTTGTTGTGAAAAATTTGGTATGCTGGAATTAAAGGAGTAACGCACATTTTTCGCAGTGCACTTAGTGATTTCCAGATTACACATGAGTATAAAGAATTCAACGATAGTTCGTAGCGTAAGACTGTCATTGAAACATAAGATGGCAAGCTCAACGGCGTCGCCAAAATTTTGCTTCGGGCCTGTGCCAGTATTGGAAGTCCAGATTCCAGCCGGCTTCAGCACCAAAAGGTATGGCGGGAACTACCTTTTGCAAGTAGAATATAATCACTGGTGATAAAGTGAATTTCCCGTGCTCTTTATTAATCTTGGCACCTTGAATTCCAAACTGTGTAATTCGATCCACTAAATCCTGCCTCCAATGATGCTCGTTTAGTGAGGTGTTAAACATAACTCCAAGATAACGAATGCAATTCACGGGGCTTATGATTTCCTTGTCAATTTTCCACCTGAAATATTTATCTTTACGGGTACCCAACGACCCAATAGTCATTATTTTAGTTTTTTCCGTGTTTAGTTCAAGATCGTTATGATTCAAATACTGGTGTAATTTGTTTAATAGCCGTTGTAATCCAATCTGTGTGCGGTCTATTAAAACAAGGTCATCCGCATATGTTATGCATTTGATTTGGGTATTATTGAGTTTAGGAGAAAAACAGTGAGCCTGGTCCAAATACTTAGGCAGATCTGAGATGAAGAGCTTAAACAATTCAGCTGCCAGGGGGCACCCTTGTTTGATGCCTCTGTTTGTCAGAATTTTGTTGGATAAATCACCATGGTTGTTTAATCGTATCCGAATCGATGTACCGGTATGGAGAGCTTTCACCGGTTCTAGGATGGATAAGGGACAGTTCCAGTTAAGCAATTTCTGCCAAAGCAATCCACAATTTACTTTATTAAAAGCTTGGCGCATGTCTATAAAAGCCAAATATTGTTTTTTTTGCCTTCAAGGTTTCAAGCTTTAATATATTCAAAATGAGCAGGCTTACTTCAACTCCCACTCCTGTTGTGAAACCAGTTTGGCAAATATCAGGAATCTTGGCTTGACATGCCCAAAACGCCAGTTTCTGTCGCAGAAATGAGCCAAAGATCTTTCTGATGGTGTCAAGTAAGGTAATCGGGTGATAGTTGGTAGGTTCAGCCCGACTTCCTTTCTTGTAGATTGGAACTACTATTGCCTCATGCCACGATTCGGGTATTTGTCTTGTCATACAGAGCGTCGTAAACAAGGCTTCGATGAAATCTGCCCATTGCAAGGCATGATTTTTTCAGCATCACATTGGTGATCATGTCAGGGCCAGCAGCATGGTAGTTCTTCAACGTTCTAATTGCAGTATCGATGTCTGAAGATGTGATTTGAACATCCCAGATCCCACCTTTATTCCAAGTGTACCACATGGTTCTAATGGGGGTTTCCGATACATTTGAGCGAAATGCGACTCCCTTTTAGCACCATTGATTTCATTTCAGATTGAGGGAGAACATCAGGCATTTCCTGCATTTAGAATGGCCCATATTTGGCGAGTATTTTTGGTCACCAAAATTGTCATCATTTCTTCCGCTCCATTTTGTTCAATGATGGTGGACATTTTAAAGGCTCTCAACAACAAGGCATAGTCGATTAACTGAGCCTCACTTTGTCTGAATAGCCTTTGACTTAGTTTTAGAATTTGTTAACCGTTAATGCGGAGGCGGTTTACACCAGCATTTATGGATAGTGGGATTTCATAATGTTTTTCTGGTTGTAACCATTCCATCGTACAGGTGAGTCGCAGCAGGTCATGATCGCTATTTTCCATCCTACAAACGTTCAGGTTTAGTGCATTTTCTGCCAGATTTCGAGATACCCAAAAATATTCTAGTATTTTTTGTGAATCTGCACGTTGCCAAGTAGATACCGGCGGCTGATCGCCTCTCACGTTCCCAGTTACCATTTGGCAGTTGCGGATTGCTAATGCCGTCATCCAGGCCTGACCTCGTGTGGCGACCTCGTTGTCATGTAAGCGTACTTTTGAGTTTCGCTCTGTGTCGAATTTAAACCAAGTACAGTTCAGATCGCCACAACAGACAATGCATAGATTTTTGAAGGTTATTAAGGTGTTATCAATGAGGTGAGTGATTGCGTTAATGAACGACAAAGTGCTGATTTTTTGAGGATTCCAGTATCCATTAATAATCAGCAAATATTTGCGCTCCGCCATTTCTGAATGCAATGTTTGCAATATGATTCCCTGAACAAATGGATTTGGGTTGAAAGTTTCCAACGTCAACCACCAAGGATTTATTTTTACCAGCGTCACAAGTCCCGAATAAGGGCGGCCTTTTGTATTTTTTACTGCTGGATTCAAGTAAGTAGAAAAGTGGTCTCTTGTCGCGACTTCACATAGCCACTTTTCTTGAAGGCAGATTACAATGACCTTTTCTAATTCAACATCAAAATCGTTGAATAGGCGCGTGAACCCTCTCCTGTTCCAGGATAGGAACACACACGGGGACTGACGCATTTTAGGTCATGGCTATTGCCATTCTTGATTGTGACCCGATTTAATCACGGATCGGGAGGAGCTTTGGCGGTTTTGTCCCTTTTGTTGGGCCCTTGTGGATGAGTAAGTGAGTGATTTACGTAATTCTTCCCATCTCTGTACTACATTGTTTTCATCAAAGGGCTATGAGATCAGACCCCTATCGCAATTTGTTGTTGCCATGGGTTCGACCATTATATAGAAACCAAAGGCAAGCAACTCTTCAGAAGCTTTCAAAATTGTACTGCGAACGGAGGCGGAAGCAATGTGTAGTAAAACTTGATCAGCAGTTCGCTCAGTTGGATATTCTACAATCTTGATGTCGTCGGACAAGATGGTCAGTAGAGAAGGGATGCATTTAAATAACTTCATTACATTATTTTGATTTAAATTGACATCATTGTCATCTGTTTGGATATTTTGAAGTCGTAGTTTCCCAATTTGCCTTTTTGGTGATACTGTATGATTTGCGTGAACTCTTGAAGTTTAATTAACCTTTTTAATCTTTTGAGTTAAGGTAAATTTTGGATTCTATCTTGACGATTCAGCTAAATTGGAATCATTTGTCTCTAAGTATCTCCTATTTGACTTGTCGATTTGAGATGCCAAGACTTGATTGTTAGGCAAGATGTGACCTGCCAATCTCGGCTCACCAGGCAAAAAAATGTTTTTGTGCTGCAGATTTTTGTTTGCACTAATTTCAGTGCCATCAAGTGCGTCTCCTTGGTGAGAATATGTTGATAGATCACAGAGATTTATTTCTGACACAATGGAGGAGCTTGCAGCACTTCCAACATCCAAATCAACTCTTCTCCGTTTATTTGGTAAAGGAACTAATCGAGTCTGTGCTACGTTGGCAAGGACTTTTGAGGTAATTGCTTTGGGCTCGGAAACTTTCATTGTATCTGCTTGCTTAAACAGCCCAAGTTTCTTCGGTGATGTCAAGTTTTTGATAAATTTCTTTGTTTTGGTTTTACCCTTTGTTATTCTGGGTCGTTTTTCCCCGTTAGAGGTAATGATCTCTAGAGGCTTCACTGTACTTGGAATAAGCTGAGACGTACACGTCTCAGTGTTGGTAAGTGATTTGGCTGTTCCACAAAGATACCAAAATAAGCTGCAGGACACAGAGCAACACATCCTAGAGCTAAATTTGTCTTCTGAGAGGCAGACTTCTCCACAGACCGGTCAATTTCTTGACTTGAATCTTCTACACATAGTGCATTATTTTGAGTGTCGTTTGATGGAATTTGATCAGCACTTTTGCAGGTAGTTTGATTCTGGTCTGAACGTTGAGGCATCAAGAAGGGAACATTTTTTTGCGAAACAGATTGTCGTATGAGGCACCAAATCTAGAGCTGGAACTGTATGATCAACTGTTGGATAGGTCTCGATAGAGAATGAGTGTGAGACTTTGGTGGCAACGTCCAAAGTCTTTGTAGTCATAATGGAAACATCATATGTATTTGCCATAGTTAGTGAAGACACATATTTATGGGAGACCACTTCAGCATTGTGGCGCATCCATTTCACTGCTTCCATCAAGCCCTCAAACAGAGTGTCATTCTGGCAATGATTTCGTGAGGCTAGATCACTTAAGCGTTCTTGCCAGCGTGTTGTTAAATCTGCTTCTCTGGAGATCTGATTTTGAAGAAAGTTGTTAAAGATTTTCTATCTTTTCCATTTTTTCCGTTAAAGATAAAATTATAGCTATCTGATCCTTGAGTGCCTCGTGGAGAGATTCATAAAGCTTTGTGAAAGCAATCATTGCCATCAAAGCCGCTGCTAGAACCTTACTGTAAAGTTGAGTCGATGCAGCAGCAGAGAGACTTGATTTAGAATTCAAACCAGCTGAACCGTCTAGTCCAGAGTGCGAGCTAATTACAGTATCTGAGTACTGATCATCGGTCAATGAAACTTGCTCACTCAGTTTTGTATTTACGGGCTTAGACAGCTGTGGATATTTGGACTTTGCTGAATGATTTCGTGGTGTGCTGGACGGCACACGTTTTTGTTGTTGTGAGGCCGAAGGTAAGTCCTTCAGATTGTTCACAGACAGCTTTGCTCTTTGTCCCTTGCCTAGGACAAGTTCTGTGCTTGAAGACCACATTGGGCTCTCTTGATACGCTTCCATCATCTTAGAACTGCTCCAAGCTCGCTTCTCGGATGTTTCCATAAGATCTCGTTCAGGTAATTTTGAAAACAACGCTGAATGTTTTTTGTCGGGTAGCATTTGTTCGTGAGATGCTATCAGCGTCTACTTTACCAACAGGAAGTCATTGTCTAATTGAGCCATCATGCAAAAACACAACCAATCCCATAAAACGGCTTCCTCCCTTTTAGGCTATGAGTCTGTCTACGGTACCTGCCAGACACCTACACACAGTACCCTCTCAACATTTAGGTAGGCACACAAGATTATTAAAAAAATATACATATTTTAATGTCTATCAATTCGTAAAACACAATTGTAGAAATCCAGCTACCTTATAAATAACCCTAATGGTTCACCAAAAATTACATCTTTCCACCATTTCATTACAGTGAGTATGCATCAGAGCACATTTAGCCATGTTTGTCAACCAAGCCATAACATAAGCCCACAATTGTGCAACATTCCCCTTTTCTTAAGGAAAATACGTGTGTCAACACTAGACATGTGTTTCTAGAATCTATGTGTGAATATATAATACAGTCAAGTAAATATTTCCTTTGTATTATCCATAGATTCTGTCTTCAGGACACGCTTTTCTTTTTTTCTCACGTAGTTGTGTTATACGTGTTGGATACTAGGAACTACCAGGTGTTCCCAACCAGATCTAAAATGTTAAAACCGACAGACATACATATAAATATTATGTGTGACTTTGTGTAAATTGTCAATAAAGCAGAAATACCAAATACATGTTCTACTTCTTCTTTTTTTAGCCCATGGAATATCTTTTTAATCACGCCCTAATCACACCTGAATTCGAGCCATTTCAAACACCAAACCCTTGTGTGTTCGGTATACAATCTCATTGTCACCATACTTATTTGGGGTCTTTTTTATGTGCCATACCCCCATTTCTACATGGGATTCTTGTATCTAACACAATGTTTGTAATCATACCCTATTGGTTTGTACAGTTACAACAAACAACATTTGTTTGTCTCAAAAACATATATGCTGATCATTATTTACTTATACAATCATAATTGTCAAAAAGTATAATAGTAATTCTCAAAAAAATGCAACAATCTTACTCACTGGCAAACATCAAGAAATACTATCTTGGTACTCCTTTTCATTTCTTGCTACACCCCTCTCGGTCCTCTGACTCAAATGGGACCTGTTTTTCAAAACTGCTTTATTTTAGAAATTATCTGAGCCGTGGTATGGCTGCAGTTTAACAACAACATAGGGTAACTACCCAGTCATTTCCTGTCCGGCCCATCTTTCTTATCCCTTCTTTCCTAAATCTTACCGGGGACTCGAAGATTTAAGCGTCCTTGTCCTTTTTTTATCGATTTTACATCCACGGTATTGCTCTGCTGGGCACTAACCCAGGGACTGCACGTCGTCAAGCCTGTAAATGCGACAACGTACCCGGGGTAAATAAAAATGACCGCGTCTGTCACCTCTTTTTATTTCAAGTTATCTTAGATGTACCTTCAATAGTGCCTGATGTCGACACGTCTCGTTCACCTCCATGCGGGTGACCGTATTTTTAAAAACGTACTCGCGTCAATAAACATGTCACATGACCTAAATAGGTAACGTGTGCGTGATGACGTCGACACGTTCATGTGTTGTTATTGGTCAACCGCCTACTTCAGCCCAGGTCTATATGGGTATTGTAGTTTCTATCACTAGAAACCCATTGTGTCTCCAGCATTAAACCAGGCATTCTGATTGAAAGCGATCCTTATTTCTTGTCAATCGTATTTCTTTAGTATTAATGTTTGGCATAGTGAATATTGACTGTGCCAATGCAATGCGTCTAATATTTCTAAATGCGAAAAAATGCAACCATAATGAAGGCAAGGAAAGGTAACCAAACACACTGTTATGTCAAAAGGTGCCGTTAAAGAAAGATATTGGCTAGTCCTTGTGTTATAAAACGGAACGTAACCAGATTACCCAAATTGACAAAAGGAATGACAAAAAATGACATCAGATGATGAAAAATGACAACAACGTGACACACTTGGCCAAGAAGGGGAGTTTCCGTGTACAAACAACCCCCATTCTATTGCAATATTCAGGCCATCTTTGACTGTGTTAAGGGGCGATCCATTTTTGTTCTACTTTCCTCAACTTTAGGTCCCTGTCCCCCCCCTCTTGGGGGGGGGTCCAATTGTCTGAATGATAGCCCAATGAATGTCCTCATGGGTGTGTTTAGCTAAATTCAAGTGTGCCACTAATGGTTTGTCAGGCACCTTGTTCTTGACGCAGGACCTGTGTTCACAAATCCTTTGCCGTATGGGTCTTTTGGTCTTCCCAGTATATAACAAACCACATGGACATTTTATCACATAAATGGCCCATTTTGTATTACAATTGGAAAAATTCTTTAGTGTCCACTTCCTGCCTTTCAAATCAATTTCTTTTATATTCGATGTGAGACTGCATACAGAACATCTACCACACTTGATGTGGCCGACAACCTGTTGTGTATTCCACAAGGTAGACTGTGTTAGATCCCTGGCTGGATCTACAGTTTTGTATGTGTGGACCAATTTGTCCTGCAAGTTCGTCATGCGCTTAAAAGCAAAACGTGGTTTATCTAGTGTAAACTCTTCTGTGTTAATCATCTCCCAATTTTTGAGTATACTTTGTCGTAGTGCATTGCTGATTGGCGAAAACGTGGATACACAGGTGATTTTATCTTCCTTGATTGTTGTGTAGGTTTCTGGCAGGTACCGTAGACAGACTCATAGCCTAAAAGGAAGGAAGCTGTTTTTATGGGATTGGTTGTGTTTTTGCCTAGTGTAGTCCTCACCCATACGGCCCCTAAAAATAGGACAATACAGCTCTGTTTAGCTTATAATTCAGCCATCAGACACGTTTCTCGCGGTGCTTCAAGCGGGTAAGGGTTGACATTTTTTTCTGCTTTGTCTTGTACATCGTTCGCTTTGTTCGTTTGTAGTGACACTCCAATCAAGTTTTGAGTTTTGTGATATTTTTTGAGGGTTGGACAGTCTCTGGGTCAGTTGACTGCACAGTTACCTCAGTCAGAATTGACACGTTTTGAATCAGAGCTGGGTCAGTATTGGGTTCAAGCATTTTTGCATCCATAGACGCTGCTTGAGTGGACAAAGTCTTTAGCACTCTAAGTGGTCCGCTACAGTTCCTAACATTTGCCTTGGTAGTTGAATTGTTGGTGCAGTTTGTGGAGTCGGTTGCAAGACTCAAAATAGAATTCAAACATATCAATCCTTCGTAATTAGCAAATGTTTTTATTTCATGCAAGCTGTCAATTGCATTTATATTAATAGATTTTGTGTTGAGGACTTCCATTAGCTCCACGTCTGTTACATCGAAGGGGGAGTAGAAGACGTCCAAAGCTTCAGGGCTTGTTACAGGCAAACACGTTTGATCAGGCATTTTATCAGAAACATGCGAAGTTGAAAGCTGCAGATGGTTTTGAGGGATTGGGGCCAAACCATTGAGCAATCGCAGGCCACTAATGTTCGAGGCCGGGGATGCCTCTTTAGGCATTTCAAAGACTTCGCCTTCGTTCCGGGATTTAGAATCTGGACCTTGGGCATTAGTAATCAAGGTTTGTGAACTATCATGGAAAGATGTGAGCTTGAGCTCACTCATTGTATTCACTGTGGCAATCACAGGTTCTTGAACTGTTTGTTTGATTTTATCAGGCCCAGTAGCAAAATTTGACATCACATCCATCCGCACGCTTAACTTACTAGGTTTGATGCCCGTAGCAGCTTTCATAGCAGTCCATGGATTTACCATCCGTCGATGTTGTAGAGTCTTTCTTCTAGTAAGGGGGCCCATATTTGCAGTCATTGCATGAGAGACTAGACGGCAGATGCCCTCGGCCTGTAGCAGACTGTAGCAGACTGACTCTGCTCCACGACTGTACGCCGCGTTCCGCGCAAATTTTCAGTTTAAATAACCACTCCTCCTTGGTTAAAGGCACAGTAGCCCTGGCTGGCAAATAGGCAAAAACAGTTGGGGAAAAAAAAGAAAAACAGAAAAGCCCAAGTCGCTGCAGCTCCTCTGGAAGCAAAGTGAAAGTGACTGTAGCAGACTGACTCTGCTCCACGACCCCGCGCCACGCTCTGTGCAAATTTTCAGTTTAAATAACCACTCCTCCTTGGTTAAAGGCACAGTAGCCCTGGCAGGCAAACAGGGAAAAACAGTTGGGTAAAAAAAAGAAAAACAGAAAAGCCCAAGTTGCTGTAGCTCCTCTGGAAGCAAAGTGAAAGTGACTGTAGCAGACTAACTCTGCTTCACGACCCCGCGCTGCGCTCCGCGCAAATTTTCTGTTTAAATAACCACTCATCCTTGGTTAAAAGCGCAGTAGCACTGGCAGGCAAACAGGCAAAAACAGTTGGGAAAAAAAAAGAAAAACAGAAAAGCCCTCGTCGCTGCAGCTCCTCTGGAAGCAAACTGAAAGTTACTGTAGCAGACTGACTCTTCTTCATGACTCCGCTCCGCGCACATTTTCAGTTTAAATAACCACTCCTCCTTGGTTAAAGGTGCAGTAGCACTGGCAGGCAAACAGGCAAAAACAGTTGGGAAAAAAGAAAAACAGAAAAGCCCTCGTCGCTGCAGCTCCTCTGGAAGCAAAGTGAAAGTTACTGTAGCAGACTGATTCTTCTCCATGACTCCGCTGCGCGCAAATTTTCAGTTTAAATAACCACTGCTCCTTGGTTAAAGGCGCAGTAGCACTGGCAGGCAAACAGGCAAAAACTGTTGGAAAAAAAAAGAAAAACAGAAAAGCCCTCGAAGCAAAGTGAAAGTGACTGTAGCAGACCGACTCTGCTCCAAGACTCCGCGAAGTAGGTAATCTGTAGGATTCAATTAATGGGTATAATCCCCGTACTTAAACAGAAAACAATATCCAAATTGGAAGCAGGAAATGACGTCAAAGCGCTCGAGATTTAATTATTAATGGTGGGAAGGGGATGATGGGAGCACAAGATGAGTTAGCTGAACAAAGACTGGGCAAGTGCTCAGTGAGTTAGGTGGGGTACAAATTGGATGGTGAGAAGAAGGTGGGGGGATGGCTGGTGAAGTGGGTGCCCATTCTATTTTTCATTTTATTTGCATTTGTTTATTAGAGACCTTTACAAAATACACAAACAAAAAAAGAGGAAGAAAAGGACATTTATAAATATAAGCAGGTAAAACATCTACCATTTTCACAACTTGGAAAGACACAAAACATTTTAAAACTTTGACAACTAATTATTTCTTTTAGTGTTCCCTTTACCCATTACTCTATGTAGACCAGGTGTTATTTCACTTAATATCTCTTAAGTCTAAACAAATTCCATGATTTTATGAATGCCGTAACAGCCACTGCTTCTTAGCTTCTCGCTGTATTGACCAGTCTTTTCCACAAAACCTTTACATCATACACCCCTCTCAACTTCCTTTTAGTCCTAAAGTACATATTTATTTGTCTGCTAAGGCCTCACATTCCATGAACAAATGCACAATTGATTTTGTCGACCCTTTCCCCTTACAGAGTCAAGTATTGGTTGCAGCTGTTGTTCCACGCTTTATCAAAAGCTTCCCCTTCGAAGTTTCGTGATAAATGATCGATAATACCGATTTAGGAATTGCTTTAGATAAGGGGCAGTCACACCTCTAAGTTCGTGTTCATGGGACAGATGACTTAGTGAAGGGCAACTATTGAATGAGTTGGTGGTATTTGTCCAATCCCACTTATACAGTTCCCTCTTCACCTTCTCCGGGTTGTCCCTCAATACTTCCCTTTCTAGACCTATGTCGCTTAGGATGGCTTCACATTTTGCTTTTAACTGTCCCAGAAACATATCCCAGTTATTATTCTCTTCTCTTCTTTGTTTCAGGGCAAGACTCATGACTATATACAGGTCATCAGAATTTGCTGATATGATTTTTTGATAGAAAGATAGTTATGCCAATCCACGCGTATCTTTAAGGAGAGGAGACCCAGCTCATATCTTATTGCGGCTCCCGGGAAACAGTTTGGGACCCTGGGCATTCATCTCCACATTATTCCCTCAATTGTGTCCAATTGTGTGTTTATTTTATCGTTCCATAGCTCTAGGCCAAATGTAAGCTTTGGGACTACCTTTCCTTCATAGAATTGTATTGCTGCTTTGATCGAGATTCAACTTGGAGTAATTGGTTGGTCAGAGTTTTAGCCTTGATACCAAGAAGATCATGTATTTCCTTCATCAGTGGTTTTGAAGTGAGATGGAAGCCCAAAAAACGTTATACTATTTGCTCTTCCAACAGGTTGGTTGTCAAGTTGCCGTTGGGTCAAGGTACGCTTCCCACCCCGCGAGAGTTCTAGAATTTTTGCTCTTGAGGGATTTATTCTGAGGCCGTTATTTTTTGCATATTTAAAGAAAGGACATAATAACCTCCTCATTCCAACCCGAGCACAGTCTAAGAGGAAGAAGTCATCGGCATACGCTACCCATGCTGTTTTCATGGCCCCCAGCATAGGGACAATCAGGCCTGCCGGGTCTAAATCTTCCCCGATGTCAGTGATATACAGGTTATAGAGGCAGGGAGCCAACATGCATCCCCGCCTCAAACCCATATTGATGTTAATTTTCTGTGAGGGATTCCCTTTTTGATCAAGGTGTATAAAAATGCCAGAGTTGTCATGCAAATACATTTTCAAACTTAATAGATCCTGCGGCAAACCCGTTCTACAAGTGTATTTGCTTTTGATGTTTGTAATTATGAATTCCATTTAAAAATATTTGATGCCACTAGCTGCTTGAATACAAATTTGAATGTTATGTGTATCATTAGAAATGTACAGAAAGCCAAAGAGCACTGTACAAAAAATAGAGGATTCCATGACATGTTTTCTTAGTTGGCTGTGCGGTTTTTACGCATAGTCGGTATCCATGGTAGCAGGTTCTGCCATAAGGCATAACGGTGTTGTGATAGGGGAAAATGAAACTAATCTGGTCTGCCTCATTGCTGAAGAGTAAAGTGTATGGGACAGTAGCCAGCGACAATGCAGGGAGAGACACACAAATGGGCAGAGTGCTAGATCAAGGTGGAAAAACAAGTGTGCTTTTATGCATGTAAATCTCTCCTCCAAATGCATTTCCTCCTCCTCGTCCTCTGCTGTCCTCTGCAAGCTTTGTCCTTTCGTCCCAGTCCTCGGCCCGTTATAACCTTTCATTTGGCCAGTGTTTCTTCAATTTATTTTTTCTTCTTCTGACATACCTACCGGCTCTAGGTCCAGTTGCACTTACTTCTTTTTTGCTCTAATTTACCAATCCCCAAACTATGCTCCACTTAACATTTTTCTCCACAACTGTTTTTCTTCTGTTTTTTAACATGACACTCAGCAGGACCTCCCTCCCACCAATGATATTTCTACTGCCTGTAGGAATCATTGCAGCTACGGTTCCTTCATCAGCCCATTTACCAACTATATCTAGTTTGTCAGATTAATCTCCTTATCCAGGAAGGACACATGCATGCCATCTTTGAGGAAGTAAGATGACCTATCAAACTTTCTCTCTTGGGGTCTCACCACACTATCCAAAGTCCTGCAGAACCCTACAATTTCTCTGTTTATTTTCCTTCTGACCATACCAATTGCCAAGAACTTCTTTGCTCCTCTCAGTACCCTTCAAGGGAGCAATTAAGTTCACATTACTTTCATGTCAAGCAACAACTACCCTATTGCTATCTTATAACCCTAACTCCTTCCTCATCAGTTTTATTGTTTGCAAAACCGAAGAACAAAGTCATTTTCCCCAAACCTTATTACCATGTCAGCACAATTTCTTTTCCCACTATTACCAATAACTGTACCTATCTCATTCCCCCAATCCCATATCATGATGGCACAGCCTTGCTGTAAGAGCACCCATCTGTCACCCATAATTCCTTGCTTTTACCTGGTGTCCAGACCATTTTACAATCCAGTGGCGCTATTCTTAATGTCCTTGCATTGGTCCAATTCTAAAACTAACAAAAGTACATCAACACCATCTTAACCTCCAACCCTTAAGCCAACTGCCTTACATACCCACAGTACCTACTTGATTTTCACCTCCTTCCCAATGCTTTCAGCTATCCACCATTCATATCCATCGTGAGAACTCAAATGCTGCTCCAATGCGGAAGGAGTGCCTCTAAAATTGAGCCGGATTCCTCACAATATTTATCAGACACTTCCGTAAGCACCTGCACTTGTCTTCTGCTCAGTGGACCTATACTCATGGATGAAATACCACCCAACTTCTCGCAACCTCAACCCCCTGGAAACCTAAAATGTTTTTACAGGACACATCTGTGGCACTCTTGAGTTGCTTTACATATGCTAAGTACCTTTTGGTATATTATACACTTTCTGACTGTCAAACGCACCGCACCCCCTCACATCGTCGTTTCACATTTTCCACTCTTAAGCATGGTAATCTGTCATGTCCCATCCTCCCCAAAACCCTAACATCTCTGAGGAACATCACAACAAACACAGCTTGAAGCAATCGGTACTCCCATCCTAAATAGCAGACTGTGCGGACCTGTCCCAACAATTCCTGCAGAATCATCACTGATATAACGCTGCATGAGTCCTTCTGCACCCCTCTCTAGCACAACCAACCTGTATGTCCTTCTGTACAACATCTGCTTTGATTCCACCCACAAACCTTCTACAAGGGCCATCACTTTCACATTCCTAGCGTCCACATCTCCTCTGTTACCTATGATGGCCACCAATCTGATGCTGAAGCTAGCCAGAGCAATCTCGACCATGAGGGAGCGCATCAGCCAACCTGTTTTTCACTGCAGCAAATATGTTGCGCTCTGAACACAATATTCCACCACAAGCACCACAAAACCGTTCTCCATAAAAGCCTCTAGATCCACCTGTCCTGGATAGCTTGTCTGTTTCTAAACATGGCAGCACTCACGTTAGCCATAAGTATCACTGTCATGTCCCTTTTGTCCTTGCCCTACAGGTGTAGGTCTGCCAACACAGGAAATAACTGCAAAAAAGAAAGGCTGTGTTTGTTTGGCAACCATGCAACATGCCATTCATCAGCACATCACGTCCAATCCTAATAAATGCAAAGGTCTGCAACCTCTGAAAATATATTGTAAGGGATTAAGAGTAAGACTCGGACACAGTGGCATGTTAAATGATGGTTGCATACTTTTATTTATAATAAAAGAAAAGGGGGTTTGGAGAATTCCTATATATCCCTAATCCTAAAAGGAGTTTCCCTGCCTCAACAAAACTAAAGTCTGTCTTTGTCAGGATGTTAATCCAAATAGCGCCCTCCATCCTGTGTCCAAAACCCCTAAACTGACCTTTACACGCTAAACTCAATATAATGTGCACCTCAGGCATTTCTGTAAACTATACACCTATAGCTTTCTTTCAAAGTTCCAAAACATAAAGTTCTAAGGGGCAGAAAAGAAAAGAAATAAAGTTCCACCAGGAAAGGGGGTCCTCCTATCCCCTATCTTTATTCGGTTCTTTCACTGTCTTACCGGGAACTTCCGGAAAGAGTTAATAATGTTCCACTGCTTCACAGGGGGAAGGCTCTTCTCCTGCGTTTCTCCTTTCATACAATGTTTTACTTCACAGTTTCAAGGGGGAGGACTCCTCCCTTGAGTCTCCCTTAAGCACACAGTTCTTTTGAATGTTTCAATCTCTCATTCTCTGGATATCAGTTATCCTTAAAGGGATTTGGTTCTTCCCTTTTCCACGGATTGTCACTGTTGCACAATTTCAACGAGGGGTTTTGACCCCTAAACATTCTCAATCCTTTTCCTACCCCTGCTGTGCTCTCCTGCCAGGGTACTTGCAGCTCTATTACTTCTCTCGTTCTCTGCATCTCAATTATCTTTCAAAGAGGTATGGTTCTTCCCTTTTTGTATTGAGGGCCACTGTTTCACAATTTCAAGACAGGGTTTTTACCACTGATTTTTCTCACTTCTCTTCTTACCCCTGGTTTACTCTCCTGCCAGGGCTTTTTATATCTTCCCATGCTTGTGAGTCCCATATATATATATTTTTTATTTAGTTGCAATTAAAACTTTTCAAACACGCAATAGTGATTCATTAAAATCTAATACATTTACTGTACAAACATTTTCATATTCACCGAAAATCCAAGAAAAATATAAAAGGGACAATTTTATAATAATTTACAGCAGAAAATAAACACATAAAATGTAATAATAAAATTCATCATTCTTTAAAAGAAGAAAACGGGCAAGCAAAACCTCTATTTAACCTATTATGTATGCAAAAACACATGCTCTTTACAAATATGAGACTCTGTCTCTCTTCATTTGGTTTTACCTGTTCCAAATTTAAGCTTCTGCATGTATTTGATTACAGCAATGTTTAACGATATGTACTAAGGGTTCAATATTATAGACCACATCATGCATTTTGATAGATTCTATAGTTTCTAAAAAACTTTATGAAGAACTAATGTCTAAGTTCCGATAAGGCCTCACAGTGTACTATCACATGCTCCAAGGTTTGATCTTGCCCATCGATCCCACACAATCTACATGTTTGAGATAATAGTTGTTCCTTACATCTTCTAGCGGTAACCACTCTAGTGGGCCACAAATTAAAATATAATCTCATTACACTAGTTCGATATCTTGAGTCTGGAAATTTTAGCAAGTATTTGGGACTTAATTAATCTTTTTTTGTGTAAAAATCCCAGTTTTACTGATTTTATATTTCTCACACTCCATCCGGGTATTAGCCCAATCAAGAAACCAAAGCTTTTCATCAACGTCAGCTTTGGTCATTATTTATATGGAGCGCTCTTTTCACTCATTAATCATATCTTTTCTTTGATTCTCAAAAGTCTGCAATATTACAGAGACTAACCTCAATTTATAATTCTCCTTGTTCAAACATTTCTCATAGAGCAAGAGAGCATTCCAAGCGACAGCAGCTTTTAAAGATATGAGTCCTAATTCATATCAGATTATCGCAATGGGAAAACTCTTTGGCAGCATAAGTATGGACCTCCAAAAGAGACCCTCAAGGTCATCCCAATTTCGTTGGCAGTCATATTGTTTACATTGGGCACCATATGTTAATAGAGGGATTGATTTTTGATTGTAAAATATCAGTACAGGTGTGCAAGTGAATTTGCCATATTTCCGATGTATCAATGCATGTATTAGTATATTATTACTGCAATAGGTTTAGCAAGTATGAGGGACATCCAGCGGACTTCAATTTGTCCCACAATATAACGCGTGAGACAGAGTCAAATGCTTGCTTATTGTCATGATGCCTACCCACAGGCATCCGGACCAAGCCCATCAGCCCCGGGAGCAGGCATCTAGACATTTAGTAAAACCTCAGTAGCCCCGGGTAGGGGCTATCTGGGTTCAGTCCTGGCACCTTAGGCGCCAGGCTCATAGTAGAAATCAGTCCTGGCGTCTAAGGCGCCAGGCTCATAGTCATTACTTACCTCAGGCAGACCATGCTGCAAATGACTCCAAGCCAACATGAAGCCTGAAAGGGACTATTTTTCTACAGGGACTATTTTTTGCTCGGGTGTGGTTCTAGGGACTTCTTACCTGGGACTACTTTTGAGGCTATTTAAACCATGCCCGACCAGCAACACACGCTTCGCTTTATTCTGCATCCAGCAGCGTAACACTCACTGTGCCTGCAGCCTGCATCCATTCTTCTGCCACGCCCACCTCGAATCCGGAGCTCCTAAAACAAAGAGGAAAGAAAGGGACAAGGTTAGAAAACAAACTTATTTATATTCCACACCTGATTCTGGATCCATCTCGTCTCCGGACCTGTAAAGAACATCATTTCTGCATGCGCCGCACCTCCAGCTGCAGCGCCGCGCAATACTCACCAGTCTTCACAGCATCCTTCGGGTCAATGCTGCTTCCATCATTTCTTCACCGAACTTCGGCACCTAGGAGACAAAAGAAAACCACAAGGTGAGCCGAGGGAACCAACAAATATAATTCTTACCACCATAGACTTACCTGATTTACCACCAGAGGCATCCTTTTGTGACTCTCCATATTTTCACGTGCCGCATCTGTGAAGAGAGACAAAACAACACGTTTTCCACGTGTAACATTTACCGGACAGCGCCGGGTAATACAGACTCTTACCTGAGCGCCACCAGCTGCCACAAGAGCATCTTTTCACGAGCCAGCTGCAAGACAAGAAAGGAAGGGGGGAACAAGAGTGAGCATCGGACATATTGAACTCTATGAACTTAATACTTACTGGTCCTCACCAGGAACCTCAGAGTCAATACTCTCCGGAAGTCTCCCGAGCCTTCAAACCAGTGAAGTAACTGGAATCGACGTGCCCCTGCAAATCCACACAGGATGGAGAGCTCATCTTTCAAGAATATAAGGTGAGATTGCTGTGAGGGCATTTCGGAGGTGATTAGTTGGGGAGGACTGTGGGGGTGCCATCACTTGAATCCACAAGTGGCTAAATCCATCTCTCCACTTGCAGGAGAATATTTCTACAGGTTAAGCAGACAAGATTAGGAGGGCAGATCCAGTCAGTCATCGCTGCACTACGCATCACGTGGGTGGAGACCGCAGCTGTCTGGGTCCGACCAACGCCCCTGTGGAAGCCAGGTGAGCGTAACACTTATAATCGATAAAAGCAATATAAAATGGTTGATTGCTCTTTATTGCATGATATGATGTGGCATTTATAACACACCTATACGCAAGTGTTTCAAGGCGCGACGAGGCAAGGGAGGGGAAACCGAGGGAAGACAGCGATCCTACTCGGCCAGGTGACATTGAGATTACGCAAGTGCAGGGGAGGGGAGAAGGGGAGAAATGTGGGGCAAAAGGGGAAGGGGCAGTGCAGTATATAGGATAACAGTAAAATAAAGACAATAAATAATAAATAAAAGTGTGGCCAGCTGGTGGCAAGTGCAAGGGTAAGTGCAGACATCAGGTCTCAAGTGCTAGTAGGGGCTGTAGGGATACAGAAACAGTCCACGAGTGCAAGGGTACCCAGGGGGGCAGTGCAGGTGTGTAACTGGCAAAAGAGGGCACCTCGGGCCGAGATGATGTTTTAGAGCATATATTATGAACAAGTTAGGAGAGGTTCCTATTCCTGAAACAAATCCGGATTGATTTGGGTCGAGCATGTTTTTTTGTCATCAGCCATCTGGTCAAATCCCTAAGTATAAACCTTGCATAGATTTTTCCCAGAGCATCCAACAGTGCTAGAGGTTGATAATTAGTTGGCTGCTTCTGATCACCTTTTTTAAAAATCAGAATCAGAATTGACTGTTTCCAGGATAAAGATATGAGACCTGTTTGTGCTATCTTTGAGAACATTTAAAAAAGGATTTCAGACCACTGCTCTGGATGCGTTTTTCAAACCGAATTAGATAAGCCATCCGGGTCCGGAGCTTGTGAGCGGCTCAGTTTTTTAATTTGGTTCCGTATATCTGCTAAATCTATCGCTAGATTTACTATTAGATTTTTACACCTGATAGGTTTTACATTAGGTAACCTAATATCCATAAATAGTTCGATTAAATGCTTTGTCTGCTCTTGTTCACCAATAACATTTGTGAGGTATGTGTAGCTGTCCGTTTTCAAACTTTCTTTCAGGAGATTCCATAGTTGGGCTCCAGATTTGGAAGTTATAGCTTGTAACATACTCTCATTTTCCCTCTGAATTTTCAGGATTCTTTACTGTGCTATAACGTTTTTATATTTGGTGTTAATGTTTGCTACTATTTTTTATAATTCTCATCATTGGTGGACTTGATGTTTCTTTTATCTTGTCTCTTTTGAGATCTCCTCTTGCTAATAGTTTGGTCATGCGGTCGGATAGGGAGCTGAAAAGGGCGTTTATTTAGATCAACCTTTGGGTAAAGAGCGATAGCACTTTTGTATAATCATCCTGTTGAATGGTCACCTGTGTTTTTAAGGATCTATTACAGTACAATTTTTTGATCAGTCTATTTAGTTTAGGTGCCGTCCACTTCACACAATTTCTACCTTGATTTATTTCTAAGGGACAATTGTGATAGTTACTGTGAGCTCTAGTAACAGAGGTGCATGTTATATCAAGTATGTTGTGATCACTTAATTCTGTCGAGATGACACTAAATTTAGAAACCGTGTTTAGACAACAAGTTGATATAAAGCATAATCAAGGATGGCCTGCATATGCTTTCTTTTCCATCTGGATTGCGGGGGAATATCTCTGTCGATGTTACCATTTAGGTTCTTCATATTTCTATCTTTCATAAGTCTTAACCATTTAATTTCCCTTGATGTTATAAGTGAACTATTTAAGGTTAGGCATCGGGTATTTAGATCCCCCACAATCATTGCCATACAGATACTAGGTATGCTATCAATTTCATCAAGCTGGCTAATAACATGCTCACAAAAAGCATCCTCCGTTAATGTGGAGGGGTTCCAATGCACGCAGATTATTGCAGACATGGGAGCCATGGGATGGAGGGAGTCTTCAATCTCAAGCTGTAATAGCTGTATA
The DNA here is from genome assembly GCF_040938575.1 of Ambystoma mexicanum. Taxonomy (NCBI): domain Eukaryota; kingdom Metazoa; phylum Chordata; class Amphibia; order Caudata; family Ambystomatidae; genus Ambystoma; species Ambystoma mexicanum. The sequence goes on from NC_090938.1 coordinate 383,096,047, forward strand.
CATGGGTGGGGATTTGACCACATAGCAAGCTTGCCAGTTAAATCTATTTTTACTGCAGTCAGGAGACCAGCCATGGTCTTCCTTTCTGTTGCTTTATGGCTGGTGTCCAACATAGCTGGTAGTTAGGCCAAACTGGTTGTGATGTAATCCAAGTTTCTTGAAACAAAAGGAGGTCATATCTCTCCAGTCTATCCGCTTGCTCCAGCACCATTAAATGTGGAAAAGCCTGCGTATTCCATACTGCAATTCTCATCATGTAAGGATTCTGATTTGTTAAACATTATTCACTGCTTCTGTGTTTGGTTTCTTTCAAAGCCCTTTGAAGCCATGACCATTTTGTTTCAATTTTGGGCTCAATCTCTTCCTCAAAATGTACATCTCTTTTTAAATGGCCAGATCATCCCTTACAGTTAATCAACAATAGTTTAGAGTCAGCCATCACTCTCTTTTGTTCTTTTCCACATGTACCTTCTTTTTCGGAATTATTTACTCTTTTTTTCATATTTTTTTTCGGGTATATGAAAATGAAAGTTGAACAAAATGTGCTTTGCTCTGTCTGTTCGGACTTCACTTGGCAGCTCCTTGATCCAGCAAATTCTTTTTTTCGGCCCATATTATTTATCTTACTAGCAGTGAGAGCACAGTCATGGTCGCGGTGTCCATCCTTCTATTTTTATGAATATATATTGTCTCGATATCATGAGACTGGATGGCTTTCAATTTTGTAATGGTACTAAACATAGCCATTAATGTGGATGTATTTGGATACAAGTCTTTATCACCTCTGTCAGTCATAGTCACAGTTAGCATATTTGATGTCTTTATGCCAATGTTTTCGTCTTGTTTTTCCATTAGATAAGGAGTTTTCTGAGCACTTGAGTTTCTCTGTACAGTCTTTGTAGGCTCAGTTCGATTTTCTTTCGTAACTGCTGATTGCTGTTTTTTAGTAATTTCATCTTTATTCTTTGATTTGAAGATACATTATTTTTTGTTGCATTGTCTGGAAGTCAGCATCTTCCTTACTATCATTTAGTATTACTGACTCAAAAATATGTGAAGTAATATCTGGCTCTTCAGTTAGGTCATCGCGATATGGATGTAGCGATGTGACCGAATATGTAAAATAATTCATTAAGTCACATGCATTTGGCTCCTGCTCTAGAAAATGTTCATTAACGGCGACAGGCTCATTCAAGGTTATTTCAATGACGTCACCACAAGTAAGTCATTTGCCCATTTGTAGAGGCAAGGACTTGTTTTTCATGAAGGTGGCACTAACTTTAGGCGGTGGCGTGTAGTAATGCCATTTATGCATTTTTTTCCTTTTGCTATATTGTCATCAGTGGAAACCTTGGATTTTTTGTTTGCTGCCATATTTTTAGTTTTTTAAATCTTTTTACTTACTTTTGTATTTGTTCGTTTTGATTTTTTTTCTTTCCCTTAGTGATATTAAACGCTTCAAATACCGAATCAGCACTCATTTAATTTGACACCAAGTCAACCTCATCATTTGTTTCCGGTTCTAAGCACCTTTCACTTCCTATCAATCCACTTGTTGGTTCTGTACTTTGCTCACTATTTTCAATGGCCAGGATCGATATAGCTACGCTTAAATTTGCATTTTCAACAATTTCCAGCGGGTCAAAGAATTGTTCAGCCGTTCTCTCATTCCCAATGTAACACTTGGATCCACCCCGAGGGTCATTTCAGGCATTCTTGGAAACCCTCTAGGACAGTGATTTCACCACAAGAGGATGGATTATTTTGAAGTGCCTGTAATCTTAAATTAAGTTGATTCAGTTCTGAAAAGACATGCAGAATTGGAGAATGTGACAAGTTGTAATCATTTAAGTCAGCAGTTTCATATTGGGTTTCAGTAACAATATTCATTCGTGAAAGACTTGTCAAAAGCACTTCAGTAATGGTTTCATTCAAAATAGCTTTTCCCTCATCGACATTCGAGCCGTTCAATTTTGCCACTGAATGTTCATTAATGTGCAAATTTGGCATTGCACCAAGGACTTGCAAATAAAGTTTGGGATGCACCATGGAGTCAGAAGCTTGCACCATCGCATTCGTCATTGCAGAGAGTATTGGTAAAGGTGGGTGCTTCAAATCACTGATAAAATGTTTGCACATCGTGGCGTGCCTTGCTTTTGACATTGTAGCAAATCCTTATCTGATACTTATGTAAAATGTCTAACATCTATTGGCTCACTTACGTTTCAATCTGCATCAGGCGGGATAGCATTATTAACAGGTTGGAGGGGTGCTGTTTCCTTGTCCATTGGGGGCCAGAAATTCCTGATATCTCGGCCCACCGATTTGGATCAGGTGTCATGTTTTTTTTTTCTCCCAATTGAAGCAACTCGTACATTAGATTTAAATTCAGTTCTAGGGGAGGAGGAAGAGAGAGAGTTCTCTATCAAGTTGGTGGCATTTGCCAGCATCGCTGTCTTTAATGTATACAACGACATGGAGCAACACCAAGGTATCGATGGCTCGAGTTATAGCCAAACTGACAGGTGATGAAGGGGGTGTTTTGGAGAGCTGTTAGCTGCTCAGCTTAAGAGCAGAACAGCACTCCAAAAGCACTCCTGATACATGTGTGCGCGCCCCCCTGCTATTGTAGGGCCGCTGGAAAAAAAGGGGGCAGAGCTTGCACTAAAACAAAGAAAAGAGTAAAATATTAGCAATTGGAAGTCAATTTCAATTGGATTTAGTACAGTTTTGGTCCACGTTAATACATTCTCATACCCAGCTTTTAAGATACGTCCAAGTAATAGAGCAGTTCAGGATTGAAACGGAACACGTAGTAGCAGGACACTGGTATAACAGAGTCGCAGTCACGCAGAACAGTACTCCTAAAATGCATGCGTGCAAATGCGCATTCCCCCTGCTGTTGTAAGGCTGCTGGGAAAAAGGGGGTGGAGCTTGCACCAGCATGTAAGATAGGTCCAAGTAATAGAGCAGTTTAGGATTGAAACGGAACACGTTTCACACGCAGGACACTGGTATAACGGAGTCACAGTCATGCGGAACAGCACTCCCGAAATTTACTTTTTGACTTCACTATCCTTGCAGGGCTTTTCCGTTCACCATTCACTCTCTCTTGCATTCAGGAAATAATGCTTTTCAAGTACTGTGTCACTGACCCTTTCTTAACAATGTTCATATTAGTATCAATTATTCAAATTCCTTTAATTAGGCTCTCTCGCGCTGTCAACGGTACGCGGCATTCGCCATGAAGCGCCCCAGTGTCCCATTCACTCTCACTGGGCTTACCAGTCTTCACTGGCGGCTTTGGCATTCCTCATTTCTAACCATCTTCTTTGCTCTCAGCCTGCTGACTGGGAGTGCATCCCGTTAACCACTTGGTTTCGGCTTTGGCTTCTGTCATGAGGTGATCATGTAAAGCACCTTATTGGGAGACCGGTGTATGCGGGCAAAAACTATACAGCTCAAACCTATACTTATAACTTGACCCGCCTCATACCTGTCTCCAAACCCTGCTCTCTTAGGTTCAAGATCACCCCTGTGTACCTCGCTAGAAAAGTGGTAAGGGTAGGGAGGATCAAGAGGTTAGGGCAGGCAGGTTCCCAAACTACCCCTAAGGAGAAATCACAAGGTTAGAATAACTGGAGCACAAAAGGAAAGGCGGACAAAAGGAATGCTGGTGTACAGTTCTTTCGTTTTTAAAGTTTACTTTCCCTCTTCCAGTAAACCAGCATGGATTTATGAGTTATTTTACAAAAAGGGGCAAAACACCAGCCACTATGTGCAAATTACCATAACCTAATAGCTACATAACTAAAAAATAAAACATGAAAATATAAAGAGTCATTTACAAATGTAAAATTGTCTTTAAAAATACATACAAAGTCTAGACAGTGCACTGTATTAAAAACTATTTATAATGGCCTTACTTCCAAGACAACCTGACCAGGGTTGTCTCAAGATCCTTGCTGCTGCCGGTAACTGGATATTGCTCTCTAGCATCATGTTCTCAAACGATGGTGCCGGCAGTGGGCAACAGCAGCACCCGCTCTCATACGATGGTCCTGGCAGTGGGCAGCAGCAGCAACAACAGTGTGTGTGAGCCCCAAAGTCTTTCTATGGGCTTGGCTGCGTATGTCAGATGCAGCCCAATACTCAGAGGCAACGTGGGGGCCACACTACTCACTCCACCTGGGCCATGTATGCCAGGTGTGGCCCAGGGAGTTCAGGTGGGCCACCTGAAAGGCAGTGGCCCTTAATTTAAAATCAGCCCCCAGAAGGGCTAAAAACACATTTAGGGTGCTCCCCTGCTATGGGGAGCACCAGTAATTCAATATATGCACCGGGCCCAGCAATCAGTGGCCACATGGGGGGGGGGCAGCAACACAGTGTTCACAGCGCTCCCTTAACAAGGGGAGCGTCAGCATAGATGCCCGGATTGCAAAGTTGACCAGCGCTGAGGGGAGCATCACCAACCCTCTTGAAGGGTGTTTTCTGTTATCCAGGCACGCCGCTCGTGCCGGCAAAGGTCTTTTAAAGGGACCCTTGCGTCGCCATGCTTGAGGGGCTTTTATTCCAATTTGTTCCTTATCATGGCTGGGCTCTCACGCCGGGGTTCCGATTTTTCTTTTTTTTAAATATTCGGATCCATTCCCCCTGACCCGGGGTTACACTTCCTCTTTGACGGCTCCAGTTGCCCCTGGCAATAATGTGGTGCACTTCTCTCAGCTTGGTTTCTCCGAATGCCATTCTCATCAGCCTCTGTGCTATGTCCTGCAGTCTGCTCGCCTCTGGTGTACCAACCAGCTTCAGAACAAGTTGGATTTAGCAGCAGTGCCATCTCTCTCTCTCTCTCATTCTCTTCAGCTGTGTCAGCTTTAAATAACCAGGCATTGGTTAGCATGTTCCAAAGACTAGAACACAGCATTGGCTTACCGCTTCTGGTCATCCTCATTTTATTCATTTATTTTATTTATTGGGTATTTGTTAGGCGCCTATACAACATAATGGTGTTTCCAGGTACCACAAGGCAAAGCGGGGAGGGAACAAGGGGAGAAATTACATTGGCAAAAAACAGTAAATATACAATCGTGGTCTAACTAGGCTTTGTTGCATTCGGACATGCAAGTGCAGGGGATAGGGAAGGGTGTGGGGGACAGGGAGGAGGGAGCCGGGTATGAACACATGCTGGAGGGGGCCTGGGAAGGAAGTGTCAAGGGGAGCCAAAGGAGGGCCTCAGGCTAAGTGCTAGGGCGGACGAATAGCAGGGCGGGATGCATGGCCGCCAGGCAGGGGCCCATGCTGAGGTGGGGAGGTACTGATGTCGACTGGGTGGAGGGCCTGGTTACCTGCGTGATTCACAAGGACCAGGACACCAATCTCATTACTCCATCCCTCTTCATCGTCTCAGTACTATACAAGGGGATGGGGGGGGTAAATAATGTTATTGGCAGTGAAAACCCAGGAATTCTCTATCTACATCACAATCAGCCGCAAACTGTCTTCAGGCACATAAGCATAAGAGGTCATTTATTCCTATAATTGTTGAATTGAATATTCTAGGAGTGTAGAGCGCGTAATAGGGGAATTTCTGTTTCCTTAAAGTTTTTTTGAACTGGGCTGTGGTAGCCCATCAATTCCACCCAAATCGCAGCTATCACTCTGCATTTACCATATACTCCAGTCAATATACAATACTGAATATTGAATAGGTTGAAGCCTCAGTGCACACAGAAACTAGATACCCCACGCTCTCTTTACCCAATACATCACAATCAGCCATACAGTAATGTTGCAAAAGCACATGGGCATCATCACATGGGAATTACAGCTGAAGGGTTATTCAGATTCAGTATTTTTCTGTCTCTCGGGAGTTAGACCTCCACTGCATGGTTCTCCCGCAGATGGCCACCCCCAGAGACAGTCAGGTAGCTTCTGCCTTTCCTTGGCTATGCAAGGGAAGCTTCCCTCCAGAGAATCAGTAACAATATTGCTAGATTCATCACAAAATCCACTTTCAACTGAACTTGTTCCACTGGCAGTCACATCACCACATTATTATATTTGCACAGGAATTCCCGCCAGACATTCAGGACCTTCCTGATCTTTGCAGTCAATCTTTTTCTATGATGCAGTTTGCTGCCTCGTGGTAGTACCATAACCAACTGTGTACAGAAATCCTTTTCAGGATCCACAACAGTTTTTTCACCTTCAGTATCTCGCACTTTTTTTTACACTTGCTACTTCTTCTCCAAAGCCCCTAACATTCCCCAGCTTGTACGCTGGACGCCTTTTCTCCATTGCAATTGCATCCAGCTCCGTCACCAGAAGTGTCAATACCATAGCCAGTCCTAACATCTTATCTGGAGCCAGCGGCATGCCCACGTCTTCTGCAAGCTCTTGAATACCCGCCTTGTACTCTGGTTAGTAGTGATACAGGAGTGGTTAGACCATTGTCCACATAGAGAAGTGGCCAAGATGCTCACTCCCCACCGTGAAGAAATTGACCAAATAGAGCAGTTTCTGTTCTGAGTCTGCCCATTTTCTAAATTCACATTTGGGAAAACTGCTAAAGCATTCTAATAAGGCACACACCACTGAACACTCAATGGACAATTCCTTGTCAGAATAAATATGCCCTCAAATTGTATTCTCAGTCATGGAAAATCATCTGAGTTCGTCGGCAGTAGCCTGAATGCAGACTTGTGTCTAACCTTTGCATTTCCATCCCTTTGCTGCACTTTCTGTCTTGCTCAAGCTCAATCACCTCCTCAATACCTGAATAAGAAACAGCATTCTCCTACTGGTCTATGCAATCATTGATGGATTTCCGTCTGCCATGACAAATGGCGGATCAGTCAGAATGAGCTCTTTTCTGTCTTGGGCTATATACCCAACAGTGATATCATATAACCCACTAGCAGGATCTCCCTAATTGACTCCCCATCCTCACTTCCACCACCGGTATCTTTTTGGTCGCTAAGCTGCCGTGCTCACACAACAACATGTTTTCTGGCCACCTGTATATTTATGGGCCTGTGTATTGCATAAAAAAAACATCCCTGAAACCACCCCTGAGCATCTTGGCCACTTCTCTATGTAGGTAGCGGTCTAGCCACTCCTGTAGTCTATCACCACTAACCAGAGTACAAGACTTTGCTCAATATCCTCTTATTATTGCCAATACCTATCCTCCCACCATTTCCCTCTCATCCATAACACTGCACCAATGGGTGCCTCCCTGGACACTTACTTCATTCACGTTTATAATGGCATGCCACTCTGGAGCATGTCCCTCTCCCTCCTGTTGTAATGCCTACCTCCCTCACCTCCTCTGCTGACATGCCATATCTGCCCTCCCAACGATCTAGAAGTGGGACAAGATGTAAATGTCTAATAATGCATCAGCACCTGTAAGGAACTCACGGTGAAACAGTAAAGACAGACACAAGTGATCACAGTTCAAGAGTGTTTATTAAACTGTAAACGTAGGTTGGAAAAACACCTAATCTAAATCTAAGTCTAAAATGGGCGCACACTACGACCATAAAATAATAGTAAGGCAGTCCTAGTGGCGCAAGGGCAACTAAAAGGGTCTATACTAAAAAAAAAAAAAAAAATCCCAATCCTTACAACTAAATACAAGAATACTGTGGGATAGGGTTCACAAGAAAGAAGTGTTCACAAATGGTAAGTCAGGATGTGGTAGCCAGGGATCACCCTTCCCCCTGTTTTGAGAATGGTACAAGGAGGGACTCCGGAGCACAGCACAAGCCTTCCCAGCACGAGACTACAGTTCCGTTCTCAGGTATCAGGACCTCCGGTGGTTAAAAGAGTTCCTTTCCGTAGGCACGTTGGGTGATAGTTTTTCACCCCTAGATCCCTCTCTTCCAGGATCAGTTCCACAAAAAGTTCCTCACGATATCAGGACCTTCGTTGGTTAAGTATTTTGTTTCGGGGGGGCCTGGTATGTTTAAAATAATAAACAAAAGTTCCTTTCTGATTACACTTGGGAGGATGATTCTTCAACCCTGGGTCTCCCTCTCCCGAGTTCAGACCCCTCTTGAATATCAGCCTCCCTCAGTCGGGTTCACTATGGCTTGTATTTTCTTCACCCCTGGGTCTCCCTCTTCCGGGCTCAGACCCTTCTCGAATATCAGCCTCCATCCGTCCGCATCACTACGGCCTGTATTCAAACTCTTTTATCTATTATATTCTCATGTCGGTGATGGGTTTTCACTATTGGGCCCCCTCTTCCGGGCTCAGCCCCTTCTCGGATGTTTGCCGCCCTCTGTCGAGTTCACTGCGGCTTTTGTCGGTGGGTGGTGGCTTTTCACCCCTCGGTCCCCCTCTTCCGGGCTCAGACCCTTCTTGAATGTTTGCCTCCCTCCGTCGGGTTCACTATGGCTTTTCTCAGATCAATTTCATCTGTGGCATTCACAAATCTTAATGTTCTTTTAAACAGTTCACTGTGAACATCCCTCTGTCGGGCTCACTTTTGTCAATACAAATGTTCATTGAGGCATCAGGTTTCGCCCCTTTTTTTTGGCATTCCTCCATCGGGTTAGCTCTTGCCAACCACACAATTCTTTCTATTCTCTCACCATGCAGGATTCATCTCCCTTAGCTTTTCAATAGCTTGCCGGTCAAAGACTTTCGAATGTACAAGGGGGGCTTGTGCCCTTGACTGCACCGTTATATGACCACTTTGACTTTCTTCTTGCAGCCTTCCCGAGGCCTTCTGGTATCAGTAGTTTTAACCAAACGGGGAATCACAAAGAGTCTTTCGATAAGCACCCACGTGGTGCCGGACCCTTCTGCAGCTGGTTTTTATCCTAAGACTTTAACAGTTCTTTGAAGATCTCTTAACTTGTCTTTTGCAATTTTCATTCAACACAATTTGGTTTTTTATCGGTTATCTCCTCGACTCACCGGCTGTGATGAATCGCTTGACTTTCCTTGTATCTGGAGTCAAGGACGGTACCACGGTAGCAAGCGTCTCCTTCTGTTCTGGTTATCAGTGTGCGCGCGGTCCGTTGTACCGTTGACATCTGCTGCAGCACACATTGGCTATTGTTCGTAGTCTTATGATTCCTTCACTGGAGGCTTTGCGGGTCTGGGTCGGAAAGGTCAAGGTTGCTTCTCTCCTTTTTACCCCTTAGGTTCTCGCCACCTTTCTCCTCCTCTTGAACTGCTGCCCTGGAATAGCTGTGGCCTTGTGCTGTCTGCCTTGCTCACTATGTGCTCTCGTGCTCCACATTTTATCCCTGTGGGGAAGAGAAAGGGCCGTCAGGTGTGCATGCTTCCTTTCAATTGCCTGACTCTGCCTAACCCTTGTGTCGGGACATGTCGGGAAACAACTCTAGTGTTTGTGTCGGAAAAGGGGGTGTAGAGTTTCTAACTATCCCACTGGGTAGGATGGGGAAAAGGTGTCATTCGGAATCATATTCTTCGTCCTAGGGGGTATGTGAATTCGGAAGAGTGCGTCTGGTAGGGTTTGTGAAATGAATAGAGGGGACGGTGGTGTTTTGTCAAAGCAGATTTTGAGTTCGGGAAATAATAATCAAAGGAATTTGGAGGAGAATGACTAGGAGTAATCGGGTAGGACACATGGAAATAGGGATTCTGGGATTCTGGGAGAGATAGTTTCCACGTGCAACATGGTTTGGGTTCCTAGGGGATTTGTCATATTGAGTGGGTTTGTTGGATCCGGGTAAGAGAGTTTTATTGTGAGGAAGGGAGACAGATGTGGACAGCCTACAAAGGTCTCTGGGATTTCGTCGTCCTCTCCTTCCTCTGCGGTATAGTACAGCGTGTCACCTGGGGCATTTCACTGAGCATTTTACAAAGCAAAGATTTTACTTTCAAGAAGCAGGTGAGTGCGGCCGTCTCCAGTGCGACCCCATTTGGCCACTTTACAATTTAAAAAAATGCTCCGAGGCCTCGTGTGCCTCCGTAGTGCCTGGTGACCATTTCCTGGTCTTCCCTCTCCCTCCCGCCTCCCAACCCGTCCACCGCTTCCCATTGGTTAAATATACCCTCTTGTTTCGGGTGCAGCAACCTGCTCACCGCCACCACCTGCTTCATTTACTTTCAAGAAGCAGGTGAGTGCGGCCTTCCCCAGTGCGACGCCATTTGGCCACTTTACAATTTAAAAAATGTTCCTAGGCCTTGTGTGCCTCCGTAGTGCCCGTCGACCATTTCCTGGTCTTCCCTCTCCCTCCCGCCTCCCAACCCACCCACTGCTTCCCATTGGTTAAATATACCCCATTGTTTCGGGTGCAGCAACCCACTCGCCGCCACCACCTGCTTCATTTACTTTCAAGAAGCAGGTGAGTGCGGCCGTCCCCAGTGCGTCCCCATTTGGCCACTTTACAATTAAAAAAAAAACATGCTCCCAGGCCTCATGAGCCCCCGTAGTGCCCAGCGACCATTTCCTGGTCTTCCCTCTCCCTCCCGCCTCCCAACCCACCCACTGCTTCCCATTGGTTAAATATACCCCGTTGTTTTGGGTGCAGCAAACCGCTCACCGCCACCACCTGCTTCATTTACTTTCAAGAAGCAGGTGAGTGCGGCCGTCCCATTGCGACCCCATTTGGCCACTTTACAATTTAAAAAAATGCTCCCAGGCCTCGTGTGCCTCCGTAGTGCCCGGCGACCATTTCCTGGTCTTCCCTCTCCCTCCCGCCTCCCAACTCACCCACTGCTTCCCATTGGTTAAATATACCCCATTGTTTCGGGTGCAGCAACCTGCTCGCCGCCACCACCTGCTTCATTTACTTTCAAGAAGCAGGTGAGTGCGGCCGTCCCCAGTGCGACCCCATTTGGCCACTTTACAATTAAAAAAAAAAAATGCTCCCAGGCCTCGTGAGCCTCCGTAGTGCCCGGCGACCATTTCCTGGTCTTCCCTCTCCCTCCCGCCTCCCAACCCACCCACTGCTTCCCATTGGTTAAATATACCCTGTTGTTTTGGGTGCAGCAAACCATTCGCCGCCACCATCTGCTTCATTTACTTTCAAGAAGCAGGTGAGTGCGGCCGTCCCAGTGCGACCCCATTTGGCCACTTTACAATTTAAAAAAATGCTCCCAGGCCTCGTGTGTGTCTCCGTAGTGCCCGGCGACCATTTCCTGGTCTTCCCTCTCCCTCCCGCCTCCGAACCCGCCCACTGCCTCCCATTGGTTAAATATACCCCATTGTTTCGGGTGCAGCAACCCGTTCACTGCCACCTACCCGCCTCCACCCCGCCCTGCGATTGGTGCTATTGACGGTCTTAACCGACCTTCCCTGGGCAGCCCTCTGCCCGGCAGCCCCTGTGGCTAAGGGCCCTGAGGCAAAGGGTGGCTCCTACAGAGGCGGCTCCAAGATGTGTCTGCAGGTGTCCACAGGGGAAGCCAAGAAAACCAGACACCAACAAAACTGTGAGTGTGACATGGGTGGGGTGTAGAGCAATTACTCTACTCCAGAAAGCCCCTGTCACTCTACCTTACCTTTTATAGCATAGACTGCCATAGACTTAAATAATACATACTTAGGAAGACTCGTGAGCACTGTAAATGGAATGTAAATGTTGCCTTGTGATTCATATACTAGTGCCACACATGTAGGGAACTTAACTCTAGCTTGCGTCGCATCTAGATAGAAATGTGACTGTTAGCATGTGCCTCACTCATATGGAATTCTGAACTCTAGCTTGCGTCGCATCTAGATAGAAATGTGACTGTTAGCATGTGCCTCACGCAGGATTTTTTACCTTAGCTGTTAGCATGTGCCTCACTCGTATGGAATTCTGAACTCTAGCTTGCGTCACATCCAGATGGAAGTATGATTGTTAGCATATGCCACTCTCAGGATTCTTAACTTTAGCTTGCATCGCATCTAGATAGAAATGTGATTGTTAACATGCACCACATTTGGAATTCTGAACCCTAGCTTGCATCTCATCTAGATAGAAATGTGACTGTTAGCATGTGCCTCACTCAGGATTCTTTACCTTAGCTTGCGTCGCCTCTAGATAGAAATGTGACTGTTAGCAAGTGCCTCACTCGTATGGAATTCTGAACTCTAGCTTGCGTCGCATCTAGATAGAAATGTGACTGTTAGCATGTGCCTCACTCACATGGGATTTTAAACTTTAGCTTGTGTTGCATCTAGATAGAAATGTTACTGTTAGCATGTGCCTCACTCGTATGGAATTCTGAACTCTAGCTTGCGTCGCCTCTAGATAGAAAAGTAAATGTCAGCATATACCGCACCTAGATGGAATCCCATAATTGCAAGGACAGCAATGCCAACTAACCAACCAACTAACAGTTCCATCACTCTGCACCAAACACAATCACAAGCCTAAAATGCAGCAATCCGCACAAACTTCACAACAATGCAACAACAAAACAAACCACACATAGACTTACACAACCGCACACGACTACGGACCGTAAAACACCCCAAGCCAAGCCAACAGACCCACCGGGCTGACGCAGCCAACAGCACATCACTGCTCTCTTGCATTTTTCCAGCTTATTTACCCACTCCCCCTTCCCCTTTTTCAGAGCCGCCAGAGCGCCAGGGGACCACTTTGGTGGTGATGGTGCGCGGTACAAATGTCCTTCGTCCTTCGACAATGGGCCACCGTCCTTCACAATCTTTGCGGTCCAGAACGAGTGCCACCGAGGAACCCGCACGCCTCTTCCTTGCAGGACGCCGACGCTCCGAAGCCGACGAGCACCGCTCGGATCGAAGCCTGCCACCTCATCGACGCCGTTCTACCCCCATTCACTGTCGGACGTTCGACGACCCGTGTCTCCCGCTTTAAAGGGAAGGCACTCAAGAAGGGCCGTCGATTCCCCGACACCGAACACAGAGTTCCTCGACGCTTTTCAACGCCTCTCGACGATCCGTGACTCCTGCTCTAAAGGGGGTCACTCGAGAAGGATCTGTCGACGCCTCTTCGAAGAACTCGACTCCACCAGGTACATTGAGGGGGTAAAAACATTATAGGAGAGAATAAGACTATTGAACAATATATGGACTGGGCTTGTGCTATATATCTTATTTTACAGGTTGCCCAGGTGGGGGGATCTCCACACAGAACTGTGCTTAACGGTAGAGGCCAGTAATCTGCCTATTGTTTCAACCATCTTGCTTTCCTTCCTCTCTATTGCTGGTTTTCCACTTTATTGATCTGTGTGACATTGCTACAGTATTGTTGATGCACTTTAATGAGATCTAATATTAGTGGTACCACTTTAGAATTGTAGATATTTATCATTGTTGATTTTCCTGAGCACAAAGTGCGTTATTGTGATAAGTGTACATAACCTTTGAATATTAATTATATAAAGACTGTTTTCAGTAATACAGTGTGTGGACATTCCTTTGTGGGGGCTTGGGGACTACACTGTACTTAAGAACCAGCCTGCATCACCTCCTGAGAAGCTAGGCCTTGATTGCTCGACCACGTTTACCAATAATAGAGAATCTTGGCTGGGGTCCTCTGTGCCTCTCCTCTACCATATAGAGAGCAGAAGTACAGACCCCCCTACCAGTCTTTACACATATCCCAGAATCTCCACCATTCTTTCAGTCTGTCCCATTCCTATCTCTCCTTTTGCCAGCCCCCCTCACCACTTTGTTGTGCCATATACACTCATCAATCAATAAATCTCTCCCATCTCCATGTCACTATCACCATATCTTACTGTCCTAACATCCTTAGGTGCCACCCTGGGTATGCTGTCCTTCTGCAACTTCAGCACAGCTCCACTACTGTCATTCACACCATCTGACTCCAAAGGCGTCCTTCACCCCCTCATCGTACTTCTGTACACCATTGTGTTGGTTCGCTCCAAATCCCCTCTTACCCGGTCCCTAAGGCTGCTGCTCTCAGAATCATTCGGCACTACTACAAGCAATACCCAATTTGTTGCCCCATTCTTCATCATTCACCCTTTGCTTCAAACCAGTTCCTCCCTCCCCATTTCAGAAACAGTGTAGTTTCTCCTCTTCCCCAGAAGACTCACTGTCAAGTTTTGGAACCCACCAACCGTCCAAGGGTGGCACTTACAAAGAATGAACGTATACACAAATTAATTTTTGGAAACAGCATCATAGTTTATTGAGAATGGCATTTAAGCAGTGGCAAGTTTTGAACTTGTGCTACCGTGACATGGTTGATGACTTTTGTATGTGCTGGGGGTCGGCCTTCGGCCGTCACACACGCATACAGCCACACGCACCCATACATGCAGGGAAGACACGCCGGAGACGTGTGATGGCTCCGGTCTCGGGCGCGAACTGCCGGGCACCGCCTTTATTAAACTAACGCGCATGCGCGAGCCCCGTAGCTGCTCGCGCATGCGTACTTCGTGTACGCAGTACACAACATCCCTCCTTTTCCCCGGAAACAAACAATTAACACTTCACTGCAGAAACAACAAAAATTAACAACGGACTGCAGAAGTACAACCTGGTTCCTTCTTCGGATTTGCAACAACACCTTTCCCCGCCTATGGTGCAGGGTCCATGATAAAGTCTCTGAACCTCTGGGGAAGTCGTCGTCCGGCCCTGCTCGGGTATCGTGGTGCCCCGTCACCAGGGGCCTCCGATGTCTCGTGATCTGCAGTTGGGGTAGCTTCTTCCACCCTTGTCTCTTCCCCTTGTTCCGGGACCTGTTCTGCTGTTGCCTCGTCACTAGCGTCCTTGATGCGCTTGAAAAACGACACGTTTCTGGTGATGGTTCCTCTGGCATTGGCTGAGGTGACCATTGTACCTTTCACGTGTGTTACCCCCAGTGGTTGGGTCTCGTACGTTGTCGACAGCTTTCCTTCTGCTCTTCTGTTTCGTACCAACACGGTATCCCCAACCGCAATCTGTTTTTCCGGCAGTCTCCTCCGCGCTGTTTCATTCTCGTTTCTCCATGACCTTTCTAGTTATACTTGGTCATTGTCGATCACTCCTGGTTGTTTCCCCTCTGACTCTGGTATGAGTCCTCTTGGGATCCTCTTGAAAAGTGCCTCCGCAGGGGCTATTCCAGTTGATCGATGCGGTGTTGTGCGATACTCCCGGAGAAAGTCGAACAAATTCCGTCGGAGGTTTTCACCTCCATTTTCGGATATGCGAAACACCTTGTTTAGTGTCCGCATGAAGCGCTCTACTTCTCCATTGGCTCTTGGCCATAGTGGGGTGACCTTTCGGTGTTTTATGCCTCTCTCTTCGCAGTATCGAGCAAACGATTGTCCTTGGAAAGGTGACCCATTGTCGGAACATAACTCGAGGGGAAACCCAAGGGTAGCAAATATCTTGTCCAAGGCCAGGGTGGTGTGGTCAGTGGCCTGGGACTCAACCAGTTCCACCTCTGGATATCGGGACCATTGGTCAGTCACTACTAGGAAGTGTAGTCCTCTTCCGGTAGAGCCAAAGTCGGCATGTACTGTCCCCCAGGGTAAATCGCTCCTTGCCATGGTCTGAATCGGGTGTCCCTTCTCCGCTGGGCTCGTTGCTTGGCACGGGATGCATGCCCTTACCTACTCTTCCACTCTCTTTTCCAATTCGGGGAACCAAACTTTGAGTCTGAGACGTGCCTTCATTCTGGTCATCCCTTGGTGTCCGTTGTTTGCCAACTGAAGGACCTTCGGCACGAGTGACCTGGGGATCACAATCCGGTGCCCTCTCAGCAGGAGACCATCGGCAGTCACTGACAGTTCCTGTCGTGCACCCTAGAGCAATTGCAAATCCCTTTGCGTTTCTGCGTTTCTCCGGGCATTGTTCAGAAGGAGCTCCCGCCATGCTCCTGTGGCTACCGCACCTTTCACTCTCAGAAACGCCTCATCCGAGTTCGATTCGTTGGCAATTTCTTGTCTTGTCAAAGCAATGGGAAGCGCCGACTCGATGACCATGTGACTGGTGTCCATACAGTTTGCAACCTCCGTAGTGTCTCTGGGTCTTCCTGCGCCGGGGTGGCGAGACAAGTAGTCTGCAGGGTTGTGCGTACCTGGGCGGTATACCAGCTTCACCCCGTACTCCATGAGGGATAGCATCCACCTCTCTATCCGAGGTGGCGGTTTGGACGAAGCACCTGCCAGAATGGGCAGTAGGGGCTTGTGGTCCGTCACCACTACAACAGGTTTCCCCAGAATATATAATCTAAAATGTTTACAGCCCCATAGTATTGCGAGGGCTTCACGTTCAATTTGAGAATATCTTCTCTCTGTGTCTGTAAGAGCCTTGCTGGCGTATGCAACGGGTCGCATGGATCCCTGTTGATCCGCCTGCACGAGAACCGCCCCAAGTCCCACTGGACTGGCGTCCACTATGATTTCAGACTCCCGGGCTGGGTTGAAATAAGCCATGGTGTCTTGTTCAGACAGGGCATCCTTGATGGCCGTGAATGCTCTCTGTTCCTTTCCAGTCCACGTCCATGCCACTTCATTCCTCGTGAGTGCTCTCAGGGGTTCAGAGAGAGATGCTAAGTCTCGAATAAACCGCCCACAGTAGTTCACCATCCCTAAAAAACTGCGGACTTCTGCCGGGGACGTGGGAGGTGACGCCTCTCGAATGTCTCTCACCTTCTCAGGATCTGGGGATATGCCTCCCGCATGGAAGACAAATCCAAAAAATTCCAGGCTGTCCTTCATGAATTCACACTTTTCTTGGTGCAGCGTCAGGCCGAGGTTGTGGAGCCTGTGAAAAGTGTTTTCCAGACGCTTGATATGCTCTGCTTCAGATTTGGCAAAGACTAGGATATCGTCTGACATGTTTATTACTCCTTTTAGTCCGGACAGAGCCCCCCTGATAGCATTTTGGAAAACTTCTGCCGCCGAGGAAATTCCAAAACTGAGACTTTTATATTGATACAGTCCTTCGTGTGTTGTAAAGGTTGTAATATATCTAGGCTCTGGGTGGAGCTCCAACTGGTGATAACCCGCTCTCAGGTCTAGTTTCGAAAAGAATTTCACACCCTGAAGTTCTCCAACGATGTCGTTCAGAGTGGGAGTGAGATGACGTTCTCTTTTTTATGGCCAGATTAGGAAGTCTCATGTCTACGCAAATGCGTACAGCCCCAGGCTGTTTGGGCTTTGGGGCCACTACAGTAGGAGAGACCCACGGGGTGGGCCCTTCCACCTTTTCAATGATATCTCGTTCCACTAAGTCTTGCAGCTCCTTTTCCACCTGAGCCCTCAGATGAAACGGTATGCAACGATGTTTCAGCGCCGTTGGTCTGACTGACTCATCAATGTGGAGCCTTATTGGCTCAGCCTTCAGTTTCCCTATGCCCCTGAAAAGCTTCTCAAAGCGTGTCAGCAGGCTGTCCAGATCTGTGTGATATACAGCAAAAGTGAAATGAACCAGGTCGAGTGCTTCAGATGCTGCGCAGCTTAAAAGAGAGTGCGGACTGACGTTGGTTACAAAAAACCTCGCTTTGATGCTGTTTTGGCCATGGGTCACTGGGGCTACAAATACCCCTTGGATGGGTAGCAGAGTATCTGCACCAAAAGCGTATATCTGGGCTTTGGAGGGCGACAGGGTTGGTGGGCCTGCCAGTGCGTTGTAATGTCTGTCCGCCAGTACGCAGACTGAAGCTCCTGTGTCAATGAGGACTGGGGTGGGAATCTCTCCAATGTCCACAGTACATATGGGTCTTCGTCTAGTACCAGGGCCATTTGCGATGCTGGAAATGAAGAAAATGTCTTCCTCCTCTTCTTCCTCTTCTTCGGCAATGTGTAGGTCGTGCACGTCCTGTTCAAGGGACGATATGCCCCTTGCCGTGCGAGCGCCACCTCTACCGGCCCTCTCTGGTCCTCTGCTTGCTGCCACGGGCATGGCGGCCCTACACATCCTGGCGTAATGCCCCGGTATCCCACACCTGCCGCATGTTCGTGATTTGGCTCAGCATTCACCCCTGTGTGGGAGGTCATATCCACAATAGGAGCACGACTGAGGGGTACCTGAAGTCGTGGGTCCTTCTCCCTTCTTCGGTGTCCATCTGGCCTTCCCAGGTGTGAACCGTCCGACTGCTAGAGCCTCCTCCTCATTCTTGGGATGCGTGGCTGCATCCATTTTCGATCCTCTGGCCTCCGCCAGCTCATACGCTCTTCCCATGTCCAGGATTTGCCGGAGGGTCAGCCCTGGTTCCCTCAGGACTTGCCTCCTAAGTTTTCCTGAGCAGCAACCTTGCAGCAGTTGGTTGCGGACCATTTCCTCTTCGTTGACCCACCTGCAGGAGCTCGCTAGGTGTCTCAAACGGGCACAAAACTGGTCCAGTGACTCTTCGCTTCGTTGTTCTTCTGCCCCCATGACAAACCTGTCGAAATCAACATTCGCTAATGGTAGGAAGTGATCCCGAAGTGCTTGCTTGACAGCGTCATACGTCGCCACTGGAATGTCGAGGGAGTCATATATTTTCTGGACTTCAGTGCCTGCGGAGTACATCATGATGGCGATCTTTGCCTCGTCTTCTGTCTCCCCCGAGGCTCTGAACATCATTTCCAGTCTTTTGACCCATGTGAGCCATTTTGGGCCAAGTTTTGATGGGGGCCCTGTAGTATCAAATTCGGGCATGGGAGCCAGAGTGGTGCGCACTCTGCATGGTATTGGGGCACCGGCGCCCTCATCATCTGTTTCTTCACCCATCACGATAGGTACTCACAGTATTGTCTTGGCAGGTTGATAGGTGATCCGACTCCCAACTGTGGCAGAGTCTACCTGTTGGCTCTTCTGCCACTTTCTGTGTCACAGCCCTGCACCAGCTGGGCTGTGGAGTGTCCAAAAATTGCTGCAACTGCTTGCAACGGGCCGATGGCGCACGAGCACCCGGAACGGGCCGCAACCACTGCGTGTGTCGTAGTGAGTGAGCACTCAAAATGGCCGCCGGCTGTTAGAGTGGGTCCGCGACAGCGGAGTTGTGCTTCGTTTCGCCGGTGTCGTCGGAAAACGGGAAGAACAGCTCCGATCCCGCCTTGTCGCCAATTTTGTATGTGCTGGGGGTCGGCCTTCGGCCGTCACACACGCATACAGCCACACGCACCCATACATGCAGGGAAGACACGCCGGAGACGTGTGATGGCTCCGGTCTCCGGCGCGAACTGCCGGGCACCGCCTTTATTAAACTAACGCGCATGCACGAGCCCCGTAGCTGCTCGCGCATGCGTACTTCGTGTACGCAGTACACAACAATGACTCCCCCAAATGTGCAAGTGATTTTCCTTTTGCACATGTGGGAGAGGGTGGCCAGCAAAAAGAAGAATTAGAAAACTTTGGAGCAACCAAAGCTAGTTTTTTTGGAAGACTCACTCAGCTCTTTCGACCCTCTGCTCCTGCTTTGGGCCACTTGTAGTAGTGGGGTCCCTAGTCAATGAACATGTCCCTACCTTCCTGCTATTGCCTCTGCAATGTACTATTGCTGTCTTACAGCACCTGCACTTTAGCCTCCTTCTTCACCTATCCCGACCACTTCACTGTACAGGGTACATAGGTTTTGACCCTGGTCCCATCAACTCCCATGTTTGGCCCTTGCCACTACATCGAAACCAAGTGGTGGCTGCTCCAAGTGCTCAATTGCCACCACTCCTGCATCCTGTCAACCAACTCCATCTATTTTATCTTTCCCTTCTGTTCAGTGTCATGTTCCACTACAGGCGCTCTTTCACTGTCCCCACTTCTCTCCCCATCCCTCGCACCCAGGGATGCTCCATTCACTTACCCTAGTGCATCCCCCTATTCCCTGGGCCCATCCTTCACTCCCTTCGCTTTTGATCTACTTCTTGTACTAGCATCCCCTCCTCCAGACCATGTGGTTGCTCCCATTTCTCATTTAACAGCTGCCACTGTACCTTCTGAATGCACCCGCACACCTTGGCCCTAGTCACTTGCCTCACGGTCCCTTCTGGGACACTTTAAAGTCCCTCCAAGTCCCTCCACTCAGCTTTCCAGCATGCTCTTTGGGCCCCTTTCTCCCTAGGGGGTGTGTTTGGTACCTCTTGTGCGCTCACAGTGTGTTCAAAATAAACCACTTTAAGGCTTGATTGCTATATTCAAATCTGATTCCTGTTAAGTTCAAATAGCTTGTATTGTTATTCAAACAATGTTTTTTTTCCTCATCCGAAAGAAAAATCCGTATTGATATCATACACATTACACTTTCATCCCTCTACACGTGTTCCCCATAGAGTATGCTATAGTTCATCAGGAGAAAGAACTTATGTTGTGGTAGAAAATATACACCCTCTTTTTGTATGATTAGTCTTGTAGTTTAGATTTGAAGATTTGTTTTCATCATGGTTGAAGCATGCATTCCTGTAGTGGATCCTTTGTCAAGTATTTGTGTAGTTTGCCTTTTTGCTTTTCCTTACAGTGGAGAGTAGAGATGTGGTTGTCTCTAATGGAGCACCAGAATCAGCGTTGACTATTACTGCGGTTAGTACCCCCTCTGAAGCTGCTGTTATTGCAGACCTCCCTTTCTTGGTATCCTGCTCCTCATCGCCAGCCAGACAAAATGCCCTGCCAGAAGCTCTTAGTATGGGAGCAGTGGATGCAATCTGTGTACCGCCATTGCTGTTACTGTCCCTGGGAGAAAGAGGAGAGGCACAGTGCTTTCTCCTGGGAGGCACTGACCCTCAACCAATGAGGTCAGGCTTGCACCCGCACATCATCATGCTACCCCCTACATTGCCTCCCATTTACCCTGCAAAAGGAAACAAAGGGCTTGCTTCAGACATGCCCCTTTTGCTCTGAATGAAGAGGACATGCAGCCCAGCAAGACGAAGGCAGCGATGGGGGAAGAGGTGCAAGAGCCAAAGGTGCTGTAATAGAGCTGGAAAAGATTGAAAGAAAATTGCTATCATGACCTCCACATAGCTAAAGCACATAAACACACTTTGAAGGCACAACAGTACAACTGGTTCTAGCTGCCCACAAAAATGATCCTGGTCTCAAAGTTAACTGTATCTGTACGACAACGTGAGGAACTGGGAAGGGAGAATAAGCATCTTTCTCTTTCTTGCACTTGGAATGCCATATACACAGGTTTTAGACATTGATAGGTAAAAAAGGTTATGATTATTGGCATCTTTACATTTCCTGGAGTGTACTGGTTAATCAGCTGTGCAGGCAGTCAGTCTTCTTATGCTGTCAACCACCTTTCAGCTGTTGAGGAGATTGTCAGTGTTGCGGTAATGCCCACATGAAACACTGCATCTGGGAGTCATAAGGCACACCCAAATCTTAGCTTTGTGTAGTTGTTTTGAACTACAGTGAGACTGTGTGAAACTGTAATTTGCACTGAGGGAACATGCTCAGTGAGTCCCTGCTGAGTAGGCATTCTCAGACCCCCTAAAGGATCTTGCGCCAAGGTACTTCCTGGTTTCTGTAAAATCAACAACCAGATATGGCCACAGCCGTTCACCATGCCATGTGGTATGGAGATGCTGCAGATCTGTCTTCCTCAGTTTTGTTCAGGGTTCTCAGCAGACTGCTGAAAAACATTGTCGCTAGGGCACTAATGTCCTTATGAAACCTGCAAAAAAAAGTGTTTTGCTGCGGTTTGGTAAGGATTCTGTATTAGGGACTGCTCAGTGACTATGATGAGTGCAAGATGCCAGTGAATTGAATCATATAGAAACCTCATCATAGGTTCAATGATTACCTTGGAAATACTACGGGTATTTGCCTTTGATGTGAGTCCTGCTATATACATTATTTTTTGTCAAAAATAATGTATTCGTTTTCAGTCAATTCAAACGTTGGTCACCGAGAAGGACACTATTGTGCAGTTACGGCGATTCCATATAGCTTTATTCTCCAAACCCTCTTTCTCTCTCCCAAACATCCCTCTCCCCCTTATCCTCCAGAACAAAAAGAATGAGTCAACAGTATGTGATAAAAAGTCATGTCTTATCCTTGCTAGAGTCAAGTTTCACTTATAAAGTTCAGTTTAAGAAATGTGCTTGTGTATCTCAGATATGTTTAGGGCTCTCAGCCCTTTTGGGCATGTATATCCCTTATAGCCCAAAGTAGTATGAGGGGGTATCTTTTTGTTCAATGTTACATTTTGACAGGTGGCTCCAACCCCATTTCCGGTCTTAGCCCTGCCCCTTTTCCTTAGTCCCACCCCTTTGACATACATTTAATATAAAGTTGATATCCATTTTATATCATTTTAGTTGACCCCCAATCATTTTCATATCCTTAGTGCATCCTGATAATTTGTTTAGACTTTGTGTATACATTGTATATAAAATTGGATGTAAATTTGATAAACATTATAGATGAGGTCATGATACGCCAGATGTTTGATGACGTCCAAAAATAACCTGATACAGTTGAGTTTTCTGCCTCACCTAGTAACATCAAACTTTGATATTAATGTAATATACATTTTATATACAGTATAAATAGTTGTCATGAGGGAAGCCCAGACCTTTGATGGCAGCCAAAAATAACCCTATTTGAATGTGCTTTAAACACAAATGATGTTTCCCAGTGCCAATACAACAGTCTGAGCTATTGCCTTTGACAATGCATGTCCTCGCAGGAATGCACCAGCATTTAAACACCAACTAAGCATTTGAGTTTGCTTTATACGCAAAGTGTCGTCACCAGTTCTACACAAAGCCAGAGCTTGGGAGGATAGCTCAGCAGCAACGTGCTCACCTTGAAAGCAAGACGACACAGAGTAACACAGTTTCGATCCCCGGGTCCGTGCTTAAGCGCGTTATAAATAACTAATCATATCATTGGCTTTGGCAATGCATGTTTTTAAAAAAAATTATGAAAACAGCAGTGCCATGAGTTTCTCAGGGGCTACACAAAACCCGCAGCTATTGGCTTTAACAATGCTTGTAAGTGCAGGAATGCACCACCATTTTGACACTTACTAGGCATTTAAGTTAGCTTTATACGTTAAGTGTCTTCACCAGTCAGAGCTATTGGCTTTGACAATGCATCTTACTTTTAAATTAATACAATGTAGTTGAAAAGGGCGGGTTTGGAGGCACTGCCCTGTTTTCTGATAGCTTGCTGACTCTACACTGGCCCTCCCCAGATTTCAGATGTCCCCACGCTGTTTTCCGTGCCCCAGAGCTGCTGAGGCCCATGGCCCTGCAGCAGATCAA
Source organism: Ambystoma mexicanum (assembly GCF_040938575.1). Classification (NCBI taxonomy): domain Eukaryota; kingdom Metazoa; phylum Chordata; class Amphibia; order Caudata; family Ambystomatidae; genus Ambystoma; species Ambystoma mexicanum. The sequence goes on from NC_090938.1 coordinate 383,119,150, forward strand.
TATAAATGATGGGGCTCAGCTGTTGGTGCCGCGAAGATATCAGACGACTGGGGTTGCTGTGGGCTGAAGCCTGCATTGCTCTGCAAAGCTCAGGGCATGCTGATGCAATACAGTGACTCATGGTATTTGAAATGACAGGAATCCCGATGGTTCACACTATATATGTTGGCATTTCTGCATTCTGCAGAGAACACACATGGGTACTGATAAGAAGGACATGTATTTTTAGCTCTGCTGAGTCAGCTCTATATGACAGGATTCCCAATGCCAAAAACACACATGAGGGCTGCTTGGTATTTTTATCTTCTGATACAAAGATGCCAGGTTGTTACGAAGCAAAAAGGAAACATCAGTCCGGAGGGCCCAGCTGATTTTGGCTTTGGATACAGTGACTCAGGAAGCCAGCAATTCATAATCTAATCGTGCATTTTTGCAGAGTAAGCAGCAGGATAGCTGTGGTTTGTTGACAAGTGTAGATGCATTGTGCCTCTGTGACCAGGAAACAGCAGGAGAAGGGGAGTGGGTGTCATTATTCCTGCCCCTCATGTCCCCAACCCTCCAAGATGTCAGGCTGGAGTCAGGCCACGATCACCTACATGGCCCTCAAGGGCCACCCCATCCCTCCAAAGACCCACTTGGAGTCAGACTTGGCGCTTGTGGCACCAGACTCACTCCCATAGGATAACATTGCGGATTGGACTTGTAGTGCATTGATGGGGACAAGATGGATGCCCCCAAATATTTCGATTCCCAGAACTGCATGTGCGGTCTAGTCTTTTGGGTGTGGTTCAGCCCAGAGGCACCTGGGATACCCAGAGACTGTTTAAGCCACACCCATGCTGAGAAACATGCTTTGTGTTTTCTGCACCTGCAGCATGACACTCACCGTGTTCGGATCGGTCTCCAGTATGCCTGCATCTTTCTTCTGCGCTCAGCTCCTGCAAGAACAAGAACACGGTTAGGAACAGCCTTACCTTGCGGCGCTTCTGCCCATCAGTCATCGCTCCTTCTGTTCTGCGGGCATCTTCGGTGGTGTCATTCCCATCCCGGAACGCCGCTTCCTAAGGAAAAGGGAAAAGAACAGAAAGAAGGCATTAGAAAGCATTCTGCAAATCTTTGCTTATTTTTAAATACTGTACGAGCTTCAAACGCTTACCTGAATCCCAGCCGCTCTGGGGGAACTCTGTCTCCGGAACTTCTCATCTATCTGCAAGAGGGAAAAGACACTCCAGGTTAGCGTGGAACCACCTAGAGGCGCCGCATACCGCGCTTAGCCATCGCATTTTTCTTCATAACCGGCATCCACGCTGAAAACGTCGCGGCACCTAAAAGACACAGAAAAAGAACTCAGTTCAATATAAATACGAAAGAGTCGCATCACGCATCGCGCTCTCACTCACCTTTAGCGCTACTCATCTCAGCAGCACGCCGCCATCCCCGGACGCCGGCCATCATCTAAGGAAGGAAAGGAACGAAGTTAGAGAACTGTTCAAAAGACTCATTATACTTACCTGTCGGACTCTTGCCAGTGAAGTAACTAGGCAGGCGGAGTGAAGCTGAGTGTTACCAGTGTTCCTTGGACTGTGGATTGTGCAGGCTATCTACCTCTTTGTGTCCGGAGGGTTCATTTTCCTGCTAAATACTCAGCCCCGGTCGCGGAGCGACGCAGAGTGAAGCTGAGTGTTACCAGTGTAGCCAGTGTGGCTGTGGGAGCACACAACTCCTGCTGACCAAGATCCACGTCCTTAATGGATTGGCTGAAGCCTGGACCCTCAGGGCTCCATATGACTGAAGCCGTTGTGCACCCCCAGTCCAGCGGTGAAGACGGAGGAGCACACCCGCTCACTCGACGGCAGCAACGCTTTCTGGCTGCCGGAGGGATCGAGCCCGTCGAACTTTTGACAACATCTCTGGTAAGTGGCTGCAAGACTCGTAAAAGAACCTGTACTTCAATTTCATCCTCTAGCTCTGATAATTTTTTCGACTGCCAGGCCATAAATTCACCTACATTTAATGTCACTTTGACACCGGGAACAGGATCTGTCTCCAGCCCTTCTTATGATATGATTCGAGAAGAAGTGAACGCAAAGAACAGAAGTCATGCTGAGGTGCTTTCGGAGACCCAACCGGCGGCATCCTCGGAAAAAGACTTACCTGTCATTGTCAGAGAGCACCAAAGTATTAACTGAAAAGGATATGGTACTTAAAAGGATACAGGTGGTAGGGTCTTCCGGATCCCTGTTCACGCGTTTTGATAGTTGTGAAGTCAAGTTAAGACCTTCCAAATGATACAACTCTCTGACTGGTAAAACAGGCAGAGTGATGGATCACTGGAAAGGGCGTGGGTAAGGTATAAGAAGTCAGCCTAGAACAAAATAAAGTATCATGAATAACTGCCCCGACCTGGGTATGATGGAATAGGAAATGTCATGAATGCACACACTGACCTTGAGTCTAGGGCAGATGAATCCAGCAGAGTCTCTTGAGGAATCCAAGGTAGAACAAACGACAAGGAAGGGAAGATTAGTAAGGGAGACTTATCCCGAACGGAACGAGGCTCACGCTAGATACCGGGTTGATGCACCACAGGATAGCGTCCAAAGTACTGTTCACTGTCACCTTCCAATTATCCTTGAAAAGTTTCCTTCCCACGTAGTGTAAAGTATAGAAATGAATCAATCCCCCTGTTAATAACATAGGTGCAGGAGTTGGAAATAGCGCTCCTTTTAAGGTATAAACAAAGTACACGCGGTTCTGGACAGCCGCGAAGAAAAGAGCGTGTGCGTGTGGATTTACACGCGATTAGGATTCACGCAGTCCAGGCCAGCAGCGCTTGAAGACAACATATGCGTGTGGATTTTACACGCGAGCAGGATTCACGCAGTCCAGGCCAGCAGCGCTTGAAGATAGCGTGCGCGTGTGGATTTACACGCGAGCAGGATTCACGCAGTCCAGGCCAGCAGCGCTTGAAGATAGTGTGCGCGTGTGGATTTACACGCGAGCAGGATTCACGCAGTCCAGGCCAGCAGCGCTTGAAGATAGCGTACCCGTGTGGATTTACACGCGAGCAGGATTCACGCAGTCCAGGCCAGCCGTACTTGAAGATAGCGTGCGCGTGTGGATTTACACGCGAGCAGGATTCACGCAGTCCAGGCCAGCAGTGCTTGAAGATAGCGTGCGCGTGTGGATTTACACGCGAGCAGGATTCACGCAGTCCAGGCCAGCAGCGCTTGAAGATAGTGTGCGCGTGTGGATTTACACGCGAGCAGGATTCACGCAGTCCAGGCCAGCAGCGCTTGAAGATAGCGTATGCGTGTGGATTTACACGCGAGCAGGATTCACGCAGTCCAGGCCAGCCGCGTTTGAAGATAGCGTGCGCGTGTGGAATTACACGCGAACAGGATTCACGCAGCCCAGGCCAGCCGTACTTGAAGATAGCGTGCGCGTGTGGATTTACACACGAGCAGGATTCACGCAGTCCAGGCCAGCAGTGCTTGAAGATAGCGTGCGCGTGTGGATTTACACGCGAACAGGATTCACGCAGCCCAGGCCAGCCGCGTTTGAAGATAGCGTGCGCGTGTGGAATTACACGCGAACAGGATTCACGCAGCCCAGGCCAGCCGCGTTTGAAGACAACGTGTGGATTTACACGCAACCAAACAGCTCCAGGAATCAGCGTGTGGCGGAAAACACGCTATAGAAGGCCAAAAAAGTAGCTGTAGTAACCTGCAAGGATGCAGACCGGAGGTTCAGCTACACAACGCCAAATGATTCGATCAGAAGCAGCGAGTGAAGTTTCCACGCTGCTTAAATACGTAATGCCGTAGTTCACGTGACGAAGCAGAATACACGTGAAGTTAGCGACGTGAAAAGTGCAAACGTCGTTTTCCCGGCAACGTGTCGAACAACCGCCATTTGGAATAGAACGGTCTAGCTGTTCTACGAGCGTAGGAGGTAGGACCACGTCCAGCATGCATGACAGTGCCATCCCCCAAAGGGGCAACCTCTCCCCTTCTCGTGTGAAAACGCTTCAATAAAGCAGGAGCATGAATATTAGAAAGAGGTTCCCAGGATCTATCTTCGGGACCATAGCCCTTCCAGTCCACCAGATAAAACGGCCTACCAGAACGTAGTCTCATATCCAGTATGTCCTGTACCTCGTATTCATCCGAACCCCGCACAGAAATAGCAACAGGCCGTACAGGCAATCTAGTAGCTTCAGAACATGGCTTCTGATTCTGTCAGAGAGCACCAAAGTATTAACTGAAAAGGATACGGTACTTAAAAGGATACAGGTGGTAGGGTCTTCCGGATCCCTGTTCACGCGTTTTGATAGTTGTGAAGTCAAGTTAAGACCTTCCAAATGATACAACTCTCTGACTGGTAAAACAGGCAGAGCGATGGATCACTGGAAAGGGCGTGGGTAAGGTATAAGAAGTCAGCCTAGAACAAAATAAAGTATCATGAATAACTGCCCCGACCTGGGTATGATGGAATAGGAAATGTCATGAATGCACACACTGACCTTGAGTCTAGGGCAGATGAATCCAGCAGAGTCTCTTGAGGAATCAAAGGTAGAACAAACGACAAGGAAGGGAAGATTAGTAAGGGAGACTTATCCCGAACAGAACGAGGCTCACGCTAGATACCGGGTTGATGCACCACAGGATAGCGTCCAAAGTACTGTTCACTGTCACCTTCCAATTATCCTTGAAAAGTTTCCTTCCCACGTAGTGTAAAGTATAGAAATGAATCAATCCCCCTGTTAATAACACAGGTGCAGGAGTTGGAAATAGCGCTCCTTTTAAGGTATAAACAAAGTACACGCGGTTCTGGACAGCCGCGAAGAAAAGAGCGTGTGCGTGTGGATTTACACGCGATTAGGATTCACGCAGTCCAGGCCAGCAGCGCTTGAAGACAACATATGCGTGTGGATTTTACACGCGAGCAGGATTCACGCAGTCCAGGCCAGCAGCGCTTGAAGATAGCGTGCGCGTGTGGATTTACACGTGAGCAGGATTCACGCAGTCCAGGCCAGCAGCGCTTGAAGATAGTGTGCGCGTGTGGATTTACACGCGAGCAGGATTCACGCAGTCCAGGCCAGCAGCGCTTGAAGATAGCGTATGCGTGTGGATTTACACGCGAGCAGGATTCACACAGTCCAGGCCAGCCGTACTTGAAGATAGCGTGCGCGTGTGGATTTACACGCGAGCAGGATTCACGCAGTCCAAGCCAGCAGTGCTTGAAGATAGCGTGCGCGTGTGGATTTACACGCGAGCAGGATTCACGCAGTCCAGGCCAGCAGCGCTTGAAGATAGTGTGCGCGTGTGGATTTACACGCGAGCAGGATTCACGCAGTCCAGGCCAGCAGCGCTTGAAGATAGCGTATGCGTGTGGATTTACACGCGAGCAGGATTCACGCAGTCCAGGCCAGCCGCATTTGAAGATAGCGTGCGCGTGTGGAATTACACGTGAACAGGATTCACGCAGCCCAGGCCAGCCGCGTTTGAAGACAACGTGTGGATTTACACGCAACCAAACAGCTCCAGGAATCAGCGTGTGGCGGAAAGCAGACCGGAGGTTCAGCTACACAACGCCAAATGATTCGATCAGAAGCAGCGAGTGAAGTTTCCACGCTGCTTAAATACGTAATGCCGTAGTTCACGTGACGAAGCAGAATACACGTGAAGTTAGCGACGTGAAAAGTGCAAACGTCGTTTTCCCGGCAACGTGTCGAACAACCGCCATTTGGAATAGAACGGTCTAGCTGTTCTACGAGCGTAGGAGGTAGGACCACGTCCAGCATGCATGACAGTCATTGAGTATGACATAAATTTAAACCCAAACAGCCTAAACACCCAGCAAACGACCGACTCCCATCAATATGGAGTGGCAGAGCCGCTGTTGAATGAATCTTTACTAGCCTCAGCGGGCTGTAAGTTGGGGCACGATAATGTCCACATGAAATCAAAAGAGAGTAATCAACCTGACACTGTGGGCACCCCGGCTCGGCTATCCAGCAGCTACGATTCATATCTGTGCAATAACAGCTTCTTGGCTCAAGTCGAGAAGAACGTTCTGGCAGAAGTCAAGGAAAACACGTTAGCAGACGTTGGGTCCGACAGCGGAACCAACAATGGGTATAACGGAGATGAAACTCTAATACAGGAATCGCAAGCTGCCTCTGCAAAGGATCTGAGAAGTCCTAACCGGGGGAGCTCGCGTGCTATAGCGGACCAAGTACTTAAAGACCTAACCAAAATAAATACGATACTAGCAAGCCAGCAAACCTCTTACAACGAGGCAGACGTACTGTCCATGGATTTGCCACCGGCACAGATGCCGGTTGTTGATGCAAATATGTCTTTACCGTTGAATATCCCAAAGCAGTTATCAGAAACATGGGAGGTTGAGGAAAAACGAAAACCATGGCTAAATCCTATGGTGAAAAGGAAAAGAACTAACTCTATAAATGACGACTCTATTGATCTAATGTTTGTATCGCAAAAAAGACACACAAAAGAAGGATATGTAATCGGGCGTGATGAAAACACGGATGAGTCAGCACTACTGAAAGTTGGTTTAAACAGAGATGAAAGACGTACCAAAGAAAACAACCCCAGGAAGCCTAAGTTAACAACATATAGTATGAGATCAAAGATCGCCAAGAAAAGAAAAATTCAAACTCAAAGAATGGCAGAATGCTTATCAAAGGAAATCACTAATGAATTAAACACACGAATAATGGCTGCTCACACGATTTCGTTGTCACCATATATGAAATTATATGAACAACTGAACGACAATATAAAGGATCAAACAACACTTTTGGCAATGTTGAACACCAAATTGAGAACAGTGGAGCAAGAGCTGATGAGAACTCAACAAACTCTGTTAAATGAAAATTTAAAATCTGAGACAAATGTGAAGATCATTCTAGAGCACACTATGAACAGCGCAACTGATAAACGTCTGTTTGCAGAAGTAGCTCGCGAAGCGATTGCTCTGCTAAAACACCAAAAGTTGAACTTTAACTCCATGGAACGGCCAGCAAAATTGATTGGCGAGTGCCCTGACAGATGTGATGAAAGAACATCTGAAACTAACACACCACAGTATACTGAACAAACTGTGGAACCTCTGACCGACAAAGAATTAAACTCAAACACTCAAAAACCACGCCATGGGAACGGATGTACGTTTGATCTCCCGTCTAAATGCAAACAAAAACTGAAAAGAACAAAGGAAGCTCAAGGATGTAGCATCACTGGCGGTGACAGCGAACTACATCCAGTTCACATTCCCGCAGCCTTTCTGGAAAATGGGATGAAAGCCACGTTGGATCAACCAGTGTGTGTTAGCCCCAATGTGAAAATGGACCAGATTCAGCCCAATAAAGACCCATTATCTGTAAAATTGCCGAATTCTAAAGATACCTTGACGGACCATGATCACCGAAAACCAGGTACTGGTGGTGACCTAAACAACACCAAAGTAGTCTTGGAAAAGCAGCTCACATCCACCTCAAAGGAGGTGTTTTCAATTTTTGAACCTAAAAAATCGGAGATTCAAAAAAAAAATAATAACCAAGAGGGGCTGATAGCCTTGAAAAAAACTAAGAACAGGAGAAAGAGCAAAAACCAAAAAAGATCTAGTGTGCGCTCTTTCCTAAGAAATATAAAAGGCTTCAGCATCACAACAACTACTAAGCAACTCTCCGGAGTCATCACTAACGACCATCCCAGTACACAAATGCCAAACCAACCAGCTGGGCAACAGACTAGCCATGAAGTTGAAAAAGGCACAATTATCGGAAAGGAGAGCTCTTTAGAAGATCTATTAGATCTCTCGACATACGAGCAGAGCGAAAGTCACAAAAGTGGCTGGACCGAGACCCCAGATCCAACAACGAATGAAGAGGGTCTACTGGCAGAAGCTGTAATTAATATTGACCTTAGTACCCCCTTCCAGGAAGCGAAATTATCGGAGGTCAAGAAAACTTGCAAGAAGCAGCCTATCCTTCATGATACTCCATTGGGTAAAACCAGCGAGCTGGTAATTAAAGAATCTGAGCATCAGCAACGATGCATCACCATGGAGCATTTAAGGCAAGACATTCCCCTCCCAAAACCGGCAGTCAAAAATTCAACGACCTGTATAACGTTAGAGGAGAAAAGAGCGCTAACAATAGCAAGTAGAAATTGTGAACATTTCAATGATAAATTTACATCTCGAAACCTGGATCTGTGGAAATACGAACAAGAATTTGAGGCTCTGGAAGCCAAAAAGGCCCTGATGGATTTGGGATTAATCCCAGCTAAGATCTCCGACGAAACAAAGTCCAGAAAGGAAGATGCTAATTTAACTGAGTTAACTCCTTTGCAACAAACCCATGAACAGATGATGTATTCAAAGATACCGCCTAATTTACATCAAGGAATGTCTGAAAAATCCAAATCTAACATAAAAACGACCACAACCAACAGTAAAAAACCTGGTCTCCAAATCCGGAATCCTACGAAACCAGGGAATTATCTCGTACGTGTGGAGCGAATAGTGTGAGAAAAAGATGGCCTCTTATTAAATAGGAAAAACGTAATGATACTAATGCATCACATCCCGCAACTTAGAACAGTGGTTTCCGAAGACATACAAGTAGTCGAATTTGAGGATGAAAAAAACAACGACCGTGTGATACTTCATATAGCCTCCAAACTCATTCGAGACTCTCTCTTACAGACTGGCTCAACTTTTAACTCCCTAGGGTTCGACATAAATGAGATCCGACACACAAAGGAGAAACAACCATCAAAGGAAACAAGATCTTTTCATGATTCAAAATCAACGTATAACAAAGGAGCTGTAAAAGAGACAGAAGCAAAGACCCTGAAGAACAAACACGCCTCGTCTGAGAGAGAAATCCCTGGGAATAAGGAAACGAAGACAGTCTCAATTGGAACTAGAACAGGAAAAACTGACACCAAACGCCAGAAGAACGTCTCCACGAGTAATGAAGATCATGACTGGACGTGGGTCGCGAAAACCATTAACAACACTAACAATAGCTAATGCCAAAAGGCTGATGAGTCCGGCAAGATATGCATAGCCTCATGGAATACAAGAGGCTACATGCATCTGCTTGGAGAGATCCCAAATGAACTAAAAGATATTGACTTATTATGCCTACAAGAGACATGGTTAACAGATACTCCAATTGTAAATGGGTTTGAGATTGCATTTAACGAGGCACTAAAAGGGAAAAAGGGACGTCCCATGTCAGGAATGATGACCCTTGCAAAAATCAAAAGTGGCATACGCATCTTATCTTCAATTAATATTTCATCGTACATACAAGTTTCTAAAATCAAACTATCGATGAGTACAAGGAAAAACGAGAACCTACTAATGCTGATAAATATCTACTGGCAACATGCTGCAACTAAAGCAGAGCTGTTTATTGAAACCATCTCAGAAATCATTTGCAACATTAAGAGGATGGAAAAAAATATAAACATCCTAATATGTGGCGACCTTAACATAAACTGTCTACTAAGTGGAAAGGATGGGAAGGAAGAAGAGAGAGATCAAGTGGTCAAGTTATGGTTGAACGAAATGAAATCTTGGAATCTACAGATGATGAATGGGGAAATCATGGGGGACATCCCGCCTCAACCAACATGGCGGAGAAATGCGCTAAAATCAACCATAGATTATATGTTTTCAAATGAAAGATTGAAAAGTGAAGCTACACAGCTAATAATTATCGAAATGAAACATAGTGACCACAGTCTAGTAAAACTGTACTGGAAGTCAGAACATATGGAAAGCCGAGCTGAAACTGCCAAAAATTATTTAACGATAGAACCCGGTCGCAATCGATTACGTCTAAATGCGATCAAAGTGAACTCATTGCTAAAATCCTTGGAAGAAACATCAGAGGCAGATAAAATTGAATATATAACCCTTCTAGAGATATATCGAGAGAAGAAATCCTGTAAAGCTAGATCGGATTTCAGAAACCAACATGTATGGGATGAAGAACTTAATGAAAAGAAAAAAAAACGGAATAAAGAACTAAGAATGCTCAAAAAAAAGAAAACAGATTTGAGCAACAAAAACACAGCGAAACATCTTAAACAAACCTATAAGAACTGGCTCCTTAGCCACAAACACATAATGCTGCAACGGGATGCAGAAAGCATGATGGAAACATTAGCTAAAAGAAAAACAAGTGAGTTTTGGTCCTACCTGAACAACATCTCAACTCCTCAAGGTGCCATAATGAAAAACATAATACCAGAAGAATTATGGGTGAAACATTATGCGGGAACATTCTATAACAACGATATCAAAACAGAAGTGTCCACTACACCAGAGAGTGAGTGGTCAATCGTTATAAAAAAAGAAGATATCTCTCAAAATATCATGAGACTAAGTACATCAAGAGCCCCAGGACCTGATGGGTTAACTAATCACCTGTTAAAACAACAGCCTGAATTATGGACAGAATTCTGTTATCTGTTATTCTCAACTATCCTAGAGAACCGAAAAATTCCTACATCTTGGAAGAGCGCTATTGTTATACCGATTTTTAAAAAAGGGAAGCGTGCTGACCCAAGCAATTATCGGCCTATAGCGCTCCTCGACGTGGTGGGAAAAATCTTTGCTTCCCAGCTGCAGAGCCAATTAACAAACTGGATTAATGACTCCAAACGATATGATCCGCGGCAATCAGGATTTGTAAAAGGGGTCGGATGTGGCCTAAACTTAACGATCCTGAATTTCCTAAAAATGGAAGCCATCCGCCAAAATAGGAAAATCTATGTAGCGCTTGTGGATCTATCCAGTGCTTTCGACACAATTGATCGAGAGCTACTTTGGAGTAAGATGAAAAAATGGAAATGTCCCGAAAATCTACTTCAACCAATAAAAGAACTGCATACAGATACAGAAATTAAGGTCAGACTGGACTCCAATGGAACTCTAAGTAAGGCAATACGAACAAACCAAGGCGTGAAACAAGGCTGTCCCTTAGCAGCCACGCTGTTCGCCCTGTTCTTGTCTGATATTGGAGAAAGTCTAGAATCCATAATTTCCTTCCCACCCAAAATTAATGGTTCACGGGTAAACTGGATGCTCTACGCTGATGACATCGCTTTACTAGATCTAACCCCAATTGGCCTGACAAGAAAACTAAGAGCTCTAGAAAGCTACGTGGAGAAAAACAAATTAAGAATCAACTCCGGAAAATCGGAAATAATAATCTTTCAAGACCTCACAAGAAATAACAAGCAAAATAAAAATCGTGCACCTAAATGGAGCTTACACAAAGACAACTTGAGATGTGTGAAAAAAGCAAAATATTTAGGAATGTGGATCAACAGTAACATAAATGACGCACCATGGGCAGAGAACGCAAAACAGAAATGCAGACATTTAGCATGTCAAGGAGTTATTATAAACAAAAAGTTTGGGAAATTCTCTCTCCTACCTGTTCTAGCCCACTATAACCAAAAAGTTATACCAACACTGATATATAGTGCGGAAAGTGCACTAGGAGTATCTGCAACCCAATGGCCAGAAATGGAAAACCAATACTGGAGGCGAGTTATACACTTACAAAAGGGAATCTCGAGTGCCTGCATTCGATATGAACTTAATCTAATATCTATGCAGGCCCGAGTCCTATGGAACATGCTATCCATATACAGGAAGATAACTATAACTGACTGCACACCCCAGTATAAAATACTACAGGACGCTTTGAAGGGAAATTCGGAATCAGTCCTATCGAAATGGGCTACTGGTTGTAAAAACAAGATAGCGGAGATGGGCACTGATCAAGAAACCCTGGAAACCAATCCAAACTCTGTTAAGCAAAAGTTATGGGAGTTGGATTGGTGTTTAACAGTTGATGATCGAAATCGGCATAAATTAATGAAAGATGCCCCAATAGAGGCTAAAAATCGGAGTATTAGACATCGAGTGACGTATATGAAATTCCGAATTAATCTATTTAACACAAGAGTAAGTTATGCCATAAGAACTCGGAATGCGTCAGCACCACTAAGTTGTCGATTCTGTACGAAACAGCAGGAGTCGCTCAAACATCTTGTATTGTATTGCGAAAACCTGAAAGACATAAGATCTGTGCATTTAGGAAACTTAGTAAAACAATACTCTACCCTGTGTGGAGATGAATTGTGGCGTACATTTTTCAACCCGCGAGAAAAGGACATTTTTGGCTTGACTAATTTCCTACAAAACCTGGAGCTTGCGCTAAAAAATCTAAATTGACTTGGTTAACACAGCAGGGTAAGAAGTGCTATATGTGTCACGGAAGCAGAGTCCAAATAGGTGGGAATAAGGAAAACTGGATGACCCACTCATGGAAAGAAGCAGAATCTGCAAATCAAAATATGGACAGGAAATCAGGAACTGGAAGGCTAGCAACAAAGGACATTAAAATTTTTGCAAAAATCAATGTGATTGAGATGTATTCTGCTTAAACTCTGCTTCACGGACAAATTGTAGAATGGAAACTCTTCTAATTTTTCAAAAAGTTTGTACAAACTAAATGAAATAAAATAATAAAAAAAAAAAAGTAACTAGGCAGCAACAAGCCCGCATCAATCAACGCGCCCCTGCGCTGAAGGCAGGACGGAGAGCACACTATCCAAGGTGAGCTGTGGATCAAAGGGAAGGGTTGGACCCCGGGAAAGAAGGGGTTCAAGCACACAGAGGCAATAGGGAGTTAAACTCTACCAATCCTGTGTTTCAGGCCCAGTCTCCAGCTGAATAGCCTCTAGGGAAGGGTTCGTGGTCGTAAGAGGTCAGAACAGCCTGAGTGACATCCCCATAGATACCAGGTGAGCCTTACAGTGGGGGTGCAGGTCTTTACCCCTTAAAAGGTGTACTTCTCACTGGGGCAGGGACGGATCCTTGGCCCCATGTGGAGTTTTACCTGGAGTTGAATTTCTGACAATGGAGCCAGCATTGGAAAAAACCCTGTTTGAATTTGTCCGCTGTGCGGCTGATTGATTAGATGCTTTACAATTAAAAACTGTAGTGCCCACCATCACATCCTGTAGTGCTGGCTGTGTGCTCAATACCACTACCTAAAGAGTTACAGAATTGGCGACTTGATTCCGGCGATGCCTCAGATACATGACCCCTTGTGATAACAAAACAATGGGGGCCATCACAGGTCCTTGGGTCCCTGGTTAGGTGTCCATTTGTCAAAAGAGACATTTCCAAGGTACTAGTTGTCGATACCCATTGAGGAACCTGGAAAGCTAATCTCCATCATTGGGGTGCCACATCTGTTCACCCTTGCCGGGGGCCAGAAGCCGTCAATGCCCTCTGTTAATCTGAAGAACCACTCACTGTGTTGGGGTGCCACATCTGTTCACCCCTGCTGAGGACACAACCTAGCAGTGCCCCTTGCCGAATTGGCAAAAAACATGTGACCCCATCCTCTGGGGCCTCAAAACAGCTGTAATTTGTTGAATCAGATGCACAAAGCTCTATGTTCATAGCATCTGGCACTTGCCGGGGTCCACATTCCATGTCCGGAGTGTCTGCTGTTTGCGCAATCCCACTGTTGGAATACATGGTGCCTCTAAAAATACAAAGAAAATAGAATAGGACATCTTTTACACAACGTCAATCGGTGCATTGCGATATTTAAATCCACTTTTAAAATAAGTTTTATATTATTTTTAAAAGTAGGAAATACTTTCCTTTACCATGTTCCAACCAGCATTGTGGAAAAGACATCTTGTTTTGCCATTCTGAAAGATTGGAAGGGACTGCCTCTTTGGTCTATTCCAACCCAGGTTTAGAAAGGAACATTTGTTTTGCCATCCTGTGGGGAGTATTAGGTAAAACAGACATTTGTATTGCTTTTAAGAGACAGGTCTTGACACAGAAAATTTCAAACAATTTTCCTGAAATAATCCAGGAGAAGGGAACCACCCCCTTGGACGTAAGGAGTGTTTTTTGAAAATATATGTTTAGGTTTTTGCACATTTCTGTTGCAATGAGGTTTGCAATATTTACCTTGCACCTTTTGATTGTGTATGGTAGTGTGAGGGTCAGATTTAGTTTTTACACAGGCTCAGCCTATTTTAGTTTTCATTTCATAGGAAGGGGCATTTGCTTTAGGTTAGGGACAGATAGGCCTCTATCCAAACCCCTTTCTGTTAATAAAAGGACTTATGTTGAGAATATTAACACTTTGTGTCCGCCTCTCATTTCTGACCCCTCACAGTTCACTCTATTTGAAATAAGAACCAGCCCATGTTTTACATTTAAATCAGAGTAGACTTAAATAATTGTACAGGATCACACACTTTGGGTGCACAGTGAAGCCAGGATTGTTACCACTCTATGAATTTGACCTCTGACTTTCCTTCTTATTACCACTCCTTGCTTTCTTGCAACTACAGTTGAATTTCTTATAGTGCCTATTTCAGTGTAATTGCACCTCAGGTTGTCTAAAACCTTCCTATTGTGGTAGTACCCCCAGAGAGGCCTGGATCTTCATCTTCCTTTGCTGAACGGATGCTAGAGTATTGAGGCATCCCAATAATAATCCCAATAATAAATGGCATCACAGTTTGTCTTGAATCCTCCTTTTTGCACACATGGTCACATTTTTGGAAATATATGCACGCAACCTGTGGCATAATCAGTGCTACTTCTATGAAATGCCCTGATGTTTCTTTGTCCTGATTAAAACTGTAATGTTTGATGGTTATAGCCATCTTATCAACAAAGACATCCAACATTTCTGTGTCCTATTCGTGTTCCAGTTATAACTTCATTTACCCTGTTCTTTTAAAAACTCTTCATTTATAGGTTTGGCATGTTTGATGGTTAAATGCAGCATATTTCCAGGACACACCTGGATCCCCTATCCCTATTGTTCTAACCAAGCTGGTTGCTTTTGTCTTTCTATGTTGTAAATGGAATATGCACAGGCATTTTGGAATTAACTTAAATTGTACCCATTTTCCATGGTACTGAATAACCACCATTTCTTTCATGTTCAGTTTGCCATATTGCTTAAGTCTGTTCAAATGGCTGGGAGATGTAATACTTGTAGTATTTCCATTAGCTAAACTTAAATTAGCTAGGCCGGGACGGCCCACTTCTGAAAATATTCCAACCACAACTGTGCAAATGCTGAGTTCCACTAGGGACGCCCATGGTTTGCCCATGCATTATTGGTTTCGCCACATGGGAGACCAGTTGGAAGGGGGACAATTAATATGGTGATGGCAGTGTCTCAGCCACAGGGCAAGAACCACAAGCTCCGCTACATAGGGGGTCCAGTTGGACCCAGTCCTGGCACCTTTGGCACCAGGCTCATGAGAAAGTGTGCTCTGCACACTTTTATTCTGGTGCACATGCTATTTTTACCCCTGCAGGGCCTCCACGTGCCTCCAGGTCGGGCATGGCCGTAGGAGTGCATTGGGCTGCATGTGCAGCATCCTCTAGGTGTGGCAGGGTGGGGCCACGAGTCAGAACAAATGGGCGTGGCTGGGACTAGGCTATTTAAGCCTGCCCCGCCCGCAAGCAAGCGATTCGCGTTAGTCTGATTATAGCAGCGTAACGCTCACTGCCGCCTGAAGCGCATCCTTACCTGATTCCAGCAGCAATCGCAGTCGGAGCGCACCCTTACCTGATTCCAGCAGCAACCACAGTCGGAGCGCACCCTTACCTGATTCCAGCAGCAACCGCAGTCGGAGCGCACCCTTACCTGATTCCAGCAGAAACCGCAGTCGGAGCGCATTCTTACTTGATTCCAGCAGCAACCGCAGTCGGAGCACATCCTTACCTGATTCCAGCAGCAACCGCAGTCGGAGCACATCCTTACCTGATTCCGACTCCCTGCCACAACACTTAATCAGGAGTCCACTTTCGGCCACCATCATCGCAGATCCAGGCATCTTTCACCCGCCGGCAGATCTTCGGATAACAGCAGTGCAGTCTGACATCGCCAGACAATCCCTGCAAGAGAAAAAGACAAAACAAGGTTAGAAAATCGCTAAAGACATTACTCTAAGGTCGCGCTTAGACAAATCCTCGCGCTTAACCTTAAAACCAAACTTACTACCTATTGGGACATTGTGAATGCCCTTATCTTCCATTGGGGCTCTCCTCTTGCACAGCAACTACCGCTGAGCCTCATATCACCTATTGGGGAGAAGGAAAGACATTACTAAAGATATGGACAATAATCAAGGAAAGACATTACAAAAGGATACGGACAATAATCATTATTGAAAGGATACTTATCTCTGGAGTGGTTCATTCACAACCGGTCTGGGCTGCCACACATGGACCAGTGAAGAAACTTGGTCTATTTAAAGCGCCCCTGCAGTGAGAAGCAGGACGGAGAGCTCACCATCATAATTAAACAGGTGAGACTATATGGGTCGGCGCATGCTCACCACATTCTGGGAAGAAGGGTTCGAGGGGGGCCACAGTCATACCACAGCATCCTCATGGCCTCTCATATTCTCGCAGGAGCAGTGCCAACACCCAGCACAGTCCACAACACACGATCAGGGGAAGAAGCCTGACCAAGGGAAGCCAGATCCAGGGAGGGCTGCAATCGTGCCCCAATGTCCCTGCAGAGACCAGGTGAGCGTAACAGGCAGCCACAATTAAGAAGAGGATTCAAACAATTGCATTGTTTGATTGGCAAAATTCATCTGTGCAAAGCAGCCTTCAGTCCTGAATAACCAATACTCAGATTTTCAATCCAAACCAATGTCATGTTCCATGCACAGGGTCGCAATGCCATCACAGGCTTTTTCACGACAACAGCGAGTGCAACGCTGAAAAACCATTTATACAATAATCTCTCTAAAGAAAATGCACACATTTGTTCTTAAGTGTGCTCTATTCCATCACAAAAAAAATGGTGAGACACTGACCAATGTTTTGCCACCCAGCATGGCTTAGCATGAGCATTAATGACAACATTGTCTGTAGATCAAACCCTGCGTGAACAATTAAAATGATCAAAATGCATCTGAGCAACCTATGCCCATAGCCGGCGCAGTCTTTTAAAATACCTTCAAAGACTAAGCTCCTCTAGACCGAGTCTTCCAGGGATGAACCACCCTGCCCGACTCAATTTAAGGAAAAGGTCATCAGATGTTCTAATAACATCTAAGTTTACTTACAAAACACAGACACTGCATAATATGTAAATGTAACGCTCACCTGGTATCCACGGGACGTCACTCAGCCTGTTCTGACCTCTTACGACCTTGAACCCTTCCCTGGAGTCTACTCGACTGGAGACTGGGCCTGAAACACAGGATTGGTAGAGTTTAACTCCCTATTGTCTCTGTGTGCTTGAACCCCTTCTTCCCCGGGGTCCAACCCTTCCCTTTGATCCACAGCTCACCTTGTTTTCTTGGAAAGTGTGCTCTCCATCCTGCTTTCAGCGCGGGGGCATGTTGATTGATGCGGGCTCGTTGCTGCCTAGTTACTTCACTGGCAAGAGTCCGACAGGTAAGTATAATGAGTCTTTTGAACAGTTCTCTAACTTCGTTCCTTTCCTTCCTTAGATGATGGCCGGCGTCCGGGGATGGCGGCATGCTGCTGAAATGAGTAGCGCTGAAGGTGAGTGAGAGCGCGATGTGCGATGCAACCCTTTCGTATTTGTATTGAACGGAGTTCTTTTTCTGTGTCTTTTAGGTGCCGCGACGTTTTCAACGTGGATGCCGGTTATGAAGAAGAAATGCGGTGAGTAAGCGCGGTATGCAGCGCCTCTAGATGTTTCCACGCTAACCTGGAGTGTCTTTTCCCTCTTGCAGATGGATGAGAAGTTCTGGAGACAGAGTTCCCCCAGAGCGGCTGGGATTCAGGTAAGCGTTTGAAGCTCGTACAGTCTTCAAAAATAAGCGAAGGTTTGCTGAATGCTTACTAATGCCTTTTTCCTGTTCTTTTCCCTTTTCCTTAGGAAGCAGCGCGCCGGGATGGGAATGACACTGCCGAAGATGCCCGCAGAACAGAATAAGCGATGAATGAAGGGCAGAAGTGAAGCAAGTTAAGGCTGTTCCTAACTGTGTTCTTGTTCTTGCAGGAGCTGAGCGCAGAAGAAAGATGCAGGCCTACTGGACACCAATCCAAACACGGTGAGGGTCACGCTGCAGAAAACACAAACCATGTTTCTCAGCCTGGGCGTGGCTTAAATAGTCTCTGGGTATCCCAGGTATCTCTGGGCTGAACCACACCCAAAAGACTAGACTGCACATGCAGTTCTGGGAACCGAAATATGTGGGTGCATCCATCTTGTCCCCATCAATGCACTACAAGTCCAATCCCCAATGTTATCCTATGGGAGTGAGTGTGTCTGGTGCCACAAGCGCCAAGTCTGACTCCAAGTGGGTCTTTGGAGGGATGGAGAGGCCCTTGAGGGCCATGTAGGTGATCGTGGCCTGGCTCCAGCCTGACATCTTGGATGGCTGGGGACATGAGGGGCAGGAATCATGACAGCAATCCCCCCCCCCCCCCAAGGCCCCTCTCAAGGTGGCTCTTCTGTCTGGTCCTGGTTTGTTTGGATGGTTTTGATGAAATCGTCTAAGCAAGCAAGGTGCATGGATGTACTCACAAGGCTCCCATGTCCTGTCTTGTGGACCATACCCCTTCCAGTCTACTAAGTAGTATAATTTGGATCTGACGTACTTTGAATCCAGGATGTCCTTGACTTCGAATTCTGGCTCCCCGGCGACTACTACTGGCTGCGGTGGCGTTGCTACCCGGGTCCCAGGTTGAACAAGTTTAAGGAGAGACACGTGGAACACAGGATGAATCTGCATGTTTGACGGCAAAGCTAGTCTGACCGCCACAAGATTTATCACAGAGGTGACGGTGAATGGACCCAGGTATCTTGGACGGAAAGTTCAGGTTCCTTTAATAGACACGTGTTTAGATGCCAGCCAGACTTTGTCTCCCACTTGGTAGTTAGGGGCCTTTGCTCTGTGTTGATCAGCAAACTTCTTTTGGCGATTCTTAGCTTGAAGTAGGTGTTCAGCTGCCCTTTTAAAGGTTTGAGAAATGGTATTGTGCAAGGTTTTGACTGCTAGCATTTCCAGGGTTGTAGGAACGTTCAACTCAGAAGTACGTGGATGCCTGCCATACAAGGTATAAAAGGGTGTCTGCCCAGTGCTGGTGTGTAGGGAATTATTATAAGCATATTCAGCTATCCATAATAGGTCGAACCAGCTTCCTTCAGCTTGGTGTAACATTCAACGCAGATACTGCTCGAGCGTCTGATTTGTCCTCTCAGTTTGACCATCCGTTTGGGGATGGTGACTGGTGGATAGCCGGATGTCGATCTGGGCCATAGAGCAGCATTTTCTCCAGAAATTAGATACGAATTGAGTACCTCGGTCTGAGACTAAAACTGAAGGAAACCGATGGAGCCGTACGATGCCTTCAAGAAATACCTTTGCCAGAGTGGAAGCATTTCAGAGCCCCTTAAGAGGAATGAAATGTGCCATTTTTGAAAATGGGTCCACAACCACAAGAATAGTGTTAAACCCTTGACTGGCTGGTAAGTCAGTAATAAAATCGAGGGACAACGTGTGCCAGGGTGCTGGTGGGATTTCCAATGGTTGTAATACCCCAGCCAGTTTCTGCTTGGATGATTGGTTTTGAGCACACACTCCACAAGATAGGATGAATTGGATAAAGTCTTTACGCCACGTGGGCCACCAATAATGTCGTTTTACCTTGGCTAGGGTTTTAGCAATTCCGGGATGCCCCTCGATCAAGGAATCATGGTAACCGGACATGACTTGTTCTCGTAGTTCTTGGTTTGGTAAGAACAAACGATTCCTGAAGTAGAGCAAAAGATCTTTTATCATGTAATGTTCTACTTGTGCACTCCACGCTTGTAATTGCTCCGGACTCATCAGGTTTTGGATTTCTTCATGTAATTCTTTCTGAGTTATGGTTGCTGTGATTCCTAGGAGCTTGTCACTCGGGATGATTGCTATTGGGTCAGGGGTCTGATACCCTTGCTCTTCCACCCCCATACAGGAAAGGGCATCGGCCTTCCCGTTTTTCACCCCTGGTCGAAATGTAATCACGTAGTCATATTCAGCAAAAAAAAGAGCCCAACGTAGTTGTTGTGAGGATTGGGCCTTTGCCGTTTTTAGGTACTGGAGGTTCTGGTAGTCAGTTATTACGGTGATTGTGTGCCTGGCGCCTAAGAGGTAGTGCCGCCATGCCTTAAAGGCTGACTTAATGGCCAGCAGTACTTTGTCTGTGATAGCGTAATTGAGTTCAGGGGGTGAGAATTTACGCAACCAGAAGGCAACAGGGTGTAACTGGCCCATTTCGGGGTCCTTTTGTGAGAGGACGGTTCCCATACTATGCTTGAAGCGTCTATTTCCACCAGGAATGGGAGATCAGGGCAAGGGTGGCGTAAGATTGGGGCAGATGTGAATCTTGCTTTGAGTTCCTGGAAAGCTTCCTCTGCTTCTGTTGTCCACTGGAACTTTTTGTTGCTTTTCCTTAGCAATGACGTGATGGGATGCACGATTTGCAAAAATCCTGGGATGAACCGGCGGTAGAAGTTTGCAAAACCCAGCATACTTTAAACCCCCTTGAATGAATTTCGGGATGGCCAGTTCAGGATAGCATATACCTTGTGTACATCCATTCGGATTCCATTTGGGCTGAGAATAAAGCCCAGGAATTCCACCTCGGAGATGTGGAATGAGCTCTTTTCGAGCTTGGCGTAGAGCTGGTGTTGACGGAGTTTCTCCAATACGGATCAGACGTGTTTAACGTGGTCCTGCTTTGATGCAGAATATACTAGAATATTGTTGATGTACAGTAGAGCACAGACATCAATCAATTCCCGTAGGACATCGTTCATGAAGTATTGGAATGCTGCAGGCGCGTTGCAAAGGCCAAAGGGCATTACTTGATATTCGTACAAGCAGTATTTGGTCCGAAAAGCGGTTTTCCATTCGTCCCCCTGTTTTACGCGAACAAGGTGATATGCTCCCCTCAGGTCTAGTTTTGTGTAGATTTGGGCATCTTTGACTTGATCAAGCAATTCAGGGATCAGTGGCAGGGGGTAGCTTTTTTTTACGGTAATCTGGTTCAGTGCGCGATAGTCGATGTACGTTCTCAAGTCCCCCTCCTTTTTCGGTATGAAGAATAGAGGACTGGCTGCTGGGGACTTCGAGGGATGGATGAACCCGTTGGCCAGGTATTGGTCAAGATAGGCCTTCAGGTGCTGGTTTTCTGGTTCCGTGAGCGCGTAAATTCACCCACAAGGGATTTGTACACCGGGTATCAGGTCGATTTGGCAATCGTATGGTCTATGCGGTGGCAGGGTATTAGCCTGTTCTTTCTGAAAGACATCTTGAAAGTCCTGGTATTCACTTGGTAGGGTGCCGATTACCACAGTCGCAAGCGTGGAGGTTCTGGTGTCTATTAGTTGTTTCTCTTGGCGATAACATGTGTGGGCGGAAGTCTCAGGAAAGGTCAATTCTTTTGCTCGCCAATCGATTCGAGGATTGTGAGCTACCAACCATGGCATTCCCAAAATCAACCGAAACTGTGGTGCCTTAATGAGGTCGAAAACGATAGATTCTTGGTGTCCATCCTGGCACAGAAGGGTTAAAGCTGCAGTGCATTGGGATACTGGACCAGAAGCTATTTCCGTGCCGTCCACAGTGGTAACAGTGTTGGTGGTTGATTTAGGGCGTAACGGAAGCCCCATCTTTTCCGCAAGATCCTGGTCGATGTAATTCCCAATGCCTCCACTGTCATTCTACGCTCTTACTGCGTGCATCCGAGATGGTTGTTGGTGATTGATCAAGACCACAGATAGTGCAAAATGGGAGGTCTCTAGTTCACTTTCTTCGCTCGACAAGTGGACCCCTACAATTGCCCGGCTGGGGAGTTTTCCGATTCCTTAATGGTATCTTCCTTGTCCGTGGTCCCTACCGTCCTCCTCGGTGGCTTCACAGTGCACTCTTTAAGGAAATGACCTGACCTTCCACAGTACAGACATAACTGCTGCTGTCTCCTTTTATCTCTTTCCGCTTTAGTCAAAGGGGATCTGACCCCCCCCCCGATTTGCATTGGTTCTCCTGAACCTTCCGTTGTGCGGGCAATATTGTCCTTTGAACGCACATACATAGGGCGAGGGTCCGGTCTGGTTCGATCTGCTCTTCGGTCCTGCAACCTATGATCCAGTTGAACAACAAGGTCAATGAATTCTGAGCAGTCTTTCGGGGGATTCACAACTTGTGCGAGAACATCCTTGAGCTCCCCCCGCAACTCCCGATGAAATAACGTGGTTCTCTTCTCTACTGGCCATTCTGCTTCAACTACGAGTCTTTTGAACGTGGCTATGTATGTTAATAGGTCTTGATTCCCTTGGCGTAGGGACAGAAGTTCGTTGTCTAATGCCTGCCCATGAGTACGACGGGCGAACAGCTTTTCCATCTCCTGCTGAAAGCCCCTGAAGTCATGCAGCAAAGGATCATCTTGGGCCACAAAGGGTACAGACCAGTCCGCGGCGCTACGACTCAGGTAGGATAGCACAAAAGCGACCCGTGGTTGGTCATTCGGAAAGGTCCCTGGTCTACAAAGGAAGTGCAGGCGGCACTGGTTCATGAACGTTGCAAACCTCTTGGGATCCCCCATAAATGGTTCGGGTAGGGCCAAGGGAACTGCCCCAGGAAGGGTTATCTGAACGGGATTGGCTGATGGTGCTGGCATTGAGGGCAAGCTTCCCGGCAATGGAGCATGCCCTGCTTGTGACTGGAGAAGTTGCTGGCTTAAATCACCAGTGCGTTCTTTGGCTACTATCAGCTCTCTCCTCAGGGTGTTGGTCTCCTCCCTGGCTGCATGTACTTCGGAACGTAGCTGCCCCAACATGTGGGCTAACTGGTCGGTTTCTGATGTTTCCATGACGCCCAGGTGGATTTTGATGTGAGGCTTTGTGTCCTGTTCGGGGACGTCACTCAGCCTGTTCTGACCTCTTACGACCTCAAACCCTTCCCTGGAGTCTACTCGACTGGAGACTGGGCCTGAAACACAGGATTGGTAGAGTTTGACTCCCTATTGTCTCTGTGTGCTTGAACCCCTTCTTCCCCGGGTCCAACCCTTCCCTTTGATCCACAGCTCACCTTGTTTTCTTGGAAAGTGTGCACCCTGTCCTGCTTTCAGCGCAGGGACGTGTTGATTGATGCGGGCTCGTTGCTGCCTAATTACTTCACTGGCAAGAGTACGACAGGTAAGTATGAGTCTTTTGAACAGTTCTCTAACTTCGTTCCTTTCCTTCCTTAGATGATGGCCGGCATCCGGGGATGGCGACGTGCTGCTGAGATGAGTAGCGCTAAAGGTGAGTGAGAGCGCGATGCGCGATGCGACCCTTTCGTATTTGTATTGAACTGAGTTCTTTTTCTGTGTCTTTTAGGTGCCGCGACGTTTTCAGCATGGATACCGTTATGAAGAAGAAATGCGGTGAGTAAGCACGGTATTCGGCACCTCTAGATGTTTCCACGCTAACCTGGAGTGTCTTTTTCCTCTTGCAGATGGATGAGAAGTTCCGGAGACAGAGTTCCCCCAGAGCGGCTGGGATTCAGGTAAGCGCTTGAAGTTCGTACAGTCTTTAAAAATAAGCGAAGGTTTGCTGAATGCTTACTAATGCCTTTTTCCTGTTCTTTTCCCTTTTCCTTAGGAAGCGGCTTGCCAGGATGGGAATGACACTGCCGAAGATGCACGCAGAACAGAAGAAGCGATGAATGATGGGCATAAGCGCAGCAAGGTAAGGCTGTTCCTAACAGTGTTATTGTTCTTGGAGGAGCTGAGCGCAGAAGAAAGATGCAGGCCTACTGGAGACCGATCCGAACACGGTGAGTGTCACGCTGCAGGTGCAGAAAACACAAGCATGTTTCTCAGCCTGGGCGTGGCTTAAATAGTCTCTGGGTATCCTAGGTGTCTCTGGGCTGAACCACACCCAAAAGACTAGACTGCACATGCAGTTCTGGGAACCAAATATGTGGGGGCATCCATCTTGTCCCCATCATTGCACTACAAGTCCGCTCCTCAATGTTATCCTATGGGAGTGAGTGGGTCTGGTGCCACAAGCGCCAAGTCTGACTCCAAGTGGGTCTTTGGAGCGATGGAGAGGCCCTTGAGGGCCATGTAGGTGATTGTGGCCTGGCTCCAGCCTGACATCTTGGAGGGCTGTGGACATGAGGGGCATGAATCATGACAGTAATTCCTTATAGCAACATGTTAAACCGGAATCACTGTGGTTTTAATGTGCACATTCTAACTGGTAAACTATAATCCCAGAATTCCAGGGAATGAAAACCTACCAAAACTATTGACCTCACCTGTCCCCACAGTGCGTAAAACACACCATAAAAGATGCAGTGTAAAACTCAGATAGATATGGAGATTCCTTGTTACAAACCTCCAGCTCTTTGTTATTCCTGATGTTGAGCACATTTGCGTAGTAACATACAAGCAACTGTCTTTTTTTCTACATTTTAGACTAGCAGACATAATGCTGTCCAACAAATCTATAAAGGGTGCTTTGAATTGGTATTTTAAAAAAAATACAAACCCCCAATAACACTTACAATGGAACTATCATGGAGTAATAAAATCTACATTTGAATGAATTTAAACATCCACTTACCTTAATCTCCGCCCGCAAGGTTTGAGGCCAATAATCCAATTAGTAAACACAATGGTGGCTTGCAATCAGTGCTCAGCAGGGGGAAGTCTTCTACTCCGGCATCCGTGAGCCACAAAAGATCCAATTAACTCCAAGATAGCACAGCAAAGCTTCCTCGCATGACCTGCCAGCATCTCCAATCAATTAGCCGCACAACAGGAGAATCCAAACATGGTTTTTTCCAATGCTAAATTCAACGCCAGGTAACAATCCACACTGGTCCAAGGATCTTTCCCTGCCCCAGTCAGAAGTGGGCAAAGACATGCACCCCCACCACCCCTCCCCTGCTGCTTTCTGGTCACAGAGGCACGATGCATCTACACTCAACACTAAAATTAGCTGGGCCCTCTGGGCTTATGTTTCCTTTTTACTTCATATCACAGTGGTGTCATTGTATCAGAAGATAAAAATATCAAGCAGCCCCGTGTGTAGTTTTGGCATTGGGAATCCTGTCATACAGAGCTGATATAGCAGAGCTAAAAATACAACCCCTTCTTATCAGTACTCACATGTGACCTCTGCTGATGTCTGCAGAAATGCCAACATACAGTGTGAACTATCAGGATTCCTGTCATTTCAAACACCACAAGTCACTGCATTGCGTCAGCAGGCCCTTAGCTTCCAATAGAATGCAGGCTTCAGCCCACAGCAACACCAGTCCTCGGATATCTTTGTGGCACCAACAGCTGAGCGCCATCATTTATATTTGTCTGCTGCAGCACTATGGGCCTCAGCGTCTCTGGGGCCCTGGCAAACAGCATGGGGACATCTGAAAGCTGGGGAGGGCTGATGCAGAGTCAGCGAGCTATCAGAAAACAGGTTGGCGCCTCTACATTGGCCCTTTTTTCACGCACATAGTGTTAATGTAAAAGAAACATGCATTGCCAAAGTCAATAGCTTCGACTTTTGTGCAGGTCTGGTGAAGACACTTTACGTATAAAGCAAACTCAAATGCCTAGTCAGCATTAAAATGCCAGTGCATTCCTACACGTAAAAGCATTGTCAAAGCCAATCACTTGGGCTTTTGTGTAGGCTCTGGGAAGCTCATGGCATGAGTTGTTTTCATTATTTTATAGAAACATCCATTGCAAAAGCCAATAGCTTGGCTTTTGTGTAGAATTGGTGAAGACACTTTGCACATAAATCTAACTCAAATTAATAGTTGCTGTTAAAATGCTGGTGCATCCCTGTAAGGGTGAGCATTGTCACAGCAAATAGCTCAGGTTTTTGTATTGGCACAGGGAAACACATTTTGCGTATAGAACACATTCAAAAATAGGGTTATTTTTGGACACCATCAAAGGTCTGGGTTGTCCTCATGAGATCTTTTTATACTATATATAAAATATTGAAGTTTGATGTTACGAGGTGATGCAGCAAACTCAACTGTAGGGTTATTTTTGGACGCCATGAAACGTCTAGCATCTTATTACATCATCTACCCAATATATAGAATGTATATCCAAATTTATATCAAATTTATATAAAATGTATATACAATAAAGCTTTACTTTTGGACATAAAACCATAAAAGTGATAAAAAGCAATACATACAGTGTATTAAACATTAACAATATTTGTTAATGATAAAATATTTAAAAAACACCACAATATTTTACAATAATTCAAAGAGCATTATAAGGAGAGCACAGCTCGCAGCCGTAACAGGAGGGGTGACAAAAGCAATCACCCTTGCTTTGGCAGATGGAAATGGCAAAATCTGAGAATATTTTCACCCCTTACATGTATTGAGAGCTTTTGCTCTCAGTAACAAAGCTCTGTATATAAAACAAGATGTTGCAAATGTGACAGACATTTTGCGGATTACTTAAAAATAACAATGCCCCCTTGCACTGCGAATCCCTGCCTTGATTAAAATGGACATGAAGCAGACTCCTGGGGTTTCCAGAGAGATGTAAGACTTTGCCACAGCCAATGTCCCTATTCTAAAGCGAAAGTATAAAGATTTCTCGTAGGCCATACTAATTAAAATGACATCTAGCTATTCTGGACTACAGCAGTCTGTTGTCAATATAATGAGGACCAATAGACAGTTTCCAGGCATCACGGATTAGATCATTTCTCACCTGATTATTAATGGCTAAGCTTATTGTCTCTCTTCCAACCATATGACAGGAGGTCGATCTGTCCAAATATTGCACAGATTCTACTTATAGAGGCTATTTTTTATGTGCCTCAGCCATTTCGAGCTTCTGCCCCCCTCTAGACTTAGAAGATTTACTAGTGCATTCTGATAGGATATTAAACCTTCCTTGCGCCACAGTCTTATCCAGTATCTAACTGGATCGAAGCTCAGATTTGTCATCAAAGGTAAGACACCTAATTCCAAATATGTTAAGGAAGATGTCATGCTTGGGGGCAAGAGTACTTTTTTAAAAAATACTTTCTTTTGTTGCATGATTGTAAGTTAAGTGAGGTATAGATTAAGGGCAGGGGAAACTGCTCCCTACAGGACTCACAAAAAAAGAGTTAATAGCCCCATTATGTTTTTCCATGCTTGTTTTCTATTTAACTATTTGCAGCTCCAAGCTTCAGACTTCCTGGAATCTAATCCCCAGGTAGTTCATAAAATCTACCCGCTCAAGCACAGCATTCCCAATTCTAAAAGAGACTAACCCTTTTTTTAGATGAGCCGGGCCGGAAAACAATAATATTTGATTTTTCGACATTCAGTTCCAATTTTAGATTGGAACATTTGGTCTCAAGGATTAATAAAGCTTTTTTTAGACCCTTTGCAGTTGTTGATATTATTGCTGCAACATCTGCATAAAAAAGTGCTGAGTATTTTACAAAATCCATTTTTTCGGTAATCCTGGCACTCTTCTAACAGGTTATCAATTATTTCTTGTGTGTATATGTATATGTATATATATATATATATATATTAAAGCCATACATAAAATGGCTGGTATCGCATGACATTTGAGATTCTTTTGCGCCTTACGCTTGGTAGCAAATTGACTGGCTAACTTTGTAACTACTGCCTATGACCATAGCTTCCGATTCGACCATGAATCACCTACTGTTCTACTTTGTAAATATTACTCTGCAATGCTCATGTACCATCTATGTGTATTTATTGTATCGTGCTCAACTGTTATGTCTGTAACCTAAGTCTCATATGTATACTTGTTTCTAAATGCGCCCTGATACACTCGGGTCTGGTGCGCAATACAAATAAACAAGCAAACAAAGAGCTGGGATGCAAGGGCACATCCTTGCCTCACACCCCTGCTCACCCTGAACGCTTTTGTGCATTCCCCCTCTGTACCAAAGCAAACATTTGCCTGGTTTTGAGAGTACAGTGGGGATATTATAGGGATTAACTTCTGAGGAGTTTTACAGGCTTCAACTATGCGCCACAAAGTAACCCTTGACACAGAATTGAATGCAGTTTTAAAATCCAAAAATGCAATATATAAATTCATCTTAAATAAAATTACATACTTTTCAATTAAAAGAAATAGGAGAAAACAGTTGTCGATCGTACCAGTGTTTTTCCAAAATCCTGCTTGGTGAAGCATAATTATCTGATTGGCATCGGATCCCGACTATAAGTGGCTGAGTAAAGACGTCGCAAAAAGTTTCCCAGTCACATTTAGCAGAGAAATTGGATGATAGTTCAGAGGAGAATCTCTGTAGCCCTTTTTAATAAGAGGAATGATTATGGCCTGACGGCAAGAAGGCAGGATGATACCAGTGGAGAGAATGGTGTTAAAAACCCTGCATAAAAGCAGCACCCACAAAATCATCTCTTCTTTATAAAACTGAATAGGAATCCAATCGGGGCTAGCCGCCTTTCCGTTCTTCATGGAACTTAGGGCAGCACCGTCTTCAAACATGCTCAGGCATATATCACATCATTTCACCTCATCAATGCAGGTCTTCTTGCACTCATACCCACTGTGTCTCACCCACAATGTACAATATATTTACTAAGCCCCTTTTCGATTATCTGGACCTTCTTCGTTTCACCTACACTAACTATGCAGATGATACCCAGATTCTCATACCCTTTACTGGGGATTATGACAAGGATTTGGTCCACGGTCTATGCCTGAATGATGACAAAACTGAGCTCATCATTTTGGGAACTACTTCTAACCTCAATAAACTTGGCCTCAAATACACCTCCTTTAATATCGATGGCAACACGATTAAAGTTGCCAAAGAGGTCAAAACGTTAGGCTTTTATCTAGACTCTACCCTCACCTTTGCCAAACATGATAACGCCATGGCCTCTGCCTCTGCATACACATACAAGCTAATTAGAGCTGGTAAACCATTTCTATCCAAGAACAGCTGTACCATTCTGGCCAGAGCTCTAATCTTGTCTAAATTGGACTATTGTAACTCCCTATACCTTGGTGCCAATAAGTACATCATCAGCAAAATTCAGATTCTCCAGAATAATGCCCTTAGAGCAGCTTTGCGTATAGCGAGAAAAGAGCACATCTCAGAGGTAATGAGGCAGAATAACTGGCTCTCTACCAGTGACAAAATCCTGTTTAAAAATAGCCTGCCTTATTAACATACAAGTGCGTAAACAACACTGCACGCCACTATCTCATAGAGATTCAATAGAAAATCCTCCAGCCGGCCCACTAGAACTGCCAATACAAACTGTCTGGTTGTACCAAGGTTCAAATTGACTAAAGCTGGGGGGAGTACTTTCCCAGTCAAAGCTGCACAGCTTTGGACTCCCTACCCCCCTCCCTGAGAGCGGACCAAACCTACCTGAAGTTTAGACATAACATCATATTTTGGCTTAAAGAAAATGACCACTAATGCACTCCAGTTACTGTTCTCTTGTCTCATCCCCTCATCTTGTACTGTAAATAGATATCATAATGCCCAGTAGATGTTGAACCCTTTCCTATTTTAATTATGTAATGATGTATTGATTATGCCTATTGTATGTACCTACCACTCGGACAACGCACTGACCTTTATCTCTTCTGCATATGTTTGTCTCTCCTGTTATATAACTGTGTAACCCTAAGCTGAAAGTATTCATGTATCTTCTGCGCCCTGATACCCTGGGGCCTGGCGCGCATTACAAATAATAAAACAAACAAACAAATGCATACACTTCTTCTCCCTAATGTAACTTACACAAATTTGCAAAATGAGACTTATCTTACCTGCCACCATCCTCCAAAAACAGATATTATCCCGCTGTTCTAAAGCCCTATACATGTCTGACCATTTTCCGCACAGGAAAGCTATTTTTTTTAGGCCATTAGCTCCTTATAGCCTACTCTCAAGACTCACAGTTCAGCTTTTGCAATACCCATTCTAGATTTCATCCTCATTATCATTTTTTTCTTAGCTGCGTGACAATCACTGTCGTACCAAGATGGCCCGGCAATATACCTTCTTCTGTTTGGAACTAATACTACAGTTAAAAAAAGGACACAGATAGAGTTAATATGAACAAAATTGGTCATCACAGAAAGAGGGGTGCTCTCAATGGCACAGATTGATATTAGATCATTATTTATGCTCTCATATATGACAGGTTTTTGACCTTGGTCAATTACCATTGCCCATTTTAATAGTTTGTGTATATTTACAGAGATCATAGTCCTCTGTATAGTTTTCAAACATGGATGTGCCTTAATAGCACCAAGACTGAGCTAATGATTTTTGGATCCCCACATGCCAGAAAACAACTGAACTCATCTTACTCCTCATTCAACATCAAAAACACTCTAATTCCAATATCTGAGAAAGTGAAGACGCCAGGAGTTTACTTACAAGCCTCTCTAGGAGCTGAGGCCCACACAGCTTATTTAAAAAGAAACTGCCAGTACCACCAAAAACTCTTGAAAAAAATCAGACCCCTGCTCGACAAGAAGAATAGCACCACAATAGCCAGAGCAACAATACTCTCAAGACTCGATTATGGCAACTCCCTGCTCCTTGGAGCAAACAGTAAATGCCTGAAGCAATGTCAGGTTATTCAAAAAAACGCTATTAGGACAATCACAGGCAGGTCAAGAAGGGAACATGCCCGAAAGCCTTGCTTGCGCATAATTCAAACCATGACTTTTGGTGAAGTGCCTGGATGCATAACAGACACCAGCATCAATACCACCCCCTGCGCGATCCATAGTCCAGTTCTGCAGAGTAGAGCTTGTGCAGGTGGGATGAGGAACAGGTTGAAAAACCGAAACTGCAAATCCCATTTTGAATAAATGTTTGGCATTACTGGAGATTAGGTCAGACACAATAGGCAAAACAAGTGTGACCAAAACCAAATTGGTTGAACTTGCAGCTTTTGGTAGTTCCAAGTTCACAATGTTACCTGATGAGATGCAACACAGATCCGGGATATATTGCAATATTTTAAGTAGAGATGAGCGGTTGAGGAAGGAACTGGCTTGTGTTGGATTTAGCTAGACAATTTTAATGTACTTGGAATTTGTCCTCAATGATGTTATTCCTGACAATACCTCCTGCCCACATTGCTTGTCCCGAAGGATGGCACTTCCTGCACCATCTCCATTGTTGGGCATGGGTTGGAACTCCCGAGCAGGACAGTTTGCCCCTCAATCCACCCGTTGGTCCACCACGTGATTTTGCTCCATCTGCGTGGTGAGTGAGTTTGATTCTATTACCGGATGACTGCGTGATCTCATCCAGCCATCAAGGCGCCATTGAACCAGGGCTTGTCTCATAACTCCATTGCATTAGAGATGATAGGCTGACTTGACAGCAATGCGACCTTGCCTACAGCTGTTTTCTCTTCTTGGGTTCCGTTATACTCCATGTGTTTTTTTTGTGTTGACAGCCGGGAAAACCGCTGCATGTTTTTTGTTTTGCCTTTTTTTAATTTCAGAGTTATTAGTAGGGCTGTTAAACAAAGATTGCTCCACATGCAGAACCTCTGCAGCTGCTTCCATCAATTAAACAGTTATTTCCACCCCATCCTGAAGTGGTGCTCCACTACAGGCAACATGGACCTGCTGCCTTAACCAAATATGTGCCTTCCTGAGCATGGGAACCATGACTCACCTTCAGGTAATTATTGGTGTTTGTGGCCATCTGTTTTGCATGAGCATCAATTATAGCATTCACAACCAGAGCTAAAGTTTGTGAATTTTCTCGCTGCCAGTCCGCTAAATTTGAGCAGAGAAGGAATAACGCGTCTAATTTTGCAATGACAGTGTTAAGCTGCGAGGTAGAGGAAAGAGGCAAGGATACATTATCATCATATCTTGATGATGAGGAGGACATACTGAGAGGCTCCCTCTACACTTTCCTCATCACCGTGGACACACCACGGGAGGCCCACTGATATTCTGATTGAGAGCAACACATCATCTTTGAATAGTCCGATCTTATATTCAGTCTGGCCACATTTTATCCCCTGATTATCCGGGTTGGCTCTTATTCCCCTGGCTAAGGGGTCCATAACCAGAACAAATAGCCACGGGGAGAGCGGGCAGCCCTGTCTGGTTCCCCTCCCCAGTTGAAATGCCTGTGGTAGTGAGCTGCTTACTCTAATCCTAGCAGTGGAAGCATGTAAATAGCTAAGATCCACTTAATAAAGTTAACCCCAAATCCTGATGCCTCTAGGGCTGCCTTCAGAAAGCCCTAATTGACCCTATCACATGTTTTCTCTGCATCCAACGCCAGTAGCATTGACGGATCCACCTTCAATCTCATCGTCTTGTCTATCAAGTATACAGTTTTCCTTAAGTTGGAGAATCCTTGCTTGCCTATCACAAAGCCTGTATGGTCTGAGTGTGTGAGAGTTGGCTGCAGTTATTCTAGCCTTGAGGCTATGATTTTTGGAAAAAATATTTTTTTGTTTAGATTCAAAAAAGCTATGGGCCTATATAATCCACATAGGTTTGGGTCCTTCCCAGGCTTTGGTATTATCTGTATAGTAGCCCGATTCATAGTCTGCGATCTTTCCCAAAGCCAGGAAAAAGTTCAAAAGCTCTACTAAATAATTTTAACAGGTCTCCACTGAATTCCTTATGAAAATGGCTGGTCAGACCATTGGGCCCCAGAGCTTTATCCACCTTCAGCGATTTTATATCAAGTAGAGCTTCCTCCATTGCTATGGGCTGGTCCAGGTGGGAACTCTAATCTGTGATTAATCTTTTTAAGGAGGCTTCCCTGACATAAGTGTTCTGCACTATATAACAGAATTTCCGAAAGCCTGCTAGTATATCCTTGTTCCTGGTTAATCGCCCCACCTCCCCATCTTTCCAGGACCTTATACTTGACCTCACTGCTTTTGCCCTGATCGCATAGGCCAGGAGCTTATCTGCTTTATTGGCCTTTATATAAAATTTACGTTTCAGGTTCAAGTGTTCTTTCCGCTCAATTTTTTGCCATTGTATTAATCTGAACCCTGACTGCATTAACCTGCCTCTAACACCTTTAATTCATTGGTCAACTTCTCTCCTTTCAGCCTCCTCACACTAGCTAATTCAGAGCCCAGAGCCAAAAAATGTCCTCTGATTGTGTCCGTAAAGGTGTTCCAAATGTTAGCGAGAGTGGTTTCGATTGGGTTATTCACCTCAAAACATTATTTAATTTGGGATGATTTTTCCATACGCACTAGTCCATTCCTACGGCGGTGTCTGGGGAGCATCCAGGTGCGAGGGTAATTCCTCTGATCGTGCACTGTATGCCACAGGCTTACCGGGCAGTGGTCAGAGATACTTATATCCCCCATTTTTACTTCTTTTATCACATCCTGCAGTGTGTCACCCGCAAATCTACAGTCAAACTCTGTGGACATGCAAGAAAAATAAGAAAGCCTTCTCAGCTGGGTATTCTTGCCGCCATGTTTCATAAAGACCCATACTGGCTAGCTCCTGCCTCACTCTCTTAGAAGCTTGGGCCACATGAATGGCACCTCCCTTGAGTGGTCAATATTTTGAGTCTAGCACCGTGTTTAGGACACCCGAATAATAATTTCTTCACTTGCAAACAATGATAGGTTGGGTAAGAGTTTGAGCAAAAATGTCTGTTTAGTGTTGTATGCATATATGCTAACTAACCTGAGATGTTTGTTCCCAAGTTTCCCGTGATGGCTATATATCTTCCTTCTGGGTCTACCAGTGTGCCTGCTGGCTCAAAATCAATGGGCCTCATTATGAGAAGTGTGCTAAAAACGGGGTCATTACCGGCATGGAGGAACTAGCGGGTCTGTGCTCGTTTGACGCCGCTAATAGCGGCTGATTACGAGCACGCGCGAACCCCCATGCCGGTAATGGCCATATCGCCATGCCGCTAAAGGCCCTACAACCCCCCGGTAGCGCCATCACGGGATCTGCCAATACCGCCTCCGCCTAGGAAGCCCCCCTTAATACCCTGTAATAACATCATGCTAATACCGGGCTCGTAATACCGGACCCGGAAGTAACGTCATCGCATCGGAATGGGAAATGCGCCGGCGGCTATCTTTAAAAACACAATCCATTGCAATCCTCTCAAATCACCAGTGTTGCACAGGAGAGTCCAGGGCCTCCCAAATCAACATGTCCAAGGCAGCCAGAAAATCAAACCCCGCCTGCGCAAGAAGCGTTTTTCCGATGAGGAACTCAACATGTTGGCAGACACCCTTGCTGCCCATGCTGAGGACATAAACACCCATAACGTCAAAAGGGAGGCGCAGCAGAGGAAAAAGGAGATTTGGGAGGAGGTAGCCCGCAAGGTATCTGCAGTCGGCACCACCCCACGGACAGTCAAGGACTGCAAGAAACGATGGAATGACCTCCGCCTTAGGGTACGCAACATCCTGGCCAGCAATCGGAGGGAGGCCATGAGCACAGGCGGGGGTGCCCACTCCCCGACAAAACTAATGCGCTGGCTGGAGACGTGTAGTACCTTCATCCAGATGGAGTCCATCGAGGGCTTCGGGGAGATGGAGGCGGGTGCTGCAACATCTGGCGATGGAGGTGAGTGACCCTGCAGACCCCAGTAGGGGAAACCATGACGTAGCACAAGTGATATGGAATAGAGTCTAGGTAAGGCAATGCATGTCCCAACACACACATATCAACATATCCATGTCCAGATGGAGGCCCAAACCCTGCCACACTGAAATGCATGCTGAGTGCCAATCGCATTACCAACAGACAGCCAACACACACGGACCATTCCCATGTCATACATCACACAAACCCTAATACAACGGCATGCCACCTGCCATGTAGCATTCCTGAATTGAGACGTCACGGCAAATGCCAATATTCCACCCTTCAAACTGCCCTTTGTGACACACCTGTAAGAGATGAATGCATGATAAATGAAAATCTCCACAGCACCATATAATGCATCTTGCATGTAACACCATCACTGATGCCCTGCATCTCTTCTACCCCCCAGGCACCGATGGAGAAAATGCCAGTGAAGAACCACCCACAAGGGCATCCACGTCCCAGGCCAAAACAACTGCCACAGGCGAAACCACCTCCAGGGCAGCCTCGCAGCCCACACCAAAACCCAGGGGGAGGGCCCAGGCCATGCCCACACATGAGGGCCCCACAGCTATGCCTGAGACCGGAACCACAGAGCTGGCAACACCAGTGGAAGGTGAGGCCAGTGGCACCCATTCTGCAGAAACAAGTTCTGTGGGCGAGGCATCAGACACAGCCCCACTGAGCAAAATCGAAATTGGGGCAGAGGAGTATGTGGACGAGGAAGGCCTAATACATGTGGCATGTCCATACTCCCCAAGCCCCCTTTGAACCCCCCAACCCCACACTCAGGCCATACCCGCCAGCACCATTGCGTATCCTGCACTCCACAGTTCAGACCTCAGCAACACCCCCGAGGCCAGCCCTGCAAATGCATGCCTGGTCGCAGCAACCTCAACCACTGCTTCTCCCACTGACCTTGAGGCACGGCTAGCAAGGGTGGAGGCAAGACAGGACTCCATGTTGGAACTTGTTTGACAGTATGTGGTGGAGGGAGAGGGCACAAGGTGGGAGATAGTGCAGGCCATCGCAGGGAACATTGCCGCCATAAATGCTTCTGCAGTGATGATGCGTGACAGTCTGGGGGCCGTCACGCATGTTCTGACCTCAATACTGCAGCACATGCAGCAGCAACAACCTGCGCCAGCGTGCCAATCACTACGGCATCCACCCCATCCTCCACATCCGCTTCCTCTGCATCCTCCAGCCCTGTGCGTCTGACAAGGCGCAGTGCGAGGCAGTCAGAAATGCTGCCCCCGGACACCAAGAAAGCACGGAAATAGTGTGGGACAACAATGGGAGTGGGGGAGATGGTGTCGTGGTGTATAGGTGTTTAAGGGGGTGTTTATTGGGGGTATGGGGAGTTCTTTGGGGGGTATGTGGAGTTCTTTGGGGGTATGGGGAGTTCTTTGGGGGGTATGGGGAGTTTTGGTGTTTTGGTGGGGGAAGGGGGTAGCACTTTACTGTAATTTACATTAATACACCCTTTGTGTAAAAAATAATTTCATGCCTGGACATTGTTCATTTCATGTGTATACATTTGATTCATGACAGTGCACAGTGCCCAACTCCCCACATACCCTGTGTGCATGTCCAAATGGATCCAATGCTCAGTGTAGCAATGACACATATCCATCATCGTCCCTGTGGTTCAGAAGAATTTGTCAATCGGTGATTGGCGTACAGCACGGCCATCTTGTGCATCACTTACTGGCAGGGGTGCTGCTTCTCCTCCGTCTTCTTTCTCATCATCCGCACCCGGTGTATGCATGTCAATGTCAGGTGGCAGTGGTACATTTCTCCGGACGCACACGCTGTGCAGCATGACACAGGCCATGGTGATCTTTGCCACCTTCTCAGGACCTATAAAGGAGTGCTCCACCAGACCTGCTTAGGCAGCGGAACCGCGCCTTCAACAGGCCAAAGGTCTGCTCAATCACGACACGGGTACGGGTATGAACCCGATTGTACTCCTCTTAATGGCTGTTCCGCGGGTTCCGCACAGGGGTAAGTAGCCACAGCTTCAAGGGATATCCTCCATCACCTGCATGTGAATACAAAGAGGTCTGTGTGAGTCACTCTGAGCTGTCACCTTCAGGATTCACAGCCATGGCCGCGGCAATTTGGTGTTGGCATGCACATGTCCCTGTACGTATGCACAAATATTATTTAGATGCATTGTATACTACAATATGGTGTGCTAGTCTGGATGGCGTTGAACGGATGATGGAGGGTGATTACTTGCATGCTGATGCGGATGTACTGTGGATGCAGGAAGATGTCTTGCCTCCCATGATTACTGTGTATACTACTCTGTGCATGATCACACTAGCCACATTGGAACAGTTGCAATCATGTTTGGTCATGCATTGCTTGACATACCCATGGTGGCCAAGTTGTGCTTCTTACATGTTGTCATTGATATACAGTATTGGTCCAATGTGTGGCAGTGATGTGTCATGTTCGGGTTGTGAAGTTCAGGTCAGGAGTGTTTAGCTCTGCATGCATTCTCCACTCACCGCCCATTCCCACCCTGGTGGAGTATGCATCTCCCACCTCACAATCCCAATGCACTGCCATGGGCCAGTCAGGCAACTCACCAAACAGCCAGGCACGTCATCCAGCATGTTGCTCCATGTGACGGTTTAGCGTGGAGTTACGCAGCACCAGGGCATCATGTGTAGATCCGGGATATGAGGCGCAACAATGTGTGATGATCTTACTGGAGTCACATGCCATCTGCACATTGATGGAGTGATATTGCTTGCGATTGCGGTACACCGCCTCTAGGGCAGGGAGGACTACCAATTCGACATGGGTGCAGTCGAGGGCACCAACGCAATTGGGCATACCTGCCAGTGCACGGAAGCCTACTTTGGTGTTGGCAATCTCCTGGTCAGTCCGTGGTAGGGATATGTGGGTGCTAGCGTGCTTCAGGAGGGCATCCCGCACTTGGGTCAGCATGCGTGAAAAGTGTGGTTGTGATATGCCATGCAGCTGGCCCACTGTGTGCTGGTAGGTGCCTGTGGCCATGAAGTGGAGCACAGTGCATATTTCAGTGAAGCTGACGATGTCGTCATGTATCATGTCCACAATGGTGGCGATGGTGTCCCGGTCCAACCGGTACAGGTTGTGGATCTGCTCAGTGGTTAGATTGAATGGACTGGTTCTGATGCGAGGGATTGGTGGCTGCCTAAGAGGTATTACTGGCTGCACTGGTGGTAATTGCTGGGCCTATCTCACCCTCCTTCTCCTCCTGCATCTCCTCTGTACTGCATGTTGCTGTAGTTGTAGTTGTTGTAGTTTGTGTTGTTGCTGTAGTTGTAGCAGTATAGGCATGCCCTCCAGCCCCATGATTGCAACAGTTAGTGGTATCATTTTAGTGTAGGAAGGGGTGTGGTGTGAGGGTGTACTCCTTTTATACTGGGTCAGGCTCCATTGACTCCACCTGTGGTGAATGTGTGCACCTGTTGCAGTTGCCTTGACTGCAGGTTGCTGTTTACGGGTGGTCCGCGATGCCTGTATGGCCGCCATAGTGCAGGCCCTAATTACCGTCTTCGGGATAAAGTTAATTGCATGCCCGCGTGAGTTGTGATGTCCTCCTATTACCGACATCCTGGTATTTACTCCGCGAAGGGGCGCATGTACGCGCACGAGCCGGTATTAAGGGGCACGGTACGGGCGGTGGCGGTATTGGCGGATTGTCGGGTCGTAATGGCCCGGACCCGTTAACGATGCCGGTATTACCATTCCGCCTTCCTATTTTCATTACCTCCATTTTCTAATGAGGCCCTATGTGCCTACTGAACAATGTGGCGACCCCTGATGTCATATTCTGCGACACAGCATGAGATTGCCTACAAAAATCCCTGTTACAGAGCCTCACCCACCTGTCTTTGGGCAACAGGTAGGTCTCCTGGACCATGACCAGATCGGCTTCTAAATCCTTCAATAGGGGGAAGAAATGTGTCCTCTTGTTCGACGAGTTAAGCCCTCTTATATTCAGCGTGACTATTTTCAATGTGCCTGGCATTTATCACACAGTAGTGAATTTCTTCTCCACTCTGCTGCCTTTCTTTCTTCCTTGTCGGATCCCATCCCCCGACAACTTCCCTTCTCCAACTATGTTACAAGTGTGATAAAATGGGCACCTTGGTCCGCCCATTTGAAGTTCAAATCTTGTGCCGGTCTGCCCCATTGTCGCCTCCTGCACTTGCAACTCCACTCATTCCTCATGAGTCAAGACCCATTTGTGTTTCCCTGCAATTCCCTCAGGTCATTGGGTTTCACGCCGCTTTAAAGTCCTTTCCTTTTCCTAGGCTCTACTCATTTCAGCTCTGACTCTGAATCCCCCAATTATGACCAATATACCATTCCCCATTCCCAGAACCATGTCTCTCGGTGACCCCTCACAAGGGCAGAGACTGCCCCTGGATTATAGTCAACCCGCACCCAGCAGCATACTATCCCCATACATTTCCCTACTTAGTTGTGTTTTCAATTCTGTCGCCGGCCCTGCAATTTAGGCATGTGAAGATCCCCTCTTCAGTTCCATGCTGTACTGTCAGGGTCTTGTTTTAGTAGGAACCAAAGCCCAGCGTTTTGTTTATCCCATGTTGGATTTACTGTGCTGTACATCAGCCTGCTGTTGTTGGGGCACCTCCATGTTCAGGATTTTGCAGCCCTGTTCCACGTTGACCCTGCACTTTCGGCCATCTTTAAAAAAAAAAAAACATTCTACAGGCTGGCGAGGGCTGAATGTAAAATGGTCCAGTTTACCCTTCGTAGCCCTGCGCTTTGTCCTGGAGGCTCTCTGCATTAGCAGCCCGTTGTGGTGGCAGTGGGTGTAATGTTTCTCTATCGTGAGTTAATATGGACAATGGGATCCCTTGCTGACTCAGTAGTCTTCTGCTTCCGACCCACCATTATTCAGTAACCTTCCAAATGTGCTGCGTGCCCCTGGGGTGTTTTATTCTGTTTGGAAGGGGGCTCCCTGAGTTTCCCTCTTTCAATTTCCTGCTGCTGCTATGTGGTTCTACTACTCTGGCATTGCCTCCAAATTGCGCTCTTCGATGTCGCGCAGTGGTCGGTGGCAGCAGAGTTTCCCCTGCACTGGGGAGCTCACACATCTCATACCATAGAAATCTGCCCCATATGCCAAGCTTTTCCTGTGTCCATTGAGGGGCTTCACCTCATCAGAACTGGGCTGATGCCCAGCAAATATGGCACACGCCACTTATTTGTTGTGGCCCCGCAGGACGGGATGCCCACCAATCTCACAGGGCGCACCTGATGATCAGAGCAGCTCCTACCATGCACTGGTAACACTTCACCTCCCCCCCCCATTTACTGGTGTCTCTCAGGTCTGTTGTCGGAAGGCTCAGCATTGCGTGTTGCTGTCCGCTGGTGCCTCACACAGGGTCACTTCTTGTATGTAGTCTGGCTCTTGTCTTCATTTTAACATGAGCTAATAAGATGCTGTGACTTTCCCATCCCTGACTACAAACATTCTCAGGGAAAGTGCATAGTTCCTTCCTGTATAAAGTCGAACTCATGTCTCATGCCTTTATTAAATGATGTGGAACCTTTCCCTTCCAGCAGTATTCAATGTTGGTGCAAGTGTATGAATTCTTCCTTTATAAAAAAAATAGCTCATGTCTCATGCCTTCATTTTGCCATGATGGGCTCAGAAGTTGTGGACCTTTGCCCTTCCTGGATTATGTTGATTCCATGTCGGACTGCTTTTCAGGCTTTCTTCTACACCTATGAGGTTTCACTGTACTTTGTTAAGGATACCTGAAATCAAGAACTACTGTATAGATTTGTTGGCTGCGAGCTGCTAGTGAAATGTATTTGAAAGCACAATCAGTTCAATGCTTATAAAAACATACCCAGGGACGTCATTTCACCAAAATGACAGGGGTAGCGGAAGTGACATCATACAGCCGTTGACCTCTGATGACATCACAGGAAGAGATGTCATTTGACCCCATGCCAAAGTGATATCAAGGCAAGCGATGGAACACAACCTTTCACCCCGTGACAAAACAGGAAGTGGTATAACATAGCATTGTTCCCAAGTACAGTACAAAAAATATGGTCACAATATCACTATAATGTGATATACATTTCATACAAGAATGGATCGCCATATCTGTCATTAAGATCAGTGTGTATAGGCCCATATTACCAAATTACTGTGAATGCAATAAGATGACCATGGCCAAATGGTAATGATGTGTTATTATATAGCACTTACGCTTAATCGCTTTATAAAGAATACATACAATATCCCACAACCTGTGTTGGTACTCATTTATCGAGCTCAGAAGGATTAAAGGGTGAGTTTAGGTGCTTAAGAACAGACTAAATCAGTGACTCACCCCCTGAAGTGTGCCTGAAAGAAACCTTGAATGAGTCCAGCAATTATTGTATAGAATTCCAGAAAGACAAATTATTTGGTATTCCTATTCTTTCTTATTTAGAGTCACTGCTGAAACTGTTAGACTTGTGGAACCCATGTTCTTTTTTTGTTTTTTGTTTTTGTTTTTAAGAGGCCTGAAAAAGAAAGCCATCCACTCCAGAATCCAAGAGCCACATGGCCCTGGCCACCGCACAGGAGCTTGAAGTTAAAAAAAGAAAAACAAAAGACATTTTTTCTTTTTCGTTTTCTTTAGGGGTAGCAAGGGAGACCTCAGGGGTCGCAGTTGCGACCACTAAATGACGTCCCTGAACATACCCTCAACAAATTTTTTATATGATCTGTGTGGGTCAATTACTTAATAAGAATGCAGTTGGTATTTCTTGTGCTTTGTTTCAATAGAGCAAAATAGGGATGACCCAGGCTGAAACACAATTGGAAGCCCACCTAGTTTTAATATCTAGTGGGAGACGTTCAGTACAGGTATTTGGTATTGGTAGATTCATCAGCTTGAGTGAGGATGATTGCTGACTGGAGCTGAAGGCGGTAGCTGAGAAAAGGACGACCGAAGAAACCAGAGAGGTAGTGCTGGCGACCCAGATAGGACAACAGGCAGAGACAGATGGCCCAGTGGGACAAGAGATCCAGCGGTTGACCCAGAAGTGTAACAAACTGTAGCAAAATAGAATGGCAGAATAGACTGGATCCTGGCACCCACCCTTACCTACAATTCCTGAATCAATTTAGAATGAGAGTAATACCACTACTCCTACTCCGACTACTAATAATAACAATTAGGATTTGTATTTATGTACAGCAATACTGGCCAGATTCCTCCAGGTTCTAAGTGTTCAAAGAAAAGGTGATATTATCAATACCCTAGTTTAAGTGTATTCCATTCATCAATCTCAGAAGGAGGAAAAGCTAAATTAGCTCTGTCACTGTATTTAAATTTGTGAAGGGCAGGCTGATCTTGTGTCAGGGATGATCCCTTTACTCCTGAGCTTCTCATCAGCACTGATAAGGACAAGAGAAGAAACAGGAGAGATAGATCCACAGTTTGTATTTCAGAAGTGCTGAATAGCGTTTTGAGCACTTTGAAACACTTGCCTATGTGTAGGCACTATATAAGTAAACAATACCATACCATACCATACCAA
This sequence comes from Ambystoma mexicanum, assembly GCF_040938575.1. Classification (NCBI taxonomy): domain Eukaryota; kingdom Metazoa; phylum Chordata; class Amphibia; order Caudata; family Ambystomatidae; genus Ambystoma; species Ambystoma mexicanum. Next base: position 383,161,447 of record NC_090938.1, read on the forward strand.
TACTTTTCCAAAATTGAGAGCTATCAGAAAATGTACCTGAAACTCATGAGAACATTCTAGAATTTCCTAGCCTGAGGATAGGGCAACCAGGAAGAGTGAGGAGGGTGCTATGAACAATTATGCAATCAAATCAGGCACACACTAAGGCCAGAAGAGGAGGAATGAGGGAACCCCATCACTGATGGGGCAATGGCCAAAGCTTTTCTTCCATGATTAAGGCAAGTCCAGAGCCACTGATTATAAAATTCCTTTTTGAAAGCTTGACCCGCAGAGTAGGGGGTGGGAGTTAGTAATGCAAATGTTAATGGCTACACATGGAGAGAGGATCGGACACATGACCCTCATCCAATTTCACTCAGAGGCCAGTAACTAATCACAAGCATCTCCACTGCAGCCCCAGTTCATGGCAGGACAACATAAAAAGGAGGCCTGAGTTAATCAATGGTGTGGGCATATGGAGACATGGACAGGGCATGTAGTCATGCGGAGAGAGTGAGATGTGGAGTGAAGGAAGGAGAAAAGATAAGAGAAAAGTAGGTTTAGGGGAGGTCAAGACCAGGAGAGTGGATGAAGGGGGAAAGAGAAGTCAAAAGAAGGCATCCCAGGAAAGGAAGATCAGGACAGCAGAGGAAGGAAAAAAGAGAATAAAATAAATTTGAAGAGAAACAGGCAAGTTCAAGGAGAAGTGTAGAGAAGAGCAAGAGAAGGAGGAAGCCATTGGTGGTGAGTTAAAGGATGAAGATGGAGGTCCACTGAAAGCTGCTAACATTAGCTAAATCCAGTTGGTGAATGACTAAGAAGCAGTCTCAAAGCATAAGGCTGGAGCAGGGGGGACAAAGACCTGGTACCATGGCTGAGAGTGTTGGGAGCTATGTGGACCTATGCCAGAAAACTGATAAGGGCCAAGCCTCAAGTCCAAAGGAAAGCTGAAAAGGAGAAGTGAGAATAATGGTAGGCTAACTGAAAGCCCTACTCTGGATACTTGTGGAACTTGCCAACCGACCAGGGAAATTAGAGGTTGGGAACTCCAAAAGGAAAAAGAACCAGAAACAAATAGGAGAACTGACAATGCCGGGCTTGCAGGGAGCCATAATCGGGATGCTGTTGAGGTAGGGGAGACATTACCCACCAGTGAACTTAAGCACGGATTACCTCCCTCTATACTAAAGAGAGAGCAGTCTCTCATAGAAGAGGACTGATCTTGAGAAGCCCAGTAAGAAATCCAGAAGAGACATGTGGCAAAGACCCACTGTAAGAGTTCTTGAAGACCAAACTGTAAGGGTGTTTTGAGGATTGTAGTTTTAAGATCTACAATACTTGCAACCTACCAGGAGCCTATTTTGGCCCACAATACACACAAACTAGATCCTAACTCTGGAGAGACCTGGACGGCAGTAGCTATTCCATTCAGTAGCAATACTCTTGGCTGGGTGCAGGTTCATAATGACTGTATCATGAAAATGGATCATGAACGGGTGGAGAAGAAATAGACCGTCATCAGAAATCCAGGTGACCACCGCAGAATAGTGCTACTGCACACTGGCAACTGCCAGGAGAGGTTAATTAGAGCCTGCAACTCTGAAAACTGGGAGTGACTACATGATGCTTTTGGGGAATGCTCACCTTGTTGACCACCCAAAATAGGTAAAGATATTCTTGACTCTGTCCTTTTTCCATCTCTCCTTCCATCTTCATTCCAATTGGCTGAGGCCGTCATGTGTCCCTGTCCTCTGTTTTTGGAGACCTTTCTTGATAGTAATCCATAGCCATCTTGTCCAGCAAGCACCTTGTAAGGTGTTCACAGCCTGTGTGGTGTCCTTTTTGGAGTGATTTATACGTGTTTTAGTGTGATTTCCAATCCATTTTTGGTGCTGGATTGCTTCTAGAGGGCATTGCCTTTGTGGGCTAGTCCTTTGTTTCTGTCCTTTTCCTCCTTCCTCCCACTCACCATTTCTTAAGTACAGCTCCCAGAACAGCCTTGCCCAGGCAGCTGCTGAAGGTCGCAGTCTAAGGGCCACTCCTCAAGGGGCCAACCATCCCTGTTTGCCTGTTTGCCTGGCAGCCCAGCCCTGCTGGACGCCTCAGTATCCATCTACAGCTACTTCCAGGTAAGAGACATCTTCATTGAATCTTATCACTACTTTATTGTGTCACACCGGCATAGTGCTTCCCAAGGTGTTCCAACAGAGGGTGTGTTTAATTAAATCTCACCACGTTTTGCATTTCACCCACCGGGGTTCCCCAAAAGTAATAACCCCATTTTGAATTATACCACTGCATGAATTGCACCACATTTGAGTTTTGCTGATGCATAAGTTGGTTAATGCTGCTTTTGAATTTAGCCACACTAGAATTGTAACCCCCTGCTTTGAATTTAGCCACACTAGAATTGCCACCCGCAGCTTTGGAATTTAGCCACACTAGAATTGTAACCTGCTGCTTTTGAATTTAGCCATATTAGAATTGCAACACGTCACTTTTGTATAACACTGCTTCTGTATTCAGCTGCATTGCAGCCTGCAGCTTTGGAATTTAGCCACACTATAATTGTAACCTGCTACTTTGAATTTAGCCTCACTAGAATTGCAACCCACTGCTTTTGAATTTAGCCACACCAGAATTTAACTGAGTTGGTCAACGCTGCTTTTGAATCTAGCCACACTAGAATTGCAACCTGCTGCTTTTGAATTTAGCCACACTAGAATTGGAACCCACTGCTTTTGCATTTAACCACACTAGAATTGTACTGAGTTATTTAACGCTGCTTCTGAATTTAGCCACACAACAAATGCAACTGACTGCTTTTGAATTTAGACACACGAGAATTGTAACGTGCTGCTTTTTAATTTTACCACATTACAATTATACTAAGTATTTAATGCTGATTCTGAATTTAGCCGCACTAGGATTGCACCCTGCTTCTTTAGGATTTAGATACACTAGAATTGAACTGAATTGGTTAACGCTGCTTTTGAGTTTAGCCACACTAGAATTGCAACCCGCGGCTTTTTTAATGAACAAAACTAAAATTGTACTGAGTTAGTTAATACTGTTTCTGAATTCAGTCGCTCTAGGATTGTAACCCACTGCTTTCGAAATGAGCAGGACTAGAATTGTACTGAGTTAGTTAATGTTGCTTATGAATTCAACCTCACTAGAATTAAACTGAATTGGTTAACACTGCTTTTAAATTTAGCCCCACTAGAATTGCAAACGGCCTGGTTTTGAATTTAGGCACACTCGAAATGCAACCCACTGCTTTTGAATGTAGCCACACTGGAATTGTAACTTGCTGCTTTCACATTTTACCACACTACAATTATACTGAGATAGTTAACGCTGCTTCTGAATTCTGCCGCACTAGGATTGCAACTTGTTTCTTCTGAATTTAGACACACTAGAATTGAACAGAATTGGTTAACGCTGCTTTTGAATTTAGCTACACTAGCATTGCAACATGCTGCTTTTGAAATTAGTAACACAAAAATTGTACTGAGTTAGTTAACACTGCTCCTGAATTTAGCCACACTAGAATTGCAACCCACTGCTGTTGAGTTTAACCACAATAAAATTGCAACCCGCTGCTTTTGAATTTCGCCACATTAGAATTGTACTGAGTTAGTTAACACTGCTTCTGAATTTAGCCACACTGCAATTGCAATCTGCTGCTCTTGAATTTAGCCACAATAGAACTGTAATGATTTGGTATCTGCTGATTTTGAATGTAGCCACACTAGACCTTTACTGATGTATTTGTTTTGATTTAGTTTGGACGTGCCACTCTGCAAAACATACACCAGGACCAAAGCAAACATGGGACAATATAGAAGGAAGAACTGACAATAAAACTTCTCAACTCCCAGATATCACCTGAAACCAACTAACAACCCCCTTCTTGTCTCCACACATTCACACCTCTCGCGTACTACACACACCAAAGGACTAGTGAAACAACCCACCAAAACACTTGCAAATTGCACGCCCCTCTCTAATCATACTACAAATCCAAAACCTGCAAGCAACAAACAACTCAGACACTGGATACCACCCTTACAGACACAGCAGGTCCAGTGCACATAAAGCACACCGCGAAAACTCACGCGCACAGATGCCAGTTCCTCCTAGTTCTACACGCATCAACAGATGAGCACAAATTCTATCCTATCCCTTTCTCCCTTACTAACCAACCCTACCCACTTTTCTTACAGAGCCATGTGAGCACCTTGAGCCCATGCAAATGGCAGCACTGCACAGTATAAATCACTGTAACATGACACATCATGTTCAAGCTCACTAAGACCTCTTCCATCCCTCATCCCGGCCTCACCTCATGCCTCACAGAAATCCACCACTGGATGACGCCTAACCATCTCCTCCTCAACCCTGGAAAAACTGAAATCATGCTCTGCTGTAAAATGGCATTCTTCCCCCAATCGCCCCTTGGACGTCCTCCCTAGGCCCTCCTCCTGACACATCCAAAATAACCTGGGATGCACCATGGGCACTGCTATCTACACCTCAGCATTCTCAGACGCATCTTCCCTTACCTCTTCTACCCTCACAGCAATCATGGCTATCGTCCTCTCCCCCCTAGACTACGCCAATTCCCTTCTTTGCCTGGGCGCCCCAGCATATAAAATCAGAAAACTCCAACTGGTACAAAACACTGCAGCCTCTTAGCCTTTGGCCCCAGAGAGCACATCACGCCTGCCCTCTGTGTCATCCACTGACTACCTGTTGGGCGACGGGCCACTTTCAAATCTATTTGCATCACCCACCGTGACCTCCACAAGACAGCCCCAGAATACCTTTAACAGAAACTCATTGATTACAAACCCAATAGAAACCTACAATCAGGCACCATACTCCTTTTGATCCCTCCCTTCAAATCGACAAGAATAGGGGGATCCTCCTTCTCCATCCAAGCCCCCCTCAATCTGGAAAACAATTCCCCTTAACAGCCATTGCATAGAGGATCACCTTGCCTTCTGGGGGACCCTCAACACATGGTTTTTACCCCGTATCCTGACAAACCCATGCCTCTCTTCGGGCTATTGAACCAACTTGCAGTTAGGCCGGGGCAGCAATGAACCCACCATAAAATGTACCGAGCGACGGGAAGAATAAACTACAGCAGACCACAGGACAGAATCCCCACCACTTCTACGAAACCAAGGAACCACCCAGGACACACTGGTAGGTATCACACTCCATGCCTATTGAAGATAGCAGAAGGCACAGCCACCTACCCGCAAGCATCGGCCATCATACAATACTTTAGACACATCGCACAACACTGCTGCCTTAAAAATGCAGCTATTCCCCATGACAAAAATGTGGTCTAGCTAACACATAATGAGTCACCTGCACTCTCATAATCTCCAGACTACCTCACAGCACCCATCTACATGAGAGCTCGACATGGGTAGCTAACAGGGACTTGGCCACCCCTACCTACCTTTGTATTTGCTAAATTGCACACACGCATTCTAAACTCCTAAGACAAATTTCCCATTTTCTGGACTTCGCTCCACCAAGGGCATTCAGCTACAGCGCTTTAATGCCTTACCAATGGGAAAAGGCGATATACAAATGACAAATTCCATTGCATTACTCAGGACTTCATTCATACCAGGAGATTAGTTCTCTAGTTTAGGACATTCCTCACACATATATTGATTATCCTCGATCCCTCTCCCTCTTTTAAGGGGAATCATCCATATTTGGTTACTCTTGCTCCAATCCTTCTTGTGTTTTGAGTTCTTATTTATCTCTCCGTATGTGACACGTCCCAAGAGCTAGATAATCTAAGGATCATAAATAATGTCTGAGAAGTATGAAAAGGAGAACCATAAGACTTGACGTCTCTTCCTTCTGATGTATTCTATGTGTGCCATCTTGATCGCCCACCATGCCTAGCCTAAGGGTTAAAGTCAGGTCATTGGTGGCCCTTTAACAACTCATTCACTTGCACCTCCAGAAGCTGCCAATGTCCCACCAAGCAAGGATTTCATCTTTCTTTCTTTACATTCTCCATCCTTTTAGGTTCTTGAGTCACATGCCCAAAACCTTCTAAACCAACTAATCTGAAAAAATAAGAACTGGGTGGGGTCTTGATTTTATGTTTAAAGTAGCTTTTTTCATGCCAATAGCAATCTTTTTTGAAATTATATTAATTATATTATCTGCTTTGTATTTATAGTTAATTTCCTTTCTTTCTCTCACCCTTCTGTGGAGCCGGTGATGATCGCCACCTTCTGTGCATGGATTTTGGCAGTCTCCGCCATTGTTCTCTTCTGGATACCACCGCCCAACCTGGTGCCATGCAAGTGCTTCTGGCAGAAGCTGGCCATTCTCACCCATGACTGAAGCATTCTCCTTGGTCTTCAAGGGAATACAGGTGGTCCTCTGGAAGAGGAAACAAAATAGAATGTGTACCATGAAAACACTAATTAGGGTGCAGACTGTTGATAGTATAACAGCACATGCCTCTGAGTATGACACCTGTCAGACGTTTGTGTCAAATACTGAGGGTAGGCACTTGGGGGACCAAGATAACCTGACATGTTAATGCTGTTACATCCCCAAATACCTGTAATGTCTTTACCTACTAGTGCCCCTCATCCTCGCCATGCAGGTGAGAAAATCTTTACTTTCCATGGCTGTTTAACTCATGTCCTTTTGGGCTTTATTCTTGAGGTTCCCCAGAATGGTACTGCACACAGTTAGTGAACTGGTGGGGGAAATCCAAAGGTGCTCATTTTAGACAATGGCTGAAGGCCTGAAAATACTTATCTCACACAAGTGCTTTTTCTGCTCTCCTAGTGTGCAGAGATATGTATGTAGGCATATATGTATACGCTGGGTTTCAATAGCATGAGCCTGTCTGTGAAGTGATAGTTTTGTTCAACAAGCAGTAACAGTGTACAGGCCCATCTTAACAGTTTTTGAGGCCCGTGGCACAGACAACCTTGCCCTCCCCGATACCCATATGCCCCTCTCCAAACCCCATGTCCCCCCTGAAACTCATGCTCCCTGCCGAAACCCATTCCCCCTCCCACTATTCAAAATGAAGGAATCACATACCTCGATCCAAATTCCTCATTCTGTCCTCCACTACTTTCATTCCTGAGGCACTTCGTCTGTTCAACTCCCTCTACCCTTCTTCCTCTGCTCTTCCACCCCAGCTCTTCCTCAAGGAACCCATCCATGTTGTCCTAAAGCTGCATGCTCCCCACCACCCAGGACCTGGGCCACCACATTCCCAGAGCCAGCCTTGGATTCCAGGACAGAGCCAAGCAGGCAACCCTTCCTGGTGTTGTACCCACTGCAAGACACACAGGATCCATTTCCAAGCCTTCCACGCTTTGGAAGATAACTACCCTGTGGCTGAAAACTGGATGACCTGAAGTCAAACCACTCAAATGCTTGTCCCCTAACCATTATGTTCTGTCGCTCCATCCAAACTGCCTACAGCAACAGCCGTGTGCGCTTTCTTTTTCACTACACAGCAGCAGCTTATCTGTGGTGGTGTAACTATAGAAACAGGTGCCTTGCTAAATGGGCCACCAATGCATCTTCGGGAAGGAGTTTACCACAGCGTTCTAATGGGTGCCAATGTTTTATTTGCGCTAGGGAGGCAGACATTCCTACACCGAGGGTAGTGAGGGAGATGTATCAATGCCCATATCGAAACAATCAATTTTAGAGCACAATTTGCACAATAATTGGAAAAAAAGCCGTAGGATTTGCAGGAAGGTCTAAACATTAAACATTTCAGCAACAGTCGCCTAACTTGGTGAACTATTGTTCCGCAGCTTTCTGCTTTTGGACCTCCTCCTTCCCCCTACTACTTCGGTGCATGCCAAACAGCTTGGGCCTGTCCATCCCTCTCCTCCCACCCTCCACCCACACAATGAAGGTTCAAATGGTCCATTGATGAGGCCTCAGGCCAACTTTCTACTTTGAAGTGAGCAGTACTTGGTAATTGCAAGATGTATGGTAGCACTACACCTAGCGTCAGCCAAGAAGGAGAGGAGCCATAAGTACTGTTGTGCTGAGCGGCATTTAATCTTTTTTCTATTTTCGTTTTTGCTCCCCCCGTTACAAATACACATTGAATATCAATGGAGGCAAAATGACACTCCTCCTCTGTGGCACAAGGAGTACGGGATCAACTCAGCAGTGGGGGCCCCCAGACATTTTTCATAGGGGCGGCCCGATGAGGTCACTGGAAATCTTGGAGTGGCACACCAAAACAAACACCTAAGAGGCAGCCGCGCCGGTGGAGTGGGGGGTGCAGTCAGTCTTTTTATAAGGGTATCCGTGCAAGGCATAAAATAAGCAGCGTCACATAGCAATTTGCTATGCAATCCTGTCAGTTTGCTAATCAAATGGACAATTGTGCAACAAAGATAGCTATTTAGTTACCCTCTTCAATGAAAGCACAGCTCGCCATGCATTCCTCAATTGCCCTCCGTGCTCTCGCCCCCTCCTTTCTCTGTTCACTTCAAGTCCGAATGGAGAGAAAGTAAGTGCAGCAGTAATCATCTCCTCCGTTCTTAAGTGCCAAAGGCATGTGTGGGAGTGCTATGCTAGAATGTCCTTTTCTTTTTCAAATAATTGCAAACCAGAAATAATGGGGAGGTTACTTTTATTAAGCTTGCTATATCCTGTCTGGCAAAGACCAGTATGTGCCAACTTTTTTTTTTTTTAAAAGGCAGTTATGCAGTTCCATTCCTAAAGTATAGGTTGTTACATAATGCATAATTAGAGTATTGATAATGTAAAACACTGCATTGTCTCCATGCTTTAAAGTAAAGTTTAGATTAGTGTATCTAAATTTCATTGTGCCCACTATATTTCATTTTGTTGGGGAAGATGGTTCATATTGACGAGTGAATACTTTTGAAAATGTACATGCTCACATGATCAAATTCTTTTGATGGCAAACCTAGTTCTGTAACCTGTAAGTTGCATACATATTGCAACTAGTACTCAACCCATGAGCGAACCCATACTCCTTGCCATTCTATTTTATCACCCAGTTGCTTTATACCAGGTACCTGAAATTGAGATGACCACAACCTACAATATTCCATCGAGTTTCCCCAGTTCTCTGCTTGCTACGCAATCCACTCTGCTTAGTCTCTTTCTTTCCGCTTACTTAATGAATACACAAATGTAATTTAATGTCTTGGAAACCGAATGCATAAATCGCACCTACACCAACAAGGGCACCATGGCGCTGGGAGGTTTTGTAAAGACCAGAGAGGCAGCGGGTTAGACTGTGAAAAGATGCGTCTTCAAGGCCCGACAAAAGAAGAAGTGGTCCTCCAATGCCCGTAAACATTGAGGAGCAGAGTTCCACAGAGTAGCAGCCACCACAGAAAAGGAACGTCTCCCCCCCACACGGTCTAGCCTCGCCCGCAGCACAATTACTCTCAAGGATGTCGCTGAGCGGAGATTTCTACATGGCAAATAGGAAAGCAAACTAGATGCTTGTGCAAAGTAGTGATCAATAATGTTATTCAATCTGTACATCTACAGATCTATTGCAATACGAAACCCTGTAGTTAGCCTCCAGAGCTCGCTTTGCCTTAGGATTATAATTGAATTTCATATTACCACCTGCAGGAGACAGCTGGCCAAACTGTATCCAGAGCCTTTTTATCATATCTATTTATTTGTGTCCATTCATGCAGGGAACCTTTTACATTTTACAGACACCTAGCTTTGGCTCACAAAGTCTTTTCGCCCACTTGCATGGTAGAGTAAATTGTACGAAGGGCGAGTAGCATTTTTATGTAACATTTACTTTGTTTGCAGTAAATGTCAAACAAAAATTTCACTGTGCATGGCTGGCTTCTGGATGTCAGCAGTGTGCAAAATAAAGCGTATTTCTAGTGACATGCACCATTGTTCACAAATCGCACTTTAAATGTGTTGTTCTCCATTGCTATGGGTCGAGTACATTTCTCTGAGGTTGAATAGGGAACATAAGTTACCCGACCTTCAGGTCTAGCTGAATTTTAAAGAATTTGCAGGGGCTGACTCCTCTAACTAATGTCTTATTTCAGCGGTACACAAAACTGCTGTATTGTTGCTCATTTCATGTCTTTGGTACACATAACCTCTGGTGACATTAACAATATTAGTACAAAATTGCTAACCAAATGGGTCTGTTTGCTAATCAAAAGAATTTTATTTTGCAAACACTGCTAATCAATTTTTTTAAACTAATTTATGCTTTGCCTTGCCCACCCTTTGGTGGCTCCTCTGCAACTCAGTGCCCCTCATGGCCCAGTGTAATCGGCACCTATGGGCATTCTTTCTCGACATATTGCGAGCCTTTCAAGCTGACATGTTGTACTGAGCAGAATGAGGGCACTCATTTTGGGTTATGTGCAGTCAAGCCCACATTACCGAGTGCGCAGGTTCTCCTAGGAAGGTTCTGAACAAGAGCACTCGCAAAAGTGAAAACTTGCAGCTGAGATCATGAATGTGGCTCGTGACCTGTCTGCTCATAAACGGGACTGAGGGGCAATTTTGAGAGCATCGATTCGCAGGCTGAAGTGCGAGCAAACTCAGTGAAAAGAGAGCCCACCTTTCCACAACGCCATATTAATTTATAAACAAATAATGCAACACAAGTAGCCAAAGAAAGTGGTGTACTCTCTCGAGTACTATGGGAGGAAAGTAATAAACGAGTCAACATATGAGCGCAGTCTAAATGTTCATATATATTGCATTCAATGTTTAAAATCGAATGATAAATTAATTTTGTCATGAATTGCAATACCTAAATGTGCACCTTAAACATCTCAGCAAAGCCTGCGGTTACTAGCCATAAACATCAGCAGTGACTTAATGACATAACAGATCATTGTTAAGTGGTTTTGTGTAGTCTTTGCAGATTCCCCAGACAGTTGGAGTATACTACGAACTTTCAATTGTGCCTTTTTAATGGACATATTGTAAACAATAGTTGCGTCCTAGTGTATCTAACTGGGTATATGGATTTTGTGGGTAGCTGATTAACTCCGCCGGCCATCAATGCTCTCTAACTGAATTCTAAAGTACAAACCATCACTGTAAATAACAAGCGATCACTCACTCTCACTCATTGAAACTCCTTTAATTTACTTTTGAAGGTGGATGGTTGAGTCGGCTCATCAAGAAAGAGAACCTTTGTGGTTCACTATCTGCACACAGATTGCTAACCGAACTATATTACCAGCAGCCACTGTACTTACTGGCTTAAACCCACTGCCTCACACATTTTGTATAAGTAGAAGCAGTTAAAGGTAGGCCGAGTGAAACAAACATCTTCTACTGATCGCCTTAGTATCCAATGAAAGCGAGGCCCAGCCTATTATGACACCCACCATGACGAATAAGAGCCAGATGAACTATTCTCTCCTGTTTGACCAGCTTTTCCTTAAATCCACCTCCTCAGTTTCACAAACAAAAACCGCTAACCTTGTGTTCTCCAAAATGTGCACATGCTACATGGGAGTCTCCTTTCCTTATAGTAACTGGTAATTATAAACCAGAAGGCCAACTAAATCTTTAATGCACCCTATTATTCAGTTCAGAGTTATTTACCACAGTGAATTAAAATGCTACCAAGCAAAGTCGGAGAAGCCATGAGCGCCCTCACCTTTGGGTTATGAACAGCAGCATGACACCACCATGCTCATACTGCCCGCATTTCACAAAACACAGATTTATTGGGTAGTAGGTTCACAGCTGTATCCCAGGGACTCTCTTTCTTGGGAGTCCTTAAAATATATAAATGATGCCCTTTTATGAAGCAATATGCAAAACAGGGACTCCTGTCCTTTATAGTGGTTTACAGCTCTAAAACATGGCTATTTGCATAACTGCACATGGCAGCATGCTAAGGCTTTGCCCCTTCTAACCTTGAACTCTTGTTATCTATGTATCTGTAACAGGTTTGTAACAGCGCCTTGATACCCCTGGGCTTAGTGCGCTTTATGAATGAAAAACGAAATAAATAAACAAAATACAGAGGGCCAGTGCAGATACATCTAGAGACAGGAAGGGGTGTGCATACTGTGAGCCAGAGACACAGCTCCCTCCCTGCAAGGTGGTCAACAGGCACCATGAAAGTCACCTTTTACCTGCAGGATCTTTAGATGATGACAACATGTTCATCGTATGCAAGGAGCTAACAAAGGCAAACGCTGGATATCTCCCTGTGTGAGTGAATTAGCGTGCGTAGAGAGTTCAGTTTTTGTGCCACTTTTGTAGTCCACCCAGCTGCCCCTGGATTTACAGCTGCAGCGTGTACTCTTTCTTCTTTTGCTTCTAACTCCAATACCCCACAAAGTCTGTGCAACCATCCTCTCTCTCCTCTTCCTTTCGCGCCTAGTCTTCCCCTCTAATTCTCATCGACCATCACTTAATATTCTGTCCCTTTAAACTGTCTTACTTGCTATCCTCTCCATCAGCCTTTTTTCTCCTATTTGTCCTTACACCCATGGCACCATCTCACCTACCCCTGGGATGGTGTCTAGTCTTGCTTTTATTCTGAGCGCTTGGGCTCGTCTGGTCTATAGCCTCTGTGAGCCTCGTTTAGCCTCACCTCTAGCCTCTGTGCACTCTGGCTGGTTGCGTCTAGTCTCTGTGTCCCAGTTGCTGTTCTGCTGCTCCCACGACAGGGTTGGCCACCCCAGAGCCCCGATTTACCTTCAGTTTTCACGTTTGTACCCAACAGTCATTCCAGTTATTCTGCTGCCAGTGAAGCCAATGCCTTACTTCTTGCAAAGCGGAACTCTATTGTACTTTAATAAATCAATGTGATTTTTCACACGGATGTTCTCAGGTGAACACAAAAACAAACAAAGCTGGTACATATTGACGCCAACTGCCATTCATTTTCTTAAAAAAACAATCCACTTCAGGCTTACCACAGTTAAAATGTCGCATTCTATCTGCACATTTTTCACAGCCCTCCTCACATAGATGAATTACTCAGGAGTCCAGCCCTGCCCTTCCACTAACAAATGGTAGGTACAGGGGGGTACAAGCGACAAGAAAAAGCTTCAACTCATCAATTGGTCTCTCGGCCACTTACAATCTAATCTTTTAATTGTTTTTAATCATATTAAAAAGTATGCAAGTGCGACTTACCTCCCCGTCGTCCTTTAGATCTCTCAAACCAGGATCTGTAAATGGTGCTAGTGCTACTGGCCAGAGTGGCCAGACCTGCAACACGAGCTTAAAGTTTGATGACTGGGGACCCAAACTTCACCTTATGCTTGGCTCCCTATCGCACACACTGCTACACACCCACTCCCAAAGGGATTCAGGCAGAGAGAGAGAGAGAGAGAGAGAGAGAACAGCACCTGACGATTGGCTCACTGCAGCTAGAACCTGCAGGAGTCATGTTGAAAGGCATGTGTGTGATTGGTTGCTTTGTGAGGCAGGCAGGGCAACACCAGACCAGAAGGGGTGGAGCCATAGATAACACGAGCTGACCTATCAATCTTATTGTTATTTTCCTGTCATTCTGCTTTTTGCCTGTGCGCTACCAGTGAACGTGTGCCCCGGGTCTGACTCATCAGACTAGCAACTGAGTAAACATTTGATTGCCATGATGTGGGGGCTTCAAGAAGGGATGGGAAGAGCAGCAGCGCCCAGTCCCCAGTTACTTCTTTCTTTTAATATACATAATTTTCTTTCCAGACCCCTCACTAGTGGCCTGGCAGTGGACTTCTCCCTCAAAGCTTGGCTCCTGCCCCCTGATCCCTTAGTTGGGCAGTAGGTGTGGACTCCTCCCACAGGCAAACAGTGCATGTGCCCCGCCTGCCCACCCCTGCCCCAGTAAAGATGTCTGTCTTCCAGGCGGATTAGCACTAGTTTGTGCGGCTGTTCGGGAGAAGCAGTGGCTGGTTTTCACTCAAATAACAGCCCATACAAGGTTCTCTCTGTCTTACTCTATGCATTATTCTGGACACACAAGGGTTCCCTCTGTCTTACTCTATGCACACTTCTGGACACACGAGGGTTCCCTCTGTCTTACTCTATGCACACTTCTGGACACACAAGGGTTCCCTCTGTCTTCCTCTATGCACACTTCTGGTCACACAAGGAATGAATGGCTCTGCCTCGCTGTCCCCAGACAGAGTGGTAGTCTTCTGGCGTGGCACCTGAAAACAGACCGATATATGAGAGTTTGAGCAGCTAGGGACCCCGATAAATGGGGCTCGGTATTTGAAATGCCTGAGGAGCAGAACAGTAGCACAGCCAATGGTGGAGCCCAAAGGTATTCACATTTCTGTCTGCTTTCGGCTGTAGCATGTTGGATTTCATCTAACACATGGCCGGAATCTGCTTGCAGCTACTTGGGGGTTGAACTTGTCCTGTACATTTGTAAGATGAAGGTTATGTTTGTTTCCCGTGGGTTCTTAATTAACTGGGGGAGTAAGTGGAGCCTACACTTATATCTTATGGGAATTCAGGATGAACATAGACGCCTGTGGCACTTACAGTCCATGGGTTAAATTCATGTACATCTGAAAGGGTTGAAGTGCAGCGCTCAACAGTCTGTACTCTGCTTGGTCGCTGAAGGGAATAGGGGCACCACAAGGGGAAGCGTTCATTTGAAGGAGCTGCATCGAGCTTGGACGTAGAACAGGCAGATCCTATGCTTCCTTTACCAGGATCAGAAATCTGTAGGTGAGGCAGCGATGACCAGGTGGTGATGAATTGAGCTACAGGTATCTGGCTGGCCACGTTGCACTTGGCTACCAATGTTTCAGCAGTCAAAGCCCCACTCTCAGGGGTCAAAGCATGGTGGGTCTGACAAGTGACAGAAATAGGAGGATATGTTGTTTACTCGGGTGCACAGCTTCCAGGATCACTCTTTTCACTCACTTTGGGTAGTGCAGGTGCTTCTGGTGCGATCCTTCCATCAGGTTATAGCGCCAATACACATGCCACTCATATGACGCAATGCGCAGTCACGTGCAAACAGGCCCGGCCTTAGGATTTCAGTTATAGACAGGCCCTCCTTTTTCACCAGTCAAAATGTTGACAGGTGGTCACGTTCCCTGCTTCCGGTTTTAGCCTCTCCCCCTTTTGATGTGCTATGATATAAACTTAATATAAATTTGTTATACAAATGCTATCAAAAATGTTTATCAATTTTATATCAAATGTATATTGTATATAAAGTGTTTTCTAATTTATATCAGTTTTAATATAAAGTAAATTTACATTTTATACAAAATCTATATAAAGACGGGAACAGTGATCGATGATGTTGTTTAGTAGAGCAACAAGATCGAAGTAAGCTCTGAAAACGGGGAATGTGAATCTATGGTTTTGCAGAGTGATGCATTGATGACGTCGCAGAGGGGCTCCCCCAAAGTTTTTTATAGCAATTTTATTGAACCCCACATTTTTATATATAAACTGTATAGGAAGCGGAAAATGATATCAAATAATTTGATATCTTTTTGATATAACAATGTATGTACAAAATAATATAATTCTTGTAATATACATATTTATATACAAATCAATATAATAATCATATTTTTGAATATACAAGCGAATATAAATAAATATAAAAAAGTATATATTTTTTAAGATACAAATGTATATAAAATGTAATATTCAAAATCATATTTATTTATACATACATTTATATACAAATTAATATTTGTATATAAAATATCCCTTTAATTGTTTTATATAAACTTCCCCAAAAAGCTTTATATGAAAAAAAATGCATATCAATGTTGATATAACAATGTATGTCAATCTTATATGAACTTTATAAGTAAAGTGTGCTCCCCAGAGCCATGCCAAAGTCCAACTATTGTTTTCATGGGGTCTACAGCATCTAGTGCACGGCTTACACGTGGCCTTCTGTGCCCCCACCAAACAGCTGTGAATCAACAATGCTGGGGGTTTTATATCTGTGACAAAGCCTGTGGAATCCCAGAAATGTGCTGACACTGAGAGCAGCATTGTATCCATATCATCAGAAAGCACAGTGATCTTTATATTTAACTCGCCGGAATACAGGTTGCTTTGTGCCAGCTGTATTAACGAACCACCCATGACAATACACATAGACATTGTTTATCAACTAAAACCAACGGTAGTTAACATGGCTATTTTTAACTTATAACTGAAGGACAACACAGGAAGCATCTGCAGACTGAACTTAATTTTAGATGTTGCTATAAGGATACAGGAAGTTAATCATTCACAATCTGTGGTACCACTCTATAATTATTGCAAGGTAAGCAGAAATACATACATCCGTGCATTGTTGATAATGAAACAGCATTGAGCTTTCACCCTGTAAAATTGCCTTTCGAGTGGATTGTGTCCTCCAACGTATTCCTCATCTTAGATGTATTCCATCCAGCTTTAGCTGCTTCGGAATTATTCTTTTTTTTTTTCGGCAGAGGGCACCGTGTGTCGATGTTATCGAGTCGATGGTCCCTCGAATGCCTCCGTCAAGGGTGACGTCATTGGGTATAGAAGTAGCACGCATGGCGCCCGTTGGCCTCAGTTCCGTTTTTCCACAGTGCATGTTGCTTCGGAGATTCGGCGTGCCTCAAGTTTTGTGATGCAGTAAATACTGAAGAATATTCGATATGTCCTTCATCGACTCCGACTACGACCCCGCGATCGGGTTTCAAAAAGTGTAAATCTTCGGTTCGAAAATGTCCATCACGGACCCACACCGAGAATGTCTGTGGTGTCTCGGGGACGGCCACGACATGGAGGCCTGTACGAAGTGTCAGGCTATGACGGGGAAGGCCTTGCGAGAGAGGAAGGGAAAACTGTAGGTAGGTCGTAAATCCGACCGGAAAGCCTCTAGCGGCGAGTCGAGGTCCCGATAGGAGAAGTCTCCTTGACGTGAAAGGCATCGGTCTAGGTCCCGAAGCGATTCCTATCGCTCTTCGTCTTCGACGAAAAAACTCAAGAAAAGACTCCACAGGTCCCCTTCCACCTCGTCCTCGGACGAATCCCCAAAAAGAATGAAATGCCCCACAAAACATTCTTCCTCCGAAGAGTGGGAAGCATTCAGGGTGAAAATGATGGAGGTGTTTGAGAAAGCGAAGCCTCGGTCCACACCTTCTTCAAAAGCCGGCCAGGAGCGTTATCGCTCCGACACTCGCGCGCCCTCGAGCCCCAGTGATCGAAGAAGGAAGGATCGGGAACCTTCCAGGACGCCGAGCGAAAAAGACTGCTCAAGTCGAGTCGACCGCTCGATGTCACCGACGCCATCTGAAACCCAATGCACTTTGAAGGGCAAATCTTCGAAGAGCGCCTCGACGCCCTCGAAGCCAGCTCTGTCGACAACCACTATTTCGTCGGCGCCATCAACATCTTTGTCGACGTCGACCCCGAAGCCCTCGGTGCCAAAGGTTCCAAAGGCTCCAGTTCAGCCAACTCAGCCAGAAAAAGAAAAAGAGAAGGCTTCAAAGGCTGTAATGCCTTCAGGTTCCACTAATACACCTCTCCCATCTCTCCCAGAAAAGGTTTTTAAACCTATTCCAAGGATGGAATTTTTCAAATCCCTGACTTCAATATTTGAGGAACAGGAGAGAGCTGATGAGGAGAATATTCCTTTTGCACTGGAATATGGTACCCCAAATGTCCCAGAATGCCTGATCTCTGAAGAAAGCAGGATGAGGGACCTGGTGGAATCCTTAGATAATGCAAGTGGCATTGATACATCGCCTGAAACAGATTTTGGCAGGCCAAAACCAGGGGAGCATGCCAGTACCTCATACCGTCAACTAATGACAAAAGTGGCCGATTATGTAGGATGGGCTAGACCACCAACTCAATTCATCCAGGATGATTTGACTGATATTTTGGATCATGGTCCCACCGAAGATTCAATCCTACCCTTCCATGTAGCCTTGCAAAATAGGTTGGCCAAAAATTGGGAGACTCCGGATTCTATTCCTCCAGTGAATAAATCCCTTACTTCAAAATACCGTCCTTCCAATAGCGACCCCAGCTATCTGTCTAAACACCCCGCTCCCGAGAATCTGGTGGTCCAGGCAGACACAGCTTCAAATAAAATGGTGTACCCTTCTATCCCTCCGGATAGGGACGACAAGCGTGTGAATTGTTGGATACACAAGGTATTTTCAGCTGGGAGTATGGCGTTAAAATCAGACAACACCGCATGTGTCTTGGAAAAGTTTTCGTACACTCTGTGGGAGAGCATTGCAATGGCGACGGAGCACATACCAGAAGGGGGGATGAAAGGGAAGGATTCCTAGCCATTGTTAGAGATGGAAAGGAGGCCATGCAGGAATCCCTTCAATCTGGATTGGACACTGCAAATAGTGTGAGCAGGTCCATGGGTACTAGTACGGTAATGCGCAGATTTGCGTGGTTACGGAAGTCGGGTTTCGCACCAGATGTACAGAACTGTCTTTTGAACATGCCCTTTGACGGGTCTCACCTTTTTGGCAGAAAGGCTTACGCGAGTCTTGAGAGGTTGCAGACCTCAAAAGCAGCTGCCAAGTCTTTAGGAGCTGCTATTAGGCAACCTCAGCCTTTTCGTGCACCAGGACAATCTTGGAGCGGACAATCCTATTTTTACTACTCCTTATATGGAAAGGCGAGAGGAATGGCCAGTCAAAGGGGCCAGAGAAAGGCCACTCACGGTGGACGAGGAAAACTTGCAAAGCCAACTCCAGCTGCAGCCGCTTTGCCATCAGCGGCTGCAGCAACCGCCACAAAACCGCTTTGAGGACTTGCATCACAAGACACCAGTGGGAAGCAGGCTGTCGCAGCATCAGCAAGAATGGCGAGCCATTACTTCAGATGTTTGGGCTCTAGAAATAAAAGCCCAAGGTTACTGCATTCCTTTTCTAACGCAACCTCAAAGCAATCCACCAGGGAGACACCTTTTGAAGTTTTCAGAACCGCTCCTGCAGCAGGAAGTTCTAACCCTGCTGCAGAACGGTGCTATAGAACCAGTACCTGTAGCGGAGAGAAACAAGGGATGGTACTCCCCTTACTTTTTGATCCCCAAAAAGGACGGAGGACTGAGACCCATCTTGGACTTAAGAGGCTTGAACAAGCTCCTCAGGAAGGACAAGTTCAAGATGTTTACTCTTTCTCAGATCCTTAAACCCCTTCAATTTCAGGATTGGTTGGTGTCTTTGGACCTCCAGGATGCTTATTTTCATGTGCCAATCCATCTCAAGCACAGAAAATACCTGAGGTTCATAGTTGGCGACTCACACTATCAGTTTAGAGTCCTCCCATTCGGATTGACCTCCGCCCGAGGGTCTTCACTAAGTTAATGGTAGTAGTGGCAGCGCACCTCAGGAGAGGGGGGATTCACGTCAACCCCTACCTGGATGATTGGTTGATCAGGGCACATTCTGCTGAACAAGCACTGGATCATCTGAAAGTCACCTGCCACTTCCTCCACAGACTGGGATTCTCCCTCAATTTCAAGAAGTCACAAATTACACCTTCCCAACAGCTCCAAAACGTAGGGGCTATATTAGACACATCCTTGGGAAAGAGCTTACCTCCCAAGTCGAGGGCTCAAGACATTCTTTAGATGGTTTCCAAATTCCAAAATGCCCAAAGTCTCCAGGCCAATGACTTTTTAAGGTTCTGGGCCTCATGGAATCCTGCATCTTCCTAGTGCCAGAAGCACGCCTGAGGATGAGATCCCTTCAATGGGCTCTAAAGACTCAATGGTCCCAGTTCTGAGGACAAATGATGGATTTTCTTCAGATTCCGAACAGGTTTCGGCAGGATCTTCTGTGGTGGACTTGCACAGAGAATATCCTAAAAGGAGAACAGTTTTGGCAACCATGGCCGGAGATTACAATAGTGACGGATGCCTCACTCATGGGGTGGGGAGCTCATGCCAACGAACTGACAATCAGCGGTCGTTGGTCTCCATCGGAGTCCAAACTACACACAACCTTTTAGAGCTGAGAGCAATCATACTAGCGCTGAAGGCTTTTCTACCATCTGTCAGAGGAAAAAATGTCCTGATAATGATGGATAACACAGTGGCCATGCATTATCTAAACAAAAGAGGATGTGTATGGTCACTACCTCTGTGTAGAAAGGCATTGCAGCTCTGGTATTGGGCAATTCAAGAAGGAATCTCCTTAACGGCAGTTCATCTAGCCGGGGCGGAGAATATGGCAAGGACGCTCTGAGCAGGCAGAGCACGGTGTCCCACGAGTGGGAACTGGCTCAGGAAGTCATTCAAGAGGTCTTCACCCTTTGGGCAACCCCTCAAGTAGACCTATTTGCGACCAGAATCAACCGGAAGTGCGAAAGGTATTGCTCAAGGGAATTTCCCCCAAGAGGAGCCCTAGGGGACGCGTTCGTGGTGTAGTGGAACTTCCCACTATTATATGCGTTCCCTCTGATTCCCGTCATTCCTCAGGTCATCAGGAGACTGAGACGGTTCGGAAACCACATGATCCTAATTGCCCCGGAATGGGCCAGGAGAACCTGGTACCCGAACCTTCTAGACATGTTCATCTGTCCCCTGTTATGTCTTCCTCATAGAGAGGACCTTCTCTCACAAATGGAGGGCCAGGTTCTACATACAGAGGTCAAGATTCTCAACCTTCACGCTTGGTATCTGAAAGGCTGAGATACAAGGATTGTGACCTTCCAGATGACATCATGGAGGTGTTGCTTTCAGCAAGAAGACCAGCAACAAAATTTCTATACCATTGCCGTTGGAAAAAAATTTGCAACTGGTGCAGAGAAAAGAATGTTGATCCTTTTCTGTGTTCTATTCCGGAAGTACTGTCCTTCCTCTTGTCCCTAGCACATAGAGGTCTAAATGTTGGGACCATTAAGGTTATCTTGCAGCGTTTTCCATTTTCAGGCGCTCGTTGGAAGAATGCTCCTATTTCAAAATTCCTTTAGTAGTACAATTCTTAAAAGGACTCACCAATGTGTTTCCTCCTTACCCTTTCCAAGTACCAATTTGGGATCTTAATCTGGTCCTAAAATTCTTAATGTGTGTCCCTTTTAAACCCTTGCACACTAGTCCATTAAGATTACTAACATGGAAAACTGCTTTCCTAGTTGCTTTAACATCTGCAAGAAGAGTTCCATAGGGACAGAGTGGTATTAAGGGATAAACCCTAATTTTTACCTAAAGTTGTGTCCGATTTTCATTTAAATCAGAAAATTGTTCTACCCGAATTCTATCCTCCACCTCATCCTAGTAAGGAAGAGGAAAGATTGCACAGGTTGGATCCGAGAAGAGCTCTAGGCTTTTATATTTCTAGGCTTTCCAAGCTTAGAGTGGATAATTAACTTTTCATTGGCTACGCCGGAAGGAAATCGGGTCAATCGGTGTCAAAACAAACCATATCACGTTGGATTGTGCTTTGCATTTCAGAATGCTACAGATTTCAACCCCCTCACTATTCGACAGCGCCCCTTCCATCTCTACATTTAAATCATCTAGATCACATAGGCGATGCACACGTCCTAGCTGAGTGTCTGAGGCTGGTTGTTTGAATCTACATGTTTATTCTTTGTTACATTAAAACTTTCTCTATGCATTGACATGATTGTGCACAATCTTTTTTCCCTTTCTGTATTAAATATATATTTAATGCATCAATTGTGTGACCTGTAAATGTAGAGACGGCAGGGGCGCTGTCAAATAGTGAGGGGGTTGTAACCTGCAGGACAATGGTTCACACTTAAAGACTGTTGTGACATCTGTCACTCCCTGTAGTGCCGTTTGGGGCTCAATACCACTATCTATAGCGTTCCATGATTGAGTCCTGGTTGCTGCGCGTCCCAAATGTATAACCCCTAGTGACATCAACGCATCAAGGTCCATGGCGGTTTTTTGGGCTGCATCCATAAGCTGAGACATCCTGCGCCACTGGTTATCGAGCTCCATTGAGAAATAAAAAAAAAAAACGACTCCATCTTTGACCGCCCCACCTGTTCACCCATGTTAAAGTGCCATCATAGGTTATTCTGAAACTGTGGCTATCCCCATCATCCGTAGGTCTTTCAGGCTCCTAAATCAGATGAAACGTGTTGCGTTAGAAGAATCATTCGCCATAAATCCAATGGCTGACGGTTGTTGGTTGCTACAATTCACATCCAGAGACTCTACCAACAGTGCCATCCATCTGTTGGTGTACGCGATGCCACTAAAAATATAAGAAAATATATAGATTAAGAATAAAGCATCTTTCACAAAGTGAGCATTAGCGCCTTGCAATATTCACCAACACTGTTACAACTGTTGCACCGCAAAGTGTGTTGCAATGTCAGCAACAACATATTACATCCAATGTAACAACCAGGTACAGGGCTGCTAAAAAACTGAAATTTCAATCTGTTTATATAAAATAATCTCAGCTACACCACTTCATCAAAGGTCCAATCTTTCACAAAAATTGGAGTCCCACCGTGCCTGATCTGCCTTAATTGGGCCTTCACATTGCACACATCATCAAGATTGTACAGAACATTGCCAAAGTTAGAACCGTATTTTGAAAGTCCTATCACACTTCTATATCACACTTTTGTTTTAAAGTACACATTGCTGTTTTCAAATGTAAAGATGCGTGGCAACATTCTGCACTTCCCTTGCAGACAAAGCATAGACACATTTTGTTTTGTGCCATTCTGCGTGCAGAATAAAATAAAATGCAGCACCTTACTTGGAAGTACAAAACAAATCAGGCCAAATCTAAAAAAATGCACTGGTACAGACGTCAACCATTTCACATCCCCAAACATCTCATGCACTGTATAACACCCTGGCACTCATAACCCTTAAACATTTAATCAACTCTAGTACTTTGTACTAATAAATCTTGGCTATAACATTTGTGCAACATGTTTGATATTTGCCACATACTGATCCCTCTGTGCTCGATATTTTACACACTGCAAATATTTTATCAGCACTGTGAAACTAAAACACTGCATCGTGCACGTGCAAATATGTCGCCTCACAAAAAGACAAGTGCACCAAAGGTGCAATTAGGGGTGAACACACAGACACACACACACATCTCAAGTAAGATGTAGCACCTTGACATTCACCGCCCATAAAAATGTCATCAACTGTCGGCAATAGCGTTTGCGCAACATGTGTGGTCTTTTCAAAAACTCCAAATACTCAAACACTAACGTCACATTTCATCAACTTTATCACTGCTGTGGATCTAAAACAAGGTATTGTGCGTGTGCAAAAAGATAAGTGCACCAAAGGTGCAGTCAGGGTTTATTTAATGTTTAATTTAATGTTTGGAATGGCTATAAGGGCAGCGGGTTCCAAGCTTTAATATTGAAGTGTCTGATTGATTGTGTGAGTGTCTAATTGATTGTGTAGAAGTGCCATAAACACTTACAAAACTCTTTACACATTTTCAACTTATTCCAAGGCGCTGTATTCAAAATCTCAAAATCAACACACAAACACACATATAGAAATAGAATCTGGTGCTAACAACATCTATGCGCTATCCTGGCTGACATACAAAACCACAGAGCATTCTAAACAAACTATACATTTTAAAACACATCATTAAAAGCACACAGCTGTTTAGTTAAAAATGAACAGGCTGTTTCAGGAAGGGCCTGTCTCGGCACGGGCCTGACCATCGATAAGTACCTTAAAAAAAGCCTTTTAAATGCTTGAATAATACAAATACATTACAATCAAATATTGAAATACCACCAAAACCCACCTTTTTGCTGTTGTTGAAATAAAACTCTGAATAAACAACATGCGTGTCCACAGACCCACGATCAAATCCAGGCAAAAAGCAAGCTTTCCCCAGCAAGTTGCAGTCAGCTCTTACAAGGCAGTTAGTTGACAATGCACAGGATCATCAGGCCGGCTCTCTGCCAATGGGGTTGACAATACCCATTGTGGTCAGAAGCGCCCTTTTAAAAGATGAAAGCTGAATGTTGTTTCATTATCAACAATGCACGGATGTATGTATTTCTGCTTACTTTGCAATAATTATAGAGTGGTACCACAGATTGTGAATATTTAACTTCCTGTATACTTATAGCAACATCTAAAATTAAGTTCAGTCTGCAAAATTGATATAAATTAGAAAACACTAAATATCCAATATAGACGGGATATAAAATCAATATGAAACATTTTGTAAATCATTTTAATATCAAATTTATATTAAGTTCATATCAAAGCACATCAAAAGGGGGGGGCTAAGACCGGAAGCAGGGGGCATGACCACCTGTCAACATTTTCACTTGTGAAAAAGGGGGCCCTTCTGCTACTGATTTAGAGGGCCCTCGGTGGCAAAAAGGGATGCAGACCACCTTTTTTGCATAATTAATGACATCAGTGATATTTCAGAAAATGATATCACAGAATGATTCTTTACTACGCAAACTTATCATGGATTTTACATTAAAAACAGGTTGCCGTAAGGCAGGAGACAAATACACTGTGATGTCCATTATATCAATTGTCACTGTTAATATTTACCAATGTGACAGTATCCAGAGTGAAGCTTTTTTTGAAGTAGCAGACAGTGTGAGCTTAAAACCTTGTAGAGTATTCTAATTTTTTCAAATAGACCATAGTGAGATAAAAGGGTGAGCCAAGGTTAGGTGGCAAAGCCAGGATTTGAGGCCTGCCTGCAATTCAGCCACATGAACACATCTCTTTCTAGATGTAATTGGTATAAATATTGTTTGTAAAAGGTCTTTTTGAAATGTTGGGTTGAAAACACTATCAGACTTTGGAAGGCAATACAAAAATATACTGATTGTTGTGAGGTGTCAGCAATGGGTGGCGGTCACAAAGTTGCAATATTCTCAATATTCGCCACGTTTATTGAAAAGAAAATGGATTTGGCAAAAAGGCCTATCTTGCCCTAATCAAAAGACCTATGAAAATAAAACTAAAATAAGTTGATCTTGTGTCCAAAATGCATCTGGCCCACACGCTAAAATACACAATCAAAAGGTACAATATAGTTTCTATCATCACTTCAACCAAATTGTGCAAAATACCATATATATACAATTTCAACAAAACAACCCCTTTCTCACGGATTTTGTTTCCCTTCCCCTGAATGGTTTCAGGAAAAAGGCATTTGAAATACTTTTTCACCAAAGTTCCTTTAATTGTAATGAAAATGACTCTGTTTCAGCAAAGTTCAACTAAGGGTAATGAGAATGTCTCTCTTTCCAGGGTATTTTCCATAAGATGGCAAGGCAAATGTTCTTTTTACTATAAGGGTTGCAATATATTGAAAGATAGTCTTTTATAGTATTTAGGATGTCCAAAGCAAAACCGTTCAGTTTTAATAAAGGCTTAATATAAATAAGTACTTTTCCAACACAACCTTGGATTTCCTGGTGTACTCACCTGCCAGGAATATTCTCCTTTTGGCTCACACCGATCCCCTGGTGTACTTTCCTTCAGGTATCTTTTTCCAAAGAAGGTTCAATGGAAAACTCAGACTCACACAGATGCCTAGGGAACTCTCCTGCCAGGTGTCTCTTTCAAAAAGGTTTCACTACCCTATGCTCTTATCAGGTCTCTCAGCAACATTCACATTTCTCTTAAATGTTTCACACAATTGCAGCTCCTCAGTGACACGACCTTGTTGACTTCATTTAGCACTTGCACCAATTTCCCCCAAACTGACATCCCCTATATGAGGGTTTGTTCAAGCTCCTTCTGTCAACCTCTTTTACAATATCTCTTGCCTCTTCGCAGTACTTGTTCCAGGTTCCCCCCAATTGCCATATCATGTCAGGAGAATTGTACAACTTCTGTCTCTTTGTTTCTCTTACAATGTCTTTTGGTTTATGGCAATGCTGATTCCAGGTTTCCCCCAACTGACATCTCTTATCAGGATAATTGCACCATCTTTACCCTCTTGTTCTCTCTGTAAATCTATTTTGCCAATATTCAAAACTTTCACTTAATTGTCCACGTGTCTGTTGGAACACCCCGGGGTGACCACTATCAAAGGGCCAACTGAAAGGTTTCTCCTGGCGTATCCGACTCGTGCATCACTTTAGCGGCAGAGTTTTGCTTCGGGAATTACGTTGGCAGCTTGTCATACCCCTTTTCTAGTCCTCTTCTGGCTTTGTGGTCCCTCACTGATACGGTTGCTGCTTTCTGGCTTGATAGCATGAACAACCTGTCTGCGGTTGCTGAAACCTTTGCTGCCCTTTTCTGGAGCCCGTCAACCTATGTTGGGTCTGTAAGAAAGGCATGGTATCAAAGTAAGACAGACACAAGTGATCACAGTTCAAGGGTCTTTATTAAACTGTGAAGTGGGTGAGATAAATGCCTAATCTAATCCTAAAACTAAGATGGGAGCAAGCTACGACCATCAAATAATAATAATACATTCCTAGTGGAGTCTAGTCAAACAAAAAGGAGCTATACTAAAAAAAACTAGTGCCAATCCTTACTACTGTGCTATAAAATAGTGTGGGATAATATTCACAAGAAAAGAAAGAAGTGTTCACAAAATGATAAGCCAGAACATTATGGCTGGGGTCTCCCTTCCCCACATTTTTTGCACGGGACAAGGTGGGACTCTTGAGTACATCACACTCCTGGGCTTCTCTGGCACAATCTCACAGTTCCTTTTCTCTATATCAGGGCCTTCTTTGCCCAAGTCTATTCTCATGCAAAGTATCTTGCTTCAGAGGGCCTGATATGCCAAAACAAAAAAGCAAAAGTTCCTTCTGTTAACCTTTACATCGGGTGATTACCCTTTACCCTTTGACCCCCCTCCGCCGGGCTCCGATCCTTCTCGCACTCGTTAGCCTCCCTCAGTCGGGTTCAGAGCCACCACTCACTGTGCACATCCCTCAGTCAGGTTCACACTTGTCATCACAATGTTTACTCAGCTTCTTCACAACTTTTCTCTTGACGTCCCTCAGTCGGGTTCACTACAGCATTTCAATCACAATATCCTTATTTGTAATATTCAAAAGTCTCAAAGTCTTTTTAAACAACCACCTAGGTTTAGTTAGGCCCTCCTCGTCCAGGCTCAGACCTTCCACAGCACTTGCCAACTTTAAACAAAGACTTCTGAAGGGCGATCACGTCTCGCTGGATCACTCTGTTAGCATATAGCAAGTGTGTGTTTATTCACAAAATCACAGTTCACACTCGTGTGTCTACATGTGTCAGAAGCAGGATGATATGACTTGATTTTGTCATTCTTTGGTTACAGCATGTCCATGTATGCCAGATATTGTAGGCTTATCTCTTCTTTTGATCGTTCCGAGGTAAGGCCAATAGGGTCGCCTCAGTGAATAATTCCTTTTGTGTCTGCAGTATGGGGGTGGAGGGGGGCAATTGTCACGACTGCTATGCTTCTTTAATTTTGGCCATATAGAGGCAGGGAGGAACTGACGCCATGGATGACACAGTCATCTGTCTCTCGACATTCCTCCCTCTGGTTGAGTCTTCGACCACTTCTCTCAGAGGCCCCTCTCCTCGATAAGGTGTCTTGGGTGTCCATATCTTCATCACCCCCCTCAGGTCGCACAAATGCTTTTCGTTCCTCTACGCTCCAGGTCATATAGCAGCATTCCCCATCGGGTTCGCAGGATACCCATCAACCCACGTAATTACGGGGGCCTCAGGAATAACATAACTTTGATCCTGGAGGGACGATAGGACGTTGCTTTAAGTCCAAATGAGGTAGATCATCAGTTTGCATGCATTCATGCATTTTCGTATCCATGTTTATCACTATCTACATCCCTATTGCCTTCTTAGCCATCTTCTTGCGTTGACTTATGGCTATTGTCAAAGTGAAGACTCCCAGTAGCACCAATACTAGCATAGCTTTCACTACCTTGAATGCAGTGGCCAGCGAGGAGGGGATCCAAGAGAACAAAGAGGTGACCAGTCATCATTCCCTATCTCTTCTACCTCTTCATCCATCCTTGTATGGATGTCTGTCAGGAGGGTTATGGCTTCCGTGAGGGTCCCGCTTTCATCGTCGTGGGCAGGTGTCTAGGTACAACAAGATGCACCAATTTCTGTGCATAAGCCCCCCTCCATGGCTGTCATTAGGTCAAGGACTTGTCTGTTCTGAAGAGTCATGAGCCTTATTGCTCTCAACTCTTCCTTTATTGCATTGAAGTCTTTTACTGTTGAGTTAATCATTTGCAATAACTCCCACTGGATTATTTGCAGCATGTAGCATTTGTAGTTGCCTGTACCCCAGGGAAAACTGAGGCAAAGAACATTTCTACCCTGCTGAACAACCTCTGCTCCCATGCCATCTCATTGAGTGCTATTTCCATTCTGGTAGAGATATCATTATTAACTCTTTTTCTCTTTTAAGGTTGAGGGATATTTTCTTTCTCTGGGGAGCATCCATTTTAGGGAACCATGTACTGTGTATATCGCTTTCAGGCATTACTAGAGCGTGGAGGTTTATGAGTACCACAGAGCACAGCCCTCGCCAATCTGGGGGTAATTTCAAGTATGCCTTGGATCCACAGACCCAATAGTGATCCATCACTACTGAAGTTCCTGCTTTTATTCCTGGAACATTAAAGACTAATTTACACCCTTTGTTTTTCCCAACGTTTATCATGCGATTATTTCGGAAGCACAAGCAAGGGTAGTAATTGTACGGGATACCCCTCATCATTGACCCATGTGAGCAATTTTTAAACGTTGGGCCAATGGTCAGTGCACACCTTGTCTGCATTTACCACAACCTGTATCCATTGTTCCAGTAATGCTAATGCTTTGCATACTACTAGCCCGTCGATCCATCCCTCAGGTGTGCGCACTGTTACCTTTATTTGTAATTGCCCCTGCTCCCAACATCTGGGTATTTTCGTTCCCATTTTTATCATTACATTGTAACATTTTATTTTCTTTGAATCAAACTCCTGCTCCAGGTGCTTCAGGTTGTACATACCTTGATGCCTGGTTTATTGTCTCCTTTTTATCACTGGCTTAATACCTTGTACATGGTTATCTTCTCGTTGGGACTTTGCTTCATTTACCCATATTAAGGATGCATTTTGCCCTTGGAATTGTCCTTGGGTTAAACAGAGTGCCAGATGGGTCAAGCAATGTGATTTTTCTTCAGTTACTTCCTTGACTACAAAGACCTTGGAAATGCTCATGGCATAGGGAATGAGAGAACACATGTAGCAGCTCTCATATGTCCCTTTCCTACCTACCTGGGTCATGTGCTGATACAACTTATTATTACTTATTTTTCCATATCCAGCCATATAAGTATTTATGTGCTGGAAATTGGTGTCAACATCTCGTCTTAACCATTTAATCTGTTTAGTAGCAACAGAGACTGGTTGGGTCATTGCTTCATCCAACATAGGTATAGGCATCACGTTAGTATACGTTTGCTTGGATACATTATATAAAATGACGTCTCATAGTGCCAAGAAAAATAGCAGCAAAGGCAGACACAAGTGATCACAGTTCAAGGGTGTTTATTGAACTTTATAATGGGTGAGATAAATACCTAATCTAAACCTAAATCTAAGATGTGAGCAAGCTACGAGCATCAAATAATAATAAGGCAGTCCTTGTGGCATCTTGTCAAATAAAAATGGCCTATACTAAAAAAAATTGATTACCATTCCTTACTACTAAATTACAAAAGGAGTGTTGGATAATGTTCACCAGAAAATAAAGAAGTGTTCTCAAAATGATAAGTCAGGATGGTATGACTGGTTCTCCGTTTCCACGTTTGGAGCACAGGACGAGGCGGGACTCTTGGGCACAGCACACTCCTGGGCCTCAACAGCACAAGGTTCACAGTTCAGTTCAACAATATCAAAACCCCTTCACAGGCTAAGTCTCTTTCTTGCCAAAGTCTCTTGCTTTAGATGGTTTGCTGATTCAAAGTAACAAACAAACAAAGGTTCTCTTGGTGATCTTGCACCTTGGACGATTGCTCTTCGTCCCTAGGATCTCCCTCTGCTGGGCCCGGATACTCCTTACAAAAACGGGCCTTCCTCCGTCGGGTTCACTACAGCCTTTCTTCAACACAGTTCATGTATTCCTAATACAGTTCATGTAATGCTCAGTTTCATCAGAAAGCAGAGTTTCTTTCTCCTAGTTTTCTTTCGGAATGCCTCTGTCAGGTTTACATTTGCCAATTATCACAGCTCATAATCGTAGTGGAAAGTGGGGTTCCCTTTCCCTAGCTTTCCTCTGGCAACGGGTCAGAGACTTTCGATTGTACAAGGGATTTGATGTGACTGTTGTTGGACCACTGTAAATCCTCATGCCACGGTCAGGGCCTTTTGAGTGAGCACCCAGGTGACACCAGACCCCTCTGCACCTGGACTTCAGCTGGGCTTTCTTTAAAGTTCAAACATACACAAAAGTTCTTTCTTCTTGCGTTCAAAATGTTGCTTCTCGCAACCTTGGGCTCAACTCAGTTCGGTTTGCTATCAGCTTCTTCCAACTCACTGGCTGTGCTGAACCCATTGACTTCTTTGTTCTCTGGAGTCAAGGACAGTACCACGGTAGCTAGCTTGCCTCTCCACCTGCGTTATCAATGCAGGAGGCCCCCGTGTACCATTGACATCTGCTGCTCCGCACACCAGCTGTAACTCCCGGTCTTATGGTTTCCTTTCCGAATGCTTTGCAGGTCTGTGTTGAAAAGGGCGTGGGCAATTGCACTGTTGTCCTTGCAGGTCTGACTGCTTTCCTTCTCCCTTTGTACTGCCGCTTTGGTGTAGCTGCCTCCTTGTGCGTTCATCCTTGCTCAAAGTGTGCTTTGTGTGTTTTCGTGCCCTGCATTTTATCCCTGTGTGGAAGGTAAAGGGCCGTCAGGTGTGCATAGTTATTGTCAATTGCCTGACTCTGCCTGACCCGAGTGTTGGGACATGTCAGGTAAACGTCTCTGGTGTTAGTCTGCTGTTATTGTGTAAGAAAGTGTTCTTGTGGGAAAAGGGAGGGGGTAGAGTTTATAAATATCCTACAGGGTAGGATGGGGAAAAGGTGTTATAGGGAAGGGGATACCGTGTCTCAATCCTCGGTGTCCCACTTCCCCTCCCCGAAGACCCCTCACCCAGCTGACCCTCCCCCACTGGTCCACCCCCAGGAACTAGATCCAATGCCAATGGCCATGTCTTGGCCACCTGGACAACAGATCTCCGGGGACTAGCGGGTGAGACACCTTCAGGTTTCTCACACAAGCCATGCGTTCATCAGCCACAAGAAACAGCTGATGGTGCGTGCTGCCGCCCGACATGTTGATAAGGGCCTGCACCGCACCAATAATCATAATAAAGGTCCAACCCGCCAAGTTCACCCGGCGAAGCAACACTTTGTGCGAGCCCATTGCCTACCTTCTGCTACACAAGCTCCAGAATTTAGAAATATCAACCTGCGTCTTTGAACAGGCCAGGTAAAGCGACCTGCTCACGCCCGCTCCTGACCACCTCGAGAAATGACTGCTTCGGAGTGCACACAGCACTTCTCTGAGGCCCACAGCACCGGCCCCAAGACACCTACATCTGCCGGCAAACATTTCCATGCAGCTAGTGTTGGACTGAACGCACCCTCCCACCCTGAACAACAAATGTCTGCCCATAAGTGCGCTCTGGCAAGAAGGAGATGGGCTGTACATGCCAGCCCCACTGCCATAACCATACCGTGCCTCACCAAGGACGCTGCACGCACCTGCCACGAAACCTGTATGAATAGACCTACACATACGCATACTGCCAAACCTAATATGGCCCTGCCCACACAAAAGCTCTGTCTAACTGCCAATGTGTACAAAAAGGACTGTTGCCCCAATCCGAAATGTTTTCAAGAACTCTTGCAGCCCAAAAGTTAATGCTCACAAAAATGATGGTAGCCCCCCCATGCTTCCAGCTACATTGCCACTGCTTGCAGCCCAAATGTTAATGCTCACAAGAATGATTCTACTCTAAATTTGAATGCTGAAACAAAGGTTTGCTGCCCAGTTGCTAAAGTGTACAAGTTTGCTCACAGAACAAATGCGAATGCTAACAAACATGATTGTAACGCTCCCTATCCCTTCAGCCACATTTCTGCTGCTTGCAGTTTAAATGCAAATGCTCACAAGAATGATTCTAGCATAAATTCAAATGCTGACCCAAATGTTTGCTGTCCAGTTGCTTATGTGTACAAGTATGCTCACAGCCTGAATGCTAATGACAGCTATGCTCAAACCACTACTCCAATCCACCAAGACGTTCATATACCCATACATAGTCTAAACCTTACCAACACTATAAGACCTAAGGAGTCAGCCTCAGTCCCATTACTAGAGGACCACCACTTCAACTATCCCTTGATCAATACCCGCTCCCTATCGGCGCACACCAGCAACACAAACTACCTCATCACCCTGGTTCTCTCTAGGCTGGACTACTGCAACAGCCTCTTTCTTGATCTTCCTTCCTCTACAACTCATCCAGAACAGAACCACAAGACTAATCCTTGTCCTCAAGCCCAGGGACCACATCTATCTGGTGCTGAAATCCCTCCACTGGCTCCCTGTGGCTACTAGGATCAAGTTCAAGACCCTCTGCAAAATCCACAAGGCTTTCTGCGGCCAGGGCCCGCGCTATCTTCAACGCTCTCTTCCTAAATACTCTCCCTCCAGAGACCTCACTCGTCGTCCTCTAACTCTCTGTGGGTGAGCCGTTTTTCCAAACAGAGATTTGGGGGTAGATCTGTATCTCTGCAGGTACCTCCCCCTGGAATAGCCTCACTGTCTCTCTCTGTCTTAAGCCGGAACACCTTAAATTCTGGAAACTCCTCAAGACCTTCCTCTTCCCTTCCTCCTTCTCTATCCCTCTCCTCTGCTAACCTCTGTCCTTTTTTTCTTCATCCCCCTTCCTCCTTCTCCTCCCCAACTCTGTTCAGTTTTTGCTGACTGGTTGCCTGGTTCACCTCCACAGCCTTACAGGTCCCAGGCTCCCCCGCCAGTCTTTTTGAACTTGCCTCCGGGCCAATGCACTATGTTCAGCATTACTGCACTTTCAGCTTACGCTCCATGAGCAGGACAACCTCTCTGCACTTCCACAGGGCCCTGCTGGCTGGATGTCCTTGTTCCCCTCCCCCTACCCCACCTCTCCATTTGTACGCATGCATGACCTGAAAGTTCCAGGACTAGTAAGTTTGTCTGTCCTTTCCCCTCCACCCCCTTTTTTGTTCCCCCTCCCTAGCTTGGTCGCGATTGTAACACTTCATGCACTTGCACTAGGAAAAATGCCGTCAGGCCCAGTATGCTAGTTTTTTCTGTTTGATCATTCGGAAACTTCAAGGCTTAAGAATGACTACAGTATCCACCTGTGTATAAGCGCTGTATATATAAACAATTACAATTACAATCACTTCTCGTAATCTAAATGCACTAGCAATCACTGAAACATGGTTGCATGAGGCAACTGGCCCAACCCTATCACTAGCCATCTCTCTGGATACTCAATCTACCGTAAAGACTGACCTAATGCTAGAGGAGGCAGTGTTGCCTTCCTGGCCAAAGACTCCCTCAAGATCAGACAGCTGAAAACTATCCTAGAGGGACATGAGACATATTGTCCCTTAAGTTTTCCTCCTCACCCACATGTACCATTACTCTACATCTCATAGACCACCCACCAGGACCTACCATGAGTTCAACGAAAATCTCTGCCATATCATCAGAGATAACATTAAGACCTCCTCCAAAATAATTGTACTAGGCAATTTAAACTTAGGTTTTAATGATCCCCACGACCTTCAGGCCGCCTCACTGGCCAACACCCTAAAAACTCTAGGATTCAAGCTGTGCATTAACAATCCTACCCACGTGAAAGGCTGCACGTTAGACTGGATCGCAGACCTTAATGTCTCTATTCTAACACCCCTTTCCTTTGGTCGGACCATAACATCATCTGATTCACCATCTCCATTAACACAGGAAACCAGATTACCACTCTGCCCCTACCACCTTCACTAGCACGTAGCTCCCACAAGCTAACTAAAGAACGTATACTGCCATTTCTGGACATGCCCAATATAAAGCTGCCTTTCTCAAAGGATCCTAACTTCCTGGCTGAACTCTATGCCTCCACCCTAACTCCAGCAGTAGACTCTGTTGCCCACTTAGTGCCCCGGAAGGCCAAACCTGTAAGGCACTCCAACTCTTGGTTTACGCCTGACCTCCTAGAACTAAAAAATGTGTAGCTGAATTTACATGGAAAATAAATCCATCGGACATCCTAAGAGCAGAGTTCACCAATGTATCAAAACTCTATGAGCAAGCAATCATCACTGCAAAACACTACTCCTACCACTCTAGAATTGCCATTGCTAAGTCCAACACCAGAGAAATATTCTCAATCTTCAGAGAACTTGGAACTCCTGCCACCTCTCCTGCCCCCTTTAAAAATTACAAAGGCTGGTGCACAAATATTCAATCAGCAATGATTAACAAAATCGATATGCTCAATAAAAGAAATCACCAAGCCATCCTGTACTCACTCTATGGCACTAGACATGGCATTGCGACCTCCTACGAACTAAGTCAGGTACCCCTCAGTTCTGTTTTAAAGATGTCACAGAGCTAGAAGTCCTAACCATCCTCAAGAGCTTAAAACCTTCCATGTGTACGGGAGATGTCTGCCCCGCTACCAATATTAAAGACTGCTCGGTCCTAGCATCATTCATAGCCTCCTTCATAAATGCCTGCTTCTCTACAGGAATAGTGCCTGCGAGTCTTAAGAAAGCCTGGGTATGTCCACTTCTAAATAAAACCTTGAGAAACCCTATAGCCCCTAGCAAATACAGGCCTATCACTACAGTACCATTCCCTTTGGAAATTCTGGACAAGGCAGCCAACCTGC
The DNA here is from genome assembly GCF_040938575.1 of Ambystoma mexicanum. Lineage (NCBI taxonomy): Eukaryota > Metazoa > Chordata > Amphibia > Caudata > Ambystomatidae > Ambystoma > Ambystoma mexicanum. Next base: position 383,196,325 of record NC_090938.1, read on the forward strand.
AAGTGCAGCACTTTCTAGAAGCCAACCAAATCCTCGACGTGCGCCAGTCTGGTTTCCGTCCTGGCCATGGGACAGAATCAGTACTACTAGACCTACAAAAACAGATGGATGAGATCAGGGACAAGGGTAAGCCTGCCCTCCTCCGCCTTATGGATCTGTCGGCCGCATTCAACCTTCTAGACCACAAAATTCTTTGTCACCATCTCACCACTTCTGCCAACTTCTTCTGTGAGGTCTCTAAATGGATCGCCTCCTTCCTAGAGGGGAGAGTGATGAGAGCATTTGCGTTGAACGCCTGCACAACACCAACCCCAATTCTGCGCTGGGTACCCCAGGGGTCATGCATATCTATGGCCCTTTACAACATTTTCACCAGACCACTCTTTGACATCCTTGACACCATCGGTATAGCCTACACCAACTATGCTGATGACACCCAGACCTTCCTCCCACTCACTGGCAGTTACGCGGAAGACTCCTCAGTCTGCATACACTACCATCCAGACATGGATGGCGGTAAAGCGCCTCTGCCTGAATGGAGACAAAACTGAGCTCCTATTCATAGGGCGCCCTGCCTTACTTAAAAACCTTAATCAACAATACTCTGCATTCTACATTGATGACATTCTTTTACCAGTTGCCTGTGCTGTGAAAACATTAGGGGTCTAACTTGATGCCACCCTCTCACTGCCCCGTCAGGTAAGTGCTATTGCCTCCTTGGCAGACAACGCCACCAAACCTATAAATGCATCAAGACCCTTTCTATCCACAGACAGCAACCTAGCCATAGCTAGAGTAGTTATCGGTTCCAGGCTCGATTATTGTAAAATCCTATTTGCTGGCACCTCTCCCAAAAACATCCATAACTTACAAGTAATTCAAAGCAATGCTCTCTAAGCAGCTCTTAACATTCCTAACAGGGACAACATCACTGCAGCCAGGAGAGCAGCTCACTGGCTCCCCAAACGTGAATGGACCATCTTCAAGACATTATCCATCACCCACAAGTGCCTCTGCAACACCGCCCCCCTCCCCCCAGCTGGAACACAAAATCAATTGATCCCACTCAACTAGACCAACAAAGACCCCATATGCCCACTGTCTCCTCCAACCCAAAGTCAAAAGCAAGAGGTGCAAGCTTTCCATTTATCACAGCCAAACAGTGGAACTCTCTGCCACCTACCCTTAGAACGGAACCCTCTTACTGTGCATTACGAAAGGCTTTGAAAACATGTCTGTTTACCTAGAAACCATCAGACTCACCTACCATCTGCAAATGTTTTCTGCTGCTAAGTAATGCATGCAACTCGCTTTGTGAAAAAGCCTCATTGTTGCCTTGGGCGGCTCCTGTACTGTAAGTAACTGGATTGTAACAGCACCTCGGTGCCTCCGGGCTGTTTTTGTGCTTTATAAGTGAAATAAATCAAATAAATAAATACAATCCTTTTCACATTTGCTATGAATCACGATTAACAAAATCAAAGTGGAGTTCACTGTGCTGCTGCTTTTGTAAAGTATAAAAGGTGCCCACCTTTTAAACCCAACAATCTTTTGCAAAATATTCCCTGGAAAACAAAATTGAATCCCAATACGAGACATGTCCTTTGACAATTTTATGTGGTCTTGTGGGTGAGCGTCTACACTGATAACAGGACAACATGGGTGAAATCCTGGTAGCCAACCACTAGAGCAAGCTCGTCGGTCTCCAAAACATCTGAGGGGGGTTGCTTCTGCCATTTGAAAACAGTGTGCAGGCGGTGTTTAAATAATTCCATTAATAATAAGCCAGAAGGTTATTTACCCAAAGAATCTCATGACTTCTATTTGCTGATTTCATTAACTCCTTTGTTTGGTGTATACTGTTAAAATGATCTGACGGGAGACTTTTAAAATAACAGAGAACCCTTTCATTAATTGTCATTGCAGCAGAAAATGAACCAGATTCATTAACTGTTTCCAGAGATTGTTTCACGCTAGGGATTGATAAATGAACTGGAGGTGAAATCATATAACTGGGATATCATGTGTCATAGTTGGCTTTTTGGTGCCCCAAATTCTCCTGCAGAATAATACCGGTTCACTAGTCATTTCATCTTCTAGGCACATCTTCATTACTTCATTGTGTACTGCATATGTCGGTACTGATCTTTAATGCTCTAATAATTTCTTTTAAAAACATTCCCTTGTATCTGCAAAGATAAACATTTGAAAAACACCCTAATGCAGCACCATATTTACCTGTCACCTTAATTTTATTATCATACACTCTTATAATCATGCCAATAGGCTACACGTTATAGTATTTACAAAATCAAAATATGCCCGCTGACGCCTGGATCCTCACAGCATTCTGTTTTTTAATATGAGAAATACCATTAAATTTAGTTGAAAATGACATTCCAAGATATTCAAACTCTGACTATAGGGATATCCTGTCCATTATTTAAAAAGACAGGTAGTCTGGTTTTCTTTCTATCGTATTTACTGAACCAAATGGCTGACTTGGATGCATTTGTGTTAGGAACCAACTTTGACATCAATGCCATATAAGCATCTATTAAATGCTGGAGTGAACGTGGAGCCCTTGCTACCAGCACTGTATCAACTACATAGACTGGAACAGAGACTACAGTGCCTCCTATTCCCTGCATGTCTGCGCCGATGTTCAACAACTCATCATAAAGATCATTAATATATAGAGAAAAGTACAGCGGGCCAAAACACAACGCTGCCTTAACCCAGTACTTATTGAGAAGGAAAGTGTGGGGGGTCAGAAATGTGAGACAGACACAAAGTTTAGTTTTCTATAGAACAGGGTATTTGACCCATGCTCATTCACAGTAGAGGGGCTCCCACACCCTTGTTTAATTTGTGAAACTTGGGGTTTCACCCTAAGTAACCCAGGGTAATCCAGACGTCAACCCCTTGCTTACTGTGCCTTAGAGAGGCTCAGCTTCACCTCACTGAGGAGGCCAGACTAGGTCGAAACACGTGTCTGGGGTTGCTTCTGGTACTCAGAGTAGAATTGCCTAGCATTTCGGTTGTGGACTGCCCTTGTGGGTGGGACAAGACTGATATGCAAATGGATATTTCAAATGGATTGTGTCCTCCCACGTATTCCTTATATTTGATATTTCTAATATCCAGCTTGCTGCCGCTGAATTTTGTTTTCAGTAGAGGGTGCTGTGCATCAAAGACTGGTCGAGTCGATGTCCCTCGGGGGCCTCCGTCTCGACGATGACCTCACCACAGGCATAAGTAGCACGCACAGCGCACGTGGCCTCAGTTCCGTTTTTTGCGCTTCACAGCTACGGTAACATAACGCCTTAGTTTCTAGTTAGAAAATTCTTCGATATTCTTTGAAAATTCTTTGAGTTTTCGACACAATATGGCATCTTCATCGGCGTCGTCTACTCCTCGGTCCAGATTTAAAAAGTGCCGGGACTGCAGTGCTGAAATGTCTGTGATGGACTCGCACAGGATCTGCCTGTGGTGTTTAGGGTCAAACCATCCGTCCTTAGAGTGCAAGGATTGCTTGTCGATGTCGGCCAAGGCCTTGAGAGAACGTTGAGGGAAGTTGGAGAAAGGTAAGCCTTTGAAATCCCCTTCTATCCCATCTAAACATAAATCGTCAGATGAGTCTCCTTGTTGAAAAAGATCAAGACGTTCCCATTCCAGAAGTGGTCCGCACCATTCCTCATCTTCGAGGCATGGGAAAAAAGAGGTGCCATATGTCGCCGCCCACTTCCTCATCCAGTTCACCCGAGCGGGTCACATGCCCTTCAAAATCTAGTACCCCAGCTCAGTGGGAGGAATTTAGACTCCATATGTTGAAGGTGTTCGAGAATGCGGCCTTGCCCCCCTCGACAACTCCTAGAAGCGATGCTCCAGTCAAAAGGCCAATGAAGCATAAGAGCCGTAAGTCTTCGGATCTGGTCATTGAACCTCCTTCGAGAGCGATCTCATCCCTCAAGTCGAGAGAAAGCCTACGTGAAACATAAAAAATCGACATCATCGACACCAAAGGAAACCAATACTGCAAGCACAAAAAGTGCATCTTCAATGCCACCGGCGCCGAGATCGAAGGAGATGCCTTTGAGGTCTCGAGTGTCAACCGCCTCAGTGCTGTATATGTCAATACCTTCAGCACTATCGTCGAAACCTTCTAAGCCATCGACAAATGTGTTGAGGCCATCGACGTCAACTTCGTCTATTTTGACGTTGTTGGCTCCCATTATGTCTTCTATAGCGCCTTCTTCATATGAGAGGACATATACACTACAACCTTGCTCAGAGTATTTTAAAACACCCTCTTCAATGTATGAAGACACAGAGGAGTCCTCTGAACAAGAAAGAACATTTGGACTCCAATATGAGACACCTTCTGTACCGGATTAACTCATATCCGAAGAGAGTCAAATGAAAAACTTGCAGGAATGTCTCCATGAGGCGAGTGGGATTGAAACTTCTCCTGAAATTAATTTTGGTAAGGCAGATGCAGGCGATCATGCCGAAGTGACGTATATACAACTCATGATAAGGGTCATGGAGTATATGGGATGGTCCAGACCCACGCCTGTTTTCAAACAGGACGATTTAACAGACATATTGGACAAAGGGCCACAGTAGGACCCAATTTTCCCATTTCATCAGGCTTGGCAGAGAAGGGTGACTTCCAATTGTGAAACACCCAAGGATTTTCCGGCCGTAAATAAGAAGCTTACAGCCAAATACAGAGCTTCTAGTTCTGACCCTCTGTACCTATCAAAGCAACCTATACCAGAAAGCCTGGTAGTGCAGGCAGCCACTTCTTCAGGAAGACAGAATGCCTATCCCACGATACCGCTGGACAGGTATGATAAATGCTACGATGCCATGGCCAAGAAGGTTTTCTGAGTCGGCAGTATGGCTTTAAAATCTTCCAATGCCACGTGTAAGCTAGCAAGATTTACCCACACCCTTTAGGAATGTATTCTATGGCGACTGACCATATAACAAAATGGGAGGCGTAAGGCAGGTTTCTTAACCTTGTCAAGGATGGGAAGGACGCTATGTGCGAGTCCCTTCAGACTGGTCTCGACTCTGTTGACAGCATCAGCAGAGCCATGACGGTTAGTACAGTAATCCGCCGATTTGCTTGGTTGCGGAAGTCAGGATTTGCCTCAGACATACAGTCCAGGCTCTTTGACGGCACGCATCTATTTGGAAATAAAGCTGATGAAAGTTTGGAGAAGTTGTAAACTTCCCCTGGAGCTGCAATTAGGCAAACTCCAAATTGCCCCACAGGTGCGCTCTGGAGGGGTAGGTCCTTTTGCTATTACTCCGCATTCAGAAGAGGCTGAGGACAGCCAGCTCAAAGAGGACATAGAAAATTCCCCCATGGTCGACGGGGGTGAGGTACTAAGACCGCAACAGCAATGGCTGCCTTACCTTCAGCCACTGCATCAGCCACCCTAAAACCTCTGAGGTTTTCCTACACAAGACTGCAGTAGGAGGCAGGTTATCACAGCATCTAACAGAATCACAGGCTATTACTTCAGATGCTTGGGCATTGGAAACAGTTGGCCAAGGTTACTGTCTACCTTTCCTGCAAAAACCTCAGAGACATCCACCTGGGAACAACTCTTTGAAAGTTCCAGATCTGCTCTTTATGCAGGAGATTTTAACCCTGCTAGAGAAAGGTGCTATAGAACCAGTACCTGTAGCGGAGTGGAACAAGGGTTGGTACGCCCCATATTTTCTAATCCAAAAAGAAGGACGGAGGATTAAGACCCATCTTGGATTTAAGAGACTTGAAGAAGTTCCTCAGGAAGGGCAAGTTCAAGATGGTAACTCTTTCTGAGATGCTTCAGGCCCTTCAGCTTCAGGATTGTATGGTATCATTGGACCTTCAGGATGCTTACTTTCATGTGCCGATCCATCACAAGCACAGAAAGTACCTGATGTTTGCCGTTGGCGGGTCTCATTATCAGTTTCGGGTTCTGCCATTTGGGCTGACCTCTGCGCAGAGGGTTTTCACCAAGCTAATGGTGGTAGTGGCAGCGAGTTTCAGGAGAGGAGGGATTCACGTCTATCCCACCCTGGACGATTGATTGATCAGGGACAGTTCCCCAGAACAGGCCCTGGAACATCTCAACTCCACCTGTCACTCCCTTCACAGGCTGGGCTTCTGCCTCAACTTCAAGAAGTCCCATATGATACCATCATAAAGACTGCAATTTATTGGAGCAGTCCTGGATGAATCCCTTGGAAAAGCCTCACCACCAAAGGTGAGGGCTCAAGGCATTCTGCTGATGGTGACAAAATTCCAGAATACCCAGCATCTACCGGCCTTCGATTTTCTGAGGTTGCTCGACACTCATGGCATCCTCCATTTTTCTGGTGCCAGAGGCACGCATGAGAATGAGATCTCTCCAGTTGGCTCTCAGGACCCAGTGGTCACAAATCTCAGGAAGAATGTCAGATCTCGTACAAATCCCAAACAGAGTCACACTGGATCTTCAGTGGTGGGCCTGTCGGGAGAACAACTTGAAAGGGGAACCGTTTTGGCAACCATGGCCGGAGATAACAGTAGTGACGGACGCCTCACTCACCCGGTGGGGAGCCCATACAAACAATTTGACCTTCAGCTGTCGTTGGTCTCCATCAGAGTCCAAACTACATATCAACCTTTTAGAGCAGAGGCCAATCAGACTAGTGCTGAAGGCTGTAGTGTGCGGGTGAAGGATGAAATAAAGTTCTGGGCAACTATGTGGAGTTACACACATATATTTATTAATGTTAATTATATGATATGAGGAAATAGGAAGCAGCTAGTGCCGTCCAGCCGCTGTAACTCCACCAGCTGTTGTCGTTCAATCCGCGTTCGGATTCCGTATGATGCAGTGAGATTCCTTGGCTCGCTCACCCAGCACAGAAGGTAGACAGACAGGGATGATCAGCCAGGCCTATCTTACATTGCTGCTACATACTACACATCTCCCTTCCTTTATAATGACACAACAGGAAACAAAACTACAACTACTAAATGTGACAATAAATATGAGAGTTCACACATAGTCCTCAATGCGTCTTGGTTTCCGATAAACTCTTCCACATCTGGACTTACAAGACTTATCTCTGATGGGCACTGGCAAGGAAAATTCTTCGGGTCTGTTAGAACATTCTTTACGCACACTCTCCATCTTAGTTATTCCCCTCTGATGACTTGTTCTTTCATTGACCTCATTCAAACGTCCGCCAACATTCTCACCCTTACAAACATATACTCTCTCAGCATTCCATATCCTTCCATCCTCCGTTCTAACAGCATGTTTGAATGTCTCCACAACTCTGATTGGCCTAGACCATTTACACGGGCCTTCCCTAAGAGCAGGGGGAAGATTAATTCTTAACATATTTCCTACAGCAATTTCTCTGTTCTCCTTATTCACATGTTTCCTCTCATCATAGGCAGATTTATTTTTCCACTGAACATCTCTAATATTACCAAATACATCACCAAAATCTTTCTCCACATTACCTTTGATGTCCAACCACAACTGTGCCAATTTTGTGCTTGCCTTTCTCCCTCTGCTTAACTCAAAAGGGGAAAGACCTGTAGTGGAATGTGGTGTGAAACGATGTGCTACAATTCTCTCCTTAACAGCTTCTTCCCAATTCATCCCATTAGACCATGCCCAATACCTTGTTAAATTGTTCTACTGTCCCATTTGTCTGGGGGTGGTATATAGCATGTTTTTTTATGCACTATAGAATACTTGTTGCAGAAATCCACCATCTCCTTAGACCTGAATTGCGTACCATTGTCAGTCATGATACTCCCCGGAAACCCCTCTCTCTCACAAATGTCAGTAAGAAATTCCACTACTGTTTTCCCGGTAATGCTTGGTGTGATTAATACCTCTACTCATCTAGTGAGCAGATCGATCACCACCAAACAAAATGTTTGTACTCCATTACTTTTCACAGGGCCTAACACATCCATGCCAAGATCTTTCCATACTTTACTCGGAATATCGGTAACCACCATAGGCTGTTTTACACCCACACAACTCTTATCACTATTGTTGCAAAGGATACAATCTCGGATGTGACGTTCTATTTGCAAATCGCATCCAGGTCACCAGAAATCATTCCTTATCCTCTGTTTAGTTTTTACTATTCCCTGGTGGCCTTTTTGACCAAGTTCAATCACCCTGCGGCGTAAACTTGAAGGTGGAATAATTTTATCTCCTCTCATGATGATGTTGTTGTATACATGTAATTCATCAGCAACAAACCAATAATCCATAAGATCTGCTTTTTCAAATCTTGCTTTATTCCATGGACCTTGGCTGTTGACCAGTTCCTTCAACCGTTCCAACACTTTGTCATCCTTCTCAGCCTTATTCCATTCCATCTTATAAATGGATGATGCCTCTATGTTCAAAACAACTTCCATGTCATCATCTTCATCTATGGTTTCAGATATATTAGTAAGGCGAGATAGACAGTCGGCAGTAATGTTCTTAACTCCAGGCACATACCATACGGTGCAATTATATTCTTGAAGAAGCATCACCCACCTCCTGATGCGATTGGATACTTTGTCTAACCCTTTAGACATAATGACATGAACCAGGGGTTTATGATCAGTGCGGAACTCCACTTCACCACCCCAGATGAAGCTCCTGAACTTTTCCGCCACCCATTTTATCGCCAAAGCCTCCTTTTCAATGGCTGCATACGATCTTTCAGCGCCCTTGTGTAATCTCGATGCAAATGCAATGAACACTTCCCAGCTCTTATTTTCTTGCGTGATGACAGCTCCAAGACCTATATTGCTAGCATCGGTAGTAATGATGGTTTTCTTATAGCTACTGAAATTCTTCAACGCTGGGGCCTTGTCTATTGCAGTTTTTATAAATCGAATTCTTCCTCGCATTCGTCCTTCCATTCGAAAATTTTCTTCTTGAGCAATTCTCGCAATGGGACGGTGTGTACAGCAAAATCACGGACAAATTTAGAATAGTATGCCACCATTCCGATAAATGTGCGCACTTCTTCCTTGCCCATGGTCTGGGCATTCTCTTTATAGTGTTCACTAATTGTGCCTTACGTGATATGCCATCCGCAGAAATCTTGTGTCCTAGGTATTCCATTTCTGAGCAATTCATTTTGCATTTGTCCTTGCTCAGAGTCATTCCAGCTTTATATAATTTCTCACACACATATCTCAATCTTTCATCATGGTTCCTTTGACTGTTAGCATATATCAAGATATAATCTTGAAAACATATCACTGCAGGCACTCTCTCAAATAGATTGTGCATTATCTTCTGAAACACTGATGCAGCAGACACAAATCCAAATGGCATCCTCTTGAATTGATATAAACCATCTGCCGTAATAAAAGCAGTGAGCTGACCACTAATGGCGAGACCCATTCACTGGCATCTATACCTTCAATAATACCTTGATCTTCCATTATTTTGATCTCCTTCCTGACTTCATCTCGCATAGATAAAGGTATATTCCTCAACTTCTGGGCCACTGGAGTATGATTGGATTTTAATTGTATTTCATGCACATAACCACGAAGACACCCAACACCCTCACAGAACACTGCTTCCGTGACATCCTTGGTGTCGCACTTTACTACATTGGAACTATTCTCAGACTTGTTCACATCATTGTTGATAGCAAAGATAGATTCTTCCGCAACAGAGTCTATTTTCACTTGTAATTTGCTTTGATGAGTCCAGCTCAAAAGAGGTGTTTTGCCTATGCTGGTAATGTAAATTTTACCTTTAGCGTTCCTACCTTTGAATTTTAACTTGCCCCATACCAGCCTATCATATCAATCTTTACGCCTCTATAGGCTCTGGGTTTGATATCGGTCTCATGTAAGTACTCATGCTTCTCTTTATTGCACAGCTGTTGCAGTATTAATGTGTATTTCGCACCAGTGTCAATCCTCATGTTCATTTCTACTCCATCAACAGAAACTGTAGCTTTTGGGCTCTCTAAAACTTCTTCGTCATCCTCATCCATTATAACAAATATATATTCTTCAACTTTCTCTCCATCACTGTGGTCACTATCTGAATTGCCCCCTATCCAATTAGTGAACGAATTTCTAAATCTGCAGCACTTGGAATAATGGCCCTTCCCTTTGCATCTGCTGCATATGATCTTTATTGCTGGGCACTCTGGGTCGTGAGCCCAATGATTAATGCCGTCGCACCTATAACACCTCCCGTGGCGTCTTTTTCTTGAATTTACAGGTTGCTGATCTGGACTGTTTCTCCTGGTGCCGTTATTGGAACTTCCTCTTTGATTGATTCTGTATTTTCCCTTGTCAATTTGGTTTATATGGTCTGCTAAACGCTTTCCTTCTGACAGAGGCATTGTTAACCATGGATATTGATTCAGTATCATCAGCAACATTGCATGATCATTTTATAGTTCTTATGTTATTGGTTTCAACTTGTACAGATTTCATTTTGTTCTCCAACTCTTTCACACATTCTTCAGTGTGTTCAACTTCTTACGCCACTCTTAGCACAGTATCTAACGAAGGATCATTCTCTGACCAATGTTTTTCTCTTACTTTTGCACTCCTGTACTCCAACATAAACTGGTCTCTTAGTCTTTCATCCAGTTGGTCATTAAAATTGCACGTTTTGGCAAGTTTTCTTAATGCAGTGATATATTTCTTGACACTTTCTCCCTCCTCTTGTGTCCTCTTGCCAAATTTATATCTCTCTAATATAATACTTATTGTCTTCTCGTAATGTCTATCAATCTTTTTGACTGTACGTTCATATTCATTGATATCTACATCCTCATTTGCTAGGAGTTCTGGTAAGGATTCATACTTTTCATGGCCAGCTGGGCCCAAACAATGCAGTAGCAATGATTTTCTCTTTTCTGCACTGCAGTTCAGGCCACAAACCACTCCTGCATAATGTTCAAAAGATTGGATCCACCTCTTCCATGGTATTCTGGGTTCATTAACATCAGGCATGAAAAACATGGGAGGAGGAACACTGCTGAATACCATTATTGTTGCACTGTGTTAAAGCTTGCTTTGTCTGTTTTACTCTTCTGGTGCAAATATAATTTGGTGCTGCAATTATCTTTACATTTTCCCTTTTTTTACTTTTCTCAAGTCTTTCAAACACGCAAAGCATCAGCTTCAAAATAGTTGAATGATAAACATTAAGGAAGTGTCTGTACTGGATTGCTGTGAAGCATATGGCATCCAATGTGCAGTATAATTGGTGCGTGTGTGTCCCTTTAACGGCAGTCTTCAATCGTCTGGATTTCAATTGTAAGCAAACTATGACAACGTGCGTATGCAAAATTGAGGAAGAGACGGCAGGAAATGCCAGACGTATGCTTTGTACTGCTCCGTGGCAGCCGCGGCAGAGGGAGAGACATGGCTGCTCCCCAATTGACAGCACCCGGGGCAGCCACAACGCTCGGAATGAGTGGAGAAACAATGATAATGGAGCAGAGAAACGTTACCTCTCAAGGAGTCAATGTATCCGGGGCTGCTGCAATGCTCGGGCATGAGCGAAGCGGCCTCCAACGTAAACAGCAGGGCATTCAGCAGCAAAGCAGGCAGGTACAGTCCTCATCACCAATTTGTAGTGTGCGGGTGGTGGATGAAATAAAGTTCTGGGCAACTATGTGGAGTTACACACATATATTTATTAATATTAATTATATGATATGAGGAAATAGGAGGGAGCTAGTGCCATCCAGCCGCCGTAGCTCCACCAGCTGTTGTCGTTCAATTCCGGATTCCGTATGATGCAGTGAGATTCCTCGGCTCGCTCACCCAGCACAGAAGGTAGACAGACAGGGATGATCAGCCGGGCCTATCTTACATTGCTGCTACACACTACAAAGGCCTTCCTGCCATCTGTGTGAGGAAAGAATGTCCTGATATTGGCAGTCAACACAGTGGCCATGTAATACCTCAACAAGAGAGGAGGTGTAGGGTCATTATCACTGTGCAGAGAGGCAATGCAGCTCTGGTTCTGGGCAATACAAGAAGGAATCTCTCTGTCGGCACTTCACCTAGCCGGAGAAAGCAACACAACGCAGATGCTCTGAGCAGGCAGAGCACAGTCTCCCACGAGTGGGAAGTAGCTCAGGAAGTCCTTCTGGAGATCTTCACCCTTTGGGAAACATCTCAAGTGGATCTGTCCGTGACCAGTGCCAACAGGAAGTGCGTACTGTACTGCTCAAGGGAATTTCTCCCGAGAGGAGCTCTAGGAGACACATTCGTGGTGGACTGGGAATTTACACTCCGATATGCGTTTCCTCCAATCCCCGTCATTCCTCGTGTTATCAGGAGGTTGAGGAGGTTCAGTAAATCCATGATCCTAATTGCTCTGGACTGGGCCAGGAGGACATGATACCCGGACCTTGTGGACTTGGCCATCTGCTCTCCGATTTGTCTTCCACAAAGAGAGAATCTTCTCTCGTGAGAGGAAGGTCGGGTTCTGCATCCGGATATCGGGGCTCTCAGCCTTCACACATGGTTTCTGAAAGACTGAGATATAAGGATTGGGGAGGTGTTGCTTTCGGCCAGAAGGCCAGAAACTAAATCTTTATACCGCTTCCGCTGGAATGAGTTCTGCAGCTGGTGCAGAGATAAAAATGTTGATCCTTTCTTATGCAATACACTGACGGTTTTATTTTTTCTATTACATCTGGCAAATCTGGGGTTCCAGATTGGTACCATCAAGCGATACCTAGCAGTGCTTTCTATTTTTAAGCGCTCTTCAAAGGAAGTCTCCTATTTTAAAATTCCTTTATTAGTAGAGTTCTTAAAGGGTTTAACTAATGTTTACCCTCCTACCCCATTCCAAGTCCCACTCTGGGATTTCAACATGGTTTTGAATTTTTTTATGGACGCTCCTTTCGAGCCTCTACATTCATGTCCATTAAGACTTCTTACTTTGAAAAACATATTTTTTGTGGCAATTACATCAGCCCAAAGGGTGAGTGAGCTACAGGCGTTATCCTGTAAGCCTCCTCATACTGTTTTTCACAAAGACAAAGTGGTACTAAAGGTGAAGCCTACCTTTCTCTGTAAGCTTGTTTCTGAGTTTCACATTACTCAGAAGATAACATTACCTTCTTTTTATCCTCCACCTCATCTGGGGAAAGAGGAAGAGAGACTTCACAGGCTCGACCCTAGACGTGCACTGAGCTTCTATATTTCCAGATTGGCTAAACTGCGGCAGGATGATCAGTTATTCGTGAGATATACAGGCCACAAATGTGGTCTAGCCATCACCAAGCAAACTATCTCCAGATGGATCATTTTACCTATATCAGAATGTTACAGAATGCAAGCAAAGACCCTCCAGAACATCTGAGGGCTCATTCGACCAGGGGTGTTGCAACTTTGTCTGCTTTGCAGAGGGGAGTTCCGATAAAGGACATATGTGCAGCTGCCACATGGTGGTCTGTGCACATCTTTACTAAATACTACAGTCTAGATTCCCCCTCGATCCATGATTCTTATTTTGGGAAAGCAGTATTGCACTCAGTGCATATGTGATCCTGTACATTTTTACTCCCTCCTCTAAATTAAGTAAACTGCTTTGGGAGTGTATCAAAGATAAGGAATATGTGGGAGGACACAATCCATTCGAAGAACAAGTTACTTACCCATGTTAACGTTCTTTCAACTGGATGTTCCTCCCACTTATTCCTTATCGCCCCTCCCAACCTTCTCCGTAGTAAAACCTCTCTTGCGATTGCATTCTACGCTCTCTCAGGGGGAGTAACCGTCGGACACAAGGCAGTACTCTTCTCGTCAAAACGGAACTGAGGCCAACGGGTGCTGCGTGGGCTTCTTATACCTATGGTGACGTTGCCATTGAGACGGAGGCCTGCGAGGGACATCGACTCGACCAGGCTTCGATGCAAAGCGCCCTCTACTGAAAAAAAAAATTTGGAGGCATCAAGCTGGATATTGGAAATATCAAAGATAAAGGAATACGTGGGAGGAACATCCAGTATAATGATCGTTACCATGGGTAAGTAACTTGTTCTTCTCCTTTGAGAAGGGTGTAGTGAGCTAAAATGTGGTTTTAGATCCTCCTGGGTGGGAGAAATTCCATAGAACAGGTTATTTGACTCATGCTCTGTCTCAGTAGAGGGGTTCCCACACCCTTGTTTAAATCTTAATGTTTGCTATTTTATTGAAGTAAAAAGGGTGAGATAAATGCCCATCTTTCCCAATCCTAACGAGAATGCCCCCACCTAGCAAACTCAACTAAAGAAGGATGACCTTGTGTCCAGAAACCATCTGACCCTCAAACTAATACAAACAACACAAATGCACAAGGAATATTTGTCTGTCTTCCGTTCAACAAAACAATACAAAAGGTCCTTTCCATCCACTCCGTTTTTCCACTTGGCAAAGAATATTTCTTTTTCACAAAAACTTGTTCAAGAAAAGCAGTGAATCTCCTCCACAGGATTCTTCCTGGTAAAGCAAATGACACTTTCACAAAAACATTTCATGAACCAAGGCATTTGTTTGGTACGACGCCCTTTCATCGCCTGCAATTGCAACTCCAGGCATTTCAAAGTGTATATTATAACAAAAGCATTCATTGAATTTTTTAGGGGGGGTGGGAAAATGCAGGTTGGTGGGGTAGGGAATAGGTTAGGAATTGGTGGGTGGAGGAGAGTGGGTTGGGGGTAACCCCTGCAAAAAAAAAGAAATTTGATTAACCTTTTCATTAGAATGTACATGTTGTAATGACTGGCGTTGTAAATGCAGGCGATGAAAGAACATGGAACCATTTGTTTCCCTCTACACAAAGTCTTCCTCAAGTTTCAAGTTGAATATTAACACATCAGAATTATTCTTCCTCTGAAATGCTCTTGTCAGCATAGCACAACTACTACATTTCGGTAATGTTGCAATTTGGCAAAATGGTGCAGTTATCAATGTTTCTTCACAACACCTTTTTTACCACAACCACATTTCTTACACTCAACCGTTTCTTTCCTGGTCTACTTGCCTGCCAGGACTAACTATAAATAGTCCCTTTCTTGGTTCACTTTCCTGCCAGTAAGAAAGCTCCTACTACTATAGTTGACCTTTTCTTAATGGCAATATGGGTTACAGATATCCCCAAGTTGACATCTCATACATGGGGAATTTTACCCTTGCTGCATTCTTGCTCCTTGTGGATAACCTCTTAGCAGTTGGCAATGTGGGGTACAGGTTTCCCCAAGTTGACCTCTCAAAATTGGAGAACTGCGCCCTTCTTGCACTTTAACTTCTTTCAAATAACCTCTCTGCTGTGGGCAATGAGGGTTACAGATTTCTCCAAATAGACATCTCATAAATGAGGAATTGCGCCCTTTTCACCTTCTTATATTTCTCCAATAAAGGGGTTTAGTCAGGCCGTCACTTGATTCTCTTTGCCTCCCCATTCTTAGGTTATTCTGATTTCAGACTCCCTGTGACTTAATTAAGGGAGCCGCAAATGCTGCGAAGCTCCCCGGTGCCCAATGATTTGTTGAGGGCTCACCAGTTAATGTTGGTGGCTTTAGTGTCCTTCGTCGCTGCATTTCCCATCAGCATCTCTGCGTCCCGGGGCCTCCCACAGCCTCTGCCTGAATGACGACAAAACTGAGATACTGATCCTGGGTTCCGATGCCAACCTTAAAAAACTCTGCCCTAACTACCGTGCCTTCAACATAGATGGCAATATGATCAAAGTGGCAACCAAGGTAAAAACTCTAGGTTTCTACCTGGATGCCACACTATCTCTCCAAAAACAAACCAATGCCCTTGCATCCTCCACGGCTTACACTTGCAAATTAATCAGGGCCTGCAGACCTTACCTCTCCGAAACCAACTGCATCACGCTAGCCAACGGCCTAGTAATGTCTAAATTATACTACTGTAACGCCCTCTACTCGGGCGCCAGCAAAACTACTGTAAACAAACTGCAAACACTACAAAACAATGCCCTTAGAGCAGCTCTGGACATACCCCGCAGAGCACACATCTCCAACACTAGGAAAGATCACCACTGGCTAAAAATCAGCGATAGAGTCCTCCTCAAAACATTATCCCTTACTCATAAAGGACAGAACAACGCGGCACCACCATACATTTCAGCTAGACTAACCAGAAAATCTTTTACTTACCACACTAGAGCATTTAACCACCTCTTACTCGAAATACCCAAATTTAAACTAAAAAAAACAGGTGGAGCCAGTTTCCCTGTGAAAGCTGCCTGCGCATGGAACGCCCTTCCCTCTGCATTGAGAGCTAATCTACCATACGCGAGCTTTAGACGCCAAGTGAAAAACTCGCTCTGGTCGAATGACAACTAACCACTAATTCTCCTTCCCTGGACCTACCACTGACTAACCACTGTGAATAACTGATATGATATTCCTGATCCCTGATCCGACTCCCTCGTTGCATAAGAGTGCCTCTCGGCCTGTACCTTCTTACCTGCTTGCTAATCGTTAACAACACTTGTACTATACTTTCTTCATGTATTATTGTATAATTGTATGTAACCAAGCTCAAGTATACTTGTAACTGCTGCGCCCGGCTACCCCTGGGTTTGGAGCGCATTATCAAATAATAAACTAAACTAAACCTTTCCGGTTCTGTTGCCGTCTCGGTCTCTTGCCCTGGACACCAGGATGGCTGCCTCCTCGCCTTCCAACACCTGTGCACTTCTGCAGATGCTCCGACCCCAAGTCGCAGCTCGGGAGATCAGTCTCTCCTGCGTCTTCTTCTGCCTCTGCACACCTGAGTCCCATCTTCAAATTTAAAGGTCCCGCTCAGGTGCCTTGCCTCCAAGCAACTAGACTGCATGTTTCCTTCAATGCCATTCTTAGTCCTCATTAACTCCTGGGCCATCTCCCTCGTCCTGAATACCACATGCATTATGGATCTTGTAGTCCATAATGGATCTGAGCTTTTTATGTGTAGTTATTTCTATTTGTCTGTTGGACCGACTATTATGAGAGTAAGGGAATTTTATAGGAGTGATGTGTGACTAAATATTTGAGTTAAGACTTTTACCCAAGACAGATTTATGGCCATTAGAGGGTATCATATTAGATCTAGAAACTCCCAATCTGTGTAACCTATTCTGTTCAGATAACCTTTCACAGAGGTTTTCTTGGGTCTTCACATGAGAGGGATTTGTGCAATGACAGCAGGCCATCAGATACTTGGGAATTACGGAATACACGAGGATGAATTCTGCATCCCCCCCAAAGGAGTTGCACTTCCCTCTGACAGCCATCTCCTCCCAGGTGAGCCTCCCTCATGATACCACCCCCAGGGTTGGGATCAGGAAGCATCTGCCTTCCCCTGGCCACATGAGAGCAGATCATAGGCTGGAATTCAGTGATGACTGAAGGATTCATCACAAAGGAGTACATCTACCATTAGTTCCTGATTTAACACAGCCTCTTGTGCCTTGCTGCAGATTAATCATAGTGGTCACAAGTTCAACTGGACATGTCATTTCTTTTAGTCTATTCCAAAGTTTGTCTCTCTTTGCTTTGTATATAAAGACTAAATACACTACTTCTTTCTTGGAAAAGATGGAGATGGATATTATGAGATATAAATTCAGCACCTGTTCATTTGTCCCAAGACCTGCATGAAATCTTAGTTGTACTTGGACAATATATTACTATCCTCATCCCCACTGTTCTAGTGTTATTAAAAGTGCTCAGCCCAATATTTTATAATGTGAATCCAATAGAGAAATGGGCCTATTAATCAGCTGCTGGATTGTCTACAGAGCCTTTTTAAATGACGGGTCATATACTTTCACATTTCCACAACTCGGAAAGCTACAATTTTCCAACATTACATTGAAAATATTAGCCAGTAAAGGGACCCAAATGCTTTCCTTGCCTGTGAAAAAGGGACAACGATTTAGTGCTTGTATTCTCAAGGTGTTAAGTATTTCCTCCATATTAAATTCCATCTTAATATAAGAATTATCGGCTTTGTAGGGTGACCGACCAACATATAACATGTAGGGCCTGGTGTTATCTGAAAAATGAAGAATCCATGCAGATCATCCACATTCGTGGCCATATTATTCTTGTGAACAGCTGCAAATTTCAAGCCACAACTGAACTGATCATTTCCCTGAATTGCTTGCAGTTGCTTAGAATCGATGCCTCCGCTAATTCATCCCAAGCTTTACTTTCCAACTCAGCTTTGGGTGAAACGATAACCATTTCATAGTGTTTAATAGGGACAACATTTCTTTTGCTAATTTGCAATTATTAATGAACAATCCTCTGGTTCCTCAAACACTGTTTGAAAAATAAGGGAGTGATTTAGTTTTTAGGGCATTGCATGTTGAGAGAGCAACCTCATGGTCTATATCCAAGGATGACAGACTGCCAAGCCACTTGATATTTGATTTAATACCTTTCTCATGCACAGTGGGTTGGTTCTCAGTAATACACATTATCCTTCTTCTCTGGATAATGAAATTGCGGCTTCTAAAGATATATCAATCATAACATTTGTAATTAATTTCTGCAAATAAATGTTTACGTTGATGGGATGATAATCAATAGATATCTCTGTAATGACACAAAAATCTAACACTTAGTACAACATTTCTATCAAAATGCAGAAGTCATCATTGGTAGGTGTTACATTTCAAGTATATCCTCGAGAAATTGTCCATTCGTAGTATGCAGACTCCAGTCCATCAACCAGCAATAACATGTTTGCCCCTTCATAAAATGGAGCTTTTCCAGCATTTCTGGTCGAGAAATATTATGAACCAGGCCTTCATTTCATCAAAAAGATTAATCGTATGCCTATTCACAATTTCCCACCCATTATCATCAAGGGCCTCTTTAACTTATTTTCAAGGAAGAAATAATCAATTTTATTTGTTTTAATTCGATACATTTCAATTTATGTTGACCTAATGTGGACTATTCTAAAAATTCATTAAATAGAACTAATCTCCATGTAAGGGTGAAATTGAAAGACTGAATAACAACTGTGA
The DNA here is from genome assembly GCF_040938575.1 of Ambystoma mexicanum. Taxonomy (NCBI): domain Eukaryota; kingdom Metazoa; phylum Chordata; class Amphibia; order Caudata; family Ambystomatidae; genus Ambystoma; species Ambystoma mexicanum. The sequence continues at coordinate 383,215,377 of NC_090938.1, forward strand.
GTCAATTTCAATTGAAGTAAATGTTACATTAACAGAGGATTTTTATAAAAGTTACCAAACCACTAGTAAACATCCCACGTTGTTTTTTGGTGGGCTTAATCTGGTAATTGCCAAGCTACTGTGGACTACTACTTCTGTAATCACACATGCCTCGGTGTGGAAATGGACCTAAAAGTGGTCCCAAACGACTTTAGTGATCATGCCATAGGTGGATCTAAGTTAGTAAATCATTTTCGCAGCTGTGCAGGAATTCAGGTCAATCACTCTGGTAATTTGTTGGTCAACCAGACACATCTTGGGGGCAAATCAACTACTGGCCCAATTAAGTGCCAGGGATAATAGGTTGTTGCACAATTGTAATGTAAACCAAATTGAACAGTGTCCAGAATGGGGATTTACCCCATGGGACAATTGATAGTAGCTGACAAGCACGCAAAAGACTTTGATGCTGCCATGTGAGATGCGAAAAGGGACATGAGATGGAGTTTGAGAATTCTACGCATGGCTGGGGGTTCACAAAGTGATTTGAACCGATTAACAAAGATCATTAAGGGTCAATACAAATACTGGCTAACGCGCTGGACATTCTCGATTAAGAACACACATGGCGAAAAATTATGTGTGCTTTTAAAGTTGGTTATACTAGAAATATATGGTCCATTTTAGCAAGGGCTAAGGGTGAGAGTAAGAAGCACACCCTATACCCCATAAAGGAACAGGTGTGGCTTGATCAATTGAATGACAAAAATGGTGAGGTCATTCAAGAAGCAGGGCTGCATTATTGCACAGGAGGGTGGCCGTTGGTCATTACATGAAGAGATATTGCAGCAAGAATTATAAAACTCAAGTGCTCTAGAGCCCCAGCCCCTAATGGATTAGCCAGTGTTGGTTTGAAACATGGCCCAACAGGCTGGGCCAAGATTTTGGAGATTTCATTTGTAAAAGTATGTCAATCACATATGGTTCCAACATCATGGCAGCAATCAGTTTTTCTCCCATTATACAAAAAAGGCGATCACCTGAACCTGGAAAATTACAGACTACTGTCCCTGTTGGATGTAACAGGAAAAAAATGTCATCCTTTACCTAAAGGGTATTACAGGCCTGGATAGATGAATCACAGCTACTCCACTTCACAGACAGGACTTTGTCAGGGTACACTCAACTTTAGGATTTTAGATACATTGATTTCTAAGGCAGCAACCCAGGGAGGGGCACCACTATATGTATTGTATATTGTTTCTCAACCAGCCTTTGCTGGTGGGTGTGGTTGGACAATGCAGGCAATATGTCAGAAAGGATGTTGATCAGCATGGCGGTCAAGCACCGTTGTGGCTTGGCCCCCCTGCTCTTCAACTCTTATCTGGCCGACCTCCTGCTAAGGCTCCCATTGTCTACTGGATGCTGTCCAAATATCGGGGGTGTACCTATCTCTTGTTTGCTCTATGCTGATGACTTGGTGATTTTAAATCATACCCTCTGTGCAGCAAAGGGAATGTTTGAGGAATTACTAAAGTATGCAAATGACAATGGGCTGACCATAAATATGGGAAAAACAAAGGTAATGTTGATTACAGCAAAAAAGGTCAATTGACCAACGTTCTCTACAAGCTTGGGTACCCTAGATTATGTTGACAAATATCCCTATTTGGGATTAGCAATGAGTACAAAAAAGGATTATATATACACATAATTGAAGCCAAGAAAAACAAGGCCCAACGTTTGACCCATATGATTGCCAAATTTGCAAATCAGACTGCAGGCTATTCTATTGAAGGGATTGTTTCATTATACAAAGCTATTGTGCTATGGTATTGTATGGCTTGAAAGCCCTGGCTATGAGAGAAGTGGGTTGGCTGGATAAACTGGAGGGTTACTTTTTAAGAAAAGTATTGAGATTCCTTCCACCACTCCTGTTGATTATTTTAGACTTGAATTGGGATTGGTATCGTTGAAGGCCTGCTAAGCAAATTCAAGCTCCAAGTTCCAATTGGTAGCAGTGGGGAGTGGAGGGGGGTATGGGGTCGGTTCGAGATAATAGTGGAAGTGATTTTAAACTTGTAATTGAGAACCTTTATAATACTATAAACTGGCACCCTAAGTTTGACTGGGGAACAGAGTTTTATACTTTGAAAGATCTATTCATTAGGAAAGTGGAGAGATGGGACTGGACCGATAATTATGTTTGTTTAGCTTTGTTGAGAACGAACAAATATGTTGTAAAAGTTACACATACATTTATGAGAATGCAAAATTACTTGAAACAGAGTCCAAGTCCAGCAGTGTAGATTCCACTAGACTAAAGGATATGCCAGGTCTGTAACTTACCAGGAGCCATAGAGACTCCTAGCCATGTTTCTACAGAATGCAAAGGGTTGGGTATAACTTATACGTCTCTCCTGGGTAAATACGTACAACACTACAATTCTATAAAAAGTGATGAGTTCTGGGATTATAGCCTAAACACTGAGTCTGAGGAGGTAAACATAGCCTTGTATTGGGTATGGTGCCATTTTATTAAGCTGATAAATGTTAATACAAGATGATCCACAGTAGGAATTAGTTTACCTTGGCGACTAAAGTAGCCCGCAGCAATTTAAAAATGTTAAAAATGTAATTTTAAACCGGTGTATGTTAAGTTATATTGGTTTTATAGTTCAGAAAAGTGCATTTTTTACCTCTATTTTAATATATATGCTTTTATGGAAGAGTTTTGGACAAGATGGCGATATCAAGCGGCAACACACATTGAAATGAAGTAGGAGATTTTAGACAAGATTATTTGTATTATTATCATTGTTATTGGCAACATTTTAAAGCAAATTGATAGACACTATTGTATTACATTGTTAAAAAAGTGAGAAGGGGCGAGGCACGCACGCCAGTTCCTAGCCAATATATTACCTGAAAAAAAGGTTACTGGGTTAAATCCCAAAGTGTCCAGCACATTCACAGGGTTAAATCCCAATTGCTGCCAAAATGTTCACAGGATTGAATCCCTTCTGGCAATGCTGTTCTCCTCCTAGCGCTTTCGTCTCGCCAACACTCTTCAGGGAGGCTTAGTTGCCTTTCTGTTCAGGTGAATCCAATATAATTGCTGTTGCAGTCTCTAGGAATTGTGGTACCTGTAGTGAAACCGTTTTAACAATTGAAACAAAGAAGGGTTTTCTTTCTCAACATTTTACAAACCTATAAACCGAACAGCAACATATCAAGGCTCATTAGCTGTGAGTCTTGGAACAAGGCAAAGGAAGGACTCATGTGGTGGAAGGGTTGTGGCTTGTAGATGTTGTTGCACGGTCCATGAATGGATGGAACGTAGAGAACACATTGATCACCATTAACCAACCCACCAGGATCCTCAGGTCTGGCGCAGCACTTTTCCTTGTTATCCCAAAGTGCAACTCCACCAGCTTGGGAGGATCATCATTCTCCATCCAAGCTCCCACCATCTGGAACTCTCTCCTTCTCCACATCCGCCGCATTGACGACCACCTTGCATTCAGAAAAGCCCTCAAAACTTGGCTATTCCCTCCCTCTTCCTGAATCCCCTCTGTCCGTATTCCCATGTCTGCCCTAGAACACAAGCACTGGCCGAGACTCATCGAAACATCAACAGCTCATGTTACAGAAGATTCCGGCTGCTTTCGTGGCAGCCCACCCTGCTAAACTCAGCCCATTAGGCTCCTTCACCCGATCACACATCTGCCCCTGGGACTTCCTGCACTGTAACTAGTGCACTCTGGTTACCCGGACAACACCTGACAATTTGATAGTAGCTTGCATGCTACCACTGAAAAGTTTCTGGACAACTGATCTGACTTTGATATATTCAATGGGGTCTCATCCAAACTCCCGCCTAATACCTAGAGGCCCTGCACTGGCAGATCCTATCTAATATCAAAGGGGACTTGCCAAAAATTCACTCACAATGCTAGATTAGATTGATCATTGGAGGTAGCAAATGAAGCGTGCCTAGTTGGATTATGGGAATAGGACATGTTACGCACTTAGATGGATTGCCATACCTAATTATCAAAGGGCCTTGCCCAACCACGCAAAACGCTTGATTAATAGATTCACTGGAGGTAGAAATTAAGTGCGACTAGTTGAATTTGGGTATAGGTTATGGTATGCACTTAGATGGATTTTGAGGGTAGGAATGGTGATGCACTAAAATGGTTCTGGAGGCACAAAAGCATGACACACTTAGATGGATGTTTTTGGGGTAATACCGGAAAGGACATGCCATATCGGGAGGCCGTGACATGTGGGTGGCCTGGCACAGCATCTAATTAACACATGTGGCTCCACTTAGAGCATTACCTGAACTGTTAGAGACACTCCTAATTGCCACCAATGGTTCACCCCAGCTTCTGTGGAATTAAAAAACATAAAAAGGCAAGCGGAACACGCCTGCTTGAGAGATAATACCCCGGAAAATTTGGTAGCTTGGAAGCACAAGGCAAAGGAATATAAGGCTACAATTATAGAAGCTAAGTGTAACTTTTACAATGAACAAATTACCCAGGCTGGGAATCAAACTAAGGAACTTTTTAGACTCCTTAGGTCCTGGGAGAAACCCATGAGCACCAATCCCATAATTAAACCAACAAATGAGCACTGTAAAAGAGTGCAGAAAGCCTTTTCCAACAAATTGAAAATTGCCACAAAAAAATCTTGGAAGAATTAACTAGGAACACTTCACACACCACAATTATTTCAGAAAGTTCTAGCAATGATGGGAAGGAGGAAGGTACTGCTAATTTAAAAATGTGCTCCCAACTTTCAGATGATGGAGAACAAAACCAGCATGAACTATAACGGTTTTAGGTTTAGGGAGCATACTACAGCAGAAATCTATAATGTCCTGAGGACTATGCACCCAACCAGTTGTCCGGGTGAACTCCTGTCATCTAAAACAATATTAGAACCCAATGATACCTTTGCTCCGTTCCTCTGTAGGTTCGTAAACTCCTCTTTTCGTACTGGCAGTCACTACTAAAAAAGGCCAGTTTAGATGCCAAAAATACAGCCAATCTTAGGGCAATCACTTACACGCTCTTTTTCTTGAAATTAATTGTCAAAGTAGCTATGCTACAACTCCAGACCCATATTTCAAGAATGGGTATTTTACATAAAAAACAATCAGGCTTTCATAGCTTCAATGGCACTGAGAGTGCATTACTGGACCTACAGACATACATGCTCTCCGGGCTGGAGTCGAGCAAGTCAGGGCTGCTGATGCTGTTAGATCTATCGGCAGCCTTCAAATTGCTAGACTATGGGATCCTGCTGGATCGCATTGCCACCATCTGGGATCTCTCAGCGGAGGCAATAAACTGGCTTAAGTCCTTCCTTGAAGGACGTAGCTCACTAGTTGACTGGGGTGAAAGTGCGTCAGACACTGAAATGACCACCTGCGGAGTCCCCCAGGGGGCATGACCCCACCCCCTGATTTTTAACATTTATATCATTCCACTGTGCATGGACCTGGAAAGTCTGGGTCTTTGTTTCTGCAACTATGCAGATGACTTCCAGTTGGCACTGGAGATCTGTGGGGACTACGAAAAAGATCAACAGAAGCTGGAATTGGTCTATCAGAACATAAAGAGTTGGATGTCTGCAAATTGGCCGTGCCTTAACGCTACCAAGACCGAGCTTATGCTATATGGCCCTTGGCAAGCCAGAGATAAATTGAGTCTTCCCTATGCCAGATTTCTGATTGACGGCAGCCAGATCTTAGTGGTGCCTAAGGTGAAAACCTTGGCCACTTATCTGGAAGCTAGTCTGGATAGTGGTGCGCACGTAGAAGCAATTGTGAAAGGCACCAACTACCATCTCAAAGTGCTACGGCAAGTGGCCCCACTGGTTTCTGAAGAAAACTGTAAAAAATTGGTTAGAGCTGTGATACTCCCGAGAATAGACTACTGTAACGCTCTCCTAGGGGGAGCTAACACGACAGACATCCAAAAAGTGCAGAAGATCCAGAACGCGGCAGTGCGCATTGACTATCAGATGAGCCTTACTGAGCCTACATCTGCGGACAGGAAGACACTACTCTGGCTGCCAGTTCCAGCTAGAATTCGGTGCAGGTTGCTGACCACTTGCCATAAATGTGTTTTCGGTGATGCTCCGGCCTACTTCAAGAATAGGCTGAGCCTCTATCAACCAAAAAGAAACCTTCGATCTGCAAAGGCAGGCCTTTTATAAGTGGACCGCGTTAAGAGAGCTCACGGAAATGGCTGTGCCTTTCATGTGCTGGTGGCACAGGCTTGGAATGCCCTGCCTGAACACCTACACAACGAGGGAAACCATCTGACCTTCAGAAAAAAGTTAAATACTATCCTGTTTGTGTAATAAGATAATATAGCTCCCCATCTTTTCTCTTCAGGGCGCCTGGATGCCCCCTGGCTTTGGCGCGTTACAAATGAGTTAACATAACATAACATACAAGGTTTCAGTCCACCCATGACGCTCCAAGTAACTTGCTAGCAACATGCTTCGCACTTATAACTGCTTAAGTTAGCCGTTGAAACGCACAGAAGTTACATGCAATTATTCATTGACTTTGCGCTTACTAGATTACTTGGTTAGCTTCTTTAGAACCTGGAAGACACATAGTAGTTATGTCTATTTAATTTATTTGCCTATTGCATTCAAAGACTCCTATTAGCCTGGCCCTTTTCAATGGTAGCATTCTACCCCTACTAGAAGATGCTATGAGACAACTAGCCCATCGCCTTGGGATACTCAGGTGTAGCTGGCCCAAAATGCCAGAAAAATCTGTCAGAGCGACATCAAAGATAAACTCCGTCTGAGGTTAAGGTATGTATAAACACACCACTTCTGTGGACATCTGCCGCAGCACGGCTGTTCATCCATGCACTCTAGAATACAGCTAAGGCTATGACAAATTCGGTCTAGCTGGTCACATACATTTCGTACTGAAACCCCAGAGTGGGCTCAACACCTCTGCCATTAGCATTCAGCGACAACCTACAACAAATTTGGTCTAGCTCGGTACACTTCGACTCTCCTGCACTAGAGCTCTGTCATGACCACCCACAGCACCAACCCACGTACCTGACTTATTGGGTGAATTACTGTGGTCTAGCCAGTTCTCCTAAGTCCTTATTGCAGCCAAATGCGCACACGCATCTTAAAAGTCTACTCTTAGAGCGTTTTCCCATATCTGGACTTCGGTCCTGAGGGCGTTCCAACCACAAGCACATTGAGGCCATACAAATGGGAAAATGGTCCTATATAAATGACGACTACGATGTAATACAATGTAGCCCAATGTTTTCCACTGCATGCTCGTAAGTATTTGGTAGGTAGCCGATAAGATGGATCAGCGTGTTAAACGCTTGTTGCTGGGATCTGTGTTTGAGCTGCAGGTCGCATGTTCAAATACTAGCAAGGCCAACTCAGCCTTTCATCCTTCTGAGGTCGATAAATGAGTACCAATTTCGATTGGGTAATATTAGTAATGTATGTAAATGTGTCCTATGTAAAACTCTTTAGATTAAAGTGCTATATAAAAAACATATTATTATTATTTCATTCGATTTTCCAGGCATCCTCGATTCCAGTTGCATGGATGTTAAAAAGAGTTGAATTCAGTTCTGTTTCCTCGAATTTCATCTTGATGTTCTGGGTAGTTTCTTCTATCATCAAGGCATAACTGAGTATCTCTACCATGTCCGTTGTCCACTCTGGCAGCAAGGGGAAACAGCATCCCTAAAGAACGCACACGCTGCATACTTTATGGCACTCTTCCATGCACTTTATTCCAATGTTTCGCCAAAGCTTTCAATGTGTTCTTGGTCCTAATAGCATATATGTGTTCTCGTATTCTTAACCTCAATTCACGGATTGTGCTTCAAATATAGAATTTCTGACAAATGCAAAAAATCATATTTCTGCATCCAGCATCTGCTGGTCTCCTTCGCTGAGTATAATCAGCCTCAGAGGTCTTACTTGAACTGGATGGTGATAGAATTCTAAATGGAAACTTTGGACTGTGTCTAGGACCCAAGCATCTCCCGATATCACCCTCTGAAATTCTATGTGACAAGCTCCTCTCCCATCTACTGCGGGAATGTCCTCGCTTTCCGCTTGCAAGTGCTGCGCTATGTATGTTCTCACCTGTGTTTCCGTGCTGCTGACATTCAGTATGACACCAGCCCGTTCCTCTGCCTCTTCACCTTGTGGGGAAGAATGGATTTGGCTTTTGGTCATCCTGTTCTTTCCATTGACTTCTGTTGCTGTAGGACCTGCCATAATTCTAATGGCTGGCTGAGAGGCCCCTTCCTCTACCAATCCATCCATAAATGTATCTGCTGAAGACCCTTTTCAGGGATGCCTGGGCCTTGTCTAAAGCAGGGTACGTATTAGCGAATCTGGTCATTCCTTTAATGAAAGAGTCACTGCATAACTTGCCCTTGGCTGCTGCTGCTGCTTTGGATGTTGCCAGCTTGCTGAGTTTAGTGTACATTTTTACAAGGATAGACCTCCTCCTTTCCTTCGTAATTGCAGTGTTGGCATTACCTAGCAGGCATATGGCTCTTTGGGCCTATCCTGTCAGTACTGCAGGGTCTATGTTCTCTCCTTTTTCTCTCGCTTTATCAGCCAGCTGAAGTATTTTCGGAATTGGTCCCACCACATCCAGTAATTTATCCTGGCATGCCTTCCAGTATCCATCAAGCCCTTTCTTGATGTCCTTACTACATCTGCCCATGAAGGTGATCATTCTTTTATCTGTTTCGGGCATATCCGCAATACCTCCCAGTAGATGTGGTCTGCGACACTCAGCCTTTAGTTTGTTTCTGACTTCGTTGGCCAGCGCCGTTCTCAGCCTCTTCATCAGGTAGGCTGCTATCTTAGCTGGCGGTTCCCATTCTGATGACCATGGGTAAATGAGAGAGTCTGGTTAAAAGCCGTCCCAATCCTCCTCTCGATCCTTCTGGGTCTTCCTTTTCTTGGGAGTTCTTTTCTCTTTGTCCTCAATGGAAGAGGACAGTGTTTCTGCCTCTTCCTCACTGTACTGCTCCCGCTAGCTTTCCTCATCAGAGCTGTCAGAGGAAATTTTCTGCCACCTGCTTTTCTTCACTCCGGACCTCACCACCTTTCTGTTGGCCACTGTTCTCCTTTTGTGGCATGCCCGGTGGGGTCTGGGCATCTACTGCCCTGCAGGCCTACTTTCTAGCCCCTTTTTCTCTCCTAGGCTCACCCGAACCCCTGATTTCGTCCATGCCTCAGTAGAATTTTAACCAGTCCTCCATGAGAGATAAGTGCTGTTATCCATGCCCCATACATGCACCCAATGCCTTTTGAATGACCTTCCCCATACAGGGCTGAAGCCTTTTCTGGCTTCCCTCTTCACTTCAGATTCTCATTGTATGATGCGCACAGTGGTAATGGAGATATAAATCACAGGAACCCTGAACCTGTTCCTGTCAGAATAGACTTTTCCAGTCAGCAATATATACATATTTAAACAGTGGGTCAGGGTATTGCTGTTTCACCAGCTTTTTAGGTTTTACCTGGTACTAAGCCCGTTCAAATTGCTTATTTTCTTTCAGCAGCAGGGGTCGCAGTAACTGGCATATAACCGCTCCTCCTTAGAGCATGATTTTGTCGCACTGCGTGTACACACGCTTTGAAATAAAGCTCTGCAGTTTAATCTAAACAAATGATCGGGCTGCTGCCTCGCGCTCGTTCACTCGCTCTAGACACTCGCACAGAAATGCGTCTCCTCAGCAGCGGATTCGCCTGGCCCAGTCACGCTGAGAGGACGTATTACGCAGTGATCCTGCCGCCTAATGGGAGCTTGACTCCTGCGGACACCGGAGCGGCAGCCTCATTGTATGCTGGTGCGGAAATGTTCTGCTAGTGCTGCATTCACTCCGCTTATGGAAATAAGGCCCCAACGGGAGCCCGGTGCTCATGCACATACAACAACACAAAGTCAAAACTTAATCGCACAATGTAACAAATTGAGTACTTACTTGCTGCTCGAGCAGCAAAGAAAGGAGACAAGTTACAGGAAATGCTTGGTTTGATGGACTGGATGATCAGAGATTGGTTTAAGGAAATGACATGCTTTATTTCACACCATGGATTTATAAACTACCAAAGACTAATTTGCAGTTTTTTTGCTTTATTTATATTTATTGTTGTTTTTTAAATGGCTGCTCAAGAAGTAAAGTTTGGAGAAAGCATAATCCGAGCCTCTGGTCTTGACAAATAATGATATTACGGTGCTTAATCATTGTTAAACAACATTGTGTGTTGGATGTATATTCAAGATGAATGGGTTTTCTGTTTTTTTTCCATCCAGGATCATTTACAGAAGGTAGAACGCTGAGAAGAACCAATTTTTGGATTAGGATTTTTGTGGCAATACCAAACTGACAAAGGTAAATAGTAGAGTATGTCAATGTTTCTGTAAATTGATGGGGGATTGTATTGTATGATAGGATATTATCACATCACTATGAATTCGTCTTGTTTTCATATTTACTTTTTCTTGAATTTTATTTGTTGTGTTTTAGTAGGAATCTTATAATTTAGGTAAAATAGGACAGAAGAGATTATTCAGGATTGCAAATATATATATATATATATATATATATATATATATATATATATATAGTACATATAAGAACTATTTTAATGAGGTGCTCATGAAGGATATAGTGTGGATTACATATGTTTCACAATACAGTTAGTAGACACAGTGATGGTGATGGTATCAAGCCTTGTATCTATTATTTCCATTTTTTCTGAAATTGGTCTATTGTGTTTATATTAATCTTGCCTTTTGGGACAAGAACCTTGTAATGAATATTGAAATACATAAGAGAATTAGACAAGAGAGGTAAATGTCACCCCATACTCTGTTGCGCAGCCCTGACATAAGTACAAAAAGTACACCAATCTACTAGCTCAATGTAATTATTAAAGAACAATAATCCAATTTAAACTTATCAAAAAAAGTCATCAGCCCAAATGCTGTGTCCAAAGATTTTTTAGTAAACAGAAAAATAGAACTGCCGACACGTGTTTCGACCCTGAGAAAACGGGTCCTTTTCAAGGCAAAACGTGTTTTGGTAATCGGACAAGTTGGCAAATGGCACAAATCGTGCTACCAGTTGGACAATGTCGTAGGATGCAATCAGTTAGATTGCCTCATTGGTGTCTCCATTTAGCATTTGCTATCGGTCTATTCTGCACGCCTCAGGGATTCATCCCCAGTATTACAGATTTTGGATTTCTTGTGATCGGGACTGGGAACAACCCAACCTTTCAACTTGTCCATTTTCCTTTTCATCTACACGTGCTCAAACTGCGCTCTGCCATTGCGGCACTCAATCATTACTGTCATCACGGCCAATGAGGCGATCTAACTGATTGCATCCTACGACATTGTCCAACTCGTAGCACTATTTGTGCCATTTGCCAACTTGTCCGATTACATATTTCAGTGGAGAGCCATGTTTTTGACCTCTTGTATTCCAAACAAGTGTATTTCATCTAATATCAGAGATTTCTGTTAGCACCTTCTTTCATCGTCAATTCTCGCTTCAGAGTATCCAACAGCCATGACCAGTTCCCTTGTGCATCAGCAATACTTAAATTACTGAGTCATTCTATGAAAGTTCCCACTTTTCCCACATCAATATTTGTAATACCTCTACCATTCCCAGGCTGTATGCTTGGATAATTAAGACATGAAAATGAGCGCAATCTGAAAATGTTCTTATCCATTCTCTTCCTGTTGAGGAAATGCAAAAGTGAAATGGTACCAAGTTCTGTAAAAAACATTCTCCATTACTCAGCCAGGCAGGAACTGGCTGCAGCTTCTAAGGTGTGTAAGCTGCTGCAATCATGGGAACATTGTGGCCATTGCAATTCCGATTTTAAAGCTCTAATCTTACAGGGCAGCTGGTGATCAATTCAGTTAATGAGTAAAAGGAGAAGTAGGACTGCCACAAGTGTCTGTTGGGGAGGCATTTGAACTGCCTCATGCCTGCCTTGCTGATTGTGAGAAGGACAGGTGTACCAATGGATGGCTAGCCTGGAAGTAATTGGGAAAACTGCTGACAATCCCATTCTCCTACAGTGTTCACAAACCGTTGGACAATGTATCGCCTCACGTGACGTTTGAAGAGAATTTGATCTATTTATATTTAGAAAGAGAATGTTTGATCCCGTCATAATACACTAGGAGGTAATCGTTTCAGTCTGCCTTCATTTACCTGAACTCGGAATGTTTAAAGATAGTCATATGCCTTTTGTCAGATACAAAACCGCATTTCACTTACCTGCATAACTGTGAATGAGTGGTAAATCCGTATTCAATAGCGCCCTAGCTTTGCATTGCAGTACAAATGGTATATTGCTTTGTAAAATATGCTATGGAATTTACACTTGTTACTAATATACCAGCTTCATTAAAAACAAAAATCGAGATTTTTGTCTGCCTTATTGCATGAGCATTTCAAGGACTCTGTCAGGCTAAGTTGATCAAAGCTGAGCAGAAAACCTAGATGTTTTTAAACAAGGCCAGATATATTTCTTATGACTGAAAATAAAACAGTACATTTAGAACTATTCTGAACTGGTGTCTGTGAATTATAAATGAAAAGGTATTTGATTATTTTACCAGCCCATTAATTCATTTCTCTGAGTTCTGAAAGTGGCGCTACTTCCTTGGAAGTGAATCACAACTAATTAATGTTTTCATTGATTAATTGAAATATATTCATTCATTTATTAATTCATGCTACAGTTCCCAAATCCAATGTCATATTGTGCCCTCTTACACCTGTTCTCCTACAGTGACCTCTTACTTCTGTGCCTTACCTGTCCAGACGACTATTGCAATCTCTTATGCATGAGTGCTACCAACTCCAGTCTCTTGTCCTGCCCTCATGCACTTGAGCTTAACCATCCAGTCTCACTGTGTCTCTTACTCCTGAACCTCACCCTCCAGTCTCATATTGTGCCCTCTTACTCTTGTGCTACTATGGTGATCTCTTATTTCTGTGGCTCACATTCTAGTCTTATATTGCAATCTCTTATGCAGGGGCGTTGCTAGGGGGGGGAGCTAAGGGGGCTATAGCCCCTGATCTTTTGGTTGTAGCCCCGGATAGAATCTCAGGAGCTACAGCCAAAAGGCTAGCTAGCCCCCAGTCTCAACAGTTCCGACATCAGCTTAGCCCCGGGTCTTTTCCAGACCTAGCAACTCCCCTGCTCTTATGCATGAGTGCTACCGACCCCAGTCTCATATTGTGCCCTCTTTCACTTCTGCTGCTATGGAGATCTCTTATTTCTGTTCCCATGTAAGGGTGCAGAAGGAGGAGACTGATGCAGGTGGCATGATGATTGCTATAAACTTTTATTAAAGATTGAAATAAAGATAAAACCTAACTTTAAGATAAGAGGGGTTTCTCTACAGGATGTCCATATAAATCAATAGTGCACAGTCCTGTAAAGAATGATTCCCTTCTGGACAGCAGACCAGAGTTCCATTTGTTAAGTGGGATCTTTACCTGAGGTAACGACTCCCTTCCCCAGGTATCAATCTCTTTCCAAGGCACAAATTAAAGTTCTAGGTTATAATGTCAACAAACAGTAAAGTTCTCAATTCAATTAAAAAGGTAAAGTTCCAGTTCAAACATCAAAAATCCTTACTGCCCATAGTTAATTCTTCAATATTGGGTTCCTGGATAATGATTCCCTTCTCCAGGTATCTAGTTCCTTGGTTTTCCATTACCAGGGAGAATGGCTGCCTTCTCTTGACTTCAATACTTCAATTACCAGGAGAATGACACACAGCCAGGAGAAATGACTCCCTTCTCCTGGTCTCTCTCTTCACTTGGTTTCTGGATTTCACAATGCCAAGGAAATGCTACCTTCCACTGGCTTTCCTTGGCTTTATTTTCACACTATCTTGGCTTTTACTTTCACAGTTCACACACCTGGGAAAATGATTCCCTTCCCCTGGCCTTTCTTTGCTTTAGATTCACAGTTCACAATGCCAGGAGGAATGTCTCCCTATCTCTGGCATCGTTCAGGCTTTTTATCACAGTTCACGATGCCAGGAGGAATCGCTTCCTTCCCCTGGAATCTCTCAAATATGTACTTGCTGGTGTGGGTCCCAGACCTGCGGTTTGTTAAGGCTTTGTCTGGGCAGACCTGGTCCACTCACCTGCCAAGTACTGCCACAAAGAATATGGCTAGTGAGAATCTCCTCCTAAAGTTCCATGTTGCCAACCCTGTTTTCATCTCTGTACTTCGTTCCTGATATACCTTGTTCACCCTCCTGCCAGGTATTATCATAGAGCTAATTGGGTTTGAGGTTCCTCTTGCTCCTTTTCTCACTCCCGACAGCCCATGTACCTTCTGGGACTCTGTCGGTTCTTCTCTATCGGTCGCGTGCTTCTCCAACATCTTGCTTGGCTTATCGCGATCTTGTGCTGCTTCTGTGGCATATGCAGCGGCTCCACAGTGCTTTTCTCTGGGCAGCTTGCGTGTCTTGCCACAACTGTGTGCTCAGGTTGCTGCTTCCACCTGGACCTCCTCTCTTCCAGTTCCTCTGTCTGCTCCAACAAAGCAGACTGGATAGGGACACCTCGGCTCCTTAGCATATGTCCCGGTCAGCTGCAGCCTCTCTCCTCCACGCTGGATGCCCTCCTGACTCGCTGGAAGGGTCTGAAAACTTGGTAAGTCCTTTACTTTTTATATTGAATGGACAACTACAACTCCATAACCATTGCCTGAACCCCCTCCTGCCTTTAAATCCAAGCTCTAGCACCTAAACCTCTAAACAGTTTGTTGTCACAACATCTTCAGTGGATTTGGCTGGAGCTCTGTGAAAGCTGGTTGATGAGGAGAGCCTAGAGAAGAGCACCTCTATTTTGTATTGAATTTAATTTGAGTTTGCTTCTTGCCAAGTGTGTTTTAAGCCAAAATATCCAAGTGAAAGAAGGACCAGTAGTGTTATGGCCTCGAGATAAGAGAGTTAGTGAATAGGGGGTGTGAGGAGCCAGGAATGAGACATAGACACAGAGGAGGCATGTTTATGGCTACAAACTTTTATTCAAACAAATGGGGTTGGAAAATGCCTCACTATCCCCAATCTAGGAGGAATTTCCATCCCTCAACCAAAAGCAAATGGGTTTGTCAATGTCAAGGTGCCCAAACAAAGAGTCAGTTCTCTGTCTGTAATCCTACTCTGGCCCTCACACTCTAAAGTAACTCTTGGGTGAAAAGTGTAATGTCTTTTGTTTTCTTAAAATGTTCAAATAACCAAAGTTCAACATAAAAGTTCAAATCCAACAAAGGTTTTCGCATGGACAGAATATTCACTTCCTTTGGGGAAATCCCTCCCTTCTCCAAGCTTTCTCTTCACCTCCAATCCTTAAGGTATACTTGTTCCTAAAGACTTTTGCTTTCCTTCATGTACTTAGTTCACAGTTAACATTTACAATGATAATGTCTTTCTCGTGGCAGCGCCTGTGGTTCCTCCTTTGAATGGTATTGAGGAAGTGGATATCAAGCTCCATTTGGAGTGATCCTCACTGCCCTTGACCTCGTCCTCATTTCAGTAGTCAGTATATGGTCTTTATTGGGATTTTTGGGAGGAAATTAAAGTAGATCAACTAGGGAGTTGGGGAGGGGCATGACAATACGCCAATAAAGCCTGGGGAACAGAGGAAACATCCCTAGAAGAGAATGGGGGCATGTGACTTTCCCCAATGATGTCATCCTATCTCCCGAGGGTCTCCTCCCCTAGGTGGTCCTCCCTCATATAGGCACCCCTAGGGGCAGGATAAAGTAGCGACTGCACATGGGAAGAGGTTAACTCATGGAAAGGGGGAGAAAGCCCTATGCCATTTTCTAAGCAATATTCATTAGTCAAAACAGATGAGACCACTGCCTGTATTTGGATTTTGCACATAGTTAACAATCACAGGTGTGTTTCTCCCTGGTTATGCTTTAATACATGTGATGATGTCCCATGTGGTAAGCTAGGGAAGAGTGTTCAGGAAACTCTGGTGGCCATGGACGACCACCCACTCAATGACACAGACCCTGGAGTTGGTGTATGGAGGATCCCCGGGGGCCTCCCTACCCTCCACAGCTTATTTAATATAGTCACCCAAAAAGGAGGGGCAGTCTGCAGGCAGGGACCGCGCCCAAGAAGGAAGGACCATGAGGACTTGGGGCTACCCACACATCCTCTTGAATTGAGAAGCCAGCACAATGGTCACTGGTCGTCTCACTTGTAGACCGCAAATGGAGCAGAAGGAGAGGAAGACACAAGCAGGGAGCTGCAGCCCACATGGGAAGCATTATCGGAAAGTGTGAAATAAATGACATATGTATTTTAAACAATTTTTATCTGTAAAGTTACCAGGCTCACACTGTAGCATACAATAACATTCTGGGTCTCTTAGTTGATGCTGTGCTGCATTAAAATAATCTTGTAGGTTCATAACCACAATATTGCCACCTTTGTCAGGCGGTTTTATGATAATGTCATTGTTCTTTTTCTGAGAGACCCATTGTACATTTCAATGGACCATTATTGGAGAAATTATCCAATATATTGACATTGGGCCTCATTACGCGTATGGGCTACCCCCATACCGGGTACTAGGTCCGGGTTCCAGGAATAGAGAATTACCGGGCCATTCCGACCTTGGAGGGCCCGGTAATTCTCTTTTCCGGGACCCGGACCCGGTACATCCCCATTCCCATTTAGGGCTCAAATGGGAATGGGGAGGATGCTAACAACGGGCCAGTTAATGACAGGCCCGTTGTTAGCATTCTGGTCTGCTAGCGGGTCCCGCTAAGGGCACATGGTTTTACCAGACGTCCTTAGCAGCACCCGCGAGCAGACCTCGTAATGAGGCGGTAGAGGGTTAACGGCACCGGCAGCTCTACAGGCGCCGTTAACCCTCTACCGCCTACGTTGTAATGAGGCCCATTGTGTTTTTGCTGTTTGTTTCAGTTCTGCCCTCATGCACACGAGCCACCAAAGATTTGTGGCCACTTGAACGAGGAGCTTTGCTGGAGCCTCATAAATCCTGCACAAAAATCCTATGTCGAGGCACCGAAATTGCTTGTGGTGTGGTAGCAGCGTGGCTAGAGGACCCAGAGATCAGTGCAAAGATCTTTAAGCAGTGAGGGAAGAGCACACACACAACCACACAGTCTGCCTGCAAGTAGGCCTAACATCCTGGGCACCAGAGCAGGCAGACGACCCAAGTACTGCCAGAGCAAGACCGAGCAGTGGAAGGAGCCTCTGAGGCTGCCTGCCAGTTTGCCGGACATTATGGACGTGGTTCCTGGAAAGGCAGATCCAGGGCTCAAGTCGAGTGTTCACCCGGGTGAACTCAGTCCCCCCCAGCTAAAATGAGAAACATTTAATGTCCTCTTTGAATTTATAAGTCAACCTCAGGGATCAAAAAGCAGTCCTCAAATTTGTAGGCCGGACACTTCAACACTGCACTATATAACATGATGAAAAATAAACAACTAAAGGTGAAATGTTCCACTTCAGTATTGCAAGTTCCAGGGAACACATTTGGATTGATTCTTGGAGTTTAAAACATGCACACCTTGTACTATTAGAAGAAAATATCCTCTCTTGGTTTTGTGTGTGCATTGATTTTATGAAGGGCACATGCCGTTCGTCCTGTGCAATGTGGGTGGTTATGCAAAGCCAATTTAATGAAATGTGAATATTTTACCTTGATATGCTAATTTCTGGCGCCATCACATCCCACTGCATTTGTTGATGAGTCCCCCTTTTCAATTTTTAGGACTTGCCTCCTGGGCAGATCACCTGTTTACTGTCAGTGTGAGACCGAGCAGCGGAGGAACAGCTGAGGCTGCCTGCATGTAGGACGAATATCCTGGGCACTGTCACCGGAACAGGCAGATCACCCACACAGTGTTGGAAAGAGGTCGGATAGCAGAGGATGGGCACACAAACCCCCTAAGCAGAAGCAGGGTGACCAGCTGCAGCTCGACGAAGGTGGTTGCTGGTAGCCAGGTCACCGTGTCCATGGTCACCAAAGCAGGCATGGCATCCCAAATGTCAAAGGAGCACAGCTGAACAGCTGAGGAAGGCTGCACAATGGCAGTGGCCGACTGACGAGAAACACGCGAACCACATTCCCTCAGCCAAGAGACCCCCTGAAGTCCTGGGACTGCATAGCTACCCTACATAGCTGGTTACATGATGGAGCCTGCGGGCCCTGGCTCAGAGTGGAATTGAAGAAACCACCGGAACACAGGCACTGTGAAATGGCAGAGGTACAGCTGAAACCGAATTTACAAGACAAACTGCCAACAGTGCATACCAGTGCGCATACAGAACTAGTAAAGAGATCTTGAACCTCTAAAGGAACCAATAATCAAGACATGTGCCAGCACCACTAAAAAGCTATTCGAGCTAGATGAATTTGCTGTAAAACCCCAAGAAGAGGCTACAAACCCGAGTGATGGTCTCTGGGGAAACGTAGAAGGCGCTACATAATGGAACGGTACACAGAACTAGGAAAAACATGCAGAACAAGACCTTGTTCTAATTGAGATGTTTAAAGATCTAAAAAATGCCATAACAACATTTGACCACAAGCTAGATTCTCTTTCAAATAGATTGGAAGCCTCAGGAACAATTATGTGAGTGACTTTGTGAGGCAGAACATCGAATCAGGCGGAAAATCACATCCGAGGACACGATATGGCTATACATGCTGACGAAGGAACTGGCCACATCTGCATAATAGGTCTGCCACACCCTGCATACCATGGCCCAAAGGAATTATTCCTTGAAAAAGTGCTACCTGACATCCTGGGGAATCCAGCATTTATGCAACACTTCCTAGTGGAAAGAGCCCACAGGACTCTGGGCCCCAGAACGGCACCAGGGCAACCCCTGGGCCCGATAATAGCAAGAATATTTAACTACAGGGATCGGGACCTTATTTTGAAAGACGTTAGAGAGTTGTCTGAAATGAAGTATGGCAGTGGACAGATTCAACTGTTCCGATTTCAGCCCTGTGTTTCAAGTAGCGAGTAAGATATTTGCTGAAGTAAAGCAAACTTGCGAAAGAAAAACATCCAATATCAAATGCTGTTCCCAGCAAAGCTAAAACTATTTATCAGAGCATGGCGCATTTCTTCAGCACGCTGGCAGAAGCACATCACTTTGTAGACCAATAGATACAAAGAAATCGCACCCCTACTTGATCATGCGGAACAGTGCTCCAGAAGATTACCCACCTTAAGCTCTGCCAAGGATCATACCAAATGCCATACCATTTCTCTGGGACTACATCTTCTAATAGTGAAACTAACAAGCCTCTAATAACCACTAGCTATAGTAGGCTGCGAGTTGGGGCCACCCTATTCCCCCATCAGTGCAGTAGCACTAACAGACCTGGCTTTGTGAGAGCAGTTGGTATTATAGTTCAATGGGTGGGAAAACATTGCTGTTAGTTGTGGAAAACAATGACGGAGGGAATGAATTGAGGGAAACAGTTCTTGTACATTTCTTGACAACACTGGCAGAGGGAACGCCATTCAGGCCCAAAGGTAATTACCAATTATGCTACGCAGGACTCAGAATAACTGCAGGGATAGTACGGGTTGGGACATACCATATAATGACAGCTATGGCTGAACTAAGGTGTCTATCATGGAATATTAGGGGACTACATAATGTGTTGAAGACAAGGAAGATGTTTGCATGGAATAAACATCTTATTCTTAAAAGAAACCCAACTAACACCAGATCAACACAGCAAAGTGTCTAAAGAATGGGGAACAGGCAAGTGGTGTGCCTCTTACACAAGCAAGACTAGAGGAGTGTTGACACTAGTTCATGAAAGTGTTCCTTTCATAATGATATCACACACAACAGACAGAACAGTCGCTATGCATTGACCCACAGTACATTTCATGGCTAACCCCTTAAGTTGGTCATTATTTACAACCCAAACTTTGAATAAGTTGTTACTTTAATACAGTATTAAACATCTCTCAATAGATCATCCATGAGCTGCAGGAACCCTACTAAGGCTGCAATAAAGATTATGGAATCAATGGCCTTCTATACACACACTTTATTGTTCGTTACATGATACCCTAATAAGAAAAGACTACTGGCTTATGTCCACCACACTACTTAAGTCAACCATATATTGTCATATCCATCCCAGAACTCAATTATGATTGTCATCAGGCTGGAGTACCCGAGAACCCTCTGCCCACTTTGGAAATTCAGAAGCGATTCTATCGGTGACCCAGAATATTTTAATCGTAATGAATATTGAGTTACAGATTTAGCACAGTTTGGGAGGTAATCAATGTATTTATGAGGTATCTGTATGTTGAAAGAATTTGTAATACTGCAATCTATTCATACTGATTTGAGCAAAATGGAGGGTGAACTGAAAAACATGGAGGTAATGTACGATCAAACACATTCGCACTCTGTAGCTGAAATAACCTCCCTGAAAGAAAAGTTCCATGACTAGCAGACCGCAAAATTAGATTCCTATGCGGGACACATGACGCTAGGAGATATAGCAAATACGAAAGACCAGGCAGCATTTTTAGCAAGGGTCTTGTAGCACGAACACAGCAATGCACCAAGAGACATAAGGCATACAGATGGCAGACTCTTAACAAATCCAGTTATGATTAACAATAGTTTCAAAGCATACTACTCGTACTTAACTACAAAAAACATCAACAGATATAGGGCCTTACTTTGATGACCTAACAATGCTTTGGGTTGATGATAGCCAGAGGGAATAGTTAGGTCGCCCCATCACAGTAGATGAGCTCAAGGACGCCATAGGCAAACTAGCCTTGGGAAAGTCCCCTGGCTCGGATGGATTGAGCGCTGAATTCTACAACCACTTTTCAGATAGCCTAGCACTCAAACTGGCACAGCTTTATCAGCACTCATTAGAGCAAGGCCACCTCCCAATGAACCCCTCTATAGGTTTTTCATAATACTAAATCTATATCTCCTGCCATTCAGGCAGCATCTGTTTTACTAAATATTCAAAAGTAGTAGATACACTAGAGTGGAACTACCTGTTCTTAGTACTCCAGAAGATAGGAGTGGGCCAATACTTTATAAATATGAAATTGCTCTACAAACACCCCACCGCTTGTACTTATACAGAAGGTATAACATCCACCACTTTACCCCTTTCAAAATCGACAGGGGTGCACGCTGTCCCTCCCTGCTATTTGAGATCTCCTTAGAGCGCCTGGCTTCCATCATCAGGGAGAGACACATAGATAGAGGGCTGATTTCTATAGAATTTGCACACTTGTATCATTATATCATTATTTGTCGACAACCTAATGCTTTATGTGAAAAGAAAACCTGAAGAGGGAAATAAATTCTGATGGCTCATCATCAGAACTGGGGATGCCTTGTTGTAGTAACCACTGCTGCATACTACACAAAATGATGGCATTAAAAACACAATTCTAAGCATAAATAAACCCAGACAACAAACTGTTGACTCTTCTTAAAATGCATCCTTTTAATAGTTTGATGGTTGTATTTTTATGACAGAGCAGAGGAAACAGCCAGTACATTTCAGACCCCCTGGTCTCTCCTCAAGGCTGACTCTACAAGAATATACACCATGTAATGTAATTAATGTATATATTATTAAATAGAGCCACATATATAACTAAATGGAAACAATCAAGCAAATACTCCCTATTTCCCTCTGTCTAGTAGAACTATGTAGGGTGCCTGTATCCCTGATTTTAGGAAACAGAAAACACCAGTAAACATTCCAGTTAGCCTGCAGCTCTAAATACACACGTGCTGCTTTTGGCATTGCCAAGGCATACCTGATTATGTAGGAAATAGATCCTATAAAACCTGATTCTCAATGGCACATTGCATTTGTCACAAATTGATCGGCAAAATGAACCCAAGAAAATATTCTAACAAAACAATAGAGTACTGTCCTACCAACGTAGTTCTGTTAGTGTGTAACATAGCCCAATAGTGTATTTGTATTACTTGGAGGCATGTATCATTGTATAGCATCTCCCTTACTGCCCTTAAACCCAAGGTTCAAAGAAACTTCTTTGTGAAATCAATATCAGACAAAAGTTAATGAAAATCTCTTAGCTACAAAGTTCCATATTTGAATGGATCGGCAGAATGTCTACCAAAAATGTTTGAAAGCTTTGTATCCTACCTTTCGCTCCTACTATTGTTCACCATATAAAATCGCCAGATTAAGCGATATAAGAGAAGGTCTTACCTTTACAAAAATACTACTTATGAACTACCTTGCGATCCTCATGGAACTCTGTGCAACCCACCAAATATTAACACAGCCAAGGCCCCCTACTATCAGAATACTATAGCAGAAGATGACCGCAAAAGCAGAGCCCTCTTCAAAGCTGCAAAACACTGCGTCAACACACTACTCAACCCTGCCATACCACACTCCATTGAAAAATCCACCGTCATCAACACCTTCATCGACAAAATCATCAAGATTCGCCAGCACATAGGCACTAGCTCTGCATCCACAGACCCACCTCACGTCCCTCCTCACAAACTTTCCACACCCTGGACAACATTCAAGACTCTTTCGACAGAGGACCTCCTAGAAACTCTGGCCGCCCTCAAAACCACATCATATATAGATGACACCCTCCCAGCATCCATCCTCAAGACCCTCCCCGCAGAAGCTCTCCTTCACTACCTGGCGATCATCAACAGCTCCCTAACTCAATGATCCTTCCCATTATCTTTAAAAAAGGGACATATCCTCACTCTACTAAAGAAACCCACTCTGGATACTGACAACCTGGGGAACTATTGCCCCATCACCCATCTTCCCTTTGTAGGTAAGATCATCGAGAAAGCGTTCGCCACACAACTGCAGCAACACATCAACACCAACTATCTCCTCCAAACCTACTAATCTGGGTTCAGACCCAGATGCAGCACGCACACGACAACCATACATGTGGTTGACGACACCCTCAACATCCTTGACGACGGCCACCCCTGCGTCCTGGTTCTACTCGACCTCTCGGCCGCTTACAACACAGTAAACCACCAGGCGCTTACAGACACCCTACATTGGCACATGGGGATCAGCAACCTTGTCTTACGCTGGTTCAAGTCCTACTTTGCCAACCGCCAGCAGTTTGTTCAGATGGACTCCTCTAGATCACCAATGCTACCTATGGAGTCCCACAGGGTTCCATCCTCTCCCCAGTGATCTTCAATCTATACATGGAGCCGCTGGGAGCCCTCCTAGCTACACACAACATCCACATCCACCAAAACACTGACTACACACATATATACCTCAATATCGACTCCATCAAGGACATTCATAGGCTCAAAACCTGCCTCTCGCTGATCCAGTCTTGGATGTCCAGTACATACTTGCAGCTCAACCCCTCCAAGACCGAATTCCTACTCACCAACAACACTGAACACTCAGACATACAGATCTGGCTATCAACCATGAACTCTGAGGGCTTCACACCCGAGCTCACCTCCTTCGCCATGTCCCTCGGGTTCCACATTGACAAACACCTCTCCTACAAGACACACATAGCTAAGTTAGCTCAGACAGCTTGGCATCAGCTCTCCCTCCTATGAAAAGTCAAGCCCTTCCTCCATCCAGAGAGCTTTAGATCCACCATTCAAGCACTGGTCCTTTCCCACTTGGATGAGGGCAATACTCCTTGAAGGCCTCCCATTATCCTTCCATGTGTTCTTCATGCGGCCCTATGCCTCATCAAGGGTCTGCGCAGATTCAACCACATCACACTGGTGGCCCTCATCGACCTTCACTGGCTCCCACTGCATGCACATATCACCTTCAAGTCTTGCTGCATAAATCATCTATAAGGCAGTCGCCCTCAAGTCAACGAGCTACCTCACGGAAAAACTAATTTCAGTGGACAGCACACCACCAGAAGCCAGGACACATGCAGACTAGAAATCCACTGCTGCAAAAAGGAAAGGACGAGATAACAAGCCTTCTCTGCCTTTGCCCCAAGCCTATCGAACCTCTTCTCCATCAGCATCAGACTTGCCCCCACATCCCTACAGTTCAGACCTGAAATCAAGAGCCACCTCTTCAAGGAGTCCCTCCTCCTCAACGCTAGGCCATCATCTCGCCCCTAGCGCCACCTGACTAGCTAGACACCACCCACCCCTCTCCTCCCTGCCATCCGGTACAGCTGTACCCCTCCTCTGTATATCTGTTCTGTTGTTACCCCTGAAAATGTTGTTATGCATCTGTAATGCTGTATACCTCTGTAAAGTGCTCTGTTATGTATCAGTATTGTTGTAAACCTCTGTAAAGTGTTCTGTTGCTTCTTGAAGCTAGGTCTGCACTCAATAAATACCATAATAATAATAATACCTTAGACCTGTCATGTATCACAAAGATGGTGACGTATACCGAGAGGCTTAAGTATCCCATTGTGCCCAACTCTGTAAAGAAAGGAAGGCATTTGTGAGGAAGTGGGAAAATATTTAGCATACGTTTTCTCGAGTTGTAATCCTTCTCACTATTCAGGAACTTTCTACTCAACTGAATTCAATCTCGAGAGAGATAGAGGAGATTGAATCAGAACTTACATCTACTCAAGGAGGGGAAGAACTTATCAATTTACTTGATGACACCAATACTAAATTGGGAAACATTCAGGTCTCCCGGTCAGGGCATTGACTGTGTTGCACCCTGAAGTTACCTCACTCCCTTTTCACACTTACAAAGAAGTGTTTAGGTCTGTACAAGTTGTACAGAGGTTGCGGCCTGCCTTAGGGACACTGTCTGGTCTACATCTATGAAGTACTTCAGTCTTTTAATGCTACACTCCTTTGGCCCTTTTGCTTCCGTTTTCCCTTTCTGCTGGTTACTGCCAACCGCCCTATTTTGGGATTGAGTATCTTGTGTCCCACAGTCTGTTTCCCGTGATTGATGGTGATCCTTTATCACACGAGTAAGCTTTCTGTATGGTAGATTTTTTCCTCAAGCACTTACCAGCTTTTGTAATCTTGTGGCATATTTTAGGCTGTTTATGGCGTTATTCCCCCCTTTTTTTGCTTTCAGTTTAGTGCACTTTGGCAGATTCTGCTGTGGGACTGTTCCGCTTGCATCTTCATGTTCGTGGGAGTTGGAGATTGGGGTTGTTCTACCCCATTTTCCTGATTTAAACCATCTTTCAATGTGTCAATCTTTGAACAACTGCCTCCGAAATAGGTAGGCTAGGTACAGATTATTTGCCTCGGTGCTGGTCATTTTTAAATTAATTTTCCATTATACAGGTGGTGGTTTTTTAGGCATGCAGTGGTTCTGCATGTGGACATGGGGGTGCCCTCACCTTTTGCATCAGGCACTGCAGGCTGTGGGAAGCTAAGGTTTCTGCCTTCCCGCTGCCTCTTTTCAATTATATACCGGAATTTACTGGGTATATTTTTCTTTGGATTAAGTTGCCTTTTGTAAAGAATATGCATAATGAATGTTGCCCTCAAGAATGTTTTTTCTTTGCATTTTTAGCATTTTTAGTGCTTTGATTTCTCCAAATGAAGATGTTTTTGAATATATATTTGTCAAAACCGGTTGGGATTTGTTTATTGCAGCTCCTGTGAGAAACCTGATGGGTCTCACCTGCTAATTCCCGGCGATCTGTCATCCAGGTGGCCAGGACACAGCAATTGCTTTTGGATCCAGTTCCTGGTAGTGGGCAAGTGCAGGAGGATCACCTGGGTGAGGGGTCTTCGGTGAGTGGAAGTGGGTCACTGGATGGCGAGATGCGGTTTACCCTTCCCTGTAACACCTTTACCCCATCCTACCAGGTAGGATAATTAGGCAACTCTACCACCCCCCCACACCCACTTCCCAACACGAAAACTTTCTCACCAACCGCTCACTGTGAGAGAAAATGTATACCTGACATGTCCCAATGCAATGGTCAGGTAGGGTCAGGCAATTACTGACCATTACACAGGCAGAGCACGAAAGCACACTCTGAGCAAGGCAAAGCACATGAGGAAGCAGCAGTTCCAAGATGGCAGTTTAATACAAGGTAAAAGTCAGCAAGTCCGAAGAAGATCGCAAGGAGGGAAGTGCCCTTGACCTTTTCAATGAAAAACAGTTACTTTCATAAACCTTCGAGAATAAAAAACGTAAGACCCGGAATCAAAGCTGAAGAATCCTGCATTGTGTGTGGGAGGTACCCGGGGTTCTCCCGTGTCGATAGTCAAGTCGGGAGACTCATTTGCCACTGTGGGACTGTCCTTGGTTTGTACAACAAAGCAGCGCCAGTGAAATCAGCACAACTGGTGAGTTGGGGAGACTGATACCAGACTGGTCTGTGTTGAAGCCAAGGTTGCAAGCAGCAACATTGTATAGTGAAAACTAAAGAGAACAGTGTTTGAAGCATATGTGGCAAGTGATGCAAGCACAATTAAACAGCACTGAGTGATTGAACTTTGAAGCCAACATACAATACCATAGACAGAGTGGTCCAGCACCACGTGGGTGCTCATCCGTAGGTCTATGTTAGGTATTCAGCTGAAAGGTGGCAAATGTGAAGAGTGATAAAGAATTTTGAAGTTGTCCTGTAAAGCAAAACCCTGTGCAAATTCTAAAGTCTTCGATAGTTGATGAAAAAGATTATGAAGTTGGTTCGAGCCCGGCGGAGGGAGATCAGCTAAAGGCTTTTGGTTAAAGCAAGTTTGTGTAAAGTTATATTGGAAATTGGAATTAGTCCAAGCCCAGCGGAGGGAGACTAGTTGAACATTGTGTTAAAAAGGGATCTGAGTCCGACTGAGGGGGATCCAAGATCTGAGCCCGACTGAGGGGGCTCCGGGGTGAACCGTGAGCCACCCGAAAAAGAATATCCTACAGAGGAAAATAACGTATCATTTGTTTTCAGCATCAGGCCCTCTGAATAAAGAGACTTTGAAAGGCAAAGAGACTTGGGCACAGATCCTTATGCTGGTGATTGAACTGTATCCTCGGGCTAGAGAAGCCAGATATTTTGCTAAGCTCGAGTGTACAGCATTGTCCCATGCTGAAAACGTGGGGAAGGGAGGCCAACCACCTGAACATCCTGACATATCATTTTGTGAACACTTTTTTCTTTTTTGTAACATTGTTTCTCACACTATTTCTATTTAGAGGCAAGGATTGACAATAGGTTTGTTAGTATAGGCCCTTTTATTTTTGACAACACACCACTAGGACTGCATTATTATTATTTGATGGTCGTAGCTTGCTCGCATATGTAGATTTAGGATTAGATAGGTGTTTTTCCAACCCTTGTTTTTAAGTTCAATAAACACCCTTGAACTGTGGTCACTGTCTTACTGATGATACCCTGCCTTTCTTACAGGCTGTATAAGTTGGTGGGCAACCCTAGCTTTTTTAACTGAATATTTATGTTCAAACATTGTTACATTGCAAATGATGTGTTACTGTATATAATTGTACAGTTCTTTTGGGGATGTTGTTTGCTTTGTATGAATGGTATGGTTGAGTACATTGTTTTCATAATTGACACATAAGGTGCATGTTTTATTTTTTAATTGTGTGCTAATAGTGGGCAGTTCATTGGTAATTGACTTTGTCTTTGAAATGACTGTATGATTAATTTTTCATTTTGTAATAAAAAAAGAATAAGCTCTTTGAATAAATACAATATAGAATCTTTGTTCAGTTCCTCTCTATCAGTACTAAATTGGGCAGCTATAAGTCAGAACTAGAGAACAAAAAAATAAGAAAGTTAAAACGTGACACTTATGATTATCACAACGACGAGGTTTAAACAAGGATGGACCGATATAGGGATCAGGCTAGCTAATTTAACAGGAACAGATTAACTGAACTGTCCAGCTCAGAATCAGATACAAGCACACAGGACATCACAGTTCATACTGATCTACAATTAGTATCGAACGGGGGAACAAGAACACACAACGCATCCTCTAGTAGCAGACCTAGTGAAAGGGTACTTACACCACTAAGAAATACTTTTTTAGATCCAGTCGTGCAACAAAAAGAACCAGAAGGGGCAGGAGAAAGAAGAAGGCAGCTCCGACCACATCACAGATAACCTTTGAGAAAAACATAGTTATTAACTTATACAGGAGACTTCTCAGTACATTCAAAATTCAAAGGTTACAAAAGGGACTTAATTTTGTTCCAACATATAGTTCAAATATGTTCCATACTAAGGTGGAGCTGTTCAAGTGTGTTCGTAAATTAAAATTGAAGGCATTCTTTTCCAACTTTGATAGTCAGGATACCATGACTAGTAGTTCGGATGAAACTAAATACCTGGAGTTAAAATTAAAAAGTAAATTCATGCCCCACTACCGCATGGTACCATAGATGAATATCATGAGTCAATATTGAAAGACTCGTAGAAGCTTTCATTCAGTACACCTACATTTAGGAATCACAGCAAGAAAGAGCAGAGCATTATTAGGGGTTTGTACAAAGATGAAAAAATAAATATCCACCCAGCAGACATAGGGGGGGCATGAGTTATCTTAAGTACAGAGGATTATGAGCAGGAATGTGGAAATCAATTCAGTGACCTAACTACATATGCAACTTTAAATCATGACCCAACACAGACTATCTTAGAGAATTTGAAAACTCTTCTGGATCTAGCTGAAAGTTATGAGTGGATTAATGGCAAAACCAAGTCCTTTTTGCAGAAAATATATCTGAAAGTACCTCGTTTGTATTTGTTACCTAAGGTGCATACATCTATGGACAATCCCCCTCTTGAACCAATAGTTTCAACCACAGATGGAATTCTGCAGCTTTTGGGGATATATGTAGAAACCAGGCTCGGACTGGCCTATAGGGCAATAGGCCCATGGCTGAACCAAAAACGCAAAATGCTGGCGTGGGCTAGTTTTTCAGTCACAGTGGGCCACTTTTTTGGCAAATGTGGGCCAGTCTGATGAGTTACTTCACTATGCGGCTAGTAGTTTTGACCAATGTTGCTGAACAAATATTCTTTAGAATGCATAATTTGCATCAGATTTCATCAAAAAACTCCCCCTTGGGTACTATTCAAACAGTGTCACAAAAGGAATGAATAGCCATTTGCAACTTTGGGCCACTTTTTCATTGGTGCCCGAGATTATTTTAAGGCCCAATCCGACCCTGGTAGAAATGATCTTACAACCACTGATAGAGAAAAATAATGTACATGTTCGGGACACAACACACTTCCTTAACATTATTAACTCACTTTTATTTTATTTTATTGTGTTTTGGTTTATCATAAACCTTTAATACACACATCTAACAAAAACAAAATAATTCCTTCATTATTCATTAACTCTAGAACTTCACTTTACATGTCACATTTACCATCCAATCTTATTTACATTTTAGGTATATATGTTACATTTCTCAGGAAATTAATTTAGAAATTCTTCATCTAGAATGCTAACCAAAAAAGAATTTTGTCGGTTTTTCACGTAGTGAGAACAAACTCCACCATTCATCTATTGACAAAGTACTAGTCTTGTCGACATGGGCTGCTAGAAAATGTGTTCTTACTGCTTTTAATGCAGGACATATGGTGATTACGTATTTAAGTGTTTCCACATAATCAGCAGCTGTACAAAATCGACATATGGCATAGTCGTAGTTCCTGCTCTTTTGTCGATTTAGATGTTGCTTCGTTGCAAAAAGGTTTAGTCTTAGTCTTAGTCGAAGGAACTGGTTACGATTGTACCTACTTGGGAATTTTCGCAGGTAGTCCAAGGTGGATTTCAGTGCTCTCGCTTCATGTGTCAAGTCTAGCATCAGTTTGGTTTGAGCTTTAAGATTCAGTGTTTCTATCCAATTTTGTTTTGAAAGTTTCTGTTTTACCGCACAAGGGCTAGTCAGCAAAACTTCCAGTGAAGTGTCCAAATGTCTTAGATGGAATAAACATTTGTCATACCATTTTTTTAGCAAGCAAGGATATGGACCGATCCTTGTGTCCTCAAGGAGTTAAAATGGCAGCGCTACATCGGCTGTAGTAAATTTCCTTAGGAAGGATAGAGATTTCCACACGACAATTGAATTAAGAGATTGCAGTCCTAGTTTTGCTCGAATCGCAGTCACTGATAGACTTCTCGGTAGATTAAGAACGTTTTTGCAAAATTTTCCCTCGAGTACATTCCAGATCTTCCACGAAAGGTTTAAGCAGCTTCACCCCATATGTTGGGATTGACACCACTTTTGTTTGTAGAATAGTATCAGGGGAATCATAGAGAACTTCCCATACCTTGCTTGTAGAATGACACCTTGCATTGCCAACATTTTGGTTTTATTTTGAAGTTCCAGCAGCCAAGGCTTTTCTCCCAGGGTTTGAATCTACCTGTTGGAGCTGTTCATGCCCTACTTTCCACTGGAAATGACTACCTCTTTTCCTGATATTGACGCCAAATGAGACAATTTGGGATTTCTCAATATTTATTGTCAAGTCATTTGCATTCATATATTGTTGAAGTGAATTCAACAGGCGTTGCAATCCAATTTGAGTTTGGCTCATCAGCACTAGATCATCCGCATAAATCATTGATGCCAGAGCTTGATTATTAATCTTCGGCAGTTGATTGTTTACAGATTCAAGTGCTGTTGGCAAATCTGCTAGGTATAAATTAAAGAGTGTTGCAGCCAATGGTCAACCTTGTTGTTTGCCTTTCTCAAACTTCATTTCTCTTGAAAGTGGACCTTCATTATTCAGTCTTATGCGCATTGTTGTATTAGTATGAAAGGCCTTGATCGCTTGAAGCAAATCGGATGAACAACGCCAAGTCCACAGTTTGCCCATAATCTTGCACAGTTTACGCTGTCAAATGCTTGTTTTAAGTTGATAAATGCCAAAAACAAATTTGATTTTTGTTTTGGTGCTTGCAGCTTCAATATGCTGAGTAGAAAGAGCTGATGCCTTTTGTAAAACCTGTTTGTCAGTGGTATTTGTTCATTTGCCCATCTAGTCCGTATTTTTGTAAGTTTGAAGCAAATAGTTTACCATTTATGTCCAATAACGCAATTGGTCTATAGTTAGCTGGATTTGCTCTGTCTTCTCTCTTAAAAATCGGTACAACAATAGCAGTTGTCCATGATGTTGGTAACTCACCACAACTGATAATATGGTTGACGAGAGAAGCAATGAAAATGGTCCAATTATCTGGATCGTCTTTTAAGATGTTATTTGTGAGCCCATCTGGGCCTGCTGCATTAGACGTCTTTAACTTTTTGATCTCATCTTTAATAACATCAGCGCTGAAGCGAATATTCCACACCTTTGTTGAGTTTTTTGCCCACTTCTCAGTAGAGTCCGTTGATTTTGCAAATACTTTAGAGTAGTGGTCAACCCAGACTTGTTCAGATACATCGCTTCTCAAATAGGCTTGTTGGTTTAGGGTTATTTTGTTAATTATTGCCCATGTGTTTTTAGTATTCGGGTTGCAGATCGCTTTCAACATCACTTCTGCTTGCTCCTGATCATGCTGCATTTTAAAGATAATTAGCCAATTCTTACACCGCTGTCATGTTGCAGCTACTGGATTTTTTATCTGTTTAATGTCTGCTCAAAGACATTTCCGCTGCTCAATTACATTGATACTAAATTGGTGCTTTCGTTGAAGAAGGGTATGTTTGAGACCTGTATTTACAACCCAAAAACTTGCAACTAGAGCAGCATAGCATAAACCAAGTTTGTGGGCTTCACATAACTCAAGGTATTGCTTAGGGATTGAGTGAAGATCTTTTTTAGTAAATTGTATACGGTTTCCACTTTGATTGGACATGATGTTAGGCCCAGGTTGATGTAACAGATGTTGTGCGTAGTTCAATTTCTAAGTGAAGATCAGGGGGTTGTGATCACTACTTGTTTGTTTGATGATTTCAAGTTCTTCGGTGTTATGGGCAAACTTTATTGAAGACCATATATAAACAATTGTGGATGCTGAGTTTTTGCCGCTCCATGTTACTTTTCCTGGAACATCTCCGGCTGTTTTGCCATTCAGCATGTAGCAATTACGGGTTTTAAATTCTTGCATCCACATTTGACTTCTGGATGACGTCTTACTTCAACTTGTTAACAATGCTGTAAATGGCTTGCCCTCAGTATCCAGACATCTCACGTTTATATCTCCACTTCTTGTCATCTTGTTTTCAAGGCGAGCCATTGCCGCTGAGCTATCCTCCCGGGATCTGTTATGATTCGCAGTGCAGGCACACAGTGCAACAAGATCATTACATTCCTCCTATTTAGATTG
The DNA here is from genome assembly GCF_040938575.1 of Ambystoma mexicanum. NCBI lineage: Eukaryota > Metazoa > Chordata > Amphibia > Caudata > Ambystomatidae > Ambystoma > Ambystoma mexicanum. The sequence continues at coordinate 383,247,736 of NC_090938.1, forward strand.
CCTTAATTACGTGGGCTCAGGACATTTTCCAGGTAGATTTTCACAACCACCTCCATTCTGCCACCTGCTGAACTTGGTATATTCTGCGTCAGCACTGCATTTGGCCTTTCCCTCTCACTGGGTTCTTTTAGATTTAGATCGTTAGATGTTAAAGCTCTGTTGTTGTTCCATTTTGGGGGGGATTTAATTGCCTTGGTTGTAAAGCTTGACGTCGCCCAGAGAGCGTTAAAAAGGCTGATGGACTTTCGCTTTGATTTGCATTGTGAGCCTCAATTATTCATTCCGACGTACTCCTAGTCATGGCAGCTGATATTATACCACTTGGCTCACTAGTGGTCATCTTTGATTCTGGTAGGGGCTCAGAATGACTTTCCTCTAATTCGTCTGGATCCTCTAAATATTGTGCTAGATCATCAATTAGATCAATATCGTCTAGGTTACAGTCCTCAGATATCGATCAAATTTCATCCAGTTCTTGTGATTTGTTCAATAGCGAGGTGTTGATTCGTTTTGAACCTTATATGGTGACGCAGGTACATTTCTCAGACGTGATTCCTCTGCTTTTCTGTCCAATCTGTAGCTCACAGATCTCACTGTTTAGAGCATGCAGGCAGTGTTGTCAGGTTTCTGAGAAATGCTCACGATCCATTCAAATTGAACCTGGGACCAGTTTTAATATTCTTGTTTTTTTTGGCAGTTAATGCAGCTGTTTCTGTGGCCCTACTATTGGGTATCGATATATATTTCAATGATCATTTTTTTAAATATTGGAAACATTTCCTCATTCTTTCTAGTTTGCTGTTCTTGTCGGCTGATGTTGAAGGTTGTATTGCTTAAGTTGCTGTTGCAGGCAATCGGCTGTATGCCACTATTGGACATAATTCTGTTTTGTAGTGGACTTTTCTCCTGACTAGTGGCAACTTTCTGACTTTTGGATGCATCAGCCGAAGTACCCTTACTCAGAGACAAGTGGCCCATGTGCGGTTTTCCTTGTGGGACTCTCTCTGCTCTGGGCTCCCGTTGTCTTATAATGGAGTCTGACTGTCGAACTTAAATGTCATCTTTTTTCAGGTTTTCCGTAGCACCAATTGTTCACCATTTATGGATGTGTTTGTGGGAATTCTTACAGTTGCATCCTGATGATGCTTTCTAATCCATTTTATGGAATCCAATAGCGCTGCCATCATAGTAACTCTTTCAGTGTGGTCACCACTTGCTATGTCACACAAGCGTGCCTGCCAATTCGCTGAGGTTTCCACCTCAAAGTCGAGTCTTGCTTACACCTTATTAGTAAACGTCTCAAGGTACAGCAGTTTTGTATGCATCATAGCAAGTAATTTGATATTATCTTTGATATTGTCATTGATTGTTTCAGATAGTTTCAGATATGGTGTGAGCGAGATAGACAGTGCCACCATTACGTTGTTGTGGATCTGGATGCCAGGAGCCACAGTAACTGGGTTTTATCTTTGGTGTGGTCATTTATCAGGTGCGATTGTAACTCACTTGTCATAAAACCAGAACATACTTTGATAACTGTGGATGTAAAAGGTCTCTGCACTTTTATCCGTCATGATTTGGGACAAACTGCAGTAGAATGGCTGCTTCTGAAAGAAAATGATGTTGGTGTACCTTGCACCTAAAATATTTATAAAGTGTTTATGGGACTTTATTGCAGAGAACTCCTACTTTAGACACAATTCAAAGTTCTATTTAGAGCTAATTGGCACTGCCATGGGCGCAACAATGGATTATTTAAATTGCTTTATGCTGAAATTTGAACACAATCACATAATCCACCATCCCATATGGCATAAATATCTGAGACGCTGGGGTCGATACATCGATGATGTTTTCATGGTTTGGAATGATACCACTGAGATATTATACAGTTTCTGGGAAAATCTGAATATCATTGACAATAGAATACAGTTCACCCATGAGATTGGCAACCCAGGGTTACATTTCCTTGATGTTCAGATAACACCAGAAGCTCCAGGTTTCATTACCACATTGCACCATAAGCCAACTGATCTTACCAATATCTTACACAGGATGAGTTTTCACTCTACGTCCTCTTTATGAAGCCTTGCATACAGTCTACTACTTTGCATCAAAATAATTGTGAATTACAATAAGTGTAGATTAGAATTTGATGACATGACTAGGAAGTTTGAAGAACAAGGTACCGTAATGAAGAACTAGAGGAAGCTATAACCAGGGCAGAGGCCTGTGACTGAACCTCATTATTGGCAAGTAGTAATACAACTACGAGTAAGGATAGCATTCCGGTGGTTTATGTTAGTAAATGCAGCACTCAATCAGCTTGCATAAAGAAACATTGGTAGATTTTATCCTGTGACAGTAAATTACAGACACTTTTCGATGAGAAACCTATTTTTGCTTATCAGAGAAGCAGCAATATGAGGGACCTACTATTGAACACTAAACCTAAGATTAATACAATACCTAAACCTAAGCAGATAGGTTCATTTTCCTGTCTGTCATCTTAAAGTTGCAATAATATCATTAAAGGGCAATATGTGACACATCCCAGCACAGGAGAGATGATTAAATTACATTTTGCAGCATGCAATACCAACAGTGATATATATTCTCTTAAATGTCCCTGTGGCCTGATTTATGTTGGTCAGACTTCCCGTAAGGCAAGGATTAGATGCAATGAGCACGAGTCGAATATTAGACTACGCAATTGTAACTCATGGTGAGACATTTTGAACAACAGCAACACCAGCTGTCCCAGATAAGATTTCAGATTTTGGAGGGTAGTAGATGCCACTGACTTGAGGATGAGTATCAATGAGAAACTTGAGCAGAGAGAATCATAGTTGATACATAGACTTGAGCGAGTTATTCCAGGGCAACTCAATGAAGAATGGAATCTTTATTGTTTTTGTAACTACCACATTGATGTTGAATCTCTGATTGGATTTACAACATGTGTTTTTTTCAAAATTAATACAGGCTATCTTAACAACTATTGGAATAATGGATACCCAGTGGGGATATTTATGACCATGATTATATGAGTATGACATATACAATGCACTGGGATTGAACTTTTTATGATGAAGGATCTATGGTTGGAAACCATGTCTGTATTCCTAAAGTTATAATCATTAGGATTTTGAGCAATCTGTTATACAGTATACCTGCTGTGTGACAACATACATCTTGAACAAGTTCTATGTTATTTCTAACATATTTATGCCATTTTATACCGATAATGTAACTGCATTTATATTGGATTCCCACCATACCCATGTGAGCAAAGCATGATGATGGAAGATTAGAAAGGTTTGCAGTAATATGATACGTTGATGGAATCTCATATTTAAACAAAACCGAAATAAATATTCTTTTAACGACAGGACTGGCACAATATGATAGGTGCAATGAGGTCAAGTGGTGGCATGATGTAACACGCCTGCCCACCATCTTTGTTTGATTTTTTATTTTATTTATTTGCATTTGGCTAAATCAAATAATTCAACCTTTCCCAAAACATTTAAAATTCCACCCATATTGAGAGAAAAAAGAAAAAAAGAAACAAAATAATATAATACAAAGTAAATACATGACACAACAATACAATACATCATCAATCATCAATTATATACACACAGCTATAAAATTACCTCCAAGTAATTTAAGGAATCCTAATTCAAGTTTCAACGTTTTATAAATCCCCCAACATCGATTACTACCATGGTAGGATGACCCCTCAACAGTCTGCCCCATACATTCTCCATGTTAATCCAATCCAGTCTTCGAATGAACTACCCAAAGTACAGTTATCGAAGAGCAGTCAAGGACATACATTTCAGCAGCAATTGCTGCATAATTGCTTCCATATTAGAGTCCTGACAAAATCTCCAAAATGCATTATCCTTCAAAATGATTCCTCTGCAAGCCAAGATTTGGCTGGTAGGGAAGATATCCAATTTAAATCTAAGAAAGTCACTACTTAGGGACTTAAACGGATAAAGATTTGGGTATGGTGCAACAATCCCTAGTTTCTTGTGGTCTTCATTAAATGACCAAGGGGTCGATAAGCATGAAAAGTATCCACAGTATAGACCCACTCCGACCTAAAAAGCTATTTTTTAACAGAGCAAGGTTTACCAATAAGCTTGGACACCAAGCCTAATTCAAGGAGTAAGTTGTTACAACAGAAAATGAGATCGTTCCCACAATTCGCCCTTTTATCCAACATGTATTTTTGCAGATTTTCATATAGAGCAACTTTTGGGGGATCTGACATGGTCCGACACATTGATAGAATACGCCAGTCTGAATGCACCCAAAGGGATTTTAGCCCTAAATCATATCTGATAATTGATATGGGAATGCAATCTGGTAAACAAAGGGATTTTCGCCAAATGAGACCATACAGTAACGTGAGTTTCTCCGAAATCCAAATAGGTAAGATTTCCACTCCATATAACAACTTATGGACAATTTTCCCTTCATAGAATTTCAACATCGGTTGCACAGAGCATTTCCCATATTTAGATCTGATCTTTAGCAATTGACTAAGGACTGACAGCCTTCACTGTCGAGAGAAAACAGTGGACATTTGTTGATGAAAAGCAGATGAGAAAGGGTATAGGTTCCGTGAGTAGTGGGTGGACCGTGTTGTCCGACAACTGTGTCTAGACAGAGTGGCCCTTTTGATAGAAGCTAATTAAAGTGATTATAGCTTGTGTTTTGCCACAGTTGCTCAAGTGATTTTGAAGTCAAGAGACAGAGCTATTTTGGTAAACCAGTGAAAAACATTGCTGACAAGGGAGTTGAGAAGTGTCCCAAGGAATTGTGTTGTTTTGAAGAGCTGAAAGATTTGTATCTTTTGTTTAAAAGCTGGAAGATTTGAACTCATGGGGAAGGGAACCCCGATACTTTGTGAACAGTGTTGAACTTGTGGAAGGGGAGCTGATTGCAAGACAGGAGCTGGAAGAAGCTCAGAACTTTAATTTTGAACTCTTTTAATTTTTGATGCTGACATGCCTACACATTGTATGCATTTATTGTGAGGGCAAGTATAGGTTTTGGATGCAGACTGACTTTTATTTATTTATTTGAATGTATAAAGCGGCACTGGGGCATTGTGGCGCTGTTACAGCAGTGCTTACTTAGTTACACAGAAAAAGACAAGAACACCTGTCTGTGGTTCTTGGTAACATTGAGAAATACATTGACAAAAGATAGTAATTAAATTACAAAGGACAGCAAGAAGTGCCGAGATACAGGCAGTGGGATGGAGGTAACAAAGAGAGCTAGCGGGGGCAGGAGGCCTCCTCGTGGAAGCAGGGTGAGTGAACTACACTACCCCCCACAAAACAACACTCTTAGGTGAGCTAGTTGAAGAGTTTGGTTTTGAGCGATTTGCGGAAAGCTAGATGTCTTGTTTCAGAGGGTTGTGGGGATGGCGTTCCAATACTTGGGAGCAAGGAACGTGAAGCATGCCCCTCCTGCTTTGGCCCTTTTGAAGATGGGGATTTTTAGCTGGTTGGAGTGGAATGACTTTATGGGTCTGGATGATGTTGCTCTGGTGATTTTTTTCTGTCAGATAAGGGGGGCTGAGAGTGAGAGGCATTTGTGTGTTAAGGACAATGTCTTGAAGAGTATCCTTTCTTTGACTGGCAGCCAATGTGCTTTTTGTCTGGCACTGGCAATGTGCTCTCTTTTGAAAATGCTGAGGGCAGCCCTTAGCACATTATTTTGAATCACTTGAGTCGGTTCATTTTTGGAGGAAGTGCCGGAAAATAAGATGTTACAGTAATCTAGTTTGGCTCCAATAGTGGCTCTCACAATGGAGAGGCAATTTGATGCGGATAAGTATGGTTTCACCGCATCTACTAGTTTTGTTGTTTAACAGTGCCTGAGGAAGCAATGGCACTGACTTGGGAGTCATTGAGAGCGTGGAGTCAATGTACACCCCAAGAGTTTTGACTGCTGCTTAGACCAGAATTTGGGAGTTGTCAATGCTGAAGGAATTGTACTGTTTGTCAAGTTTGTTGAGCGTTTACTTAGGGCCAACTATGAGGAGCTCAGTTTTATTGCCATTGAGGCATAATCCGTTGGCTGCCATCCAGGCTTCAATGGTGGTGTAGATTTTACATAGTGCGTCTGCATCTGTTTCATAAGATCCAGTGATAGGAAGGAGCTCTTGGGTATCAACGGCATAGTTTGTGTATGCTCTGCCGGGATTGTCTAGATTGTTGAAGAGCGGTAGAGTAAAGAGATTGTACAGTGTGGGAGATGTGCATGAGCCCTGTGGGACTCCGCAATGCATGGTGGTAGGATCAGCGCATGCCTGCTATGCGAATACCTTCATGGCTCTCCCTTCAAGGAAGGAGGTAACCCAGTCAGTAGCTTCCTGAGAGAATTGGACAGAATTAATGAGGTGTCTGCAGAGTGTTGAGTGGTCCACCAAGTCAAGTTCTGCCGACAGGTCAAGAAGGACGAGAAGCGCGGGCTTTCCTTCATCTATTATGTCACCTAGTTGGTTCTTAAGGTCCAGAAGGGCAATTTCGGTCCTGTGACCAGGGCGGAAACCTGATTGCCTCTTCCCTAGGATATTGTTAGATTGTAGTAAGTGTTGGATCTGATTGTATGCAGCTTTGACCAGGATTTTCAACAGAAGGGGCACAGTGGTAAAGGGCCTGTAGTTGTTTGGTGACGCTGGGTCTAAGGATGGTTTCTTCAGGAGAGCGCAAAACCATGCCTCCTTCAGGCATGATGGGACAAAGCTGGAGGCGAGACAGGCATTTATGAATGCTGTTAGGAAGGGTGTTAGAATGTCTGCGCAATGTTTGAAGAGATAAGCCGCGCAAATATCACCCTTCCAATCGGATGGTTTTATGTTTTTCATGATGGCTAGTACTTCTGATTCAGAGACGTCTCTAAAGCGTGTTTTCTTCTGTGGAGTGGGGATTGCCAGATGGTAGGGTGGGCAGGTCAGATTTGGGTAGGGCAGCGATGTGTGATTTGATCTTGCTCTTTAGGAGTTCAGTTTTATTGAGCATGGCAGACTGGATGCTGGAGCACCAGGATTCATCTTCAATCAGATTTTGTGTGCTAGTAGTGTCTGGGCTGGCTAGCTCCTTAAAAATGGCAAATAGTTATTTTGATTCAGATTTGGCATTAGTTATTCTCAAATTATAAGAAGCGTATTTGACTGCTGTGATGCTTTTTTTGTACTGGGCGGCAAGTTTCTTGTAGGCCATTAGGGTGGTTTCCTGTGGGCTAGATTGCCAGTTGCTGAGCGCAATGTGTTTGAGGGAACCTAGTTCTCTAAGTTCTGTTGTGAACCAGGAATTAGCGTGCCATTTTCTTTTTGCTTTCTTTTTTTTACAAGAGGGGCAATAGCATCTACTGCTTCTCTGATTGTCTGATTGTAAAGATCTGCCAGGGCAGTTGGGTCCTTGGAACACGGAGGCTTGAGGGCAGAGATCTCTAGGAGGGGCGGGATATTGTTGTTTGTTAGTTTATGTGTGCTTCTAGCAAAGGCAGGTGGTGAAGGAGTGATAGGTGTAGTGGTTTTAAAGGTGGCAGGGATGGAGAAGTGGATAAGGTGGTGGTCCGCCCACAGACAGGGGGTGTTTGAACTGATGTCCTCATTGCAGTTTTGGCCCGCTACCCAGTCTAGGGTTCGTCCTTTGGAGTGATTGGGGCTAGAGATTTGTTGTATGAATCCCAAGTCCAAAAGCGCTTTGGCCAAAGATTCTGCTTGTTTGTCCTTTGTGTCATTGAGGCCAAGGTTTAGGTGAACCAATAACATTGATTTAGTAGTGTTTTTTAGGTTGTTGCTTAGAAGATGGAGAAGGTTTTCCTGAAAGTCAAGTAGAGGGCAGGGCGCCTGGTAGATAATGTGGATGGCAATCATGCAGTTTGGCGAGAGGGACAGTTTCACGGTTATGGCATCTGCATTATCCCCTATTGGGGAGTTGGTTTGTCTAATTGAAAGGGAATCCTTAACTATAAGTGCCACTCCCCCTCCTTTAGAGAGCAGTTTGTCCTGCCAGAGTAGGGTGTATCCTGGTGGGAGGGCTTTTGATTTGTACTTCATGACGCAGACTATCCTTAGTTTCCTTTAGGTAGGGAAATCACACCTTCGCATAGGGCAAGTTAGGCCTTACTCCATCCTGACATTTACATTAAAATAAAGTTTGTTAAGAAAACTTGAACCTGTTGTCTGTGTCTGACTCATGATGCCTTTGCAAAGTGAATATCCCAATCAAGATATCCTCCTTTTTTTGGAGCTCCAGGGATTACTCACCAAACTAGTATGGGTGCGAAGCAACCAAGGGTGAGATGCGAGACATTAGCGCAACCACTGGACAGGGGTGGACTTGGGTTAATGGACCAGGAGCTATATTATCTTATAGCACAGGTCTCGATTGCTTGCTACTGGTACTCCCCCATGTCTACCCATCACATGTGACGATAGAGAGAGCTTTAAGATACCCTAACTTAACCAATGCTATAATAGAAAAGCCTGACTGCTTCACTACTGAGATAGATACTGTTGAGACGACCGTCTGGCCATGCAGGAAATTACACAAGTACCTTGCTGCTAGCCCATGCATCTCCTCCCAGATATTCCTACATAAGATTGGGGGTGTTCCCATAACTATTGAAACAACCTTACAGAAAGGTTTTGCATGTCTAGGAATGGTGAAACCTGAGGACGTTTTCCCAGGGGTCACTTCAATACATATGAAAGCCTGAGGGAACTAGGGGGTGAGAACAGCCTGTATGCATTTAGGTACAAAAGCCTACAGTCCTCCCTGAGAAGCATGGTTCACGCCTTTCCCTCCTTGCCTCTAGAGAGCCCCATTTCCAAACGTTATACTGTATACAGCTTGTCAAATTTGATATCTCATCACTCTACAAACTAGAATTAACCACCTGAAAGCAACTGTCGGTTGCCAGATGAAGGGGGGATAGCTCTTTTGACATGGAATTTCAGTTTTAGCCATGTGTAGTTATGTTTAGGGCATGGTATTTTGAACAATATTCCAAGTCATGAACGCTTTAATGTGAGGACATAGTTAGGTTCCTTAAATGCGAGCACTGTTTTCAAATGCTTTTGATACATTCAGGTAAAAGAGTAGGATTCACAGGTAAATGCAGTATATAGCGTTGGTACGAATTTCCGGGCACAACACCAGACCATTATTTTATCTTTGTGATGGTTCTTGCGGGTACATCACGTAAACCAAGTCACTGAATGTATTCACATCTTTTCTGGGAAGTATTCCAAAGTGCCTCAGTAATACTAAATAAAAATGATATTGAAAGAACTGCAGATAACAACAGAACTTCCTCTGAAGTTTGGAGTTGCTGAGCAGCTTGTATAAGTGGGTGAAAGGTGCATTAGCTGCATTAGGCATGCTCTCAACATAAACACGCTTTTTACTTCCTATAAAAGATGCTTTACACATATACTAGACCAGTGAGCTAAACGGCTTTTTGGGACTCAACCGCTTTTTGCTCCCGTTGGATACGTATACTAATAAGGGGAGTTGACAGTTTAAGCCCAGATCACAAAAAAGGGATGCTTCATAAATCAGGGCAGGAGATTTGCTGCGTGCGGACCAGATGGAAGTTGACAGAGGAGGCAGACTGATGGCTGGAAGGACCAAGTGAGAGGGAGAAGCAATGGGCCCATTATCCTCTATGCAGAGGGGAGATGTTGAAGTCCCTCCTTGTTTCCTTGCTGGTTTTTAAGTCACTACATTGGATTTGTATCTGTTTTGAGGGATGAGTCCCTAACAGACTCTGTCCTGTCCATTGGCTTTTGAGCATAACTATTGATTTTAATTGAGCTGTATGGGGAATATTGTTGCATTAGCCCCCGCCTACCCGCCATTTCCACCCAGGCAAATAGGCTCACCACCTGTGAACAGATCTTATTCTTGATTGGCTACAGGCTGGCACCATGGTTAATCCCAATTGACATTATTTGTTTTCGAAGCATTATTTCCTATTTTTCTGCTTTTGTGACAAAAAAAAGACCATGGTGTTCTGATAGGTGGTTTTCAATATTTTGGAGAATTTCTCTTGGATTGTAGACAGCTCTGGGCATCTATTCTTTACCAAACCTCTCACCTCCCTAATGTATGAATTGGAATGGTCTCTACAACCAGAAGCAGATGTAGCAGTATCAGACATCCTGTGTTGGCTGTTTGCAGATGTACTATACAGTGATGCAAGTGCTGTTCCAGCAGTTGGGACACACTCTAAGTATTCTGCTGCATGTGCTGCTTTAAAAGGGTGATTCAATCATAACAATGAGTTTGAACACCAGGATCCACAAACAAAACCTTTAGGGGATACATCACCTCAGAAGTTCCATGGCCTCCTCCTTGCATTGAAACAAACTTATCCACAAAACCCCACTCTAATTGTATTTGATTCAAACTATGTAGTACAAGGTTATCATTTTGACCTTCAATGGTGGAAAGTCAACTCATTCAGAGATTCTAAAGGCAAGCCAATACTTTCAAAACAAATTTGGCAAACAGTATGGGACATCAAAAAGGCTAGACCTCTGATCTGGGTTATGCATACGAAAGCACACATAAGAGATTCTGTGCACAGTGGAAGTAATGTGCTTGCTGTTCAGTCTGCAAGACAGCGGACTGCGCAAAGTGGCAGCATTATTAACGGGCTCAGCTACATACATAGATTATTACATGAAAGGATGCTTGGATGCAAAGAGTCCTAACCCACCAGGGTACCCCACTACTTGTAACTACTGCAATGATAGTTACTATACCTAGGGTAAAAGGAGGCCTTGTTGACAAAACACTACCGAATAAGCAGGAAAGATTAAAATTAATCTCTGCAGCACATGCAAGTGTATCCACAACCAACTTTGGGATTTCAGCTACAATATGTCTCTTGCAGGATAGATATTGGTGGCCAGTGCTCAGTACAGCAGTACATAGCAAATTGCTCCACATGTTTGCAAACAACAGTGGACAATTCCTGAAAACCACCAGAAGCACACTAGTCCGGACAAAAGTGCCTTTTCAATGCATGTATATGGACCACATAGGCACACTGACACCCGTTAACAAGTACAAATGTTTGTTAGTTGTGGTGGACTTGTGCACAAGATTCACTTGGCTAATTCTCTAGAAGAAAGGTGATTGTAAGGAGGTCATACAGGGTTTGCTGTCCTTTGAAGCTACGACTGCTCCAAAATTAATCCAAGCTGACAATGTACCAGCCTTTTCAGACAAAGCTTTAAGAGAGGCCCTGTCAAGCTGGGGTTGTATTCTGCAGTTCTCTAACCCATTTTGCCCACAGGCTAATGGAGTCATAGGGAGAGCCTATGGGATAGTATAGCAAGCCTTGACTAAATGCATCCTTTCTTCTGGTGGTTATTGGGTGAATCATGTACCTATAGTGCAGCTTAGCATAAATAACTTGTCTTGTCTTTTGCAATGTGAGGGTTCAACACCTTATGAGTTGCTGTTTGGCACTTCTATGTATGTGCCTGACTTACACGATCCTTGTGGTTTTCTCACTAGGTCAGACTAGCTGCTTCTCATAAGTCTCCTGAGAGACTGCACCCATGAGGGAGAAGCATTTCCACAGCATCAAGACAAAGACAAGTCACAGATTCCATTGAAATCTTGGGACTATGTCTTAGAAAAGATCCATGATAAAGAAGCACGTGGACCGCACTACATACCTCCAGTGAAGGTACTGTGACAAATCTGTGGATGCCATCCCTTCTCCCCCGGGGGGAGGACCTTTCTCACGGGGCCAGGGTGGTGCATCCACAGTACAATAGTCCCCCTGGGGACTGGTGTACAGGGGGAGGATCTATCATGGTCATCGGGCCAAGATCACAGTCAGGGCCCAGTTGGACACAGTCCTGGCTCCTTTGGTGCTAGGCCCATAAATAACAGACAACAAGAAACATTTATTGGGGACAAAATGCTTTTATTGTAAGCATAGCACCTCATTCTGGGTTCAAAGTGCATTCAACATGGACCCTTTCATCACTTAAAGCAGCCCCAAGTGTACTCTGGGGTGAGGCTGCTATTCACTGGGTTGCCTTACACGTGCTGATTCACTAGGAGTGGCAGGGTGTGGCAGGCAAGCCAGCTTAGTGGGCATGCCCACGCTCACAGCTATATAAGCTGCTCCGATCCACTAGGCAGACGCTTCGCGTTATTCTGCACATCCATGCAGTGTAACGCTCACCGCTGCCTAGGATCTGAACTTACCTTGAAAATCCTTCTTCCTGCCTCCATACTCACCATCTGGGGAATCATCTCTCACCTGTGCACGTCTTCTTCACATCTTCTTGAGCGCCGAATTCATTTTGGCACCGCAGCTCACCTTAAAACCTTCCGGAGTGCCAAACTCTTCATCTTGGCACTGCAGCTCACCTTCAAACCTTCCGGAGCGCCGTACTCTTCATCTTAACAACACAGCTCACCTTCATGACTTCAGGTACGCTGAATTCTTCTTCTCGTCACCGCAGCACTACACGCTTCATCCGCGACCGCAGCACCTGCAAGAAAAAAATCCAAAAGCAAGGTTAGACATTAAAAATACTTTAAGTTTAATGTCGCGCTCCCATCCCATCTGCGCTTTACCTTAAACCATCACTCACCTGTTGTCGGACATTACGGTTTCATCTATCTTCCTCCCGGCCGCGTTCCGCCCCTCCACAGCTGCTGTTGAGCCGCAATTCCATCTACTAGGAAGAAAGCAGAAGAGAAAACGTTATTCAGGAAATAACAACAAAATTGAGAGCAATAATACAAGACAGAAAGTGTAAAGGAGAAAACCAGAAAGAGGAAAAGACAAAAGACATTGAGAAATACTTACTACCAATCAAGAGAAGAATAGTCACAGCTGGAATGGACTCTTACTCACCAGGGATCATTGAAGGAACTAGATCCCATCAACAAGCGCCCCAGCCAGATGCAGCAGGACGGAGAGTTCACCATCAATAAATACTATGAGCAGAGTCACCAAATGTCGCAGTCCACAGCCTATTCGCAGGGGGAGAGATCGGACGGGGGTGATCACATTCCTGGGAGGGCTGCAACCGTGCCCCGACGCCTCCGCAAAGTCCAGGTGAGAGTAACAGGATCACATGGGAGAGGAAGCCACTTATGGGATTAGGGACGAATGTTCACAGAGAACACAGTATATCTCCGCTTTGTCACCTCCTTCATCTTTGCTATAGCCAAACCCTCCTTCCCTTGTTACAAATAGCACTAATATCTTCAGTTGTATAACAAGCCAACTTTTTGCTAAGAAAATAACTAACACCCACACAAATCCAAATGGCCTTCCATTTATCTTTAATACAAGTACTGGGATGAAGCAGATGGCTAGGAATGCGAGGATTGAACCCTAGAACTTTGCTGAGCGGTCTAGTTTCCTGCTGAACCTGATTGGGACAAACTCATTCAAAATAGACAAGGGAGATTCCAAGATCGCCACCGACACCAGATAGATGTGTCGACGGTGCTCCCGAAACCTCCCAGCAATTTTAGGCGGTTCCACCACCCCGCAGCAGATGTAGGACCCCAAAAAGAAAGGAGAAAGCGGCGGAGGCAAGGATGGGCATAATAATAGCCTGGAAAAAGCACAGCAGACCCCATACAGAAATGCCATCATAAGGGAGCAGGAGAGTATGTACCACAACATGGTTTGCCCCGTGGAGCTCAGCGCCCTGCCAGAAAGGGGAGATCTAGTAGCTCGAGGAAAGGGGGGAATCCTCGGAAGCAGCGGTGGGCTGGTCGATGAATGACACGGCACACCGGCTGTCAACACGGGTTGCGGCGGATCTGAGAGTGGAGAGACCCGGAGGTCTGAGGGAGAAGGCGGCGGCAACAGGACCCCAGTAAGCGGTTCACCACATCTGAGGGGACCGAGCGGAGAGGACTCTGAGTGCTGGCAGCAGGGTGCCCGGAAACTGGGACAATCCATCCAAGGGGTCGGCAAGAAGAAGCAGAGCGAAGTGGTGGATGTGCAATCCAAGTGAGAGACATCTCTGCTGGGGCCCAAGGGGGTCCATTCACTGGGACGCTGAGCGCCAGGACAACATGCACGCCAGGAGAAGGAATGAAGAGTGACCCCGACAACAGGGTGAGGCTTCCCCAGGACTATGGACGGATAGGGGGCGGCCCGGTACCCCAACGGATGTCGCCTGTAGGGTTACATAATGAGGGAGCGAGTGGAGAGCTCCCTCGCAGTGAAGTGAAGCGCCGTAAGGAGCAACGCCGAACTGCAGGTGAGCGCTCTCCTTCCCGGGCCCGGGACACTGCTGTTGACACTTGCATAGGGGAGCCAGTGTAGCGGGAGGGCCCTCGAAAGCATACAGCATACAGCATGCCTGGAGAAGCTCAAAGGCGCCAGGGGCACCTGCGTATCCCAGAACAAAAGGGCCTATATTACGAAGAACAGGGCCCCGACTGGAGGAGCCCCCTGGCTAGGCAGGCAGCAGGGGATCGCAACTGGGCCTCAACTTACTGCGGCGGCAACAGCCACAGCAAGTCCCTCCGGTGATAGAAAGTGGAGAAGGGACCACGACCACACCGGTCCCCGCACCAACGGAATGGGAGGGCACACAGGGAAGGAAAGCTAGGCCCCTGCGACTTGGCCTGTTCGGAGAATACCCCTGCGCCAAAGCTCTTGGCAAGAGAAGGGAGTGCTGGGACGTGAACCAGCTTTCCTGGCCTGGGGCCCCTGCAGAAGCGTAGGAGCCACAGAGAGGGAGCAGAAGGACAGGTTGCCACAAGGATCCAGGGAGGCACTGTCCCTAGCCACAGGAGGAGAGCGCACGAGTAAAGGGAGGAGGACCAGTGAGGCCAAGGGCCCCAACAAGGAGGACTGCATCAAGCTTCAAAGAGGGACCAGGTGATCAAGACTTGCCTGGAGCGAACATGTAGACAGGAGGCGGCCACAGGGCGACCCACCTCACGGATAGGTCACCAAAAGAACAGGTGACTGAGAGCTTAAACCAAACCAACGATACACCTGATACCGGAGGGCGGCCATAAGCTCCCTATCATGTCGAATAAAGCCAAAGGCAAATCAAACAGACGTGCACCTCTCCATGGGGACACCCCGGCACTCTGCCAACAATGTGGACAGCCAGGGAGCCCAATGAGATGCTCAGGGGCACCTAGGAAGGAGTGACAGGGTGCAGCACTCCGGAGGAGATGCATCCAGCGGCCTGATGTCGCGCCAGGATTTCCACAGGGAAATGCTCTCCCTGCAAGCCAACCTAGTGAAGACATTCCAGGCCCTGGGGGAGATAAAACAGGAATTGAGTCAACTGGGAGATTAGACAGACATCCTGGAGTGGGGCCTACAGGAGGTGGACAGCGACACGACGTCGAACAGCGAAACTGTTGAGAAATTGGATGTGGGAAAACGGAACTTGGAACTCCAAATGGAGGATATGGAGAATAGGCCTCGGAGGGTCAATATAAGACTGAAAATGCTTTTGGAGACAGTACTGGACAAGGAGCTGAAGGGGGTCGTTCAGGGCCTCTTCGCAGACCTCATAGGGGAAGCAACCCCGAGCACAGTGGAATTGGACAGAGTCCATAGAGTGGACAGGGGCCGAACGCCAGACCGAGGGACATGCTCGCAGCATTTACAAGATATGGACAAAAGGAAACAGTGCTGAGAGCAGAAGGACAACAGAAACCGATTAAGTACCAGGACTGACAAATTGAGCTATACCAGGACTTAGCAAGCAGCACCTTGATCAAACATCGCCAGATGAGTTCGGTCCTAGCGGTACTTAAGGATAAAAGGATCAGATACAAATGGAAATTTCCCTTTGGACTTCTCTTTGAGTGGGCAGGGTGGCAAAGACGTTTAACCACACTACAGGAAGGAGCAGACATACCACATCTCAACCTGGATCAGGAACAGAGGGAGGACAGATCGGAGATATCACCAGGAACAGCGAATGGGACGAGGTTAAAACCATGGGAATGGACTACAGTTGGAGATAAAAGGAGGAGAAGAACCACACTACGCAGCCATCCACGCAAGGAGAGCAGCGAAAAGTCAAATGGAGAGGAGAGAGTAGAGCGGCAGACAGGGACAACAAAGGGGAAGCGCGAGGGGAAGGGACGGATCAGGGAGGGCACGGAGGAACCTTACATAGAGGGGGGAATGGGGGTCATCTGCAGGCCAGGGACATGACAAAACAATAACCATTCAAATGGCTGACTCATAACGTCAGGGGGCTTAATTCTCCCCTAAAAAGGAAAAAGTTAGAACAATACACGAGGAAAGAGGGGCCGGATATCCTGGGGTTACAAGAGACGCTGCTCATGCACAAAGATCAGTGGCGATTAAAGCTGCAGGGGTTTGATCAGATTCTGCATGCATCAGGAAAGAATAAAACGGTGGGAGTGGCCTTAGCCATTAAAAATACAATGGAGTTTAGAGTCATCAAGGTCCTCCGGGACAAGGAGGGTAGGTACATTATAGTCAAAGGGACACACCTAGATCTTCCCTATACTATAGCAGTGGTGTACACACCCAATTCAGACTAGGAATTGTTTTTGAGGTGCTTCTTGGGGGTGTTGGAGGACAACACACAGGGCCAAATAGTCATGATGGGAGACCTCAATATAGCTTGGGATAGGGGGCACGATAGGTCAGGGGGTGCAGGGAGGGGAGCGGGAGCAGTGATGTCAGTGGAATTGAGGGACAGGATCAAGAGGGCAGGCCTATGGGATGTATGGCAGGAACTGAAGGGGGACGAGGAGGGCTACACTTTCTTATCAGGTGTCCACGGGACACAATCTAGAATCGACTACATATGGTTTCAAGGGGACTGTTGGGACAAGTCAGGGAAGTGAAGACAGGTCCCATTGAAATAGCAGACCATAGGATCGAATCCATTCAAATGAACTTAGGATGCAAAGAAAGAGGGGTGTGGGGATGGAAATATCCAAACTCCTTGATTAGAGATCTGGTAATTAGGGAGGAAATAGAAAGGAACATTAAAGACTTCTGAGAGTCGAATAGGAGGGGGGAGACGAGGGAAGACATAAGATGGGATGCATTCAATGCCACACTCGGGGGGGAACTGATAGCGGTGACGGTGCAGAGGGAAAAGCAGTTGAAGGTGCTGGAAGCGCAGCTCGAGGCAGAGGTGGCAAGGCAACAGGCGGGACCAACCCCGACTAGGTCCTCTATGAGTGAGTACAGACGAGCAATAGGGCAACTAGAGGTTCTCTGAACAAAAAGAGGGGGCACTGCTTGCCGTCCGCCAAAAAAATTCTAAAGCAAATAAAGCGGATGCACTCCTAGCGCCTAGTGAGGGGGGCAAAGACAAATAACACGATCACGGCACTGAAAACGGAAGCTGGGGAGCGAGTTACACGGGCGGGGGACATTCAGGAAATTTTAGTTAAGTTTTAGGAGTCCCTATATACATCACAAAAACCCCAGGATCACCTAGAGGCGGAATTCCTGGAAAGGGTGACGATGCACAGAGTCGGTAGGGAAGCCCAGGAGTTCTTAAACCAGGAGATCATGGAGGATGAAGTAAGGAGAGTGATAGGGACACTGCCATCGAATAAGGCCCCAAGTCCGGATAGCTACACAGCAGCCTTCTACAAAACGTTTGCACCCATACTAACCCAGCATCTGACTTATCTTTTCAACACATTTAAGTCCACAGGTAGTATAACCCACTCCATGGAGGAGTCCAGGCTAACCCTCATCCTTAAACCTAACAAGGATCCCATGGAGAGAACATCTTACAGGCCCATAGCGTTGATAAATGTTGATGCTAAGATCGACACAAAGATCCTAGAAAATGGGTTAGAGGGTCTTCTCCCGGACCTGATCCACCCGGACCAGGCGGGATTTATAAGAGGCAGGCAAATGGCAGACAATATCAGGAGGGTGGCACACCTATTGGAAAAGGGACAAAAGACAGGCACCCCCTTGGTTCTTTTATCACTGGACGCTGAAAAAGTGCTTGACCGCGTGGAGTGGTCCTTTCTGTTTCGGGTTATGCAGAAGATGGGTCTAGGAGGGGACTTTCTGAGAATGGTCCAAGCCAATTATCAGGCGCCGTCCATGAGAGTAGCAGTGAATGGGGCTATGTCTCAACCTTTTAGGTTGGGCAGAGTCACAAGACAAGGGTGCCCGTTATGCCCAATGCTCTACGCAATATACTTGGAACCCCTCCTTCAGGTGATAAGGGAGGCAGACGGGATACAGGGCATCCCATTTGGGGGGCAACAACATAAGGTAGCAGCGTTCACTGACGATATGTTGCTCACGCTAACAAAACCAATGTAGTCCATTAAGGCAAGCAGGACCCTACTGGAGCAGTTTGGGGAGGTGTCTGGCCTGTGGGTCAACATTGGTAAGTCCGAACTAGTGAATCTCACCTTGGGGACAGGGGATTGCAACGCACTGAGGGCAGCCACCCTGTTCGTGTGGAGCCCGGGGGGGAATCAGGTACTTGGGAGTGAGAATTACAGCAACCCTTGCAGGGTGGTATGCGGTTACCTATCCTCCCCTACTGAAAGGCATCAAGCGTGACTTGCATAAGTGGAGAAACTTCTGGGGTTCCTGGATGGGAAGACTAGCCATGGTTAAGATGGTCACGCTCCCGCGATTGCTGTACCTATTCCAGGAGATCCCACAGGTGGTGCCAGCAAGCTTCTTTAGGGAAATAAAGGCCCTGACCAACAAATTCCTCTGGGAGGGAACGAGAGCAAAGGTCAGCAGACACTTACTGATGGCACCCAGATGGGAGGGAGGGCTGGCGCTACCAAACTTCCAGCAGTATTATGAGGCCACGCAGTTAAGAGTGATTAGAGAATGGCTCCAAGAGGAGGAGAACACACAGAACAAGCAATGGGTGGGAATGGATAGGGCAGTGGCACACCACAAGCTGGCAGTGCTGTGGCTACCGAAACAGCAAAGGCCGAAGCACATGTTTGAGAGCACCATAACTAAACTAGTAGGACAATTGGGATAAATTGGTGGGAACCAGAGAAATCACAACCTTCCCGTCCCCCTTTACGCCTATATTTAACAACAGGGAATTCACACCCGGGCTGGAGAAGGGGGCCTTTAAACAATGGCAAGAATGTGGGTGCAGGACGCTACGGGATATGTTTCGGGGTGAGGTAATTTGTTCATTTGAGGAATGCAAAAGGGAATTCACAGTCAAGGAAGGGGAGAGGCTTAGGTATGCGCAAATACAGCATTGGGTACTGAATCCCGGAATTAAAGAAGCAGCGGTCAGAAAGACAACGCAGTTTGAAAAATTCCTCCTATCTGATGATGGAACCAAGAGAGAGATATCTAACTTGTACATGATATTAGACAACGCTACCCCCAGGCAACAGTGGCCGTGCATGCAGAGATGAGAGCGGATTTTGGGGAGGGATATTGGAAGTGAAGAATGGTAGGGTCTGTGGGGGAAGATCCCCAAACTGGCAAGAGCATCCCAGCTGAAACAAGCATGGTACAAGATATCTCTGGGCTGGCTCTATACGCCAGCTCATCTTCACAAGATATACCCGGGAACATTAGGGGATTGCTGGAGTGGGGGCAGGATGGAGGGCACAGCGGAGCATATCTGGTGGAGGTGGCCAACAATCGAGCCATTCTGGAGGGAGGTACAGCGGGCGCAGGACAAGGCCTATGGGCCGGCAGGAAACAGACCACCGGAACAGATCTTACTTGGAATCAAAGGGGGCACTGCAGTGAGAGAACCCAGATCTCGGGAAAAAGCGAGAGTAGTCCTAAAACTGGCAGCTATGACAATAATAGCACCGAGGTGGAAAAGCACAGAGGTACCCATGCTACACGAGTGTCTGCAGAAAATATGGGAAATCATAGCCTTGGAATGGCCAGCGTATGCCATGGACAACAATGTGCACAACTTTGCAAAAGACTGGGGAGAAATTCTATCCTTTGTCAAAGATGAGTTCCGGTTATGTGGTGCCCCCAGCACCTAAAACATTTGGATCTGCAGTGAACCAAGGTGACCCGTCCATGAAAGGAACAGTCCAAGTAAAGTCCAGAAGTCGATCCTTGGTGGGGGGGTGGGGAGTTAGGGGGGACCAGTTGGGGAATTCCATAAAATGTTGTAAAATCAATAAAAAGATTTTACAAAAAAAAAATAGACGAGGGAAAGTAGTTGAGAGAGATTCCCTCTCCTGAGAGGAATTGCCAGCAAAGCTGTAGCACCAGCTGTAAGACTGGAGAGCAGATTGCTGTGCACAGAGAAGAGAGAAGGACCTAGCATAGTACAGGGCGTGAGAACTCTGTGTCATAGCTCAAACTACCCTCCTGCATTCCAGGATCTTGGGAGACACCAGCGGAAGAAAAGGGTGCTCCAGGAGAAGCGAACAGCATAGCAGAGCCGATTCAGACAAAATAAAGCACCCGAAGGGAGGCCACAGCCTCGCACAGATGTCCCGCTGCTCGAAGACACCAACCAAGCAGAAAGGTACATAGGAAGGCTGAGGGGGACTTGCGGTCCGGTGAAGCCGGGCACCGAATACAGAGTGCTAAATAAGAGGGTCTGGGACCCTGAGAAGATACTGCGAATCACAGACCCGTACCTCTATGATGAGGATAGCAGAATAAGAGGGTCTGGGAAACAGAGTAAAAGGGGCAGAATCCTTCGCTTGGCAGGACAGTGAACCAAGCTGTCACAATTCCGAACTGCGAGTCTGGGACCCACACCTTTTTGAAAGCAAGAGAATAAATAAGAGGGTGTGTAAACCCAAGCACAAGACAGATAGAATCCTATGCTTGGCAGGAGAGTAAACTAAGCTGTGACAATTTAGAACTTCGAGTCTGCAACCTGCGTCCATATAAAAGCCGGAGAGTAAGAGGGTCTGGGACCTGAGAGCAAAGGAGATGGAGAGAACATTTACATGTTTGGCTAGAGAGCAAACCAAGCTGGCACACTACTGCATGGCGAGTCTGGAACATGCACACTTATGTGAGCCAAAGGCCAAGGTGAACTTTATCTGATTGAACAGAGGGTCTGGGACCCAGCAAGATTAAGAGTTTTGTGGTACGTTATTTTCAAAGCTTCAAAGGGGCCAAAGAAGACAAATCCCTTGTTAACAGAATATTGTTTTGGACTCTGGGAAAGTCTTAAAGAAGCCAGGGAAATACTTTGTCTGGCATATGGAACTTTTGCCTGTACTGAATGGAGGGGAAATGAGCTATTCCCTGGATATTACAATATTGTTCTTTTGGAGAGAACATTTGCTTATTTCTTAAAACCACCAGAGAACATTGTGTTGGCAAATAACTTTTAGTTTTACACTATTTCCTCAGTTGAGATTATACCCCTGCACATTAGATTTAGGTTAAGAGTGTTTGGGTCAGTAGTAGGGGGTTTGGACTGTTTTGGACACAACAGTGGCTGACTGACATCCTAGTTTTCTTTGAGGCAAGGAAACCCCTCTTAGCTTTAGGGACAGAAAGGCATTTTGCCAACCCTCTGTTTATTTTGAATAAAGGTTTATGACTAAAAACATGTCACCTCTGTGTCCGAGCTTTACTTCTGCACCCATACAGTACTCAAACGTATTGGCAAAAGAACAGCAGTCCTAGCGGCCCTGTCTCATAAGAAAGGTACTCGTCAAGTGTAAGTCAACCACCTTAAGCCTATGGTTACGTCCCTGTTCTCGAGAGAGGAGACTCTCTATCAACCTGACCAGCAGGCAAGAATAGAAGAACATGTGATGTTAGTGATAACTCCAGAAATCTCTGAAACATATGAGAAAATGTCTATTATTCCGGGAACAGATGAGCCAGAAACGAGGCTAGAAGTAAAGCCAAGTGCAAAGGTCCACCCAAAGGATTTTTGATCGTCCAAAGTGTACCAGGAACTGTAAAATATTTGTTGGAGCAGTGATCCTGTTCTACACCTTGCTGTGGATACATTTTCTCACCATATCGCCTTTGGGACATAATCCCAACGGAGATCACAATGATGAGCAGACAGTTGAACATTTCAACTTTAGATGTAGCACATACACTACACACAATACACATCAGAGAGGGGCAAGCTGCTGATGGGGATGGAGTCTCAACACAAATAAGCATAGACCCACTAGAGTTAGGGCAATTCTGGGCACTTCAGTATAAAACCTATAGTGGGCCTAGTATGCAGCTCCATATAAATACAGTATCAGTGATATATGAATCTAGGCTAGTGATACCCAAAATACATATAGCAGACACCTGTAGGAACCTGTTGAGAGCCATGATGGAAGCTTTTGATCAAGGAGCACTGTTAGATCCTTAAAATCATCTAGAAAAGTGAAATGACATGGCATATCATGTATGCTTTGTGATATATTTTGACACCTTTTGTTTTTTACAAGCAAAAACCAGTGTGGTGGCAAGATTGAACCTACTGGGGCCATTGTCCTGTTCCTTATCTGAATTCATCGCCAGAGTTTAAGGCACAATTCCCGTATGTACCAAAACTGGAGGGAGAGTTTAAAATCCTGAATGGATATGTGTTACCCCACCGCTTATAAATGGCCAGTGCATGTGGTCTACACATTCCGTGGTGTATGATAAGACATTCTATGCCACAATGACCGAGAAAATATGGCAGAAAAACATCCCTCTAAACATAACATGGGGGGGGGTGAACCTTGGCATGCACATGGAACAGACATTTTCGATTTGCATCTCGAAATCCACATTCTATCGACATATCCAGATTGGGAGGCCAGATAAGGTGGCTTTTGGTGGACAACTGCACAGCTTAACAAAGCAAGACAGGAAAACAAATTTGAACATATTACATATGCCTCAAGCATTCCAGTAGACTGGAATCCTGGCGCCAATAAATGCTGCATAAGGCACCATGTTATAGGTGCAGGGCCTTACATGGCTTGTGCTTCACAAAATATCTCACATACCTATGCCATATCTATAGATAAAGCATGCCAACCAATGGCAAAGCAAGCACTTCTAAGGAAGTCATTAACGAGATAGACACATGGGGTAGAACAGGCAATTGGCCAGTAGTCCTAAACAGGATAGGTCACATAGAAAATGCGAAGAACAAAAGGGAGGTGAAAAAAGCAGAACCTACTTGGAAGAATACTGTCCTAGAGCACCAGAAAATGGCTGGACATCCCATAGAGATGAGCCTTCTTACTGTTGATGAGAAATGTGTTGTGTTGCTTGATTGGGTATTTAAAATGCACCTAAACACTACTTGTTTGCAGCAGGGAAGCTACAAGCTGAGAAATGTGGTAGTGTACAAGGTGAAGATCACCCAAAAAGGCTTGAAAACTTTACAAGATGAACAACAAGCAATGGTGGAACTTCTGAAAGTCAGACTTCTTTGGACGTACTGTCTATAGGCGTTCCAGACGGGACTACCATCATGTGGCCAGAGCTGAACCTATCAAGACAGGCTATTTCAGAGTTCACCTCCACTCTACTGAGTGTTCTCAAAAAGACATTCTATGGGATATCAGTGTGGGACAAAGATTTCCTGGACACTGCATGGGATCCTGAACATTCCTGTGCCAGCAAGTACACCTGTGTTGTGTGAAAAATTGCAGTCTTGGGGCACCCGACACCAAGTAAATACATGAGGTGTAGCTGTGCTACACCTCATGTACAAACCATATGAGGTGTAGCACAGCTGTGCTGCTACCGAATGGATCCTACATCGTGCAGTTTAATGCTTCATGCTGTGGTGCGATGATCACTGTCTTGAAGGTGGTAAAATGTTGTGACATTATACTTCATCCCCCATTGCGGACTGAACTGGTGCTATTAAATTGGCCAGAAGTGAAGATATCACCTCTGAAGTTCCCAAAGTTATCATTAAAACTTGCATATCTCCTGCATATGAAGATACACATCACAAGCACCACATAAACCTTTGTGGAAGCATCAAACAAAGCATGTCAAGCGGCCAGAAAACTTCTGGAGAGAACATCAGGCTGGCCAAAGGAAATTCAATCCCTAGTGGAAAGCTCCCATCTGAGAAAGGGAAGCTCCACCCTGGGATCCATCACAAACTGGCTGATCAAAAACGTCTTTTCCTTCAACCCATTAAAAAGTATATTAGACTTTTTTGGAAACATAGGCTCTGGGATCACACCTGTGTTCTATATCCTTGCAGCTTGGTTCATGCTGATTCTGATCATCTCTTTTTTTGTTTTAACATCATGACAAGTAAGAAGGAACTTGTTCAATGCACCAAAGCTGTATCCTAATTAAAATATGAGAACTGTTTGGAACATTTTTACATTTTTGTGTGACAAACATCTACCCTTCACTGTGATCATCAGCGACACATAAGCGACTAGAAGTTGTCCCCTGACCAGCTCCTACTGTAGCTAGCTCATGTCTAGAAAATATATGTTTGTGCTTTAGTATATAGTAACCAGTGGAGATCCTGAGTGAACAGTTTTTATTGCCTAAAGTAGTATGTGATGTTCTTCACCTTTTGTCTCTTCATTCTTATTTCCATTATTCCGAAGATGCCTCCATGACTTGTTCTACAGCTCATGGTGGTGAGGGGCAGTGGGGCTGACATGTTATTTTCAGTTTTAGCCATGTTTAGTTCTCATTAGAGCATGTTATTTTTTAGCAATATTCCAAGCCATGAATGCTTTAGTGCAGGTTCATATTGATGTTCCTTAAATGCGAGCACTGTTTTCAAATACATTTAATAAATTCTGTCAAAAGGGTAGAATTCACAGGTAAATGCAGAAGATGACATTGGTTTGGATTTCCTGGCTTCACACTAGACCCTTATCTTTGTTATAGTTCTTGCGGGTAGATCGCATAAACCAAGTCAATGGAGGTCTTTCCGAGTTTGGCGGTAAGGGGTTAACGGCGCCAGTAAAGGTGCTGGAGCCGTCAACCCCTTACTGCCTTATAACGAGTTCTGCTCGCGGGACCCGCTAAGGCCGCCTGGTAAAACCAGGTGCCCTTAGCGGGTCCCGCGAGCAGGCCAGGGTGCTAACAACGGGCCTGTTGTTAGCACCCTCCCCATTCCCATTAAGCCCTATGGGGGCTCGAATGGGAATGAGGATGGGTTCCTTGAATGAGGAATTACCGTGCCCTCTAAGGTTGGAATGGCCCGGTAATTCCTCATTCCAGGAACCCGGACCTGGTACCCGGTAAAGGGGTAGCCATGCTGCTAATAGCAGCATGGTTACCTCCTACCTCGTAATGACCCCCAATGACTTTATTCACAACTTTTCTGGGAGTGTTCCAAAGTGTCTAGAACTACCAAGAATTACAGAAATTCCTGTGTAATTTGGTGTTGCTGAAGTGGCTTATACTGATACTAGACCATTGAGCTAACAGCTTTTTTAGGATTCAACCGTTTTTTGCTTCAGCTAGATAAGTATGCTAATAAGGGGAGTTGACAGTTTAAGACCAGGTAGCATAAAAGGGAGGCTTTGGAAGGCAGGGCAGGAGGTTAGCTGCGCACAGACTAGACAGAAGTTGACAGAGGAGGCAGCCTGATGGCTGGAAGGGCCATGCGAGAAGGAGAAGCAGCGGGCCATTATGCTCTATGCAAAGGGGAGGGGTTGAAGAATCTCCTTTTTTCCTTGCTGGTTTTTAAAACCACTACATTGGATGTCTGTCTGTTTGAGTCCCCAAAGCACTCTGTCCATTGGCTTTTGAGCAGAACTATTGATTTTGATTGAGCTGTATGGTGAATAGTTTTGCATTTCCCTGCCCCCTATCCCTGACCCTCCCTTCCAAGGCATATTAGCACACCACCTGTGAACAGATATTATTCTTGATTGGCTACATGCATGTTACCATGGTTAATCCCAATTGACATTAACTCTTTTTGATGCATTTATTCCTATTTTTCTACTTCTTTGCTAAAAAAGACCATGGTGCTCTGATGGGTGGTTTTCGATACTTTTGGGCATTTACCTTGGATTGTAGACTGCTCCAGACATCCATTCTTTTCCAGCCCTCCCATCTCTCTAGCTTCTACAGAAAGTGAGTATGAGAGGTGTTTTACCCTTCGTTGATATCACATTGACAAAGGTATTGAGGTATTGAAAGGGGGAGGTGTTTCTCTGAAGAATGTCTAACAAGATTTGTGAGATTGCCTAGCAACTCCTGGTGAGGCAGGTAGTTGTTTATAAGGTAGCTATGATGTCTCTGAGAGGGTTGGCCAGTCTTGGTCTTCATTAGACTTAGACAATGATTGCTGCCTATTCATCAACGACTTTTTGTATTTGAAGAGTGTTATGTGTAGTGACCATAATAGTAGTAATGTTTCTTTATTACTTATTTCTCATTATTAAAATAGTTACATTATACATGGGAATGTAAGACGCAATCATTAAGTGTTCATTACTCAGAAATGTGTCAGGAGCATTTTGAACATATACTTTATATCTGGGGCATCTATTTAAATGTTTTGTGTTTTGATATGTTATACATGGCGCATGTCTTTAATACATACTGGGTTATTGGAAGGTTTTGACCGAATATAAGGTCAGACTTTAGCCGGGCACAGGAGACACAGATTCAATCGTCTCCTCATCTTACATTCTCACAGTGTGTTCTCCATTCCCAAGATGTTGGTCATATGCAAAAATGATGAACCCACTTCTCTTGTCACTAAGTACACTTTCTTTTTTATACAGTGAACTTTCAACTATGTATGTTATTACATTAATGGACATCATGGACTGTTATGAAAAGAAACTACTGGAATTTTCTGCACTAAAATTTATTTAAAAAAGCTAATTACAGAAATCTAAATGAAAAATTAAAATTCGTTTTACATATACTTTTTGAGTCATGTGTTTAGCACCAGCAAGCATGTTGCTTTTCTTAATGGTTGCCCAGAATGACATGTGTTCCTATTAGTGTCTAAACAACCAGTGTACACTGAATTCTTCCTGTACACCTTTCAGATTCATAGAGGGGAGGACAACCCCTTTGTTATAGCTTATTGGAAGGTATGAGCAGTGGACTACCAATTAAAAAAAAAAAAAGTGACCTTAGTAAACCTCTCCTGTGCTGATGAATGAGAGTAGTCGCTCACTGCAGGGAGTTGTTGTGTACTTTCTTTGCTGATGCACAGTGAAGGTATATGCTCTCCCCTATCTCTATTCCTACCACAGCCCCTGCTGAGGTGGTCCTGGACACTCCCTGGGGTGGAAGGAGGGCCCTGGAGAAAGGGGTGATAGGAATCACGTGACTCTGGGATTGCAGTTGACAGACAAGCAATTGCTGAAAGCGATGAGCCATGTCAGCAAAGTTCCAGTGCAAATTGATTCAGTTAAAATATGTACACCAATATTACCACACAATGAAACAAACAACGCTATTCAAGTTGTATAAAATATTAGAATGTCCAAGATGACAAATGAGAGCAGCTGCTTTTTTACATATGTCCTGCGTATGCCCCTTAATCAAAAGTTCTGGGTTCCTATGTGTTCAAGTCGCCAGGAAATACTCAATCTGGGCATTAATAGATCACTGAAAAGTTGCTTACTGGGATGTGCCACTGGCTTGAACAAAAAGGACACTAAATGTGTGGGTATAGCATTTTTACTAGCAAAAGCGCTGATTGCAAAATCGTGAACGAGCGACACAATGCCCATGATTGGTGCCTCGGTGAAAAACTTGCTGTGGTGTAACAAACAGGAAAGCATACAATGAGTCACTGCAGCTCTGGCTGCACACTCTCATGACTCTTGGGGAAAATTGCAGAACTACCTTACTAAGCAGTCCCAATTGAGATATGTAAAATTGCTGTTATTCCCATTTATACCACACTGTGTTCACTGTGTAGCTTACCATCTAACCCACATCCGTTGACTTGAAACTGTATGATATGCACTTATGATATACTAGTTTCAGACATGTTTGTCATTTGTTACTGGTTGATAATAACACAATATAAAACTTAAATAAATGTTGAAAAGCAGACTTGTTATCTTTGACAGTGCTTGTTTAGAATGGCTTTACAGACGTAACAGTGCGGCAATCAGACACAGCTCTTTAATCAACAGCAGAATTAAACATGTTTGTAATTTTGCTATCACTGAATCAAAATAAACCTCCAACACATTCTAAATTTTCATTGTCTGGATGTTGTGGCATCTTCCAGTTTAATATACGGCATCAACGATGGGGCACCTTAAAATGTATCAGTGACTCATGACATGCTCCAATTATTTTCATCTATGACGAGACATCCAAAAATGCATTATAGCAATGACAAAGCATTCTCCAAGTTACATAACAATGCCAATATATTCAGAAGTTTATTATATTGAGCAGAAATTATCCTTAATTGTACTTTATGACGAGACACCTTCCAATGCATTAGGTCGATGACAAGAGCCATCTAGATTTGGAAAGAAACACAAAGATTGTTTCTAAAGAGACATGAGGTTTCTGCCTCTGAAAATGTAAGCTGGGGTCAGAGTCAGTTAACACATATGCATCATATGTGAATAAGTGCACAATGTGGGCTTTCAGAAGCATGAACCAGATTGTGTTACATCTTCCCTCCATTTGTTAAACTATGTGCAGGCTAGAGCTTCTGATATATGTACTAATCTTCAGAGGCGGGAGATGGCTCCTCCAGCAGCGACGATGTTCTCACCAATGATGTAGGAGGCATCCGGTGAGCAGAGAAACGAGACAATACCACCATAGTCCTTGGCCTCTCCCAATCTAAGGGGAAACAAAATAACAAAAATGAACAGGGTGCACATGCGGGCGAGTGCCTCAGGCAGTCCTAAAGGTGATGTATGCACCTGAGCCCCCACCACTGAGATCAGCTTAGCAACGATGGGCTCTTTATTCCTCTGCCCAACACCTGCATCTTTTGATCCCTAGGTCTATACCAAGAACTCAGACTGTTTGTTGTCTGACCTATACAGTAACACAGGTGATATTCGTTGTAATGTCATGCCAATCCCTAGAATCCATCCAATCCTTCAGGCAACAGTCTGTTTCTTCCTGCTGTAATTCCTCTAGCCCAAACTGCCCGCTGGGTATCCTGCTTCATGCTCCTACTCCTCTCCAACCAAAAAGGTGCTACGATACTTGCATCGCTGTGCCAATCCAGTCCTAGAGGTGACAGGCTCTGTACCCCTGTGACAATCCCCTGAGCCATTCAGCATCACTGGTAATCATACTCTATACTCCTTTATCTATTTCCTGAGTCCATCCAGATTTAGCTGTAACAAACACTGTATCCTGAGACATCCAATCTTGGAAGGAAGAGTCACTTTATCGCTTTGTCAATCTCCTTACCTCATCTGTTATTGCACAGTTTCTAGATATGCCACAAAGTGGTGGATGTGTGCCACTGGCAAGTATTGGAGGCAAAAGGTGGACTTTACTAGAGAACATAACTTTGGATATTTTTAAGTAGAATTGAAATATGTGGCTTGCTGGACAACATCTGATAGAATTGCTGACACTCTTTCTTAAGAATAACCTGAAAAGTCAGGCATCATTTACCTGGAGACATTGTTTGCTTTACACCAATTTTCCCTAAACTGCTCATCTTGCCACAACTGTTAAAGAAAGAGAAAGGGTTACATGTTAGTAGGCTCTTAGGGGAGTCAATACCACTGTCTTTCCCTAGCATCTAACCAACCAGAGGGAGAAACAGAAAATCAATTAATAATATATTTAGAGAATATGTATTTATCACAGAGTGGTTGCAACAAAGAAACCTTCCACTCTATGCAAATCAAAAAATACAATCTTGGCTGTGCAGTACATTTTTTTCAAATCAATTTCTTAATACAATTTTACAAGTTCACAATTGAAACAATAACAGAAATGTATTACATAATTAATTTGAATATAAATGACTTTATTGATTTACAAATTATTTAGAAACACAGTTACAGACTTTTTTCCCTTAATGCTTCACATTAAGTATAAATATTTTATTTACATTTCATTTTACACATAAATGACAGGAACAGTCAGAGCCACTCATTTTCTTCTGTATGCCACATAATTAAATAAAAACAAAAAGTAATTAAAAAACCTACTACCCATCTGCTCAGAATTTTTTAAAAATATGGCTGCATATCTCTCTAGTAAGGAAAGATTACTATTCATTCTGTTGATTACTCTAGATTTGAGACATGATTATTGTTAGTATTCCAAACCCATAGCTGAAGCATTTACTTAACATTCCTTAGGAATATATGCGGTCAAATAAACATCTTAAAGTCGAAATCAATATTGCATATAAAATGTTTGCAAGTTATCATAAAGTTATGCACATTTCCTCTTGCATCCTTGCACTTAAACTTTAGTAACTCTTTTAAGACCGAATATAGGTAGACACCCTCTGCAAATTGTATCTTAACGTGTGTTCTGATCACATAGCCAGCATAAATCATCTGCATAATGAAATAAGCTTCATTTCTATTCGTGTTTTTTTAATAGGCATGCAACGTAGTAAATGAAGAACTTTCCTCTGTATGCAAGCCTCCATTCTATCAAAAAATATACGAGATTGTTGCCTAATTGCTTACCGGCCGTAAAGTATTGACAGTTGTAATTGCTGGGGATAGGCAGTTCTCAATGGTAGCATAGAGAAAACCCTGTACTTCTTATCAAACTTCTGAATTTTCCTACCAACGGGTATACTTTTGTTTCAATAGATTGGAGGGTCATATTGTCCTGGAATCTGTCAAAAATCGGGTATTCCAATGACATGCCTCTCGCACTTTCTCTAGTGCCTTATGTTGTACATACCAGTTGTTACTTGTTAGTATTTTTTTTCAGGGTAAAACACATCACAGAGGTCTTTTTTAATTGATCTCCAAATCATGATCTCTCATGTAGTTATCACAGACCATTAAGGATCGTTGTAAACCCACCGCTGTTTGTCTGCGTAGGCTAGCCATGACACATTTTTTCCTGCTATTTTGGGATGAAAAGTCCTGATGTTATCCAATTCGCCCCCCAAATCTGTAAGATATAAATCAAACAACATTAGCACAAGGACACAGCCTTGCTTTAACCTACGATTCGTCTGAATATGGTCAGAAAAAAAATCAATTTTGACTTAGCCTAATCCCGAGTACAATATCTTTGTGCAGGAGCATTAACAATTTAAGAAGTCCCTCTGGTTTACCCAAATTATGCAATTTCTTCCAGTGAGCGGAATGGTTTAACCTATTAAAAGCCGCCGTAAGATCTAAATAGGCGATATAGACTGTCACAATTTTAGCATTCATTGCCGCCTGACTAATAATACATTGCAAAATAGAGATATTAATATTAGTGCCCATCCCTAAATCCTTTTTGTTGTATAGACAATATTTATTTTACTCCCGCATAACTCTCAATTTGTTTTAAAAGTAGCATGACAAAAACTTTACCCATAATGTCTAACAGGCTGATGGGCCTGTAATTATTTGGATTCTCACGAGAGCCTTCCCTTTAAATAGAAATTATATTCTACTCAACCCAAGTAGTCAGCAAGCTGAATTCTTGTATCATTTTCCCATACAGTATGTTTAGAATTTTGGCCCACTTTGGGAATTTGCTTTCAAGACTACATTTGCTAGGCCTTCCATGCCAGGAGCTCTGCGTTTTTTACTTTTCCGAATGTCCCCTTCATAATAATATAAATAACTAGAACTACGATCAAAAGCTTACATTTATATAAACGATACTGCTTTTGCTCCAGACTCAAACTCTTCCCCCAAATGACCAGTAATTCTTCCAACTATGTACACCTCCCTTCAAATGCTCCCAGATTATCCACCTTTGATCCTTCCTACATTCTCGCATCCATCCATCAATAAATATGAACATTTCTTTTGCTGATCCCTCAGGGCGTAGCCACACCTACAATTTCATTCACATTTTTCCACATCAATCCACATGTACATGCTGCAGCTGTCTGTATAACAGCACATGTGCCCTGCTCCCATCCATGAGCAGATGACCCACACCTGTATTGTTGTTACTAGGAGCCCCCAGCCATAATAGGGAAGTATCCTCTCAAGGGATGGTACAGAATCAGGTTCTTCAGAACTTTGAGAGCTTAGAAATCTAAATTAAGAAGCCTGAAAGTGATGGCACTGCCCACTCCTAGGCTCTGCTCTCTTCTCCCCAATCAACTCCTAACAGATTAGTCTTCTTTTCGGCCTGAGAGTGAACACTATGTTATGGTCAGGTGGACTTTAGGGGTGAGAGATGGCTGTATGAGTAATTCCAATGAGATATTTGTATTTGTTCTTGCGTCCCAGCGCCACCACTCCTAAAAAATAGCAGTTTCCTAAGAATGAATTTTAGACAAAGGGGGGCGTCTGATATCCATAATGATTTCGCTAAAATGTTTTAAGTTTGGTCTGTCCACACTGAGCGTTGGGTCGCGATCTAGTATTCTACACAGAGGGCCTCATTACAAGTTTGGTGGTGTCCACCTGTAAATCCGGCGGGATACCACCAAACGGAATTAACCTTACCAGCACTTGGTCTGCCGAAATTACCTGTAGATTGGAAGTGTCAGTAAGGGTTGTTACTCCCCATTCCATGTAGTGCCATAGGACTCCATGGGGGGAGTTGCTGGTATTACCGTCACTGGTAATACGAGCAATGTTTGCTGGTGGAATGGCAGAATTGCCTCCAACTCTTGACTGGAGGTAATTCCGGTTTGCTCACTGGCAAACATTGATTTTGCCAGTGCGAAAACATGCCATGATATGGAATTACTGTCACATTAATTCCACACCGGCTAACTCCTAATGATAATTATATGTTATTTATATAGCGCCTTAATCCAAAGCGCTTTACAGAGCACATATTTACATACAATATCACCCCACCGAAATTGGTACTCATTTATTGACCTCGGAAGGATGAAAGGCTGAGTTGGTCTTGCCGAGATTCGAACCTGCGACCTGCAGATCACGCTCAGATCACAGCAGTGAGCGCTCAACCCGCTGAGCTATCTTACCAGCTAAAGAGACCCTTAGTGCTTATGTGAAGGTTGCCCACGGTGGGAGATTTCAATACGCTATAATCTCATTTTGGCCATGTATATAAAAAGTAATAGAGGCTCCTTTGACCCTAAAAACATGATAAAAAATATCATTTGAAGAGAGTATACCCAGAAGCGGGGGACTGTTAAAGATGTAAGAAACTATCCAGCGACCTAGCAAAGTGTTTACTGCTTCTTTGACTGAGCCGAACAAAGACATTTCCTGGTGTCAATTATACTTGGACAATAAACAAAATATGATTTTAAAAGACATTACTCTTAAAACAGCATAATGCTCCTGGCTGAGAGAACTTGCAGCTTGCTTATCTCACAAGATGAAGTGAACGGCACAAGGAAGAACATTTCTAATGTATCTAAACTTGTATCAGCTTAACTTTTGTCATGATACCGAGTGGGGATCAATGGGATGCATAGATCAAGATGACAGTTTAAAGGGGTGTTATTTGTAAGTAACTAGAGAAAAGGGGTTCAAGTCAGATAGATAACAGGATATCTCCTTCTCGGCATGAAATAACTGCAAACAAAATAGAAGGATAGCTTGTCCTTGGCTTGAACACAAGTAATCAATAAGTCACTGGGCCTCATTACGACTTTGGAGGCAGCCATGCCCTTAATAAGGGCATGGCTGCCTCCAAAACCGTGTCCGGGTCTGGGTTCCCCGAATGGGGAATTACCGGGCCATTCCGAGTTTGGAGGGCCCGGTAATTCCTCCTTCAGGGAACCCGGGCCCGGACCTTCCCCATTCCCATTTGAGCCCCCATAGGGCTCAATGGGAATGGGCGTGGGAGCTAACAACGGGCCGATTACGACCGGCCTGTTAGCTCCCTAGTCCCCTCGCGGGACCCCGTAAGGACGTCTGGTAAACCAGACGTCTACATCGGGTCCCGCGAGGGAACCTCGTAATATTGCGGAATGGGTTTAACGGGTTCGCCACCATTAGCGGCACCCCTTAACCAATTCCGCAATACTTATAATGAGGGCCACTGTCTGGAATGAACAGTCTTAAAGTCTGAGTGCCCCCAGCCTGGCAATCCACGGGGGATGATAATCTTTCACAATTGCATGTGTCTTTAAGTGTCCTCAGCACTTCTTTCCACCAGTCCAGCAGTTATTGTTGTTTTCCTCTCTACTGACCCTTGATACAGTTGTCCACGAGGTGCACATTGACGTATTCCAGATATCTGCAACCACTGGTAGGAGGGCGTGGGTCACTAAATGAGTCTCTGCACAGTCTTTGGCAAGTGGGCTGGGGTCTCAAAGTGAGGAGCTTTTGACTCCAGCTCTGGTGCTTGCTGACTACTCAGCCTGACTGTCCTCCTGACACCTCTGGTAAACTCATACCCTGAAGAAGTTTCTGCTCTTCTCTCACTAATTATTCCTCATTTATTCTGTACTCCTACCACCACCTTGATGTCCTGCCACTTGCTTCCACCTCCTCATGCCTATTTATTTATTTTTATTTATTGGACATTTGTATGGCGCCTATACACAAGTGTTTCCAGGCACCATAAGACAAGTTGGGGGGTCGGGGGGCACAGGAAATAAAGTAGAGCAACAAAACAGTTATATTGGCCTTGTGACAATCCTACCGTGCAAATACAAGATGAGGTGAAAAGTACAGGGGGGAGGGCGAGGGAGAAGTGCAGGAGTGGGGTGCTCAAAGCGAAGGGGTGAGCAAGTGCTGGGGATGGGGGTGGTCAAGAAAGCAAGTGCCAGGGGAAGGAGAGGGGGAAGGGAGGATAAGTGCAGTGGCCAGGATGGACCAGGTTACGGCTGGTCTAGGAAAGGGTGCCCAAGGGCAAGATCTGGCAGGGATGCTGGGGGGACTGGTGAGGAGTGGTCTGGCCCCTGTATGACTCTCAAGGGACCAGGCCCCAGTCACAGCAGGAGAAGGAACATTAGCACGGGAGGGGGAGCGGGAAGGAAAAGGAGAAAAGGAAAGTCTTGAGGAGTGTCCAGAACTTAAGAAGAGCCGGTTCAAGTATGAGGTGGGCAGGGAGGAACCAGCCAAGGAAAGGGATACCTCCCACACTCTGCTTGGAGAAACGTTTGACCTGCAGATTGTTGGAGCCAGAGGACTGAAGGACTGTAGCAGGGAGGTATTTAGGGAGGGAAGCTGGATGTAGAGAGTTCCCAGGCCCCAGACAGCCTTGTGGATGATGCAATGGCTCTTGAATTTGATCCTTGATGTCACTGGGAGCCAGTTGAGAGATTTTAGAGCTGGAGAGATGGTGTCCCTTGGGCATGAGGCCAAGGATATGTCTTACAGTCCTATTCTGAATTAGTTGAAGGGGGCAAAGGGAGGAAAGAAGCAGATTGAGGAAGAGACTGTTGCAGTAGTCCAGCCTTGAGAGAACCAGGGCTCTGGAGACATTGAGCTTCTGGTGGAAGGTGAGGAAAGGTAGAATGCCTCTGCAGAGGCGGAGTTGAAAGTTGGGCTTCTTGTTAACATGTGTGATGTGTTGAGAGAAAGAGAGAGAGGAGTCAAAGATGATCCCGATATGTTTTGCCGCACCGGTGGGTGATGGGAGTGGGCCCAAGGAGGTGGCCATAGAGGAGGGGGAACAAGGAGCAGGCATCCCGATAAGAAGGATCGCTTTCTTAATGCCATTAAGGCAGAAATTATTGGTACAGCCATATGCGTGAATAGCATTCAGGTATGAGTTAGGAGGGAGAGAAGGTAGAGATTGGCAGCTTATACTGGTTCACCAGATTTAAGGTGTACCTTTGTGACCTTTCCTAACTTTCCCTGCCTCTCCACACTTTCCTTCTGGTCATTCCCTTCTTTAGTCTCCTCTAAGTCTTCCTCTTTGGCATCCCCTTTCACCTTTTCCTCCTTCCTGCTAACTGCCCCCTTTCTGGGTTCCTACTTTTCTCTTCCTGTGTTTCACTACTTCTCACAGTCTGTGGGAGCCTCCCTACTTCCTTTCTGCTGAGATGTTCACCACTTCCCTCCCACCTTGTCTTCCACCTCCTCCTTATCCTGGCCTCCTTCCAATCTTTATTTATTCATTTATTTTTACATTTATAGCAGTGCGCCAAACCCTCACGCATCAGGGTGCTAGTTACAAGAAGTGCGATGTATAATACTTCATAATGCAAGATGACTTAAGCAGATTACATCAGACATGTGGATCATGCATTCTGGTGAAGCCGTGCACATGGTGCGGGAGCTGCATCAGGCAAGCAGATACATGGGTGTCAAGATATGGTAAATGCAGTCTGGAGAAGCCGTGCCTCATGGTGTAGGGGGCTACATCAGGCAAACAGATGTAGGCTATGGTAAATACAAAGACTGGAGAAGCTGCGCCTTTTGGTACGGGGGGGGGGCTGAATCAGATATACAGGTACCAGGGTGCGGTACAGTAATATCAGTAGCAATTACAGTGGGGCTGAACTTGGCCAATCCCATGACATTGTAGGGTGTAGCATTAGGAGCGCATGAAGTCACAGTACGTGAGACAGATAAAATAAATGTAGCAGTATTACATTGTATCTGTGCGTCCAGTCAAATAACATTGGATGGGAGAGCATTAGGTGCGAAACAAGATAGTATAGGGAAGTACAGGTGTGATATGAGCCCGGACGTTGCGTTAGGCTGATGCGCCTGCGTTAAACTCATTGCAAGCTGTGACTATATGGCCTGAGCGCAACATTAAACACAGTATGCAAAAAGCGATTGGTGGTGAAACAGAACAATGCAGCGCTTTCCATGACAGCAGAGTAAATTGCCGGCTTTGTGGACATTTTAAATCGGGAAGCTGGTAACTTAATATAGATGTTAGACGTGTCCTTGATGCTGTCCACCGCCATAGCCAGGTGGTGATCATCACGCCCGAGCGGTGGGCCGTTCGGTTGAGGCCAGTTAGAGGGGTCTGTTAGAAAGCTTTTGGATATAAGTGCAGTGAAGAGCACTAAGCACTGTTGCGCTGCAGGGGTAGGGGGAATGGGGTCAGAAGCTGGAGGGTGGCATCAAAAGGTTTTCTGCAGGACGAGGAGTGCACAGCATGTGTTGCAGACCCAAAGGTGCAGAGTGTGGGGTGCTGAATAGGCATAGAACAAAACTGCCATCGCTGTGTGCTAGGGGAATGCAGACAAGCTTGAGTGAGGGGCTTGAGCACCTCTTACCTGCAGAAGGGATCGCATAGTCCTGGTGTTTGGATGGCAGTCTAGTACAGACAGGAGTCGTTGAGGAATGCTATGCTGAATTTGCCTCCAGCGACCCGGCTTCCAGAGCCAGACAGGGAATACAGGGGCTGCGGCCTTAGAACCTTGCCTTTGAGCCAGGCCTGGCTTCGCCTCCTAGCTCTTTAGAGTATCAGGATTTCTTATGAGCATTACCCAATTGGTGCACTGGTAACAGACGTTTGCTTCTGTAGCTGATCTGATGCAAGCAGGGTGGTGTGGCTCAGCAGCGGCCATCTTTCAAGTGAATCTCGGGTCCACTTTTCAATGCAGTTCTTACAGCATGTGTAGGTGCCTCAATGATTAAGGGCAGATCTTCATGGAGCGAGGCATCCCAGGGAAAGACAGGGGCTTCTTAGTCTTGCTGTCGATAACCTCTGAGGTCTCTCTCTCTCTTCACAACATTTGTGTCCTCTTCCTTCCCAACCTCAGAGTTCTTTCTCTCCCAGGGTTCTTTCTCTCCCCATTCTCTCTATGAAGTTCTTCACCTCCTCCTTTCTGCTAGCAAGCCAACTTTTTTGAGTTTCTCCAGCCTTTCTGCTCCTCCTTTTCCCATTCACCTTCTCTACTCTTCCCCAGCAACTCCCTCAGTAATCACTTCCTCATCTCCAGCACACTTCTTCTCCTTCTCTTCACTCTCTCCAAACACCATTACTGTCAAGTCTATCTGTCTCAACCAGTGGTGGGGTGTTAGGGCCCAAGGACTAAATCCAGTAGTGGTGGCTTGACACGTCGTGATGCAATTGAGTCTTTCTGACAATATATCCCTCAAGAGTACAAAAGGAGAGATTGAGGTGAGTATTGCCCGAAAATATTGGTACACCCTGATACTCAGACAGCTGGCTGCAGGAAAAATTAACCAAGTATTAACATTTGGCTTAAGGCAATGTAATCTCAAAACAAGGTGAAGAACTGATACTCACAAGCAAGAAAATCAGAATGGGACTGAATAGTTCCATGCTAGATTGGTGGGTATCCTGAAACAAGAAAGGTAATTGTTATCAAGAGGACAGAAGAGTAAGAGAAAGGAAGAACCAAACTGTATGTGCTTACCAAGTGAGTGTTCTGGGTTGAAACAGCAGATGTAATTTTGGGAAGGAAGTGGTAGTCCTGGAGGCACAATGTCCTGTTTCCTATTCCCGCCGGCACGAGGATGCCTAAGTTCTATTGATCCTTGCGCCGTTGCGCTAATGTCATTTGATCCTTGCGCCGATGTGCGAAAGTCCTTTCTGTTCCTTAAAGTCTTTGGGCGGTAAGAGAATGAAGACGTAGCACTGATTGTCGTTGGAGCAATCCAAGAGACTTAGGTCTTGGCAAACAGGTAAGACGTGAGGAATGAGACAAGGCAGTCCGTGGACATTCCGAGGTAGGAAATAATCAGGTAAGACATGAGGAATGAGGCGAATTCAGTCCGAGGCCGTTCCGGGTCTAGCAATGAGCGGGTAAGACTTTTGGGATGAAGCGAATGCAGTCCGTGGCCGTTCCGGGTCTATCAATGAGCGGGTAAGACTTGAGGGATTAGGCGAGTGCAGTCCATGGCCGTTCCAGGTCTAGCAATGAGCAGGTAAGACTTAAGGGA
This sequence comes from Ambystoma mexicanum, assembly GCF_040938575.1. Classification (NCBI taxonomy): domain Eukaryota; kingdom Metazoa; phylum Chordata; class Amphibia; order Caudata; family Ambystomatidae; genus Ambystoma; species Ambystoma mexicanum. Next base: position 383,286,561 of record NC_090938.1, read on the forward strand.
TTAGGCGAGTGCAGTCCGTGGCCGTTCCGGGTCTAGCAATGAGCAGGTAAGACTTGAGGGATGAGGCGAATGCAGTCCGTGGCCGTTCCGGGTATGGCAATGAACAGGTAAGACTTGAGGGATGAGGCGAATGCAGTCCGTGGCCGTTCCGGGTCTGTTAATGAGCGGGTAAGACTTGAGGGATGAGGCGAATGCAGTCCGTGGCCGTTCCGGGTATGGCAATGAACAGGTAAGACTTGAGGGATGAGGCGAATGCAGTCCGTGGCCGTTCCGGGTCTGTTAATGAGCGGGTAAGACTTGAGGGATGAGGCGAATGCAGTCCGTGGCCGTTCCGGGTCTGGCAATGAGCAGGTAAGACGAAGGCAATGACAAGAAGAAGGCAGGAAAGTCACAAAGAAAACTAGGGATTCAAGGAGATAGAAGACAAGGTAACAAGATGCGTAGCTTAGGAAATTTACAAATTCAGAAGCACCGCCATGCGCGGGGGCGGAGCTTAAATACCAGTCAGCTGACCGCACGCATAACACGGCGTCGTAGGCCTGCACACCTACGTGAATGCAAAGGATGCCAGCGTCTCCAAGGCAACCCATAGTGTTTCCTGAAAGGGAGCGGGGAAAGACACGAACCATGATTCCGAGGAGCTAAAGAGAGTCCCGCTTTAGAGTGAAAACTGTTCGCTCTACTGTGGATTGTGGAATGTTTATTCTTATGTGGGACTGATCTATGATCAGACAAAGAGACATCTAATGGAACCCTGACATGGGGGCAGGAGGAGGAGGGACTGGGGGGCGAGTGGCTTCTCATAAGGCACTGGAATTCTAAATCGTTCAAGGTCTATGTCGGCTGGTGAATGCTGTTAGAGGGGGTATTAATATAATGAGTAACTGAGCGGAGCAGGGGAGCCCTTAGAGCTCTCGCAGAGTTCAGTAGGTTCTCCCACTATAAATGTTGAAAATAATTGGCTGAAAGGGTGCATTTTACAGAAAATATTTGGGGAAATGGAATAAAAAGTCATACAATTTACAATGGGTTCTGTAGGGTAACATAAATCCAATGGTGCATGGTCACCGGAAGTACAAAGGGGCATTTTACAACATTTTCATGATGTTTATATCTATAATACAGGCTAGCATTGCCACTATAAAACACTTCCATGATGGAGAACCCAAAAGTATATGCAGGCATAAAACCCATTTATTGTCCCCTGCTGCTATCTTAATCTATCTATCCTATCCTGGAAACATTTTGTAACTTCTGTTTCACCTTCCACCTTTTCAACCTTGTAAGGTGATCCGAGGACCTCCGTGTATGGCCATCACTGATCAAAAATTATAAATAAATAATGCTGCGCCTAAAGTACATGACACCTTGCCACTGTTAATCACTTTGATGATGTCATGCTTACAATATATGTCAGCATTGACACTGGAAATCGCTTTCACCAAGCTGTGCCTATAGCGTATGCAAGCATTGCTACTATGAATCCATGTGATGGTTTATTCAATAGCTCAGCTGCCTCAAGTTTCAGATTTTTTAATATTAGAAACTGTACAGCACTTTGATGCAGTGCTGTAATCGGGCCAGATCTGGCAAAAATTGTCTCCATGGATTTCGAATATGGGAAACCAAAAGCCTACGTCCATGCCTGAGCTGCTGTAATACGCTGCACCAATACTGATCAGCTGTTCCCAGCGACCAGAGACATTCCGAGCTCAAAGGAGCTCTGCTACAGCTTGCCCTTAGTTTTGTTTTGAGGTTGCCTGCCATTACTCTACCCAAATCCCCACCGTCATCACCCACACCACCTAGGCATGGCCTTATGGGGGTATGCGGATTGGAGAACGGCTGCCTCTCACAAATAATACATTAGAAGAATGTGTAAAAATGTATCTTGGGTCATTCAACATAGTCTTGGATGGTCGATTGCATCAAGTCTGCATATCTTAAATACATCTCTCGCTGCTCAGTTTGTAAATACATCGATGCTTGTAAATAGATTACGCTTTCCCTCAGTGTAAAACAATTACATCAGTGAGTAAACCACCCATGGGATATGGTAGGAGGGCGAATACTCCCCAAAGAGTATCGTTGGCTGTTTTATGCGAATGAAAGAGCATTTTCTAGACATAAGAATGACCACAGATTATTCTATTTGACAAATAATTTCTGTGAAGGTGACTCAAACATGCAGACCTTTTAAGAACGTAATGCCTACCAGGCTTGATGTTCATGTAATTTGTGGATCCCACCGCCTCCTAATAGGAAAATATCTGTAAACATTAATTAAATATAATCACTAGTTGGGGTACCCAGTGTTGCTTGTGTCCTGATCGAGTGGTGTCTCATTTGCCTTGGAGGATGTTGCCCTTGTCCTCGTGTCGGCAAGTCTTGCTTCAGTTTGCTCTGGGGTCTCATGTGCCCTGGAGGATGTTGCCCTTGTCCTCATGTCAGCAAGTCTTGCTTCAGTTTGCTCTGGCATCTCATTTGCCCTGGAGAAAGTTGCTTGTGTCCTCTGGTCGGCAAGTCGTGCTGCTGTTTGTTGTTGTGTTTAAGAAGCTCTTGATATTGATTTTCGCTTTGCATCAGATGGAGCTTTTGCGAGTGATGTTTGTTTTTTGTGGGGTATGTTTCAGTCACTCAATGGCTTCAGCACATTTGAGAAAGTGTCCAAGAAAGATTGATTGACTGTGCTCTCTTCTTGTGAATGAACTTGTAAACTGTAAGCTTGCCATGTCCCATATTTGGAGTGGCATGATAAAAAAAATGTCATTCCATTTAAAAATGCTTTAATAAACACTTTCGAACTGTATACAGTAATAATACATTTCAAAGGAATAAGCAACACTTCGAACATTTTGCTTCAGACACTTTTCCAAATGTTGCCTCCTTCTTGTACCTACTTAAGTGAATCGGTGAGCATCAGTAAATGAGGGTGTCTACAGAGTGAATTTTTTGCATCCAAATATAGACTACAATCTTGCCCCAGTCAAATGAAGAATCCATGCAAAATTTGGTAGCAGTGAGTTCAACAGAGTGGATTTGTGGCGGAGCGAGTTGCAGTCTGTGCAGTGTCTGTGCAGTGTCATTCTTTGCTTTCCCTTGCTGCTTGGAGGAGGAGCCAGACTTTAAAACCCCTGCCAGACCGCATAACAGAGTGGAGTTGGGAGCTGAGTTGCAGTCTGTCCAGTGTCTGTGCAGTGTCTTTCTTTGCTTTCCCTTGCTGCTTGGAGGACCAGCCAGACTTTAAAACCTCTTCCATACTGCAGAGCAGAGCAGAGTTGGGAGCCGAGTTGTAGTCTGTGCTGCAGTGCTGCGACGGCCGCCAGATAACGTGCCCTGTTTGCGGCCTGCCAAGCGTTTATCTCCTGGACTAATTGGAATCCTAAAGAAGAGTGCCGTCTAAATCGTGTCTGGCGTGTGAGGCCACCTCAGGGGTAAGCACTCTTGTACTGTGCAATCTTGATGGGCCGTGAGTAGACAGTGATCAGGCACAGTGGCGTAACACAAAATGTGGGGGGCCCCCCTGCGAGCCATGCTGAGGCCCCCCCCAACTCAGCAACAAATCACGGGTCACGCCACACTCTGGGCCAGCCTAGATTATCACGTGTGCGCAATACGCAAAAATGTGTTGTTGAAGGGGTATGCCACACACTGCACTAGGAGAAAGATATAAATATATGTTTTAATGCAATATACAGCACACTTTCTGAGAAAAATTGGCTAAACAGCCATAGTGTTTGCAATGGTTTTGAAGGGTAACACCAATCCAATGCATGCAAGTCACCAACAGTGCAAAGGAACATTAATGCTTTGCTATTAAAAATCTGTGCCACAATGAAAACATGTCCAACTGGCTGCACAATGTAGACCAGTGTAATAACATTACAGTAAAGCACGCCAGGCCACATTTAGACCTACCTAGACTGGTTGCACCAAAATGCCAGTCGAAGCAATAACACTCATCAAGAAGAGAACACACATTCAAGCCTGCGTCTCTGTGGCCTCTAACAACACGGCCAAACTCTTTAAAATCTGTAAGTAACTGGTCAATCTTGTTGTGGTCTTTACCTCTACTGTTCCCTCCCAGCCCCTCTGTATGGCTCTGTTCTCTCACTTCTCCGCTAAAACTTAGGACATCCAGTCCCCCATCTCCTCTTCCTCTCCCTCTTCCTCTCTTGGCCACCCATTGGCCAGCTCTACTTCTCTTCCTCCTCTTTCTCTCTGACAATACCTGATGAGGTTTCTAAACAAGTCTGATCTTTGAAGGTGTTGTCCAAACAGGTGCTCCCCTGCTCCTCTTGAACCATCAAGGACCATAGTGACACCCTCGCTCCAGCCTTGGCTGATTTCTGTAATCACTCTTTCACCACTGGAATGTTCCACTCTCCCCTTAAGCACTCTCTTGTGCACCCACTCCTCAAGAATTCATCTGCCTTTCCTGCCTGCCTGGAAAACTATCGCCCAATATCCACCACCCCTTTCCTGGGCAAACTGTTGGAAAAAAACTGGCCATCTTCTAGCTTACTCTCCACACTGAATCTGTTGGTTGTCTCCATGACCATCAGTCTGGCTTCAGAGCTGCCAGAGGCATGGAAACTGTTCTCCTGAACACCTGTGAAGATCTGCTCTCTAACCTGGATTACAGCATTCCTTCTATCCTCACCCTCCTTGATATTTCCTCTGCTCTCAACACGGTCGACCACGCCATCCTGATTAATCGACTCCATGAAAACCTGGGCATCATGGATCAGGCCCTTGAGTGGCTGACCTCCTTCCTCTTGGACTGCCCCTCCCAGGCACACCTTAGTCCCTTTCTCTCTGCCACATCTCTCCATACCTGGGGTGTTCCCCAGGTCTCCATCCTCTCACCCTGGCTTTTCCACCTCTTCTTGGTCCCTTTGGCCCACCTGATCTCTACCTTCTCCTCTTATGCAGATGACACTCAGCTTTCCTTCAGGCTCCCCTCAGACTCTCCTTCTTTCTCTCTCATTCCTGACGGTCTATCTGCAATTTAGGATTGGTGCGCTTCCACCGATCTCTCCCTTAATGCCAGTAAGATGGAGATCCTTCTCATTGGGACCCCTGCCCCTGCTTTTCCTCTCGCACTCTCTCCGCCCACCTTGGGACCTCTTCTTTCGCCTTCCTGCGAGGCAAAAAACGTTGTTGTCATCTTTGACTCCACTTTCTCTTTCTGTCCTCACATCTCGGACATCACCAAGAAGTCCCACTACCAGCTGCTCCTCCTCAAAGAGACTCTTCCCTTTCTCACTTTCCCCGGAAGCCTGGTTCTCTCTAGGCTGGACAACTGCAACAGCCTCTTTCTCAACCTGCCTTCCTCTACTCTCTGCCCTCTGCAACTAATCCAGAACAGGACTGCAAGACTTATCCTTGGCCTCAAGCCCAGGGATCATATCTCTCCAGCCCTAAAATCTCTCTTCCGGTTGCTAAGGATCAAGTTCAATACCCTTTGCATTGTCCACAAAGCTTTCTGGGCCAGGGCCCACACTACATCTATCGCTCTCTTCCAAAATACCTTCCTTCTCAAGCCCTTCGCTCAGCTACCTCCAACTCTCTAAGGGTTAGACACTTCCCCGGGCAGGGAGTGTGGGGGGGGGGGGGGGTAGATCTCTCTCCTATGCAGGTGCCTCCCTCTGGAAAGACCTCCCTGCCCTTCTCAAACTTGAGCCAGACCACCTGAAGATCTGGAAGCAGCTCAAAACGTTCCTCTTCTCCTCTGATTTCTCTCTCTCCCTCCCCTGCTGGCCTACCTGACCTACCTGTCTGCTGTACCCCCTGGTTGCTGGGCTATCCTCAGAGTCTCACTTGGTACTGGGCTCTTTCTTGATCAGTCACCCCTGCACTGCCTCTGGGCCCACCACACACTTAGGGGCCGTACCTGTAACCCTACAGTCCCTTGTTATGTTTTCACTACCCAGAGCTGCAGTGCCCTGGCTGCACTACTCCAAGAATTGCTGCCCTGTTTTTCCCTCCCCTCTCCCTTGCACTTCCCCCTCCCTTTCCCCTTGCACTTCTCGTTCTCACACCTGCACGATCTGAATGACACAAGGCCTAGTAAGATTGTTTGTCTTGTCCTCCCTCTACCTTCCCTCCCGTGTTTTGTCGCGCCTAGAAACACGTGTGTACAGGCGCGTTATAAATGACATATTATATTATTTAATCACAGATTCCAAGAAAAATATACAATGCCCCAGTAAGAAACGACTAGTCTGGCCACACCAAAATTGCAGACTAGCCAGATAATTACACTTAGTAGGACTGCTTTATTAGAAATGCCCAGTTATAAAAAAAAGTCATACCAAACTGAGGAATGACTAGACTGGCTGCACCAAAATGCCTCTCTAGCTACTAATACCACATATCATGCCTGCTTAGACTGGACATGGACAACCATTATGATTGGTCACACAATCCCGCCCCCCCACAAACATCCCCTCTCCCTCCCACTCCTACCCCAACCTCCAAACCCAGCTCATTGGCCCAGAATTACCTCCACGTCCCTCTTCCTTGTCCCATAGCTTACATATGAGGCACCTTCACTCATAGGTAAGTACTGGGATGAGGAAGAGTGGGACTAGGAGAAATGAAGATTACATGTAGCTAATTCAGGCATTGCCCTCATGTACCTCTGCCTCATCCCAGTAATTGTGTATGAGGAAGAGTGCCTCATACGCAAGTAGTGGGACGAGGAAAAATAGGGCAAGGAGCAATGAAGATTAACAATAAGTAATCAAGGCATTCATCACATGTAGTGGTGCAACACCATTGAGTTGACTGGGATTCAGCACTCCTCCCCCCTGAAATGTTGGGCTATGTTGACTCGACCTGGCTGACCTTCAGAGCAGTTGCCGGACTGAACAGGACAAAGACAACGGCACCTAGGTTTTCTGTTAACAAGAGCTCAGCAATTACTAACATAAAGCATTTCATTGTTAGTACCTGCATTCAAATGCCACATTTTTTAGCCAATTGAAATCGTGATGTTGGTTTAGTACTTGCATGCCAGGGGAACGATTGGAAGGGTAGAGAGGGAACAGGAGACCACTCAATAATTGCAGCAGTCTATAAGTGGGAGCTTTAAACCTTAAAGGAAAGAGTTAACTGCTTGTAACATTGAAGCTGCACTAGAATAGTCTCATTAAAATGCGTAAAGAAATTGGATGCACCCACACAAATAAGTTTGCCCCTCCCCCACCGGCCGTGCAGTTAGCACCTCTCCCAACATTTGAACGGTTAGCCCCCCTGAAATGTAGGTTTTGTTGCACCCCTGAACACAAGCACCCACACCATTCACCATATACACACAAGCACAACCAGGCATCCATACATTTAACTGTGCACTCTTTCACCATACAGGTACACCCAGGCAGCCACCCGTACATTTAAGTAAGTGTGCACCCTTTCACCATACAGGCACACCCACCCAGGCACCCACCCATACATTTAAGTGTGCACCCTTTCACCATACACTCACACTGGCAGCCACCTATACATTTAAGTGTGCACCCTTTCACCATACACTCACACACGCACCTGTCATGGGGTTAAGGGGAGCCCTATCACTTCAAAAAGAAATTGTTTATTTTTGAAGTCATGTTGACTTCATAAAGAAATGATTTCCTTTATGGACTGAACCATAACCAAAATAATTTCCTTATGACTACATAGTGAATTCAAAAAGATACTGTGGGTCATTATGACCCTGGCGGTACCCGTGCCGGTAAATACCGGCACGGCTGCCGCCGGAGTCATGAATTTTCCAGTGTCCAGGAATGGCCAATTACCGACGCATTACAGCCCAGCGGACCTGTTAATTGCCCATTCCCGGGTGCCGGAAAATATTGCTCCCCATTCCCAATTGAGTTCCATTGGACTCAATGGGAATGGGGATGCCGGATGCACCGGCACCATTCATGAATGGTGCCGGTGCATCTGTCAAGTTCTGCACGCCAGTGCCATTCCGCCTACCGGGCCAGACCTGGCGGGCTGAAAGGCACCCGTCGCAGAACTCGTAGTTTGCCGGTCCGGAAACAATGGTACTGGCAAGCTTACCCGTACTGTTGTTTCCAGACCGGCAAACTCATAATGAGGCCCACTGTTTCTTTTTGAAGTCATAGGGCTTCCCCAGCCCATGACATGGAGGCCTCCAGCCTAGGGTCTTCCATTGCATGGGGTCAGGGGATCCCTCAGACTTCAAAAAGAAAGTTTCTTTTTGTAGTCACTCTGCCTTCATAAAGAAATTATTTCTGTTACAGAAATAATTTCTTTATGAATGCAAAGTGAAATCAAAAAGAAAAAAAAATATTTTTGAAAATCAAAATTTCATTTTTTTTCTTTAAATGGGGCCCCCTGCCAGGACATGTGCTGGTGGGGACCCCTGTTATGCCAGTGATCAGGCACCGGGAGTGTGGGTCTGCTGTTTCTGTACAGTCCCATAGCCCTGCGCCGGCTGTCTCCCCGTCTCTCCTGCTAAAACAAGCTGCCCAGTTGTTACTGCCAACGAAAGAGTGGAGGAGGAAGAGAGCTTTCTACCATGGGAAAGGGTCAATCTGTGCCCTGTTCCCTGAGAAGTACTTAATAAGCAAGCTGCGGGTGCTGTGATGTGATTGCGGGACCAGGTCCTTTGAACCTCACTGGTGCAGAGGATGCTTTACAAAAGAGTGTTAAGTCCGCCCTTCCCATCGACTATGGTGGCTGTTCTCTGCAGCAGGCTGCCAGTCCAACAAGGCCCTGCAGAGGTTTCCCAGGGTATATTATTGCCCACGACAGAATGCCCCAAGACTCAAAGGGGGTCATTACGACCCAGGCGTAAACCATGGCGCTATTAGCACCCTGGTTGACGCCGGTATTTTAAGGATTGCGCCATGGTGGATGGCGGAATTACCGCCCCATTCCAAGGTTGGCGGGGCAGTAATTCCCCATTCACCACTGGCCCTTAGCCATTCCCATTTTTGCCCCCATAGGGCTCAAAGGGAATGGGGAAGGCGGTAATTATGGTACCCCCACCGGGGTACCGCAAATTGTGGTACCGTAATTACCTCCAAGGTCCCTTTGCGGGTCCAGTCCTTAACGGCTGGTAAAAACCAGCCGTTAAGGTAGGGACCCGCAAAGGGACCTCGTAATTAGACGGTAAGGGGTTAACAGCGCCGCAACCTTTTTTACGGCGCCGTTAACCCCTTACCGCCTGGGTCGTAATGAGGCCCAAAGTGTCCCAGGTTCATCTAGTGATGTTGTATCTAGGACATATGAAGGGCGGGAACCCCACAACTCACAGATACAACTAAATTGTCCCCCCCATCACCTGTGTCTGATGTAAGATCTCAGTCAATACCACACCCTGTCGTTAACAGTTCTGAGAGAATTACCCCGGAGTGCACCACAGCTTACAATTTGCAGCACCTTGAAGAAATTGTAAAGTCCAGTCTTAACACTGCTTGCACTTCTGTTAAACATGTGGCCCCACAGGGGTCTCCCCCTTTTCAGACCAAATCTGACCCCCGGTAGGCGTTTATTTCAAACGAACAGGACATTGTTTCTGATGTCTCTATCCTTGCCCCCACAATTTGTCATGAACTGGGGAAACGAGTGAGACTATCACTCGATATTAAATGAAACCAGTGGGTATCTCCAGGCCCTATTGACGAGGAGGACAACGTCACTGAGGACATGTTACACCGGCCTGCTATGTTTGGCCTTTCACCCAATGGGGCCATTGGAGCGTCCCCTTCAATAAATGTAACAACAATCCCCTTACTCAAAGGAAGAGGCCCAAGGTGATACTGAAGTCTCCAGAAGGGGAGATGGGAGGTTTCACTTGTCGGCCACATTAGTAATTCCTGGGGGTTGTGATCCTGCCGACGAGCTATCCTTCCCGGTTTTGTCCCGTCTGTTGGACTCCATGGACACGCCACTACGAAACCCTCAACTCTGAATTAAGGGAGGTGAATGCGATTTTAAAGGATGTTTTTTGCAAAGCTTAATTTTATTGAAGGTTTTATTACAGGTAGCTTGACAAAAGACCACACCATTTCGGCGAATCCTGGAGAAAAGAAATTGCAAACCTCACAGAGTCCCATTTCAAAAGTCCAACACTGATTTCAATATATGGCTAGCTGCTTCTATACCTTCCGAAAGCATCTAAGTGCTCGAGCCACAAACTCCAGTTAGGAGTTTTGTGGAATTGACCCCCGAGAAGGAGCCCTCCCCCACCGTCTCTATGCTTGGTCAAAATAGCCTGGTTCCACAGGAGAGGGTATGTAAAGTAAGTAACAGCAGAAGTATGGCCGAAATACCAGAGGTGACCCCACTTAAAGTACCAAATAGAGTAAAATCTAAGGATTTTATTCTTAAAAATCTGGTGAAAAACAAACTAATAATGGCTCTAGGAAATTCTTGCATAACTTAAGGTTAAAGGTGGATGACCTAGTTGTGAGTAAAGTCGTAAAGAGTGGTCAGAAAGGTGGACCTAAGGGGTTGGAAGAGAAGAAAAATGTGATGTGTCCCGCTAAGGCTATGTCTGCCAAAACCCAGGGTTCCATTTCTCGTTTCTTAGTCTTGGGTAACCAAGACAAGTGAATCCTTCGACTTGAGCAAGATCTTGGTGTACTGAGACTCTGGAAGCCAAGATCAAGAAGAGATCCATGCTCAGGGTATTCTCTCGGGAGGGGGAGATGAAAGTTGGACTAAAATTGGTTCAGGGAAATGTCATACTTTGCCTGATCCTCCTATGATGAATGGGAGGGAAGGTTTGCATCAAGTTGCCCTAATATCCCAGGGCCTGAATAAGGAACGCCGCCCTTTAGGAAAGAAGTGTTTCCAACATTCAGGACCTTGGAGGGAAAAAAAAAGAGACCACTCTCTCAGATCACTGGCAGATGGTCACCTTAAAGACCCAGAGGCATACAGTCCCCAACGTCAGCCTCAAAAAGGGGCTCAATCCTGGTACAGAACCGAAAAAATTCAGGGGCTAAATCCTAAGAGTAACACTAAGATGAACATTTGTGAAGGAGCCATTTTATGTGTATTTGGGGTGCTTGTTTGAGGAATATGATAACAATCCCATAAATCGTCAGCACATACTGTCCGATTTCTCAGAAGTACCAAGGCTGAGGCTAATTGGCTTTAAAGACATCAGACAGGTGGTTTTTGTATATGAAGACAGTCAGAATGTTGTAAAAGTATGTTTACATTCAAACATAGTTAAGAATGTAATTCTTGCTGAGGGAAAAGCTCTAGTGTCAATGGGTTATGAGATCTTTGAGAACCTAGTGATCTCCTCGCCCGCGCCAACTAGGGACAGTATGAGTGGCAATTGGTCATCTAGCTATCAGACTCAGTGCTTGATAATTCATTGGTGCACTTTACTGTCCCAGGAGCCCAAGAAGCTACAATACAAGGAGAGTGAGAGAAAAGTCAATTATGACTGGGTCCGGACTGTGAATGGATTTCATGGGGAATCAGTTATCTCTGATCCCCAGGCATGATTACGTTTAAAATCTATGGTCTCCTGGAACACTAGCGGTTTTAACAATATATATAGAAACAAAGAAGTATTTAGGGCCTTCACTTTTGTCTGCCTTCAGGAAACACTAATGCGTGATGCTCTCATCATGGACGGATATAAGGTATTTGCAATTAAGGCTGAATGGGGCGAAAGAGGCTGCCCTTATGGTGGCCTCCAGACAGCCATTAAACATAACCAGGGTATTGCGGCAACACAAATGAATACATCAAGAATTGATATGTTCATTTGCACCTTTGTCCAGGAAGCCGTCAGCCTCTGATAAGTTCTCAAAGTGCCTCATATTTAACGTCTACCTCAATCCTGAACGTGTAGGTTTGGAGGATTTTTTGTCTGAATTTTCATATTCTATTTTAGGTGAAATCCCAGAAGAAGCGGCCTATGTAATAGCTGTGGTAGATTTAAACGCTGAATGTCTTGAGCAGTCATGGTACCAAAAACAAGAGCGACTGGATGTTTCAGCTAAGAAACTCCATAATGGGAGCCTGATCCGCCAACAACTTCTGACATGGGATTTGGTCCCTTTGAACGGAGTCCTACAGCCCGACATACTGCCTATCTTTTCGTGGGGCAACAAGTTTTGTCGCTCAACTATTGACTATGTTTTTGTGTCCTCAGAGCTTCTAGCAAGCGGTGGCTCTCTGGAGGTATGGCGTACTCAGTTAAGCGACCACTCAATGTTAGTGTATAGGTTCCCATCTCTGTGGTGGTATTTCGTCAGTCCTGTGGAGCTGACAATAGTGGTTATCCCAAGGGACCACACTATCTGCTGGCAGCATAGATTTGCATGACAAGTGAATGGGATAATGGAATCGAGTTTCCAGGAAAATATGTCCTGACTATGCACTCCTGAGTGCTTTGGACCCACTGTTCACCTAAATCTGGGTGCTTTATGCTCTGTAAGGTCACTGTTAAAAGGCACATGTTTGGATGCCCACGCCCATGCCTTTGGTAGCGCAGTGAGGCTACGTAAAATAGAGCTGAGGTGTAATATTAGGGGACCGAACAGAAATAGCTACTCATTTCGTGCCAAAAGTCGTGCCCTATAGAATACATTTTAAAATTGGGCCCGAAGACAAAGGTTTCTGAGGTCGATTAATGAAGCAGAAAAAATGTTGGGACGTTTGTCAGGGTCTAACTCAGTCACCTTTTGCCGACTGATTAGGTCAAACAGGACTGACCCGTTTCTGCAGGTACAACCCTTATCGAAGTTGATCTGGGTTGACCATTTTGAAAAATTATACAAAGCAGATAAAGAAGTGTGTACAGCTGACTATAGGGGTGCCGTGGCTTGGCACCCTCACCTGGGATATAGATGACCTGCTGACCCGTATTGGCTCTAGCAAGATCTCAAATGCTCCTGGCCCCGATGGCTTGTCATTTATGACATTGAAGTCTGATCCGACACTGTGGGCAAAGATAATAACTGCTCCGTCTACCATTGTCTTAACAGAGAGAATTACCCCTCAATCATGGAAACTGTCAAGGGTTGTGGTGATCTTTTAAGGAGGGGATAGATTCTCGCCTCTTAACTATACAGGCAGATATCTTGATTGGACGTAAGCTGTAAAATATTCTCAAAGCTGGTCCTACAAGACTTGCTAATTTGGGCTCGAAACCTAGGTAAGCTTGATTTATTCCAATCTCGGTTTAAAAAAGGAGTGGGGACGGGTCTAAACAGTTTCTGGTAAACCTACTAGATGCTCAGGTGCAGGATCAAAAGCAGGCCTTATATTCAGCATTTTTAGATGTAAGTAAGGCATTTGATTGTGTGAACCGGCAGTTATTATGGGCAAAATTATCTAAGCACGGCTGCCAAATGCACTAATAGATATCCTTGTATCACTACACAGGGATATGAAGATTAGATTTAAACTCGATGCCAATGGGGCATGTACCACCTGGATTTCTACTAACGGGACTGCATTAGGGTTGCGTCCTGGCGCATTTCCTATTTAATTTCTATATAATGCATATGGGCCTTGTTGGGAATTTGTCTGCACAAACCCCCCTCTCTTAGGTCAGACTAAGATCCAATACTTGAACTATCCGGAGGACATCATAGTATTCGACAAGACTCAAATAGGATTACAACAGGCCTTGGACAAACGAAATCTTTACTTCGAAACGCTGGACCTTAAATTAAATGATCCCGATTTTAAACGAAGTAAAAGCCAAATGGAAATCCTTTAAATGGTCGGTACAGGGGCACACCCTGGAAGTGGTGAAGGAGTTTAAATACTTGGACAGTATGGTGTCGTCAGAAAAGTGAAACGCTGAAACCTATAGGAAATTTAGATTGCGCTGTCTGGCTTCGGGTTCTCAGTTGCAACTGTTTGACAACAAGTTTGGTCGCTTCTCAACTTTGGCCATGTTGAAATTGTATAGGCAAAGAATCCTACCAGGACTCATCTTTGGTGTGGAAAATTTGGGATTTACCACAGATTGGTCAACATTACAGGCCCTCCTCTGGTGAAGGGCTCTGGACCTTCGCAATTCACTTCCTATGGCAGTGCTAAGGCACAAATTAGGCCTGCTGCCTGTTGGCTCTCTGGTTGAATGGAAAGTGCTGCATACATATGTTCTAATATTGGCTCCCCCACATGCATCATTGTACATAAAATTGGGTCAAGAACTTCCAAAGTGATCAGCAAACCTCTAGTGGCCTGAAATGAAAATCTGTGAGTTAACATTAGCAAGGATTGAATCCTCAGCTGTTGAACTCATTATTAATCCCAACAAGGTGAAACATAAGTTGCAAACACATGAATGGTTAAAAAACAGGATATTCCTGATAAATTACTGATGTTTTAACAAACATTTTGATTATAACATAAAACTTTTTAACACTTTGTCCCCTTACCTGAGAAAGCATCCGTCCAGGGACTTTCAAATGATGGCCCTGAGACTGAGACTTAATCTATATTTGACAAGGGAGGTTCAAGGGTCACGAGAGGGTCTGGATAGCAGCCCATGTGTGGCATGCCCCATGATCGCAAACCTTCGACACAAAAAGCTGGGTAGATGTATCTCAAATGTTTGGGCTCATACCTGAGGATCACTTGTGGATTTGAATTTTAAACCTGAATAAGTCCTTTAATCGCAACTTTTGAATTTTTAGAACAAATCTTTGACCTACGATCATTGGACTAATAACTATTTTTAACTTTGTATTAAAATGTATTAATGTGTGTATTCTGTAAAATGAAATAATTTGTAATGTTTGTGTAAGATTTGTTTGATGACATGTTTGAAAGGTTTTAAATATTAACCAAATGCACAGTAAAAATAATAATAATAATAATAATAATAATAATAATAATAATAATAATAGCCAGAAAAACATACACACACACATCCAAAACCTTTTTTGCATACAAGATTTTTGCATCCAAGCATAGACTACGATCTTGCCCCAGACAAAAGAGGAATCCAAGCAAAACTTGCTAGATGTTAGTTCAATGGTGTGGATTTGTACTGCCGGACAAACATGCACCTAATTCGACCTTAATTGCAATACTAAAATTACAGCCATCACCCACCAGTCTTGGACAGATCATCAACTATTATCATTTACCCTCTCAGTAAATGCCCATAAAATAAAGAAAAAATTCTATAGCACCTCCATGTCTTACAAGGAACAAACAAAATATCACAGTGGATGCCATCTTGCCACTCGTGTTCCCTACGCTGAAATCTCTAGACGAAACTACCGACCCAAACAAGCTAGTAGAGAGCTACAATTCTTCCACTACAAAAGTTCTGGACATCATCGTGCCCCTAAAAATGCGCAAAAGCAAACCTAAAGCACATTTGAACACTTGGTTCATCCCAGAATTGAAAATCTTACGTGCTGAAAAATGAAAATTGGGATCTACATGGAAGCTTCTCCCCTCTATCGAGAACTAAATGAACCTAATGAACCTATCAGCAAAATATAAGGAGGAAATACTTCAGACCAAACATGACTCATATAATAACAGAATAAACCAAGCTAGCTCCAGCACCAAGGAGCTATTTGCGATCCTCAAAGAAATGGAGACGCCTATCACCCCACTAGACCCATGCATTAAAGATAAACTTTGGTGTACAAACATTCAAAATGCTCTCACTAACAAAATAGCCACCCTGCAAACTAAAATCGCTGAAAAGCATTTAAACCTCAAAAATTCCGATAACCCACAAAATCTTGATAACAACTCTTATAATACTAAGACTACGGTTAAACCTCCCCATGGCTTTACATTCTCCAAAGTCTCAGCCTTGGAGGTACAAAAAATGATCACGCCCCTTAAATCATCTAGATGTCAAGGTGACACTTTCCCAGCGCAAATAATCAAAGACGCGGCGAGAGACCTGGCACCATTCATATCTAAACTTATCAATGTGTCATTCACCTCAGGTATAGTACCTAATAACTTAAAGGAATCATGGGTGCTACTGCTCCTTAAAAAACAATCACTGGACCCTACTATCCCCACAAATTACAGGCCTATTACCACAGTCCCTTTTCTACTGACGATACTGGACAGGGTAGCCTACCTACAGATCCAGGAATACTTGGAGACTAACCACCTCCTAGGGACTCGCCAATCTGGATTTCAACCTCAACATGGGACTGAAACGGTGCTGATTGATCTAAAAGTACAGATAGATGGTCTTAAGGACAACGGCACAATTGCCTTGTTACTACTTTTGGATCTATCAGCGCCGTTCGACCTAGTTGACCATCAAATATTATGTAACCACCTCAAATCAGCGGCTCATTTCTCACACAATGCCATTACCTGGATACAATCCTTTCTCAATAATAGGACTATGAGAGTCTTCTCGCTTTCAGCAGCAGCTGAGCCTATTCCTATCACCTGCAGAGTTCCCCAAGGCTCCTCTGTATCACCTACCATGTACAACATTTTCACGAAGCCTCTTTTTGACAAATTGCACTTTCTGGATGTCACCTACACTAACTATGCAGATGACACCCAGATCCTCCTTCCACTAACGGGTATTTATGACGGTGATGGCCTATTAGTAAACAAAATGTATCTAATCATTCAGGCATGCATGGCCACTCATAGCCTATGCCTGAATGATGATAAAACTGAGTTGTTGATCGTGGGTTCTACAGCTAACCTAAACAAACTGAACAAATACTATACCCACTTTAACATTGACAGGAATATGATCCCTGTGGCTAGAGAAGTAAAAACATTAGGTTTTTATCTCGACGCCTCACTGAACTTACACAAACATGTGAACGTCATGGCGTTGGCTACTGCCTACATGGGTAAATTGATTAGGGCATGCAAACCTCTGCTCTCCAAGGAGAGTTGCATCACGCTTGCTAGAGCCTTAATATTATCCAAGTTGGATTATTGTAACTGACTTTACCTAAGAGAAAGGTTTAACCCCAGTCACTCTACGAGAGTTACTAGGTCGTCCAATTCTAATGGCCTAATATTCCCAAGGTATAAACAATAAAAGTCTGGAGGACCAAGCTTCCCAGTCATGGCTGCGAAGCTATGGAACATGCTCCCTCTCTCCCTGAAAATGACCAAATCTTTCTCTAACTTCAGAAGTAACGCCATCAAATGGCTAACGTTGAAGGACTTACTGTAAAGACCTCTTCAGTTCTCCTTCCGCCCTGTATCTCTTACTGAGTACTCTGGTTGGCACATATTTTTGTACATAGCGTGTATTTTATCTTGTTGCTTTTCTTAACTTATTGCAATCGTGTATGCTTTTGGACAAATGTATTAATATTAGCTCTGTAATCTGTAACATTTGTATTGCTGTAACTTCTGTAACTGTAACATTTGCAATATTTGCCAATGCACCCAGATACCTACAGGTTAAGGTGCGCTATAGAAATAAATAAACAAACAAACAAACACACATACATACAATCTGCTTTATATATAAAGTTTTGGACAGCTTTAACAATTGGTTGTTAGGCTTGGGCTGTACTGACTGAGCAGAAGTCACTTGTCCTTTTCACAGCTGATCAGACAGCAAGCGCACAGATTCAATCCTCATATGTGTGCAATTTGCAACACATGCGCACTCGCACTTTTTTAAACAAAAACCTACCTTTACTTTAGCTTAGCATTTCACTCCCGTCCTGAGTAGAGTAGTGTTCGGCTTTGTGTGTCGTTCCCATGCTGCAGGGGCCGGTGTGTGAGTAGATTGTACCATGCGGTAATGCACGCCTTAGAATAACCACACGGACACAGTGTTAGCTCTACTGGTCCCCACTCGCGACTGACTGGTGCACAAGCGTGGGGCCGTCTTTATTCTGGCATACAGTGGTATACTACGTCATTGCATGTCTTCACGCAACACCACACTCCTCCCCTTTAATACAGATACAAAACTTCTCAACAGTAAGAAATATAACCTTTTTAACCACTGCCAAAAGGGCACATTTTTCTATTCTTGTAAGTGTGAGCACAGGTGTTCGTATCGTAATCTCGCAGGTATGCCGGTTGGCACCTGGACTCTCGTAGGGGGTATTGTGGCTCTCTTGCTGAATGCAGCACGTCTCCTACATCTCACAGGGATCCCCTGTTCCCTGGTCATTGTTTTTTTCTGGTAATGTCCATCCGCTGTTGTCGCCACAAACATTTATTTCCAGATGGCGTGCATGACTGCTCACTCACCTCCTGTACCACTCTCTTTCTTGGTTTGGAGATTCAGACAGCTTTTGGAAGAAACTGGAGTTCCATGTCACTTGTCCCTGGCTGTCTGCGGCCATTACTTGGCACCCATGTACTTTAACCACTCTGAGTGGTGTAAGTTTGTGGTTGAGTGACATTCTTCACCCGGGGTTCCGGGGCCGTACTAGATCCATGTCCCCCAATGGCAAAAATGTAGTCACGGAGGCCTTGTCGTGAGTTTTCTCATTCAATGTGTCTTTCTTTGTTCACTCGTACTGCCTAATTGTCTATCATTCCTGTAGTTCTCCCCTCTCCTCCAGGGAGAAAAGTAAGTGGGCATCATTGGAACAACGCTTCAGCTGGCGCTACCCCTGTGGAACAATGCGGAGTGGTGCGATATTCAGGTAGGAACTGAAATAGGGCCCATTCGTTGTGTAACCCTTGACTGGGCTATTCCGGAATGTTTTGCTTAGGGTGCCCATTAGGCGTTTGGCCTCTCCATTGGCTCGTGGCCATACTGGGGTAATTTGGCTCGTAGCCATACTGGGGTAATTTTGCAATGTCCAATTCCCCATTCTGACAGGAATTCTTCTAGACCAGTGCTCTGAAAAGGTGGTCCGTTGTCAGAGCATATGGTTCTCGGGAATCAGTGCGTAGCGAAGATTTTTCTCCATCACAGGCACTAGGTCGTGCAGGACTATGGATGGCACACATTCCACCTCAGGGTAGCGGGACATTTGGGCCATCATCACAAGAAAATTAGAGTCCCAGGGTTCTTCACTTCTTGACATGCATTGTATTGGGGGTTCTACATTTTTCGGGGCAGTAGTCTGGCTTTTATAAACTCTTCAACTCTTTGTTCAAGGGCAGGGGACCACACCTTCAGTCGGAGGCAGCTCTTTGTCTTGGCTGCTCTTTGGTGTCCATGGTGGGCCAGTGCATTTACCCTTTCTACTAGTGCCTTGGGGACCACCACGTGACCCCTTAGCAGGAGGCCTTCTTCTGTGAATGTTAATTCATGCTTGACCTTCCAGAGTTGTTCTAACATTGACTTTGCTTCTTGAGTTTTGCACCCGAGGCCTTCTAGCACTGTTCTCCACTGCCCTGATGCTAGTCTCTCTCAGGAGTTGGAAACAGCTATCATTCCTCAACGCTTCCCTCAGATCATCAATTTCCATGGACTTGGGTACAGTTCCAACAGTCACCATCCTTATGAATCCATTGTTGCTGATATGTCTTCTTGCAGGGCATCACTGTCTCCACTCGGATGCCTGGACAGGTAATCAGCCACATTGTTCGTGCCCGGCCTGTATACAAAATTGACACCATCTTCTTGTAGAACCAGTAGCCATTTCTGAATGCGTGTTGGGGGATTTGCTGATCTGCCTGTCATAATAGGGAGTAGTGGCTTATGATCCATTTTTACCTGGACCGACTTCCTGTATATATAAAAATGAAAATGGCGGCACCCCTAAAGTACTGCTAGGGTCTCCCGCTTACTCTGAGAGTATCTTTGGTCAGTGGGAGATAATTTGTGACTTGCATAGATAACTGTTCTTGGAGTTCCATCTGGGCTGGCCTGTGTGAGCACAGCTCCTAGTCCAACAGGACTGGTATCAATGACAATTTTGGTGCTTTTGCCAGGGTTGAAGAACGCTAATGTGCAATCATCTGACAGGGCAGCTTTGATGTCTTCAAATGACTTTTGCTGCAGTGGTGTCCACTGACACAGTGTAGACTGCTTGGCGAGCTTCCGCAGGGGTTCAGATAACGTTGCCATATCTTTCATAAATCGGCCACAGTAAGTGACGATTCCTAGGAAACTTCTTCAGAGGTGTTCTCTGGTGCCTTGGCTTCGCGTATGTCCTTAACTTTGGCTGGGTCCGCTGATATTCCTCCTTCTTGGAATATGAAACTGAAGAATTCTCTTCTCTTCTTTAGGAACTCACATTTGTCACGGTGGAGTGTCAACCCCAGTGATTTCATTCTTTCTAGCATGGACCATAGGCATTCCTGGTGTTTGCTTTCTGACCTTGCGAAGACCAGTATGTCGTCGCTCACATTTAATGCTCCTTGTAGACCTTCCAATGCTCCTCAGATAGAGTCCTGGAACACTTCTGCTGCCAAGGAGATTCCAAAGTTAAGCCTTCTATATCGGAATAAGCCGACATGAGTGGTGAATGTGGTTGTGTATCTGCTGTCTTGATGGAGAACAAGCTGGTGATACCCGGCTCTTAGATACAACTTGGAAAAGAAAGTGGTGCCTTCCAGGTCCGCTACTATCTCATCAATTGTTGGTGTTATGTGTCACTCCATCTTGATTGCCTTGTTTGGGAGCCTCATCTCCACACAAATCCTCACACTGTCAGTTTGTTTGGGTTTTGCGGTGATGACTATTGGGAATACCCACAGTCCTTCTAACTGGTCGATTATGTCCAGATCGATGAGGTGTTTTCTTTTTCTTTTTCGACTTGTTCCTGTAAATTAAACCGTACTATAATAGTATGTGATGGGTTGGACCATTTCATCTATATGAAGATGTACAGGATCCCCTGACATGCATCCGATACCCGTGAACACATTCTTGAAGCGTTTCACCAGTGTTTCCACATCCTCTACAAATACTCCATGTGCAAAGTGTACTAACTTGAGGACTTCCACGGCAGCACACCCTAGCAGGGTCCGATTCCCCACTTTGAATAAGAAAAACTGTGCCTTGATTTTAATTCATTTGTGCATTACCAGTGCTATTAAGTCACCTTCTAGCGGTAGTGGAGTCGGCTCCGGAATGTGAATATCTGCAACCTTAGTCTCTTGGAGTGGTGGTGGGTTTCGCAGCAGCCGGTAATGGGATACGGTCATCACATTAACGGACGCCCCAATATCTAGGATGTTGGGGAGGACCCCGAGGTATGCGAGGCAGACACTGGAAGTCCAATGACTTGGAGGGCCCAACTGCCTCCCACCCAGGATACATGGAGGACTCAGTCAATGGCAAGTTCAAACTGTAGTTTATTACAGGCAGAACCAACAGGGATCAGCACAGGAACAGAGAAACTCAATGCACATCTCGCACTTCCCTGGCTTGCAGGCTGTTTTTAAAAAAAAACAATTACATCAGAGTGACGTCACAACCTGGGCCCTTCTCCAGAAAACCTATTGGACTATGGGATTAGGTATTGAGTATTATACCACCTATAGTGGACTATATAGATTTCACTCTACTGGCTCTCGCATTTCAGGGGGCTGGCCTGGTCCATCCCCAAGTCACTAACTATAACTTTGTTGCAATATGGTAGACTTATCATTGTTTCTGGCCCGTTGCTACCCACCCTTAGGGTACTAAACTATGACTGGTTAGAGCTGACGTTCACCAGGCCTGGGACCAGCAAGGGTTCTCAGCTCTCTGTGTACCTTTTCAAAGTAACAAGAATGACTAAGTAACAAGAATGACTATGTGTCTGCATTGTAACTGGTGTACACTACCTTAGCTCATGAAAGTGCTCTCCTGATCGGTGCAACATTTATTGCATATTGTTGCACGTTTGTCGCTGTCTGTGTCTGGTGGCCTGGGACCAGTGCTCCTTTCCCATCACTGCTCGCTGTCCATTGTCTGCTTCGGCCACATCACGTGTTCAGAGACCACAAATTTGAGCTGTGCAGATCTGAATTACGAGGATTTATTAGTCGTTTCTGCAGCTGGTCCCTTTGCCGTCTGTGGATTGGAATGTCATCCGTATCTCTTGGCCTTGGCTGCGAGTCCTGTTTCACACCTCTTGCTCTCTATGCAGTCTGAATCAGCTCAGCTCATCTCTTGCTCTGGGGCCTGGAGCCTGCTGTAATTTTCCTAAACCTTATAATGCGATTTCTACCGTGTTCATGCAATACTACATTTCCATGGGTTAGTCACACTTGTTTCTGTCAGGTCCCATAGGTGCTCCTGCAGTTCCATAGGGTTATTCGTATGTCAGCATCTGCAAGATGTGCTCAGGATCTCTTGTGCCTTGCGTTTTCTGCGTTGCGGCATTTAGCTACTGGCAAAAATAATAAAGCCATGACATAAAGCAATGACAGTATGTATATGTATCTGTCCTCTAACTATAGAACTGTGTGCTCGTGTTCCTCATGTATTCGAGTATGTGTTTATGTCCCGAAGTGCGGAGGGCACGTGTGCTTCATGCGTAACACTGTTATGTTTTGGTGTCTCTAACAATGTCAGCAACATGGCTTCTTGGTGTCTAGTCCAAGCTGTCCATATAGGTATCCTTAATCACGACCTGTGGCTCTTCATCCACACATGGGTAGGTCTGTATATTCCTCGGGCGGTAAGGTTGGCTGAGAGGATACCTCTTGACATATTTGTCAATCATGTGTCCATTAGGAACTCGTCCGAAATAGAATGGGTTATTGCGGTGCTTTCTGGCTTTCTTCCTTGTCATGAATTTAGTAGGAGGGGCCAGTGGTGGTAGGCTTCCCCATCTCTCTTCAAGGAGTAAAGGGATGGTTGTGTTCAGGATGGTTGCTGAGCATTTTGGTTGGCGTTTATTCTTCCCACCAATGCTCATAACTGCCAAAATGAAAAAAACGTCCGTCATCCTCCTCACCTTGCAGATGTACTTTTGCACTCTCAGCTGAAGTAGCATTGCCACTTTCTGGTGCCTTGCCTTGAGCTAGAACCCTCGGTCGTTCTTTCCCTCTGCACCGTAGTTGGTGCTGATGCTCGGCAAACTCTTGCAAAATGGTTTTGGTCCACATCTTGTGCATGTGTATACTTTCGTGGGGCAGTCTTTTTTGTGAGGCAGGTCATAACCGCACTGCAGGCATGTATTTGGGGTCAAGTGAGAGTCTTCTTTGTCGCCAAGTGCATCTACCACCGGTGTTTCTCGCTGGTCATTTGTCTGCTGCACATACTTTTTCCACTGCACATGCCTCCTTCAGCTTGACAGATTTGAAAGCCGACTCAATTCTATAGGCCATAATGTCTGCCAATTCATGAGAGCATCCTAGCTATAGGATTTGCGGCAAAGTGATTCCTGGTTTGCGAAGAATCTAACAATATAGCTTTACTGAATGACATCCTATGATTATCTGCTGCCTCACTTCTTCTTCGTTAGTCCATGCACATGTGGCTGCAAGTCGTCGCAGGCGGCTGTGATATGCGTCCAGACTTTCTTCATTCTTTCGCATGGCTGTCCTTATCACAAACTTCTCGTAATTGGTGTTAACCATAAGTGCAAAGTACTCAAAGGGTCGCAATTGCCACCCCATACAGGTCATCCACACAACCTCTTAAATACTTTGTGGACCACAGGGCCGGCTGGATATATCAGAGTGGACTACATGTTTTTGTCATCATGCTCACCCGTGGTGTTGAAATACATTTCCAGGCGTTCGCACCAAAGTTCCTAGCATGGTTATAAACTGGCGGGAGCCGCAACCCTTCTCACTAAGTGGTGGATGACAAACAAGCTTGCCCATGGGTGGTCGGGTAACGTGGGTGGGCGCATGAGCACTCTCGTGGGAGAGCTGCGCCCCGACAGTGGGGTGGGATGTGGATGAGCCCCCTCTGCCATGTGTGCTAGAATGCTCAAATGTTCTTCATCACTCTGCCATCTCTTACACTCTCTAATTAAACTGTGAACCCACCATGTGGCTTGGGCTGTCCAAAAATTGAGGCAGGTGCCTCTGACGGGTATGCGCATATGTGGCAACAAAAGAAATGGCTCTTGGCACCTACTGGCGGGATACCATGATGATGGGTGGTGTCTCCTGTACAGTCGGGTCACACAGAATGTGGGCATTTCAACGCCTGCGGATGAAGAAGTCAGCGGGTTCTGGAGTGAAACAGCCTTGTCGTCATTGTTGTTTTGCATGCGTTGTGCGCACGCTGCAGGGGCCGATGTGAGAGTAGATTGCACTGTGCGGTAATGCGCCTTAGAATAACCACATGGACAGTGTATTATCTCTACTGGTCCCTGCTCGTAACTGACTGGCGCACGTGCTTGGGGCCGTCTTTATTCTGACACACAGTGGCATCCTACATCACTGCGTGTCTTCACACGACACCACAGACAGCAGGAAATGCGGTTGCAGCACTTCGACAAGAGAATGCTTGGCGGCCATTGCCACTAATTGGTGTTTTGCTACCAAGCAATCAGAGGCCCCACGTTCCAGCTGACTGCTGTTGCAGCTATTCCCAAACTTTTATTTTTGGTTAAACAAAAGTGCTGGGTACAGCGCCAGGCCAGTGGGTATCAGGGGAGATAGGGACATGATCAGGAACCAAGGGGATTGGTCACCCTCTTTGCCCGCTCTCTGGTTTTGCCCTACCCGATCCCTGTGTTGGTGTTTGTACTGTAGGTTTCAGTGCAGCCCATTTAGACCAGAATTTGGGTTTGTGATTGGCCCAAGTTTCCATCTATACTTGGTGTTTGTGTCCCCAGCCCAGCCCCTTTTCTCTATGCGAACGGAATCTCCTAAACTTTAGTACATCATCTTCAATTTTCAGACTGCATATGTGATCGGGAGTTTCTGGTGACTTGTAGGCCCTAAGCATTTTTATATTGGCTTTCCTGGACCGCAAAGTAATGCATGGGCGAGTAGAGGCATTTGGATTTGTGAGTCCAAATGCCTGCACAAAAGTTTATCTGGGCGTGGGCTCACTATAGCTACCGACAGAAGAGCACTGATTTGATAATCTTTGTTCAGTGGAGTTGGTTTCTCTGTAGGTGTAACGCCCACCTGGTTCCCACAGGGGCGCTGATCTAGTCTGGATTACTGCGGCCTCTTCTAGCGTGATGCGCAGGACCCGGAACACCGATTGGACAGGACCTCCAAATCGTGCTTCCTTGGCCCGTAGGAATATCCTTCTGCAGATGAGAAAGGGGATTAACAGTCTGCAGAATGGTGTGCTAGCTCCCCCCTTCCACCCTCCGTTCCTCTCTATTCCTCCAAACCCGGTTTAAGCTCACCTTATGGTTTGGAAGGTTCCACTCTCCATCCTGCTTCTGGTGCAGGGGCGCGCGTTCGTCCAGTTACTTCACTGGTTTTCAGAATGGCGCTGGCAAAATCCACTTGACTTTCCTGAGCGATGCGCCGTAAGTATGAAAGTTCAAAGTTCAAGTGAGGCCCCCTTTATGCTGTCTTTCTCACCTGTGATCTGTCCTTTATTTCAGGTGCAGAATGAAGGCGATGCGTCGAGGGGTTAACCTGCCGAGGTGAGTAGTAATGAGGGCGATCCCTCTAGATGTCCTCATCATTCCTCTGAAATGTCTCTAGTCCTTTCCCCATAGGGGCCGGGGTACGGTACCTGCCAACGGGGCGGCGCCGACCCGAAATGTGGAAGAAAAGCCGGTAAGTATTATGGCTGTTAATTAGGCTTTCCTTCTGTGTGTCCTTCTGCTCACCTTTTGTTTCTTCCTCTCTCCCCTAGGTGCAGAGATGTGGCATCCGATGCTGACAGCCGCGATGGAGCCGGGAGATGTCTCGAGGACAGGACAGGTGAGTGAAGCGTGGCGCTGCAGCGAGCAACGCGATGCTTTTAAATTGAAGTCTTCCTTCAGGGATGCTGGCGAGAAGATTCCGGATGCAGGTAAGAAGCTTGAAATAATCCTTGCTTTTCACCTTTCTCTTCTCTTCCTTCCTTGCAGATCTTCCAGGTTCAAGACGGGCGTGGGTGTAGTCCAGGAGCAGGAGCAGACACGGTGAGCGTTAAGCTGCAGGAAGCAGAACAACGCGAAGCATGAGCTGCTGTCTGGGCGTGGCTTAAATAGCCTCCAAAGAAGTCCCAGGTATGTATCCTTCCCCAACTAGGTATGCATCCTTCCCTGGCCACGCCCGAGTGAAAAAATAGTCCCTATGAAAAAATAGTCCCTTTCAGGTCTCAGGGAGGCCTGAAGCATGCAGCATGGTCTGCATCAGGTAAGTGCACAAAACACCTCCCTTTATGAGCCTGGCGCCTATGGCGCCAGGACTGATGTCCAACATGAGCCTGGCGCCAAAGGCGCCAGGACTGAGTCCAAAGAGTCCCTATAAGGGGCCGCTGGGCTTTTACCCGAGGGCATGATGCCTGCTTCCGGGGGTGCTGGGCCTGGCCTGATGCTCCGGGGGTAGGCATCATGACAGCACTCCACCCCCAAGGCCCCTCCCAAGGTCGTTCCTTCTGGAGGTTTCGGTTTGTTTGGGAAATTCCGATGGAACCTTTTTACCAGCCGAGGTGCATGTATGTGATCACTGGGTTCCCAAGACCTTTCCTACGGCCCGCACCCTTTCCAATCAATTAGATAGAAAAGCTTTGATTTTAAGATTCTGGAATCCAAAATGTTCTTTACTTCGAATTCTGGCTCTCCATCTATCAGGATTGGGCCTGGTGGCTTTATTAATCTGGTTCCTGGTTGTACTGGTTTCAAAAGTGACACATGAAAAACGGGGTGAATCCGCATGTTGGCTGGTAGAATGAGCTTGACTGCTACTGGGTTAATTATAGCTTTGATTGAGTAAGGGCCTAAATACCTTGGATTAAAAGTTCGAGGTCCCTTGAGCGATAAGTGTTTGGTAGCCAACCATACTTGATCCCCAATTTGTTTGGTACGGAGGCGCCTCCTTTCGATGTAGATCCGCATTCTTTTTGTATTTCTCTTTCGCATGTTGCAAATGTGCAGTTGCATCCTTGAAGGCTTGAGTTATCGTAGAATGCAAATGATCCACTGCGGGCATTTCAAGGCTCGAAGGTGAGTCCAAGTCTGAAGTACGAGGGTGATGTCCATATAGGGTAAAAAAGGGGCTTTGACCCGTTCCAGAGTGTATCGAGTTATTATAATCATATTCAGCCACCCACAGAATATCCTTCCAATTACCCTCCGATTGGTGCAACATACATCGTAGAAATTGTTCAAGGGTCTGGTTCGTTCTCTCCGTCTGACCATCGGTCTGTGGGTGGTGGCTGGTCGAGAGTCTTACGTCGATTTGTGCCAGCTGACAACACTTTTTCCAAAAATGAGAAATAAACTGGCTTCCCCGATCGGAGACTAGTATGGACGGGAATCCATGCAAACGGATGATATTCTCGAGGAATTCCTTGGCAAGAACAAAGGCTGAAGGTAATCCTTTCAACGGAATAAAGTGGGCCATTTTGGAAAATAAATCCACCACGACCAGAATAGTATTGTAACCATTACAAGAGGGCAGGTTTGTGATAAAATCTAGTGACAGGGTGTGCCAAGGTGCTGGTGGAATGTCTAAGGGCTGAAGAAGGCCGGCGGGTCTTGTCTTTTGACCTTTGTTTTGGGCACAAACTCCACAGGACATCACGAAAGATTTAATATCCTTTCGCCAGGAAGGCCACCAGAATTGTCGTCTAACCTTTTCCTCAGTTTTGGCAATGCCAGGATGTCCTTCCATCAGGGTGTCATGATGACGGCAAATAACCAGTTCTTGCAATTCCTTTTCTGGCAAAAATAAGCGTCCTTGGAAGTAAGGTAAGCCATCCTTGACTGAAAAGTTAGACCCCTTTTTGATCCAATCCTGCAAGGCTGAAGAGTCCAGGACTTGTTTTACTCGTGCTTGAATGTCTTCAAGGGTTTGTAAAGTGGTTATTCCCAAAATTCTTTGTTCGGGAATTATCGGCACAGGTTCTGGGTTTGTGTCTATTTCTTCCATTCCAATTCGGGATAGAGCGTCCGCCTTACCATTCTTAGAACCGGGGCGGTAGGTGATTACAAAATCGAACTCAGCAAAGAACAAAGCCCATCGGAGCTGTCGAGACGATTGGGCCTTGGCAGTTTTTAAATATTGTAAATTTCGGTGATCAGTGATCACGGAGATGGTATGCCGGGCGCCGAGGAGATAATGCCGCCAAGCCTTAAAGGCGGACTTAATGGCTAATAGTTCCTTATCGGTAACCGCATAATTTATCTCCGGCGGTGAGAACTTTCTGGACCAAAATGCTACGGGGTGCAGTTGGTTGGTTTCAGGGTCTCTCTGAGACAGGACAGCTCCCATGGCTAAGCTGGACGCGTCGTTTTCGACTATATATGGGAGATCAGGACGCGGGTGCTTCAAAATAGGTGCGGACGTGAACTTAGCTTTCAACTCCTGAAAGGCCTGTTCGGCTTCCTCGGTCCATTCAAAACATTTATTTTTTCGCAAGAGTGCAGTGATGGGTTGCACCACACGTGAAAACTCTGGGATAAACCTGCGATAAAAGTTGGCAAAACCAAGCATGCTTTGGACACCTTTCACTGAACTAGGTGATGGCCATTTGAGGATGGCATCCACTTTCCGTGAATCCATTCGGGCCCCTTTAGGTGTCAGGATGAATCCGATAAACTCAACCTCGGTGGTATGGAAAACACATTTTTCCAGCTTGGCAAACAGTTTGTGCTGGCGCAGTTTCTCTAGGAGGGCCCTGACATGTTTTCTGTGATCAGATTCCGAAGAGGAGTACACAAGAATGTCATTGATATACACGATAACACAGACATCGATGAGTTCCCGAAGGACATCATTCATGAAGAATTGGAAGGAAGCAGGCGCATTGCACGACCCGAAAGGCATCACCTGGTATTCGAATAGTCCATATTTTGTACGGAAGGCCGTTTTCCATTTGTCGCCTTCTTTTACTCGTACCAGATGATAAGCCCCCCGGAGATCTAACTTGGTGTATACGCAAGCGTCCTTCACCTGGTCAAGGAGTTCAGGTATCAGAGGCAGAGGGTAACGATTTTTAACAGTTATCTGGTTCAATGCGCGGTAATCGATACAAGTACTAAGGTCGCCCTCTTTTTTAGGTACGAAGAACAAAGCTGAAGATGCCGGGGACTTTGACGGGCGAATGAAACCATTGGCGAGGTATTGATCTAAATATTGTCTCAAATGCAGATTCTCAGGTTCAGTAAGGGCATAAATCCTGCTACAAGGGGGTTGTGCACCGGGCACCAGATCGATTTGGCAATCGTACGATCTGTGGGGAGGTAACGTGTTGGCCTGTTCCTTTTGGAAGACGTCCTGAAAGTTTTGGTACTCTGGAGGTAGTTGCACGGGGACAGAGGTTACT
This sequence comes from Ambystoma mexicanum, assembly GCF_040938575.1. Lineage (NCBI taxonomy): Eukaryota > Metazoa > Chordata > Amphibia > Caudata > Ambystomatidae > Ambystoma > Ambystoma mexicanum. The sequence continues at coordinate 383,315,809 of NC_090938.1, forward strand.
GATGCTAGATTAATCTTTGGATTTTCTGGGTAGCAGGTTTGTGCACAATCCGGGAAGGTTATTCTCTTCGCTCGCCAATCAATTCGAGGATTATGTGTCTCTAACCAAGGGACTCCGAGAATAAGCTGAAACTGTGGAGCCTTGATCACATCAAACACAACTGCCTCCCGATGGCCATCCGGACCTACAAGTGTCACCTCAGCTGTGGAATGTGTTACCGGTCCAGAGGCAATTTCGGTTCCATCTACAGTGGTGATGACATCTTTGCTGGTTTTAGGACGCAGAGGGACGTTTATCCTAGAGACCAATTCTCGATCCAAATAGTTTCCTATAGCCCCGCTATCGATGTATGCCTTTTGCCTTTATAGCATGCAACCGTTTTGGCTGTTCCGGATCTATGAGGACCATTGGCACAATGAAATGCGAGGTCTGAGAGTTAGTTTTCAAGCTCGGCAAGCGGACCCCTACACTTGCCGGGCGTGGTCGTTTCCCAATACAGAGTTTCCATGGATTTTATCAGCGGCTCCTACTACCTTCTTGGGCGGCTTAACCGGGCAATCTCGTTGAAAGTGTCCTGAGGACCCACAATAAAGGCATAATTGCATCTGTCGTCTTCTTTCCCGTTCTTTTTGAGTTAGGGGTCCTTTCACTCCTCCGATTTGCATAGGCTCCGAGGCATCAGCCCCCTTGGGGTTAGCGTGGGTTTTGGCCCACACCGGGGTTTCAAACTTGGACCGATCTGCTTTTCTGTTTTGCAGCCTGTGATCCAACTGGACCACTAAGTCTATATATTCAGTGCATTCTTGGGGCGGATTTACAACTTGTGCCAGGGCATCTTTAAGTTCTCCGCGTAGACCTCGATAGAATAACGTGATTCTTTTATCCTCTGGCCAACCAGTTTCCACAATTAGTCTATTGAAGGTTGCAATGTAGGATAGAAGGTCTTGATTGCCCTGTCGCAGAGATAGAAGTTCGTCATCCAGAGCCTGTCCCTGGGAATGTCGAGCAAATAACCTTTCCATGCTTGTTTGAAATCCTTGAAAATCACGAAGAATCGGGTCATCTTGAGTTACCAGTGGGACTGACCAATCGGCAGCACAGCCGCTGAGATATGACAACACAAAGGCTACCTTGGTCTGATCATTAGGGAAGGCCCCGGGTCTGCATAGGAAGTGCAAACGACACTGATTCATGAATACGGCGAATCGTTTGGGGTCCCCAGCAAAGCGTTCGGGTGGGGCCAGCGGAATGTTTGCAGGTAGATTAATCAGCACAGGGTTACTGGAAACCACAGGAGTGGGGTTCCCCCCGGAACCGGGTAAAGGAGTTTGTCCAGCTTGACCTTGCAAAAGCTGTCTAGCCAGGTCATCAGTCCTTTCCCTTGTTACAATCACTTCTCTTCTGAGGTCATTAGTCTCTTGACGAGCGGCGTGTACCTCGGCCCGTAATTCCCCCAGTAGTTGGGCCAGTTGGTCAGTCTCAGAAGTTTCCATAGCGCCTGGGTGGGAATTTGTAGGGATGCTTCGCGTTCTGTAACGCCCACCTGGTTCCCACGGGGGCACTGATCTAGTCTGGATTACTGCGGCCTCTTCTAGCGTGATGCGCAGGACCCGGAACACCGATTGGACAGGACCTCCAAATCGTGCTTCCTTGGCCCGTAGGAATATCCTTCTGCAGATGAGAAAGGGGATTAACAGTCTGCAGAATGGTGTGCTAGCTCCCCCCTTCCCCCCTCCGTTCCTCTCCATTCCTCCAAACCCGGTTTAAACTCACCTTATGGCTTGGAAGGTTGAACTCTCCATCCTGCTTCTGGTGCAGGGGCGCGCGTTCGTCCAGTTACTTCACTGGTTTTCAGAATGGCGCTGGCAAAATCCACTTGACTTTCCTGAGCGATGCGCCGTAAGTATGAAAGTTCAAAGTTCAAGTGAGGCCCCCTTTATGCTGTCTTTCTCACATGTGATCTGTCCTTTATTTCGGGTGCAGAATGAAGGCGATGTGTCGAGGGGTTAACCTGCCGAGGTGAGTAGTAATGAGGGCGATCCCTCTAGATGTCCTTATCATTCCTCTGAAATGTCTCTAGTCCTTTCCCCATAGGGGCCGGGGTACGGTACCTGCCAATGGGGCGGCGCCGACCCGAAATGTGGAAGAAAAGCCAGTAAGTATTATGGCTGTTAATCAGGCTTTCCTTCTGTGTGTCCTTCTGCTCACCTTTTGTTTCTTCCTCTCTCCCGTAGGTGCAGAGATGTGGCGTCCGATGCTGACAGCCGCGATGGAGCCGGGAGATGTCTCGAGGACAGGACAGGTGAGTGAAGCGTGGCGCTGCAGCGAGCAACGCAATGCTTTTAAATTGAAGTCTTCCTTCAGGGATGCTGGCGAGAAGATTCCGGATGCAGGTAAGAAGCTTGAAATAATCCTTGGTTTTCACCTTTCTCTTCTCTTCCTTCCTTGCAGATCTTCCAGGTTCAAGACGGGCGTGGCTGTAGTCCAGGAGCAGGAGCAGACACGGTGAGCGTTAAGCTGCAGGAAGCAGAACAACGCGAAGCATGAGCTGCTGTCTGGGCGTGGCTTAAATAGCCTCCAAAGAAGTCCCAGGTATGTATCCTTCCCCAACTAGGTATGTATCCTTCCCTGGCCACGCCAGAGTGAAAAAATAGTCCCTATGAAAAAATAGTCCCTTTCAGGTCTCAGGGAGTCCTGAAGCGTGCAGCATGGTCTGCATCAGGTAAGTGCACAAAACACCTCCCTTTATGATGTCCAACATGAGCCTGGCGCCAAAGGCGCCAAGACTGAGTCCAAAGAGTCCCTATAAGGGGCCGCTGGGCTTTTACCCGAGGGCATGATGCCTGCTTCCGGGGGTGCTGGGCCTGGCCTGATGCTCCGGGGGTAGGCATCATGACAGTAGGTGTACTACTACGCCTCCCTGCAATTCTAAGGGCTGAACTATCTCTTTATAAAGCGACTATGCTGACAGTTAGGACCTTGTAACAAGTCCCCGGACAAGTAGGGGTGGGGTAGATTAGGGAATGCCCCCCGTACTGCCAACAGGTCCTCCATGATGGAGCAGATGGTTGTACCCTGCCCCTTTCTCACACCTTACTCAACGCATTGAGCAGTGCTGCTACTGGAAATTATTATTAAGGGGGGCAAACCGGGGGAAAAATACATGGAGGGGTAGGGTAGTGGCACACCAAATAAGGGTCAAAAGGCCAAACTGGTTTAACTATACATATTTGTTAATAATCTGGTTAAAAAAATGTGTCATTAAGCATGTTCAGAGTAGGTTTAATGCAATAAAGGTTTAGCATCAAGTTAATATACATCCTAAAAAGTTAACTCCTGTTCAACAGTTGGAAAGATTCCCTTACACTTGCAAGAGACTGCATTATGTTACTTCAAGAAGACATCACTCCCAGCACAGCTTCAAACAATGTGTGGTTCAAGGTGATATTTAGCAGAAGAGATATCACTTCCGGCTCAGCTTGAAATTATAGGTAGTCGAAAACAGTTTGTTTAACAGAAGAGATATCCCTCATACCTCCGTTTCAAATGATAGTCAAGTCTGTCAGATGAAATATCAAATAAAGGCGCCAAGTACAGGGGGAAAGGAGGCAACTGTTCCCTTGGTTCTTTCGCATTGGTTGCAGGAATCTCACGTTGCCCCAGTAGAATTGTTCACAGTTTTCAGTTTCTGGCTGTACACCCGAGTGGCAGCTGGTGAATTTTTAAATGGAGGGGCATACAAATGTCCCCCAAATATGCCAGTGTGACAGGGCATAGTGAGGGAGACCGTAGAAATTAAGAGGTGTTTCGGGGCTTCCCACCCAGAGAATAAAAAAAGAAAATGGCTTAAAATGGTGCAAAGATTGGGTAAAATGCAAACTGTTTGCAATTGTTTTTTTACTGTAACACATGAAAGAAATCCAATAGATGGAAGTCATCAACAGTGCAGAGGAGCATTTTGCTAACACATATTCAGGTTGCTTTTGCCCACAATATATGCAAGCATAAAAACATTTCACACTGGCTGCGTCCATACATTTCCATGCTGGCTGCAGCATTATACATTAGTATTCCCACCTAAGCTCATATTCATGTTTGCTTTATGCATAATAATAATACGGTTTTATAAGGTGTTGCTCTATATCTTGGGTTACTTCAAATAGTGCCCATATCTATATATATATAAAACAAAGTCATGTTTGTTTGTGGGTTTGTTTATGGAGTTGATCTTGAGGACGTAACTCCTTATGAAAGCTGAGGTTCGGCATTATGCATTTTGCATGGAATATTATTATTATTATTTTTTATTTATTTGTATTTGGTTTGAACAAAACACCTTTACAAACATACACACACATTAAAATAACATTTTCTTAAAATGAATATATATAAAGCGCAAAATACATGTTTGTGCAATTTCTTTTTAGCAGGAGTTATTCAAAAGATGATGATTGAGGAGTGCGTATTGTTGTTATAAACACTGAGAAAAAACACATATTTCTTCTCCCTTAAAACTCCTAGAAGCGCATTTTGAATTTACAATATCTTTCTTAAAACCTTGATAACGTACACCAATGAAGCACATTTTATGGAATGTTACCACGGGAAAGCGCAGATAAGGTGAGATAGCTAAGTTTATGGATCAATTATTTATTCAGTATTTGCTATCATTAAATATTCAAACATGCCATAATATATAAAAATAGTAAACAGTCAGTAATCAACATCTCAATCAAGTATTACGATTTACTACTGTGCCTCACTCACAGAAATCAAATCAACATTGATTACGCTTAACAAACGTACAAGGGAAAGAACAAGCGATTGATTGGAGCCTCACATACATCTTGTTTCAAAGAGGTTCTCTAGAGAGGCTAGTCTCCCACTGTTATATTTACCTAACATTTTAGTTCTGGTATATTCGAAGTGAGAACATTCAAGTACAAGATGTTTTATGGTTTCATTTTGTTTTTTGCATAGACAAAATCAACAGGTTCCTGTGTTCAGAGTTATACCAGTCTTCCAATATTGAATGCGTTTATTTGTATAGAGGTGGTTAAGTTTGAACCTCATATAGATGTTCCGAGCCTTATTGATCAGGAAGCATAAAAGATATGGCAATCGCAGAATCCTCTTCCTACGAAATCAAGCATATTCCTGAAAAATGCTATAACCTGCATTGATTTTAAGAGTCCAATCATACCCATACAATTTATTCTTCACATAGGCTGACCGTGTAATAAGATCATGTGAGGTAACATTTACCTTATGCATTAGATTTTTCATTTTAGTTTCATAGCGTGACATAAATAATGGGTCGCCATCAACAAGCATCTTTAATAGGTCTTCATATAGTGAATTCTGAGGTGGATTTAGCATTCTTGAATAGTTGTTCAATTGTCTCCAATGAAGTCTAGAAGACAAGGAATATAATCCTAATTCATGCCTAATCATGGAGTTTGGCAAAGAATTGGCAACTCCCAAAGTGCGTTTCCAGACTTGACCTTGTAAGGATTCCAAGATTTTATCTATGTTTATCAAGTACATGTCCAGCCCATAGAGCAAGATTAATTCTATTTTGAGGGTATAAAATTCTATGGCCGGCATGACAGAGAATTTACAGAATTTTCCATAGATTATTTTCAACTGCAGGATGAGAGGTCTTACTTTCTGGTTTAGGGAATTTTTCCACATAACAATGGACGAAATATCACAAAGATTGTACCCAAGTATCGCATCTCTGGAGTGAGCTCAGTTGTTTAGTTACTGAGCTTCCATCGGAAGGAAGTGATCTTTTTTTCCCTGAGAAAATCATAATTTTAGATTTGCTGGCATTGGCATGCAGATTATATTGGCGGGCATAAATGGAAAAAATATGAAGTTTATTTTGCAAGCCAAATGGTAACGCTGTCCTATAAAAAAAAATAAGATTGTCCGCAAAGGCTAGCCAATGAAGACGAAGCTTACACAGTCTGATGGGAAAAGAGTTGCCCTGTTGCCATATTTCATTCAACTCACATATGTAGAGGTTAAAGAGAGTTGATGCCAAGTTGCACCCTTGTTTAACACGTTATATGGGTGGGGATCTTGTTTGTAGGGCGCCAACTTGGTTTATGCGAACTCTATAACAAGTGTTAGGATGGATCATGAACATTATATAAATGATATGTAAAGGTATACCAATCTTAGTCATTTGTGCCCATAAGTGATTGTGTCTTATGCAGTTAAATGCTGCACTCATGTCAAGTAAAGCCATGCACATGGGCCTAGAGTTTGCTGTATCAGATGTTTGTAGAATGTGTGAAAGTACAGTGGCATTCAAAGCAATTCCCAAGTTCTTACGAAAACTAGCTTGGAAGACCTCATGGTCTCGAATAAAAACCTCAAGATCTTTAACAATCAAAATGGTGAACAGCTTATTCGAGGCATCCATTAGGGCAATGGGCGTATACTTTGAGGGTTCTGATGGATTCCCTTTTTTATAAATCGGAATGATTATTGATATATTTCAGGAATCTGGAATTCGATTGATGTTAAAAGTGTTTTCGAATTTGGCTTTTAAAATGAGTGACCAGAAAGTAGTATCTGACTTGAGTACACATGAAGGTATCCCATTGGGACCTGCCGCTTTTGAGAAATTGAGTTTATTTATGGCTCACTGTATATCCTCCACAGACCATGAGCAGCATCCCATAGTAAGCATATTCAAATTTTGATAGGATACATCAGCGTGTGAAGAGGGAATACGATATGCTTCAGCCAAGTGTTTCTCCCATGCCTCAGCTGAGACAGAGGAACTCATAGTAACAAGAGATTGATTTATGGAACTTCTTATCATTGACCAGATTGACTTCGGGTTATGCTTACATACGTGACGTATCATCTTCCGATTGTCGGCCATGTAAAGTTTGTACTTAAGAAGTTGGATATTGTTCTTAAATGTTTGTATGTTCTTATGTTTAAGTTTTAGATATTGTTCTGTTGGGAACAGATTGGCTTTAATGTCCCTTAGACTTTTATTTTTAATGTCTTTTAAATATGAAACTTCCAAATTGTAGCTATTCTTATGATGTTGTTTGAACGTGTTATTTTTTTTGCTATTTCAGTTAATAGAGAATTTATTATAAAATTGTTACGGTTCTCTATTCGATGTATGTCCATTCCGTCATGGTGCGACTCATCCTCATATGTAAGTTTATTTTTTATCTGTAAGTTAAGGAGCCTTCATAAGTTCATATTCCAATGTACAGATATTCAAGGACGCTCACATTCTAGGAGTGCTTGCTTTGGAGCAATTACAAAGTTGTTACATTCAAGAGACACTTGTAATGAAATGAGCAAATGATCTCCCGAGCCAGGGTTATTTATTGTGACAAGGTTGCAAAGTTGCAATATATTTTTAGATACAAAAAAATAATCTATTACCGATTTCTGGTGGCCTCTTTGCCATATGAAAATCGATTCCAAATTGTCCATCTCTATTTGGATGTCCCAGGCCGCAAAGTATTCAACCCATTTGAGTCGTCTATATATAGAGGAGTATTCATAATATGTTGTATGATGAGGAAGTTTTTTACAAGATAAATTGATACAAGTGGAGTTAAAGTCCCCACGTAGGATCACCTCATAATGAGTGTTGTGCATGAGGGCATCTTCTAAAACCGTATTCAAATGGTCAAAGATCATAGTTTGAGAGATCTTGGCCGGATTCCAGTACACACAAATTAATAGATACGTGATGTTGACATCAGTGTATGTTTCTAGTTCAATGGCCAGGAATTCTTCAGAAGAAAATATCAACTTAGAACTAGCTTTCAAGTTTTTGTCTCCAAGATCTGCGAGTCCACCAAAGGGTCTACCTGTGCATTTTGTATTTTATTTGTAGTTTATAAAGTGCCTTAATCCAAAGCGCTGTACATTATAAAAGAAAGTGCAGTACAATAAAAGTGGATAAACAATTAAGTTGGCAAGTTCAGGTCACATACAATCAGGCAGGCATGTTGAAGAAGATACTTTTTCAGGGAAGCACGAAAGAAAGAATAGGAGGTAACGGAGTGGAGTGAGAGAGGGAGAGCATTCCACCGAAGAGGAGCAAGAAGTTGAATAGAACGGAAGCAGGACTGAGCAAATGGAGGACAAGGGACCACAAGTCAGAAAAGGGAAGAAGACTGAAAAGAACGAGTAGGGATATAGAAGGGGGTGGGGAGTGCCAGAAATGTCTGAGGGAGAAAAAAACAAAAGTAATTTTTGTTCAAATTACTTTCACTTTTTTATCCCTCAGACATTTCTCACTCAGTTATTTCATGGACAACCAAGGCCCGTCCCTATATAGATTAACTGTAGTAAGTTATTGGCGTTTTCTCAGGCCCTCTACTGGCATCTACTTAGGCTAACCAATTAGGGAAGTGTCCATACTCTTATGCTGCATTCCTCAGAGGCCTCATTCTACATAACGTCCCTTTGAGGTATAGCAAGTCAATCAGAATCATTTCCAAGATGGCAGGTATGGTTCTTCCTGTGCCAGAGCACATTTTGGACGGCTTATAACTTTGCCCATCCCCCCATGGACGAATCCTGCTCTAATCCCTGATAACAATTGGTCATTCGAGTGAGAGAAGTTTTTCTTTAAAGAGGTTCCAAACTGTAAATCTGTATGCTTCCATAATTGTCTATATTCTTCAATTTTTCTTTTGTAGATATATCAACAGAATTTAATGATAAAGTATGCTCCAACAAAGATACAAACCTGTACAGAAGACGTAGAGTAGATTGATCTCTCTCATTCTCCATAAGTACTAGATGTAATAGCTACTTGCCTCTGTATTTCACGTGTAAGGGTACTTTGTTACTGCCAGAGTTCACAGAATGCCATATTGCTTAACTGCAAGTTTTGAACAGGCCGGAAGATCATCGGTCCAGGCGCTTTGTTTAGCATCCAATTGACACGGGAACATTTTGGCCACACTCCTCGCTATTTTGGACAGGTGCCTAATGGACAGGTGTTTAAGGTAATGGTAATCGTTACCCCAATCCATCTGAACAATGCTATGGTGTAAGGAAAAGAGATTTTACAACTATAACACTGTTAAATCATGATAAAAATAATGACCTGTTTTAGTAGATCACAAACTAGCCGTTATAGAATGACCCTCGTAGATGTTTGTGTAATTCAGCTTCTGTGAAGGACTCTCCGCTGACTTTGGGGTTTTCGATAAACCAACAGACAAAAACACTTGATTAAATTATCAAGGAAGTCATATAAGGGATCCTAGAAATACTATTAAGTGTATGAAAGTTGCTGCACGTGCATATTTGAAGTAACATGATATTTTTCTAAATGAAAGGTGGCTAATTCACATTTCAGCTTCAGGTCTGTCTTCGGACAGTGCGTTGCAGAAGTACACACATATTCACTGAATGAATGGCACTGATGTTGTTATGTACTCTTTGAGACTGAAATCAGCTCTGGGGTAATTATTGCCATTACTTTTTGGTAACAGTGCATGTAGAAAGTCTGTCTGTTTAGCTGAATGTACTTACTTGCAGAAAAACCACCCTCACTTTGCTTTGGAAAAAACAAAGAATCCCAGGACAGTACAACCTCGCAGATGACATTCTAAGCACCCTTACCAGTCCTGATATCCCGGTGCCATTGAGATATCACAAGTGGTGGCGGTAATAGTTACTCCCCATTTTCATGGAGTCCTACAGGACTCCATGGAAATGGGGGCACTGAAGCACCGGCACCGTTGCTAACGGTGCTTCAGTGAGAGACATGCTGGTAGGGGCCTGAAACCTCGGCAGGTCAGGCCTGCCGGGGGATCCGTGTCCCCTACCAGCATTCTTTTAGTATGGTGGTCCGGAAAGGGTGGCGGTACATTGCTACGGGCACCCTTATTTCCAGTCCACCATACTCGGAATGAAGGCTATGTAGTTGGACTACTGTCTATGGGAACAACAGAATGAGAAATGAAAGACCTGAAGCCCCTCTGTGCCTCTTACTCCATCTTCTAGCGGGAACAAACTTGAATCAGACCAGTCCTCCATTGCATTGGGGGGACCCATACAAATTTAACCCATGTAAGGACCAGTTTCTGCAGAAGAAAGGGAATGACATTGTAGATTGGGGCTCTGTACGTACTGTGCTTCAAATGCTCATGTGGTCACAAACCTTTGAATCGCTCCACAAAGGCGTTCGAGAAACGTCAACTCATAGTTATAAAAGAGTCTCTTGATCGGGAAGAGTATCCAGGCCCTGTACTTGCCATGACCAACCCCTTGGAAGATGACACTTGATTGCTTGACCTATTAGTCGAACTATCAACCACTCTCATTCTTGAAAGGTACCTGCCTTGGTGGACTGCAGAGCAGCAGGGATTTCTATGGACATGACGTGGGCTAGAGAACAAGGTGCAAATAAATAAGGTATTCCCTGAACCAGCAAAATAGTTTCAGTCCCTGTTGAAGCCGTTGATGGCTGCCCCTTGTCTTCTAGTCCAGTAGTGAAATGTACCTTACTTGATTTGAATGGTCGTAGCTAAACATCAGATAGAGTTATCTTTTGATCTCATCATGACTGCCCATTTTGCTTTGATTTTTGCCATTCCCTCACTTAGGATTCATAACCCCTATATTTTAACTGGTCCGCTGGGACACTGTTTCTAGGGTCTGAATACTGCTGCCGGAATTGTAGCATTGAGGATCTCGGGTCCCAGTGCGTCAACTGTATCCAGATGGATATGATATGATAAGTGATTTATAGCGTGCCTGTACACATGTGTTTCTAGACGCTACAAGACATGGGAGGGCAGACAGATGGAGGGCAAGACAAATGATATAACCAGACCTTGTATCATTCAGATCGTGCAAGTGAGAGAATGAGAAGTGCAAGGAAGAGGGGAGGGGAAAACAGGGCAGCAATGCTCAGAGTAAGTGCAGCCAGATCAGCGTGGCTCTGGGTAGTGCAAGGAGAACAAGGGACTGTAGGTTTACAGTTACAGCACCTAAGTGCATGCTAGGTCCGGAGGCAGTACAAGGGTGACTGATCAAGAAAGAGCCTGGTACCCAGTGAGACACTGAGGGTAGCCAAGAAACCAGTCGGTACAGCAGACAGGTAGGTCAGATAGGTCAGCAGGGGAGGGAGAGAGCAATAGCAGAGGAAAAGAGGAACGTTTGAGCTGCTTCCAGAACTTCAGGTGGTCCGGCTCAAGTTTGAAGTGGGCAGGGAGACCATTCCAGAGGGAGGCAGAGAGAGAGAGAGATCTATCCCCATTCTCTGCCTGGAGAAGCATCTAACCCTTAGAGAGTTGGAGGTAGCTAAGCGAAGGGCTCGAGAAGGAAGGTATTTTGGAAAGGAGCATTGGATGTAGTGCGGACCCTGGCCCCAGATAGCCTTGTGGACAAAGAAAAGGGTCTTGAACTTGATCCTTGCAGCCACTGGAAGCGAGTGGAGAGATTTCAGGGCTGGAGAGATACGGTCCCTCGGTTTGAGGCCAAGGATAAGTCTTGCAGTCCTGCCCTGGATTAGTTTCAGAGGGCAGAGAGTAGAGGAACGCATGTTGAGAAAAAGGCTATTGCAGTAATCCAGCCTAGAGAGAACCAGAGAGAGATCATCAAGTCATGGTCTCTGTCCAGGCTGCTATCATACCTTGCAAGTATCAGGCTTACTTGGACGTTGTTTCGGGCGTACCTATCAAAGTCCTGCCTCCTCATCAAGCCGACTGTGCAATTGACCTGGTGCAGGGGTCCACCCTTCCTTTTGGATGTATGGTTGCCCTAGCCAAAAACAAAAAGTGCACCCTTAAGGAATACCTCTGCACCAATCTTCATAATGGTCTTATTATCTAATCTAAGTCTCCTGGGGGAGCATCGCTTTTTGTTGTCCCCAAAAAGGACACTGATGAGCTTTGTCCCTTTTTGGACTGGACTACTGAGGGCTTAATAAAGTGAACATCAAGGACAATTATCCTCTGCCACTGATTTCGGATATTTTGACGGCTATCCAGGGTGCAATAGTTATTACAAAATTAAATCTGAAAGGGTGTACAACCTGGTCAGAATACACGACGAATGGAAACTGGCCTTCCGCACCCTGTTTGGCCATTACCAGTAGTGGGTAATGATATGTGGCCTCACCAGTGCTCCTGCCATTTTTCAGCGGTTTATGCACCATGCGTTCGCCGACCTCATTTGTCACTCGCTGATTGTATACCTTGACGATATACTTCTGTTCTCTAAAACCATAGATCAACACACTTCAGGCATCTCTGAAGTACTTCATCGTTTACGCCTACACCATCTCCTGGCGAAACTGCAGAAATGTTGATTCAATGTATCTTCTGGTCTTGACTTGGGTTATCGGCTGTCCACTGAAGGTATATTCATGGACAGCAGGAAGGTAGATGGAGTTTTATGATGGATGACGGCGCCGTCTTCTCTCAAAAAAGTCAGACATTTCTGGGGTTGACAAACTACTATCATCAATTCATTCCTCATTCTTCCCTCTTGGCTCTTCCCCTAACAAATCTGCCAAGAGGAAACAAAGAATTTCAGTGGGATCAGAATGCAGCCCAAGCCTTTTCCGAACTGAAGAAAGCCTTCCCTTTGGAACCCATATTTTGCCAGACCGATCCGTCCCTTTGCTTCATCATTGAGGCTGACGCTTCAGCATATGCCATAGGGGCGATACTGAAACAACTGTGAGGATCACCTTGAGCATCCTTTGGCCTATTACTCTTGTAAAATGATGAAATCCAAATCACACTATTCTGTGATTGAGAAAGAGTTGCTAGTCATCAAAGTGCCTGTAAGAAATGATCTCAGCACCTAATAGGAGGCTGCCATCAATTCGATGTGCGTTCTGACTACAGAAATCTCCAAGTTGTCCAACAGGTGCTGTGTACTAACAGCAGACAGGCCAGGGGAGCCTATTTCTCTGCCCAGTACAATTTCCGGATTACTTACATCTCTGGTTCAGAAAACGTAATTGCCGACACCCTCTCCAGATGTGAAATCACTGGATCGGAGGACGCCCCATATCCTAGTCAGTTCCTTGAGGGCAAACAGTTAATATTCCAAATGTATTCCTTCTTAATAGGCATGAGAAAGTTTCATGAGACCATCCCGTCCAGCAATCTCGATTCCACTTTTCATCGACAGCATGGATTCTTGTTTAAGGACCATTTGCTATTTTTCCTTCAACCTCCTTTCAACATCAGGTGTTGACATTATGTCACGACTCACCAATGTCAGGTCAATGGGGTGTGTCCTCCACCTGGGATCTGGTGAATATATATTTCTGGTGGTCTTCTGTTAAACATGATGTCAAAGACTATGTGGTTTCCTGTCTTGCATGTACACCCGAACAGGCCCCTGTTGGTAAACTCCACCTTCCCATACTCTCTTCAGCACCCTGGAACGATATAGCCACTGATTTCTTGATCGACCTTCCTCCCTCTAGCGGCCATGTTGTCATTTTGGTGACAGTGGATTGTTGGGCATCACTGACAATCTTTTTTCAGGGTATCATCTGGAATCAAGTGGTTGTATTGAACGCTTGAACCAGACCATCCAGCAGTACCTGTGTTGTTTTTCATCAACCATTCAGGAAAATTGGTTTCTCTTGCTTCTGTTGGGGGAATTTGCCTGTAATAACAGCATGCACTACTCTACCCAGTGCAGCCCTTTATTTCTTTTACAAATGTTTTCATCATCTACGTGTCTTTCCCTTACGAGTACCGTTGGTTGCTATGGTTCCTTCAGCCCACGATCATATCAGGGACTTGCAACTATGTCATGCAACTGGCAAGAATATTTTACAGAACTCGTACTCACTAATGTAGAAAATCACTGATGTCCACCATACTCACAAACCCTCTTACCTGGTCAGCGATAAGGTGTAGTTGTCGGCCAAGTACTTACCCACCCACTTTACTTTTACCAAATTCTCTCCCAAGTACTTTGGACCCTTCCACATTATTTAGGAGGTCAATCCGGTGACCTACGGCCTTCGGTTGCCTTCCTCTGGGCACCGGTTTCATCCCATCTTTCATGTTTCCCTTCTTTGCTTGTACATACACTTTTGCTTTCGTTCTCAACGGCTTCTTCCTCCACCTGCACTGGGCACTACCACTATGGATGCCTGGAGTAGCTCAGCGACTGGAAGGGTTAGGCACCCTGTAACAGGTCCTGTGAACTGACCTCTAATATTTCTGCACCCAAACTTCTTTGTTTATTCCACTACCGGTATCCTGGTAAACCTGGTCTATTCCCCCCTCGCAGGGGCCATATCGTTTAATGTGCCAACCCAAAGATGGCCACCTCCAGGGCCGCTGAAGAGCCAATCATAAGGTGACACATTCCAACATACGTCGAGATGCCATGGGACATCAGTACAGCATTGGACATCAGTACAGCATTGAATGTCAGCAGAGGTTCAATCAGGCCCATTCCAGGAACTAAAGAATGACCGGATGGAGACAGATCCGCGTCTCAATGATCTGTGATCTCCTGGTCAGCGTAGGCTTCCCTTTTCCTTTCTTCCTTCTGTTTTCTGTCTAAACCACTTAGTTAGGCTCCATCCTGCTACTTACCTGTATTCCTTCCAGGACCTTCGATTCTTTGTCCTGCCTCCTCCCTGGCTATTGCTTGCTTCCTGGATTCCTTCACTTCACACATTGACACCCTCTTGCATCCCCCTAGACTGCTTCTATCTGGAGCCATTGTATGTGGGTTTTTTTTTGCAGCTTTCTCGAGCTTTTCCCCATTTCTGTTGTTTCTCTGGATCAACATTGACCTTGGTCATTCACACCACCTTGAGTCACTGTGGAGACAGAGAGGATTCAGCCTTGAATCCTGGGACCTGCCAGATTCTTCTACTCTCAAGTAAGACCGTCTCCTGACATATCCCAATCAAATTTCATCCTTATTTGAAATTTGTAAAAATAAAAAAAAACTTAAACCATCTTCTTGAGCATTGGCATTTCTAAGGCCATCTGTAACATGTGGTGTAATTGTGGGATTGTTTAGTCCGCGATACAGAGGAGAGAGAAGATTCCTGGGTAATGGACGCCACCAAACCCTTTGCTACAGAAATCTGGGATTTGGGAATAGAACTGGAATTCCTAAACCTGGGAACCCCAAAATAAGGGTCAGACAACTCCTGAGAATCTGTTGGGTTCGACCACACTCTGAGTTAGATGACATAGGACTGTCCATAAATGTCAAGACCCGCGCCCAAAACCCCCTCTGGCAAACCCATTGGCCAGGTGGAGTCAGGACTCGGGCCTCTAGAGCCTGGCATCCTCTTCAAAAGCCCTGATGGGGCCAGTCCTGGCACCTATGGCGTCAGGCTCATACACCATGAACAACAATGTGCTTGGGAACTACTTTATTGTATTGTCAGCCAACATGGAGGCATCCACATAGCTCCCTAAGAACCAATCTATGCGGTCTAGTGTTTTGGTTTTGGCAGGCCTGGAACTACTTTCCCTGGTACTACTTTACCTGGGCTATATAAACCACACCCTGACTGCAGAACATGCTTCGTGTTACTTTGTAGCTTGCAACTTGACGCTCACCGTGTCCAGCTATTCCCTCGAACCTCGGAGAAGCAGAACCTGCAAGGAGACAAAAGGAACATCATTAGCAGCAGCATATTACCTGCAGTCTTCATCTTTAAACACTCACAGCTACTGAACAGCTTCCTCAAATCTGCACGTCTCCCAGACAGAACGCCCTGAAAGAGGAAGATAGAGGCAACATTAAAGAAAGCTGTAGACACATTTACAAATTACGAACTGCTCAAAAAGGCTTACCTGGCTGGTCGCCACTCTGGACATTCCACTCGCGCTGAAGAACACTGCGACCTACAAGGAAGGAAAACACAGGTTAGCAAAGGCAAGACTTTGCAGCACCGTGCATAGCGCTTACTTACTGCATCATAGCGCTCTTAATCCGCCATCATTTACCAGAGGGGCTCAACCAAGCCAGTACGCCGCGCTGAAGCTCCTCATACCTAAGTGAGAAAAAAAGAGACATTTTAAACAACGAAAGGCATGCAGGATAGCAACAAAACTAAAGAACAGCAATAAGACCTACCTGAACAATATCAAACGGGCCGGCATCAGTGAAGTAACTGGACCGCACTCGCCCATGAAAGACAACGCGTCCCTGCAAAGAAGGCAGGACGGAGAGCACGCCTAATTCTACCACAAGGTGAGGAGAGGGTGCCAGAGGGACCGAAAGCATACGGGGGTGGATACTTACCCCAGTCGGTCAGTCTTGAACACAGTCCTCCCGTATTTTCAGGCAGAACCCTCCCCGCAGACCACATTAGGGCAAAGCTGAGAAGCATACCAGCGAGTAACCCGGCTGGGTGGCGTCCCTGTGGATACCAGGTGAGCGTAACAATAAATCCAGCACAGGAGTCAAGGAGTGTGTTAGTGGAGAAAATTTAGGAAACTTGGCTGAAATCAAGTCAGATACAGAGAACAGAAGACAGTGGAAGTGGTTTGACTGAGGGTATTAACAGGTCTGCCTTCTGCCATTGAAGAGAATCAGCTACCCGGGAAGAGGAGGAAGAAGGAGCAGAATCCTCAGTAGAACAATTGGAAGGGGACCTCAAGCTAGAAACACCTCAGCTAAGACTTACCATTTTGGAAGACTGTATGGAAGGCATAGTAAGAGATTTAGTAAAAGGTCAACCAGCCATCACAAGATAAAATCAAGAAAACTTAGCAGTGTCATTTAAGGCCATTATCAAAAGACATCCTAACTCAGGGTATCACCCACTGCACTACAGAAGCTAAACAGTGCAGAAGATCACGCTTTGTGAACTTTGAGCATGTAGGAGGACTTCCAGGTGGCCCTGAGACAGATGGGCTCAATATATAGCCCCACTCCTCACGGGGGAAACACAGCAGGCCTTCCAAGCTCTCAACTCAGAGGGATCCACCCCGTATAAAGAACTGAAGCAGACAATCCTGGAAAGATTAGGTTAGTATAGAGAACATTACAGACAACAATATTGACATCTTCGGTTACGAGAGAGTGAGACCCCCGGAACAACAGATGTCTTATTGGGTGAAAGGCTTGCTTCAGAAATGGAGCAAACAAAATACCTATGAGGAGGCCAAGGGGATATTAATGTTGGAACAATTAATTGGCTCTCTATTCTCTTACCTACTAAAGTAATATATCAGTTTCATGAACCTTCCCTCGAGGAGACCATCAAAACTGCCAATCCACACCATCAGGCAACATATGCCTGAGACCCTTATGTGGGGACCAACAAACCAAACAAGATAAAACACAGAAATCAAACCCAAATCAAATCCAGCCATGAGGAGATATGTTCCTCTCCAGCTTTCAGTAGAAACAAAAGCTATAGTTCCCTGACCAAAAGACAAGAGTCAGCCATCCTCCAATCCACACCCAGAAGTAGCAGTACGATGCTATGCTCATGGAAAACCTGGACATATAGCCAGACTTTGCCTAAAGCAAAGGAAAGGGGAACCCATGGAGAACAGATTCATAAATACCAGGAATTTGGAGGACTACCTACAGTGAAGTGTAAAGAAGCCATAGTATCAAAGGAAGACAGACACAAGTGATCACAGTTCAAGGGAGTTTACTAAACTGTAAAAATGGGTGAGATAAACACCTAATAAATCTAAGATGGGAGCAAGCTACGACCATCAAATAATAATAATACAGTCCTAGTGGAGTCTAGTTAAATCAAAAGGGCCTACACTAAGAATAACCTGTTGCCAATCCTTACCACTATGCTACAAAATATTGTGGGATAATGTTCACAAAGAAAGAAAGAAGTGTTCTTAAAATGATAAGTGAGGATGTTATGGCCGGGGTCTTCCTACCCCATGTTTGAAGCACGAGACAAGGTGGGACTCTCGATCACAGCATACTTCTGGGCTTCTCCGGCCTAAGTTTACAGTTCTTTTTTCCAATATCAGGGCCTTCTGTGCCCAAGTCTCTTTTATGCAAAGTATCTTGCTTCAGAGGGCCTGGTGTATCACAAACAACAAACAAAAGATCCCCCTCAGCCAGGCTCCTAGCCCGTTCTTAATGTCAGCCTCCGTCAGTCGGGCTCAGACCAACAACTCACTGTGGATATCCCTCAGTCGGGTTCACGTTTGTCACCACAATGCAGTTCACTTAGCTTTTCAATGCACATCATTCTAGAACTCATCGCACAGAACTCTTATTTCAATTTTGAAGGCAAATTCTACCTACAAACCAGCGGCACCGCAATGGGTGCCACTATGGCCCCTGCGTATGTTAATGCATTTATGTTAAAATTTGAGGAGGCCACATCCTACATCATCCAGTATGGCACAAAAACATCAGACACTTGGGATGCAATATTGACAATATTTTCCTTATATGGAACGACACAGCTGAAACCCTCGTCTCTTTTGTCACATACCTCAATCTTATTGATGTAAGAATTCAATTCACATTAGAAATCGGCAATCCTGGGCTACACTTCCTTGACGTACAGATTCTACCTAGGCACCAGGTTCCAAGACTAATATTTACCATAAACCTACCGATAGAGACAACCTTTTGCATAGAATGAGCTTTCTCCCTCGAGCGACTGAGAAATGGAATCAGAAATAATGCTAAGCAAGTTCCAGGCAAGAGGATACAATGAAGAGGAATTAACAGCTGCGAAAGCTTCGGTCAACCTCAAGAATGTGGGCGCTCTGCAAGCACCTAAAATACAGAACACAGAAAGTGAAGCCCCACTTGTATTTGTGAGTAACTATAGCATACAGGCAACTAGAATAAAAAGATAAATACTGAGACACTGGCCGTTACTTGCTTGTGATAGCAAATTGCAAAATCAATTCACCACAACACCCATTTTTGCATTTAAAAG
This sequence comes from Ambystoma mexicanum, assembly GCF_040938575.1. NCBI lineage: Eukaryota > Metazoa > Chordata > Amphibia > Caudata > Ambystomatidae > Ambystoma > Ambystoma mexicanum. Next base: position 383,334,710 of record NC_090938.1, read on the forward strand.
GAGTCACAATTTGAAGCACTTACTAGTGAAGACTCAACCAAACAAAGCAAAGCAACAACCAAGCAGGCACCCAGGTACTTACCCATGCCTTGCATGTAACAGCTGCACTAATGTCATCAAAGAAGACGTAATCACCCACTTCAGAACTGGAGAGAGAGAGTAAAACTGAAGGACTATGCAACTTGTGAAACCCAGAATGTCATTTACGCCATCAAATGCCCTTATTGTCACAAGTCTCTCCCCTTCTCACCTGCTTGCGACCTTCTTCTGTGACTTCTTCCGCACGGTCCAGGATTTGTATAAGCCTGTGCGCGGGTCTTTGGATTCCAGCGTGCTTCGTTCAGATTGTCCAGGAAGGAACCAGGAAGAAACAATGTCCGCGCACGGAGGCACGGAACCCGTGGCTCGAGCGCGGGCGAAAATCCAGGAAAGTTTTGGGTAAGTTGAGGGATGAAAGAAAAAGGAGGAAGAAAACAAGCAACCGGGAATAGAGATCAGGAAAACAGCCCTGAGCGAACTCCGGCAGCACACGTCCAGCTACGGTGAGCAGTAGCATTGAGACGCGCAGAGCCGCGGTGGCGTGTCTGTTTTGTAGAACGTAGAGCGTGTAACGCAAAGACTGGTAAGCAGCGTTCTGCATCAAGCGGCCATGTTGGAAGGATTACTGAGTTCAATCTCCTATGTGTCAGGGACCACGAAGTCCAGAAGGGACGCAGACGGCGGTTCATGACACGTATGGCTTGGCTTATGTGGGGCAAACCATCTGCAAAGCTCATATACGATGGAACGAGCATAAGTTGAATATAAGAACCAACAACCGACACTCTCCAGTTGCAAGACAATTCCATGAGTACAAACATCAGCTTGCACAAATTCGGTTCCAGATATTAGATGTGATCAGCATCAAAGACCTCTGGACCAATCTTACAAAGACACTTGAACCAAGAGAGGCCTTCTGGATTGATAGACTTGACACTGTCTCTCCAGTGGGTCCCAATGAAGAGCTCCACTTATATTGCTTTTTGTGAGTAACAATGTGAAAAGGCAACAACTGCAGCTTTATTGATGCATGAAATGAGCATCACCCTCAGTTAGCAACATCACGATTAGTGATTTAGCTCATGATAATCCCTCTCATATTACCTCGTCATTCAGTCTACAATTATATTTTGATCACCGCAAATTATTATTCGTAACTACCACAAGCATAGACCATACAGTCTATCATCACATGTAGATTATCACAGATTATCATTAGTAACTCCAACCAACACAGATCTTGATTGGCTTAGATGGGTCAAAATTTCACACTATCACATTCTCCCACAATGTACAGTCTACAACCACATACAGACCATTGCTCTTCTCTAAAGAGACAGCTTTGCGGCACATTTCCCAGCACGGTAGCACCGGCTTGCACCATTTATGTACCCTTTAGACACGACAACCATACTGCCATCCATGCATCCATTTTTTTGCAATGTAAGTATACTTTCAATAATAAGGGATACTACTTCATCACCCTCCTTTTGATTATCACATGCATTATTCTTAACATACACATTTATTACCCACATAAAAAGATCACCACCACTAATGAGACTACGTGCCAGGCATCTAGCATCTTTAGATAACAGTAGGTTCCTGTGATGCTGGAAATGCATCGGAGGGACAGAGCCTCCGTATCCTTGTCCTTTATTGCTTTTTATTGTGTGTTCTGTCGTGTTTTCCGCACAGGAGTTCATGTGCGACTCCTGATGGTGCAGCTCTCTCTTTTGGTTTTGTGTACAGACCCATGGGATACCCTTATGGCACCCATGGGTGGGGGTACAACCCTGTGCCCCTAGTGTTTGTTTTTGGGAATCTGTGTGTGGCCCACAGAGCAGGGTACGGGCTGGTGGCAGCTCCATGCTGAATTGACCGGTGCCCTGAGCGTCCTCCATTTTGGGATGCCCAGGCCCTGTCATTGGAATCAGTAGATTCCTGATGGAAACAAGATGGCCCCCGTGGCCTCTTGCCTTCCATCACCTGTTACCTTGGTTTTCTCGAAGTCCCTGGAAGCCCTGACTCTGTCCCTTCCCCCTGACTGACTGTTGGGTGAAAGTTACATATATGGTAGTGTGGGGAAGTGCCAACCAGAGTGGCTGGAGCCTTCCCAACAACCGTTTTTTGTTGGTACACCCTGTGGGTGGGACATGGGTGAATGGAGTTTGTGACAAATACGCATTCTGTGTTGTGGATGTCTAGTATCTGGTGTTTGACACAATGACTAAGACAGCCCTGCCCGAAACTGATATGAATGCGGTGTATAGTGTTGAAAGGCGGGGTACTTGTCCGAATCCACATTCTGTGTTGTGAGTGTCTGGATGGAGAAGAATGGCCTGAATGCACTGTGCGCCTGATTGGCTGACTGACTGCCTGAATGCTCTTTTGAGTGATTGGTTGCTTGAGTGTGACCCAGCAGAATGAATGGGGGATTTACTAGTATATCTTGGGGCCTCTCACTGCTAGAATTCATTCAGGGATTGCAGTTGAAACTGACATTGAAACTGAAGCTTAACCTTGAAGCCCTGGTGGAAAAGAAGTCTTGCTTCTGCTCTACTTTGTCGATCTGAAAGCTGCTGTGTCTTAAAGAACTGACTCAGGGAGGACCTGGTTAGGCACCCTCTTCCCAAGGTATGAAAGACCATTGTGCACTGATAACCTTCGCCAAAGCGCCCTGGACGTTAGCCTATGAAAGACTGTCAGCCGGAGACAGGGACCGCCGACGGGAAATGAAGAGAAGCACCGGACAGCCGTCCACTGTCGTTGACCGGGGTTCGCAGGTTTGCTATAACCGCTAGAGGCCTGTCGAATTTAGTTGCCCAGAAGCGGGGACTGCTTGACTCCATGCCGTCGACGACTGAAGCCGCAACGCTCCACTGATTAAGACATTTGATTCCCGGACGCGCTCGTCCGCACCGCCGACCGCCTTATCACGCCGGAGAAGGCCAGGCCGTCGACACACCGAGGAGCATCCGCTGGTGGGTTTCCCACCACCCAAAGACCATAGAGACGCCGGATGACTCGACACCTTTGCTGGGCCAAAGTTCTTCACAAACTCTTTGCGGTCCTGAACTATCGTCACCAAGGTGCCCTGCACGCCTCATCCTCGCAGGACGTCCACGACCGACCATCGACGAGCGCTGCCAGGATTGAAACTGCTGCCTCACTGCAGTTGTTCACCCTTTTCGTCGTAGGATCTCGAAGATCCATGGCTCCTACTTTAAAGGGAGCCGCTCAACAAGGATCCGTTGACGACCCGTCGTCGAGCTCTGCTATTCCAGGTAGATTGGGGTGGTAGAAACATTGTAGAAGGAAATAAGGCTTATTGAACAATATATGGACTGGGCTTGTAGTGTATCTTTATTTTACAGGTTGCCCAGGTGAGGGGATCATCGCACAGAACTGTGTCTAGTGGTAGGGGCCTGTATTCTGCCAATAGTTCTACCCAACTGCTATCCTCCTATGTCTTTTTTTGGTTACCTTTATTAATTGATTTGTGTGACATTTGACCAGAGTACAGTTGATGCACTTTAATGAAATCTGATAATAATTGTGGTACCACTTATAACTATATATATTTGCCATTGTAGATTAACTGAGCACAAAGTGAGTTATTATGATTGGGTATATAACCTTGACCCTTAATTATATAAAGACTGTGTTTTCACTAATACAGTGTGTGGACATTCCTTTGTGGGTGCTTGGGGACTACACTGTACTTAAGAACCAGTCCGCATCACCTCCTGAGAAGCTAGGCCTTGAATCCTCGTCCATTGCTAGCAACAATAGAGAATCTTGGCTGGGGTCCTCTGTGCCTCTCCTCTACCATATAGAGAGCAGGAATACAGACACCCCCCTCTGTCCTTTACACTGGTGGCAGCGGTGTAATGCTTAAGGTTTTAAGAATCAGTGTATAACCTTGCCACTTACAAAATATCTAAACTTTGTTAAATTGAGGTTTAGTTGTGTAAAAGATAACATTACAAACAATGGAGTCTATTGCAAATGGTAAATTGACTAGGATGATCTTAGAGGCTCTCCAGAGTGCTTGTGAAGCCAGGGAGTTAGACTTTGAGGATAAGTCTAGGGCTGAGCTGATAGCTGCCCTGGTGGACTACCAGACTGATTGTGAAGCTCTTGATGAAGGGGGGAATGCAACCAATGAGGACTCCGCCCCTGGGGATGTTACTGAATCTGTTCCTGGGAATGCCACCATTCCTGCTGACTCTGTTCCGACCTCCAGCAATGTTTCTCCAGGGAATTCCTTGGAACTTGAATTATTAAGGATGTTAGAAAAAGGAGTTGGCACAGCAGGTGATCCCTAAAACCAGGGACCTGGAACTAAAGGATAGGGAGCTTGAATTTAAGAAAAAAGAAACTGAATGTCAGAGAATCCAGCTAGAGAAAGTTTGAGTGGAGACACCAGTTGAGAGTGTCAGGTCACCAGCCACCAAGTTTATGAAAGTTTTGGTTGGTGTGTATGTGAAGGGTTCTGATATCCTTCAATGAATTGAAGCGTTTGAAATGGCTTGTGCAATTCATGATGTTGATAAGAGAGATTGGGCTAAGTGTGTGTTAAGCAGAGTGCCTCAGATTGGATATGACTATTCTGAAACTGGGTGTGGAAGAAAGGGATCAGTATGAGTGCATGAAGTTTGCTTTGATTGCCAAGTTTGGCAAGACATCTACCCTATACCTTAAAATGACCAGGGATTTCAGGAAAAGAGAGAATGTGTCTTAGGTTGACTGGGTGAGTGCTGCACATATGAACATGATGAGGTGGATTGATGGATACAATGTGTAAACTTTTTTTGAATTGTCCCAACTTTTGTTTTTTGAGCATTTTTCTGAAGCCTGTTCACCAGAGCTACGTCAGTATGTTACTGATCAGAACATTTTGGATCCCTTTAAGCTGGCCAGGCTGGCTGACAAGTGGGTCCCCCACCGGGTGTCCCCTAAGGATTCCAGTGGGAAGGACAAGGACAAAGAAAAGGGAATCTCTCAGAAGGCTGAGGAGTCCCAAAAGCAATAACAGTCAGGTAAGCCAACACCTTCCTCTCCTAAGATTCAATATTCTAGTGGGGATAGGTCCTATGTGGGTAGGAATAAGAATAGTGGCCCACCTGCTGCAAAGCAGGCTCCCAGTGGTTCCTGTACTGTACACCGCATTTATGGCACTTGTTGGGACTGTGGGGCTCTGGATCACAGGAAGGGTGACCCCAAGTGTAAAGGTAAGGCACCTGGAGTCCAGGTTCTCAGCCTGACCTACCCTTACCCAATGTCTAAGGTGGAGGGCACTGTCCTCCCCTTCCCTACAGGGATCACATTCAGTGCTCCTGTAGAGATTTCCCTAGTGTCCCTTGGAGCCTGGGACCAGTACGCAGAAGTACTGGCGACAATCCCACACAACACCCATAGGTTTTTGAGAAGTGTTCTCTTGAATGGCCAGCCTTCTACTGGTTTGAGAGTCACTGGGGCAAGCATGACAGTGGTGGACAGGACCCTGCTCAATCCAGAGGACTATGTAGGTGCTTCTCTGAGAACCACCAGGTTAGCTGGTGGGCCTCCAACATTATTGCCTGTAACCTTAGTCACACTCATGATTGGAGACAGGACTGCAAAACTTCCTGTCCTGGTTCAGGACAATGTCCCTGCTACCATTCTGTTAGGAAATGATCTTGTAGAGTTGGGGTTAATTTCTGATGGTCTCCCCATGACTGCTGCTGCAGTCACTAGGTCACAGGTGACACAGGGTCTGGCTGTGAGTCAGGTACCCGAGCAAAAGGCAAGGCCTAAGGCGAGAAAACGGAAGAACAAGAAGGCCACCTCTGTAAGGGGGGGCCCTTCTCTTCCTGCTGTTCCTGCAGCACCCATTGCGATCCATGCTCCGGATGGGCTGGGTCCAGTGGAAAACCCAAACTCAACTGCTGAGGCAGAAGAGGCAGAAGACCCTCCTGCGGGAGAGGTGCTCAACCCGGAGGACCATCCCAAACTTCAATGCCTGTTGGCTGAAAGGGGTCCCTCGCGGGCAGACTTCTGTAAGGGACGGGTGATAGTGCCACTCTCTCTCTCGAGGGTCTACGGAAACAGGCCCTGTCCCAGGCACAAGGAGACGTGCCTAGTACATTCCGGATCTATTGGGAGGGAGAGCTCCTTGTCAGTGAGCCCACTAAGCCTGAACCTGGTGCCCTCAAGAGGTTGGTGGTACCCCAGGTTTACAGGCCCTTCCTGCTGCAGTTGGCGCATGAGGTGCCCTTAGCTGGTCATCTTGGTACCAAGAAGACTAGGCAGAGACTCTCTTCCCATTTCTAATGGCCCCGGATGGGAGTAGAAGTGGAGTCACACTGCAGGACTTGCCCAACTTGTCAGTTGTCTGGCAAGACTGGAGGCAGTGTCATTGCCCCACTGCAGCCGTTGCCAGTGTTTGGCACACTATTTGAGAGGGTGGGCATCGACATTGTCTATCCCCTTGACCCGCCCACTTCATGTGGACATCGATTCATCCTGGTCTTAGTTGATCATGCCACCAGGTACCCTGAGGCTATACCCCTTCGGACTGTTACGGCCAAGGTGGTTGCCAGGGCTCTCCTGGGCATTTTCACCCGTGTTGGATTCCCTAAGGAGGTTGTCTCTGACAGATGATCCAACTTCATGTCTAGTTACATGAAAACCATGTGGAAAGAGTGCGGGGTAACCTACAAGTTCTCTACCTCTTACCATCCCCAGACCAATGGTCTGGTCGAGAGATTTAACACAACTCTCACTGGCATGTTATGTGCTTTGGAAGAGCCCCTAAAGAGGAAATGGGATCTCCTCCTGCCATTCCTGTTGTTCGCTTACAGAGAGGTACCTCAAGAGGGTGTTGGCTTCAGCCCCTTTGAGTTACTCTTTGGACATCCCGTGAGGGGGCCCCTTGCCTTGATCACAGAAGGTTTGGAAGCCAACCCTCCAGGTCCTGCCAAGCAAGTGGGGGACTGTGTGTTGGGCTTTAGGCAGAGGATGACACAGATGATGGGTTAAGCAACAGTGAACCGCAAGGCCAGCCAGGAATTGAATACATACTGGCATGACCTTAAAGCCTCGCAAGTGGATTGGACTCCAGGACAGGAGATTCTTGTGATGGAGCCTACCAAGCCTCAAGCTTTGGCAGACAAATGGACTGGACCCTTCAGGATAATCTCCAAGATAGGCGAAGTCAATTATCTGGTTGACATGGGAGTCTCTGGGGTAGCCCCTCAAATATTCCATGTTAACAAGTTCTAGCCTTTCCATAGGCAAGCGGAAGTCTCCTGTCTCTTGCTGGCTTCAGAGCAAGAAGAGGATGAGAGTGAGCCCCTTCCTGATTTGCTGCATAGCAACCCTCAGGATGGCTCAGTGGAGGGAGTACATATCTCTCCAGATCTGATGACAGAGCAGCAGAGGGCCTGCAGGGCTTTGCTCCGGCAGTATGCCTCTCTGTTCTCCCTGACACCAGGCCTTGCACCGTGGTGTAGCCACGAAATTGACACTGGTGACAGTGTGCCTGTCAAAAGCAGGTGCTACTGTATGTCAGATACAGTTAAGAACCACATCCAGGCTTAGGTCACCAATATGTTGGATCTGGGTGTTATTGAACCCTCAACCAGTCCCTGGTCCAGTCCAGTGGCCCTTGTCCCCAAGGCAAGTTCCCAGGGAGGTACCAAGGATTGGAGGTTCTGTGTGGACTACCGAGGAGTCAATGCGGTCACCAAAACTGACACGCACCCATTGCCCAGGGCTGATGAGCTCGTGGACACCATAGGTGCTGCCAAATTTGTGAGCACCTTTGACCTTACCTCAGGCTATTGGCAAATAGCTCTAACGGACCATGCCAAGGAAAAGACACATTCTCAACACCCGAGTGACTCTACCAGTTTAGCGTCATGCCTTTTGGTTTGAAGAATGCCCCTGCCACCTTCCAGAGATTGGTCAATCATGCACTCTGTGGGCTGGAGGCCTTTTGTGTGGCCTACTTAGACAACATTGCCGTCTACAGTTCCACCTGGGAAGAGCATTTGATACATCTGGATAAGGTGTTGCAGGCCTTGAAAACGGCTAGCCTCACTATCAAGGCCACCAAGTTCCAGATAGCTCAGGGGAAAGTCACGTATATTGGTCACGAGGTAGGAGGGGGTCAAATCCAATCTCTCCCCAGTAAGGTACAGGATGTACATGACTAGGAGACTCCCACTACTCAAACCCAGGTGAGAGCCTTTTTGGGTCTCCCTGGGTATTATCGCAATTTCGTGGTGGACTATGGAACCATAGCTGTACCTCTGACAGCTCTGACTTCACTGAAACAACCTAGGAAGGTTAATTGGACTGAAGACTGTCAGAGGGCCTTTGATGGCTTGAAGGAAAGTCTGTGTAAGGCACCTGTGTTGTGTGCGCCTGACTACAGCAAGCCCTTTATCGTCCAGACAGATGCCTGCGAAACCGGAATTGGAGCTGTCTTGTCCCAGTTAGATGACAAAGAGAGGGAACATCCGATCATATTCATCAGTAGACAACTCAAGGGCAGAGAACTTAGGTGGGCTACTGTTGAAAAGGAATGTTTCAGCATAGTTTGGAGCCGTAGGCGTTTTAGGCCCTACCTTACGGGGTCTACCTTCAAGGCCCAAACAGAACATAAGCCCCCGAAGTGGCTTATGCAGATGAAGGGTGAGAACCCAAAACTGCTCAGGTGATCCATTAGCCTGCAAGGGCTAGACTTCACCATAGAGCATAGACCAGGGAAGAGTCACGATAATGCAGATGGCCTTTCCAGAAGGTGACCATCTGGTTGAAGGTGTCCATCTCGTGGGAGGCACCCTAACCTAAGTCTGGGGGAGGGAGGGGGTGGCTGTGATGCTAGAAATGCATCGGAGGGACAGGGCCTCCGTATCCTTGTCCTTTATTGCTTTTTATTGTATGTTCTGTTGTGTTTTCCGTGCAGGAGTTCATGTGGGACTCCTGACGGTGCAGCTCTCTCTTTTGGTTTGGTGTACAGGATTCAGACAATCACATTCTCCCACAATGTACAGTCTACAACCACATACAGACCATTGCTCTTCTCTAAAGAGACAGCTTTAACAGCACATTTCCAAGCAAGGTAGCACCGGCTTGCACCATTTATGTACCCTTTAGAGACGACAAGCATACTGCCATTCATGCATCCATTCTTTTGCATTGTAAGTGGACGTTCAATAATACTTGTTGAAGGGATACTACTTCATCACCCTCCTTTTGATTATCACATGCATTATTCTTAACATACACATTTATTACCCACATAAAAAGGTCACCACCAGTAATGATAATACGTGTCAGGCATCTAACATCTTTAGATAACAGTAGGTTCCTGTGATGCTGGAAATGCATCAGAGGGACAGGGCCTCTGTATCCTTGTCCTTTATTGCTTTGTATCGTGTGTTCTGTCATATTTCTGCACAGGAGTTCATGTGGGACTCCTGACGGTGCAGCTCTCTCTTTTGGTTTGGTATACAGATCCCTGGGATACCCTTATGGCACCAATGGGTGGGGGTACAACCCTGCGCCCCTAGTGTATGTTTTTGGGAACCTGTGTCTGGCCCACAGAGCAGGGTACGGGCTGGTGGCATCTCCGTGTTGAATTGACCGGTGCCCTGGGCATCCTCCATTTTGGGATGCCCAGGCCCTGTCATTGGAATCAATAGATTCCTGATGGAAACAAGATGGCCCCCGTGGCCTCTTGCCTTCCATCACCTGTTACCTTGGTTTTCCTGAAGTTCCAGGAAGCCCTGACTCTGTCCCTTCCCCCTGACCAGCCACCATCAACTCCTGAGAAGCTAGGCCTTGATTGCTCGTCCATTGCTAGCAACAATAGAGAATCTTGGCTGGGGTCCTCTGTGCCTCTCCTGTACCATATAGAGAGCAGGAGTACAGAAACCCTGCGGTCCTTTACAGTTCCCTCATCAGTTTTTTGTGTCTATTGATCGAACTTTCTGAACATCATGCAGTCATCACGGGATAAATTCCTTTTTATGTTTATTGGTTTGTCCAATGAACAGTATATTAGGTATACTAACCGACCGTCATATGTGCATCGGCTCATTGCAGGCGGTCGCCTCTACAATCAATCATTACCATTCTATCTGCTCTTCGTTCAAACAGACGCGCTAGCAACATGACCTGACTACAATTCCCATCAGTCTAGGGGAAATACGCCAGTCTAACTACACCTCATCTTGGAGACGTGCTAGCAACATAACCTGACTAAAATTCCCATCAGACTAGGGGAAACACGCCTAGACGCCATCACGTCCTAACGTGATGATGTCTCATCAAATAAGCGATCTGGTGGTCCCGGCGTCCCCGTGTCTATGGCAACCACTGTTGCTGTTGACGCGGAGACGCTGCTCGACCTCCGGATTCCAGCACTTTGCAAATGCTCCACCGAAATACTTTACAGTAAGAGATGGCCATCCCTCTTAGGAATAGCTACACCATGAGCGTTATGACCTCCCGAACGCTGATATTGACATGTGCTTTTTCCTGATAGGATAAAGGAACATCCCAGTTATGCTTAGACAAGAGCTTCGATATTTCCTCATTTCGATATAGATGGTTGCATTTATCAGCGCCTTGGTGTAAGGTGCTTTATAAATCAATAACTACAAATACAAATTAGGTAAGCGTATTTAAATTGCACATTAGCCTGTGCATTTTTACTGTACAACCAATCAGTATTGCCCATCACTGTATTTCTATATATATGCTTTAAAGTTTAGGCTTACACTTTTTTTACACACATTGCAGGGATCAGGAGAGTTTTTCCTTATCAACAACAGCAAACTTAGTGTTTACAGAATTGCACACACGATAGAAAGTTGGGCTAAAGACCAAGGTAACAGATACATTTTACAAAACAGATGGTTGTTGCGTATATCAATATTACTGATGTGTCAACCAGATATATTGATTACTATCACAGAATTGAAAATGTTTCTGTTTTTATTAGTTAATTCGCATCGAAGGATCTCTGACCAAACAATGTGAGAATTACAGTAAGGAATATGGATTTTACAGCACTTGAACTAGGACCATTACTTGACAGGTATGCTTTCACATCAACTGTTAATTTCTCTTTTTTTTAATTGTAATATCGGAATTGAGTGAAAAAAATGGGTTTCTATAACCTCATGTCTGTTGAAATTTTTAGAGCCCGGCCTGAAGAAGGAACTCAAGTCCGAAAATGCAACAGCAAAGGGCCTCTGCTGACCACCTTTGAATAAAGATAATTGGATTACTCATAATTTTGGAAAATGTGAAGATTATTGAACTTTCATTTTTTCAATGAAAGATAGAACTATTAACTGTTTAATATTATTTGTTTGAAGTAGTATTTACTACGTATCGGGCATCTCCATGCTCAGTGAGAGTTTCACTGAGCAACCCCTGCCCAAGCCATGGATCAGGCCAGTTTACAAATGGAGATACCGGAGGGAACCTATGGAAGTGTACCCCAAAGTCTGAGTTGCCCCATAAGCATTCTTTTGAAGTTGGGGCAGGAATTATTTATAGAGGTTACAGAGGAGAGCTAAAATAAATCTTCTTGAACCTTGAGAACACCTCTTATATTATGAGATCTGGCCAACCCAGATCTCAACTAATATGCAAGAAGATACTGATCAAAGAGATCAAAATGGTGCAGACGCTGGAACCCACTGGAAGAGCAGAAGCAGGGTTTGGCGGATTAACAGAGGCACAACAAAAAACAAGTCCAATTCAGATTATTCTCGGGACTAGCCTCCATTGAAATTGCAGAAGCGCATAGAAGGGATGCGCTTATAGAGCAGGCTCTGAAGAACTTGGTATCAGAAGCTGAGAAGTGATCTCTAAAAAAAAGAAACATTTTATTGACGGTGAGTGGACTCATGCATCAAGTTGTTGTTGACCCAAGAGGAGAAGGTACCAGCTGTCACCAACTATTGGTGTAGAAGCAATTCCAGAAGGGTGATTTCGAATTAGCACATTCTTACCTGACAGCGGGGCACCTTGGACGGGAGAAAACACAGAGTTCCTTGCTCATCCTCTTTTACTGGCTGAAATATTTACTGAGATTACACAGTTTTGCACCTGGTGTCCGTTCTGCCAACAATCCTCTCCAGATCATGTACCTTGGCAACTTATCCAGTTGTTGGCAATTATAGAGGTCTCTTTCTTCAGGATCAGTATGGACATTCATTCATTCCTTTTTGTCATTTGTACAGTGCCTTTGACCATAATGATGGTCCCGATGTGGCACCAGAGTCCAGAATTAGGTGAAGCTATCATGCGTGCATGTATTTCAGCCATTTAAAGTTATGTGAGGGTGGCCAATGCCCGGCTAGTCAGCCATGTCTGAATGGCGTTTGGATGGGCGCAGTGGATGTAAACTATTAACTAAATAGGGGTATTTTGTTTAAGGCGAATTATGTGAGAAGCTACAGTTCTAATTTTTGTCATTAAAGGCAGCTTCATTCCTATGGCAGAGGTGCTGTGCAATAGTGTTTGTGCTATTTGTGGGTGCTGGGTGAATGGAATGAGCCTGTGCCTTCGGCTAATGTATGAAGGTGCTGTGTGCGAGGGGAGAAAATGGGTTAACTGTACAAACAACAATGTCTACAATTAAGGTGAGGTGGTTGGAGCTTTTGGGAACTGTGGATCTCTGTGCTATTGAATCGTTTTCTTTGGGTGCTAGTAGATCGATGCCTGCCACCTTTATACGGGATTTCAGAAGAACAGAGCTCCTGCAGTCCAAGTGTAGGGAATGCATTGTCTCAACCATGCAGATGATTCAGATCATCCTCAAGATTTCCAACTCCCGCTTTTCACCCCGCCCATACCTTGCATCCTGCCTCTCAGACATTTACCTCAGGATAACGAACAACCGTCTGCTCCTGAACCCCGGAAAAAACTAAATCCTACTCTGTGGCAAAACAGCTCTTCTTCCCCAACCCATCCCTTGGCCGCCTTCATTAGGACCCGCGCCCTCTGCATCCTCCTCAGCCAAAAACCTAGGATGCACTTTTAGCTTGGACTTGAACCTCTCCCGTCATATCCATGCAGTCTCCAGATCATTCACCTACCAACTCTGCATCCTCAAGCGGATCGTTCTATGTCTCTCCTACTCTCATAGCGTCTCTGAAATCATGGCCATCATCCTCACGCGCCCAGACTACCAGAATCCCTCTACCTAGGTGTGCCTGCATATCAACTCAGATAGTTCCAACAGATCCAAAGCTCTGCAACAAGACTCCTCCTTGCGCTCTGCCCGCACTCTGGATGCTTCACTGGCTGCCCATCATCCGACGGGTCTGTTTCAAAGCCATGGGTAGTACCCACCGTGCCATCCACATGAAAGGCCCAGAATTCCTCAAAAACAAGCTCACAGGCTCACACGCTACTGCCCCACCCGAATCATCAGATCAGGGCCTGCATACCTCCTGGCAGATCCCCTTCAAGTTCTCCAGATTATGAGGTGTCTGTTTCTCTGTCCTTGCACCCAGCTTCTGGAACTCCCTCCCCCTCGCATTCTGTCTCATAGAGGATCACCTGGCCTTCAGGAAAGCCCTCAAAATGTGGTTGTTCCCTCCCACTTCCTGATCCCCGTCCCCCACACCCAATTCCCCTCCACTCGCACACTACCTGTATCCAGCAGTCACCCCCCCCCCACACTCCCAGCTACGTGCCAATCAACAAAATGAGGGTCAGGATTTCCTTTTTACGCCAACACAGACTGGCTGGTCTCTGTCGCACTGTTGCGCCTGATGGACAATAAAAGAAAGCCATGGACTACAACTGTCTTGGGAGTTGTAGTTCAGCCTTTCTTAGCAATCTAGGTAAGCAGAGCGTTGTGAGGGGTGTTGTGCAGTCTAAACAAACAAAGAAAGATTGTGCCTGCTAATCTCTTGCTTTGCCCACTCCCCAAGCAGATTTACTGTGAACATTTCACAATTTTTAAAAACTCAAATCTAGATACAATTTCAATTTTTCTAAAAGTTGTCCATATATTAATATTATGCTAAAAGGCTGTAAAGTGTCTAGGCAACAAAAGTGAGCAGCATAGAGCTAGTGTGCAGTACAATAGAATCTGGTCTTGGAATTGTTTGGCATGGTGGAGGTATTGTTTAGAAGCAGAAGGTGCAAATAGATTCAAAAGGAGAGCAGGGCCTAAATGCGTAGACAGATGTAGAGTGGAAAAAGTTAGAAAAATGCCTAAATTTAAAGGAGAGCATGGCCTCAAATGCATATACAGGCATTGATTTTAGCAGACACCTTAAGGAAAAACTGTCTACCCTACACAATTAGGCTACAACATACCTTACACCAGTAGGCTAAATGCAAATATGCTTCACTGACACACTTAGGCTAAATGCTCAATACGTCTACCTTGCAATGTAAGGCTAGATGCATGCATATGGCTACGTTACTCAAGTAGACTAAATGCAAGATATGGTTAACTAGCGCCGGATTGCCAACATGTGAGATAAGGCTGCCCTACACATGTAAACTAAATGCATCATATGGCAATCTTACACCATAAGGTGTGAAGGCATCATGAGGTATGACACAGAAAACAGACTTAACATTCAAAAAAATATTTAAAAGCTTAAATGTCAGGATGGTTGAAGGCCTAAATTGCCCTGTGCTAAGGTCAGATGACCCTACCTCAACAAAATTAAGGAAAGTCTGAGCCAAATAATTCAACTTGAAAGTCTGTTCCTGTCCAAAACCTATGCATGCCCTCACAACTAAAGATAAATACTGTATAAGGATATTAAAGTCAACAGAAATAGTGTTAAACACAAAATTTGGAGCTGCTTCCAGCTCTCAACTTCTCTTTCTGCTCCCTTCCCCAAGTTCAAGAAAGTACCACAAATGTCTTAGTTACCTTTCTTCCGCTCAAAGTAATATAGTTCCACACATTCTCAGGGTTTCCCTTCCCCAAGTTCCAAGCAAAATAGTTCAAAAGAAAATGGTCTCGAAGCTTTGCCCCGAGACAAAAGGTGTACTGTCTCACATCTGAGGGCTCCCTTCCGCATGACTTCACCTCTGACAATTATACTTGTTTCAGTCTTTCAAAAAAAAAGGTTAACACAACTTAAGGTCATCTTGACCATGTCCTTGGATTGCCTCATCCATTCTTTGGTAGTGCCCCTTTCAGTGATGTCTTCTGGTAGTTCAGGGCTCACTGGTCTAGGCGCAGTTGTCGGACCACACAGTCCCCCCACCACAGGTTGTGCAACCAGGATCCCTCTCCTTGTGGCCTCTTGGCTTTAGGTATAATAGTTACACTTGTTTGGGTTCTCCTTGGTATTCCCCTGGCTCTGCCAGAGTTTGTGACACACCTTTTGGCAGTCTTTGGCCTTGCCGCACTGCAATTGTTCATAAAATTCACTTTGTGGTGGTCTTACTTCCGTCACACCTTTTATGGTACTCTTTTATACTGATGTAGTTTCTCAGATGTTGTTACTTGGGCACTTTCCCTTTAGTAGTCTCTGTATCACTTGTTTGCCCATACAGCTTCCTTTAGTTTTATAATCCACAAGCTTAATTACTTGATTTCACTATGCTTGGTATTTATCAGATAGGAAATGTGCTCAATGGTTAAGCTTCATTCAGTTTGTTGCATAATAAAAGTTCAATATGCTTGTTTGTGCTCAAATGTTGAGTTGCATTCTGTTACGGGTAAAATACATTTTCAATATGCTTGCTTTCAAATTCCCATTTGGTTCTGTATTCAATGTGCACTAGCAGCCTTAATTGTACGTTTACCTTTCGTTTGGGAATGTATTGCGGCCTCACCATCTGCTAGGAACGCCTCCAGCTGTTGAGTGCCTCTCCTGACACTCACCGATCTGCAGCAATGTTCCTCAGCAGCTCCCACTCCCTCCTCTAGCTTCGTAGGTTGGCGGGCATGCTGGTACGAGCCCCACTCATGTTCTGGGCTTGGCTCTGCCCCGCTGAGTGCTCCACGGGCACCAACTGGATACAGACAGCTCGCTCTGAGGCTTTCGTAGCTCCTGCTGGACGTGTCTCGTCGCAGGGGTTCCTGCTCCAGCACAGTGGACTTCGGGCCAGCTATCCCAGAGGTCCCATCATGGCTAATGCCTCCACACATGGGCCACCTGTGGATCTTCTCCCCACAGGTCCCCCTGTCGCTCTCTTGGCTGCAACTTCTGTCAGCTTTTATATTTATAATTTGATGTGTGAGATTTATAACGTGCACTTGCCAAACTCAATCGTGTCTTGGCGCAGATGGAATCAAAAAGAAAAAAGTCTTACCCGAAATCGCAATGGAACATTACAGGTCGACGCACCACCCACATTAGCTGAACTGAGAAATCCATTTTAGAGTGCTACCACCTATTTTTTTTTTACTTTTAAAAGATATGTTTTTAGCACCTTTTGAAATTGGTATCTTGATTTAAGGGCTCTAATCCCTAGAGGCAACTTACTCCAGATTGTCAGGCCATACACTCCAAAACGGCGGTCCCCTCGAAATAAGTACTTAGACCCACGGATTTCCAACAGAAGTTTGTCACTAGATCGAAATTGGTGAGTTGGGATGCCGGATCTTCTTGGACAGGTAAAGTGCAGCAAAATTATTTACACATTTGTACACTAAACACTGCATTTTAAAGTCTACACAGTCCTTGATCGTCAACAAGTGCAAGGAGTGGCTGGGACTGGAAAATGGAGAGGATTTCTTTACTCTAAAGATATGGGATACCTGGTAGGAGGCCGTTACCATAATCTAAGCGGGCATTCACCATGGCCCTCACCACCACAGCATGGTCCTCCGCAGGCAGGAGGAGGCGCAAAATGCCAAAGACAGACTGAGAAACATGCTTTGTGTTTTCTGTACCTGCAGCGTGACACTCACCGTGTTCGGATCAGTCTCCAGTAGGCCTGCATCTTTCTTCTGCGCTCAGCTCCTGCAAGAACAAGAACACCGTTAGGAACAGCCTTACCTTGGGGCGCTTCTGCCCATCATTCATCGCTCCTTCTGTTCTGCTGGCATCTTCGGCAGTGTCATTCCCATCCCGGCACACCGCTTCCTAAGGAAAAGGGAAAAGAACAGAAAAAAGGCATTAGTAAGCATTCAGCAAATGTTTGCTTATTTTTAAATATTGTACGAGCTTCAAACGCTTACCTGAATCCCAGCCGCTCTCGAGGAACTCTGTCTCCAGAACTTCTCATCCATCTGCAAGAGGGAAAAGACACTCCAGGTTAGCGTGGAAACATCTAGAGGCGCTGCATGCCGCGCTTACTCACCGCATTTGTTCTTCATAACTGGCATCCACGCTGAAAACGTAGCGTCACCTAAAAGACACAGGAAAAGAACTCAGTTCAATACAAATACAAAAGGGGTGCATCGCGCATCGCGCTCACTCACCTTCAGCGCTTCTCATCTCAGCAGCACGCCGCCATCCCCGGACGCCGGCCATCATCTAAGGAAGGAAAGGAATAAAGTTAGAGAACTGTTCAAAAGACTCATTATACTTACCTGTCGGACTCTTGCCAGTGAAGTAACTAGGCAGCAACGAGCCTGCATCAATCAACGCGCCCCTGCGCTGAAAGCAGGATGTAGAGCACACTATCTAAGAAAACAAGGCCCAGTCTCGCCAAATAGCCTCCAGGGAAGGGTTTGAGGTTGTAAGAGGTCAGAACAGGCTGAGTGACGTCCTCGTGGATACCAGGTGAGCATTACAGTTTTACTAGCATTCAGCAGAAGCTGATTAGCATGCATTCATGCCCTCACCTTCACCAGGTATTGTTCAATCAACTGGAAGATTTCTTCCACCTTCCCCACCTTGACAAACACTTGAGTGCCATCAGCAGATGAATGAGTGTGGACCTTGTGTGTTCTAAGTAGGTCTACAAGGGGGTGCAAATAGAGATTAAATAGCAGAGGAGAGAGTGATGAGTCCTAAGGGACTCCACACTCCTGTGAAAGAGGGATACAAGAGGGATACAAATGAATTCGCCCAACTTCACCTGTTGCTGCGTCTCTGTCAAAAAGAAAGCAACCCACTTACTAGTTTGAAATGAAATGTTGCCAATCTCTTGGAGTCTTTCAAGTAAGTGATCCACTGTGTCAAAGGCTGCTGAGAGATCTAACATAATCAGCAGATTCATCTCGCCCTGATCTGCCACCTCAAGTAGGTACACCTGTACCGTTGTAACACGCTGCAGGTGTATACTTACAATTGGATTTGCCTAACCATATTTAAGAGGAAATGCCTGACCTTCATCACACTTTGCAAGCATCGTCCTCGTCCCAGTACCAAAGTGGTGACAGGGTCTAATGTGCATTACTCTCAGTCTCCTCTTCCTCGTCTCAGTACTGTCAAGTGCCACATGTTGAGAAATTATGGGAGTTGGCTTATAATAGTGCATAAAGGTCGGGGGAGGGTTAGGTTGGTCATCAATGGGAAAAGGGGGCTACCATGTCTCGCCCGAGGGCACCCCACTCCCGATCCCAGAGGATCCTCCACCCAGGTGATCGCCCCTTGCTTCTCCACCCCCAGGGTCAGTATCCAGGAGTGATGGACTTTCCCTGGACACCTTCGCAGAGGATCCAAGGAGAGTAGGAGTGAGAATACCCTCAGGTTTCTCACAAAGGCTAAATGCAAACATATGGTTACCTTACACAAATTAGGCTTAAAGCAAAATGTGGCTACCTTGCACACATTAGGCTAGATGCTAAGAATGGCTACCGTACACAAATTGGGCTACAAGCGAAATATGGCTACCTTACAAAAATTGGAATAAATGCGAAAAATGGCTACGTTTCACAAATTGGGCTAAAAGCGACATAGTAACCTTGTTGGAATCTGCCAAATCAGGCAATTGATATATCCTGGCGATCGTCGACTATCAGATCTGTTATCCTGAAGCATTCCCTTAGAGAAGCAACATCACAAAAAACAACTTGAAGGTCCTCTCTCTTTACTCTTGTGGGTTTTCCAGCTAAAATCCTCACAGACAAGGGAAGTAGTTTCATGTCAAAACTAATGGGTGAAATGAAGATGCTCATGAACATCAAAACCCTCCCTGCCTCCATTTACACCCCAGTCAGACGGCCCAGTAGAGCAGTTTAATCAAACTCTGAATTGCATCCTTAGGCAATTGGTCACCGAAGATGGATGAAATTGGAATGACCTAATCCTGTGGGCTCTGTTTCCTGTTTAGAGAATGTTAATCATCCACAGGGCTCTCACAGTTTGAGTTAGTCTATGGCAGATACCCCAGCAATCTACTGACCATCATGAAGCATGAAAGGGAGGAACCAAGAGCCAGCAGACTAGCGACAATCCCATGGTAAGAAACACCTGAGATTCATGTGGCAGGTGCACCAACTAGTCAGAACCCATCTGCAAAATTCCCAGACCAGTTATGAAAAGGCATAGACCAAAGAAGCCAGACTACACATTTTTCACATGGTCTTTCTCCCCACCACACAGAACAGACCACTGGCAAGGTGGCCAGGCCCCTGCGCAATTACAGAAGTGTTCTCACTCCTAACCTATGAGGTCCAACGAGTTGACAAGTGGAAACCTTCCCAGCTATATCATATAAATGACCTGGAAAGAAAACAGTAACCTGCAGCTGCTACAGTTATATGCCAACAACATGAGGGAAACCTCCTTGCTAAATGAAATCCATGGGATGACCATGACGGTGGAGCTGTTCATGACTAAACACCAAGAAAAGGTCAAGCTGCTTGACGGCTATGCAGATATGTTGTGTACAAAGCTTGGATGAGTTCAGGGAGTAATCCACAAGATCCAAAAACCTCCCAGAATTGTAGTATGGCTGAAGCACAAAAGAGTACCTGAGGCCAGAAAGCAAATAATCTGTGAGGAGAAAGAAAGATTCTCGACCCAGGGGTCACTGAGCAGTCATACAGCAACTGGTTCTCCATTCCATGTCATCCTTGTCCCAGAACCTGACAACACATGGTGAGTTTGCATTGACTTCAGGCAGTTCAATTAAATCTCCCGGTTTGGTGCCTATCCAATGTCATGGATAGATGAGTTGGTTGAGACCTTAAGCAAGCAAATGTATTTCCACACTCAACCTGATGACGGGTTACTGGCAAGTACCTTTGGATAAAGAAGCCAAGCCCAAGACAGCCTTTTTCACCCCCAAGGTCTGTTTGAGTTCACTGTATTGTCCTCTGGTATCCATGGAGCTTCAGTAACATTCCAGAGACTAATAGACCGAATCCTGGCTTCTTGCTGCTCCTTCGCTGAACCCTACTTCGATGATATTGTTGTCCCCAGCTCCCTGGAAAATAGCATCTCAATGATTGGACAGCTGTCCATGAACAACTTCAAAAAGCCCACCTAACCGCCAACCCAACAAAGTGTCCCATTGCCCAGTCCAGTGTAAATTAGCTAGGGTTTCAGTCTGACAATAGACAGGTTTTACTTCAAATGTTTAAGATGTAATTAGTACAAAAAGCTCTCAAACCAATCACAAAAAGGGCACACAAGCTTTCCTTCATTTGGTCAGATATACTGACTGTTCATACCAAACCTTTCAGAGAAAAACGTTTAGGTCATTGACCGACAGACTGGGAAAATACAGGAGGGGGAGGAGAAACCTATAATGCACATCAGCTGGAAATAATTTCCCATGGAAAATAACTAACCCTTCATTGAATTAGAATTCTTAACCATCAAATGGGCTGTGTTCAGTCTGTGGTATTATATCACAGGCTGGCAGTTTAAATTTGTGAGAGATCCCGTCCTATTAGTTTGGATGGCAAGGAATAAGGATACGAATTATTGTATCCTGAGATGGTTCTTTGCCTTACAACTATATTCTTTCACAGTGGAACATTGACTGGGTCCAAAAAGGCACATGGGGATTTATTTTTCCTATATCTTCATTTTGCCAGCAGACAAGGAGAGGAGGAGGACTTAGGAGAAAGGGTGGAGGTGTGTTACAAGCTCAGTACCATTGTCAAGGGGGCAATAGGAACTCCTCTCAGCATAGGGTTGGGAGGCTTACCAGGGTGGAATCCAGAGGCAGTCCTATCCCAATGGGGGGACGGTGCAAGTTGGGGTGGCCCCAATTTCTGTCCCCTCCCTATCGCCCAACTTGTAGATGTATAGTGCCAGTTTGCATCACCCCATGCCTATGAATGCAAAGGCTAGTAAGGTTTTCCTTTCCCTTTTCGAGGAACCGAGAAAAGCACCCATGATATAGAGAACCACAAGTGCTCCATGCCAAGCCTTCTGAGCACTCCAGTGGAGAGAGCTAACTGGAAAACAGCCGGAGTCCTGGCTAACCTGTCACAAATCCTTCGCAAACGGCATCAGAACTTAGGGTACTATGTCAAAACATTGTATGGAACACCCACCGGGCACAGAAGACAGGGCCAGATTGACTAGGGACAACAGCCGAACCAGAGGATACAGTGGGATTTAAAAGCAACCCCAGGAAGAAGGACGTTGTGAGCTGTTCAGTTGAGGTCAGAGGAAGAGGTGGAGGAGGCAGAACAAGAAACATGCAGGGGGAGGAGGCTGGAGAGAGAACATGTGATACTTTGTGGCAACATTTCATTTTTACCACAAGAACTTGGAGCAAACAGAGAGATTACGTTTCTGACCTATTTCTTAAATCCGTTTGATCACTCTTCTGTAAATGTTCCTGTAACATTCTTGGCCCGCTCATAGCAACATCACTTGAATACCAGAGCCCTCTTCTATTCTCCCTCTGTCTGGATACACACACCTTTCTGATAACTGTTCATTTGTATCCTCCCTCTGTACTATTGTACATGTTCCTTCCTCTTTGCTTCCTGTCTGTCTCCAGTACTCATACTTGAGCACTTGCACATTCACCACTGTTAATTTGAGATCTCTATGCTGAGGTATGTGTACGTTTTTCATACGAATGCTGATCTGTGTTGTGCATCTATGCTACAAGCTGTATTCCTCAATGCGGCTGTTAATGTACTGTTCCTAAGCTAGAGCCCATCTACTCCCAATGTAGATTGCACATTTTTTCTTCAGAATCTAAACCACTCCTTTGTAAAGTACTCAGAACCGCAAGGGTCCTCTCTGTCACCAATATTGTTCAATATGTACATCTGTTCTACCAGGTATCTTATTAGACACGATGACCGCCAATTTGTAAACTATGCAGAAGCCAGGCAAATTCTGTTCAAGCTCCTAGCCAGCAAAGAGCTGTTGTGTGTTAAGTTTAGAGATTGCATGATGACAATTAAAAACTGGATGGATGCAAATTCATAAAAAATTAATTCAGACAAAATGAAAGTCTAGCTGTCAATTTTAGCATGACCCAAGGTGCTCATTTCTCTGGCCGGACTTCTTTGGTACTTATTGTCCTGTGGTGATTAATCTTGGAATAGTGATGGTTTCACACACAACTCTCACTTGAACCCCAGGTTTTCAAGTTTTGAGATCCTGTTTTTTTCCAGCTCTGTAAGCTAAAGCACCTGTTGCCCTTTCTATCTTTTCTACTGAGGACAATGGAAATACACGCCTTTGTCTCAGATCACTTAGACTTTGGAAATAGTCCCTACCTAGGTCTTCCAGAGAAACTTGGTCTTAGAGTAAAGAGTTTTCAGAATGCTGTGGCTAATTTACTTTAAAGTAAGACAACAATTACATATTTCCCAATGGCTGGTATTCCTACCTCGGCTGCCAATCAAGGAGAGGGTACTCTTTAAGTCTGTGCCTTGTTCATAAGGTGCCTTGAGGAATAGTCCTGCCCTTCTTACACCTTGTTTGATTAAATATTCTCCTTGCAGTTGACTATACCAGTCCTCTCTAAGATAAAGAAAGCCACAGGAGGAGGTAGGTCTTTCTCCTTCCTTGCTGGGAAACAATGGAAGGCCTTACCTTGCTCACTGAGGAGGGAACCCGATTTCATACCCTTTAGGAAACATCTGAAAACCTGTCGCTTTTGCAAACCTTGAGGCTTTGGTCTCCGCTGCCTTCTACCTCTTTCATTTAACAGCTCCATGATGCCTTCACAGTGGCAAAATGCACATTTTAAACATACACATAAATATAATGTTGCTCTTGAAAATAGCACATGTTTATTATTCTAATTCAAGCATGGATTAAGGGGGCCAGTGGAGCTTAAGTGGGTTTCTTGATTGCTGCAAGGTGAGGCGATCAAGCTTTGGTAAGAGAGACAGCAAAATGTGCCTGTGCCCTTGGCCCCAAAAATCTTTAAGGTGGTCTTAGTCTTCCTGTAACCTCACGGAGGCAAATGGTTCCCATATATCAAAGCCCACCACCATGCAGAGTAGGAAGACCCTGGATACCAACTTGAATATGCTCCTAGTGAACGGAGGATAGCACAGGGGCAACGCACTGGCCTTGGAAGCAAACCAGGCAGAGCAACAGAGCTTCGAATCGCGGATCTGCACTAAGAAACCAAACTCATGTATGGTATTAAGTGTGTTATAAAAAAACAATTAAATAAATCAAATTAAATTTGGAAACACCTGAGTATTCAGTGGATAGTACAGAAAGCAGGAGTTATGTGCTGGACACCAAAGAGAAGGTTTACAATTTGAGCTGATGTGTTCAGCACTAGCTGGAAGCTTACTACGATACCCAGTACTCATCACAGAATCTTAACGTATCAGACTAAAGCATTGACAAATTGCTAAGGTACTTCTATCTATCTAAAGATTTTTTTATATTGCGCCACACGCCTGAAGGCCTCAGGGCGCCCACGGGACTCACAGACATAACAAATAAAAAGAGAGTGTGTGAGTTAAGACACGCAGAAAGGGGGGGCAAGCCCCAAACACAATTCTGTGTTCATATGATTATTTTAGTCAGATTTACTATCAACTGTTTTTAGGCGTTTTTTAAAGTGGAATATGGATACACAACCTCTAATGTCTGGCGGAAGCGAGTTCCAAAGAAAAGGGGCCCAGGCATTAAAGTGGGTCCTGTCTATCTTTTTTAAAATTACACGTGGTTGATCTAAAGTTACCCTGTTGTTTGAACGGAGGGTCCATCAACCAGAGGTTCTTTTCACTCTAGAGGAAAGATAGAGAGGGGCTTTTCCCGCCAAACATTTAAACACCAGAAAAGAGCCCTTGAAGCGATTATGCTGCTCAACTGGAAGCAAATGCAGTTTCCTGTGGGATTTATAAGCCTCTGAACGACGATCAAGTCCACAGACAGCATGCACTGCTCTATTCTGTGACACCTGGAGCTTTTTAATATTGGCTTGAGATCTACCCATCAGAAGACTATTGCAATATTCCAGCTTTGAATTCACTATAGCTGCTGCAATCAGGGCCCTATTAGCTTCCGATAGGTAAGGACGAATCTGCCACAGCAAGTGAACATAATATGAACATGAAGATTTCCAGAAAGGAAAGATGAGAATCAGAAAAGACTCAAAGTGTCTTGACTGAGTCAGATACTGGGATAGTATTCCCATTAATCACAAGACATTTATATTGTACATATAGGTTCTTCAGTCTGTGTGGTGTTCCCAGAATAAGTAACTCAGTCTTTGAATCGTTTAGGGCCAAGGAATTCATGGCCATCCACTTCTGTATTGCTTTAAAAACATTGTCAGCGTGTGTTACATCATCCTTATACATCTGGGTATCATCTGTATAATTTGAAAACTTGACCCCCAGAGAGATAAGGAGATCACATAAGCATTTGACGTATATATTAAAAAGCAGCCGTGACAACATGATCCATGACCTTGTTGTTTTGAATAAGTTGGTATTTCCTCAAGCTTTGTTTACTGGAACCAAGTCGAAGCGCATTGCCATAATCCAGGCGGAATAAGATGGTTGCTATGGCGATGGTAGTGCAGATTACTTCACTGAGTAGAGGTTTAATTGCTCTCAGCAACCTAATGTAGTAAGAGCCATTTTTGATTACATACATGGCTTGGGCATCTGAATTCATTGAAGCTTCCAACTTTGATGTGTGTGTCTTTGATTTCAAAAGACTCATATTCTGATGTTAGTTTAGGCCTGGTCTGATTAGAGCCGAAGACCATCAGCTCGGTCTTGTTACCATTCAAACCCATCCAGTTTTGGTCCATCCATTTTTCTATGTTGTTGTAGAGGTCTTTCACTAGTATACTGTTCTTACCATAATTACCGCTCAATTCCACCACCAGCTGAGTGTCATCAGCATAGTTGGTGAAAAAGGCCTGGATGTTATCTAGTACCTCACAAAGAAAACAGAGGTACAAGTCAAATAGCAGTGGTGAGAGGCTAGCTCATTGAGGGACGCCACAGAAGATGTTGGACTCTTGGGAGAATTTGTCCCCCCAATGTACTTTTGATATCCGCTCGGTTTCTACTGCCAGTACCTTGCCTCAACTGTTTTAGCTAATGTAACTTATAATCGGGTTGGGAGGCTTACCAGGGTGGAATCCAGAGGCAGTCCTATCTCAAAGTGGGAGACAGTGCCAATTGGGAGGGCCCCAATTTCTGTCCCCTCCCTATCGGCCAACTTGCATATGTACAGTACCAGGTTACATCACCCCATGCCTATGAATGCAAATGCTTGTCAGGTTTTCCTTTCCCTTTTGGAGAAACAGAGAAAAGCATCCATGAGATAGAGAACCACCAGTGCTCCATGCAAAGCCTTCTGAGCACTCCAGTGGAGAGAGCTAAGTGGAAAACAGCTAAAGGCCTGACTTCCCTGTCAGAAATCGTTTGTGACCAGCATCAGAGCTTAGGATACTATTTCAAAACATTGTATGGAACACCTACCGGGCAAGGAAAACGGGGCCAGATTGACTAGGGACAACAGACAAACCAGAGGATAGGGAGGGGATTAAAAGCAACCCCAGGAAGGAGGAGGTTGTGAGCTGTTCAGGTGATGTCAGAGGAGGTGGAGGTGGCAGAACAAAAAACAAGCATGGGGAGGAGCTGGAGAGAGAACCCGTGATACTTTGAAGCAGCATTTCATTTTGACCACAAGAACTTGGAGCAAACAGACAGATTGCCATTCTGACCATTTTCTTAAATCAGTTTGATCACTATTCTGTAAAGGTTCCTGGTGTGGTCTTTCTTCCCTTCCCATACCGCTGTTGGTGTTTCTGTTGGTTTCGTGGAAGGAGTCCGGTTGCTAGACGGCCCTCCCTCTTGAGTGACTGAGGCTGGGTTTGTTGGCTGCAGACTTTCTTTCTCGCTTGTGGTACGTGGTAGAGGTTATGCTGCATCTATGATGCCTTTGGTTGTGAGTTACTGGATTCAGTCATATGATCCATATGTTTATTATAGATTTATAATATATTATGCCTTGTCTTCCTACCCCTGTTTACCCTTGAAGGGAACTGAAGGTTATTTATTTGTTATTAAGTGAAAACAGTTTTCATTTGCCCGAAAACTAAAAAGATTGATTTAGAATGACCGCTCTGTGACCGCACAGAGCGGTCATTCTAAATCAAACCGTCAGCCCCTGCACGCACGGGCTGAAAGGCTGACAGGTGAGTGCCTGTATGTGTCTGCATGAGTGTTTGTCTGCGTGAGTGTTTGTATGCACGTATGTGTGTGTTGTGGTGGGAAGGGGTGGTGGGTGGGGAAAGGATAGTTTGCGGGGGTGGACCCCACCCATTTTACATAACTGGTGGGAGATGCCAATTACTAGGGTTCATACCGTTAAAATGATGTCTGGGTAAACTGTTGAATCTCTCCCTCAGCCTAGCTAAGAGTGTCAATTTAGGGGGCACAAAGGAGACAGTTTTTGTAAAGTCCAAACTCAGGACACTGGAAAAGATGCCTTTTGGACTGGGTACTCCTCTTACACACTTAGGGTTGAGGATCAATTGTGTGTCTGAGGCAACGTCTTCGAGAAGAGAGCACAGATCTGATTGAGGAGGATAACGGCTCTATGCTGTCTATCCAAATTACAAGTCTAGAGTGGCTCACCCATGAAACGGTTTATCGAAATGACCATGATGGTCCGTTATGGGATCACCAGCTGAAAGTCTATTTGGAAATTATGAAAATCTAACTTTGGCTGTGTCTAATGCGATGCAGTACCCTTGAAGTGTATGGAGAATGTCATTACAGAGGCCCTTTCACAGGTCCATCTGGATAGTAAGGGTATTGAAGTTTACTCTACCCGTGTTGTGAGTTGGCAATCTATTAAGGAGAAGATTATCTTCGATCTTAATCAATGCAAAAATAGTGTGGACTTCTGCCAATGGGTGGACTCTTTTGACACAGTTTTAATGCAGGCAACTGTCAAAAGAATTTATATTCCGTGCCAAACTGATCTAAATGAAATTCAGGTATCTGTCAATCAGGTGGACATAGCTATTCAAACAGATTTGGTTGAAATTAGTTGTGAGGTAACTGGTGGTAATGAAATCATTGAACACCAGACCAATCTGATTTGTTTAGCTTCTAGTGCCATATCGGTGCCCGTACCGTGCCGTACCTGTAGACTCCCATTCTGTAGTTATGCCGGATCTGCAAAAGGCCATGGATTCTGTGGCCCCCACATATAGTTCAGGCTCTTCTCATTATGGGGGTGGGGGGATATCCGTATTAAAAAGTCCTCAATGCTAGAGATTCCTGATATACAACAAAGAGCGCTCATTATGGACCAAAGGAAAATGTTTCCAACTAATGTAGATAAGTCGGAAAGTATGGAGACCAGAGAGGCTTTAAGAAATAAGGTTTTATCCTGGCTACATATGAGAGTGGGCCATAGATTCATCCGACTACAAGACTTCAGACTACTCCGTAGGATACAAATCCTGGACTGGAGTACAAAGAGTAACACTGACTGTATTGTTATTGGCTGTGGCCAGAACAATCTGTCAGGATTTTTGAATGGATATAAGAAGTTGATTAACATATCACCTGCTTCCAATATAAGAATGGTGCTTAACTGACATGTTGAGTTCTTCTGCTGCTGTTTTCTTTTTTTTGTGAACTTTTCTCTTCTTTATTGGGGGTGACCGATGCTTCATTTGGAAGCCTGCTCTGTTTTAATTCATGCTTATCTGGTTTCAAACGTTCTAATTTATGCTTCCGGTTTATCATGTTGTATTTTATGTATTGTATGTTTAGCGCTCAGAGGCCTCTCGGTGAGTGGCAATTTATAAAAATGACAATAAAATAAATAAATAATAAAACACTGGTTGTGAGCTCCACACAGTCTTTGTGGAGACCACTCATCTGCATGACAGTACTCTCAATAAAACATCACTCACAATGTAACTGGCTATAGTGTTCATTCATATGTAACAGTAAGCATTCATATGTTGTACACCACAGCCATTTATTTCTTGGCCCGCTCATAGCAACAGCACTTGAATATCAAAGCCCTCTTCTAATCTCCGTCAATCTGGATGCACACACCTTTCTGATAACTGCTAATGTGTATCCTCCCTCTGTACTATTGTACATGTTCCTTCCTCTTTGCTTCCTGTCTGTCTCTAGTACTCATACGTTTTTCATACGAATGCTGATCTGTGTCATGCATCTATGCTACAGCCTGTATTCCTCAATGCGGCTGTTATTAAAATGTACACTCTTCCTATGTTAGAGCCCATCTACTCCCATTGTAGACTGCTATTTGTTTATTCAGAATCTATACCCCTCCTAAAGTACCCCAAGGTTCATCTCTGTCACCAATATTGTTCAATATCTACATCTATTGTCTCAGGTATCTTATTAGAAATGATAACTGCCAATTTGTTAACTATGCGAGTCCAGGCACATTCTGTTCAAGCTCCTAGCCAACAAAGAGCTGTCATGTCTTAAGAGATTACATGATGAAAATTAAACACTTGATGGATGAAAATTCCTTAAAAATCAATTCGAACAAAATTAAAGTGATAGCTGTCAATTTTAGCATGACCCAAGGTGCTCATTTTTCTGGACTGACTCTTTTGGTACTTATTGTCCTGTGATGATACATCTTAGAATAGTGATGGATTCACACACAACTCTCACTTGAACCCCAGGTTTTCAAGTGTTGAGATCCTCTTTTGTCCAGCTCTGTAAGCTAAAGCACCTGTGGCCCTTTCTCTTTTCTACCGAAGACAATGGAAATAAACACCTTTTGTCTCTCAGCTCACTCAGACTTTGGAAATGCACCTTGTTTGATTAAATATTCTCCCACTGCTAGTCCTCTCTAAGATGTTGATAGCCACAGTAGGAGGTAGGTCTTTCTCCTTCCTGGCTACGAAAAAATGGAAGGCCTTACCTTGCTCACTGAGGAAGGAACCAGATTTTGTACCCTTTAGGAAACCTCTGAAAACTTGTCGCTTTAGCAAATCTTGAGGCTTTGGTCTCCGCTGGCTTCTACTTCTTCTTCTATTCAACAGCTCCATGATGCCTTCACAGTGCCAAAAATGCACGTTTCAAACTTAAATATAAACATAATGTTGCTCTTGAAAATAGCACATGTGTATTATTCTAATTCGAGCATGGATTAAGGGGG
Organism: Ambystoma mexicanum; assembly: GCF_040938575.1. Lineage (NCBI taxonomy): Eukaryota > Metazoa > Chordata > Amphibia > Caudata > Ambystomatidae > Ambystoma > Ambystoma mexicanum. The sequence goes on from NC_090938.1 coordinate 383,364,223, forward strand.
CCAGGGGAGCTTAAGGGAGTTTCTTGATTGCTGCAAGATGAGATGATCAAGCTTTAATAAGGGAGACAGCCAAATGTGCATGTGCCCTTGGCCCCAAAAATCTTTAAGATGGCCCTGGTCTTCCTGTAACCTCAAGGAGATAAATGGTTCCCAGATATCAAAGCACACCATCATGCAGAGTAGGAGGACCCGGGATGCCAACTTGAATATGTTCCTAGTGAACGGAGGATAGGACAGGGGCAACACACTGGCCTTGGAAGCAAGACCACGCAGAGCAACAGAGGTTTGAATCCTGGATCCGTGCTTAGAAACCAAACTCAAGTATGGTATTAGGCGTGTTATAAAAAAACAAATAAATAAAATAAAATTTGGAAACTCCTGGGTATTCAGTGGATTTCACAGAAAGGCAGAGTTATGTGCTGGACACTAAAGCGAAGGTTTAGATTTTGATCTGGGGTGTTCAGCACCAGCTGGAAGCTTACTCTCATTACCAGCACTCAACATTCATCACAGAATCGTTACGTATCAGACTGAAGCATTGAAAAATGAATATGGTACTTGGAAGTTAGCATATGGCCACAGAATTGCGAGTTTCAGAAGTAATAAAGTTTGTTTTGACTTTAGTGTAAAGACGTAAGAATTGGGGAACAAGTTTTAAATAAAAAATGTTTTCCGATTCGTTCAAAAAACCATCAGAGAGTTTTAGAGGAGCAAAGTTGGACTGGCAGGTTATTCCAGAGGTGCAGGCCTGCCACAGAGAATCCTCAATCCCCTTTGATAATGCACTGAGATTAGTGACGGACTAACAGGGGATGCTGTTCTGGTCGGAAAGATAGTGAGGGTTCATAAGGAAGAATTTGTTTTTAACCAGATACTGTGGTGCCAGGCTATGGACACAACTAGGCAAAGGATCTTAAAAATGATTTGCTGCCCAGTAGGTAGCCAGTGAAGACAGCATCTCGGGCCAGAAACTGGAGAATGCCTTGGTAAATGAAAGATAGGGAGCATGGCTGAACTTTGTGCTATTTGAAGATGATGGATAGGAGAATCAGCAAATCTGCACAGTCTGTTGGTCTGTATAGACCAACTGAGAGTTCACTCGTGCCTCTCCCACAATGGCATGATCTGATTTAGGAAGGAAAGGAATTGCACGCCAAAGCAATCACAGACAGACGAAGTTCGATTTTATCACCTCATTTATTAATTCTTTTTTAATTCAGGGTCCCAGAGGGTTCCCTGGATTTTAGCCTTTGTTGAGCCCACTTCTGATTGGATGGGAGCTCCTTTTCAATGCTTCCTAAGCAAGAGGGGGTCAAAATCCAGTCCAGTAGTGTAGCAACACCCCTGCTCCCTGCAGGAATGGCATCTGCCGGAAGACTCCTGACATAAAAACATCTGCCACCTGTACCTGCAAGAAAGCTGCACCAACCAACCTTCCCACCACCACCCCAGCAGTTGTGGCTATTGACACCACCACCGACCCCACTTCTACCTGCCACCACCACCACCCACCTGCAGGCTCATGTAGAAAACAGTCAGTCATTGGACACTTCTCCAGTCGGCAAGCAGTATATCAAGGAGCTGCTGAGGTCTCACTAGCAGGGAGCCCATCATTGGTCCCAACATTTAGCCTAATGCTCACAAGCTGAGCAAACTGGCATGGAAACATGTTCCAGCGATAATCATGTTGGGGATGAGGATGGACAGTTGGCAAGGGTGTTTGGGATGAGGATGGAAGGAGCTGTGATAAAACTGATGGGGTCATCACTTATGACATGTGACATGGGGATGGCAGCAGCTACCTGATCCTGACCTTGGGAGCAGCTATATGAAGGAGGATCGCATCGGGGCAGACAGCCACTGGGGAGACGTCATGGCTTCATTGAATGAGACATGGTATCCCCATTTGCTGTTGAAGATATTCCTTCCATACCTAAAACCCTTATGGCCTATTGTCATACGTCCACCGCTACGTCTAGGGAAAATAGGAAAAACCTTTTCGCCAAATCTTATTGACCAAACCTCCAACTTGTGGAAATTACCCAGACCACCTTCTCCATTTACATTTTACCATCACCCAAAACTGCTTTACCATTTAGAACTATTAAAATTGATAGTAAATTAAATACCAGCAATGGACATTGTTTCTTAGAAACACTCAAGTACTGGGACGAGGACGAGAAAGAGGGAAAGAGCAGTGCAGAGTAGAAGAAGCCAAAAGCCCAGTGACCGCTCTAGTAAGTTTCCCTCAAAAACCTGTGCTCGGGAAATGTAAAGAACTGATGCAAAATGGTAGAGGCTGCCGTTGGTGAGAGAACGTTTCACCTCTCAGCAAGGCTCAAGGGACTGAAAAGCAGAAATGGGTGTGGTGGAGCCAAGCAGCTCGCCATGCAGGAAGAAGAGAGACACTTGAAGAGCAGAACATGCTGCCGAAACACCAGGAGCCAGTGGAAGACTCTTGAGTGTTCGCTGACCACAGAAAGCAGTACTCTACTTACCGAAGCCTGTAGCAAAGCAGGCGTGTGGAAGAGATGCCGTGAGAGACAGGAGAATTAAGAGAAAGCAGCCACAAAGGAGAAAGCAGACAGTGTTCCTTCACCGGTACACCGCCAACTAGCTGAGAACACCAAGCAAGAGCTGGTGAGTCAATCCAAAGACACTGGCGACACCTTGGCATATCGGCAACCACACCAACTATAAATAACATTAAATACAACAACAGAAAGAGAAAAAGTGTCGAGACTAATTGCAAAAAGGGGAATTAAATCAAAGCACTTACCAATATGTGAATGTAGGGAATGCAAATACTTGGCACCACCGAATCGAAAAAATATATCGAGAGGATATATTAAACAACCAAGTAAATATACCTCTGTGGAGATGGGTAGAAACCCCATGGGAAAGCAAAAAGCCCTGGCAGGAGAGTATACCAGGCAACTGCAAGTGAGTGAATACAAGAATCCCCAGCAGGAAAGTATGCTGGGTAGTTACAAGTGTGTGAATACAGGAAGCCCTGGCAGGAAAGTATACCGGGCAATTACAAGTGTTTGGATATGAGAATTCCTGGCAGGAGAGTATACCAGGCGATCACAAGTGTGTGAACACAAGAAGCCTGGCAGGAGAGTGTACCAGGCAAACAGAAATGTATAACTACAAGAATCCCTGGCAGGAGAGAATAACCACACAATTGCAAGTGTGTGGGCAAAATAAGTTCTAAGAAAAAGAACATCAGAACTGTGTTGAACGGATGAGGAAAAATAAAGCCTTGGCAATTAAGGAAACCTGAAAGAAATAGAATTACAAAGCTAAAGTACTTTGTGTGTGACAGTGATATTGTGGGCCAGGAAAGACACAAGGAACTGTTGCATGGAGATCTATTTGTATTAGAGAAAAGTCCAGGGAAGGGTATCGTCCTCCGGAACAAGGATCTGTTATCCTGAAAAATGGATGCATTCAAGAGAAATCCAGAGGAAGGGGATCATCCCCTAAAACAAGGACCTGTTTTTCATTTGTCCTTGAAGAACTTCCTTTTGTTGAAGAGAAATCCAGGGGACGGGAGCCCTCTGGAACCAGAAAGTCTTCGTCATTGAAGAACCTTTGTGCTGGAACTATTTATTATTCTTTTATGAATACTTCTGCAGAAAGCTTCAAAAGTTAGACATTAAATGTTCCCTTTTTTAGTGCAGTTCATAGTGTGAGGGTCAGAATAGAACTTTTGGTTTAGGTAGGGAAATTCCTCTTAGAGCAGGGTCAGCAAAGTATTTTTTCAACCCTTTTATTTTCAATAAAAGTCTTTAACCAAAAGTGTTGCATGCTCCGAAAATAGTCACATTTAAATGTGAAATAAGGAGAACAATGTCACCTTTGAGTAGGTCTGAAATATTTACTATACGTGTCTATATACAAAATAGGTGGAAGTAACTGTACTTGGAAAAAGCTCTGCATTAGTTCCTAATGCATGAGACATCTGTCTTTGCCTTCCACGTGGCCACTGCGTGGTGGCATGTGGTCCCCAGCATGTATATTGTCATCCACCTCCGGTGGTGATATGTAACAGGAGCATGGGAACCTGTCTTCTGATGTGCATGTTGTGCTGCATAGTGTTAGGAAAGATTTCGTAATTGTGGGTAATTTTCCTTCCATGTGGCAACCCCTAAACTTTTTGCTGTTGTTTTTCACCTTGTTCTCGACTTTGCCAGAGAAGTGCAGCCTTCTGCCGCACTCCTCTGGGCTTTCGCTCCTTTCTTACGGGGAAACTGACATGCCCTTAAGACAGTCAGTACCGGGAAACGCTGTTTTCCGTAGTTTCTTTTATCATGTTGCGGCTTTCGTGCAACATGACACAAGAGGGCACTGTAAGCTAAGTTACTGCTCTCTTGGGTCTCTAGCCTTCTACAGGCCCTAGATACTCTTTTTGGATTGTAACTGATCGGTGCAAGTGATTCACGGACGGGAATGGTGGCAGCGATCATTTCTTGTGTTTTGAGCTCCTTTTGGCGTTTTAAGCGCGTTTCTCGTGCTTAGCCCAAAATGGTGGCCTGGCTCCCAAAATGGCCAGACCACGAGGCTCCTTTGTCCTGTCCGCTGACAGTCTTGCTCCCTTCACCTTCCCCAGGTCGAGCCGACCCGGGGCCTTCCTTATTTGGGCATGTACTTTCCCGCGAAACACGGATGCTTTCGCTGGCTTCTACAGGCCTTGTGTGTGCCTCCAGGATGTGGGCTGGGATGTCTGGTCCCAATACGCATCCTGGGTGCCAGAGAGTCTAGGGTGGTGTGAATGCCTGGGACCACCGTGGTCCGTGATAGGTCCACGTATGGTGTGAGTGTTGATGAGCGGATCTCCTATTGGGTCCCCTCTGTTTTGGCGCGAAGGGAACCGTGGATAAGAGGGGGCTGGAAACACCACTACCATGTCGATCTCCTGAGTTCTCACGAACAAAGGAATATAGGAGCCAAGTATCCTGCAACCACGAGGCTGAACCGAGGAATCGCTGGTGACCCGCTGAAGGACTGCTCCTCTGCACTGCTGTCGCCTTGTGAAACCCTTTTTACCTCTGATCGAACCAGAAGGCCTGTACTGGTACTTCGACCCTTGGAATAGCGGGAACAGCTATTCTCGGCATCTTCACCATCTCCTTCTCGTAAGCCTTCGGAAGCGTCTCTGGGCCATCCAGCAGACTGACCAGCCTACACAGGAGTCTTGCTCTGTAACCGCCGCTAGGTTGTGTAGTATTTCGAGTCCTTGTCACTCTCACATGATTCATACACTTGGCGTTCCCAGGTCTGAAGTGAGTAGTGTACATTTGGCTCAGATACACACGGCCGCTCCGTTGCCCTGCTGTGGTAACAAACTGTGCGGGTCCACTTCGTTTGGGACGTCTTTTACTCAACTCTGCTGCTGCAGAATCTACCCGACGACGAGACGTCCCCTGCTCTCCTGAACCTGCCAGCGACTGAAACTGACGCGGAGAAGCCTGGGTCTGCTTGCATCGGGGACCGGTGAGTAGCATAGCTAGGAACTGGTCGCCCTCCTGCAGGAGCCCATAGCTTTTCCCCGCTGTGTCAAAACAGCACGCCTTTCCGTACTCGCGCTCTGCTTCTGCCCACAGTGGAGGCTGCGCTTGAGTCGCGGAACTCTGTTCTTCTTCATTTGTGCACTAAATTGAACTGCCTGATTCCCTCGAAGAGACTCCCCTTTTTGCCCGTTGGCACCAGCGTGTGCAGGTACTTTTGAGCACAAGGCTCTACTCTTCGTAGGGCTCGGACTTCCTTTTAGTTAGGTGCCTCTGAAGGCGGACTGGGCCTAAGCATTATTTCGCACTGGCTGTTTTCCTTCCCTTTTAGGTGGACTACACATTTCGTGCATCTAACGCTTGAGACTTGTTTGTATTTGTATATCTATTGTATTGGTATGGTATGTGTTGGTTTACTAGAGTTGTATTGTGATTTCTCGCTACGGTCATTGTTTTAAAGGCCTTGGAATAAATGTGTATATATTTTTAATATAACACCTGTCTGGAGTAGTTTGTAAGTGTCCTTGCTTTGTGTGCTCATTGCAGGCTTTCAGTCACCCTCACCCCTCTTGAGACCTAGTCTTGACCTCCGCGATCGCTACCCTGATTGGTCTGGCTTGTCCAGAGGTTACCCTGTTCCAAGTAATTAGGTTGGCCTTCTGAACTTCTGCGCCGCCAGGACAGAGTTCAGAAATCCGTCTTAACAAATTGGTGTACAGCGGTGGGATACGACTGAAGGTATCCAGTGTTGCGCACGAACTAAGGCATTTCAAGTTATTCCTACCAGGACACGTAGTGAATTGTTATAGTATAACTTTAAAAAGGCCATAGTCCTATCTAACAGTATGGAAACAAATACCTTGTTAACTTTAAATGCTTCCAAATCAGAAACATTGAAAAAGATGTGTGCAGAGAGAGGTGTTTCCTCTCAAGGCACGAAATTGGATATGATCCAAAGAATCGTGGCGTGGCAAGAAGCGCAGCTTGACGCTATAACTTCTGAGGACAGTGCGGAAGGAGGTGGGGCTGCTCTCAGTGGTAGAACCGACGGTTCTGCCGCTGCACTGATCCACCGCGACCACGAGGGCAGGGAGGATGAGGTGTCTAATGTTTCCTCTGCCAGTCCTGATGGGGAGGCTATGCTTGAATTCAAGAAGCAAGAGCTGCGGTTTAGGCAGAAGGAGCTTGAATTCAGCATAGCCAAACTAAAAATCGAACAGGCAGAAAAACAGAAAGACAGGGATCACCAGTTGGAACTGGCCAAGCTTCAGGTTGCAAATGGTTCCAAGGGCCCTGGACATGGGTCTGGGGCCTCCTCTCATCCACAGTTTCCGAAAGATCTGCTCAGTGTGTATGAGGAAAGGAATGACATTATGGACTGGCTGAATGCGTTTGAGTATGCATGCGAAGTTCAACAAGTTGACAATGCTGATAAGATTGCCTGGTTACTCAGCAGACTGCCCCATTCTGGCTGTAGTGCCATTATGGAAATGTCGAAGGCTGAGCGAGCTGATTTTGCAATGTTAAAGCAAACTCTCATTTTAAAGTTTGGAAAGACTCCGGCCCAATATTTAAAACGATTCCTAGAGTATAAGAAAAAAGAAGGTGGTACTTGGGTATCTTATGTAACTGAATCCTTAAAAAACTTAACTGGCTGGGTCGAAGGTTATGAGGTTTCTACTTTCGAAGGCATGATAAATCTTGTCATGCTGGAACATATTTTTGCATCTTCTTCCCCGGAGCTTAAGCAGCATTTGGCCGATTCGAAGGAGATAGATCCTAAGAAGCTGGCCATTGCCGCAGATTTATGGGTGTCACATCGAGTGTCCCATAAGGACAAAACTCATCCTGGTAAGCAGGAGGAAGGGAAAAAGTCCAAAGATAAGGAGGGTGGAGAATCTGATAAATCTTCTTCTCAAAAGGGCCACAAAAAGAAAAATAAGGGTAAGACACAAGAGAACTCACAGGGTAGTGGAGGTCAGCCTCCGAAACAGAACTCTGGTTACAATAAGCCTCCCTATGTAAACAGACCCAATGGATCTTGTTTTGCTTGTGGAGCAACTGACCACGTGAAGGGGGATCCCCGGTGTAAGGTTAGACCTTTGGGGGTCCACTCCGCTAATCAGGCGTTCTCCTCCTACGAGGAAGAAGAGATTACAGGAGCATCCTTCTCCTCAGACTCGTTTCCCAGCGGGATAGAAGCTGAGGTAGTTTTAGTTTCCCTAGGTTCCTGGGAGCCTAAAGTCGCAGAGGCTTATGCTAGGATTCCAGATAATACCAAGCACTACTTTAAAGACAGTGTGCTGATCAATGGAGTAGATACTCCAGCTCTTAGGGATAGTGGGTGCAGTCGAACTGTAGTGGATTCTACCTTGGTAGACTCAGAGGAAGTTGCCAGAGCTACTCTGATGCCCACTAAGTTGTCTGACGGCTCACTCCGTATGTTCCCAGTAATACCTGTAAATCTTACTTTAAATGGTACAGCAGTCAGGATTCCAGTGAGCATTCATAGAAACGTCCCAGGAAAGGTCTTGTTAGGTAATGATCTCAGAGCTTTAGGGCTCGTAGGAGACACTGCCGAAAGGCCCTACACACGGTCTCAAGCACGGGCAGCATTGGCCAAGACCAATACGCCGCCCCAGCCGAAGGGGAAACCCAAGGCGAAAGGAGTAAACAAGTCAAGACGAGGGAAAGAGAATATTCCCCCGAGCTCGCCTACCACTGCGGTGGAGGAAGTTGGTCAATCGCCCGGGCCTGACGAGGAGGTGGCGATGCCTCAAGTATTTGACCCCAACGACCATCCTGAACTAAAAGACTTGTTAGTAGAAGGTGGTCCTGATAGGGACGAATTCAGTAAAGGCCAACGTGAGTGCCCATCTCTGGAAGGCCTAAGGAGACAGGCCTGCTCCCAGCTTGAGGGTGAACCTCCTGGGACGCATCGGATTTATTGGGAAGGTGGACTCCTGTATAGTGAGCCCACAGAGTATACAGAAGGAGACCATAGGAGGTTGGTGGTTCCACTTGCTGTAAGACCCTTCCTCCTGCAGTTGGCGCATGAAGTGCCCCTTGCTGGTCACCTTGGTATTAAGAGGACCAAGCAAAGGTTATCCATGCACTTCTACTGGCCCAAGATGGGGGTGCAAGTAGAAAGTCACTGCAGGAGTTGTGCCTCCTGCCAGTTATCTGGTAAGTTTGGCTCGACAATACAGGCTCCATTGGTACCACTCCCAGTTGTGGGAATACCATTCGAAAGGGTAGGGATCGACATCGTTGGTCCCCTTGACCCGCAAACATCCTCGGGCAATAAGTTTATCCTTGTGCTGGTCGACCATGCAACCAGATATCCTGAGGCCATCCCATTGAAAACTGTAACTGCCAAGTCAGTTGCAAAAGCGTTACTTGGCATATTTACTAGGGTTGGCTTCCCTAAAGAAGTTGTGTCGGATTGTGGCAGCAACTTTATGTCGAAGTATATGCAGGCTATGTGGAAAGAATGTGGGGTCACCTACAAGTTCTCTTCTGCATACCACCCCCAGACCAATGGTCTGGTGGAACGTTTCAACAGAATGTTAAAGAGCATGATGGGGGCTCTGGAAGAACCTCAGAGAAGAAAATGGGATCTTCTTTTACCATGCTTGCTGTTTGCCTACCGAGAGGTACCACAGGAGGGTGTTGGCTTCAGCCCCTTCGAACTTCTGTTCGGTCATCCTGTACGGGGACCCTTAGCCATAGTCAAAGAGGGATGGGAGATGCCCACTCCCCCTGTTACTATCAACGTAGTAGATTATGTGCTGGGGCTCAGAAAACGGATGGTACTTCTGATGGGCTTGGCTAGTGATAAATTGAAGGCAGGACAAGCGCTGGTGAAACATTGGTACGACCAGAAAGCTTCCCTCATCAACTTTACACCTGGTCAGCAAGTCCTGATCATGAATCCCATAAGGCCTCGAGCTTTACAGGACAAATGGTCAGGCCCTTACACAGTGATGGAGCCCCTAGGTGAGGTTAACTATTTAGTGGACCTTGGAAGGCCTGGACAGGCTCCTAAAGTGTTTCACGTGAATAGGCTGAAGGCTTTCATCCCAGGAGTCGAAATCGCAGCACTGCTACTGGCTTCAGATGTTGAGGAAGAGGAGTCTGAACCTCTCCCCGACCTGTTCCAAAGCGGTCCTTCAGATAGCTCCTTTGAGGGTGTCCGAGTGGCCCCTCACCTGACTTCTGATCAGCAGGCTGAGGTGAAAAGTTTGCTTAGGCAGTTTTCCCCCCTGTTTTCACAGTCGCCTGGTTTGACACCTTGGTGCAAACATAACATAGACACAGGAGACAGTGTACCTACCAAAAGTAGGGGATACAGGATGTCAGACAAAGTACGGTCTTATATTAAGACCGAGGTCAACAAGATGTTAGACCTTGGGGTGATTGAACCCTCTAGTAGTCCTTGGTCCAGCCCTGTGGTTTTGGTTCCAAAGGCAGGCACTTCTGAATTGAGGTTCTGCGTGGATTACAGGGCTCTGAATGCTGTCACCAAGACAGATGCACACCCCTTTCCTCAAACAGATGAGCTGGTGGATACTTTGGGTGCCTCCAAGTACCTCAGCACGTTTGACCTCACTGCTGGCTATTGGCAAATAGCTTTAGCAGAACATGCCAAGGAGAAGACAGCATTTTCTACTCCAGACGGCCTTTACCAATTCCGGGTAATGCTGTTCGGGTTGAAGAATGCACCTGCCACTTTTCAGAGGCTTGTGAATCATGTTTTGAATGGGTTGGACGAATTCTGTCTTGCATATCTGGACGATATAGCAGTTTTCAGTGCCACCTGGGAAGACCATGTGAAACACCTCGGGATTGTGCTCCAGGCTCTTCAGAAAGCACACTTGACCATAAAGGCTAGTAAATGCCAGATTGGACAAGGCTCAGTGGTTTACCTTGGACATGAAGTAGGTGGAGGGAGGATACAGCCTCTTCCCAGTAAAGTACAAGCAGTACAAGACTGGCCTACCCCCACTACACAGACCCAAGTGAGAGCCTTCTTAAGACTCATAGGGTATTACCGAAACTTCGTGGCAGACTATGGCACCATAGCTGCCCCTCTGAATGCCCTTACCACTCCGAAGAAACCCAAGAAGGTAACTTGGACCGACGAGTGTGAGAAGGCCTTCAATGGCTTAAAAGACTCCTTGTGCCAGGCCCCTGTCCTCAGGGCCCCTGATTATCAAATACCTTTTATCGTGCAGACAGACGCCTCTGACACTGGGATAGGAGCTGTACTATCGCAAGTAGATGAGAAGGGTAAGGAACACCCTATTGGTTTTATTAGTCGCCAGCTTAAGGACAGAGAGCTCAGATGGTCCACGGTAGAGAAAGAATGTTTCTCTGTTGTGTGGGCCCTACGGAAGCTGAGGCCCTACCTCTATGAGACCCACTTCACTGTGCAAACTGACCATAAGCCCTTAAAGTGGCTAATGAACATGAAGGGTGAGAATCCAAAGTTGCTTAGGTGGTCCATAAGTCTACAAGGCTTCGACTTCACTATTGAGCATAGGCCAGGTGTCCAACATAGCAATGCTGATGGGTTGTCCAGAATGTTTAACCGACCTGAACAAGAGACTCATCCAGGGGTGGATTAGTTCCCATTGTCCATAGACTGGGAGGGACGAGTGTTAGGAAAGATTTCGTAATTGTGGGTAATTTTTCTTCCATGTGGCAACCCCTAAACTTTTTGCTGTTATTTTTCACCTTGTTCTCGACTTTGCCAGAGAAGTGCAGCCTTCTGCCGCACTCCTCTGGGCTTTCGCTCCATTCTTACGGGGAAACTGACATGCCCTTAAGACAGTCAGTACCGGGAAACACTGTTTTCCGTAGTTTCTTATATCATGTTGCGGCTTTCGTGCAACATGACACAAGAGGGCACTGTAAGCTAAGTTACTGCTCTCTTGGGTCTCTAGCCTTCTACAGGCCCTAGATACTCTTTTTGGATTGTAACTGATCGGTGCAAGTGATTCACGGACGGGAATGGTGGCAGCTATCGTTTCTTGTGTTTTGAGCTCCTTTTGGCGTTTTAAGCGCGTTTCTCGCGCTTAGCCCAAAATGGTGGCCTGGCTCCCAAAATGGCCAGACCACGAGTCTCCTTTGTCCTGTCCGCTGACCGTCTTGCTCCCTTCACCTTCCCCAGGTCGAGCCAACCCGGGGCCTTCCTTATTTGGGCATGTACTTTCCCGCAAAACACGGATGCTTTCGCGGGCTTCTACAGGCCTTGTGTGTGCCTCCAGGATGTGGGCTGGGATGTCTGGTCCCAATACACATCCTGGGTGCCACAGAGGTTAGGGTGGTGTGAATGCCTGGGACCACCGTGGTCCGTGATAGGTCCACGTATGGTGTGAGTGTTGATGAGCGGATCTCCCATTGGGTCCCCTCCGTTTTGGCGCGAAGGGAACCGTGGATAAGAGGGGGCTGGAAACACCAATACCATGTCGATCTCCTGAGTTCTCACGAACGAAGGAATACAGGAACCAAGCATCCTGCAACCACGAGGCTGAACCGAGGAATTGCTGGTGACCCGCTGAAGGACTGCTCCTCTGCACTGCTGTCGCCTTGTGAAACCCTTTTTACCTCCGATCGAACCAGAAGGCCTGTACTGGTACTTCGACCCTTGGAATAGCGGGAACAGCTATTCTCGGCATCTTCACCATCTCCTGCTCGTAAGCCTTTGGAAGCGTCTGGGCCATCCAGCAGACTGACCAGCCTACACAGGAGTCTTGCTCTGTAACCGCCGCCAGGTTGTGTAGTATTTCAAGTCCTTTTCACTCTCACACGATTCGTACACTTGGCGTTCCCAGGTCTGAAGTGAGTAGTGTACATTTGGCTCAGATACACACGGCCGCTCCGTTGCCCTGCTGTGGTAACAAACTGTGCGGGTCCACTTCGTTTGGGACGTCTTTTACTCAACTCTGCTGCTGCAGAATCTACCCGACGAAGAGACGTCCCCTGCTCTCCTGAACCTGCCAGCGACTGAAACTGAAGCGGAGAAGCCTGGGTCTGCTTGCATCAGGGACCGGTGAGTAGCATAGCTAGGAACTGGTCGCCCTCCTGCAGGAGCCCATAGCTTTTCCCCCGCTGTGTCAAAACAGCACGCCTTTCCGTACTCGCGCTCTGCTTCTGCCCACAGTGGAGGCTGCGCTTGAGTCGCGGAACTCTGTTCTTCTTCATTTGTGCACTAAAGTGAACTGCCCGATTCCCTCGAAGAGACTCCCCTTTTTGCCCGTTGGCACCAGCGTGTGCAGGTACTTTTGAGCACAAGGCTCCACTCTTCGTAGGGCTCGGACTTCCTTCTAGTTAGGTGCCTCTGAAGGTGGACTGGGTCTAAGCATTATTTCGCACTGCCTGTTTTCCTTCCCTTTTAGGTGGACTACACATTTCGTGCATCTAACGCTTGAGACTTGTTTGTATTTGTATATATATTGTATTGGTATGGTATGTGTTGGTTTACTAGAGTTGTATTATGATTTCTCGCTACGGTCATTGTTTTAAAGGCTTTGGAATAAATGTGTATATATTTTTAATATAACACCTGTCTGGAGTAGTTTGTAAGTGTCCTTGCTTTGTGTGCTCATTGCGGGCTTTCAGTCACCCTCACCCCTCTTGAGACCTAGTCTTGACCGCCGCGATCGCTACCCTGATTGGCCTGGCTTGTCCAGAGGTTACCCTGTTCCAAGTAATTAGGTTGGCCTTCTGAACTTCTGCGCCGCCAGGACAGAGTTCAGAAATCCGTCTTAACACATAGCACATGCAACAAAATCTTGCTGACTCTTTCTGGCATATAAATGAGTTCACCTCATATCTGATGGAGGCATAGAATCCTTCGCTTCAACAGGCCTAAAGTATGCTCCATACAAAGCCTGGTGCTGATGTGTGCCTCGTTATGTGCCATTTCCTGTGCTGTCTGAGAGTTCCCGGCATGTGTTGTCAGCGACAAGAACTCTGGATAGGCAGAGTCACCTGCAAATAAAATGGGGATGGCTGTTGGATGTGGTTCAATAGGCGGGAGCAATCGGTGAAGGAACAACTTTGAGCTAATGTACATATGGAAACATTGCAAATTCAACCATTAGGGTCTATGTACAGCTGTTATGTCATGCCTCAGGAAATAAGGGGCAATAAGCTGTATGTCATATCGGGAAGCTCACATTTCCAACCTCAATGTCCCACCAGACGCCGCTGTTGGATTGCTAATGGCAATGTCCTTGGTGGATATTTTGGACTTGACACTTAGACATTTTCTCTGTTACACTTTCTGATACGCACGCACACTTTGTGGTAGTGATCATGCATTTGGAAAATGCCATTCATGGATTGGTGCCTTCATAACAATGCTACCTGTCTGTGTTGTGCTCTCATCATCTTTTTAAAAAAATATTTTTATTAACTTTTAAACACACACTACAAACCAAACAAACAGTGCAAGAAAGGTTATTAATCAAATATACATTATTGCATCCACGTCCACTGTTCCTCCCCTCCACCGACCCCCCAGCCTGCTTCCTTATTTATTCTGCCTCTGCTTCCTGCGTTAGGGGTTCCTCATCGTCTGCACACATTGAATCCTGACCACTAGAATCATCATACGTGGGCCCAAAAAGTTCTGTTATTAGTTGCCTCCAATTTGCCAGAGAGCCCGCCTCTTCCCCCTCCCCTCCTCTGCCCGCCTCTTGCCACGCCCCCGTCTCCGCTTCTGCCCATTGCTGCAGATCTTTCCACCGTAGGTCAAGTTTAGGTTTATAGCTCGCCTTCCATCCCATAGCAATTCTTCTTTTTGCCAGGACATACGCCAAGTCTTTCAGCTTGCTCACATGCTGAAATTTAGATGGACTGGGGAACCCTCCTATTAGGCAAGCCCACGCCATGTCTACCCTCATTTTAATTCCTTTGCCCTCCATCTTTTGTGCAATTTCCCCCCAGAATTGCTCTATTATCGGGCACGACCAGAACATGTGTGTCATCCCGACGTTTTCTTCATTACACTTCGGGCATGCTTGGTGCCCTGCATTCCTAAATTTGGCTATTCTCTGGGGTGTCATATACGCCCTGTGGGTTACATATAATTGTATCTGTTGCAATCTGGCATTTCTTGACACTTTTTTGTGGTACCGTTGAGCTCGTTCCCACATCCCATCACTCATCTGGTTCCCCACCTCTTCCTCCCAGTCCAGCCTGAGTTGTGTCACCTCTTTCCCCACCTTAGTCATTATCATCTCATATATCCTAGATGTTTCGTGCCCTCCTTCCGCTATATCATATATCATATCTATGGTGGTATCAGGCTCCTCTGCCAACACCATCTCTGACCAGGTCTCTGATTCGCGGTACCATCCGGTGATACACTATGTACTGGCCTGCCTGTAGCCCTGTATCTTCCACCAGTCCTTCGAAGTCCTGTATGGTCCCCTCCTGCCATATATCCCCCATTATTGATATCCCAGCCGTTTCCCAGTATCTCCTGATAGCCTGCCTCAATTGCCTGTCCTTGCCCGCCACAACAACCAGTGGGATCTGCGTGGAGCATGGGGCCGGGTTTCCCATTAGCTGACAGGCCGACAACCAGTGGGATCTGCGGGGAGCATGGGGCCGGGTTTCCCATCAGCTGACAGGCCTTTCGCCATATCTCCCAGCCGAGCTTCATCATCCCCGGGCGTCTCCCCATTTCCTGCTTGGGTAACCAAATCACTTCCTTTAGAAAGAATGGGGCGCTATCCCTTTGGAATAGTTTAAATTCCGAGGTCGGCTCATCACAGAGCCATTTCGCTACAAATTGCAGTTGGCTGGCCGTGTAGTATGCCTCAAAATTCGGTAGTTTAATGCCTCCCTTCTCATATGGATTTTGTAGCTTCCATAGGGCCACTCTGTGCCTCGTCCCGTGCCATAAGAAGTCCCTGCATACACTGTCCCATTTGACAAAAAACGCTCTAGGTATCAAGTATGGAATGTTTGCGAAGCAGTGCAACAACCTGGGCAATACCACCATCTTAAGCATTGCTCCCCGTCCCATCATTAGCAGGGGGAGCTTAACCCAAAACTTCATGCTGTTCTCTATTTTCTTAATCACCATCTCTGTGTTTTGTGCATGTTCCTCGTGTGTTGTGCTCCCATCATCAACTGAAGATCTGTGCCATGACATGTCCCTGTACAGTTCCCCTATGCATTACAGTTCCTGTAGTCCAGTCTTTGTACATGTGGTATTATACATTTGCCATTGACTAATGTCATTATGCATGGGTGTGCAAGGTACTGTAGGGCTTCTTATGTGGCATAACAAAGAGCAGGTCAGTCATGCACAACACTGTGGTACACTTTGCATGTTATATGCATTACATTGGTGTGAACAACCTTCAGTCAATCCTAATGCTTCACATGGAAACCCTGTGGGATGTTTTCCTGCTGTTTCTACTCACCTAGGAGCGTGCTCCTTTGTCCTCTGTAAATCACCATATATGTAGGCAGCGTCCTTTTCCCCAGGACCATAGCATCATGGATTGAACCCAGAATATGGGCACAACAGTAGCTCTCTAACTGGTCAGCATCCCAGGTCACCTGTACATTTAGCAAATGATGTGATTTGCGGTTCTTCCGACACATGGAGAGGGCCACCAATGTGGCATGTGTGCAGTCCAGAACTGCTGTTACATTTGGGAAGTAGGTAGATGCTTAGACTCTTCCCATTGACACATTTACCTCTGCTGGGGCGGTGGGAAGGGAGATGTGAAGGACTGCATGCTGCATGATCGCATCTAGAACCTGACCAAGCACTATGGAGAACATGGGCTGTGGCATGCCATGGAGTGTGCTAGAAAGTGCTTCTGGCACAAAAGTGCAGCACCAATACAAGCTTCAACAGTGGTGAGATGGCTGTTCTTATGTTGGTCCTGCTCTCTGTACCTGTCTGTATCTAACTGTGTATATGCTTCCTGTTTGTGGGTATAATATAATTAGCTGCCTATCAGTGAGTGGCCAGGTTGATGGTCTGACCCTGGAAATGGGCACTGTCCATACACGGCATCTCCTTTGCCTTTGTGCAGGCTGTGTAAGGGACAATGCTGCTGCACACACCTGCAAAGCAATAGATTCTGGAGCTCAAGGTTAGCTACTGCTAGAAGCTGCATGGTGTTTGAAAGTGTGTTTGCAGATACTGTGACCCTTAAATACACTTTTAGAGCCTACTCAGTGCTGCTTTGGGTCAATTTCTGTCACCTGGATGCATGTCCCTCCACCTGATAACTGCACTGTGTTTTCGGCAGTATGAACACCTGTGTTTGGTAGCATTTCACCCTGCAATATGGTAGTATTTACATTTTATTCTCCAGTGCTAATTCTGTCTGTGGAATTAGTGCCAGAGGAATTAGCAATGGTTCTTGGTAGTAACTTCCTGGGTGCTAATGCCTCCAGTGGAATTACACAAAGGGGAATTACTGCCCATGTTTAGTTACCTATAGTGCAGCAAATCATTAAAAGGGGCAGTAGTTCCATTGCAGCCACTTTATGCCGTTGCTGCCATACTTGCAGTCAGGTCCTGGTCTGCAGACATCTTGGGTCCTAAAGCTTGCCATTCTTGCATTCAAATCTGGATGCTGTCTAAATCAGAATATATGGTCCAATGTGTGTGTTACAGAAATGTTTGTTACGGTGAGTGTTGTAAAAAATGAAATTAGCACCACGCTGAGTCTGCATTGTGTATTAAAGCATACAATCCATGTATAACACACATACTTACGTGTCTAATATACCGATCTGTCATCATTCTTATGTTCGCAAAATGCTATTTGATTTTATTCAAAGCCAACTGGAACTCTCACTGGTGATATTTGCCCCATTGCCTTTTCTCATAAGGGTATTTCAAAAGTGTACAAAGGGAGTGTACCAGAGTCTCCATCTTGGAATGATAGCCTTCTATCAGAAAATAATGTATTTGGTCATGTAGGTTTTAATGAAGTAAGACGAGTGTAAGGATCTTATTATAACTAAAAGATATAATGGAGGTCATCATTAAAAATAAACATTGGAATAATAACAAGTTTAAAATGTAAGTAAATTCAACCTCAACTTTTAGGTTTTTAATACCTTCTTCTGCAAAAACAGCACAGTCTCTCTGACATCCCGAGATGCCTGCTTGTGTCCCCATCTTGTCACACGGGTGAAAGCAACGATTGCGGTAGCTCCAGTAAACATGCACATAACAATGTTACTCTCACCCAAAAAGTCAAAGATCAGAGAGAGAGAGAGAGAGAGAGAGAGAGAGAGATAGCGAAGAGAGCGCAGAGACACGGGGAGAGAGAGAGCTAGAGAGAGAGAGAGTGCTAAATCAGTGTATGGTCTGCTGGGCGAAGCTAGTTGTAACACTGCACTGCACTTCCGCAACATGATGCCCTGATGTTTCTGCAGCATTCAGTGCATTCTTTATGAGAGCTTCAGCAGTTTGTTTCCCCTCCTGTACTGTTTTCTGAAAGGTGGCGTGTAAATCTGGAGGATCTGCTTCCCCAATGCCTCAATGTCAACCCGCTAGGATCGGTTATATATGTCCCTGGGTGCAGTAGCGTTGGCTATTCTGACACTGTAATCCACTAATGGCTAAATGAATAAACACGTTGGCTTTCCCTGTCTGGGGACACTGTGTGGCAGACATTGGAGCATTTGCCCTTTTCTTGGCAGCTGTTACTGCTGAAGAGTCTGGGGCTGAGGGCCCCTGTTGTACATTGGATCTGATGGGGAAGGATTGGATTTCTTCTCCAGCCTTGCATTTCTGGCTTGGTAATAACTGGCTTTATTAAGGAAGGGGCGATGCATTTTTTGATTGAGCTCAATAAGGGAATATTGTATGAGATAAGTTTCTTCTCTTCCAATATGTCTTCAATAAAGTCAACATCTTCATCCGGTTTCCGAGCCAGAATACCAAAATGTTCTGCCATCCTGATTTATAGGGCTGTGTACTGATAGTTATATCCTGAGGGGGAAGACGTGACTGGGGGGTGGGGGTCCTCCTCATCAAGAGATACCATAATGTAATTGTCTTGGTCTGTGTAATTGGGATACCCCCTCATGCAAATCAGTTTCCCAGGCTCCTTGATTATCTTGATCAAAGTAAGGTTCAATTTAGGGGTCTAAGTGAGAGTATGTTCCAGGCCTCTTCTTTATAGGTTCTTCATGAGATTTTCCTATGTTCTTCTTTGAGCTGGTTGTTTGCGTTGCTCCATGAAAGCTACCGTCCTAGACATTGTTTGTTTAATGTCTTTCATGGTCGATTTAAAAAAAGATTTTTTTTATGGCAGTCGAGAAGTATCCTCTGATGGGGTAGTAACTTAAATTGGCATTTGAACAGGGGTTACGACACTGAAAATATCGGCCTCTGCGCCAGCCTCCTCATCCCACTCTTACCATGAGCCCGAAATGTCAACTAAACTATTCTACTGGATTGAAGCAGTGAGTGTTCCACCTCCTTCATTGTAGGTGTCTTTATCTTGCCCTGTGAGAGGAATGGAAGTGGATGTTTGCTTTTTAATAGCTCTCTTTTCTGTGCGTTGATGTTTCTAGGTTGTTTGTGTGATCTGTTTGCTTTTCCTGGCATCAACGCTTACTGCGCTCAAGCATCTCCTCTTTGCATTTGTGGGCCAATCCCCATCTTTCGCCTTTGTCTCGTCTAGTGTTGTGATGGTACTTATGTTTTGATTTGTGTGTTTGTGCAGCCACTCAATCGCCAGGAGTCTTCTTCATAACTCATCTTTATGATGGGTCTTCGGAGCTGGGGATTGAATGTAAGGCCTTACCTAGTGGCACCTTCTTCTATGGCTGTTGGGAGTTGGTGTCTACCCCAGTTTCCAAATCCCTGGCATTTTTGTTCCTGTGTCTGAATGCTTCACTCACCCTTCGCCGAGTCCGCCTGCATGGCATTGCCCCCATCACGTTTCATGGCTCCCTAACTGTGGGTAGACAAATGTTGCGCACTTTGTGCATGTCCTTCCATGGGAATTTGGAATTACACCCTGTGCAGAACTTAAATGGAGTGTTCTCCATTTGGACTTCATATACAATGGGGATGGGGAAAAAAAGGCTTTCTCTAGGCCTTAAACAATATAAAGATATTGTGACAAATCTGAACAATGTGTCCCTTTGCCCCAGAGGGGAGTGTTGTGAGGGAATAAGGGCAGAGCCCCTTTAAGGGAAACGGCTCAAGACTATGGGAGGGAGTGGGAAGCAGGAGGAAAGGGGCGGGAAAGGGAAGAGGGAGTTCAGTTGTACGACGGAGGAATAAAGGGAAGGTCGGAATGGAGACTGGCTCCTGCTTGATCCTTTAATGTGCATGGTTTGGCCTAAAGGGCGCCAACAACTGGTGACGAGGCCATGAGGCCCCACACCATGCAGCAGGACGAATAGAAGGGTGAGGAACCCTGCAGACAGAAGGCAGCGGCGGACAGGTCCAGCAGAAGAATGTGAGACGAGTGGGAAAGGAAAGCAGGACGGGTGCGTACCACCCAGCAGTGAAGGCAGTGGCAAGCAGGGACAGCCTGGCAGTACTACGAGAGCAGCGTGCCTAGTGGAGCAGCACGCAGCAGCCCCGGCGAAGTGCCCAGCAGTGTGGAGGTGGGCCAGACGTGCCCAGCAGTGAGGAGTGCAGCGGGGGGGCCGCGTGCCCAACAATGACGAGGTGGGAAGGACGTGCCCAGCAACAAGGCGGTGGGCGGAGCGTGCCCAGCAACTATCCGGCGACCGATAGTAAATGCACAGCAGAGTGAGGCGGGCGGAAAGGGGCCCAGCAGAGTGATAGGCGCGGAACGCCCAGCAAATGATCCCGCATTACCTGTGCGGCAAGAGAAGAAAGCCCAGCAGCGCTCAAGGAAACAACGGCTGCGTGGGGCCTGCAGCAACACGGAGGACGTGGATCGCCCTGCAGCATGACTGGTGAGAGTGCTGAGCCCAGCAGCAAGCACTGCGAGCCAGGAACAGCCCGCGAAGCGTGCCGAGCAGCGGAGACAACGGAGGAGGACCAGCTGAGAGAGGAATGCCGCAGGGACCAGCAGCGGCAGGTGTACAATACAGCAGGAATAAGGAGTTAAGCCCAGCAGTAAAGAGCACAGTGGAGTGCGTCGCAGAGAAAGTGCGACGTGTAGATTACCCTGCTACAACGAGACGGTGTCCAAAAGTGGCAGTGGCGTCGGAGAGGACAACACGTGGCAGCCAGCGGAAACAGTAGACATCCGAAGTGAAGCAGACCAAGACGGAGTGCTCAGTCCACCCCCGTGGGCTGCAGGCAGACAGGCGTATAACGCTGCGCCACCCAGCAGACACCGGTAAGGAGTTGCTGAGCCCCCCATCGCAAGGGGTAGTGGGCCCATATGGGTCACGTATGACCATTCACCAATGTGACAGGTGAGGAGGGAAGCGCCTCTCCAGCAGCCACCACCGTTAAAAAGGAGACAGAATAGAGAACCCGCCCCTGATTTAAGGAACACACAGCACGGGACCTCAAGTTGATGAACCAAGAGACAATAGAAGACCCCTCACCAGGGTGCCTCCAGGAGCATGCAATGTGGAAAAGTAGCCAGTAATGCGGAGCAAACCACACAGCACCAACAACACCAGTGAAAGTGCATTAGGCAGCACTGTGACAGTCACTACCATACCTCACAACGCTCTGGTACATAAAAGGACAAAGCAAGAGAGAACCATGCCCACTTCTGCTGGAAATCACGAGGAAGTGAGGCATAGACCACAAAACCATGGATCTAAGGCCCATAGGCATGACCCACCCGCCTCAAGCACCACCCAGGCAGTAGTCACACCACGAGGAAAACCCACACCCCAACGGCAGACTGGCCAGGCAAGCAGAGCCCTGACCTGGAGCAGCTGGGCATGCACATAGCCCGGCAGAAGAATAACCAACATACCCACCACACTCCGCACTGCCAGGATGACTGATGAAGGTGTCCAAACCTTCGCAAGCCCAGGACCTGCGTCACAAGCCATGTTCTTGAGACGCCCCAACACATTTGCCCTCCACCTACACCACGACCAAGGACAAAGATGGACAAAATGGTTTGGTGAATTTGAGAACTTCATGCAGGCAATAGGAGACCCCGACCCCCCGAACAAAGTGGCCATCTTCACCAACCTAGCAGGCCAGGAGATCAAAGGGATCATGAAAATGATCCCTGCGCAGGAAAGAAACACATACCAACTCCTCCTCGCAGCAGTCAATGACAAACTGATTATGCACACCAAAAAAGACTATGAACGCTACGCATTCAATCAACACGTGCAGCTTCTGCATGAGTCAATTGGGGAGTTTGTTAGCCGTCTCCAGCAGAGAATAATGAACTGCGACTTCGCCAACTTCAATGATGAGGAGGCTATACGGCTGAGGATCATAGAAGGGTGCACCTCATCAACGCTCAGAAAACACCTTCTCAAAAAGCCCCTACCCCTAATAAAAATACTCACTCTGGCAAGAACGTACGAGCGAGTAGACGCACAGGCTGCCGCCATTGAAAGCAAAAACAAATTTGACTCCATTGCGGCCCTCACAGTAGGGCTGCTGGAACATTATAGGCCTACAGGACCCTGAAGGAGATGAAAACTTAGAAGCCACAAGCAACGAATCCGGAGCAACACGCAATGCCACAGGTGCAGATTTGCAGTCCCGCACAGACAGCCATGCCCGGCCATCAGACGGAGATGCCGGCGATGTGGCCAAGAAAGCCACTTTCAAGCAATGTGCAGAGTGAGACCGCCCACAAACCCTTCATGCCAACCTACGCCACCATCGAGCCCGGCCAGAGGTCCTTACCCATCAAGAGGGCCCGATGCCCGGTCGATACCTGGAAGGATCAAGGCACCGCCACCACAAGAGAGACACCTAGTACCACTGGTGGCACAGACTGCCGTCATGAAGGCCATCCAACACCCACTCCGCCCGAAGGTAAACCACTGAGGACCTTACGAGATGCCGAAACGGGGAGTTGGTGGAGACGCAGAAGCCA
The DNA here is from genome assembly GCF_040938575.1 of Ambystoma mexicanum. Lineage (NCBI taxonomy): Eukaryota > Metazoa > Chordata > Amphibia > Caudata > Ambystomatidae > Ambystoma > Ambystoma mexicanum. The sequence continues at coordinate 383,386,757 of NC_090938.1, forward strand.
CAATCAACGTCCGCAAAGAACCAGCATACCCTCTGGGCAAGTCCCAACCCCATGTGGTCCAGTGGCGAACAGCACAGCCAAAGGGACAATCGCGCTGCGACCCAACCCGGGAAGACCACAGAAGACCTGCTGCCATCCACATGGCACCGAGTCCCGCCACAGCGCACAACTGTCTCAGTCATCGGAAGGCACTACAGTGCACCCTCATCAACATCCACTATAGATCTTTGGAAGTCACCCAAGGAAAGAACCACACGCCTGAACAAGATTCAGGAGAGACAAAGAAAGCTAAAGAAAGGACATATCGCGCAGTTCCCCTCTGAGTCACAGCGAACAAAGAACCAGTGATAACCACGATAAAGGACCACGGAGGAATGACACCAAAGGCCTCCCTCTTCCACGAGCTATACCTGGAAGTACCTGAACCAATGGAACAGGCAGTGACCGAGAAGGAAGGAGCAGAGAATGGAGAGACATACAAAGCACTGCAATGAGGAAATATGAGCGAGACCCACGAGCACACCAAAAAAGACTATGAACGCTACGCATTCAATCAACACGTGCAGCTTCTGCATGAGTCAATTGGGGAGTTTGTTAGCCGTCTCCAGCAGAGAATAATGAACTGCGACTTCGCCAACTTCAATGATGAGGAGGCTATACGGCTGAGGATCATAGAAGGGTGCACCTCATCAACGCTCAGAAAACACCTTCTCAAAAAGCCCCTACCCCTAATAAAAATACTCACTCTGGCAAGAACGTACGAGCGAGTAGACGCACAGGCTGCCGCCATTGAAAGCAAAAACAAATTTGACTCCATTGCGGCCCTCACAGTAGGGCTGCTGGAACATTATAGGCCTACAGGACCCTGAAGGAGATGAAAACTTAGAAGCCACAAGCAACGAATCCGGAGCAACACGCAATGCCACAGGTGCAGATTTGCAGTCCCGCACAGCCAGCCATGCCCGGCCATCAGACGGAGATGCCGGCGATGTGGCCAAGAAAGCCACTTTCAGGCAATGTGCAGAGTGAGACCGCCCACAAACCCTTCATGCCAACCTACTCCACCATCGAGCCCGGCCAGAGGTCCTTACCCATCAAGAGGGCCCGATGCCCGGTCAATACCTGGAAGGATCCAGGCACCGCCACCACAAGAGAGACACCTAGTACCACTGGTGGCACAGACTGCCGTCATGAAGGCCATCCAACACCCACTCCGCCCGAAGGTAAACCACTGAGGACCTTACGAGATGCCGAAACGGGGAGTTGGTGGAGACGCAGAAGCCACAATCAACGTCCGCAAAGAACCAGCATACCCTCTGGGCAAGTCCCAACCCCATGTGGTCCAGTGGCGAACAGCACAGCCAAAGGGACAATCGCGCTGCGACCCAACCCGGGAAGACCACAGAAGACCTGCTGCCATCCACATGGCACCGAGTCCCGCCACAGCGCACAACTGTCTCAGTCATCGGAAGGCACTACAGTGCACCCTCCTCAACATCCACTATAGATCTTTGGAAGTCACCCAAGGAAAGAACCACACGCCTGAACAAGATTCAGGAGAGACAAAGAAAGCTAAAGAAAGGACATATCGCGCAGTTCCCCTCTGAATCACAGCGAACAAAGAACCAGTGATAACCACGATAAAGGACCACGGAGGAATGACACCAAAGGCCTCCCTCTTCCACGAGCTATACTTGGAAGTACCTGAACCAATGGAACAGGCAGTGACCGAGAAGGAAGGAGCAGAGAATGGAGAGACATACAAAGCACTGCAATGAGGAAATATGAGCGAGACCCACGAGCCACCGAGCAGGGCTCATCGAACCATAAGGAGACCCCAACGGCTGATTGAACAAATGTAGCCCGGGAAGTCTCATGTTATGTGGGGGGAGGTGTTGTGAGGGAATAAGGACAGAGTCCCTATAAGGGAAACGACTCAAGACTATGGGAGGGAGCGAGAAGCGGGAGGAAAGGGAGGGGAAAGGGAAGAGGAATAAAGGGAAGGTCAGAATGGAGACTGGCTCCTGCTTGATCCTTTAATGTGCATGGTATGGCCCACAAAGGGGGCCACCAGGGAGTTGCCCCCTTTGAGGCTAGGTAGATGAGCCAGCGGTGCAAGACCCTCCCTAGGGTTCTGGGCAAGTTGGCCCTCACTGGGAGTGACTCCCCTCTTGGGGACAAATACTCTGATTCCAGAGCGGAACTCCCTATCCAAACCACTGTGTCTGCATATATGGATGTGGAAAAGACTCTAATATCTCCTACAACTACTATATTCCACAAAGATCCTTCTTTTCATGTATTTGCTACAGGCAGTGCTGAACACATCCTGAATGCCATAGTCAGCGAAGGAGGACACGGTTCTGTTTATTCGTGTGACCTGTATAAGAGAGGAAACTCTTACTGAGGAAAGGGAACCGCTATGCAGAGGCGAGCATCTGCATCGTTGATGTCCTGGAGGGGCAGACCACGCTGGGCCACGGGGAGAGTGACAACGAGAAGGGCGAGCAAGCCGCAAGCCGAACTCCTGAGGGTTGGCATTTTACCACACAAGGGAACTGAGGTCGGAGTAGGAGCAGAGACAGGAAGACCACCAATGAGCTGTGGTGAACCGGTAGGCCGGTAATGGACGCAGAGACCAGATCGAATGAGGGAGCCTGAGTCCCCAAGCTCCACACATGTCGGACCATAGCTACGACAGTGGTCAAAATGTATGAAAAGTAGTAGTACAGAAAGGTGATGGCTGGAAGGTTTTGAATGAATCATAACCACTGGCAAAGCTCTGGGCAACCCTCCAGACCATCGTTTTTCAGCCTGCCAAGCCATTACAGAAAGGGAAAAACCATATGCAAATCAGGCTTGGTCCTACCCCAAAAGGGGCAGTCCAGCACGAACTGCTAGGTCACATCCCTTCTGCACGAGACCACAAGCATCCCCAGACATGTTTCAGCCTTGTTGGGCGTCATCAGTGAGGAGTAGCTTGGGTCTCTAGGCCCGGCAGACTCGGGACCCACGTCTGGGCATACCCGTCCCACTCGGGGTGACTTTAGCAAAATAGAAAGGTGATGGCTGGAAGGTTTTGAATGAATCATAACCACTGGCAAAGCTCTGGGCAACCCTCCAGACCATCGTTTTTCAGCCTGCCAAGCCATTACAGAAAGGGAAAAACCATATGCAAATCAGGCTTGGTCCTACCCCAAAGAGAGGCCTAGAGACCCAAGCTACTCCTCACTGATGACGCCCAACAAGGCTGAAACATGTCTGGGGATGCTTGTGGTCTCGTGCAAAAGGGATGTGACCTAGCAGTTCGGGCTGGACTACCCCTTTGGGGGTGGGACCAAGCCTGATTTGCCTATGGTTTTTCCCCTTTTGTAATGGCTTGGCAGGCGAAGAACGATGGTCTGGAGGGTTGCCCAGAGCAATGCCAGAGGTCAAGATTTATTATAAACCTTCCAGCCATCAACTCTTTTGTTTTGCTATTGTCACCCCGAGTGGGAAGGGTATGCCCAGCCGTGGGTCCCTTGCCTGCTGGGCCTAGAGACCCAAGCTACTCCTCACTGATGACGCCCAACAAGGCTGAAACATGTCTGGGGATGCTTGTGGTCTCGTGCAAAAGGGATGTGACCTAGCAGTTCGGGCTGGACTACCCCTTTGGGGGTGGGACCAAGCCTGATTTGCCTATGGTTTTTCCCCTTTTGTAATGGCTTGGCAGGCGAAGAACGATGGTCTGGAGGGTTGCCCAGAGCAATGCCAGAGGTCAAGATTTATTATAAACCTTCCAGCCATCAACTCTTTTGTTTTGCTATTGTCACCCCGAGTGGGAAGGGTATGCCCAGCCGTGGGTCCCTTGCCTGCTGGGCCTAGAGACCCAAGCTACTCCTCAATGATGACGCCCAACAAGGCTGAAACATGTCTGGGGATGCTTGTGGTCTCGTGCAAAAGGGATGTGACCTAGCAGTTCGGGCTGGACTACCCCTTTGGGGGTGGGACCAAGCCTGATTTGCCTATGGTTTTTCCCCTTTTGTAATGGCTTGGCAGGCGAAGAACGATGGTCTGGAGGGTTGCCCAGAGCAATGCCAGAGGTCAAGATTTATTATAAACCTTCCAGCCATCAACTCTTTTGTTTTGCTATTGACACCCCGAGTGGGAAGGGTATGCCCAGCCGTGGGTCCCTTGCCTGCTGGGCCTAGAGACCCAAGCTACTCCTCACTGATGACGCCCAACAAGGCTGAAACAAGTCTGGGGATGCTTGTGGTCTCGTGCAAAAGGGATGTGACCTAGCAGTTCGGGCTGGACTACCCCTTTGGGGGTGGGACCAAGCCTGATTTGCCTATGGTTTTTCCCCTTTTGTAATGGCTTGGCAGGCGAAGAACGATGGTCTGGAGGGTTGCCCAGAGCAATGCCAGAGGTCAAGATTTATTATAAACCTTCCAGCCATCAACTCTTTTGTTTTGCTATTGAAAAGTAGTAGTGCAACTATGTTCCCTACTGGCCTGCACCATTCCCCACAATCCGCATTGCCACTCCCCTCCCATGCACAATACAAACCCCAAAACACATGTGCCTGTTTAAGGGAACACCTAGTGCAGCGCACTGAAAGTGTAAGTTTCAACTTCTTCCTACATCTTTATTTTAAAACAAAATCATTCCGGAATGGTTTCTTTTAAAATAAAAGTATAGGAACGGTAAAACTTAATTAAAAGAAGTAGAGGACCAACGCTCCCGCTCACTTTGACCACTGACCTACGATGACAAGTAGCCGCAGGGAAAGCTGACAAGGTTACGGAAACCTGAAAAACCCATCAGAGAGTCTACCGTTACAAGGTATGAACATTGTTATTAACGACTGTGAAAGCTATCAAGGTTACGTGAGCCTAAGTGCCATTACCCTATAAAGGGGTGTTGAGAAAGAGATATGAACACTTTAAATTACGACTGAGAAAGCAACAGATGTTACAGACCCCTGTTAGGATAGAGTGGATCGCCACCTTATCTGAAACAACTTGGGTAAAGGAAAATAACCTATATGAAGATCACAGACCTTTGGGAAAACACAACGCCTCGATGGAGTAAGTCATTTTTTGTTTATTTACCAGAAACCCGGAAGGAAGGGAAATATACACAAGAGACGTTTTTCTTTGTTAACAGGAACATTTTAATCACTAACTTGGTATAAAGACTGTGAAGAATATCCTGTGGTGGAAAAAGGAATTTTGAAACCCAAGAACTAAGCAAATATCAATTGGGCCAGGCCGACAGCCTGTTGAGGCTATTGTACAAAGCCTGCCATTTCCCTTTTAGTTAGATGTTTTTCTAAAGTGGTAGGGCCAGGTAGTTGAATAGGATTCATACTGAATAACTTTAGATTGGACTTTAAAGCACACCCTTAGCTTTTGTTTTGTTAGGCAGGGAACTTCTCTCATATCGATAGGGCTAGTTAAGCATTTTGATTCCTTTATTTTTAATGCAGCTTCTTGAGAATGACCCATAATTGTCGGAGTCCTCCTGGTTCACCACAGTATATAATCACCCTCTCTCCCTGCTGTACTTCTGTAGTGAACACGGTCATGGATGAACTGCTTGGATGATTTGTTCCCTTGATTGGAAAGTACTCTGCACCAAAACAAAAGATCTCACATCCAGAGGAATAGAACTTTTCCTCTTTCTGAAAGTTGTGCTTAACTAATGGCGTAAAACACAATGTGAAGATGTCACACGTGAAGGATCATGGGTCCCTTTACATGTAGAATAGTTTGTGTGACAGGTATGCCATGTTTTTGAATTCTCAAAATATCTCATACTCTGAGTCAACTACTAGATGAAAAGCATGGGAATGTAAGCAGATTTCCAAGCCTCAGCAATATACATATAACAGATTACTGGTATCATGCAATCTGCGATTGCCAAGGTCATGTATCTGAATCGTTTTGTCCAGTAGTCCAGGGCACAATCTAATGAGCCTGTCCTCACTCGTACCACTCTGCCAAATATTATCAATATGAGTACATCTATGTACATCAAGAGGAAAGTCCCTTGAACAACTCTCTGCGCCCAGTTACGCAACTCTCTGCTTATCGGGTCCTTCAGATGCTGATGTGACGTGAATGGAAGATGAGGAGACTGAAAGATATTTTTTCCAACCCACATCAGATGACGAAGGCTTATGAGCTATCAGAAGATAACCATTCAACTCCTTCAGAATATCCACATATGCAGTATGTCAAGAATGTCAGAGTATGAACATTACAATTCACCTCAAAACCGATCTCTGGCAGTGTACACTAATAAAGCCCACCACAGACTTCCATTTCAGCTCCTGTGCTGTTTCATGACACTCTTCCGTTGAGACATTAACTTGCCTATAATGTTCAAGTTGGCATTCCTACTTTGCAACTTCCTCACACCATCTGCCACGCCCCCACCCCATAACTTACCACGCTGCCGAACTTGGTCCTTGTCATCCCGGGTGCAAGGCAGTTTACTCGGATGTTCATAGGAGCCAAGGTCGGGGCCAGCACCTTGGTCAAGCAGGTGATGGCTGTCTTACTGACACTGTAAGGACCAATAGTCTAAGTAAGGGAACAAGAGTGAGACATTCAGTGTGATGGAAAGAAACAGGAGGATGCGTTCACAGCAAAGGAAATCAAACGGAGGCAGAAGATCTGGGGCACTGCTATCACCCACATTTCTGAAGAGTTGAGTTCATTGTAGTCTAGCTGTAGGTCACCCAACTTTGGAAGCTCATAGAGGGAGATGTGTATATTGGAAGATGGACACAGAGTCATCAAGTAAGTCCACTTCTTTGCAGGTGCCTCTTAGTTGTATGCAGATGTTAAGTAGACATCAAGGAAGGGAAGCACTGGCGCCCCCATCCAGGCCACCCTCCACCCTACCCCTCACTCTTCTCTAACTGGCACTCTTAGACCTCCCACGCAGAAGATGCGCACCAAGGTTCCACCAGTGACATCAGTATGATGTCACCAGACAGTCACTAATCACTACACGATGCTGGAAGGAAAGCCTCACAATCTAAGTCACTTAACATGATCATCCCAGAATGCCCAGATACACACAGTAAATCCGAAAAGATCCTATTAGACATTTTCTCGGTAGAAAATGAAGTGATGTTAGTATCACCATAGACCCAAAGAGCTAAAACCCCAGCTGTATTTTGCTCAGATATTGTGATCCCACCAACATTGCAATTCATTTTTATTTGTGGAGGTTGTGTTGCCCTGGAACCGCTATCTACTGTTGTGTTGTTTCTAAAGGATATTTTATGGACAGTAACATGTAATCAATGTGTGCCCTTGGGACCTTGGTAGGCGAGGTGCGCCATACTTCTCAACTCACGTGCTTTTTTTATATTCCAATGGGCTCTCACATGCAAAAAACAAAATCGGGAGTTTCTCACCGCCCTGCGCCACAAAAGGTTGAGAGCTATGGCATGCCGCAGACACCCCCAACACTACACTATTTAAAAGTACATGACTTACTGGTACAGGGTTGAAGGCACCTATGGATGAGATAAATATGATGGAGCCGCCCCTGCAACAAAGGTGTGCAACAGGATTAAATGAGAAGCATGAGAACATCAACACAACTTTTACCAGCTTCTCGTTGCGACCGCCCCCCGCCCCGCCCCAAGCAACTTAACCACTTCAACATTTCCAACCATTATTAAAGCCTTATTACGAAGGGAGTGTGCATGAAACAAAACACATGGAAAAGGCATTCATTTTCTGGGTCCACCTCATTCAATTCAAAGCAACGTTTCCCTGGCAGGGTTTTCTGCTCTTTGCAGGGACCCTGAAGCCTCTCTACAGGATTAGCACTCGGTAATCTGCAGGGAGACTGCCATCCGACAGGCTGTGATTAATGTGGGCTTTTAGGTGCCACCTATAAGCAGAAACTATAGCATTAGAGTACAGATAGCCAGAAAGGGCATATGAAGTGGGATACAAAGCTTGAAGGTGTTGTTTGGATATTTTCCCACCATTGACTGTCCATGACCCTGCTAATCCCTATGGCCATTCCCACCCAGTCCCTGCTCCTCCCTGGCCAAAACACCTCCTCATTGGGCCTCTTTCAGCTTGCTTTAATCTAGCCTCTTAAGTACCTGGCAAGGGGGCTCCCAGCCTCCCAGCCAATGAGCCTCAAAAACCAGGGCATTATCACATGGCAATCCCGCAATCCGAGCATCCTCATAGCCGTAGGCCACCATCTTCCCCCGCCGGGTGCTCCGGTAAGTACTGCTGTTCTGCTGCGTGTCCCCACATCCCCTTCCCAACTACCCCCCTTTCCACATATTTCCCCCCCCCATCCATGCTCCACTTAACTTGCGCTGCCTGGTCCCTCACCGATGCTGGGAACTGCAGTGTTTCTGGCACGTCCTTGCAGCCTTGAAAATGCCCATCATGGAAAGGGAGAAGGGACTACGTAGTCCCTTCTCCGGAACCATGTCGGCCATCTTTTTTTTTAAGTTCAGAAACAACTGCATCCTTTCTCAACTTAACAAAAAGTTTCGATCAGGCTTCTAACTGGCCCGGGGCATTACCTGGCCCGGTAATGCACCCGTTGCTCGGGTAATATTGCTAAAATATTAAACCCGGGGCCTCATTGATATGTCCTCCACAAAGAGGTGTGGTGATGGAGGGGCCTGCTCCAATTAGCCTCGATGATTCCTCAGTGGCGCAGTCACTAATGGTCATGTCGTGGAATCAAGCCTGGCCATCCCAGAGGTATTGACTTCCTTTGAGCAGGCGGACATCATCCTGCTCCAGGAGAATTGGTCGCTGGAGGAGGTGATAGTGGATGGATTTACTGCATATTGTATTTTGGCCCAGAAGAATGCCAGCGGCCATTGTTTTAGGGGCTTGTCCATATTGGTAAAGACTACTCTTGCAAGTGAATCTATCTTAACTGAGATTTGATATCATATGATATGATAGGTTATTTATAACGCGCTTAATACCCAGAGGTTTCTAAGCGCGTACGTTGCTCTATGTCATCTTGCTTCCAAGGCGAGCACGTTGCCCCTAAGCTATCCTCCCAAGACAATTCCATACTCTTTTCTCCAAGTGGTCAGAGTCAATAAGGCCAATGCAAATGATTTTGTGTTGGTTCATTTTTATAATCGTCCCCATTCTCAATATTCAAGAGGCTGTCTATCAGCACTGTCTACTGTATTTGAGAGTCTGTCCAATATGGTTGCATCGCAGGACACGAGCCCTATCCGGGCGGGGGTGGGAGGATTTCAATGCAAAGCTTGGGGAGGGACCAGAACGTGTATTATTTGATGCAACTGGAGATAACTCGCCAGGGATCCCCACACAGGGGATGATGGATTCTAGAATCTGTGTGGAAGGATTGAGGCTCTGGCAGTGCTTCTGACTCGGGGCTGCGCTCAGTGAATGATTGTTTTTCTGCTGATATACCGGGCAAACTCACGTTTTCTACAGCTTTGGGCCATTCCACTATTGATTATCTGTGTGTCCCTGTACAATTCTGGTAATACAAAAAATGGTACCAGGAAATGAGGAAAACAACTGAAAGAGGAAGCTAAGGGAATGTAAAGATCAAATCATCATTTCATTTTATTTAGATTTGTATAAACAACATTTTATGAAATAATTTAATCAATTTTTAAAAAACATTTTGACTGTTCAAGCATTCAACCATTCATTCACTAATTGAACATCTAAAAGTCAGATAAATGAGCTAAAGTGTCACAAAAAAGTACTATTCATTTCATTAGTACACGTCTTTTCAATTTATTGATAGTTCCAAAAAATCAAGAAACTAATCATTATTGATAATAGTTCATTCCAGGACAAAGATTTCTAAATAAAATGATGATTTGATCTTTACATTCCCTTGCCTTCCTCTTTCAGTTGTTTTCCTCATTTCCTGGTACCATTTTTTGTATTATTATATGTCTCTACCTCAAGGTACCAGTGAATATTGAGGTTCCCACCTTGGGTTTGGCCTGTACAATTCTGGGGCTTAGTTTTAAATGTTCATGTTGCCGGTGAGATCTGTAGTGATCCTTTTCCGACTGTGTTAGAGCTCCAAAAGCCAGGGAGGCACAAACCACTCTTGCAGACTTTTTTGTCGGATGTGGCACTGGATGGCACTCCGCGTGGACTGAAATGGCAAGGGGGCTTAATGAGGGAACTAGTTTCCAATAACTGGTGTGAGATTGATGCCTTGCAGGAAGGGTTGAGTCATCAGAGTGGTAATCTATTCAGATTCTCGTCCTTAATGTGTAAAATATCGGACACTTTTACCATTACAGACTGCAAAAAGAAGTTGCAGGACAGTGTGGGCTGGTTCAACTCGGAATGCACCAAAGCCAAAACAAGGTTGCTGGCGGTATTAAAGAAACCTTTCTCATCCAAAAGTGATATTACTACTGCCAGGGCCTCCTATAACGAGATTAAAGCTATTAGGAAGAGAGAGATTGAAACCACTGGCTGGGCCAATTGGGTTTTAGTGGCCGAGAATAATGATTCCAAGCTCTTTTGGTAAATAGTGAACAATGGCCCTTTCTATAAATACATGTCCCAGGTGTTGGACACCATGGTCTTGGACAAGGCCTGGCTAGATCATTATTCCAGTTTATATAGTGTGGGAGCATGTGGGGCTACCCCTGATACGGCTTTGGAGGAGGGCATCCCACTGATAACGGGGGTAGATATGGGCACAGAGATCGTATTCACGGTGGAAGAAATCTCAGTGATAAAACACCAGAACAGGAATAGGGTGCCAGGCCCAGATTGGGATGCCTTACGAGTTTGGTGGTATCTGGATGGTAGATCCATCCAGATACCACCTAACAGTATTACTGTTACTGCCACTTGGTCCGGTGGCATTACCACCAGATTACAAGTGGCGGTGCATATCCCCATTTTTTTAGTCCATAGGGCTCAATGGGGCATTTACGCTGGAATTACCGCTGCAGTAATTCTGCAAAAATTTGGCAGAAAGCTGGCAGGTTTACCTCCAACTCATCGCTGGAGGTGAATCCTCCAACCTTCTGCCAAACCCATAGTTGGGTGGTGCGGTAATGCAGTGGTATACAGTAATAAGGTATTACCCAAACTGATCGAAACAACTGATCGGGCCCGTTGTTAGCATGCTCCCCATTCCCATTAAGCACTATGGGGGCTCAAATGGGGATGGACCCGGTCTGGGTTCCCTGAATGGGGAAATACCGGGCCCTACAAGGTCAGAATGGCCCGGTATTTCCCCATTCAGGGAACCCGGACCGAGTTTGGAGCCAGCCATGCCCTTATTAAGGGCATGGCTACTTCCAAACTCGGAACGAGTCTCAAAGTCCGATCAGACAAAATTGAATAGCATCACTGATACCAATGATGAACAAAACTGAAACTGGGTAGCAAAGACCCTAAATGGCGAGAATAGGAGCTAACGCCAGCCCAACCAACAGTGGAAAAATTCCGTATTGCATCATGGAACGACACACCCACCTATTTGAAGAAGCACCTGCAGAATTATGTGGCATTGATATCTTCTGCCTACAAGAAACGTGGCTTCTGAAAATTCCGATTGCTGCGGCATTTGAGACTGCCTTTAATCCAGCCATGAAGGGTCTGAAAGGTCGGCCAATGGCAGGAGTCTTAACACGTGTAAAAGCAGAGAGCGGTGCACGCATACTGCATGATGAAAATGTATCGCCATATCTGCAAGTAGTCAATATTCTACTGCCAATCCAATTGAAAAAAATAGGTAAAATCCTTGTAGTGATGATCATCTATTGGCAACATGATGCTACGGGACGGGAAACATTTATTGACCAGGTTTCACAAACAATAACTGATATTCACGAGAAAGAAGAAGACGTGAATATATTGATCTGTGGAGATCTCAGCATAGAGTGCCAACACAAAAAGAATACCCAGAATCAAGAAAATCGATTAGGAAACAGCTATCGAGCTGCGGACGCGTGCCTCAATGAAATCAAGGCATGGAATTTAGTGATGCTAAATGGAAACACCCCGGGGGATGTCCCGGCACAATCGACGTGGCAGAGAAAGCAACAAGTGTCAACCATCGACTATATGTTTGCATCTGAAAAAGTCAGATACCAGGTTGAAACGTTACAAGTAATAGAGATTGTGCATAGTGACCATCATATGCTAAAAATCGACATTGAGATGCAATTGCACAAAAGTGGAAGTGCTGCGAAGAGCGAGCACTTAGTAGTGAAACCGAGATGCAACAGTTTACGGCTAGAAGGTCCTAATATGAGATCCTTGTTAAAATCACTTGAACAAAAACAAGCTGACGAACAGATTGAATATATTGTATTACTGGAAACATATCGTGAGATGCATGTGAAGAAGAACAATGAAATATCAAATATCATCATGCTTGGGACAATGAAATATCAAAATAGAAAAAAACTAAATGAAGTGGTTAGAAAAAGTAAAAACGTGAAAGAGTGATAAAGCAAGAAAAGCAAGGGTACAAAAATTGGTTTATTAGCCACAGATCCATAATGATGCAACGTGATACTGAACTTATGATAGAAACACTCACCAAAAGAAACACAAGTGCTTTTTGGAGATACCTGAATGATATAACAGCGCCGCAAGGCGTGCTCATAAATAACATGGTCCCTGAGAAAGTGTGAGTTGAACACTACACAAACATTTTTACTTCTACAGAACCATACGATAACAGTCAGCTACCGTTGAGAGTGAGTGGGCAATTACAATCGAGAAAGATGATATTGCAAGAAACATCATGAGAGCACCTCCAGTGCCCCTCGGCCTTACGGCCTTACCAACTACCTGCTGAAACAACAGCCAGAAATCTGGGCAGAATTCTGTTACCTCCTGTTTGAGTCTATTCTACAAAATCGAAAGATCCCAACGTCCTGGAGGAGCGCAATCGTGGTACCCATCTTCAAGAAAGGCATTCGATCAGAGTCTAAGAACTATCGCCCGATTGTGCTCCTCGACGTTGTGGGCAAGATATTTGCTACACAATTGCAAGCACACCTACTAAAGTGGATCCAAGAAGCCAAAATATTTGATCCCCATCAGGCAGGCTTCGTAAAAGGAGTAGGATGTAGTTTAAATCTAACCATCATACATTTTCTGAAGATGGAAGCAATGCAACAAAACAAAAAAATCTATATAGCTTTTGTTGACTTGTCCAACGCGATTGACTCTGTAGACCGTGAACTGTTATGGGCAAAGCTGACCAAATGGAAATGCCCGGGAAAGCTATTACAGCCCAACAAAGATCTACATACAAGGACGGAAATCAAAATCAGATTGGACATTGCCGGAACATTAAGTAAGCCAATATTGACTAACTATGGTGTAAAGCAGGGATGCCCTTTAGCAGCCACCTTGTTTTGTTTATTCTTATCTGACATCAGAGAGACACTCAGAGCCGTCAGCTCATTTCCACCAAAAATTAATGGCACCACAATAAATTGGTTACTTTATGCAGACGATATTGTCCTACTGGACCTCACACCTATTGGACTCAAACGGAAACTAGTAGCCTTAGAGAGCTATGTGACAAACAACAAATTAAGAATTAATCCAGCAAAGTCTGAAGTTCTGATTCTTCAAGATCTTAACTAGAGCAAAAAGATCTAATAAAACCACTGATCCAACCTGGAGGCTGAATAATGAACCGTTGAATTGTGTAAAAAATGTTAAGAATGTTGGCATGTGGATAAACAGTAACCTAAATGATGCTCCTTGGGTAGATAATGCAAAGCAAAAATGTATACAACTGGCATGCCAAGGTGCAGTATTAAATAAAAAATATGGCAAATTCTCACTGAAGCCGGTAATTGCCCTCTACAATCAGAAAGCAGTACCGACAACAATCTATGGAGCATAATGTGCCCTAGGAGCCCCTTCGATGCTATGGTCACAACTGGAAAATCAGTATTGGAGACGCATATTAAATTTGCAGAAAGGTCTACCAACTGCCTGTTTGGGATATGAACTAGGCTTGGTGTTGATAAATGCGAGAGTTCTTTGGAATATGCTGTCGACGTATAGAAAGACCATTATTGACAATCGTACTCCGCAGTACGATATTCTAGATGACCTAGCAAGCAGGAGTTCTGACGCAACACCTGCTAGATGGGCTGTGGCTTGTGAAAACTATCTAAAAGAGCTAAATACAGACAGCGAAACTTTGAAAACCAATCCAAATCAGGTGAAAAAAGAAACTATGGGAACAAGATTGGTGTACAACGGTAGATGACAGGAATCGCCACAAACTAATGGAAGACGCAGCTAAAGAGGGGAAAAGTCGGAAATATATATCCATATATATATATAATATATATATATATATATATATATATATATATATATATATATATATATATATATATATATATAGAGAAAGCTCCAAACTCAAATCATCAAAAGACTTTGCTGAAACTCCGGCTCAACTTATTCACACAAAAGTAAGCCTAAATCTCAGATTTAGAAAATGTGTCGTAAACCTGACATTTCGATTTTGTGGAAATCATTCAGAGACATTAAAGCATCTAACTCTGTATTGCTCTGGCTTAAGATCTTTGAGAACGTTGCACTTGGGCCACGTGGTAATGCAAAATTCATCACTTAGCGGAGAAGAGCTGTGGATTAAGTTCTCCAGTGCAAAGGACAAGGTTGCATATGCCTTGACAAACTTTCTGTGCAAAATGAATTCGATGCCAACAGACTTAAAGGAGGCTGAAAGTCACAACAGAGCGAAACAAGAGTAGTGCACATAATTTAAAAGCACAAGAAGATCGAAATTATGATGGACCGCCACCTACAATGTGACATTATGGAGCACAAAGGAAATTTAGTTTTTTCTTAAATAAGGGGGGATGCGTGGGCTGGTTACTTTCTCTTTTCAAAAAGTTTGTTATAAACTAAATGAAAAATAAAAAAATAAAAAATAATTAGACTGCGTACCTCATAAGAAGCTTGGCGGTATCCCAGCGGTAAATCCGCCGGGGTAGTGCCAACGCAAATAGCGTTACTGCAACTCGGTCCGGCGCTATTAGCGCTGGATCCCGAGATGCGGTAAGGCTGTAAATCCCCATTTTGTAAAGAGTCTATAGGACTCTATTAGGCATGCTGGGTGCTATTACTGCGGCGCAATTTGGGCCGCAATAATAGCGCTACAAATGGGCGGACATTCAACAAATTTACTTCCAGATGAAAGCTGGATTCCTCGCTTCAGAATTACATCTGAACAAACGTACCATGAAATTCAAGCCAGCTATTGGTTGGGTGGCCA
The DNA here is from genome assembly GCF_040938575.1 of Ambystoma mexicanum. Taxonomy (NCBI): domain Eukaryota; kingdom Metazoa; phylum Chordata; class Amphibia; order Caudata; family Ambystomatidae; genus Ambystoma; species Ambystoma mexicanum. Next base: position 383,402,054 of record NC_090938.1, read on the forward strand.
GAGCCATGGCCATGTTTAAAGCTAAACCGATCGACCTGGCTCTAAAAATATACAATGGAAAGGTGGTCTTGGTTGAAAAATATGCTATGAAATTGTGGGGTTAAATCAATGTAAACTCAATCCAAGTGGTGGAAAACAACATATTCAAAAGATCGCTAGTACTTTCTCGTACGCCCCCCCAACTTCGGAGTCCACCTGAAATTAGGTTGTGATTTGATTAGCAATATCATTCTGCCACAGTCTTTATCTCAGTGGCTTCGATTATCGGTTAATGATAAGGCAGAATTGACTCACAAGTTGATTAGATATTTAATCCTTAAACATCCAAATCCTAGAATTCCCTGGTTGGTATATGTCAAAGCTAAGTTGGTGGAAATAAACGCAGGCCAATATTTATACCTATTGGATGTTTTGTCTCTAAGCGTGATCAGTGCTGTAAAAGCTAGATTTCTCTCACACCTTACAGAGAAAAGGGACTTTATGGAGAGGCTGAAGCCCCTGAATCGGAGGCATGCGATCATCTCAGCCCCAGTTCTCCAGAAGTATTTGTTGTGGGCTGAGAATCCTTTGCAACGTATTCTGTTAACAAGGTCAAGTTTTAGCTGTCTCCCCCCGAGAGCGATGGTGGTGGTATCGGAAAGTGATAATGGTATACAGTCTTTCCTTCAGTGTAACGCCCCCAGGGAGGACTTGGCCAACTTTTTGCTCTTTTGAAACGTTTTTTCAGAGCTAAGAGAAAAACAGTTGGGCCGATCCTGCGCGAATCAGGGCGTTTTTCAGTATAAACCTGCTTTGCTTTATCTGCTCTGGGCTGATTCACTGCAAGTGGGTTGGGCACTCTTGTCATATTGGAGGCATGCATTGAATATAAGGAAATGCGTATTGAAATTCTAGAATTTTGGTTTGAACTTCTAACTTTGTGTCTGGGCCTGTTCTATTTTCTATGTCTTTTTATTGGTTTTATCTGGCTTAGGTTTTAAAACTCTATTTTTGTATGTGTTATTGTTTATATGGACATTTTTGTCATTTCCAAAAGAAACTTTCAGTGAATGAATTAGTGAATTAAACTTTGCACTTGTAGTGTCTGCCATTGTTTTTTTAAAGTGGCCCTCTGAGAATGAATGACTTAACTGGGGTTTCAAACATGCTACTGCTATAATAAAAATGTCTTAACCAGGTCTGTCTTCAGCCACTCGATTTATGACCACTATGCATGACCTTCATTTAAGTGTTGTTAAAAACAAGCATTGCAAAAGACAACAGTTTTGCTTCTGTATAAGTATTTGACATTTGCCAGGCACTGCTATTAGATGCCCAGGTACTCCCACCATTTTGCACCTCTACCGTCAATGACCAATTAATCCCACTACAGCAGTGTCTGACAAGGGCCTTTCCCATGCCTACACAAAAGCCCAAACTATTGGCATTGCCAATACTTGTTTTTTATGTGACTGCTAAAAAGCAAGTGCAGTAGGCCAGAATCCATTTTGATGCTGGCTGCAATGTTTTTTATGGCCGCTTTTACTGACCTCTACGTCCACTGCAAAGATCCATACGGATCATTTGCATGGAGTGATAATAAGAAGGGCCAAGCGACTTGCCGGATACCCTTGCTTATGACCACTGCAGGTGGATAATCGTGAGAACCTGCAGGGAGGTCCCTGACCGCCGAGAATTTGGGTAATTAACCTAACATGCTTTATTTATTCAAAATCGTTTCCTAATGTTCACACATCACTCTTGTTTCTACTAATATTTTAGGTTAAAAATACACACTCTGCCGTATCCCGAGTTTGGCAGTAATCTGGTGGTAAAGCCACTGAATTACTGTCAAAATTGGTTACTGTTACCGCCACTCGGTCCTGTGGAATTACCACAGGATTGAGAGTGGTGGTATGGAGGTAATAGTCCCCATTTTTGGAATCCATAGGACTCTGTGTGAATTTTGGCGGATTTACCTTCGACAATAATTCCGTTATGATTTACTTCCAGCATCAAGAAACTCCTAGTTTGGTGGTGTGACAAACACATTGGTTGTTCCCTTACCACCAAAACAAGTGGCAGTAACAGGATTATCATCACATTTTTACTATTCCACCCAATTTGTTCAAGTTCATGTGTGTTATGCATATACCGTGAATATACACAACTTGTCTGTACACCTGTTTCGCTTTACGGAAGCTTTTTCAAGTCTGACATATTACAATATATTCGATCTTTACATTGTTATTACATGTTCGTAACAAAAATAGGACGAATTACAAGAAAAGAAAATATGGATAAAAAAAGGAAATACATCCTACATCATAATTAAAAATAGAACAAACATGTTCAGAAGTTAAATTATAAACACAATAATAGAGTATGACGCTATGAAGAAATTAGTAGTTATGTCTTAAATGAATATAGTGTTCGAAAAGCAAGAAACACTTGTGTACAGGCACGTTATAAATGACTCATCATATCATATCAAGACATAAGTGTCGGGTTTTAAGGAAAGTAGGAAACCAAATGTACATTAATGTGATCTGTGTTACAAATAGTTGTAGCTACATGAGATATCAATATGAATGATATCTGACATCTAATGTTGGCCAAGTCATGTTGTGTTACTTTACAACTTTCACTGATATAGTGTTATATCATTGTTTGACTCTCATTTGAAAGCTGAGTGTTAAAAAGATGGCACTATTGGGAAACTATCAAGTCCGGAGTATTTGCTGAGGAAAATGCAACGAATACACAATGCAGCTGCCAGACGTCTCTTCAAACTCTCCCGAGAGACCATATCACACCAGCACTAAGGATGTTACATTTGCTCCCAGTGGAAAAATTGAATCACCTTCAAATCAATGTGCATAACACACAGAGCAATCCACGGCCAGGGAGCAGAATTCATAAAATCGAAAATCACCATCTACAAACCAACAAGAACACTTATACCCAGCAACGAAATTCTCGTAGAACTTAAACTCTATATGAGAAAAACACTGGGAGGATCAGCCCGCTCTTGCATAGCCATAAAACTCTGGAACTTCCTCCTGAGAAAAATACTAACTACGGAGGATCATCTAAAATTCAAAAAACTTCTAAAAACCAGACTCTTCAGCTCAGAACAGGATGAAAATGAAGGAAAAATATCTACGCTCCACGAAACAAACAAATACACAAAAAAGGAGCCCTGCAAAACCAAGGATGGAAAGAACACACCCGACATGAACCGATACTGAGGAAAGGAACTGACCCCCATCAACACAATCCAACAAGCCAAACCAGACAAAACCCAGCAAGAGAAACCTGAAAAGAGGGCAGTACAACCACTAAAGCACTCCGGGAGAGCCCCTCCTCAATATATCTGATACCATACTCCGACCAGCATTTAACATACCCGCATAGTCCGGCCTTATCCAGCATGCACACTATTTGTGTAAAGCAGCCACTCTCACAATTAATTAGCAAATATGTGCAGGATTTCTGCATTCAGCATCCAGTCTAACAGAGTTAAGACTTATGGCCCTTGCTGTGCCCTGAAACAGACACTAAATAACATCTGCATCATGCTGGGCTAATCGAGACGGATTAACCGGGGTGGGAATAGCATCAAACACAATAGACGAATGGGAGCAGGAATTGAAACACACCCAGATTTATCGATTAAGAGTGGGGAGTGTGTTACACTGGGGGTGGAGGCTGGGGATCTAAGAGGCGTCTCATTTGGAAGGGCAGTTGGAGACCAGAAGTGTATCTCACCTGGATAGAGTGCTGAAGGTGGGAAGCGTCCCTCACTGGGATGGACAAACAGGGGCGGGAGATGTACCACACTTAAATGGACTGCCGAGTGTGTGAAGTGTCACACATAAAGGAATGGGTGTGAGGGTAGAAACCGTGCCGCACACGGATGTAGTTTGGGGGACGGAGAACGCATATCTCCTGGAGGAATTTGTGGGGGTGGTAATTACTTTGCTACTAGAACAAACGACAGAGGGAGGGATATGGAATGCATTTAGTTGGAATGTCAGGGTTTGGAAATGTATCAGCAGTAAGTAACCGTACTAAAAACTAAACCCTCTGCAATCAACTTCTCAAACTCTAAACTAAACACAACATTACCTCTACAGCACCACAAAGAGCACACACTACACAACACCACGACAGGGAAACAAACCATACACAATCTCACCTCAACACCACATGATGGTTATACCAACCGAAAATGCACCTATGCTCAGTAACCAGTTCCTCCAAACTGAAGCTGCCAACAGCACATCATACCTCTCTGACTCTTCTCCCACTCAATCCTACTAACAAACCTGCCACCTTCCTTGCATTGCAGATCTGCCAGAGTGCCAAAAGACCATGCCAGTGGCAACAAGAACCTTTAACATAACATATAAGTAACTTATCTGAATTCTGGATAACAAAAGTGGTTGCTGCGGCTACGTGGAGTGGATTTCTAGGTCTAGCCCCTTACTAATTATGTGCACCAATCGTTTCTAAAATGGTTATGGATGTCAATGCATATCAAACATTAAGGTGGTGATTAGATTACTAGAATCTTCTTGTAATGCTATTTATTGTTCTGTTTCACTGGTATTGTCCTTGTAATAGTAAAACATGACTTTTTATAGGGGTTGATAGTCATTCATAAATGAGAATGGAGTAAAAACCCCTTCTCTAGATGCCTTCAATCTCTAGAAACACGTCAAAAGTCTACTCCAAATCCCCCTCCACTTGCTATACCCTCCTTTAAGGACTGTTGATCCTCCTCTAACCTCACCCATACACCTCACATTGCCAACTGACTCTGCTAGCCTTTTATGCCCCCCCTTCGTGTCTGGAAGCTTCTCTCTGTTCCCATTGGCTACCTGAGTCAGCTGCTTTCTTGGACCAACCTAAGCTACTCCCTCTCTTCCCCTCTCTTCCATTTCGGAACCAGAACTTCCCATGAAAGTCTTCATAAGCGCCTTTCGTCATTCCCTTTTCTAGTCTCAATTTTCCTCAAGTGAACCATACAGTCCTTGTGGTAATTTGTTCACTGGCTCTCGCCTGTGCTTGGTGAGTCACTGTTAAACAGGGTTTGGGGAGTGTTATTGGGTGCCTCTTCTTCCTATGCAGTCCAGTGCAAGTACCAGGTCTACTGCTCCCTATAGCCATTCTGGGGTTTGAGGGGTGAGTGTTTGGTCTCCAATTCAGCTCCTAAATGGGGAAGCCTAGTCTATTGTACAGAAGAGATGGGTGTCCCCTTCATCGTGGACATAGGGGAAGCTAATAGAACTAAAGTACAAGGAGGGTTATGTCACATGGAACAGTAAAAATTGTATATAGTCGACTTCTAATGTTGACTGAAAGGCAAGCTAGGTCAGGAAAACAAGGGAACCAACATATATTCAATTTTTATTGACATAATTGACATACAAAACTGTATACCCAAATGTTCATAATGTAATTCCTGCAAAACATCAGGTATAGGTTAAAAAGCACAAGGAATCATGGGAATCGTGGTCCCTTAGGCATAACAGTGCAAATAAGCTATTCAATACATACCAATGTATAGTGTGAGAGGAACAGAACTCTCTCCATGTGATCCAAGATTCACGAAGAATAAGTCTGTGACTCTCAAAGGCATGTAATAAAGTGCAAGGAAAGTGCAAAACAATTTAATCAAGATGAAAGTGCAATGTGTCAACTACAGGTTATGGGGACAGGAAAGAGCTGTTAAACATGTCGTCCAAATATCCTCAAAATGGTAGTTTCGCCGATTAGCTGGATCTAGTCATGAAATGCTGATGGTCATCTTCCTCAGGACAAAGCACTAAAGATCATTAGTAAAACAATATCACATTCATGATGCTTAGGTGACACAAATTGTTCCTATATAGCAATATTCTTCAGCATTTTTGTGATGAAGCAAAGACACACATTCTACAAAAGAATAAAACACAAAAAATTAGGAACTCTAAAATCCCTGACTCGGCCAACCTCCGACTCAACCAGTCTGAAGTTCAGTAAAATAAGTAAGAGGTGGGGAAAACAATATATATACCATAGTCTCAACCAAATGGGAATTGGGAAATAATTTCTGCAGGATACCAAACTCAATCCAACGACAGCCATAATTACATTTATCTGTGGAGATCAGAAAGATAGAAAGAACTGGGATAAGTACAATCCCCGGTTCAAATATGTGAAAGCCCAACAGCTGACTACCTCGCCAGCATCAAGCTAAACGGGCAACTGTAAATGGAATAGAAATTAGAACTCACCTATCTAAATGAATCAATATAATCTGAATGCATCTGATTCAAAAGTAGCGGTAGGAATCTAACGAGGTTCGATTGGGAAAAGTGCCCATCTATTCTATTTTGGACACAATCTCGTCAGGGCTCATAACATGAGACCTGAAACAAAATGAAAAAAGGAAAAATATTATGTGAAACCAATTGACAAGGTACCAGTATTATCTACTCCGGTAACATATGTTGTCTAAGCAAATAGGTGAAAAGAACATCCGACCATAAACGGCACCGAAAAGTCCCCAAGAGGCAGACTTGTACGTTGCAAAGCTGTTATTCAATGCAGTCCATCTAATATGAAAACCAAGCAGATACGTGGACCACTAGATTGTTAATGCTTGCCAATGTGTACCAAATAAAGCTAGTCTAACACAGAGGTGTAGCCACAGTCACTAACAGATATGCAGAACAGGCAGTTTATTTAGTTGTGTCTAATTGCGAGACCCAATAACGAAGTCGGATGTTGAAAGGCAGCGGGCAAGAATGAAGTGAAATAAAAGGTAAGCTTAACTCACCCGTGTTTTATAATGAAGCTGCATAGAGGCAGAAGTCTTAGCTTTCACGCGGGCCCTTCCAAATGGGGCTAACCATCTGGAAAAGGAAATATAAATAGATGCGCTTATATGCGCATAATCGACATAGAGGCGAACGCTGCACTAGAACACATCTCACATGTCTGGGCTCGTATTGCGGGAAGGTCGCTAAGGATCCCCGTTGGTGGCCTATACACCTATCCTCCCTTTCACATACCATTGGTACAAGAAGAAAGGGGACTAAACCATGTGCCATCTTTCTCAACATATGTAACATGGCAAAACTACATATCCCGACTTGCAAATGTAAAAAGCGGCAAAAACCCTGAAGCTAGGATATCGCCTGGTATAGGTATAGTACAGACTCATAAGTGTACCAAGGGTTAACATAAGCCGAGTTAACCCCTAACAATGTCTAAAATCTAGAAAACTAAATTTAGAACAAATAGTATGAACCAATCCGTGTTCATGTTACTACAGACGATCTTGTCTATTGCGACCAGGCACTAGTGCTTGGATTTAACTTTAAAGTTGAATTACAATGTCAATAATGATAAGCATAGAGGGCTAGTTAGTAAGTCTAGTTCTATAAAACCAAAGACTCATGATTGGTGGAGCGCCTGATGTGTGATATGATATGATATGATATGATATGATATGGCATTTGTAAAGCTCCTATACACAAGTGTGGCAATTTCAAGGGGAGAGAATAGGAGGACGGCAGGTGACTGGTTAAACACACAGAAGCCACTCTTCTTGCTGATTAAGACCTGTGTGTTAGCTTTGGGTATTATACATCCACTATTGTTCTCTCTGTGCTAGTCTAGTGGCGGTAGCCATTGGAATCAACTCCACTTATATATTCAGGTGCTCATTATTTAAGCTCTTAACAGCTATGATTATTTTCAATAAAGTGAGCTACTAGCGGAGATGTAATACCTTTGGTCCTGATTTTTGATTTATGTTCCGTGATTCTAAGTTTAACGGATCTCGAAGTCTTGCCAATGTATTATTTCAAACAAGGACAAATAATAACACAAATAACATTCTTGAAATTGCATGTGGTATGCTCTTTAAGATACCACAACTTCAAACTGATAATAACTGAAGTGCAAGTAGTGGTTGACTAGCCTTGACAGCAATAGCCGCAAGGAAAATGTCTATTAATCGGTTTAGACCCCCAGAGTGCTGGGATAGTCTTTGGGCTTTGTTTCACTTTGGCTCTATCCACTTGGGAAAGCCAATTTTTCACGTTTTTTCCTTTTTTAAATGCATAGATGGGATAGTCAAGGGGAGGATTATTTAGCTGTGACAAATGCCAATGCTTGCAAATGGATTTTTTAATGGCATTGTGATGTGTGTTTAAGGTCATTGCGCAAACCAGTCGTGCATTAGTCATGTTCTCTTTGGTATTCTTGGCTAACAATATTTCCTGATGTTGATTCTTAGCCCTCTTGCGAGATTGTCTGAGTAAATGCGACGGGTGTCCTTTTTTGGACAACCTGTCTTGTAGAATTGTGGTTCATTGTCATCTAATGCTTGCTGTATATTTACTTGTTCTTATGTAAAGCATTTTGGAGTAAAGGGCTATATAAATTCAATAAAATACAAAAATAAAAAATAATATCTGCTTGCGTGGAGAAATCTTCAGTTTTGGTACAATTGCGTCTTGCTCTTAAAAATTGGCCTTATGGCATACTTTCACGCAGAGATTGTGAGTGAAAACTATCGAACTGGAGGATAGTATTCCTGTCTGTCTCCTTTCGGAAAAGGGCTACAATGGTATGTCCATCCTCAATCTTAATTAGAAGGTCCAAAAAGGTATAGACTGATTACTGGCAGACATGGTAAAGCGTAAATTAGCATTCACGGTGTTGATCCATACCAAGAATTCTTCGTAATTCCCTTTGTCCTTGTCCCATATGATGATATCATCAATGTATTGTTTATAAAATACCAGGGCTGACTTGTAGGGATTGGAATCTTCTAAAATAAGGGATTTTTCAAATTGCCACATGTATAGGGTGGCATTTTTTCGGGGCAAAAGCTGCCCCCATAGCTGTACCCTTGATTTGGAAATAGAACGATTCCTTAAAACTAAAAAAAAAACATTGAGAAGTTCAATCAAGAATTCACTAGGAATGAGTTGGGGGTCACTCCTAGAATCAAGGAATTCCTTCATAATGTGGAGAGATTCTAATTGAGGGATATTTGAATAGAGCAATTCCACATCTAATGTAATAAGCATGTTGGTAACTAGATTGAAAGGCAATCCTTCTAGATGTAAAATGGCATCAGTGGTGTCAGCTAGATAGGTTTCTGAACTGGCCGCTAAAGGCTTGAGGAAGAAGTCGAGAAATTGGCCAATGGGCTCCATATTGGAGCCGCAAAGGGACACAATGAGCCTCCCTGGTGGATCGAAAATGTCCTTGTGGACTTTTGGCAAGATATGTATAAGGCGGGTCCTGGTGCCCTTGGTAGTTAAGAATTTGAATTCTTTTTCACTTATAACTCCAATATCTGGGCCTGTGCGGAAATGGAAATGATCTCCTCTTAATTTGAGGTAGAAATCAGGGTTGCCTAATTGCCTCATGACCTCTGTATTGTATTTGTCTGTATCATAGACTACAGCTCACCCTCCCTTATCAGCCTGTTTAATGATAATCGAATCGTCTTCATTGAGTTTGCAGAGACAGTCCCATTCTTTTTTAGTGAAGTTGTAACTCGACTCATGTTTCCCGCCCGTAGGGGATTCATAAATGGAATTGAAATCCCTCAATACCGACTGTTCAAAAATGGCGGTTTCTTTCGAAATCATCTGAAGTGTCGGGGTGAAACTGGATTCACATTTAAATGGTGTGTTACTGTTAACACTACTGTCATCCGTACTCTCAATTCCCAAAAAGTCTTTGAGGCAAATTTTATGAAACAAGTTCTGCAATTCAATTTCCGCCTCCATTTTGCTGGGGTTCTTCATGGGAATAAATGAAAAACCCCTTCTCCAAGACCGATATTTCGTCTTCACTCAAAGTCTTTTTTGAAATATTGTAGACGACAAATGGTTTGGCTACCTAGTCTATTCCCATTTTTGTAACCAGTCCATTGCTCATATTTCAGGCCGGGTCTTGGCTGTTGGGCCTAGGTGCATTGTGGTACGCGTAGTCTTCTGTATGGTATTGTGTCCCATGACATCTGAAAGAGAAGAGAATGAGACCTGGCCAGGACAGAGGCCGATAGGTATCAGTTTAGGGAAAGAGGCCAATATACAGACATGGCTCCATGCATACCAGGGAGTCCAGGACAGAGGTCCCCCTTAACTCCCCACACCACCTCCAAGGTAGGCTTGGCTCTGGAGCTATCTTGGTAGGCCACCTACCCCAGGTTGGGAAGGGTACTTGGGCACCCTTGACCCCGGGCCAGTGCCATGACCCTGTCACAATGGCCAAAGTCATATATGTGCATGGAGTCTCTAGTTGGAGGCTTTGCAGTTTAGTATAGAACATTTCTTATTTGAGTGAACCTTTGCTAGAAGGTATGACAATTATTTCTTTTTTTTAATAACATTTATTTTAACTTGCAGACATGTCCACATAACTTGAGTTAAAATTAACAACATTGCTGTCATTTGTTACCTAGCAAACTAGAAACACTTACATACATTATTATATTGCTTCAGAGTCACTCCCTCCTGTATTTTTATAGGACAAATATTGTTTATGCCAGCTCCATATGTCTCTTGGGCGGCTGCGTGAAGGTAGTAGGCTGGCATATGTTTCCTCACAATCGTTGGCCCATATAATGATTTCTACTCATAAGGAAAAAAATAAGGTAAAGTATTGAGACAGAGAGTAGTACCTATTTGACAGTTTTTGTGTGAGAGAGAGTGACTGAAGGTAGTTTGGTAAGGAAGTCAGGAGGGTGTTTCACAGCATGAGAGAGACAAACGTGATAAAGAGAGAGAGGCAAGAGAGTGAATGGCATTAGATTAGAGATGGTACTGGTGTGATGATTAGAGTGATCAGGAGGGTCTGGAGTGTAGAGATCAGAGGAGTAAGACACGTTTATAAGACCAGGATACAGAATGTAGAGAGAAATCAGTAGGGTGGATAGAGAGCGGGAGAAAGAGACGATCAGGAGATAGAGTATAGAGAGAGAGATAGGAGACGGTTGAGAGATGGTCATCCATGCGAAAGGCGACAGGACAAATAGATTACCCGAAGGGTCTCCTAGAAGGTCCCTGAGGGAGTTAGATATATAAACTTTAGGCCTCCCTACAGTAGGGCTAGGGTAGACAGTGGTGGAACTCTGGCTATAGAGAGAATCTGTACTTTCACAAGACCGGTTTGATTAGGGAGCCTGGGCTTGGGAGGTGGGGGCCCTCTTCAAGGATGTGGGAAAGAGCACAGGGAAAGCCCCTAGCCTACAAACCCCAATTGCCTGGTTGGTAACACTATTTTTATAATGAAAATGGAAAATGTATTCCAGTTGTCTTCTAACTCACTAAGAACATTGAAGCAGCACACATGCTCAATGTGGCTGCCCACCTGGGACAAGAACCAGTACAATTCTGTACCGGTATAGAAAATTACTCATTCAACGAAGCAGCTCCAAATGGCAACTACATGACAGATTCCTGTGGATGCACACACTGACCTCGAGCTACTAAGTGTTCACATCTCACCCAATTGTTTATTAGATTGATATACCCATAGAAACCATGAACAAGTAAACATTTTCCCAAAACCACAAAATGAACAAATTTTATTTAAAACATGTGTTGTCATTATTTTGACATTGATATTGGAAACAGATTCCCTTAGATGCACGCACTGTGTATGGCCAATAATGAGCGAAGATATACCCAAGCTGTTTATGAGCAGAATCTCTCTTACTGCAAGGTATGACAATATGAGTTCTACTCATGAGGAAACCTAACATGGGTTTCATCAATTGCTATTTTGGAATGACCTTGACAACCCAGAGAGAAAATAGTATTTGACTGTTACAGGAATAGTACTGGTGAGTCAGAAAAATACATGCAATTACAACACGATTCTAATACCCCCCAAACAGCCTTAATGATTGGTCAATATCGGCATCCTTGACCACTTATCAAACAATTTGAGCACATCATTATCAAGAGGTGGCCTCTGGACCTACTCCCCACATCACTGTGGCTATAATTTCTTTATCAAGAATCCACACATATCAGCAATAATGAGTTGCCTTAGAGCAGTGCTATTGTGCCCACTTTTTTGACTTCTGGAACACTAGAGGACGCATTATACTTGTGCGGCATACAGCCAGCGTATTTCAATGTGAAGTAGAAGAGAACGATATGAATAATTTGAAATACACAAACATGTTAGCATACCCCTGCCCATAAGCACGTCATAGCATGTAAAACAATGAAAGACTTGCACTGTTACATTTGGCTTGTGACATTTGAAATGAAACCTTTGTGCTCGCGAGTCCTCGCAGCAGTCCCAGTGTATAGTCTTGTGTAGGTTTTGCATTAAGTTCCTTGATTTTGCATCAATTCATTTGTAACTGGAATAATGGCTTTGCAGTTTGTTTGCGCTGGTAATTCTTTACAACAAAAGAAAATGTTCTTTTATGCCAACAACAAAAAGCACAATAGCTATTAGTGGCACTTGATTAGTGATGTCTGTTGATTCAGTAACTTGTAAAGAAGGAACTTGAGCAATGTTCAGGCCAAGGGTGGCCTGGTGCACCCAGCATCGCCTTCATGCCTATGCGTGTGCCACAGCGCACAGTAGAAGCTATGGATTATATGATGGATTCCCAATATTGACATCTTGTTAATGCTCAGGTTTCAAAAATCTATCATGCAGCAATATATTGGTGCCTGTATCAAAGTAACTCAAAAAGATTAGGCCACGACTAGATGTCAGATATAATTTATATTTAAATAACATGTAGCTAAAATTATTTATTAGATGTTAGAGCATAGCTAATCACCTTAATGTACATTGGGAAGCATCATTTCTTTGCAACCCCACCCACATGTCTTCTTTTTTGAGAATGATATTCCTTTAATGCGTAACTACTCACTTTTTTCATAATTTCGTGTTTTAATGTTTATAATTTAACTATTGAATATAGTTTTGTTAGATTTCTAATTATGATTTATGTCGTTTTCTTTTTAGCACCCATTTTATTTTTAATCGCTCTATGTTTGTTACAAACACTGTATGTACTAACAATGGAAGACAAATATATTGTAATCTTTATCTGCTTTGAAACAGCTTGCATAGAGCGAAACAGGAATAGGCACAATATATGTATAAGGCACACATGTAGATATAAAAAAAATCAGTACATAAACTCAGTATATATTTATTTACCTAAACGATCACTAGAAACAAGAGTGAAGTGTCAAGATCAGACTAGTATTTCAAATAAATAAAACTTTAGTCCAGCATTTAGCGACAATTTGAGAGCAAAGACAAATTAGGTAAAACATGCTTATGATGAGGCATGTGGTAACATGTTAGTCGTTTTTCGTCTCACTCAGCAGCAGACTGCTAGATACATAGCATGGTAAACCAGCATTGGCAATGTGTAGGCATGGTAAAGACATTTGCCAGACACTGTTGTAGTGGTAATAACTGACAATTGATGGTAGCAGCTGCTAAATGGTGGCAGTGCCTTGGCACATAATAGCAGTGCCTGGGAAATGCCCAATACTTATACACAAGGCACAACTGTTGGCTTTGCCAATGCCTGTTTTAACAGGACTTCAGTGAAGGACAGGCATAGTGCTTATAAATAGAGTGGCTGAAGGCAGACCTGGTTAAGACATTTTTGTTACACCAACATAGCGTGTTTACAACTCCAGTTAAGTCATTTGTTTACTGTTTAAGAAAACACTGGCAGGCACTTTCAACTCAAAGTTTGAAGGTAGGGCATGATTAAAGCATTGCTAAAGAGTTCCCATGAGGAGGTGTTTTGTGTGGGGACGGGCAAGAACTGGCCCTGGGCTGTCAATGCATGGGCACATAACCAAACTACACCTACAAGATTTGTGCCCCTCCTCAAATGCCATTCTCCCTAGCTGTACTCTACTGCAATAGTTTCAGCTTGTTGGTGGCACTTTAGCCTAATAGCTAAACCTAATAATACATTTCTTGGGGTAGTGCATGGAGGAAGCTTTTGACAACACAGTTCATATCTTGCATGTGCCTTTGTGCTTTTTCTGGTCAATTATCCATGGAAGAAGAATACTGTCTACTGTTATTTTCAAACAAAGGGTGAGAGCACCAGGAACATGTGGATACCGCGCCAAACTCATACTATATGTGTCTGATGTTGAAGATGCCAGCTGCAAGAATCCGTTGGGGCAGTGCTCCTGTGCCCCAGTCAAGGGGTAAATAGGATGTGTTGGATTCCTGCGATATTGGCGCTCTGTACGTAGGTGATAGATTTTACAAGAATTCCTATATTCTGTTGTATCCCAGTATCATGAGAGATGTAGTCCACTCGTTATGGATTTGTGCCATTAGGTCTTCATCATCACAGAAGGTGCTGCCACGTGTTTCGACCACTCAAGGGTCTTTATCAAGGCAATTGTGATTATTCCTGAGCATGGGCTTGAATTGGCGTGTTGCCAGTGGTGGTTTGGTGCAATAATTAGTATCTGGTTCTCGGTAGGTATGATACTGGGATACAACAGAATATAGGAATGCTCGTAACATTTATCACCTATCTACAGAGCGCCAATATCGCAGGAATCCAACACACATCTATTTACTTCCATTTTCATGCTCTACTTTTCTGTAGATCGCTTTTGCGACCTGTAAAAATGATCAGAAGCTGGTGAGGAAGACTTGTCTTCCTTCAGGCTGAGTCCATGGGCGCAATTTGATATAAAAAAAAAGACCCACCACTCACTATCGATTCTCAATCAAAGCAATTGAGAAGCATTTCAGAGAATATAAAAGAGGATTAAGCCTTCATTCAGGTGACCGATTGCCCATGGAAAAAGTATTGCTATTTATGAACCCCAAGCCCTCTCCCAGCACTCACCCTCGCTTCTGCATATGAGGGACCGATAGTTTCGCCATCATGAAGGTTGATGTCACATTCACTTGAAAAATCTGCAATAGCACAAGAAATGGAGAAAGTTTTAAAGGAAACCACATGCCCAGATATGAGTAGTACTAACATTCCCTGAGACAGAGAGACGAATGCCGCTTTCGTAAAGGCATGTGCTATCCCTGGCTTGGAGTCCTGCTTGGGTAAAACACCTTGTGCACAGGAGGAGCTGAGCCTTGATGTTACAGTGCCTCGCTGGGATTTGGATTTTTCTAGAAGTAACTCACCCTTTACGGCAGGAAACAAACAAATATTCCCCTTAGAGCTCTTGCTGCGGACTAGACCTGGAAGTGTTGGAGACGTAACACCCCACCTCTTCTGGTTCTCTTGAACCTCAGCTTTCAGGCACTACTCTTGTCTGGGTGTCTTCCTACCTATCTGGCCCCTCCATTTCCACCTTCTGGAACACTGAAACTTCCCCTGCTACCCTTCTACCGGTTGAGGTTGCTTGTGTGTAAGTTCTGTGTCCTCTCCTTTTGACTCTCTACGTCTTGCCTATTAGCAAACTCATCTCCTTTACGTTCTCATATCTGATGACACCCACATCTTCTTCTCGTCCCCTCCTTCACCCCAGAGTTTTCTTTCCACTATAGTGATTTTCTGACCGTCCTTAGAAAACCTAATGACACTTCACTGCGCAATGCCCGATTCTTCCATAACTAAGGTAATCTACCTACCTGCCTTCAATGCTTTACCTCCCCTCCCCTTTCCACTTCTCCATATCCTTTACCCTGACACCTTCTCCTGCAGTAATTCATTATTTCAGGCTCAACGACGGACAGGCGTAATCTACTCAACATCCAGAAAATCCTCCCCCTTTTCACCTCTCGCTGTGCTAAGGCTCCCATTTCCACCCTCATCCTTAGCAGGCTGAATTACTGTTCCAGCTTCCTTATGGGATTCCCTCTGTATTCCTTTACCCTGCTAGGCAACGTGCTTAACTTTGTTACCCGCACCCTCTTATCTCCCTACGATCTTCATCCACTGAAGTGCACTGCCTCTGTACGGGATGGCTCTCCATGTACATTTCGCTTACTCTTCAAATACCTGCTTCCTGTATTAAAGTCCACCGGTGGACTTCTGCCCACTTAATCCGCTCTCTCCCTACTTGCCTATTTGCACTATGCATTCTCAAGCTCTCCTCAACTTCTCTGTACTGCTTTCTCCCTGTGGAACCTCTCGCCTTCGCTCTTTCTCTCAACTTTTATCATAGGGCTGGGCCGCTCTGCCGCTGAAGTCAAATCCATCCCCACTTTATGGGGTTTCAAATCTGCCTTTAAAGGGCACATCTTCTCACTTAAAGGGATACCCAACCTTTCAGCTCGTAGTACCCTTCCCCCGAAACCTCATTAAAGTATATCAATATGACAATGATGTACCAAATGTTAATAGTCTCTACGCTAAATCCCGTTCCATGTAGGGCTAAATTGTGTTTTCTGTTTCTCCTCTGTCTGTATACACCCTCCATATGTCATCTGCTTTATATGTCTGCCAGCTCTACTTCATATCACTGTAACTCACCCATTACTGCCCTGCGAGCAATACTTGGTATGGAGAAGGCTTCTAGTCGAAATGTTCTCTGGTAATAAAATAAATGCAAAATATGACGACTCAATAGCGAATCTGCACACTGAATACAAACCACAGGACCGCTGTCTCTGTGCCTGTCTCATAACCCCATAATGTCCCGCATATGGGGATACAGCCTTACCTTGTCCCAAACTTCGGGAGTTGAGTCCATGATATTTCCAACAAAGGGATTGACTGCAGCATTGGAAATCATGTAGTCTATTCCACCGTACTTCTCCAGTGCCTAATCACAAACAAGAACATCAAAGTAAGAGGACAACCACATAACTATACACAGAAGATGAGGCATCATGGCTTGGAGTCTTATTAAGCAGTACTTTGCGCCCTGAAGAGATTTGGGTTTCATAGAGTTTGCTGATGTTACTTCAGAGCTTTCTGTGTTCCACGTTGCTGCTGCATGTGCTGAGATCTGAAGGCAGGGAACCAAAATGGTCTGTCAATCTGGTAGAGCATGTAGTGCAGAAAAGGTTTCATGACATTGACCTGCTCAGGCCTGTTTTTGAGGCTTGTATGCAGCCCTCTGCCTAGTCTGGTCTGTTAAATGTTTGTTTGCTTCAGTTTCGTGGCTATATGGAGTATTTAAATAAGTACAAATTAGTGGGTTCACGACCCTGCACTCATGTGCTAGCAGTAACCCTCAGCTCTGACTATGGTCTTTGCAACGTGATTACAGCGAGCAGTGATCACGTTTTCTACAGTATCACATCCATCCTTTCCTGCGTAGTTTAGTGCTGCCCCTGATCCAGGTACTTCTACTAGATCATTCATCTCGACCACATCGCTCTTCATTGCTTTCACTGCTGGGACCTCACCCTGCTTGACCGCTATGTTTCCTTGGCCCATTGCTGGTTGTTTGCCATTGCTGGTTATTGTCTGCTTTGTTTAAACTTGGTACCCCATCTGGTTTCCCCAACATTATCAGTAATTCCACCCTTCTTATGGCAACAGGTGCCGTTGTTTTTTCCTTTGGTATTTAGTGCCACAAATGTCCATTGTTATTTTATCTTCTTTCTCCATCAAGACTTATTCTGCCAGTCTGGTTGTGTCCCCTTTACAATTTCCTGAGTTCTTTTTCTGGGGTGTGTGATGGACTTACATTTTAGAGGGCTTTAGAAAGGGCACATGAAACTCAGTAGCAAGGATGAGAAACCTTATTTGTGATGCAACCCCTGGAGATGGTGTGAGGAACCTGCTGAGTCCAATCCGGCTACCATCTTCTGTGTTTTCCCCAAACCTCACAGCAATGCTGTCAGGAAGAGCCTTCCTTTTTAGTACCTGTAAGGGTGCAGGAGTAAGGCTAGAACACAATGGTGACATATTTTTGGGTACAGACTTTTATTCATCCAGAAAAAAGTTGGAAAAAAGCCTCTCCATCCCTAAAGCTAAGAGGGGTTTCTCTGCCTCAAAGAAAACTAGCAAAATTGTCAGGATGTTCAAAACCAAAAAGTCTGGCACTGTCGTGTCTCAAAAGCTTACCTCTGTCCCTAAGATTGACAACTTAAACCAACTGTACAAGGATGATCTCTTCCCAAGTTAAAGTGTTCATAATAGTTCCAACAAACAGAAAAGTTTCCAGTCTTTTGGGCAAAATGTGATGAAATAAGCAATGTTCACAAACATGGGACTCCAAGGCTAGGGTTGTGTTCCTTTCCCATAGACGTTTATTTTTACTTTCATTCCTTTTGGGCTTCTAAACCCTGTATCCTTTTAGGTAAATGTCACAGTTCTTTTATCCCATCAACTTGGCACACATCCTTAACAAGCTTAGGGTGCTGTCCTTTTCACTTCCAGGGTACTTGACCTGCTTGGTCTCAACTTCTTATATGGATGCCAGTCTCAGACTCGCTGTCTCTTCTCAGGGTCCCAGACCCTCTTGCTCCAACTTCTCGCTTCACCCTCTTGCTTTTCCAGACCTCCAACGCCTCTCAGGTAACCCACGCACCTGTCCGCTTTTTCGTTGTAGGTACTGGGCTTTACCGAGCAGCTGTGTGGTTCCTTGAAGCTCTGGTAGCGTTGGGGTGAGCAGCAGGGTCTGCAGCGGCTTAGCTGATGTCTGACTGTGCCCGAAGGTGCGTCCCTTCTCACAGATCCTTTGCCGGGGTCTGGGGTGCCCAGGGGTTAGTTTCGGCAGCAGCACGAGCTGTCCTTCTGGCATGGACCAGGTTTGCATTTTCCTGTTACTCCGTTTACGGCTTCCCATTTGGCTCTCGTTCGCTCGCCCAGTGCACGGCTCCCACGGTTCCCCCCAGAAAATCGTTCTCTTTCTGCATCCGAGCTAAACTCATTTTGAATTTCCATGCTGGTTTGTTGCTTTGGTTTGAGCCAATGCCATCCCGTATATCCTCCAAAGTGACCCTCGGACTCTCAGTCATCTTCTTCTTCACAGTACTTCTTTTAAAACCTGCCACAAAGTACTTAGTTGGTATTTCAGTCCTGTCAAGTATATTAGTCTGACTTCTTTGACAATAGAGCATATTTGCTCTGGATAGAGGGGGGGATTACTACTGGAGAAGGGGTTGGTGATACTGAAGCAGGGACATACCGCGTCTCCTGAGAAAAGTCTTGACCAATCCCAGAGGGGATTTTCATCTCCATGTGATCCTCCCTTGGAGTACCACTCCCAGGGGGATTATTGTACTGTGGATGCACTGCCCTGGGCCCATGGGAAAGGTCTCCCCCCAGGGAGAGAAGGGACGACATCCTCAGATTTGTCACATACCCATTACATATGCTAGGCAGAAAGCTAAGAATTTCATGATAGGCCAGCGCAGAGAGAGGGAGATGTCAGAGGTCCCCAAATCATGTTATTACAGAGTAGGAAGATGCTGATGAAAGCTTTTAGGCAGAACTCAATCAAGCTGCTTCATTTGGTCACTCTCAGAAAGGTTATGTTAAGTTGTTTTGTACCGTCCACCGTTACCATTGGCATAGTCTCCAGGCGCTCAGGTGGTTCAGAAAGAGAGTGGGTTGAGTAGGTTAATGAGGGAAGAGGGAGTAGGATAACGGTTGTGCTTTTCTGTTGGTTCTTGTAGAACCAGGAGGAACTGGCACCTAGTGCGAGTCGTGTTTCTAGGTGTGTTTGGATTGTGCGCACTAGGCCTATTGTGTCCTGATGGGCAGCGTCCAATAATTGGGTGTTTGTTTGCAGCAGTTAGTTTCATGGTGGATGAGTGGGTTGTGTGTTTCAGTGGACACTAGACTGATCCTAGGATTGTGTGAGGTAAGTGTGGAGTATGCTGGAGAGGAGTTGGAAGCAGGGGGTTACTGGTTGGTTGCTGTTTCTTTCAGTCCCTATTGGTATTGCTGTCAATGTCCATTATGGGCTGGTCACATGGAGTTGAATAAGCATGTTTTCAGCCATTTTCTGAAGGTTAGGTGGTCTTCTTTTGTCCTAATTTCCTTTGGTATTGTGTTCCACAAATTAGAAATTAGACGTGAGAATGCAGTTCTTCCAAATTTCCTCTTCTAGTATTGTTTTGTTTTGATTTGGAGGTCGTTGTGTGATCTTAAGTCTCTTCATGGTAGGTAATAGATAGTCTCGGCCTGGAGGAATTCAGCTTCTTGTCCATGTAAAGATTTGTGGGCAATTGAAGAGGGATTTGAATTGAATGTGTTTTTTTTTTTTTACTGGGAGCCAATATAGGATTGTCAGAACTGGTGTTATGTGGTCTCTTCTGTTTAGACTCAGGAGTATCCTTCCTGCAGTGTTTTGGATGCGTTGAGGTTTTTTGGTTTGCCGTTACAGCATTCCAAGGTAGAGGCTGTTAAAGTCGATTCTTGACAATACAAGTGAGATGATTGTGAGGGTTCTGTCTAGGAAGGAGAGGTACAGGAGCATCCCCCTGAGTATTCTCAGGAGGTAGACGCATTTCTTTGTACTAACGTGAACTTGTGATTCCAGTCAGAGTCCTTTGTCTGTAAGAATTCCCAGGTTTTCTACCATGTTTGATGTCTCTGTTTGGGTTCCTATGGCAGGCAAACCGTTCAGTTGTACCATAGCCCTCTGGAGGTGAGATCATTATTTCTGTTTGGCTGGGTTTAATTTGAGGTTGTTCATTGTCATCCAGTTATATATGTCGGTTTGCTTGGTTCTTGGGATGTAATTATCTTGACGATGAGTTGTGTTTCGTCTGCATAGTTGTAGGTGGTCAATCTGTGGCTACGAATGTATTCATAAAGGGGGACATGTAGATGTTGAAGGGGAGGCTAGAGTCTTGTGGCACTCGGCAGGAGATGTTTTTAGTGTTTGACGTAAAATGCGGTAGGTAGGTTGTTTTGGTTCGATTTGTGAGGAAGAATTTTAGCCATTTTAAAGCAGTCTTTTACACTGAATTCCTACAGTCTGTTGATTTGTGTTGTATGACTGATTGTGTCAAATGCTGCAGATTTGTCTAGTAATATCAAGGCAGATTGAGTGGTGTTGTCTGCATTTATTTTTAAGTCATCCCATATGGATAGGAGTGCTGATTCCGTTCCTCTCATGGGTCTGAAGCCAACTTGTGAGCGAGTATTCCATTTGTTTCTGCATAGCTGAGTAGAATTTTGTCATAAATAGTTCTCCAGTATTTTCACTGAGTAGAGCAGGTTGGATATAGGCATGCAATTGCTGGGGTATTCTGCACTTTCCATTTAGTTTTTTATCAGTGGCTTGATGTAGGCTGATTCAAATGATTTCGGTACTATTCCTGTGTGTAGGGATACGCTAATCAGAAGTTGAAAGTTGTTTGTTTGTTTATTTTATTCATATAGCGTGTCTGACCCAGGGGTATCTGGGCGCTTAAGGTGACGGTAATAGTTACGGGTTACAGTTATATATACAGGTTACAGAGATTAATACACGTTACAGGGTGCAGTTATATATACAGATAATAGTGACTGCACACCGATAGGAAGTACAAGTAATATACAGTTTATACATACATATTGCGGGTGATTGAATCAACATGATAGGGGGATAGCAGTACAACAAGTGTCCATAGTATGGACAAGTGTTAGCCCTGTGTAGCTATGCTTTATTCAGTAACCGTGTGATAATGTGACTTCTGAATTTTTTTAATGTTGGGCTTATTTTAATATCCTGTGGAATTGTGTTCCAAAGATGGGCGGCTAGAACCGGGAAACTGGATCCGCCAGCACTTTTTCGATTGTACCTGGGCACCACCAGGCAGGAATTGTTAGTAGATCTTGTCATTCTCGTTGACCGGTTCAAAGTGAATTTGTCAGTGAGATAAGGTGGGGCTTGGTTGTTCAGGGCTTTGTAACTAAGGCAGATGGTTTTTAGGTCAATTTATTCTTTAATGGATAGCCATTTGCAAAGCTTTCTAGTTGCCGAGATGTGTTCATTTCTCGGTATATTTAATGCAGCTCTGAGCGCATTATTTTGCATTACTTGTAGTTTGTGAATTATGGATTTATTCGCTCCTAAGTATAGGCCATTGCAGTAGTCCAGTTTGGATTGAATAAGTGCTCTGGCCAATATGAGGCAACTATTGGGGGATAGTAGAGGTCTGCACGCCCTGATCAGCTTGCCAGTATAGGCGGTGGCTGACGCAGTCATGTTAACCTGTTTGATCAGATTGGTGTTGGCATCGAGGTAGAAACCAAGAGTCTTTACATTTTTGGCTATGGGAATGTTATTCCCATCGATGAGGATACTGCTGTAGTTGGGGCTCAACTTTGACAGGTTACTGTCGAGCCCAATAGGAGCAGCTCAGTCTTATCATCATTCAGGCAAAGGCCATGTATGGCCATCCATGCCTGAATGATGGTGTATACTTGGTTAATTCGACAAACATCTGTGTCATAAGAGCCTGATAATGTGAGGAGTATCTGGGTGTCGTCTGCATAGTTGGCGTAGGTGACACCCAGATGGTCCAATTTATCAAGCAGGGGCTTTTTAAGACAAGCATTACTTACTGTAAAAGCATTTCTGATGATTGTATCTGCTTAGATTCACATGCTGTGCATAGTCCGACATCCAGTGGTCACTGCAGAGTATTGCATCCTGTTTTTCGAAAGTCGAAAAGGGGACGTCGACATAGGCATGTATGTAATACTATCCGTATAGTGACGTGTAGTGTACCCAAAATCCCTCACGCGTTGATGTCCCTCTGTTTGTATTTGTCTGCCATGAGGGAGGCTTATGACTGACGTGAGTATAGAAAAGAGAGAAAGTAATAAGATGTCTATGTTCATTCCAATCCGAGCGGGGGAGGAAGGGTGGGCGCATGTGAATCTAAGCCGATACAATCATCAGAAATGCTTTTACGGTAAGTAATGCATGTCTTCTGATGTTTGTTAATCTGCTTAGAATCACATGCTGTGCATAGACTAGCGAGCAGTACCCGGAGTTGGAGGTGGGTTGTGAGAAGGAACAGTAGAAAAAAGATGTCTTAGTACTGCTTGTCCCACCTGGGAATCGGATCTAGAATGGGCATCTAGACAATAGTGTTTTGTAAAGGTGTGTACAGAACTCCAGGTTGCCGCCTTGCAAATGGACTCAAGGGGAACATTTGCAATGAATGCTATGGATGCCCCAGTGCCTCGAGTAGAGTGTGTGCTATGCTTGAAGGGTAGTTCTCTCTTAGCAAGAGTGTAACAGAGAGTGATGCACTGGACAATCCATCTAGATATAGTGGATTTGGAAACTGGATCTCCTTCTCTTCCTGCCACCACTGAGACAAAGAACTGATTAGTCTTTCTTAGTGGTCGAGTTCTTTCCATATAAAACATGACCGCCCTGCGCACATCCGGTGTGTGCAGGCTTTTTACTCCCAAGTTTGATGGGTTTTGAAAGAACATTGGTAGTTCTATAGACTGGTTGACATGAAACTTTGAAATGAATTTCAGTGCGAACCTAGGGTGTGTGCGTAGAACCTCCTTATCTTTGTGAACTGTTAAAAAGGGATCTAAGATAAAGAGCGCTTGTAGTTCACTCACTCTCCTAATGGAGGTGATAGCTATTAAGAAAGCAGTCTTAAGAGTGAGATCTTTAAGGGTCGCTTTATGCAATGGCTCGAAGGGGGAGCCCATCAGCCTGGTTAAAACAATGTTCAGGTCCCATTCCGGAGCTGGGTTAGATATAGGATGGTGAATTCTTTTCACTCCCTCCATGAAGGCTTTAATAACTGGAACCTTCCACCATGACACCTTATGTTGAGATGTAGTGTAGGCGGAGAGTGCAGCAAGGTGAACTTTAATAGAATTAAAGACCAACCCTGAGTCCAGTAAGTGAGTCAGGTATAGAACAATATGGGTGGGAGAGCAGTCAACAGGGTTGATGCTCTTTGTGTTATACCAGAGACGAACCGTTTCCACTTACTAGAGTAGCAGTAACGAGTGTTCGGTTTCCTTGCCTCTCTGAGAACGTCCATCCATCTCTGAGGGAGCTGCAAGTGTCCAAATTCTATAACCTCAAGAGACAGGCTGCCAAGTTCAGGGTCTGTGGGCATGGATGCAACGTTTGGCCCCTGTCCTGTGACAACATGTTGTATGGGCAGGGTAGTTTCACTGTAGGAGACAGTGACATCTCCATAAGATGAGCGAAACAGGGTTGGCGGGGCCACATGCGGGCCACCAATATCATGGCAACTGGTTCCTGGTGCATCTTGTGCACTATCTTGTTGAGAAGGGGAGTCGGGGGAA
Source organism: Ambystoma mexicanum (assembly GCF_040938575.1). NCBI lineage: Eukaryota > Metazoa > Chordata > Amphibia > Caudata > Ambystomatidae > Ambystoma > Ambystoma mexicanum. The sequence goes on from NC_090938.1 coordinate 383,426,232, forward strand.
AAGCGTAGACAAATTTCCCTGACCATGTTATCCGTAGACCGTTCCCCTTGGAGCCGTTCTGGGGATATCTGGAGGCATAATCTTGGCATTGGGTGTTCTCCAGAGTTGCGAACAGGTCGACCTCTGGGAAGCCCCATTCTGCGAAAATGTTGGAGACGATGTCTTTGTGTAATCACCATTCGTACTCCGCTGGGCGAGGGAAGTCTGTGCTGATTCCGTCTGCCCGAAGATTGAGCTCCCCTGGTACATGTTGAGACAATAGGAAAATGCTGTGTTTCAGAGCCCACTTCCAGATGTTTTGGGACAGCTTGGACAGTCCTGGAGAGTGAGTGCCCCCTTGCTTGTTCAGGTAGTACATTGCCGTGGTGCTGTCCGTGATGATCAGCACTGTCTTTCCTTGTAGGTGTGTCTGGAAAGCCTTCAGTGCTTTGAAGACCGCCAACAATTCCAGCAGGTTTATGTGCTTGGATGCCGCATTTGGAGTCCAAAGTCTGTGTGCAGTCTGATGGGATAGGTGAGCCCCCCATCCTGTGAGGGATGCGTCTGTGGTTAGAGTGGCGTCCACTGTGCGGGTGGCGAAGGATTTTCCCAATACGAGGTTTTCCCTCGACCACCACCGCAGCGAGAACCAAGGCTTGCGACACAACCACTAGATCGTCCCATTGTCCGCTGGCCTGACACCATTGGCTGTTGAGCCACTCTTGCATAGGGCGCATGCGCAGGCGCGCGTGAGGAACCAAGCAAATACATGACGCCATCATTCCTAGCAGCCGCATGGCTTTGCGTACTGTCACCTCTCGACCGGCTACATATTGAGGGATCTGAAACAACATGTTTTGGACCCTCTCGTTGGAGGGGAAGACGAGGCTGTCCTTTGTTCGAATTAGAGCCCCTAGGAATTGCTTGACTTGGCTGGGGTCTAGGCTGGACTTCTTTTCGTTGATGGAGAAGCCCAGGTGGAACAAGAGGTCTACAGTCTTTTGGGTATTTGAGAAACATGTTTCGTAAGAATCCCCTGTTATGAGCCAGTCGTCGAGGTAAGGATAGACTGGAATGGACGACCTGCGCAGGTGTGCCGCTGCCACTGCCAGTACCTTTGTGAATACCCTTGGCGCTGAGTCTATGCTGAAGGGTAGCACTTTGAACTGATAGTGTTTGCCTTCTATCATGAACCTGAGGTATTTCCTGTGCGCTGGAAACTTTGAAATATGAAAGTATGCATCTTCCATGTCCAGTGTTGCCATGTAATCACCCTGGGAGAGCAGGGGGATTACCTCCTGCAAAGTCACGATATGAAATTTTTGAGGTTTTACACATTTTTCGCTGGGCGCAGATCTAATACGGGCTGCATGGTTAGATCCTTTTTGGGTACAAGGAAGTACACTGAATAAATACCCTCCTTTACCTGTGATAGAGGCACGACCTCTATGGCTCCTTTTTCCGGCAGCAATTCGAATTCCTGAAGAAGGATGGAAAGGTATTCTGGAGATAGACGGCTTCCCCTTGGGGGTTTGAATGTTGGGGACCGACTGAATTTGATGCAGTAACCGTGGGCTATTGTTGACAATACCCAACGGTCTGTGGTAATTCCCTCCCATGCTTGCAGAAAAGATGTCAACCAGCCCCCGACCGGAGATGCATGGGAGGGGCCCTGAACTTTTGGGTCATTTGGTGGTGGTAGCTGGGGAGCCCCTAGGAGTGGGGCCACGGCCTCTTCCCTTGCCACGACGTTGTCCTCTTTGAGCATACTGTCCATTGGTTCCGAGGGGAAGACCAGTTGCTGGCTGAGGTGTATTGTTGCTGATTTTGTCGTTGGCCACGGAAAAAAGCGCCTGTTGCCATAACATCGCTTATTCGGAGGTCTCGTGATTTGGTCCAGGGTTTTTAATGTCTTGTGTTCCTTCTTAGCTGTCTCCAGTGCGTTATCAACCGCCTTACCAAACAAGTTTGAGTCTTCAAGGGGTTTGTTGATGAGGGACGCCTGTGTTTCTGGCTTGAAACCTGAGTTTCTGAGCCAAGCATGTTGCTTAAGAAGTACGCCCTGGACTAGGAACGGCCAGCCGTTTCCGCAGCATCTAAGGTGTTTTTGATGATGCTCTGGTTTACCTGAGTACCTTCTGTCACAGTGGTTAATAAGCGGGTTTGCAAGGGCTCAGGGACTTCTTGAAGGCCTTCGCACAACCGTCCCCATTGGGCATCAGCGTAGCTAGCCAAAAAAGTTGTGTTGTTGGCAATACGTGTGGCAAAAGCTGCCGAGGATATAATCCTCTTCCCTAAGGCATAAAGCTTCTTCCCCTCCTTGTCCGGGGGTGCTTCGCTAGTAGATAGCGGAACCCCCGCCCTTTTCCTCGTGGTAGTTACTACCAGGGAATCAGGTATGGAATGACCCCTAATAGACAAGGGATCAGAAGGTGAGGGGCTAAAAAGCTTCTCAATTCTTGGATTAACACCTCTAACTAATGCAGGTGTAGATAGAGAGGGAACGGGGCATCTCTTGATTGAGGCGAGGAGGGGTATGGCTTGGCTCGCAGGTGGCTTTTCCTTGATTATTTTTTCAGCAAAGTCTACTTCTGGGGTAGTTCCCCCATATCAATTTGAAAATGTGCTGCCGCCTTGCATTAAATGTGGGTTGATCGTCCACAGGTGAAGGATCTCGGACCGGTGTTGTCTGAGGAGAGGGCAGGTCTAAAACATCAGGGTCTGTAGACTCCCCTGGAGACTGCCAGGGCTGTGGTTCAGAAATGTCTGGGTCTTCTTCAAAGTCCCCTACAGGCTCTTGTAAGTCCTCAGTATTTACGATTCTTCTCCTTCCTCAAAATGTGGGTCCTCTTCAGTGAGGTCATGTGTATCTATTTCTTCCTCAAGTGGGTCAAAAAGTCTTGGAATTTAGATCTAGCGTCTTCAGGGATTGGCCTTTCAGGTGGAATGTGTTCAGAAGTGGACACAAACCTATCTAGCCTGTCCATACATGATTCAAATCTTTCTCTAGTCCAGTGGGATAACCCTGAACGGTCTAGTGGCGGAAAGGGTTGCTCCTCCGCCTCTAGGCATCGAGATCTCTCCCATAGCGTGGAGGATATACCCCCGTCGCCCTCTGAGAAACCTTCTCTTGGGCCAGACGATGGGGACGTATCTCTGGGTTTTCCCTTCGACATGGGGGGAGGTTCCAGCGTACCCTCCATAGATTTCGGCATCTCCCTGACTTTCTGAGCGGGTTTCTGCGACTCCTTCACCACCCGTCTCTGCAAGTCCTTGGAGACTATCCTAGCTATGCATTCAATGACTCTTCTCTGTTGAGGGCTGGTCGTGGATAGTTTTTGGCGGTGCTGGAACCTTTCCGTCGACGGACGTCCTCTTCTGAGGCATTTCGACGGATGTTTTGGTGGTAGCACCCTTAGCTGAAGACGGCCCAGTCGCTAGGTGCAGGGAGTGCTGCCGGCCCTTACGGTCGGCGGAGGCTGCCGGTTTCGGCGTCTCCGTTGGCGCTGAGGCCTTCTTCGATTTACTCGACGAATGGCCGTGGGTTGTGTGCTTAGTGACTCTTTCGTGTGCACCAGTGTCGTCGGGGTGTACGCCCCATAACTAGGGCCGGAGCCGAGATTTTCGGGGCCGGGGACAGACGCTGTGGAGTGAGAGCACTCCAATGAGAGGTCAACAACCTCCGTTCCGGAGGTAGCATTATCACTATCCCCTTTGTCACACTCGGCGGCGGCCGCCGCGGGTCAGGAATCGGCCTTTGAAATGCTGTAGGCTGCCCACCTCTTGACCCTGCGTTCCTTCAAAGTTGTTGGACAAAGGAGTTTACAGGCCGTGCACCCAGCCTCGTTGTGGTCGAGGGGTAAGCAACGGTTACACCGCTTATGCTTGTCCTTCCACAGAAATTTGCCGTTACAACGTGCTCAAAATCTAAAAGGAGTCCTCTCCATAGCTGAGGACGTAACCAGTGATAACGACCCAGAAGGAAAGGGGGGAGACAAGGAAAGGCATTCTAAAAGAAGACAGAAATGTCCACCCAACCCCCACTCTCCCTACTGTGTAGGCCGGCGAGGCCGGGCCACGTGTTCGGCAGCACCGATAAGAACGACTCCGTCGAAACCACCACCGTCGAAGATCTTGACTTGGCGGGGAAGTTGGATGGCTGTAGAAAGAGGGATGGAGGTGATATAAGTTAATAATAACTGACAAATCGACCAAGGGTCGAATAAATGGTAAATGGCAATTTCTCTTACGAGCTCCGCATAAGGCGACCAGATTCTGGGCGGAAAAAAACAATCTGAGGGACCTCGATGCATGAGGGATTTTGGGTATACTACACGTCACTATAGGGATAGTATTATAGACACGCCTATGTTGACGTCCCCTTTTCAACTTTCTAAAAACAAGATGCAATACTCCGCAGTGATCACTGGATGTCAGACTATGCACAGCATGTGATTCTAAGCAGAATAACAAACATCAGAAAGATATTATACAAAGTGGGCGATACGCATGATCCCTGTGGGACACCGCATGTGATGGGGATCGGGTCGGCCGCATCTGTGGGTGAGAAAACACGCATAGTTCTGTTAGCGAGGAATGATTGAATCCATGTGACAGCAGAGTTGGAGAAGTGTGCTGCTGATGACAGGTAGTCACATAGAATTTTATGGTCAACCAGATCAAAGGCTGCCGATATGTCTAAGAGAAGAAGGATGGCAACTCTGCCTTTGTCTTTTATTTTGTCGATCTGGCTTTTAAGATCACCAAGGGCAATTTCTGTTCCATGTTGGGGCCTAAAGCCAGATTGCCTGGTTCCTAGTAGTTGGTTAGTCTCCAGATAGTCTTGAATTTGCAGGTATGCAACTCTATCTAAGATTTTCAGTAAAAAAAATGACTGTAGTAATTGGTCTGTAATTAGTGGGAATAGACGGATCTAAGATTTGTTTCTTGAGTAGTGGGAACACCCACAATTGTTTCAGATTGATTGGGACTGATTTACTAGCGAAAGAGGAGTTAATAAGTTTAGTGATAAAAGGAGATACATCTCTAGCTGCATCTTTTATGATCTGAGCTGGGCAAATGTCCCCTTTACAATTTCAAGGTTTCAGAAATGCTATAATTTTTTATACCTCAGGTATGGTTACATTAATGAATTTCAAACCTGAGTTAATGTGTAAGGTCGATGGCAGGATAGAGATGGCGTGATTGCTGGTGGTAAATTGGGTCCGTTTGTCAGCTATTTTAGTCTGGACCCCTGTCATTTTGTTAGAGAGAGCATTTTGAATGCTAGTGCACCAGGGTTTATCCTTGGTGCAGGTATCTGGAGGTGGGTTAGGGTTTTCTAATTCCTTTAAAATGTTAAATAGTTCTTTGGTGCTGGAGCCTGCCTGGTTTATTCTGAGGTTGAAATTTTCTTTTTTAGTGCAGATTATCTCACTTTTTTAAGTGGCTGTGATGTTGGTAAGGTTGACTTTGTTTCCTGTGGAGGGGATCAATTTCCATAGTCTCTCAAGTTTTCTTTTTTCTGAGCGTAGTAATTTGAGTTCAGGAGTGAACCATGAATTCAAATGTGCTCTATGTTTACCTTTACGTAGTTTTAGCGGGGCAATGGTATCCATGGCTTTAGTCATGGAGTCGTTGCAGGTGTCAACCAATAGATTTAGGTCATTAATGGCAGGTAAGAAATTGAGTATTGGGACTACCAGAGGTATTACAGCTTCAGCTGTGATATTTCGTTTGTTCCTGGTCGGACAAGGTGGTGCGATGGTGGGCTTTTTAGGCTCAGGGTTGTTGACATTAATTTCTAAAGACAGGAGATAGTGATCTGTCCACACAAGTGGTGAGGCTTCCTTTAAGGTAATATTACAATTGAGGTCTACTACCCCTTCAAGTATCCTACCTTTCTCATGGGTGGGTAGGGTGCTTATTTGTATGAATCCTTGTTCTGATAATGCATTGGCTAAGGAGGCGGCTGGAAGGTCGTTGGGGTTGTTATAACCACGGTTGAAGTCACCTAGGATAATGTTTTGTGCCATGGATTTAGTATTCTCAGCTAATGATGAAATGTCTTCTTCGAAGGAAGCGGGTGGACCTGGAGGCCTATATATGAGGTGAATAGTGATGGTGTTTTTCGGAGAGGTTTGGAACTTGACTGAAAGGAGTTCACAAGATGTCAATGTAGAGGAATGGCTAATCTCATGTCAAGGGTGGATTTGAAGATGATGGCTATACCCCCCCCTCGGGCGTTGGGTCGGTCAGTTCTCAGGATGGAATAGTTTTCAGGATCTGCTAACGTTACAGATGGTCCAGCTGCGTCATGTAACCATGTTTCTCTCACAGCAAGAAAGTCAAAGTTGTTGGTCAAAATGATATCAGCGATTTCAGTTGCGTGGGCAACAAGTGACCTGACATTTAGTAGTGCTCCTTTTATAGGGCGATTTTGATTATCATTCTTGAGGTGGTTGAGGTTATTGTCGATGTTTGATGCTGGGGTGCTATGTTTGAGGATTTCTTTGTAGATGCCCGGGAGGCAAGGGTCACTTGGAGATCCAGCAAGGTTGGTGCACTTTATTAATGTGGAGACAACGTCTTCATCTATAGGTTAAGCTTCTAGGCAGAGCACAACCAAAGCTGCTTAATTTGGTCTCTATCAGAAAGGTTACTAACAGATCAAATATGTCCTGGGATAAGTGTGCTGCAGGTTAGGGAATCATAAAGTGGAGCACAGACCAGACCTTAGAGAAAAACAAAGATGGGCAAACCCCTGCTAGCTGATCACACGTACATGGAGCACAGGGTTGGGAGAATGAGAGGCGACAGACACTGGCTGCCACTACCCAGAACCAAGGGCTTATCCAAGTTCCATTTTGGATTTGCCTGATTCAAAGATGGCAGATAGCACTTTTAAGCTCTCAGCCATCATGGAGAAAGCAGATTGATTGCATTTTGTCCACAACAAATCCGGGAGCTCTACCTAAATGAACAGGAGGAGGTCTTCAACTGAGTTGGAGGTGGGTGCATGTGACACCAGCTAACACCCATACTCAGGTTAGAGCGAGAAGTGGCCAGCCAGTCATTGCCATTATTGGGCTGTCTGAGTCATTGGGCTACGGTATACAAAGTGTCAGAAACAGGCCAGTAGTGTGGGATTTAGCATGGAAATGAAGAGAGTCAGTATTGTAGCTATAAGATCAGCAGAAGAACAAGAGGGGCAGAAATGGAGATTATCATGCCAAATAGGGAGCACTGTAAAAGAGCCAAGAAACAGGGGATGGCTAAGCCGAAGAGACCACACTGTGAGAGAGTTAAGACCGTTTGCCGAGAATGAAGCAAGAACTCTCTCCATGTCTGGACATGGAAGATAAAAAGATAGAGAATTTTGAAGAGGAGGAGAAAGAGAGCAGTCTACTGGCGACTCTATCCAAGATCCTGATGGTTGCTGAAAAGCCACCAAAGCTGAAAGGAATCTTGTAAGCTTAAGAAACTGAGAGGGACCTGTAGCAGGCTGAACCCCAAGAAGGTCACCTCTGGCTGGAGGGTCGAATTACTGAAGCCTGTAAAGGACTTAGTTATGGGTGGGCAGAAATCCTAAGCATGGTGTATAATTAGGAGAACTGCACAGTCCTGCCCCAGTAAGAGTGGAAGGGTATTTACAGGGTAAGAAACTGAGAGGGACCTGTAGCAGGCTGAACCCCAAGAAGGTCACCTCTGGCTGGAGGGTCGAATTACTGAAGCCTGTAAAGGACTTAGTATGGGTGGGCAGAAATACTAAGCATGGTGTATAATTAGGAGAACTGCACAGTCCTGCCCCAGTAAGAGTGGAAGGGTATTTACAGGGCAAGAGGATGAACATTGCATCGTCTTGTCATGGTAGGAGAGTCACACAGCTGTATATCCTTAAAGATTGCTCATCTTCTGTATCAATTCACAAAGCCAAGTAAAGGAGTGCACCTGGGCACTTTAAAAAAAAAAAACGAGACTGTGAGTTCATTGAAGTATGCTTTTCTGGGAGCAGACCTCCCTAGAACTGTGTTTGGATTAAAATAGCAATTGGACATTAGATTAAGGACATGCAGGTCCTGGTTTATTATGACCCTTACATTTGATTTGATTTCTTCCACTAGCCGGGCATTGTTAACAGGTACATTTTCCTTTTACATTTGTCTGATATTCTCGTGGATACTGTAAGAGTTTCTCACATCTTGCCATGACTATAGGAGTTAGGCTAGCAGAAGCACAAGGATTTAACCAGGGAGACCAGACAATCCTGACGTGAATCCAGAGAACAGTGCAGGGATACTTCTATCACATTGGCCATTGTTCCTCTTCCAACAGTGTGCCAAGTACTGTCAGATGAGCCATGTGAGGGTTGAGTCACCATTTTATTTTACCTCCTTGATCTGGCCAAGTATGCAACTCTCCAATTACTGTACTCCCAACAACCTCAGCATTTTGCTCATATGAAATAAAAAGCTATCATTCTTCACAAAGCATGTGTGAGTGGTCTATGATGGGCATGTATTCTTACGACAGGCATGGAGTGCTAAGTGAGAATGGTGCACGCTTTGCTGCAAACCTATGGCCCTATTGTCACAATGCAGATTCTACTATGGCCTGATATTTTGTTAACATATATGTTTAGCAGTGCCTTGCTCAAGAATAGGGTCTGGTTCTGTCGATAAACCTTGCCGATTCGGATTACTCACCCCTTGGTGGGAGTCTGGGCTATACCAAGGGCTTCTTGCTAGGAAGTGGAAAGGGGCTAAACTGAATAACTAAATTAATGTGCTTAAAGTGTGCACTGCTTTCACCCCAGCAGACCATGATCCCTCCAGGGCAGGGCAGATTGATATTGCAGTGGGGGTGTGTGGGAGATGCCCAGAAATTAATGAATACATATGGAAAGTAAATTCCCTCCCTCCACATGAAAGATTGATGATAGGACTGGTCTCTGGACTGCTCTCTATTCCAGAGAAATCTCAATGCCTCTCAGAAGGGTTCAGGAACCCAAAGGTCTGGGCTGGGTTGAACACAGAATGTAGCTATCCTGTGGGAGGTATGTCTAGATTTTTCACAGATAAGAAGGGTCATCGCTCACCGTGGTTACAAGCCTCTGCCGGTCTTCATCCTTCCCAATGTGGCAGACAACTCCTGACACACTGAGTTTCTCGGAGGCCAACTCTTCCACTGCCCGGTCCACATTAACTTTGTTACGGCTGCTCACCACAACGTGTGCACCCTCCTGTGCCAGCCGCCGTGCGACCTCCAGTCCAATCCTGGAAGAGATCAAACAAGTGGCACAAGATTAAACGTGTATTGGGGGATGAGGGTCCACACTTACCTTCACATTTTTTAAATTTGGAGACTGATGCTGGACCAACCTGCATCCCTCTGGGCCTCATTCACTCATTTGTTCTTTTGTAACCATTTATCCAGACACCCTCCTAAGAAACTGCCCCTATTATCTAATTTTAATGTTCCTACATGAAAGATAATGGATGTTGGACAAAAAGTGAATGAATAGACAACATTAAAAGAACAGAGCCTTCCCATAGTATTGCTAATCACATATATCCTGGAAACCCTGAGGAACGGAAGGAAAGCAATAGACCGGAGGTTTTGACTTGCAGCGATCTGTTCAACCTTCCATGCCATAGTTTTAAGCGCATCAGCATCATTGCAAAAGAGTACCAGCTATAAGCAAATCAGATTGGTGCTGCCACCAATAGGAGCAGTCTGGCTTAAATTGCTAGACTACGCCAACTCTGCATGCACAACCTCCCCAGACATTTTTCAGCCTTGTTGGGTCTCATCAGTGGAGTGCAGTTGGGTTGCCTTACCTACTGCACTGTGAGCAAGGGCCCCATGCCTGGGTATACTTTCTCACAAAGGTAGGCAAAGTGGCACAGTATCCCTTTGACCAAACCCAGAGTTAATCTTCTGATAGCATGCCATATGCATACCCTGCCTGGGAGATGTCCTCTGCTCATGTCCCAGATGAAGTACACATGTCCAGAGTACCAAGTGTGCATGACCTGTAGTCATGACCTCTAACTGCTGTGACAGGGCCAGGAAGTGTGGAAATGCTACTGACACAGTGCTGGCATCCAAAGACTCACCAGAATAGAATGTCCATCCAAAATAATGTTTATATTATTCAGTAAAACAAACTATTAAGGGTCAATATAAGCATTACAAAGGCACCATTGTATAAGCTAATATTCTTATCCTTTGAAGGAAGATACTCATTCAAAAGTCATTGAACTGATTAGCACCAGTAGAAATCACAAGTAAAACACCTCTGATGGAAGCAATAATGAAAATAAAGAAATTACTCATCCTTAGATATACCTTTGCAAATTTGTATTCAGCAGAGGTTGCTGTACCCCACAGGACAAATATCCACATTATCCAAATCATATTATCCAAATAACAGCAGAACATATGGACTGCCAACCGAATGACAGCAGGCATGAAGCAGGTTTTCAAACTGATCAGCCCCAGAGGCTTTTTTCGAAATCGGGCGATATTTGAGTGAATAGTCACTTGTAAAGTTCAAAGAATTGATGCAGTTTAAGTCCATGCACATTCATCATCACAAAAGCAGTAAGAAACACTTTGTAGCGTGGCCAGGCTGCACATCAATCAGTCCTTGATTAATAGATTACAATATGTTTTCCAATTTCTCAAGACGAGTTTCTTCACTTGCATTAAACATCTGTTTAACCATGCTCACTGGTGACATGTCAGGTATGTGTAATTCAAAATGTCATTGAGTAGGACTGTAAGTCATATTAAGGTCCACTCCAAGTTTTAACCAACGTTTGCACATCCAATGTCTTGGCTTTTGTGTAGGCCTGGTATAGGCATTTCCAAGCACTGTCATAATTTTAGGACCTGACCGTAAAATAGCAACATATGGAAATGGTGAGAGTATCTGAGCATTCTATGCCAGTGCCTTGATAATGTCATATCTAATACCTATGCACAAGCCAAAACAGTTGGCCTTTTCAGTGCTTGTTTTTAACTGGACTACATTGCAGTGAACAGATGTGATGTCACACATATTGCTTATAAATCCAGTGGCTGAAGGTACACCTCATTAAGATATTTATATTACCCCAGGAGCTCTTTTATAGTTGAAATTAAGCTATTGACTCTTAGAAGACTGCTTCCAGGTAACACTCACAGGGCCTTTACAGCACACAGCTTGATGTTACTTTTTGATGTAGCTAGATCAATGATATTCCAGGAGGTTGAGATTTTGGACGGAAGAGACAATGTTACGAGCACCTGGTATCCACGGGGACACCCGTATGCCCTGGTTGCCGGATTCCACCCAGATGTGCCCAGTTCGGGATGATGTCTTGGCAGGTGGGCCTAAAACACAGGAGGACTGGACATAGATCCAGATTTCGTTTCCTCCCCAACAGCCCCTTGGACTCGACCTGATGGCCCCCTCCTCACCTTGTTATGATGTCTGGCGTGCTCTCCGTCCTGCTTTCTGCGCAGGGGCGCATAGTTTTCTGCGCGTTGAAGTGACCAAGTTAACTTCACTGGTGCCAACGCAGTAGGTTCAGCGCGAAGTGCGGCGCGCTAATGTCTTTTTGGGATAACCTGTATTCTTTATTCCTTTTCAGGTCGCGGTGGTCTTTCTAGGTGTGCGAAGATTTCCGGAGCGGAACCAGCCAAGAAATGCCCAGCCAGGTGAGGAGGTTATGGTTACTGCTGTGATTGCCGTGAGTAATCTGTTTAACGTTGTCCCTTTTTCTCTCTTCCTCCAGGTGCTTCGTTCTGGTGCTTGCGTGATGTCCTGAAGATGCTGCCAACGGGATGGGAGACCGCGAGCAGCCGGGATCGAAGGATGGAAAGCTGCAGGTAAGCAGGGACTGCTAATGATGTTCTTTTGTCTCCTCTGCAAGTCCGCTATTCCAGGAACGCCGGGTGCTGGTCACTGAACACGATGATCGTCACGCTGCTGGCTGCAGAATAACACGAAGCACGTTCTGTAGCTTGTGTGTGGTTTATATAGCCTACCCCTGTAAAGTAGTCAAGGTAAAGTAGTCCGGGCTACCACACCCTAAAACACTGCACAGTCTGGTTCTTAGGTGCTAGACTGTGTGGGTGCCTCCATGTTGGCTGCAGGCTTACACACAAAAAGTAGTCCCCTCAAGTCCCATTCCAAATATGGGCCTGGTGCAAAGGCGCCAGGACTGACTCCAGGAGAGTCCCTGATAATAATGTAAGGCCCTTGGGGCCCAGAATGAACCCAGAGTCCTAACCCTACCTGGCATGTGACCATGCCAGTGGGGTTCTGGGTCACGGGTCGCGGCAGACAGGTCATAGGGATTAGCATGGCCATGGGTTGTCATCGGGTGAGTAAAAAGCCAAACGATGCCCGCAAACTGTGTACTGTGGTGAATCAGAAGAAGGACACAAACTCATTGTGGGCATTGTAGTCAATGTTTTATTAAAACAAATAATACTTATCTTCCCCTATCACTGTGAGTGTTCCTGCCTAATTTAATAACTAAGATGCTCATACGCCAGCCATGTTTGTCCACACAAAATAAGTCATCTATCCTCACTGACCCTAATACTAGGCAAAAATAACTTAAATCAGAAGAATGACCCCCTTCTCCTGAGGTACTCTTAGTACCAGATTTTATATATGTGAATACAAAAAATGTCTCTCAAAAAGGGTTCTGAGATCCATCTTCTGCATACTCCTAGTACCGACTTTTCAATAGATGAATTCTGAATAGTCTCTTGTGATTCTTCTAATGAAACTCTTTATTTCCTTAATGGGATTACTTAGCTTTCTTTCTTCCCATCTTATTCCTCCAAGGATTTTCTTATTATTCCTCATTTCTTATTTGGGATTCTCAACATGGACTTTTTTTTTCAACAAGACTTTTTATTTGCATTTTGTAAGTCAAACACGCTTCTAACAATATTCCTGTCATAATGCAAGGCGAACAACGAAAAAGTCTCAACATAAATAACATGACCTCCAATGAGGTAAAGGGATTTGGGGATGGGGGGGAAATATTCGGGGGAGACAAGGGGGAGGGAGAGCTGCAGTCTTGGGTTCACGCTACAGGGGACTGATTCCAGAGGTGGCCGTGGGTTAGGCGGCTGCAAACGAGGACTGAGGGGTCTAGTGCTCCTCCGCCAACCAGTGGAGGGACGGTGGCTGTCTGGCTATCTCAGGAAACCTCTACACGTAGTATCGGAAGGGGGCCAAGATCCTATAAAACTTTGCCTTGTTACCAAAGAGGAGGGCAGTGATCTTTTCGGCTTCCGCAATGTCCCAAAACGTTGCCCACCACAAGGAGGTCGCTGGGCCTTCCAGGAGCTTCCATAGCCTGGCAATCAAAATTCTGGCTGCTGTCAGTAGGTGCGTGCAAATGTCCACCAGCCTCCCCGACATTGGGAACTGTCCCTCTACCGTGTCACCCAACAAGACCATGCTTGGGTCCAAGGGAATTGTTACGCCAGTAATTGACTTGATCTGTTCCAAGACTTCCCTGCAAAACCAGGCCGCTTTCGGACACGTCCAGAGGAAATGAAACAGGGTTCCAGTGTCTGTGCAGCCTCTCCAGCAGTGCAGTGGCATGGCGGGGTTGCATTTGTGCAGGAATTCCAGCATAAGGTACCACCTGCAGCAGACCTTTATGGCTCCTTCCTATTGGTGACACATTTAGAAGCCTTGTGTGGTTCTCGTCCAGATTCGATTCCAGCTTGCCACATCGAGTTCGCTGCCTATGTCTCTCTCCCATTGCTCCATGTAAGGTTCCTTCAAGTCAGGGGGAGCGCTGTCTAATAGCTTGTACAGGGTTGAAATGTTACCCCTAGGCGGAGTCGTGGTAAGTGTGCGTTCCAGCGCTGTTAGCTCTCTATTCCCGTGTTTTCTAATCAGGTCCAGTGTCATCCATTGCCAGAGCTGGGCGTAGTGAAATCTTTCACATTCCGGGATCTGAAATTTCTCTTTGCAGCCCTCGAAGGTGAGTAGGTTGCTCGCCGTATAGAAGTCCACGATGCATTTCAGGTCACCTGCCTTCCATCTTAAAAATTCGTTCTGCTCCAGGCCAGGGGGGAAGTCAGGGTTCTCCCAGATCGGGGTGAGTGGGCCCACCGTGCAGTTTCATTTCATGGCCGCTTGCACCCAACTGTGCACCGTATTCCTAGTTGACCTGAGGGGCCCCGAAGATGTGGGGTTCCTGGGCCAGTCGATGTGTGGGAGGGACACCAGTGGGAAGCTGCTCCAATCCTCCTCCAGTTTCAGCCAGCGGGGTTTATTAACACCCGCCTGCCACATGAAAGCTGTCGAGAGCTGGGCTCCTAGACAGTACCTATCCACCTCCGGAACCCCCAACCCCCGGAACCAGGGTTTCTAGGTAGAACCCGTCTGGCTGTCCATGGTTTCTTAGCCCCCCAGACAAACTTAAATGCTGGCCTGCAATTTCTGTCTATCTTTCTTGTGAATTGTTACTGGAAGTGTCAGGCAGTGGAACAGCAGTCTCGGGGCTAAATTCATTTTCAGTGCCGCAATTCTTCCCATCCATGATATCTCTTGGTCTTGCCAACTGTGGGATGTATTTACCCATGCATCCGAGCCCTACCTCAAAACTGTGCAGTACTGACATGAAAACATCATGATGGCCAGAGCTTCCCAGAAAATGCACAGGGAAATGCAGGAAGAATAGGCTGCCACCCATTTTTGCCGATGTTATGGGCACAGAAGGACACTGCCTAAAACCACCATTGGACTACCCGCACAGTAGTCTGAAACCATTGGGAATGGCAATGCTGATTGCCAAATGAAACCCATAACTGTGGGGAATTCATTTGTTAAATCCCAAAAATGGGTGCAGTACCAGTACTCACCACTATCCAAAAGCCGGCGTTTTAAAACAACACCAGATTTTACTTTTTGTAGAAAACTGAATAAATGAACCCAAAACATGCCAAAGAAAGACTTACTGAGAGGTGGATACAATGTAAAGTGATATTCTGAAGTGACTTGAAGGTTTATAACAAGACTGGCTGAGCTGTGGAGTGCAGCAGTTTAAGTTGCACTGGATTTAAAGACACTAAAATCGAAAATGTTTAGATGAAATGAGTGACCTATGTTTGGTGTCACATGCCTTTGTAATTGTTTAAATGTCATAGTTTTAAACTTAGAATCAGCATTCTAGCTGCATATGTAAAAATGTTTAGTTTTATTTGAATGCAGGAACTGGGGAACAAAAAGTGACATTTTATCTGAAACCTGGCTTAAGGAACTGAATTCTGCCTGGCAACTACCCCCATCAGAAGGGAAACTTGAGTCACAGCTGTGTTCCCAGGCCATCTGCCCTTTTGCTGCTCACACAAAGGATATGCCATCTATCTGATAATTGAATTACCTGCTCTGCAGGAAAGTGAACAAAGCCCTGTCCTGGCTCAGGCAAAGGTTTTATTGGCAGGAGTCGTAAATGGTCGTAAAAAGTGGCTTCCTCCTGAGGAAAGGGGAGGAGCACTGCCTGTGAGAGCAAGCTGGCTTGGCAGAACTGGATTGCTGAGAGGAAACCACACCCCTTTGGAGCCAGAACATAACTCTAAAAAGATGAATAACTCATAGAGCGGACATGTGAAAATTTTATAAATGATACCATAATTCTTGTGATTTTTCTGCCCACATTTTAAGAGGTTTTTCGACCCGGTGGCGTGTTCAGGGGGGTGTCAGCGGAAAAGTGGATATAACTCTAAATGTATGCATGTTAAAAATCTGAAACTTCATCAGTTAATGTCCCTACTCCCTGCGCACATGTATGTAAAGTTGGGTCAATGTCAGAAATTGCAAAATCAGTTAAAAAGTGAAATATGTGCCATTTCTGAATGCAAGCTCCCAGGAAGAGCAGAGTTTGAACAGGGGATACCTCCTGTAATGCATGATGGGTGCATATGATTTTAAAACAATATGTACCTCTGCAAATATGTATTTGTTTCAAATCTAGATTTGTGTGTAAGTTGACAGGAGGAGTGGACTTTCTGCAGGCTGTAAAATGACATCACTCTGACTCACAGTTCATTCCCCAATCAAATGATAAATGGAAGTTTGACCAATTAGAAGCTGAGAGAGAGGTAGGGTCAGTGATGCTAGAACACACCCACATTCTAAACACATAAAAGCAGACAGACAGGACAGATAGGGACCTTCAAATTCCATCTGCAGCGGGACGCTCTGCCGGAAAAATCCATACTTTACCTCCATCAAACCTCCAGAAAGCCAAACTAGAGACTTCAATCTATCCAGAACTAAGAGACCAGACCAGAGGGAGAAAGCAGTGCTGTACCCAGAGAGAAAGCAGTGCTGTGCCCAGAGAGAGACCCGAGCCCAGTCCAAAACCCTGACCAGATCCATGGCGAGGCCCATTTCACTCAAGAATATAGTGTGAGTACCCAGCTGAACTGTGTAGAACCAATCTCTTAGTTTAAATTCATCTAATTCAACCTATTTTAATCTAAGTAGAACTGTCTCCTAACTGTCACCTGTCATTTGCAAAGCTGTCACTTGTCATTTCGTAGTTGCAAGTTGCACGTGTCTTTTTGAACTTTAAAATTTCAAATCTGAAAAACGACCTTTATTTAATCGCTCATATCTCCGCAACCGTTTGTGCTAGAGACTTGCAGTAACTTTCATTTGGAAGATGAGATCCTAGGCTTTCCTAGGACCCCGAAACGATAGAGATAGTCCTTGTGGTTCTCCTGTAATAGCGCTCGGCGCATCCGCGAATTTTACCGCGATTTGCAAATTTCTTCACATGTAAAAACTGCTGCTGCTTGCCTTCCATTTGCCAGAAATTCGTTTAACCTGCTAACTATCCCTGCATCATTGCTAGTGTGAGCTGAGCTAATATTAACTAGATACCACTCACCCTGAACCTCTGACAGGGAATTAAAAGCATTTTTAGCATATTTTTAATCCATTGCCAGCACATATCTAAGCAATTTGGGCCTGTGTTTTCAAACTTATGTAGTCTAAACTTGCTGGATTGAACTGAATTACCGTTGATTGCATTTCTGAGAACTGTGTGCTTCCTTCCATTTCCTTGCCTTGCATCAAGGGGGGGAGGGGATTGCCAGAGAAAAGTGATTACATTGTTTTGTTGAAATCATATTGAGTATTTCTATACTGCATTTCATTCATTCAACCTTGCATCCATTTGAACTCTATAAAGCAATTTGTGCCATCTTCTTCTTTTGTTCCTATTCACTTGTGTGCTATCTTATCCATTTCATCTCAACTCCTTAGTAATTATAAAGAAGTGTGCTAGTGCCAGATTCTCTGTTGTTAATCTGTATCATATCAGATTAAGTGTGATATTCAATTATTAATTTATTATAAAGTGTCATATATGTATCTATTGTTTAAATTATCAAATAAACCTTTTAAACTTGCAAAACAGAACTACTTCTTGGCTCAGTGGGGTCAGGGGGATTCCAAGAGAGGGGTGTTATATAGGGGTAGTCATCCAGAACGCATGAACTGGACATAAAGATATATCAATAAGGGTTTTCATTCAGTATTATAGACTAGGCGTTGACTTAGCTGTAGTGTTGAATTGAATCCTCTTACACAACGGGACATGTCCAACTGTAGGTCTTTGAGCAGGGGCGGGAAGTTAAGCTTGTAAGCGCGGCCTGCGAGCCTCGAGAGTTGAATGCCCAGGTAGCTAAAGTGGGATCTAGCCCATGGGATCGGGAAGCTGGCCGCCAAGGCCTCCACCGCCGCTGTAGAGATGCTGATGCCCATACCCATGGACTTTCTGAGGTTGATGGAGAACTGCAAGGCCGCTCTGAAGCTATTCAACTCCACCCAGAAGGCTGTGAACGACGTTTCCGGGTGTGTTAATGTGAGCAGCACATCATCCGCGTACATAGCTGCCTTGTAGGTTTCATTTCTGAACCTAAAGCCCTGGATCAGCGGGTTCTGGTGAATTCTAGCTGCAAATGGTTCCATGGACATCGCAAAAATAAGCAGGGACAGGGGACAGCCCTGCCGCGTGCCTGTAGTGATCTCGATCTTGGGAGATTTGGTGCCATTTACTCTTAAGGTTGTGGTGGGGTGTTGGTAGTTCGCCGTAGTCCATGTCCAGAATCTAGGTCCCACCCCAAAATGTTCCAGTGTCTTACCCATCTAGCCTCAGTCGAGCATATCAAAAGCTTTGTGCACATCGAGCGACAGTACCGCCAGTCCCTCTCCCATTGTGTTGGCAGACTCAATGATGTTCAGGGCACGCCTGGTGTTGTATGAAGTATTGCAGCCGGGGATGAATTCAGTTTGATCCGGATGAACAAGATCCAGGAGGATTCCGGCAAGTGTGCGTGCTAGAAGCTTCAAGAAGATTTCGGAGTCCACATTCATCAGTGCAGTGGGGCGATACTATGAACAGAGCTCTCGGTTCCCCTTTGGTTTCAGAATCAGGACGGTGACCGATTCCTCCATGGAGGGGGTGACGCAACCCGTTTCCAGAAAGCTATTGAAAAGGGAAGCCATTTGGGGTGCCAGGATGTGGGTATATTTCTTGTAAAATGGTGCGGACAAGCCATCAGGCCCTGGGGCTGTACTCTTCATTGAGCGGATGACCTCGGTCACCTCCTCGGGGGAGATGGGGAGTTCCAAGGAATCCGCCTGCGGGTATCGGGCCGGTCTGGGTGCAGCTTGCAAATAGAGGATTTGTGACTCTTCCTCCGTGCGAGTCCCCGACATCACACCCCTGTGGTGTTCGGTCATGATGTCCAGCTTTTCAGATTCTATGCAGCAGGGCTTCCCATTGTGGTCTTGAAGGACTAGGATCTTGTTCCTCGTGTGTACTTTCTTGAGTTTGTGCACCAGCAGACGATTGGCCTTGTTACTCTTCAGATAATAATACTGCTACGTATACGGTAGAGCGTGGGTCGTTCGGTCTGCCAGGTGCATCTCGAGGGCTACTTTGGCTTTGCGGAGATCCATCCGAGCCCTCGCCGACTGGCGCCTTTTATAACTTGCGTCCTTGCTCGCTACCTCAGCCTCTAGTTCCGCAAGTTTGAGTTGATGCCTATGCTTATGCGCTGCTGTGCAGTCCATGGCTATACCCCGGATCACCGCCTTCATTGCATCCCATACCACTGCCTCTGAGGATCCCTTGCCTGCATTTTCTGCGAAGTAGTTGACAAGGGCTTCCGACAGCTCTCAGCTGGCTGCCAGGTCTGAGAGGATGTAGTCTTGAAGCTTCCAGGACCTCTGCGGCAGAGCTGGTAGGCCTTCTGTCTGCAGCCACGCTATCACAGGAGCGTGATCTGAGATGATCCGCAGACCGATTTGGATGTCAGCGATGCAGGGGAAGATATCGCTTGAGACCAGCAAGAGATCTATCCTTGAGAAGCCTCTGTGGACATGTGAGAAATGGGTGTAGTCCTGGGCCTTATCATTTGCCAGCCTCCATGAGTCGATCGGTTCGGTCCGCCTCAAAAATTCCACAAACCCCAGTGCTTTTGAAAAGTCCGGTTTGGAGGGTGGGAGAGTTTTGTCAGTGTTGGGGTCTGGGACGAGGTTGAAGTCCCCCCCGATCAGTAGCCTGCATTCGGTAAAAGTAGATACAGTTGGGAGGATCCTGCGTAAAAATCGGTCCTGAACTTCATTCGGGCAGTATATAGCTGCTATAGTGATTGGGAGCTCAACCAGGAGTCCTTTGAGCAGTAAGAACCTGCCCCCCGGGTCACGCTTGTCTGTGACCTGTGATAGAGCTACCGAGTGGCTGAGGAGGATCGCCACCCGTCCCCTCTTCTGCCCTGAGGATGCAAAGAATCTCTTAGGAAAACATTGGTACTTAATGTGAGTCTCGTCCGGGCGCAATAGATGGGTTTCTTGGAGGCATACAATGTCCGCTTTGAGTTGGGCTAGGCGGTGTTCCACAGATTTGCGCGTCCTGGGAGAGTTCATGCCCTGGATGTTCCAAGTCATCATGTTAAGGTCCTTAGTGGGAGTCAACATCCGGGCGCGTTCTGAATGCGGGCTCCATGTGCTGTTCTCTGCCGGGTCTTACCCCTCCACCCAATTGTATGCCGGTTAGATTGGTCT
The DNA here is from genome assembly GCF_040938575.1 of Ambystoma mexicanum. Classification (NCBI taxonomy): domain Eukaryota; kingdom Metazoa; phylum Chordata; class Amphibia; order Caudata; family Ambystomatidae; genus Ambystoma; species Ambystoma mexicanum. The sequence goes on from NC_090938.1 coordinate 383,446,318, forward strand.
CAGTGTAGATAGCTTAAGTCCCTCCCCAGTTAAATCCCTACTCCCCCCCATAAAAAACAAAACTCGGTCATCTCGACCAGCCTATGACCAACGGGGCCTCCGCTGGGCCAATGCTGCCAACTGATGTAGAGGCCGACGGACCTTTGCTGTCAACAGGTGAAATTTGAGTGCCAGCCCAGGGTGTGCGCCACGCGATTGGGGAAAGTGGCAGCCGGCGAGTGCCCTAGTCAGGGAGTTAAGCTTTCGGAGACTAGGCATCTCAAAGTGCCTCCGCACTAACCATCATTGCCAGTCTTCTTGCTCTTGAGTGAGGGGCCCCTAATCCTTCGCTTTCTTCTTTCCACCCGGTACCAGGAATGATGAGAGTCCTGTGGCTCCTCCAGCTCGGAGAGCCGGCCCGCCTCGGATGCCCCTTCTCCCCCAGCCAGACCCAGCAGCTTCTCCGCTTCATGTAGGGAGCGTATATGGCGGAGGATGCCATCCCAGGGGAAGGTTAGGGATGTGGGGTAGCCCCAGCGGTATGAGATGCCCCTCTCCCTAAGCCACATTGTGACCGGTCTCAAGGCTTTCCTTTTAATGAGAGTGGTTGCTACGAGGTCCTGATATAAGGAGATATAAGCATCCCTGAAGAGTATGCAGGGGGAGCTTCTTACTTCCTGCATGATTTCTTCCTTGACTTTGAAGTAGTGCAGCCTTGCAAGGATATCCGGTGGAATGGGGGCATTAGAGCATGCTCTGGTTCTGTGGACCCTGTCAAGGACCAGGGGAGAATCGTCCGGTAGGGTCAGGATGAAGTGGAACAGTCCGGGATGGAGGATGGGATCCACCTCAGGCAGATGTTATTGCGGCGGGAGCGATTTTACATGTCCTCCTGCTTCAGTTTGAGTGCCTCGCATCTGGCTTCCAATGCAGTAAGTCTGTCCGCACCCTTCTCGATCTCATAGCTATGCTCGCAGGTAGTATTCTCTACTTCCGATGTCCTTGCCTCTAGCTCCCCGACTGTTGTGTCCAAGATTGTGATTTTACTCTTAACCTCTTCAGTGCCCCTCTGAAATTCTTTAGTGAGCACCGATAGGAGGTCCTGGAGGTCTGATTTCGTGACCCCCTGAGTTCTGGCCTCACGATTCGGGTACATGCCGGCCTTTTCTGTGTTCCCTTCCACAAACTCCAGGCGATCACCCCTTCTGGGCCTCTCTGATGCAGGCGTCGACAGCAATGCTGCAATGTCCGTTTGTTTTGATGCTTTCTGGGCCATCATGTATGGAGCCCGCTTTCGATGGCGGGGTCGAGGTATCCTGGGCTGTTCGGGGCCGAGGGCGCTGCACCTTGCCCCACACTCCGACTGGATATTTGGATGAGCTGAAGCCAGGCATGTAAACAGAGATGTGGCTGCGCCACAGTTGGGACCCAAGCAGTCAGGATACCCTGCTGCTGGGGCACACTGCTCTAGGTGGCTTTAAGGTCTCTAAGCACTGCGGGCACCGGTCTCGATGGTTGGGATGTTCTCCACTCTGCAGCGCGGCAACAAGCGATTCAACCCACAACAACTGGGCCAGTTCCAGGAGGTGAGAGTCGTGCTGCAAGGGCTAGGCCCCTGCAGGGGCTCCCCAGAGATTGCTGCACACTTAACTGGCATGCAGAGCCCCTACCGGTGTGGTTGTTGCTGCCTCAGATGCTGCGTGTGCTGTGGCTACAGGCGCCCAGGGTGTGGTGTCGGGTGATTAGGCAGTATGAAGCTTCATCAGGTCCCTGGTCCCTGGAGCCCATCCCCCGTGTCACAGGCTCAGGCCGGAGGCTTCATGCCTCAGGTTGCTCACAAATTGCTGCCCAGGAGGGGGGAAACCAAGGGGCCCCCACCAGCCAATCTTCACTGCTGCTGGGTTAAAACAACTGGACTAGCTCAGTGAGTTCCCATCCAGGGGAGGGTGAGTCTAGCCCCCAACGGGAGGAACAGCGGGGGACCCCTCACCTCCGGCAGCCGCTCACATGTGATTTCTCAGCGGGCGTTGAAAGTTCAGGCGATCGGGAGGAATGAGCACCACCCCAGCTCCATCGCTCGTCTGGGGGCTCGTGTCAGGGGAGCCCGCCTCCTCAAGCCCCCAGCTTGGTGGCACAGTCCACCAGGGATCTCCCCAGCGCTCCAGCAGGACACCGGTGGAGCAGATCCGGAGGGTGCTCCGTCTCCCAAGACGACCAACTGCCTCCACCTCCCTCCTCCTAAGCGGCGGGCTTTCCACTTACGCGGGAAGGAGAACAGGGCTGTTACCGGCGAGTCCTTAGTACGGCCACCCCCAACAGTAGGACCGCAGAGGGTGGGGGCCCACCGACAGAAGGTGCTTTGCTGGCCACCCCAGCAGGGCTTGGTGCTGATCCACTCCTTGGCTGCCGCCGGCCACTAGCGCGTCCCATGCGCTGGCCTCACCTCCAGTGCTGGTGCGCCATGCTTGGTGTGAAACACTCGTTCCATGATACAGGGGAGACACTACCCTACGGTGCTGTAATCGCCTAGTGACGTGGGCTCTGCCAGACCAGGTCCGGCCCGGGAATCCTTCTGCGCCCCACGGGGAAAAGCCGAATCACAGGCTGCAGCAGCCGTCAATGCTCTCGGCCCCGGGGTGGTCCGCCATCTTGTCACCTGCTCCCCCGATGCTCCACCTCACCGCCCAGACCTGGGAAGCAGCCCGAGCCTGGTTGCTCAGAGGTCCAGAAAACTGCCAGATTATGAAGCAAAGCCCCTGCTGCTGAATACGCCGTCAGTAGATCTCCTATGGCAAATATTTTGGCGCATGGCAACAGCCGGGAGCTCTTACAGAGCCGCTCTGACCGCCATGGCTCCAAGCCACGCCCCTCAACATGGACTTTTACAGTCTCTTGATATACTTTATTTAAGTCGTGATTGAATTGCCAATTTTTTCTAGACTTTTGCTCATACCTTGTTTCCTCTTTAAACTTTTTTTAAAACATTTTTTATTTTGAATAACGATTGAACTTACGGACTTTGCATCATTAAGTACATAGCATCACAATATAAGTTTCCTCTTTAAACTTATTTTGACTGAGTACAGGATGTCGAGTTAACTTTCCCCTATCCCAGGGTAGCTGTATCACTTCTAATTCTCCTTCAGTATTTAATCATTGAAAAGTTCATTTCATAAGATTATTGCTCTTGGGTTCCCTTTTTCTCCAACCCAACTCTTTTCCAGATTTGGTAGTGGGACCAGTTAACTGATTGTTATTATGATCATTTGGGGTCTCTCCAGGCCTTTTCCATTCTACCGGTTACTTATTTATTTTCATTTATTCCGAAACAAAATATACAAACAAAGCACATCAGTACAAACAAATCATCAAAAAAACAACCACATATCCAAATTAATAACCAAACTATGTACATTAGAATAAATACAGTCTAAACCCCAGCCCCCTCCCAACTACTCCCCCCTACCCCCTCCCATAGGCACATAACCTCCTATATATAGTTTTCTCCATATCTACCAACTTGTGCATTTCATCAATCCAAACATCAATTTTCGGAGAAACAGCAGATTTCCAACCAGTTAGTATCAATTTCTTCCCTATAACCACACCGGCAAAAAGCCATTTCTTTTGACAAGTAGTTAGTTTGTCAAGTAATTCATAACCTCCCATTATCAAAGCCTTAAAAAATCTAAATCAATTTTCACATCCAGTACCTTCTCGCAAATCAAACCAAATTCCAAGCAAAAACCACTCTCGCACAATCCCACATAATATGTTCCAGAGTCTCAACCTGATGCAGACAGCCCTAGCAATCTCTAGTATCGGAAAGTCCTCTCTTATACAGCCGCTCAGGGGTCCAGTAAACCCTGTTTAAAATTTGTATCTGTCTAGACCTTTCACCCAGTTTCACATTCTGACATATACTTGACCAAAGTGCTGGTGCAATATCACAACCTATTCTCCGACCCCATTCGTCTCTCAGCACAATATTATCGTTGTTTTCAGCAACAATCTGTCGATTAAAATTCTGTTGGCCAAACCTCCTTCCCCCTTTTTTCATTTAGTAGTGAAAAATTCCAGATTCATCCGACCGTTCACCTCCAATTCACCAGTTGCTCTCCTAAACTTCCTGTAATCCATGTTCATGAAGCCAATAATATTCCACTTTTCATTAACTTCCGTGGCCGTCAACCACTTTCCATCTACGAACAGATCTGCAATCCACATGACTCCCCCCCCCCCCCAAAGAACCACTTAGGTCAGAAAATGGATTTCCCATCCACCTTGATTCAAGCATTTACCCATATCAAGGCCCCCGGATCCTTGAGAGCATCAACTTTCAGAAGTTCAGAGTTTCCTCTGGGAACTTCGCAAAAATTCCATTGTGAGATTCTTAGATTCTTCACACAACCATGTCTCGTCTTGGTTGACAGTAAAGCCCATGGTGTCAAAGGTCCATTAGAACCAGCATCAGCAATAGCCCAGTCACCTGGATTGTGGTTAAGAAATGGGAAAAAAACTTGTGCCATAAATACCAGGTGATAGGCCCGGAAACTAGGGACTCCCAGTCCACCCTTCTCCAGAGGCAACTGTAATTTCCAAATCTTCAATATCTGTGGTTTATGGTCCCAGATGAAATCTTGCACAAGCCTATCTAGTTCCTTCCAATATTGTGAGTTGATACTAAGTGGAATCACACCCAGGTGTTGGCCATATACCTAAATAGCGTATTCTGTAGGCACACCATCTAAACCCCAATGAAGTTATATTCTGTTTACTGCATGTGACATCAATGGCATCACCTCAGACTTCATCCAGTTAACTTTATAACCGGATGATCGATGAAATTGTGACAGAATTTCCATGAGCACAAGTAATGATCCATCCAAGTCCCTCAATATCAAAAGCAGGTCATCTGCCTAGAGCCACAATCTCTGCTATAAACCCCAGCAACTCACTCCGTACAATCTGCTTTCTTGTCTGAGTGCTATAGCCAAGGGCTCAATAGCAATGATGAATAGTACAGGGGACAATGGGCATCCTTGCCTAGTATCCCTCCTCAGTACAAAAGCGTCGGACCGCAATCCATTAGTATTTATATCCGCTGTTGAGCAGGAGTATAATAATTGTATCCATGGTACAAATTTCTCACCAAACCCCATCTTGTACATCACTGAACACAAATATTCCCAGTTAATGCGGTCAAATGCTTTTTCTGCGTCAAGTGATAACTTCCTGTGAGTCCATGGCATTCAACAGTGTTTGAACCAGTTTGCGAATATTACTCGAGGTCCGTCTTCCTTGAATAAAACCTGATTGATTATCATGAATCAAACGTGGCAATACATTTTCCAGCCGTAAGGCCAATACCTTTGAAAGGATTTTGCTGTCAGTATTCAGCAAACTAATCGGCCGGTAGCTCTGAGGAAGATTCTCATCCTTCCCCTTCTTTAGAAAAACCGAAATCATAGCATGACTTGTAGTACGCAGTAAAAGGCCTGTCTTCATAGATGCATCAAACATGTCTTTCATAAGGAGCAGTGCTGAGTGTGGCAACAGTTTATACACTCACCCCTGGCGATCAACCGGGCCTGGCGATCGGCCCGTATTTAATCTACTGATAGCCTGTTTTTATCTCTTCTATCGTTATATCTTCTTCTAAAGATTTACAATCCATTTCAGTAATCTTTGGAATCTCTAATCCCCTAAGGAATTGCTCACCATCTACAGTGATTTCAGGCTTATTTTCATACATATACATATAATTGTTCCTAAAGGTGTCATTGATCTTTTTTAGTTGGAATGTAATTAAACCCTCCTGGTCCCTTATCGATGTTACAGCGCTTTCAGATTTCATTTTCCTCAGCCTGTAAGCCAACCATCAGTCACACCTTTCTCCCTTTTCATAATACAAACATTTCAGCTGATATAGATTCCGTTCAGCCCATTCAGAACTCAGCATATTCAACTTAGTCTTCAAATTACTTAACTCCTTTACCTTATCATATTGCCCTGGAGCATCCATAACTTCACCTGATAGAGCCCAGATCTGTGTATCCAGGTCAAGTCTGTCTTTTTCAAGCCTTTTTTTTTTCGTCCGCTAGACAGAATCCCTCTCAGAGTACACTTAAAGGCATCCCATAATGTTTGTGGTCATATCTCCCCATTGTGATTCTCCTTCTGGGAAAAATCCACTTTCTCATCATATAAGAGTGATGTATTCATTCTCCGAGTGAATGATTTAAGGAGCGCGAAATCCAATTTCAAGTACATGGCAACAGGCGCATGCTCCGTCAGCAGTATATTCCCAATTTGACCATTTCTGTAGTTTTCTGACATTTTTCCCCACAGTCAACAGCATGTCTAATCTAGAATAAATTGCATGCGCACCCAAATAAAAGATGTAATCCCTAGCAGATGGATGCTCCAACCTCCAATTGTCCTTAAGATTATGTTCTTTAAGCAACTCCTGTAAAGCTAGATAGTGGTTATCATCTTTCCTATGAGGTCTGCATTTACCTTTATCCAATCCTTGATCTAAGTCCACGTTAAAATCACCACCCAAAATAATATCTGGTGAACCCAAATCTTGAATTATTTGTGCCACTTGTCTGAAAAAGGTACCATCATCTATTGACAGAGCGTATGTGTTACAAACAATCAAAATTGTCCCTTGAATGTTTACCAACAAAGAAATTATCCGACCCTCTCGATTTGAGACTTCTCTCAGAACTTTCAGAGGAGCATTTTTGCAAATTAGAATCGCACCTCCCCTGGATTTGGAGTTGTAAGACGAGCCATAAGTCTTACCAACCCATTCTTTCTCCAAACTGGCTATTTACCCTTGCAAAAGATGAATCTCCTGTATAAAACAGATATCACTTTCCATTTCATTTAAGTAATTGAAAATCTTTTTTCTTTTGATCGGATTATTCAACCCATTCACATTCCAGGTCGTTATACACAATTCCTCACCAATCTTGTCCATTCCTTTTTCTTCAATTAATCCACATTCATGAGAAGGTACAAGACTCAATACAACTCAAGAAATATAAAACGCTAACCCCAACCCTCTAAAACAAAAACTATGCACCAGCAACAGCTTAAACTTGTAAAACAAACAATGCATTTCAATAAGTCCTATACTCTAGGCACCTCTCCTAAATACATTTGAACTCCATCCCAACAAAAAGATTACCAAAAAACCTCAGCTTCCCCCACTATACCCTCTTACTTGTGAAATAAGTATATCAATATATCATTATCACAAAGACTAAGAAAACTACGTTAAACAAACTAATAAAAAGTCGACTAGACTAGCCAACCCAAATACTACATGTCCATCCACACGCCGACTGGATATCGGATCACTAAATTAACCCTGTTCCGGAAATGGGTAGACTATTTAGTCAATTAAACCACAGTACCAGCCAAAAACCACTGATCTCCACAGCTACCAAATACATGTGTACCAAGCCAAGAGACTCCTTTGGACCTAGATAATAGCAAGCAGTGAGTAAATCAATTGTATCAGATTTAAAGGTTCACAGCCTTCAAACTAGCACACCAAGCAAATAAGCACAGTTACCTTTCTGATGATAGGAGAACCTCTGTGGAAGCCTTTTTTTCATTGTAGTTCCTTCTTCATTGCCCAGACAGCCATCGTCCCTCCTGCTTCGGTGTCTCCTTTTTCATGGTTTCCCGTTTCTGTATGGTGTTGCGGTCATCCTGCGCTCGACTTTACTGATCGGTGCTTCTACTCGTCCGTGACATTGGCAACATTACCTAGACACCTGGTCCACCAAGGATTCCTATGTCTGGTTTTGTTACCCTTTTCGATGGGCTCTGGCCTTTCTGTTTTCTGTGGCTATTTTCTAGCCCTGATATGCTTACATGAGTTTGAAACTTGTGGGCTCTGGAGTCTCCCTCTCTGGTTCGGGGTACATGGCTCGGGGGAACTCCCCGGCCGGCGTGCAGCTCTCTCTCTCTGGTTTGTGTCATGCAGCTCGGGACCTTTCCTATCTGACATGAGGGTGTTTCTTTCTCTCTCTCTCTGACTCGTTCCTCTTCGTTCCCCAATGAAGTCCCATATATCCACATCGTCAGGGTTTGGGGGACTATCTCTGCCTCCACTCTAGCACTTAATCTATTAGTCAGTACGGCCTAACAGAGCTGACCATACAACCTACCCACACTTACAAAAGTCTATTGTTGATTTTCCTTAATCTATGTATGTCCATCGATGTATTGTCCCTAGTGACTAGTCTGTTTACGCCCCTCCACAACCTGGTCAGAAAGTCACCCAAACTCACACCCATTGTAAGAAGCTCACTGCTTCCCATCACATATGATATGTTATCTAACAGCATTGTTCGTCCCAGCTATAAATACATAAATAAATACATTAATGTTAAATATTGGGAATGAGAAAATAACAACCAAATGGAACCCAGATTGAAATGGAGCCAATAGGTTTTGTTCAGTAACGCACTTATTTAATTGCTCTGAAACTATTCTTTACAGGAATATTTCTAGAAAAGGCAAGGCCGTCACTGGTTGTTAGTAAGACAGGTAGTCAATGTCCAGATTCGGTGTTTCAGAAGTTGAGTAACGTGACCAGTTTTAAGAGTGTCGGGAAAATATCCTGCCTCAACTGAGAATTGAACAGGTTTACGAAAAATAGGTAGGAAAAAGAAAATATTTCTTTGATTTAGGACGCATGATAAGTTTCATCCAAAAGGACCTCATCATGAGTTGGGCAGTATCCCCACTAAGGATGATGACAAGCTATGGCTGGAGGCCTTATTAGATAGCAAACTGAAACCACTATTCCAACTTTTGTCCGTAAACAGAGGTACTCTGACTGGGGGCCCCTCATCGGACGCAAAATGGCTAGCTAAAATAGAGGCCACACATGCCCTGCTTCAGACATTTAAAAAGGGGTCATGAACACTGTGGCGATAATGGATAATTCAATAAGGGATCTGAAAATGAAAGTGGAGGCTATTAACCAGAATTGTGCAGGGAGAGGTGCCAGCACAGTGCAAATACCTATTGGGGAAAGAAGCCTGGTGGGTTTGGGGTTAAGGGAGGGTGTAGTTGTAGGTGGCATTCCCACGTTGCCCATATCAACTGGTGCACCAATAGGGACAAACCCTTTACTGTGCACCTTGCCTGATGCAATGTATAATGGCCGGGTAAGCAGGGCAAGTGTAGTATTAAATCTTCCCCGATGGCGCCCCCCCCCTAGTTGGTGTGATGGCTTACCCGGGGGAGTTGTAGAAACAACTTCATCTTTGATGAACAAGGCCACACATTGGATAAATTCCAACTTGATGGGTCCAAGTATAGACCCTAAATCAGTCCTCATGGCAAGGAGAGTGGGATGGGTGGGCCCCACTAGGAAGTCTGCTGAGGGTGACTGTACTGTGGTTTCATTCTCCAACCCCTCCCTAGCCAGCCATATGGAGTACTCGAACTTAACTAGGGGTTAGAGGGCCAATGGCTCAAAATTAGATAGAATGGTGGGCTTGCGCTACTTTTACCCCCAAGGGAGATTGTGGGCAGCCCTACCAGTGGGCCGAAGGAAAAGGTACGACCTCAGGGATTTGTGCTGGGGTGGCGGTGTTGGACCCGCCGTCCTGAGTGCGTTGTGTTTGCTCACATGGGCAACTGTGAGGGGAAATGGCAACAATCGACAAGGGTGGGCCGAACCCAACGAAAGCCTTGTAGCCCAGAATAGATTTGAGCCCCTATCGTCATTGGACAACCAGGACTGACAGGAGGTAGCCCAGTCTTTGCCACTATTGAGGGCTTTGGTGAGTCCATCAGGTAGGGGGACAGAACGAACTGTGGCGGCCACTGACGTTAAAATTGGATCATGGAATATAGCAGGCTCTTGCAGCAAAATGCAATTGGATGAGAACGTGGAATTTTTGAAGTGCCACAAGATCATCCTACTGCAGGAAACATGCGATTTGGGGGTGCCACAGCTGGATGGGTATGTCTCCTATGGTATCCCAGCTAAAAAGAACAGGAGAGGGGGGTGCTCTGCTGGTTTGGTGGTAATGGTCAACACCTCCTTATCATGCAGGGTGGAGGTGGTAGAGACCAAGTTGGAATTTTTTACAATGTCTGAGATTCAAAACCTGCGGCATTGATGGGTTCAATGTTCTACATTTTTATAATAGCCCCAATAAGGCGGAGGGGGAGGTCTGGTTGAAATTAAAGGATTTTGTAGACAGATATATGGCAGATTCAGTAAACACCAAAATAGACTTATTTGGGGGGCGGGGTGTTTAATGTCAAAATGAGTTGCAGTTTGTATAAAGACCTCTATGGAGGAACAAATGCTAAAGGGTTTGGAAACCCATCTAGAGGATAATAGGGTAAGTGCCAGGGGTCACCAGTTGAGCGCCTGGCTCATTGAATCGGGATTACGTTCAGTGAACGGGCGCATCAACCCACACGTCCCTGGCAAACGTACGTTTAATAATCATTTGGGGTCCTCCATTATTGACTATTTTTGTCTATCACTGGACTTATGGAACTTTATTGTGAGCTTTGAAGTATTAAGAGTAGGGAATAGTGATCACCATCCGTTGGTCCTAACGGTCAAATGCCTGGTTGAGGGGGCGGTGCCCGAGTCTAGTTCACTGTGTCAAGTGGACAGTAACGTAGCCTCCCTCTGAAGAATTAAATGGGGGAACATCCTAGGCTCTGGTTTGCATTGGCAAATATTAGCCACCAAACAAAGCGCTCTAACGGGAATAATGGACAATTCTACAAGCCCTAGTTAAGTGGTGGGTCTCTTTCTGGCCATCCTGGAGGCCCTTGCAGGGGGCTTTTTAGTGGCCTCCAGACAACGTGGGAGCGATGGAAAGCAGGGCTGGCTTGACCAAGCTTGTAGGCAGGCAAAATCGGCCCTTTTAGATGCTCTAAAACGTCCTGCAACTGACAGACGTAGCATTGCCCAAGCACGTACTGACTATCGCAGGACGATTGAGCAAAGGAAATTGGAGCTGGAAGTTATTGATATTAATATTTTATTTCTATCGCCCTCGCACACAAGTGTTTCAGGGTGGCTGTATGGGTACAGATACAGACCCCAGTGCAAGGGGTGTCCCAGAGGCTGTGTGGGAGGGAGGCAGGGTGAGCAGGTACCTGGGCCCGGAGGACAGAAAGTGGCCAGGTGTACAGTGCCAAGAGAGAACAGATCAGAAGGGGAGAGGGGGAGCGAAGGCAGAAGCAAAGAGGAAGGTCTTGATGTGCTTCCGGAACCGGAGATGGTTCTCTTCATGTTTTAGAGTGGCAGGGAGGCCCCAGGTGAAGACAGAGATTTACCCCCAGCTTGTTTCTTTGAAAAACAACTGACCCCGAGGGAGTTAGAGGTAGAGGAGCGAAGAGTTCGAGAGGGGAGGTATTTGCAGAGGGATAGCTGAAGGTATTTTGGACCCAGGCCCAGAAAGCCTTGTGGACAATGCAGAGGGTTTTGAATGTAATCCGTGTATGCACTGGGAGCCGATGGAGAGATTTCAGAGCTGGATAGATTCGAGACCAGGGCTTGAGGCCAAGGACAGGTCTCGCAGTCCTGTTTTGGATTAGTTGCAGAGGGCGGAAAGTAGAGGCAGGTAGATTTAGAAAGAGGCTGTTACAATAGTCCAAACTAGAGAGAACCAGAGCTTGGGAGACCATGAGCTTCTGGGGGAAGGAGAGGAAAGGCAGAGTACCTCTGAGGAGGTGCAGTATGAAGTTTGACTTTTTAGAGACATCAGAGATGTGGGCGGAGAAGGAAAGTGGGGAGTCAAAGATGACCCAGAGGTTTTTAGCCTCGCTGGTCGGGGTAGGAGGAGGGCCAAGGGAGGCCGGACAGAGAGTGAGGGGAAAGGATGGTGAAGGTGTGCCGATGAGGAGGTTTTCGTCTTGCTGGAATTCAGACGAAGAACATTGGCGGCACACCAATCCTGAATGGCAGCAGTTAGGCAATCAGAGATGAGAGAGGGAGAGGAGGTGGCCGAGGGCAGGCAGAAAATGAGTTAAGTGTCGTCAGCGTAGCACTGGAAATTTGAGCAGAAAATGGCAATACAGTGGGCGAGAGTTGCCAGGTAGTGGTTGAAAAGCCAAGTTATGGCTTGGGAAGAATTGTTAGAGGCCTTTAGGGAAAATGATGTAAAGGGATCCTGGGAATTTGTAACGAGTGGGTCCTCCAGTGAGGGAAAACATGGTCTACAGGGGACCTATGTAGGGGCAGTGGAATGGGTCTCCTATTTTGGTGCTTTGCATGATGATGGTCGTGTTAGAAAGGAAAAGCTGGGGTGTTTCTCTGCGCTTTATCTTGGAGGAGGGGGCCAAAGCAATAGGGCCACAGTCATGGAATCGTGCACCTGGCCTTAGCGCCATAACGGCAGACCTCTTTATGTGTCAAATCGACTTATGGGCACCAATTTTGACTTTGGCCTTCAATGCCTGTTTAAGGTCAGGTCATTAACCACCATCCTGGATGACAGCAACCATCTTTCCCATTTTTAATAAGGGGGGCACTACTAAACCCTCCTCGTATCATCCCATCTCTCTCCTGGACACTGCTTTCAAGATTTATGGCTGGGTACTGTTGGGCCATATAGAGGGTTGGCTCAATGAGGCAGAGATCCTAACTGACATGCAATTTGGATTCCGTCTGGGTCTTGGTACAATGGAGTAGTTATTGAATGTGTATCTTTTGGTATCGAACTTCGTCTACTGCAAGGGCAAGGTAGTTTACCTAGTGTTGATGGACTTAAGCACGGCGTTCGACAAAGTTGACTGTGCCAAGTTGTGGGAAGGGTCTTGAATCCATGGGTTGCCCTAGGGATATCTTGCGGGTGTTGCTGGAGATTAATTCAGAAAAATAAAGCCAATGTTCGGTTTGGCCCCACGGGTGCAGGTGCACCGAGTGGTTTGATATTGAGTTGGGTTTCAGACAGGGGTGTGTATTGGCCCACATACTTTTTAGCTTGTATATTAATGGGCTGTTGCAGACCTTGTTGAATACTGCAGTGGATTCCCTGAGAGTGGGGGTTTGGTCATTCCCGGTCCTAGCATACACCGATGATACAGTGCTACTAGTGCTACCAGCAAATACCTATGCACACTCTGTAACTTTATGTCTGTTGACCTTAACTTCTCTTATGTAACAAGCTAACCTCTATGCATGAAGAAACGTTTTATGATGAGCTGAATTCATGTATGTAACCAGCCCCTTGATGCCCCCAGGTTTAGCACACTTTAGAAAGAAAGAAAGAAAGAAAGAAAGAAAGAAAGAAAGAAAGAAAGAAAGAAAGAAAGAAAGAAAGAAAGAAAGAAAGAAAGAAAGAAAGAAAGAAAGAAAGAAAGAAAGAAAGAAAGAAAGAAAGAAAGAAAGAAAGAAAGAAAGAAAGAAAGAACAACCCCTTGTTTGGTTGAAAAGTAGAGTTTAGGTATTGTGTTGAACAATTCCACTAATGTGCTAGCTTTAATTTAAGGTCCAGTGGAGTGGGACAAGTGGAGAGGCAGAGCAGAATCGGGAGGAGGTATATGAAGAACGGGATTTGGAGAGGCTGAGGAGCGAGGAAGATTGTAGCTTTTGAGTACAAGAGTAGATACAGATTCAATCACCACGAGAAAGTCCAATAAATAGATCTTTAAACAAGGAGTAGAAATGAAAAGAGCAACCAATGTTTCATGGAGAGACATTTTGTATAGTGTTTGTGTGCTGAGATGGCACAGGAACTTGATTGTTCATAGAAGGCGTGTAAAGCAAAGTTGAGCACTTCGTTTAGGGGAGAGACATAATATACGGGAAGACCAAGGAGTAGGCTTCAACAATAATCAGGTTTGCTGAACACAAGGGTTGAGATCAGGGTTTGGAATAAGGGCAGGTGAGGTGGGGGTAGGTTTTTCTTTTATTGATAATTTAATTCGTTCAGGAATCTTAGATAGCTGTCAAGGAGGACCACAAGGTTGCAATTCCTGAGAAAGGGCGTGAGTGAATTACGATGGATGGAGATGGGAGAGTGGGTGAACATGGTAGGCAGGGAGAAATATGACTTATTTTTTTATTATTGTGCATTAGTTCAACCTATGAACCTTTCACAAAGACAATTAAAAAGGGAACCACAACACACTACAAACACTTCAGACCTAATAATACAGATTCAGTTACTGATTTAAAGCACTAAAAGGAGAAAAATCCTCCATGAATATTAAACCAAATTAAAACCCAGACATATCCCTCAACTCATTACGGAGGAAACAATATGTTTAACAAATGTAAAGCTGCTAATCTCCTGGAATTGGAAGATCCCACCAATATTCTGTCCCATGCCTGATCAATTGTAAGAACTCTAAACTCGTTGAGGAGCGTACCAAATAATTGATGATGTATAGTGCATAGGGCGTGCCATTCCAGGATTAAATTACACAATGGGGGCCCTTACAAGTGTGTCGGTCTGGAAATAAAGTGCCAGTAATTACATTTTCCGGCACATATGCCAGACCATAGTATTCCGAGACATGACACCTGTAAAACCAACACCAGTGACACAGCACACTATGCCACCGTTGCCGGTAGCACAGGCAACGTAATTAGCGGGACCTACCGGGGAACTTGTTGGAAACACTGGCACAATGGGAATAAGGCATTATTATAAGAATGGATTTGCCTGAAACACTGGCATAAAAATGCTGGTACAACCAGCAAATCCGTGCTGGAAACACGGCCACTGCAGAGCAGGTGAAAAACGGGCCCGGGTTTGGAAGAAGAGGCCACAGGTGCACCCAATAAGCACAGAAACTGCACAAATGGACCACACCCACATCACAAACACTGATCAACACAACCATGCTGCCACTCATAGTCGTAGCAATGGACCTTTAGGCGCTGGAGTGCAGCTGTATGAGCTGAAGCTGCATCTGTGGCAACAGGGGGACTGGAGGAGGAGAAGAAGGATGATGAGGAACAATGCTATGCAAATGGCGACACAGAGACGTGCAGTGATAACCCGCACAAGGGCAACACCCTGGGTCCTGACAGATGGCCAGATACGCACCCTCTATCGTCTTAACAGGGAAACTTTCCTGGAACTGGTGGAGCTCATCCAGGATGACATTGGGAGCAGAATAGGCATCCGACATTGGGAGCAGCATAGGCATCCGGACAGCCAAACCACCCCTGTTGAAGTTGGTGTCAGTCCTGCACTTCTTTGCCACAGGCACGTTCCAGCACTCTGTGAGCAAGCTGAATGGCATATCGCAGCCTGCATTCTCGAGTGCTGGTGCAGGTCCTGGATGCCCTCCTGCGGCTTGTGGCCTAGCCCATTGCCTTCCCAACCACCCAGGCAAAGGTTAACGTTACCAAGGGCTGCTCCCATGCACTTGCGAGCATGCCCAAAGTGTTGGCAGCACTGGACTGCACACATGTCGAGCTGGTGGCCCCCCACTCTACAGAGGAGGTGCACAGGAACCGTAAGCAGTACCATTCACTCAACGTCCAGGTGACCTGTGATGCCGACGTCTCCATCACTCCCTGCTGTGTCCACTTCCCAGGATCAACCCAAAACTCCATGGTCCTGTGGAACAGCAGCCTGCCGGCATACATGGCACATTATTTATTTATTTATTTATAGCATATTTATATGGCGCCTAAACACAGTGTGTTTCCAGGCGCCACAAAACAAAAAGGGTTTTGTGGCGCCTGAAAACAAATAGGGTTGGGGGGACAAGGGAAATAAAAACAATAACGGTCCTACTAGGCATTGTGACATTCAGATCATGCAAGTGCAGCTGCAAGAAGTGCAGGGGGTAAGGGGAAGGGTAGTGGGGGCCAGAAGTGGTGGAGGAGGGCCCAGGGTTAGTCAAGTGCTATGGGGAGCCCGAGAGGGCAAGTGCTATGGGGAGCCCAGAAGCACAAGTGTTAAGGGGAGCCCAGGAGGGCAAGTTCTGAGGTATGACGGGTATCACTGAACTGGTGCACGGACAGGGGAAGGACCTGAGACAGGAGTGGGTACCAACCCTCCAGTTTGGTCAGGGAGGAGGACAGGGAAGGGCAGGGCTAAGTTGGGCGGGTGCTGAGGAAGACTGAACGAGGGAGTCTGATGCCTTGTAGGGAATAGGCCGCCAATCACAGCAGATAGTCGGGGGATTAGGATGGGACGGCGAGAGGGAAGGAGGAAGAGAAGAGCAGGGTCTTGAGCCGCTTGCAGAATTTAAGGAGATCCGTCTCAAGTCTGAGGGAGGCAGGGAGACCATTCCAAGGGTAGGCTTCTGCCGGAGATAGTGCTCTACCCTCTACTCTCTGCTTGGAGAAACAACAGTTATGGGGAACAGAGGACCTGACTGTTGGGTGAGTAAATTTACAACCACACACACATAGCTGCATGTCAAGGGGGGAAGTACTTGGCACCAATGCATGCCCCACAGCCACCATGCAAATGCAAGACCATCAACTGCATGCATAATTGAGTGGCCACAACTCACATTAACCACATGAAACATGAGTGGTACCATTGAAATACCATTCCATTTTAAGCAGATATGGACAAGCACAACAGGTACCGGAATGCAACACCGCCATTTCACCAATTCAAGCATACCTGTACACTGTCCTACCTAGGCCCATGTAACACATGCCCTGATGAGACAAGGTACATGCATGTGAACACCACGACTGTGTGTGATCCACCGTCACATTCAACACTACTGTCGTGCACCATCACCCACACACGTCATAGTCAAAGTGAATGCCAACGCACTCCATGCACTGCACAGTTTCCACTGGCATAGACATATTGCGCTCTGGTGGCACTGCAATGTGAGTAGCACCGG
This sequence comes from Ambystoma mexicanum, assembly GCF_040938575.1. Lineage (NCBI taxonomy): Eukaryota > Metazoa > Chordata > Amphibia > Caudata > Ambystomatidae > Ambystoma > Ambystoma mexicanum. Next base: position 383,463,136 of record NC_090938.1, read on the forward strand.
GGTGAGATCTCAGTGGGAAAGGAAGGGAGAGAGGCAACCTGTCTACGCAATGCCATGAATGGCTTCAGTGCGTCATGTGACGTACACGCAAGGCAATCATTGTCAAATCTGCATTGTGGGTGCCATGCACTGTGTACAGTAGCAGCTGTGGCAAAAGCATGTCAATGTCCAACCCAGACATTGTCGACGTGTAGGCATATGGGTAGTCAGTAGGGCCAGTCAGTGGCCATTCCTGTCCTACCTCCAGCAACCCATCCCAGGTACCCAACCACTGCACACACAGTATGTCCAGCAGTGGCAATAACAGGGTGCAGCAGGGCACCTGAAGCCCTGCTAGTCCGCAGTACCAGATACATCTGTCAGGCACACACACAGACAGTCATTCTGAAAATCTATGTCCAGCCACAGGCATGTCATGGCTCACCTTGTATCCTACCCCTTGCAGGTGAATCTGCTGCGGTTGTTGAGCCCTCTGAGAGAACCCCAGATGCAGCAGTTAGTGGCCTACAATCGTGCACATCTGCAAACCCAGAGAACTATTGAGCAGACCTTCAAACTATTGAAACCATGTTTCCGATGCCTACATCGGAAACATGGTGGGCTCTTGCAATGCCAGAGAAGGTGGGGAAGATATGTTACACAATATATGTGTTAGACTCAACATACCCCTGCCCCCGGATATGGACGTGCCACCACCAGATGGTGAAGATGATGCAGATGGGGAGGCAGCTCCAGCCGTGAACCAGCCGGTGGTTGGGCCACAGGGACAGTGGGCTGCACTGCTGGAGCAGGTGGTTGGGCCACAGGGACAGTGTGCTGCACTGCTGGAGCAGGTGTTTGGGCCACAGGGCCAGAGGGCTGTGCTGCTGCAGCCAGCGTTGGCTGTGCTGTGGTGCCGGGTAGTGTAGTCCCCTTCTTCTGTGTGGCTGGCTGGGATGTGGAGGGACCGGCATGGTCATTGTCAGAGGATGTGCCTTTCAGGATGAGATGGGCATGCAGTTATCCACCTTTGTGTCAACTCAACGGATTTGCAATACACGGATACGTCATTATGTTTGATTTTGCCTGTACATGGTGTCTGGCTGTCAGGACTGCTCTGATATGTGCATGCATTTGTGTGTGGTATGGATGTACATTGGTTGTAGTGCTGCTACTCTGCCTTGTACTGGTGTGTGCTTCATGCATGTGCTACATCTCATGTTGTCTCTTTGCGCACATGACCAGAACTCATTTGCCCATATGTGTGTTTGCATGCATTTTGGGTGCAATGCTTGTCTTACACTGGCCACAGCCCTGGCAGCTGTATGTGCATGGCCCATATTCATGTTGTAGTCATGTTCATTGGCATGCACTTGGACCTGACTCCATGATGGGTCTGGTGCATTTCACAGGCGTCTCATGTTTTGTGTTTTGTTGTGGCTTGTTGTACTTACCCCACTCTGCTTGCGTCCAAGCTCTAGCCTCTGCCACTCCCACTCCCTCGATCCCTTCCATGTCCAGCACTGTGCTGCATGTCTCCTCCCAGGACATCAGTTTCAGTGGGGAGCAGAGAGCAGGTTCCTCAATCTGAGGCAGGGTTCAGCCCACCTTTTATGGCAGGATTTAGAGGTGCGGGGGACAGGGCCCACTGTTTTCTGGCCCACCTCCTCCCTTATTGCAGACTTTCTTCGCTGCCTGGTTTGCTGGTTATCAGTGCCAAAAAGTTAATCTGCATTGGCCATTAATGCATCAGTCAACACAGTCAGCTCAGGCTCCAAGAAGCCTGGCTTCTGAAGACGTACCTCAGGGACATGTGCTTTGCTGATCCTGCCATGTTGCTGGTGTTTCAGTGACTGGATGGCTACAGGAAATGGCCGATTTTATATGGATTAACTTTTTCAAAATGGTCTCTGGCGAGCTTCCAGTGCCTGCGATGATGTTTCCGGTTTGGCTGTTACCGTTGCCTGTCTTTCCGTCATCGGTTGCTCCATTCCTTCTGAGATTTTACTGCCAGAATTGCTGTTACTGGCATTATTTGTCACGGAAATACTGGCATTTCCTGTTTTTACCAGTGTTTCCATCATGCCAGTAACATCGATTCCGGCAATGCGGGTTGCACGCTCCCGCGAGGTTGTAATGTGCCGGTGATTGCATCATTGCGTTTGCCGGAAACTGTGATACCAGAATGATCTATAGATAGTGGGCAAAAGAGGCCGCATAACGAAATCCGCAAACTGCTCAGGCTGGCCAAGCATAGCCCTAGACCATACATAAGTGCACACAGGGTCTAATAGGCCCTAGCGGCTGTAAAGTGTGTATGTGTGCGTGTGCATATATTTCTTTCTTTCTTGTTCTTTTATTGAGAATTTATAAAGGGCTTTATACAACAGAATTGTTTCAAAGCGCGACAAGGCTAAATGGGAAGGTAACATGGGAAATAATAACAATGGCAAAAACAGTAAATATACAGTCGTGGTACTACTAGGCCTTGTGGCATTTGGACATGCAAGTGCATTGAGGAGAAGTGCGGGGGATGGGGATGGAAGGAGGAGCAGAGGAGTGCACAAGTGCTGTGGAGGGCTCCGGAGGGAAGTGCTAAGGGGAGCCAAGGAGGAGACCTCAGGTTAAGTGCTAGTACAGGCGACTCTCAAGGGTGGGATGTGGGACCGCCAAGCATGGGCCCGCAGGGCAGTGCGGGGGGCGTGCTAATGTTGCCTGGGATACTCTGAGTTTGATGAGGATCAGGCCACCGGTCACAGCGGCAGTGGCGTGATTAGCAAGGATGGGAAAGAGGTAGAGAAGAGCTGAGTTAGTTATGAGCAGTTTCTGGAATTTAAGGAGGTACGGCTCAAGTCTGACAGGGGCAGGGAGGCTGTTCCAAAGGGAGGCACCAGCCGGGGAGAGAGACCTGCCTCCCACTCTCTGCTTGGAGAAGCATTTGAGTCAGAGAGTTGGAGTTAGAGGCGGGTAGGGCCTAGCAGGGGAGTATTTATGGGGGGGAGTTGGAGATAGCAACATGTCAAAGGCAGAGAAGAGATTGAGGCGAATGAGAACAGCAGGAGAGTTGGAGTCGAGGTTTGCGAGCATGATTTCGCATGTGTTCAAGAGAGTCGTTTCCATGCCTCTGGATGCCCAGACAGATTGATGGTCATGAAGGCAGCCAACAAGATCAATGTCGAGGGTCAGTTGGGGGAGGACCAACTTCTCCAAGAGTTTACCTAGGAAGAGGGTAGGAAAGATAGGGTGATAGTTAGCCGGGACATGAGGGGTCAGCAGGGTGCACAAGGGAGTGCTTGAGGGATAGAGGGAAAGAGGGATAGAGGGAAAGAGCCAGTGGCGAAGGAGTAGTTACAGAAGTAAGCAAGAGCTGGGGCAAGAGAGGAGATATGTCCTGTTGTATATGTATGTATGTATGTGCATGTCTTTATGTGTGGATGTGGGGGGGCACGCTATCTGTGTACAGGGAAGAAAGGAAGGAGGTAGGGAAACAGAGCAAAGGCAGGTTTTGGGGCGGGAGGAGTTCAGAGGATAAAACCCCTGAAATTGCAATTTTCTCACCCTTTGAAGGCTGCAGAAAATGGGCCTAATAAACGCATCCTTTTTTGAGAAAAATATGTGTGTGTCATCAGGAAAGAGGAGATTGTGAAAGCCAAACGACAAGATGCATATGCCAAGGAAGGAGGTGTAGAGAGTGAAGAGGTAAGGCCAAGCACTGGGTCTTGTGGACTCACACGTACACCTCTGTGTGGGTGCAGAGCAGATGACGTTCTCTGAGATGGAGATCAGTGGTCAGAAAAGTAGGCGGCCAACCAGATCAGTGTAGTTTTAAGCAATGGATGATAGGGTATGAAGGAGGGAGGGATGGTCTTAGTGGTCTTTTAACTGTGGTCCAGGCTCAAAGGATGTTGAGTGGGAGATAGGTCCCTTTTAAAGGGATTACGGAGACTGCTTTTAATAGAAAACATAAGTTATAGGTTTTGGTAGTATTTTTACTAAAGGGGGGCTTACAATAAAAAGGTTTGGATACTATTGACCTACATTGTCAAAGGCTGCGCAGAGATCATGTAGGTTGTGGAAAGAGGAGAGGTGGGGGGGGGGTCTAAGATGTTTCAATCGGGCAACATCTAGTTTGGGGGAATTGTTCACCTGCCCCAAAATAAGCATGCACAATGTGTATTTATTTAATGAAGTTCTTTTTATAAACCTGGGACCCACCAATACAACAATATTGATTCCCTACAGCCCCCCTCACCTTTTGGGACAAGAAACATACAGGGTTGCACAGAACGTCTATTGATTAATAAAAAAAGAAATAAATAAATCAATGTAAATATAAACAAATTAAGCAGCTGTGGAATTCCAATGTCACTGGAGACTACAATGAAGAATAATCAATATACTGGTCGCATCACATTACAGTGCTACGTTTACATGATGTGGACATTTGTAAACACACACATAAACATCTACATATTTGTTTTACCCTGAATGCACATCCATCATGAATTGAAAAATGTATGAGCGCTCAGGGTAATGCTTTCATTTAGAAAGAAACAAAGTTAAATCAGAGCATTCCTTCCTAATTCTCTCTGCTTCTTATTCATTGAGAATAATCTGTTCCTCCCTTCGTCAATGTACATGTCAGAATTTCAAACAGCATTCTAGAAAGCTCGACTGGAAGACGGGCTACTTGACATTTGCTTGCAAAGAGAATGTTCATTCAACACTCAGACCCTGTTATGTCACCAATAACAAGTTTAACTCATTGTATCTCATGCAGCACAGTATAAAATAATCTCATAAAGATAGCATTTTCATGGTATGTCCTATATCACCACAATCTGAAGGATTAATTATTATTAGAGCATACCATCAATATCTGTGTCCTAGTACTTCATAGAAATGCAATTAGAGAAAATTCTTCATTCATCCCTCGTGTCTCTAATGATTCTAGCTTGTGAATCCAAAACATCTCTTTACAAGACAAAATTTGTTGTAAAATGCACCCTCCTGATGGTCGTGTGACTGTCTCTAAGATTACAAATCTTAACTGAGACATTGTGTGATGTTTATTCCAAAAATGTCTTCATACTGGAGACCTCTCATTTCTTTTGCGTATGTTTGATTTGTGTTCTGAGATTCTATCTTTGACTCTCCTGGTAGTTTGCCCTACGTAATATTGTCCGCATGGGCAGATCAATGCATAAATTGCAAATTTCTTTCATATGTCGCGCATTCCTAGTTCAATTTTTTGGCATGTATAGCGATGTCTAATATTCTTGCCCTTTTGTACATTGTTGCAGTGGCAACAGTTTAGACATGGAAATGTGCCTTTCTTTGGTTTTGCAAGAAACAGTTGTTCAGACTTCTCTGTTCTTTCTGCTTTTACCAAGGAGCCTCTCAAATTCCTTCCCCGGTTGTATGCCATTAGAGGTAGTTTTGGAAAAAGTGCAGTCAATTGCTGATCCAATCTTGTGATTTTCCAGTTTTTTATAAATATTCTTCTGATTTGAGGACTCTGTCGTGAACATTGAGATAAGTAAATTAGTGGATGTTCTTCTTTTTGCCCTTTGTGTTGCGGTTTCAGTAACTCTGATCTGTTCTTCAGTGGGCATTTTCTTGATACTTCTGATAAAATCTGGTCTGGGAAACCTCTTTCTTGAAATCATTTAATTTGGTCCTCTTTTACTGTTTTGTATGTTTCTTCTTCCGAGACTATGTGTCTGATTCTTAGGAATTGGCTAAGGGGAAGATTATTTTTTAGATGTTGCGGGTGGTGACTAGTGTAATATAAACTGTTATTGACATCAGTTGGTTTTCTGAAAATAGTGGTATGCAATTTGTTGTTTTTGGGAATAATCTTGACATCCAAGAAATTCACATCTGGTGTTCCAATGTTTAGAGTGAATTTAATCTTTGGGTTGCACCCATTTAGGTAATTTAGAAAAGTCTCAAGTTCAGTAGCAGGTCTTTTCCAGATACCAAAAATATTGTCAATGTACCTTCTCCACAGGGCCAATTTAATTTACCATGCAGGGTTTTCCAAGATGTAAAGGGATTCAAAATAGAACATAAAAGTATTGGTGTAGGCTGGAGCCATCGCTGAGCCCACTGTGGTGCCAGAGGTTTAAAGATAATATTGTCCATGCAACCTAAAGAAATTGTTGTATAGTATCATAGTTGCCAATTCGATTGCAAACACTTTGTTAGAGGGCAAGTATTCTTCTTTCAGCAGTAACCATTCAAGGCCTTCCAAACCTTCTACATGATGTATAGAAGTGTAAATCAAGGGTAAAAAGAGTCCAATGACTTTCCATCCTTTCAACATTGTCTAATGTGTCAAAAAATGTGTTGTATCTCTGAGATAAGTCGATGTTGACTGAATTATAGGTTGTAAAATTGTGTCCAGATATTTGGAAAGATGATCAAATATGCTTTCCGTTGCTGCAACGATAGGTCTAAATGGAGGATTGGTAAGATTTTTGTGAACTTTTGGAAGTTCCTAGAACACAGGTGTAATTGGATTTTTGTTGATCAAAAAGTCTTTGGTCTTGTCAGTGATCCAGCCCTCCGTTTGTGCTTTATTAATGACTTGTTCAATCATTAGTTGTATTTCCTTAGTTGGATCGTTTTCTAAGGTTATGTAAGTGTTTTTATCTTCCAATAAGGCTAAACAGCCTTTCTTGTACATTGTTGCATCCATGATGACGGTGGCCTCACCTTTGTCAGCAGGCTTAATTTCTATTGATCTATCATCCGCTAGTTCTTTCAATAACCTATGTTGATGTTTACGTAGGTTATGCCTTTTCGTGTCAATGAATTTGATGGATTCTAAATATTTCTGCATTTTGGTCTCAAAAAGATCTAAGGCCGAATTCCTTACATTAGGACTGAAGTTACTTTTTGCTTTCATTTCTAGTATGCCAAACGAGGTTGACCTCTTCTGTGGTGGAGGAATTGAGTCAAAAAATACCTTTAACTTCATTTTCCTAATTAGTTTAGAAAGTTTGATCTCTTCGTTGAATAAATTAGTGTTGTTAATTGGAACAAAGGATAGGCCTAAACTCAACAAGTCCAATTGTTGTTTGGAGAATGATTTACTCGAGATATTGATGATCGGGTTGGTGTTTTCTTTTTGCTTCAAGGATTTCTAACTCCCTCTTCGGAACCTCCGTCTTCTAAAAAAAGGTTGAATTTCTTCCCTATTTTCTGGTGTTATTAGAGGACTTATCTCTGAAGTTATTATACCCAAGACTGATGGTATTGCAGGAACTAGGTCTCTGCCTTCACTTGATGCGTCACTAGATGGGTCTGTGCTCTTACTCTTTCTCCTTGGTGCCTTAGATGGTGGAAATGTCTTCCCTGGTTGTTGTTGCAGTTGGTTCTGTTGGTAAAACTCTTGCCAATTTCTTATTTTCCTCTGTTCTATGTCACGTTTGTAAGAGTCTAATTTTTGATTAGTTAGTGCTAAAATGTTCTTTAATTCCTATGCAGATGTTAACGTTACTAATTGTTCTTTTAGTTCAGTGATTTCAGAGTCCAGTTTGGATAATGATGATGCATGCTAATTCTTATAGAGTTAGAAGGATAAGATCCAGCAAGCATTTATTTAAAATGTGTTCCCATTTGGCTACAAAGGCAAGTTTGCCTTTCCCGGACTAGCCTAACCTGGTCCAGCCTGTCCATCGCACTCATCCTCCCTTCCCCCCTTCTTTCACCTGGCACTTGCTATTTTGGCCCTCCAGCACTTGCCCACCCACTTTGGGTACCCCACTCCTGCACTTCTCACTTTACCTACCGCTCTTTCCACTGTGTCTTGCATTTCCAGTGATTATGACCTTACACATCCCCAAGAGTTGCTCAAGGAGACATCCCTGGAGATTTAAAACCATGGCTTTACTGGACCACGTTTATAAGTCTAACCTGACCCAACATGTTGATGAATACTTCGAAAAGAACGAGGGCATAGTGGAGACCCAGGCGACACTATGGCAGGCCTTCAAGGTATACATTAGGGGGATCTCCATGTCAACGGAGATGGGAGTCCTCAAAGACATTCATAGATAACTGGGGAGGCTTGAGGGAAGCATTGCTCAGCTACAAGAACAATATGCTATGGACCCAACTGCCCAGACCAAACATAAATTAGAACTCAATTGGAGAAGTACAAGGAGGCGGCTGAACGTGAAATCCGCTACTTTGATCACCTGACGGCCGCTATGCGATACAAAGAGCTATAACGCCTGGGCAGACTCCTAGCTAGGGTGGTGAGGGGGGAGCGAGACAGTTCTAACATCCCATGTATAACACAGCTAGACGGGGTGGTGGTCACTGACCAGGAAGAAATAAGGAAAGTCTTTATGTCTTTTACGCATCGTAATACTCACGCAGAGCGCTGCAACGGAAGAAGAAATAGACAGATACCTGACACGGATACCGACCACCCTACTGTCGTCAGAGACGAGGGAGGCATTAGAAAATCCCTTGACCCAGCTAGAAATAGCTGAAGCCATTAAATCCCTACCGACGGGAAGGCTCCTGGGTCTGATGGACTGGGGGCCAAATTTTATAAAGAGTTTGCTGCTATCCTTGTGCCCCGACTCCTATGCACTGCCCGAAACAACACGAGAAGCAATCAGCACCCGATTACTAAAGCCTGGGAAGTGTCCCGTAGAATGTGGATCGTACAGGCTGCTTTCGCCGATAAATACGGATGCGAAGATATTTTCCAAGATCCTGGCCAGGCGATTGAACCCTCTAATGCCACACATGGTCCATGAGGACCAGGTCGGCTTCGTACTGGGCAGATCCACAACGACTAATGTCCGTCGATGTTTTAACATTCTGGCTTCGATACCTCACGATGCTCAGGGAGTGGCACTGGCACTAGACATGCAGAAGGCCTTTGACACGGTCTATTGGCCATTTCTATTTAGGGTCCTAAGTAACTACAGATTCGCCCCCAATTTTGTGAGATGGGTGCACAAAGCCTTATGTCAGAATCTCTGTTAATGGGATCCTATCGGCGATCTTAGAGCTGGCCGATGGCACCAGACAAGGCTGTCCGTTGTCCCCTTTATTATTTGCGATGGTCATAGAGCCCCTCGCAGATCTCCTGAGAGCTCGAAGCGATATGTTGGGAATTCCAATAGCCAGCAGGGTTGAGATCATCACTCTGTATGCGGATGACATAATGTTATAGTTTAAAAAACGCACATCCACCCTTAGCAGGGCGCTACTTTGGGCTGAAGCTGAACGCAACTAAATCTGAAATCTTCCCACTCACTGATGCCACTCATGAGCCTGCAGAGTTAAACAGGCTCCTATCGGCCCTCACACGGGTGAAATACCTGGGCGTAGAAATAGCTTGCAGCACGTAAAATTTTCGCTCCCCAAACTATGCATCAACTACGGATGCACTGTGTGCCAAACTCGAAAGGTGGCAGTCATTTCCTATCTCACGCATGGGAAGACTATCTCTGGTCAAAATTATCATTTTACCCAAATTGTTTTATTTATTCACTACTGTTCACGTGTGGCCGGGCAGAACATTCTTCAACAAAATCCAAGTGGCATGTACAGCATTTGTCTGGAATGGGCAACCCAAAGTGAGCTGGCGCAGACTCACTCAAACGTACCCAAAGGGCGGCCTCTCGGCCCCTAATTTTGAACTACATTATCTCGCAGCACAGGCATACTATACCATATACTAGGTAGAAGGGAATCCTCACTACCTCCCACCCCCCGCAGGATAAGATCTTCGCAACACACTGGAGGGACAAGGGAGTTCTCTTGTTCGGGGATCTGTTTGTCAATAAATTGTTCATCAGCTGGGAGGAGATTGCCAAGATGATAGGGGGTAACCCATTACAGAAGCTACAGTACCTGAGGTTGCGATCTGCCATGGCTGAAGTCTGGGCTAAATTCCCCACTGAACTGCTAATACACCCGAGTTTGGGATACATGTTCACCGCCAATGTAACCAAGACCTCCATTTCCATATCATATAAAATTGTGAAATCTACCAAAGAGGCACTACCACTAGATGATAAAGGGAAGTGGGAAATCGACCTGAGCTACACTATTACTGACAAGCAGCGGGAGAAACTGTGCCCACTACGAGAAACATCTCATATAACTGACGCTATCATCTAATACACAACAAGGTCCTGCACAGAACTTATTATGCCCCGGCTAGGATCAAAACCATATACCCTATGGCAGACAGGAAATGTCCTAGATGTAAGAGTGAGGATGCAGGTATATTCCACATGTTGTGGTCGTGCACAAGGTTATCTAAATATTGGGCAGATGTGTATGGGGCACTTGATGCTATGGCAGATCAACCTGTGGTGTGGGATCCTGGGATTTGCATGCTGGGGACTGTGAGTAAAATGAATCATACTTGGCGCAAACTGCTCCACCTCACTCTGATTCTAGCCAAACGGGCTACATTGATGCAGTGGAAATGGCCAGAACTACCAATTGTAATTGATTGGAAGAGAGACCTAACATGGGCTAATGACTGAAGAGGTATATGCCGGCCTACTCTACAGCTATAACCATCCCAGAGACATATGGGCCCGATACAGACAATATTTGGCTGACAAATGCACAGAAAATGTAGATTCAGAAATACTGTCATAATGTATCTAAATGCACCTGCTCGGTGTGTTGAAAATGATAATGACGCAGATTTGAAAAAAATACACAAAGGCTGTGGGGGCTGCAGTATAGTGAGCGGGGGTTGCGGAGACACCCCTGCAGCTGACCTGCTACAAATAAAAAAAATGCTGGGGGACTGCAGGCGTGCCCCCTGCAACACCCCGCTCACTATACTATACAGTATAGTGAGCAGGGATTGCGGGGGGCACCCCTACAGCTGACCCGAGAGAAAAAAGAAAAAGAAAAGAAGAAAAAAAAGGACCCTGCAGCGCCGGATCCCTATCACGGAAGTGAAAGGGAACTGGCATTGCAGGGACCAGCGAGTCTGAAGGAAAGGTAAGTAGGGGTGTGGGGGTGTGGGGAGGGTGGAGGGTGGAGGGTTAGAGAGGATGTTAGGGGTTCTTTAGATTTGGGGTTGTTTTATATTGAATGACCGAATGGGAAATGTACGAGCAATTTTGCATTACGTACATTTCTCATTCAGTCATTTCGGTCACATTTATTTCAGCCACAGTAAAACAACCCCAATTCATGCACTGTAGAAGCAGTCAGGCTCAGATCATCATCTGGCACCCCGTGAATTGGTATCTGGATGCCGCATGAGAACTCCTCTCACTCCCCCAACAAAGGTCCATAGTGTAGCGACGGCTCTAGGCGATGAAATGCATGATTATATTAAAACAATGACTGAAAGTGTTTCTTTTATGCCCTAACAGCTACAGAATTGACGGGAGGGGTCAAGAGAAAATCAGGAAGATATTCAGCCCATTGATTTAGAAGCTACACTCAAACTGCTCAGCCTAGACGCAGGGCACCAGGTTCTGGTGATTAAGTATCTGGAGCACCACTCATTTTGATGGCCCGCATGAAGTGGAGGAAGTGAGCCCTACCAAAGTGAAGAACCTCATTGTATACAAACCAAATCCCGGACCAAAATCCAGGACAAGACAAAGGAAGAGGAAACAAAATGTTTGGATTAGGATGTCTTAAAAAGAATGGACTTACAGTGATCCTGGAACACTTTCCCTAGCTTAGGTGAAAAGAGACAATGATACATAAGTAAGCAGTAGAAGTCAGTATCATCTCCATGGCTACACAACACCGACAGTTTAGCATTTAAACATTCTTTAATGGCCGCCGTGAGCGAGTAGCGGTTTCTAATGGCATCCGATAACAACAAAACTAAGTAATTCCTGTGCACGCGCCCTTTGGCGTTCCACGGTAGCAGCACTAGAGACTACGCAGACAAGGTCAGAGAGCGCTTTTGTCGAGTGTCAGCTTCTGATTCCCTTAACCCCTGTGCTCTTACAGCCTATTAAGGGTCCCTTTGTGCATCTTTTTCAGAACATCACGCTATACATTTTGATTCACGCACAGTGCCTAACGCTAAAAGGTTGATTCGTTTGCATCTGCAAACAGCTTTTTCTTATTTCAGACGCTGTTCTTTTTCACAGACAACATCGTGAAGAAAATGTTACTTAAAGGTTAGTGAAGCAGATGAACATTTATATCATATACACATATATTCAACATCTAATAATGTGGAGCATTTATTCACCGGTTTACCATTATTCTCTCTCTTTTTTCTTTTCTTGATTTTGGGGTATTGACCTTCTGCTATGTAAATTATGAATTGATTGGACTGAAATATTGGTAATGTATATAATGCTGGGTATCTACATGTATGTGTATGTATATCACTAAGTATGCAAATGGTAACATCTATAAATGCCCACCTTTGTGAATCACACTCCAGTGTGATATGAATTTGTCACATGGTCGGAAATGCACAATTATGATGATATATCAGGGTGATGATTATGATTGGTTTGCTTTGATAGGAACACTTATGGTATTGTGACTGATGATTATAGTTTGATATGAAAAAGATATTATCACAGGCCCTGAGGAAGGACATTATTGCCCGAAATGCATAGGCTAACAATGTGATACAATTGCCGCATAAAGCAACAATAAATAGAATTTAGATGATTATACTTTACCAATTTGTGAAACAAATCTTTTGAACAAAATATCAGTATTTGAGTACTAGAATTACTGATTGATACCACTTTATCGTGGTTAACAGGGTGTGCAGCCCACACCGCTGGCCTCACGGCCAAGGTCTCTTTTCTTACTTTTTCTTATGCGACCCATTGTACACGCATTCTTGCTTGCAATATTCTCATATATATTAGTCTTACCCAGCATTTATTCAAAGGCATTCTGATATAGTAACATTTCTTGGAAACTCAAAAACTAATACGATAGTTCTGAGAATGAAATTGGCGATCATTTTACAGTTCTTGCTATAAAGTTATAAAGAAGCAATAAATTGATACATTTTGTGTATGACAGACGTAATTAAAGAAATGGAAATGTTCCAAGAGGTAAGAACTGTAGCTCCACAGAAAAGTTGTACCAAACGAAGAATAATGATTGGAGATTTCTGTGGTATTTTGACTATACTCCTTATAACGTTGCGATTCACACATGTTATTAGCAGTGAGGAACCAGAATATAAGAAATCCCCCACTAGTCCCATTATTCCTATTGGACCTATTAAGAACCCAAAAACCCCATTGCGTTCTGATATTAAAAAACCCTTTTCCTGAGTAAAGAGAGATGCTGAAGAAGATAATGAGTATAAATCGTCTCATTTAGCAAATAACTTATTGTACCAGCACATGAAAGAAGTGGGAGAGAGAACATCAGAAGAGAGTTGTTAAGTGTTCTCATTAATACCGTATGCCATGAATGCGGCAAGAACATTTATTGCAAGACAAATGTCTCCACATGATGCAAAATGTCTCAGTCATCTAGCAGCCTGCACTACGAGAGGACAATTTGAAGGGAAGTGGGCAAATTTGAGATGGCGATCAAGGCAGACTTTTCCATACAAAGATACATACTTAAAGACAAAAAGGATGGAGAGAGGATTAGGGTGGACAAACAAAAAACGTATGTATCCATCCCAATTTGGAGAGAAGATACAAGCTGTTGATAAGAAGAGAATACATTTCTCAGACATGATTGAAAAATCAGGAGAGCCAGGATGCCAGGAGAGCCAGGATGTTGGAAAAGAGCACAGCTGTTGGTGTATGGGTGTATAGCAACTGGAAATTGATGGGAAGATTAACTAATATCATGCCCTGCACACCTACTGAAGAAAGACTGCCCACAGAGTGCACACGGTAAATCAGGAATGCTTGGAATCATGGGCTAAGCATGCAAAACTACTAATTTGTGTTGACAATGAAGCAGGACCAATGCATATACTACAATTAAAGAAAGCAAAAATCTGCTTCAAGAATGATGGCAAGGTCTATGTTGAAAGGAGCAAAGGTTGTGGAGAAACAATTGAAGTACCAGGAATTAATGGAGGAACTGTAGTTCTGATGGATCGATATTGGTCTTGTGGGTCCAGAGCCTACATGGAGTTGCCTAAATATTGGGGAGGAGCGTGTTCCAATGTAAATGTACACGTCCCAGCACTAGTGATTCCCCAAAGCGACCTCCGCATTGAAGAATTCCCAAAAATGAATTAATATAACAAATGGAAGAGATAATTTAATCTTTGCTGAAATCAATAAAGGTTTACAAAGACATTCCTTATGAGCACAAACTATTCAGCAAGACCGCCATGATAATGACATCTATAGTCACACCAGGACTTCAAGCTGCAATAAACACCAAGTGGTTGTAGACGATCAATGCAACAATAAAAAGATTCAATGCAATAAAGGAAGAATTGAGAGCCAGAAGGCTGATAACAGCAATGGAAGGAGGCATTTGTGCCAAGGTCGGGCCTTCTTGCTGTAATAATAATGTTAACGACCCTGCATACAAAAATGAAAGACGAAGTTGATAAAACGGCAGGAGACGATTGGTTCTCATCCCCGTTTTCATGGATTCCATCTTGGTTGGCAAATGCGTTCAAACTACTTGGAGCAATACTTGTGTTGTTGTTGCTAGGATTCGGTCTCTTAAGGATCTTCTTGGGACAATGCCAGAAAACAGCCAAGAAAGCTGTTGGGGTGAAGATAATGATTGATGTTAGCAGCGGCACTGGAGGGAAAACACAGACTGAAGAAAGTACTTGAGAAAATATCAAGAAAAGTTCTCTTGCACCTCCATAAACCAGGTGCTACTATCCACAAGATCGGAAAAGATATGTGGGGTGATGGATATTCTGTTCACCAGCAGGAGATTGTCGCCGCATGACCTGGAGTGTGGATGAACACATAAAGATAGCACGTCACATCAGGGGCTGGAGGTGACAAAAATATGGGTCCCAAAGAAGAGAAAATATGATGAAATGGTGGAAGAAGATGAAGCAGGAACTGCGGAAGAAGAATGAAATAGGGTATGGTCGAATTCTCAACCGGGGGGAATGTAGAGGAGTAGGTGAATGACTTAACATATGCAGGGGAATGATATGCACTCAGACAGCCATTCAAAAAATATCCTCACGTTGAATCAATGGAGGGACGTTACCAAGAAGAATGTCAATTACGTAAGTGCAAGGAAGCTGCTCTAAGAATCATCGATGAATGTTAAACAAGAATCTAATGACGATATGATCTTATAAAGAAGACATATAAGCCTACGTAGAAACGATATGGAAATACTTACTGACGATGTAAAAGAAGCACTAAGAGAAACATGTACCAAAGATGAAGTTATCATAAAAAACAAGAAAATAAAGTAACATGCTGACCAATAACTGTAAATACACTAACGCAAGGTAGAAGACGCATATAGAAGCTTGCTAAAAAGAGGTGTATATATATAAATATATATTTAAAATGTTAAGGGCGGCCATTGGAAGGAAATGGACAACAGCTTGTGTGTCACGATGCCCGCTCCCGGGGAGCCGGCTCAGGCCCTGCGTCCCCGAAAGCGGACATCAAGTCCCCGGGGAAGGTCCCAGCAACCTCCTATAGGGGCCCTTTGGACAGCGTCCTGGCGCCTATGGCGCCAGGCTCATAGAAAACATCAGTCCTGGCGCCATAGGCGCCAGGCTCATTATGAAAGTGTTTGGGTGCACTTACCTAATGCAGACCATGCTGCAGAACTCCGGCCTCCTTGCGGCCTGAAAGGAACTACTTTACCTGTGGGACTCATTTACCACCCGGGCGTGGTCGGGGAAGGATACATACCTGATTGGAGGAAGGACACATTCTAGGAACTTCTTCCAAGGCTATTTAAACCACACCCGATCAGCCACACGTGTTTCGCGTTGTTCTGCATCTAGCAGCTGGACGCTCACCGTGTCTGCTCCTGCATCCTGACTTCTGCCACGCCTGCCAGCATCCTGAATCACCTGCAAAGGAAGGGAACAAGAGAACAGAAGAAGGAAAAGGCCTTAGCTGCTAAATCTGCATCCCGGAGACATTTCGCCGACGATCCTGAAAAGGAAGACATTTATTTTTAAAAGCACATCGCATCGATCGCTGCAGCGCCTCATTCTACTCACCTTACAGGGCGCTTCCATGTTCTGCAGCGACCATCCGGATCTGCAGTCGCGCCCCAGCGCCCAGGAGAAAAAGACAATAACGAAGGTGAGAGAAAGAAGGGAAAAGGGAAGCTAAATCTCCATGTTAACACTTACCTGCTTGGTCATTCCCTTTTCATTTCGGGTCCGCGCCGCATCCAGGCATTTTCGGACCCCGGCCCCTAAGGGGAAAAGACATCAGCGTTAATGAGCGAATGAAAAGACATTACCAAGACGCTTATTAAAGACTTACCTGATTTCCACAAGGATTTCACCTCTCATCTCGGGTCGGTGCCTGTTCCCCGGCATTCCGTACCCCAGCCCCTATTGGGAAAAAGACACTAGCACTAGAACATTAATGCATGGACACAAGGGGAACCACTTATCAAAAACTTACCTGGAAGCCAAGCAAGTTTGGTTCTCACCAATCCGAAAATCCAGTGAAGTAACTGGATACCAACGTGCCCCCGCATCAGAAACCACCAATCCGAAAATCCAGTGAAGTAACTGGATACCAACGCGCCCCTTCATCAGAAGCAGGATGGAGAGCTCGTCCTTCCAGGCCCTAAGGTGAGACGCTACGGGGAAGCACAGCAGGGTTTTGAGGAGGGTGAGAGGGGTAAGTGGGAGGCCGATTGCATTACCCCACAGACAGTTAACCCCCTTTTTTCACCTACAGAAATATACTTCTGCGAGTCAGACAAGCCAGACTTGGGGCCCGGTCCAGTCCGTCTTCCGACCCCTGCGCATCACCTTAGACGAGGTCACAACAGCGCGAACCAGGCCCGCGCCTCCGTGGGAGTCAGGTGAGCGTTACAGAACGCGAAGCCTTCCTACAAATTCCCACCCAGGCGCTATGGAAACTTCTGAGACTGATCAGTTGGCCCAATTATTGGGGGAATTACGGGCCGAAGTACATGCCGCTCGTCAAGAGACTAATGCCCTCAAGAGGGAATTAATAATATCAAAGGAAAAAACTGATGACCTGGCCAGACAGCTTTTGCAAAGTCAAGCTGGGCAAAGTCCTCTACCCGGTTCCGGAGGGAACCCCGCTCCTGTGGTTCCCAGTAACCCTGTGCATATTAATCTACCTGGAAACATGCCGCTGCCCCCACCCGAACGCTTTGCTGGGGACCCCAAACGATTCGCCGTATTCATGAATCAGTGTCGTTTGCACTTCCTATGCAGGCCTGGGGCCTTCCCTAATGATCAGACCAAAGTAGCCTTTGTATTGTCATATCTCAGCGGCTGCGCTGCCGATTGGTCAGTTCCACTGGTTACTCAGGATGACCCGATTCTCCGTGATTTTCAAGGATTTCAAGCAAGCATGGAAAGGTTATTTGCTCGACACTCTCAGGGGCAGGCTCTGGATGATGAACTTCTATCCCTGCGACAGGGCAATCAGGATCTCCTATCCTACATTGCAACCTTTAATAGACTAATTGTAGAAACTGGGTGGCCAGAGGATAAGAGAATCATGTTATTTTATCGAGGTTTACGTGGAGAACTTAAAGATGTCCTGGCCCAAGTTGTAAATCCGCCCCGAGAATGCACAGAATATATAGACTTAGTGGTCCAATTGGATCACAGACTCCAGAAAAGAAAAGCAGATCGGTCCAGGTTTAAGACCCGGGTGTTGGTCAAGACCCACGCTAACCCCAAGGGAGTTGATGTCTCAGAGCCTATGCAAATTGGTGGGGTTAAAGGACCTTTAACACAAAAGGAACGTGAAAGGAGGCGGCAATTAAAGTTATGTCTTTATTGTGGGAACTCTGGACACTTTCTACGAGATTGCCCGGCAAAACCGCCCCGAAAGGCTGTAGGGGCTGCTGATAAAAACCTTGAAGACTCTGTTTCGGGAAACGACTCAGCCCGACAAGCGTAGGGGTCCGCTTGCCGAGCTTGAAAACTAACTCTCAGACCTCACATTTCATAGTGCCAATGGTTCTCGTAGATCCAGAACAGCCTAAGCAGTTGCATGCAATAAAGGCATACATCGATAGCGGGGCTATTGGAAATTATGTGGACCGTGAGTTGGTCTCCAGGATTAACCTTCCTCTCCGTCCTAAAACCAGCAAAGACGTCATCACCACAGTAGATGGAACTGAAATTGCCTCTGGACCGGTAACGCATTCCACTACTGAGGTGACTCTTATTGGTCCCGACGGCCATCGGGAGGCAGTTGTGTTTGATGTAACCAAGGCCACACAGTTTCAGGTTATTCTTGGAATTCCTTGGTTAGAGACACATAATCCTCGAATTGATTGGCGAGCTAAGAGAATAACCTTCCCGGATTGTGCACAAACCTGTTATCCAGAAAACCTGAAGATTAATCTAGCATCTGTAACCTCTGCCTCCATGCAATTGCCTCCGGAATACCAAGACTTTCTGTAACGCTCACCTTATTCCCGTAGAGGCGCCGGTCTTGACTGGGCGTATACCGTATCTTCAAAGGTGATGTGTAACACACGGCTGGCTCTTTGGGCTGGACCTCTGTGCACTGTATGTCTGACTCGAAGGGTAAGGTGTCTGCAGATAGAAAATATGGGATTAATGAACTGGGTTATTGAATGTCTCTCTCTTCTTCCCTTTCTCTTCTCCTGTAGAACCCCAAAGGTTAACGCGCTCACCTTAGGTAAGTGAACGCCGTGCTCTCCATCTGCTTCGGGGCAGGGTGCTGTAACCAGTTTCTTCAATGGATAAGGGGAGCAGGCCTCTTGACTTCAGAGGACTGCTGTCCGTCGTTTACTACACGAACGGTACGTTTCGAGTAATTCTAATGTCTTTAAAAGTCTTTAGTAATGATGTCTCTTGTTTTGCAGGGTTCCGGCGATGGCGGAGGACGGGCTGAAGTGCGTTGAAGATGGAGCCCGTGTGATGAATAGAAGCGCCTGGAAGCACGTAAGTAAGCGCTTGTTGCCTGCTTCACGATGCGCTCTAACTGTCTTTTTATTTTGCAGGTACAAGTTCGGAGCGGCTGCAGGGTGCCGGAATACCCACTGGGTTAGATGTGGAAAGGAGTAATGGCACGTGAGTATTAAAGTTCCCCAATGTCTTTAAACGCACCTTGTTTTGTCTTTCAGATGCGGGATGCAGCGCCGAAGGCCTCCGGAGTGTGCGAAGAGTTGGTAAGCTTTTGTCTTTCAGATGCCGGAATGCAGTGCGAAGACCTCCGGAGCGCACGAAGAGTAGGTAAGCCTTTGTCTTTCAGATGCCGGAATGCAGTGCGAGGCGTTGGTGACAGCCGATGGACCAGGTAAGTGAAGCGCTGTCACTGAAGACCGTAATGCTAACCTGTTCTTTCTTGTCTTTATAGGTGTTGCTGAAGACTGGATTCAGGATGGTAAGCCTTTTTCCTTAGGCCCAGGATCAGATGCAGAAGACACGATGAGCGCTCTGCTGCAAAGGATGCAGAATAACGCAAAGCAAGATTCATCCATCGGGTGTGGTTTAAATAGCCTCCTGTAGTGCTTAGGTTTCTCCTTCCACAGCCACGCCTAGGTAAGAAAAGAGTTCCTGCTTTCCAGAAGAGTTCCAGTGTTCTGAACCTAAGGAGTGGCTCCTGCCCCACCCAACAGGAAAAGTAGTTCCAAACAGAAGAGGATCAGAGGCTCAACTGGCAGGCAAGTAAGCAGCATGGTCTGCTGCAGGTAAGTCCACCCAAGCATTATGAGCCCGGCGCTTCCAGCGCTGGGACTGGGCATATTTATGAGCCTGGTGCCACTGGCGCCAGGACTGGGTCCAAAAGGTCCCAATTGGGACTGGTTGGCACTCAGAACCTGGGTTATGGATCTGCTTCCAAGGGAGTTGGGAAAACCCTGACCTTTTGGAAGCAGAGATCATGACAGTACCCCCCCTCAAGGCCCCTCCCAAACCGGGCTTCTCCGGGGGTTTTGGCTTGTCAGGAAATGTTCGGTGAAATCTTTTGATTAGGCGAGGAGCGTGGACATATTCAGCAGGTTCCCAGGATCTCTCTTGGGGGCCGTAGCCTTTCCAGTCAATTAGGTAAAATAGTTTAGATTTGGAGATCTTGGAGTCCAGAATGCTTTTGACTTCAAACTCGAGTTCTCCATCAACTAGGATAGGTTTTGGAGATTTAGTTAGTCGGGTTTGAGGTTGCACGGGTTTTAATAGAGAGACGTGGAAGACCGGATGTATCTTCATGTGCGGGGGCAAGTCCAACTTGACCGCTACTGGGTTTACTATGGTAGTGATGGAATAGGGACCAAGGTATCTTGGGTTGAATGTGCGTGGCCCTTTTAGAGGTAGATATTTGGTGGATAACCAGACTTGATCCCCTTCTTGATATTGAGGGGCTTCCTTCCGATGTTGATCTGCACCTTTCTTGTATTGTTCTTTAGCCCTTTGAAGGTGAGAAACAGCTTCCTTAAAGGCTTGGGTGATTGTAGAATGCAGGTAGTCTACTGCTGGTGTTTCAAGATCTTGGAGGGGATCCAACTCCGAGGTTCGAGGGTGACTGCCGTATAAAAGAAAAAACGGGGTTTTCCCAGTTCCCGAATGGACAGAGTTATTGTAGGCATATTCGGCTATCCAAAGGATGTCTTTCCAAGTTTTTTCAGTTTGTTGCAGCATGCAGCGTAAATACTGTTCCAGAGTTTGATTGGTCCTCTCGGTTTGTCCATCGGTCTGAGGGTGGTGACTGGTCGATAGTCTCACATCAATTTGAGCCGACCGACAGCAACTTCGCCAAAAATGAGAAATAAATTGACTACCTCGATCCGATATTAGAACCGAAGGAAAACCGTGCAGTCGGACGATGTTTTCGAGAAATTCTCGGGCCAGAGTTGCTGCTGTTGGCAAGCCTTTGAGCGGAATGAAATGCGCCATCTTGGAGAATAAGTCCACGATTACTAGAATCGTATTGTATCCGGAGCATGGAGGTAGATCGGTGATGAAGTCCATAGAAAGCGTATGCCAAGGGCGAGGTGGGATGTTAATAGGGCGTAAGAGGCCTGCTGGTCTTTCCTTTTGACTCTTGTTTTGGGCGCATACGCCACAGGACATTATAAAGTCTCTGATATCTTTTTTCCAAGACGGCCACCAGAAGTAGCGCTTGATCTTTTCTGAGGTCTTGGCCATACCGGGATGTCCTTCCATTAAAGAATCGTGATAACAAGAGATTACTTTTTTCTGTAAATCTGTGCTGGGCAGGTATAATCGTTCTTGGAAATACAATAAGTTGTCCTTTACTGCAAAGTCCTTTCCCTGCAGATGCCAATTCTGTATGTCTGCTGGAGTTACAAGTTGCCTGGCTTTATCCTTAACTTCCTCTATGGATTGTGTGGCGATTATACCCAGAATTCTTTGTTCGGGAATGATTGGTACAGGTTTAGGGTTGATCAAGTGTTCTTCCACTCCCATCCGAGAAAGGGCATCAGCTTTACCGTTTTTTGTACCAGGTCGATAGGTAATTATGAAGTCAAACTCGGCAAAGAATAATGCCCAACGGAGTTGTCTAGAGGATTGGGCTTTTGCGGTTTTCAAATATTGCAGGTTTCGGTGATCCGTAATCACAGTAACGGTGTGTCGGGCCCCCAGCAGATAATGCCGCCAAGCCTTAAAGGCAGACTTGATAGCCAGAAGTTCCTTGTCAGTAATCGTGTAATTGATTTCAGGAGGCGAGAATTTGCGGGACCAAAATGCCACGGGATGCAACTGATTGGTTACCGGGTCCTTTTGTGATAGAACTGCCCCCATGGCAAGGCTTGAAGCATCAGTTTCCACGATGTAGGGGAGTTTAGGGCGAGGGTGTTTTAAGATTGGTGCAGAGATAAATTTAGTCTTCAAATCCTGGAAAGCTTGTTCCGCCTCGGTAGACCATTCAAAACGTTTGTTTTTCTTTAACAAGGCAGTGATGGGCTGGACTATTCGAGAAAATTCGGGGATAAACCTGCGGTAAAAGTTAGCGAAGCCTAACATGCTTTGCACACCTTTTACGGAGGATGGTGATGGCCATTTGAGAACTGCATCGACCTTCTTTGAATCCATACGCACTCCGCTAGGTGATAATATGAATCCCAAGAATTCAACTTCAGTCACGTTGAAAACACATTTTTCCAACTTAGCGAAAAGTTTGTGTTGACGCAATCTTTCGAGGACCATTTTCACATGTTTCCGATGTTCAGATTCCGATGAAGAATAAACGAGGATGTCGTCAATGTAAACAACAACACACACATCTATGAGCTCTCTGAGGACATCGTTCATAAAATATTGAAAGGCGGCCGGGGCTTTGCAAAGTCCGAAGGGCATGACCTGATATTCAAATAGCCCATATTTGGTGCGGAAGGCCGTCTTCCATTCATCGCCCTCTTTTATTCGTACCAAGTGGTAGGCTCCTCTAAGATCCAGCTTTGTATATATGCCTGCTTTTCTGACTTGGTCCAGGAGTTCAGGGATCAAAGGTAACGGATATCTATTCTTGACGGTGATCTGGTTCAGGGAGCGATAATCTATACAAGTTCTAAGGTCTCCTTCCTTTTTTGGAAAGAAGAACAAAGCTGAAGAAGCAGGGGACTTGGAAGGACGAATAAACCCATTTGCCAGGTATTGATCCAGGTATTGTCGAAGGTGAAGGTTCTCAGGCTCGGTGAGGGCATAAATTCTACTACAAGGAGGAGTAGATCCAGGTATCAGGTCTATCTGGCAGTCATAAGACCTATGAGGAGGTAGAGAGTTAGCCTGATCCTTCCGGAAAACATCTTGGTATTCTAGGTATTCGGGAGGTAACTGGGGAGTCTCTGAAGAAATTGCTGCCAGTGCAACACCAGGTGGAGGGTGACACGTAGAGACACATTCTGGAAACTGGACCGTTCTTGCTCGCCAATCGATCAGAGGATTGTGTTTCTCTAACCAAGGTATTCCTAGAATAATCTGAAACTGAGGGGCCTTGATCACATCGAACACGATCTTCTCATGGTGTCCATCTTGACTTACTAGCGTCACTTCTTGAGTGGTATGCGTTACTGGTCCGGAGGCTATCTCCGTCCCATCCACCGTAGTAATGACATCCTTTACAGCCTTGGGACAAAGAGTTAGATTCATCCTCAAAACCATTTCATGATCCACATAATTGCCGATGGCACCGCTGTCGACGTAAGCTTCAATTGCATGTAATCGATCCGGATTATCAGGGCTAATGAGGACCATAGGTATCACGAAATGCGAGGTCACGGAACTGGTTTTCACGCTCGGCAAGAGGACCTCTATTCTTGTCGGGCGAGGTCGTTTCCCTGCTCAGAGTTTGTAACTTTGGTAACTGCAGCTCCTACTGCCATCTTGGCAGGTTTCACCGGACAGTCTCGAAGAAAGTGCCCTGAGTTTCCGCAATAGAGGCATAATTGCAACTGTTTTCTCCTTTCCCGCTCCTTTTGTGTTAGAGGACCTTTCAGGCCCCCTATTTGCATGGGTTCCCCGGAGTCTACTCCTTTGGAAGGAGTTGGCGGTTTGGAAAATACTCGAGCATCAAACTTGGAACGATCGGCCTTCCTGTTCTGCAGTCTGTGATCTATTTGAACGACTAAGTCTATATAGTCCGAACAATCTTGTGGGGGATTCACTACTTGGGCTAACACATCTTTGAGCTCTCCACGTAGACCTCTATAAAACAGCGTAATCCTTTTGTCCTCAGGCCATTGAGTTTCCACTATCAGTCTGTTGAAAGACGCAATATAAGCCAAAAGGTCTTGATTACCTTGTCGCAACGAAAGAAGCTCATTGTCCAAGGCCTGCCCCTGTGAATGTCTTGCGAACAGTTTTTCCATACTGAGCTGAAAAGCTTGAAAATCATGGAGGACCGGATCATCTTGATTTACTAGAGGGATCGACCAGTCTGCCGCATTGCCACTAAGGTACGAAAGCACGAAAGCTACTTTAGCTTGATCAGTTGGAAAGGCTGCTGGCCGGCATAAGAAATGCAACCGGCACTGATTGATAAATACTGCAAACCTCTTTGGGTCACCAGAAAATCGTTCGGGCGGAGCCAGAGGTACATTCCCAGGTAGGTTGATCTGCACTGGTTTCATAGAGGATGTAGAAGGAAGATTTCCCCCAGATGCGGGTAACGGGGTCTGTCCGGCTTGTGACTGTAGCAATTGTCTAGCGAGATCATCTGTTCGCTCCTTGGAAATAATCAGTTCCCTTCTTAGAGCGTTCGTTTCCTGACGGGCTGCATGCACTTCTGCCCTTAGTTCCCCAAGTAACTGGGCTAGCTGGTCGGTATCCGAGGTTTCCATAGCGCCTGGACGGGAGTTTTGCGGTAGGCTTTGCGTTCTGTAACGCTCACCTGATTCCCGTAGAGGCGCCGGTCTTGACTGGGCGTATACCGTATCTTGAAAGGTGATGTGTAACACACGGCTGGCTCTTTGGGCTGGACCTCTGTGCACTGTATGTCTGACTCGAAGGGTAAGGTGTCTGCAGATAGAAAATATGGGATTAATGAACTGGGTTATTGAATGTCTCTCTCTTCTTCCCTTTCTCTTCTCCTGTAGAACCCCAAAGGTTAACACGCTCACCTTAGGTAAGTGAACGCCGTGCTCTCCATCTGCTTCGGGGCAGGGTGCTGTAACCAGTTTCTTCACTGGATAAGGGGAGCAGGCCTCTTGACTTCAGAGGACTGCTGTCCGTCGTTTACTACATGAACGGTAAGTTTCGAGTAATTCTAATGTCTTTAAAAGTCTTTAGTAATGATGTCTCTTGTTTTGCAGGGCTCCGGCGATGGCGGAGGACGGGCTGAAGTGCGTTGAAGATGGAGCCCGTGTGATGAATAGAAGCACCTAGAAGCACGTAAGTAAGCGCTTGTTGCCTGCTTCACGATGCGCTCTAACTGTCTTTTTATTTTGCAGGTACAAGTTCGGAGCGGCTGCAGGGTGCCGGAATACCCACTGGGTTAGATGTGGAAAGGAGTAATGGCACGTGAGTATTAAAGTTCCCCAATGTCTTTAAACGCACCTTGTTTTGTCTTTCAGATGTGGGATGCAGCGCCAAAGGCCTCCGGAGCGTGCGAAGAGTTGGTAAGCTTTTGTCTTTCAGATGCCGGAATGCAGTGCGAAGACCTCCGGAGCGCACGAAGAGTAGGTAAGCCTTTGTCTTTCAGATGCCGGAATGCAGTGCGAGGCGTTGGTGACAGCCGATGGACCAGGTAAGTGAAGCGCTGTCACTGAAGACCGTAATGCTAACCTGTTCTTTCTTGTCTTTTGTTAGGAAAGATTTCGTAATTGTAGGGAATTTTCCTTCCATGTGGCAACCCCTAAACTTTTTGCTATTGTTTTTAACCTTGTTCTTGACTTTGCCAGAGAAGTACAGCCTTCTGCCGCACTTCTCTGGGCTTTCGCTCCTTTCTTACGGGGAAACTGACATGCCCTTAAGACAGTCAGTACCGGGGAACGTGGTTTCCCGTAGTTTCTTTTATCGTGTCGCAGCTTTAGTGCAACACGACACAAGAGGGCACTGTAAGCTAAGTTACAGCTCTCTTGGGTCTCTAGCCTTCTACAGGCCCTAGATACTCTTTTAGGATGGTATTTGATCGGTGCAAGTCATTCAGGGACTCGAATGGTGGCAGCGATCGTTTTGTTTATTTTGAGCTCCTTTTGGCGTTCTGAGCACGTTTTTGCACTGAACCCAAAATGGTGGCCTGGCTCCCAAAATGGCCAGGCCGCGAGGCTCCTTTGTCTTGTCCACTGACCGTCTTGCTCCCTTCACCTTCCCCAGGTCCGGCGACCCGGGGCCTTCCTTATTTGGGCATGTACTTTCCCGCGAAACGTGGTTGCTTTCGCGGGCTTCTACATGTCGTTTGTGTGCCTCCAGGGTGTGGGCTGGGATGTCTGGTCCCAATACACATCCTGGGTGCCAGAGAGTCTAGGGTGGTGTGAATGCCTGGGACCACCGTGGTCCGTGATTGGTCCACGTATGGTATGTGTTTTGATGAGCGGATCTCCCATTGGCTCCCCTCCGTTTTGGCGCGAAGGGAACCGTGGATAAGAGGGGGCTGGAAACACCACTACCATGTCGATCTCCTGAGTTCTCACGAACGAAGGAATACAGGAGCCAAGTATCCTGCAACTACGAGGCTGGACCGAGGAATCGCTGGTGACCCGCTGAAGGAATCCTCCTTTGCACTGCTGTCGTCCGGAGAGCCCCTGTCCTCCTTTGATCGAACCAGAAGGCCTGTACTGGTGCTTCGACCTTTGGAATAGCAGGAACAGCTATTCCCGGCATCTTCAACCATCTCCTGCCAAGTAAGCCTTCGGAAGCGTCTCTGGGCCATCCAGTTGACTGACCAGCTTACCAAGGAGTTTGGCTCTGCAACCGCCGCCAGGTTGTGTTGTATTGCGAGTCCTTGACCCTCTCCCACGCTTCGTACGCTTGGCGTTCCCAGGTCTGAAGGGAGGAGGGTTCATTTGGCTCGAATACACACGGCCGCTCCGTTGTCCTGTGCGGCAACAAAACTGTGCTGGTTTCGTCGATTGGGACGTCTTTTTGCTCTACACGACTACAAAGCGTTCCCTGCTCTTCTGAACCTGCCAGCTGCTGAAACTATCGTGGAGAAGCCTGGGTCTGCTTGCTTCGGGGACCGGTGAGTAGTATATCTAGGATCTGGTCGCCCTCCTGCAGTATCCCATTGCTTTTCCCTGCTGTGTAAAAACAGCACCCTTTTGCCGCGCTCGCGCTCTGCTTCTGCCCGCTGTGGAGGCTGCGCTTGAGTTGCGGAACCTGTTCTTCTTCTGCTGTGCACTAACGTGAACCGCCTGACTTCCTCCGAAGAGCTTCCCCTTGTGTCCGTCGGCACCGGCGTGGCAGGTACTTTGAGCACAAGGCTCCACTCTTCGCAGGGCTCGGACTTCCATCTAGTTAGGTGCCTATGAAGGCGAACTGAGTCGAAAGCATTATCGCACTGCCTGTTTTCCTTCCCTGGCAGGTGGACTACATATTTCGTGCTTTAAACGCTTGCGACTGTGTATTTGTATATATATTGTGTTGATATGGTATGTGTTGGTTTAATATTGTGATATTGTGATTTTCTCGCTACGGTCATTATTTTAAAGGCCTTAAAATAAATGTGTATCTATTTTTGATATAACAACTGTTTGGAGTAGTTTGTCAGCGCTCTTGCTTTGTGTGCTCATTGCGGGCTTTCAGTCACCCTCACCCCTCTTGAGACCTAGTCTTGACCGCCGCGATCGCTACCTTGATTGGTCTGGCTTGTCCAGAGGTTACCCTGTTCCAAGTAATTAGGTTGGCCTTCTGAACTTCTGCGCCACCAGGACAGAGTTCAGAAATCCGTCTTAACAAATTGGTGTACAGCGGTGGGATACGACTGAAGGTATCCAGTGTTGCGCTCGAACTAAGGCATTTCAGGTTATTCCAAACAGTACACGTAGTGAATTGTTATAGTATAACTTTAAAAATGCCATAGTCCTATCAAACAGTATGGAAACAAGTACGTTGTTAACTTTAAATGCTTCCAAATCAGAAACGCTGAAAAAGATGTGTGCGGAGAGAGGTGTTTCCTCTCAAGGCACGAAATTGGAAATGATCCAAAGAATTGTGGCGTGGCAAGAAGCGCAGCTTGACGCTATTACTTCTGAGGACAGTGCGGAAGGTGGTGGGGCTGCTCTCACTGGTAGAACCGACGGTTCTGCCGCCGCACTGTTCCACCGCGACCACGAGGACGGGGAGGATGTAATGTCTAATGTTTCCTCTGCCAGTGTTGATGGGGAGGCTATGCTTGAATTCAAGAAGCAAGAGCTGCGGTTTAGGCAGCAGGAGCTTGAATTCAGCATAGCCAAACTAAAAATCGAACAGGCAGAAAAACAAAAAGACAGGGATCACCAGTTGGAACTGGCCAAGCTTCAGGTTGCAAATGGATCCAAGGGTCCTGGACATGGGTCTGGGGCCTCCTCTCATCCACGGTTTCCAAAAGATCTGCTCAGTGTGTATGAAGAGAGGAATGACATTATGGACTGGCTGAATGCGTTTGAGTATGCATGCGAGGTCCAGGAAGTTGACAATGCTGATAAGATTGCGTGGTTGCTCAGTAGACTGCCCCATTCTGGCTGTAGTGCCATTATGGAAATGTCGAAGGCTGAGCGGGCTGATTTCGCAATGTTAAAGCAGACTCTCATTTTAAAGTTTGGGAAGACTCCGGCCCAATATTTAAAGCGTTTGAGAGTATAAGAAAAAGGAAGGTGGTACTTGGGTATCTTATGTCGCTGAATCTTTGAAAAACTTAACTGGCTGGGTCGAAGGCTATAAGGTTTCTACCTTCGACGGCATGATAAATCTTGTCATGCTGGAACACATTTTTGCTTCTTCTTCCCCGGAGCTTAAGCAGCATTTGGCCGATTCGAAGGAGATAGATCCTAAGAAGCTGGCCATTGCAGCAGACTTATGGGTGTCACATCGAGTGTCCCATAAGGACAAAACTCATCCTGGTAAGCAGGAGGAGGGGAAAAAGTCCAAAGATATGGAGGGTGGGGAATCTGCTAAATCTTCTTCCCAAAAGGGCCACAAAAAGAAAAACAAGGGTAAGACACAAGAGAACTCACAGGGTAGTGGAGGTGCGCCTCCGAAACAGAACTCTGGTTACAATAAGCCTCCCTACGTAAACAGACCCTCTGGGGCTTGTTTTTCTTGTGGAGCAACTGACCATGTGAAGGGGGATCCCCGTTGTAAGGTTAGACCTTTGGGGGTCCACTCCGCTAATCTGGCCTTCTCCTCCTACGAGGAAGAAGAGATTACAGGAGCATCCTTCTCCTCGGACTCATTTCCCAGCGGAATAGAGGCCGAGGTAGTTTTAGTGTCCCTGGGTTCCTGGGAGCCTAAAGTCGCAGAGGCTTATGCTAGGATTCCGGATAATACCAAGCACTACTTTAAAGACAGTGTGCTGATCAATGGAGTGGATACTCCAGCTCTTAGGGATAGTGGGTGCAGTCGAACTGTAGTGGATTCTACCTTGGTAGACTCAGAGGAAGTTGCCAGAGCTACTCTGATGCCCACTAAGTTGGCTGACGGCCCCCTCCGTATGTTTCCCGTGATCCCTGTTAATCTAACTTTAAATGGTACAGCTGTCAGGATTCCAGTGAGCATTCAGAGAAACGTCCCGGGAAAGGTCTTATTAGGTAATGATCTCAGAGCTTTAGGGCTCGTAGGAGACACTGCCGAACGACCCTACACACGGTCTCAAGCACGGGCAGCATTGGCCAAGTCCAATACGCCGCCCCAGCCGAAGGGGAAACCCAAGGCGAAAGGAGTCTACAAGTCAAGACGGGGGAAAGAGAATATTCCCCCGAGCTCGCCTACCACTGCGGTGGAGGAAGTTGGTCAATCGCCCGAGCCTGACGAGGAGGTGGCGATGCCTGAAGTATTCGACCCCAACGATCATCCTGAACTAAAAGACTTGTTAGTTGAAGGAGGTCCTGATAGGGACGAATTCAGTAAAGGCCAACGTGAGTGCCCATCTCTGGAAGGCCTAAGGAGACAGGCCTGCTCCCAGCTTGAGGGTGAACCTCCTGGGAAGCATAGGATTTATTGGGAAGGTGGACTCCTGTATAGTGAGCCCACAGAGTCTACAGAAGGAGACCATAGGAGGTTGGTGGTTCCCCTTGCTGTTAGGCCCTTCCTCCTGCAGTTGGCGCATGAAGTTCCCCTTGCTGGTCACCTTGGTATGAAGAGGACCAAGCAAAGGTTATCCATGCACTTCTACTGGCCCAAGATGGGGGTGCAAGTAGAAAGTCACTGCAGGAGTTGTGCCTCCTGCCAGTTGTCTGGTAAGGTTGGCGCGACAATCCAAGCTCCGTTGGTACCACTCCCAGTTGTGGGGGTACCATTTGAAAGGGTAGGGATCGACATCGTCGGTCCCCTTGACCCGCAAACATCCTCGGGCAATAGGTTTATCCTGGTGCTGGTCGACCATGCAACCAGGTATCCTGAGGCCATCCCATTGAAAACTGTAACTGCCAAGTCAGTTGCAAAAGCTTTACTCGGCATATTTACTAGGGTTGGCTTCCCTAAAGAAGTTGTGTCAGATCGTGGCAGCAACTTTATGTCGAAGTATATGCAGGCTATGTGGAAAGAATGTGGGGTCACCTACAAGTTCTCTTCTGCATATCACCCCCAGACCAATGGTCTGGTGGAACGTTTCAACAGAACGTTAAAGAGCATGATTGGGGCTCTGGAGGAGCCCCAGAGAAGAAAATGGGATCTTCTTTTACCATGCTTACTGTTTGCCTACCGAGAGGTACCACAGGAGGGTGTTGGCTTCAGCCCCTTCGAACTTCTGTTCGGTCATCCCGTACGGGGACCCTTAGCCATTGTCAAGGAGGGATGGGAGATGCCCACTCCCCCTGTTACTACCAATGTAGTTGACTATGTGCTAGGGCTCAGAAAACGGATGGTACTTCTGATGGGCTTGGCTAGTGATAAATTGAAGGCAGGGCAAGCGCTGGTGAAACATTGGTACGACCAGAAAGCTTCCCTCATCAACTTTACACCTGGTCAGCAAGTCCTGATCATGAATCCAATAAGGCCTCGCGCTTTACAGGACAAATGGTCAGGCCCTTACACAGTGGTGGAGCCCCTGGGTGAGGTAAACTATTTAGTGGACCTTGGAAGGCCTGGACAGGCTCCAAAAGTGTTCCACGTGAATAGGCTGAAGGCTCTCGTCCCAAGAGTCGAAATCGCAGCACTGCTACTGGCATCTGACGTTGAGGAAGAGGAGTCTGAACCTCTCCCCGACCTGTTCCAGAGCGGTCCTTCAGATAGCTCCGTTGAGGGTGTCCGAGTGGCCCCTCACCTGACTTCTGATCAGCAGGCTGAGGTGAAAAGTTTGCTTAGGCAGTTTTCCCCCCTGTTTTCACAGTCCCCTGGTTTGACACCTTGGTGCAAACATAACATTGACACAGGAGACAGTGTACCTACCAAAAGTAGGGGATACAGGATGTCGGATAAAGTACGGTCTTATATTAAGACCGAGGTCAACAAAATGTTAGACCTTGGGGTGATTGAACCCTCTAGTAGTCCTTGGTCCAGTCCTGTGGTTCTGGTTCCAAAGGCAGGCACTTCTGAGTTGAGGTTCTGCGTGGATTACAGGGCTCTGAATGCTGTCACCAAGACAGATGCCCACCCCTTGCCTCGAACAGATGAGCTGGTGGATACTTTGGGTGCCTCCAAGTACCTCAGCACGTTTGACCTCACTGCTGGCTATTGGCAAATAGCATTAGCAGAACATGCCAGGGAGAAGACAGCATTTTCTACACCAGACGGCCTTTACCAATTCCGGGTAATGCCGTTCGGGTTGAAGAATGCACCTGCCACTTTCCAGAGGCTTGTGAATCATGTGTTGAATGGGTTGGACGAATTCTGTCTTGCATATCTGGACGATATAGCAGTTTTCAGTGCCACCTGGGAAGACCATGTGAAACACCTCAGGATTGTGCTCCAGGCTCTTCAGAAAGCCCACTTGACCATAAAGGCTAGTAAATGCCAGATTGGACAAGGCTCAGTGGTTTACCTTGGACATGAAGTAGGTGGAGGGAGGATACAGCCTCTACCCAGTAAAGTACAAGCAGTACAAGACTGGCCTACCCCCACTACGCAAACCCAAGTGAGAGCCTTTTTAGGACTCACGGGGTATTACCGCAATTTTGTGGCAGACTATGGCACCATAGCTGCTCCTCTGACTGCCCTCACAACTCCGAAGAAACCCAATAAGGTAACTTGGACCGACGAGTGTGAGAAGGCCTTCAATGGCTTAAAAGACTCCTTGTGCCAGGCCCCTGTGCTCAGGGCCCCTGATTATCAAAGACCTTTTATCGTGCAGACGGATGCCTCTGACACTGGGATAGGAGCTGTACTATCACAAGTAGATGAGAAGGGTAAGGAACACCCTATCGGTTTTATTAGTCGCCAGCTTAAGGACAGAGAGCTCAGATGGTCCACGGTAGAGAAAGAATGTTTCTCTGTTGTGTGGGCCCTAAGGAAGCTGAGGCCCTACCTCTATGGGACCCACTTCACTGTGCAGACTGACCATAAGCCGTTAAAGTGGCTAATGAACATGAAGGGGGAGAATCCAAAGTTGCTTAGGTGGTCCATAAGTCTTCAAGGCTTCGACTTCACTATTGAGCATAGACCAGGTGTCCAGCATAGCAATGCTGATGGGTTGTCCAGAATGTTTAACCGACCTGAACAAGAGACTCATCCAGGGGTGGATTAGTTCCCCCTGTCCATAGTCTGGGAGGGGCGAGTGTTAGGAAAGATTTCGTAATTGTAGGGAATTTTCCTTCCATGTGGCAACCCCTAAACTTTTTGCTATTGTTTTTAACCTTGTTCTTGACTTTGCCAGAGAAGTACAGCCTTCTGCCGCACTTCTCTGGGCTTTCGCTCCTTTCTTACGGGGAAACTGACATGCCCTTAAGACAGTCAGTACCGGGGAACGTGGTTTCCCGTAGTTTCTTTTATCGTGTCGCAGCTTTAGTGCAACACGACACAAGAGGGCACTGTAAGCTAAGTTACAGCTCTCTTGGGTCTCTAGCCTTCTAGATACTCTTTTAGGATGGTATTTGATCGGTGCAAGTCATTCAGGGACTCGAATGGTGGCAGCGATCGTTTTGTTTATTTTGAGCTCCTTTTGGCGTTCTGAGCACGTTTTTGCACTGAACCCAAAATGGTGGCCTGGCTCCCAAAATGGCCAGGCCGCGAGGCTCCTTTGTCTTGTCCACTGACCGTCTTGCTCCCTTCACCTTCCCCAGGTCCGGCGACCCGGGGCCTTCCTTATTTGGGCATGTACTTTCCCGCGAAACGTGGTTGCTTTCGCGGGCTTCTACATGTCGTTTGTGTGCCTCCAGGGTGTGGGCTGGGATGTCTGGTCCCAATACACATCCTGGGTGCCAGAGAGTCTAGGGTGGTGTGAATGCCTGGGACCACCGTGGTCCGTGATTGGTCCACGTATGGTATGTGTTTTGATGAGCGGATCTCCCATTGGCTCCCCTCCGTTTTGGCGCGAAGGGAACCGTGGATAAGAGGGGGCTGGAAACACCACTACCATGTCGATCTCCTGAGTTCTCACGAACGAAGGAATACAGGAGCCAAGTATCCTGCAACTACGAGGCTGGACCGAGGAATCGCTGGTGACCCGCTGAAGGAATCCTCCTTTGCACTGCTGTCGTCCGGAGAGCCCCTGTCCTCCTTTGATCGAACCAGAAGGCCTGTACTGGTGCTTCGACCTTTGGAATAGCAGGAACAGCTATTCCCGGCATCTTCAACCATCTCCTGCCAAGTAAGCCTTCGGAAGCGTCTCTGGGCCATCCAGTTGACTGACCAGCTTACCAAGGAGTTTGGCTCTGCAACCGCCGCCAGGTTGTGTTGTATTGCGAGTCCTTGACCCTCTCCCACGCTTCGTATGCTTGGCGTTCCCAGGTCTGAAGGGAGGAGGGTTCATTTGGCTCGAATACACACGGCCGCTCCGTTGTCCTGTGCGGCAACAAAACTGTGCTGGTTTCGTCGATTGGGACGTCTTTTTGCTCTACACGACTACAAAGCGTTCCCTGCTCTTCTGAACCTGCCAGCTGCTGAAACTATCGTGGAGAAGCCTGGGTCTGCTTGCTTCGGGGACCGGTGAGTAGTATATCTAGGATCTGGTCGCCCTCCTGCAGTATCCCATTGCTTTTCCCTGCTGTGTAAAAACAGCACCCTTTTGCCGCGCTCGCGCTCTGCTTCTGCCCGCTGTGGAGGCTGCGCTTGAGTTGCGGAACCTGTTCTTCTTCTGCTGTGCACTAACGTGAACCGCCTGACTTCCTCCGAAGAGCTTCCCCTTGTGTCCGTCGGCACCGGCGTGGCAGGTACTTTGAGCACAAGGCTCCACTCTTCGCAGGGCTCGGACTTCCATCTAGTTAGGTGCCTATGAAGGCGAACTGAGTCGAAAGCATTATCGCACTGCCTGTTTTCCTTCCCTGGCAGGTGGACTACATATTTCGTGCTTTAAACGCTTGCGACTGTGTATTTGTATATATATTGTGTTGATATGGTATGTGTTGGTTTAATATTGTGATATTGTGATTTTCTCCCTACGGTCATTATTTTAAAGGCCTTAAAATAAATGTGTATCTATTTTTGATATAACAACTGTTTGGAGTAGTTTGTCAGCGCTCTTGCTTTGTGTGCTCATTGCGGGCTTTCAGTCACCCTCACCCCTCTTGAGACCTAGTCTTGACCGCCGCGATCGCTACCTTGATTGGTCTGGCTTGTCCAGAGGTTACCCTGTTCCAAGTAATTAGGTTGGCCTTCTGAACTTCTGCGCCACCAGGACAGAGTTCAGAAATCCGTCTTAACATCTTTATAGGTGTTGCTGAAGACTGGATTCAGGATGGTAAGCCTTTTTCCTTAGGCCCAGGATCAGATGCAGAAGACACGATGAGCTTTCTGCTGCAAAGGATGCAGAATACCGCAAAGCAAGATTCATCCATCGGGTGTGGTTTAAATAGCCTCCTGTAGTGCTTAGGTGTCTCCTTCCACAGCCACGCCTAGGTAAGAAAAGAGTTCCTGCTTTCCAGAAGAGTTCCAGTGTTCTGAACCTAGGGAGTGGCTCCTGCCCCACCCAACAGGAAAAGTAGTTCCAAACAGAAGAGGATCAGAGGCTCAACTGGCAGGCAAGTAAGCAGCATGGTCTGCTGCAGGTAAGTCCACCCAAGCATTATGAGCCCGGCGCTTCCAGCGCTGGGACTGGGCATATTTATGAGCCTGGTGCCACTGGCGCCAGGACTGGGTCCAAAAGGTCCCAATTGGGACTGGTTGGCACTCGGAACCTGGGTTATGGATCTGCTTCCAAGGGAGTTGGGAAAACCCTGACCTTTTGGAAGCAGAGATCATGACACTTTCAGGACGTCTTCCAAAAGGAACAGGCCAACACGTTACCTCCTCATCGATTGTACGATTGCCAAATCGATCTGGTGCCCGGTGCACAACCCCCTTGTAGCAGGATTTATGCCCTTACCGAACCTGAGAACCTGCATCTGAGACATATTTGGATCAATACCTCGCCAATGGTTTTATTCGCCCGTCAAAGTCCCCGGCATCCTCGGCTTTGTTCTTCGTGCCTAAAAAGGAAGGCGACCTTAGAACTTGTATCGATTACCGCGCATTGAATCAGATAACGGTTAAAAACCGTTATCCTCTGCCTCTGATCCCTGAACTCCTTGACGAGGTAAAGGACGCTTGCATATACACCAAGTTAGACCTACGGGGGGCATATCATCTGGTGCGAGTAAAAGAAGGCGACGAATGGAAAACGGCCTTCCATACTAAGTATGGATTATTCGAATACCAGGTAATGCCCTTCGGTTGTGCAATGCGCCTGCTGCCTTCCAATTCTTCATGAATGATGTCCTTCGGGAACTCATCGATGTTTGTGTTGTCGTCTATATCGATGACATTCTAGTGTACTCCTCTTCGGAATCTGATCACAGAAAACACGTTAGGGCAGTTCTGGAAAAACTGCGCCAACACAAACTATTTGCTAAACTGGAGAAATGTGTTTTCCATACCACAGAAGTTGAGTTTCTCGGTTTCATCCTGACACCGAAAGGAGTCCGAATGGACTCAAGAAAAGTGGATGCCATCCTCAAATGGCCATCACCTAGCTCTGTAAAAGGGGTTCAAAGCATGCTCGGCTTTGCCAATTTCTATCGCAGGTTTATCCCGGAATTTTCACGCATAGTACAACCCATTACTGCACTCTTGAGGAAAAATAAACGTTTTGAATGGTCTGAAGAAGACGAGCAGGCCTTCCAGGATTTAAAAGCTAAGTTTACCTCTGCACCTATATTGAAACATCCACGTCCAGATGTCCCGTATGTCGTCGAAACTGACGCATCCAGTCTAGCCATGGGAGCAGTTCTGTCTCAAAGAGATCCCGAAACCAACCAACTGCATCCCGTAGCATTTTGGTCCAGAAAATTCTCGGCACCAGAGATTAATTATGCAATCACTGACAAAAAACTGTTAGCCATAAAGTCCGCTTTTAAAGCCTGGCGGCATTACCTGCTTGGCGCTCGACATACCATCACAGTGATCACTGATCACAGGAATTTACAGTATTTGAAAACCGCCAAGGCTCAGTCATCACGGCAGCTCCGATGGGCTTTGTTTTTTGCTGAATTTGATTTCGTGATTACCTATCGACCTGGCTGCAAGAACGGCAAAGCAGACGCCTTATCCCGAATTGGAATGGGAGAACCTGATACAAACTCAGAACCAGTACCAATAATTCCCGAACAGAGAATTCTAGGCATGTCTTCGTTACAGACGCTTGAAGACATTCAAGTCAGAGTGAAACAACTCCTGGACCCTACAGTCCTACAGGATTGGATACAAAAGGGATCAGACTTTACCATAGATAATGGTTTACCTTATTACCAAGGACGCTTATTCCTGCCACACAAGGATTTACACAAACTAGTTATTTCTGGTTATCATGATACATTAATAGAGGGACACCCGGTATTGCCAAGACAATGGAAAAGGTGAAACGACAATTCTGGTGGTCCTCTTGGCGAAAAGATGTTAAATCTTTTGTGATGTCCTGTGTTGTTTACGCCCAAAATAAAGGTCAAAAGAAAAGACCAGCCGGTCTCCTCCAACCTCTAGACGTACCGCCAGCACCCTGGCACACACTATCAATGGATTTTATTACGGACCTGCCTCCTTGTTCGGAATATAATACCATTCTGGTAATTGTGGATTTGTTTTCCAAAATGGCCCACTTCATTCCTTTGAAAGGTTTACCTTCAGCTTCTGTCCTAGCCAAAGAATTCCTCGAAAATATTGTTCGGCTACATGGATTCCCATCTATACTAATCTCTGACCGGGGAAGCCAATTCATTTCCCACTTCTGGTGCAAATGTTGTCAAATGGCACAAATCGACGTAAGATTATTGACCAGTCACCACCCTCAGACCGATGGTCAGACTGAGAGGACAAATCAGACCCTTGAGCAGTACTTACGGTGTATGTTACAGCAATCTGAAAGCAACTGGAAAGACATTCTTTGGATAGCAGAATACGCATATAATAATTCGGTACACTCTGGAACTGGCCATAGTCCTTTTTATACCTTGTTTGGACATCACCCTCGAACCTCAAACCTCGACTCACCTCAGAACCTCGGAGTGCCCGCAGTAGAACATTTGCATTCTACCATTACCCGAGCCTTCAAAGAGGCAACCACGCATTTACAACAAGCCAAGAGAAAATACAAGGAGAATGCTGACCTACATCGGAGTGAAGCACCTCCGTATCAGATTGGGGATCAAGTGTGGTTAGCTACCAGACATTTACCACTCAAAGGGCCCCGAACTTTTAATCCAAAATATCTGGGACCTTATTCTATTACGGCAATAATTAACCCAGTAGCGGTTAAACTTGATTTATCAGCTAATATGCGAATTCACCCTGTTTTTCATGTGTTACTTCTGAAACCAGTGGTACCCGGAACCCGACTACTCAAACCTCCAGAACCTATTCAAATAGATGGGGAACCCGAATTAAGTGAGGAACATTTTAGATAAAAAAATGTTTAGGTCAAAGCTTTTCTACCTAATTGATTGGAAGGGGTAGGGACCTCAGGAGAGGTCGTGGGAACCCAGTGACCATGTGCATGCACCTCGATTAGTCAGGAAATTCCACCGACTCTTCCCAGACAAACCAAAACCCCCGGAGGGAACAACCTTGGGAGGGGCCTTGGGGGGGGGAGTGCTGTCACGATGCCCGCTCCCGGGGAGCCGGCTCAGGCCCTGCGTCCCCGAAAGCGGACATCAAGTCCCCGGGGAAGGTCCCAGCAACCCCTTATAGGGGCCCTTTGGACAGCGTCCTGGCGCCTATGGCGCCAGGCTCATAGAAAACGTCAGTCCTGGCGCCATAGGCGCCAGGCTCATTATGAAAGTGTTTGGGTGCACTTAGCTGATGCAGACCATGTTGCAGAACCCCGGCCTCCTTGAGGCCTGAAAGGAACTACTTTACCTGTGGGACTCATTTACCACCCGGGCGTGGTCGGGGAAGGATACATACCTGATTGGAGGAAGGACACATTCTAGGAACTTCTTCCAAGGCTATTTAAACCACACCCGATCAGCCACACGTGTTTCGCGTTGTTCTGCATCTAGCAGCTGGACGCTCACCGTGTCTGCTCCTGCATCCTGACTTCTGCCACGCCTGCCAGCATCCTGAATCACCTGCAAAGGAAGGGAACAAGAGAACAGAAGAAGGAAAATGGCTTACCTGCTAAATCTGCATCCCGGAGACATTTCGCCGACGATCCTGAAAAGGAAGACATTTATTTTTAAAAGCACATCGCATCGATCGCTGCAGCGCCTCATTCTACTCACCTTACAGGGCGCTTCCATGTTCTGCAGCGACCATCCGGATCCGCAGTCGCGCCCCAGCGCCTAGGAGAAAAAGACAATAACGAAGGTGAGAGAAAGAAGGGAAAAGGGAAGCTAAATCTCCATGTTAAGACTTACCTGCTGGGTCATTCCCTTTTCATTTCGGGTCCGCGCCGCATCCAGGCATTTTCGGACCCCGGCCCCTAAGGGGAAAAAGACATCAGCGTTAATGAGCGAATGAAAAGACATTACCAAGACGCTCATTAAAGACTTACCTGATTTCCACAAGGATTTCACCTCTCATCTCGGATCGGTGCCTGTTCCCCGGCATTCCGTACCCCGGCCCCTATGGGGAAAAAGACACTAGCATTAGAACATTAATGTATGGACACAAGAGGAACCACTTATCAAAAACTTACCTGGAAGCCAAGCAAGTTTGGTTCTAACCAATCCGAAAATCCAGTGAAGTAACTGGATACCAACGCGCCCCCGCATCAGAAACCACCAATCCGAAAATCCAGTGAAGTAACTGGATACCAACGCGCCCCTGCATCAGAAGCAGGATGGAGAGCTCGTCCTTCCAGACCCTAAGGTGAGACGCTACGGGGAAGCACAGAAGGGTTTTGAGGAGGGTGAGAGGGGTAGGTGGGAGGCCGATTGCATTACCCCGCAGACAGTTAACCCCCTATTTTCACCTACAGAAGGATACTTCTGCGAGTCAGACAAGCCAGATTTGGGGCCCGGTCCAGTCCGTCTTCCGACTCCTGCGCATCACCTTAGACGAGGTCACAACAGCGCGAACCAGGCCAGCGCCTCCGTGGGAGTCAGGTGAGCGTTACATTGTGTTGAAGAATTAACCAAGCTACCTCAAAAAACAAGCCTAGGATCGAAAATAGAAGAATTGATGAAGAAGCTGTTTTCATGTGCGGAAAAAGGGAATACTTTGGCCTGAAGTCAAGGAGGCTATTTCGAGAGATGGGCGCAAGGAACAGAGAGGGGCGAATGAATAGACCTCGTGCATGGGACATATTTCTAGAAAGATTAGGAGGGCATGGACATTTGCTGATGTCAAGTATGAAACAACCACGAAGGCAAAAGCCTATGTGAGGTGGGTGAGCAAGTCTCTAAAGGCCAGAGGGGGTAATGACACGCTAGTTAATTAAATCAAATAACAGAAATTGAGAGGCAGAAATTGACAAAACTGTGGTCTCCTGACACGTGAGGAAGAACTCAGAACAAAGGTTATTCATTAGAGCTTCAAGTTAAGATAGTGGTGTGCTCACACTCCCTCAAATTTCCCAGAACAGTGAGCAGACTATGAGGTCAACTAAAATGATAGACCTTGGCTAAGGGACTGGTTGATGACATACGGTGGACTAATTGGGAAAACAAAGAACAAATTGATGCAGCTTGAACACCTAGGTTTCACTTTGTTCATGTGCTGCTAAACGAGCCAAAAGTCCAAGGTTGGATAGGGTTACCAACCAATCAAAAAGGCCTGTCATTCACTTTCATATACAATTTTGCAATTATCAGTCCGCTGCCATATTCTCTGCTATAATTAGTATGTGACATGGCTAGACGAAGAAAACGTATACCAGGAGAGACAAGAGGGCCAATTTACAGACACCAGGATTTGGCCCCACAGAAGTCAAAGGACAATCCAAACCTCAGGAACCCAGGTGTCCCTCAACACACTCTCCCTTCATTCAGACCATTCACTCCATGAACCAAATAGGTACTGAGTCTAAATTTAATCATCAACAAATTCATTAAGACAATCTAAATCGAGCAATACAATTTAAAAAACATATGACAACACTGACATAAAAACACCTATACGGTACGTGACCCATAAAATAATTTGTCACTTAAAAAGGTTTCTTTGAACACCCTCGGGTACACAGTGAAACACCCTTCCTATACAAATCTAAAAAATAACAATGGTGCAATATCAAAAAGATACAGTACAACGATTAAGTACAAAACAAGCAATGAGTGCAAAAAAAGCAATGGTTAGCAGAACCAACCGGCTCTTCTACTGAGGAATGTCCAGCTGAACCTAAAAAAAGGTTTTTAAGGATATAACTGCCCTTTTGTCTGCTTCAAGGGGTGGAAACACAACTTAATATGTTTGTTAATAACACTGTTCTTTTTACAGTGTACCTAAACCCAACATGTTTCATTCATCTAATATTGGAGAATGTTAAGTCTCGTGAACTTCATCAGGGGAACCAACTGCATTTCTGTCAATCACGAAAACAAGGTGGCTTCCTATGTCAGTATGAAGGCAATAATTTACACAACAAGAAAGTATGGAGAATAGTGGTCCAAACCTGGGGGAAAGAGGGAGGAGAAAAAAGAGAAAGTAGTGGTCAGCACATGCATCTAAGTACCAGCTACTATACCTACGGGGCACTAGAATCCACCCAAGTCAGGCTTACCGTGTCCTAAGGTGTACTAAGTTTCCTTAACATGATTCGGTTTGGGTGTCTTCAATGTAGACAAAATATCTGAGGATAGGAAAAATGGCACAACAGTAAGTGTCATGCTCGAACTACAACTCGCACCTATACGTCATGTTAAAAATCAGTCATCTACGTGTGAAACCATCAACACCTAAATCTAGTACTACACGTCAACAACTCTATCTGCCTGCTTTAGTGTCATTGAGACGTGGGCGTGCGTTTCGTTAAAGCTGCGAACACAGGTGACGCCAAGGAAGCCAGCAGCTAACAGACACCAACAAAAACAGTGAGTGTGGCATGGGTGGGGAGCAGAGCAATTACTCGGCTCCAGAAAACCACTGCCACTCTATCTTACCTCCCAATAACATAGAGTGCCATAATATTAGCATGTCCACACTTAGATGGAATTGTAAATGTTAGCATTTCCACACTTAGATAGAATTGAAATATTAGCATGTCCACAATTAGATGGAATTGTAAATCTTAGCATGTCCACACTTAGAATTGAAATCTTAGCATGCCCACACTTAGATGGAATTGTAAATGTTAGCATGTCCACACTCAGATAGAATTGAAATCTTAGCATGTCCACACTTAGATGGAATTGTAAATGTTAGCATGTCCACACTTAGATAGAATTGAAATATTAGCATGTCCACACTTAGATGGAATTGGAAATGTTAGCATGTCCACACTTAGATAGAATTGAAATCTTAGCATGTCCACACTTAGATAGAATTGAAATATTAACATGTCCACA
Source organism: Ambystoma mexicanum (assembly GCF_040938575.1). Lineage (NCBI taxonomy): Eukaryota > Metazoa > Chordata > Amphibia > Caudata > Ambystomatidae > Ambystoma > Ambystoma mexicanum. The sequence continues at coordinate 383,504,896 of NC_090938.1, forward strand.
CTTAGATGGAATTGTAAATGTTAGCATGTCCACACTTAGATAGAATTGAAATATTAGCATGTCCACACTTAGATGGAATTGTGAACATTAGCCTGCGTCGCATCTAGATGGAATTGTGAATCTTGGCATGTCCACACTTAGATATAATTGAAATATTAGCATGTCAACACTTGGATGGAATTGTAAATATTAGCATGTCCACACTTAGATCGAATTGTGAGCATTAGCCTGCGTCGCATCTAGATGGAATTGTAAATGTTGGCATGTCCACACGTAGATGGAATTGTAAATATGAGCATGTCCACACTTAGATAGAATCCTGAACATTAGCCTGCGTCGCACATAGGTGGAATTGTGAACATTAGCCTGCGTCGCATGTAGATGGAATTGTGAATATTGGCATGTCCACACTTAGAGAGAAGCCTGAACATTAGCCTGCTCCGCATCTAGATAGGACTTTGATTGAAGGAAAGCATGCCCGCGCCTAGATGAAACTTGAATGTTAACATGTGCCACACTTAGAACTGTGAACATCAGCCGGCGCCGCATCTAGACAGGATTGTGAAGGCCAACAAGTGCCACACTTAGACAAAACTGTGAATGTTAGCATGCTAAAGGTCAGGTAACCCACTAACCAATATAACCTCAAACTGTGCATACCTATCTCACCCACAAACTCACACAACCATCTCTCGCACCACAAGCCGCACGCACTTCACAAAACTGCAACAACACATAAGCCGGAGCAACAGCACACGTGGACTGACACCGATCCAATACCTGCACCAAAGCTCAGCACCCGGTGTATACCGAGTTGAAGCTGCCAACAGAACACCACTCCTCTCATTATCCTACTCCCTCTTCACCTTACTAACCCATCCCACCTTATCGTTTGCAGATCCGCCAGAGCGCCTGGGGACCAATTCGGTTGGTGACGGTGCGCGGTACAAATACCTTTAACATTTAACATTTAACAAGGGTGTATCTCATGGTTCTAAACAGACTTCAGTTGGCCACAGCATTTCTAGGTTCTACTGTGGCATGGTTCTCAACAAGTATCCTTTGGTTAACTCCAAAAAATATGCAATTGAATTACCTTCCATGCTAGAACAATGCAATGAGGCGAAAACTTGACTTGGTCCATCTAAAGCTCTTGGTCCGGGAAACTCTAGGCAAGTAGGCGGCTATAGCCTGTGTACAACCTCATTCGTCTCAAAGTGGTTACATAGCTGTAACATTAGCATGCAAACCTGTAGACGACGAGAACTACGTTAAACACTTGACAACCTTCCCACTCAGGCTACCACACTGGTCAAAAACGTATATACTACCAAACTCCAATCCGTGCCATGACTTACCGAGATACCACTGGCTCTCCTCACGTCAGCTGCTTTCGAACGCCTTCCCTGTTAAGCTGGCCGTGGTTATCTCTTGCATCAGCGGTGCGGATATACTTTCTCAACACGATCACGTGACACAAGTCATGTGTGCAGCCGTTCGGAGCATGGAACACTAGCACATCACACCGTACTCGGAACCAGTGTATGTACTCTGACATGGTTCGTAATACCGCCAATCCATTCAAGTACAAATGCCGCCATTGGTGAAATTTAGGAGAAGACACCGAAGTGAGCTCACTGACTAACAATGTCTAATCTCCCCTATGCATGCTTTAGTCAGTGACTGTAGGGTACACCATGGCTCAGGTACGTCGAATTACCTGTCCTATGTTAAACAGTACCATATAGATTAAATCATCTTTCGTATACTGTGTGGGTCGTAAATTGCTATAGAGATATCAGTATAGGTAACCCATTCTCATCAGACACGGAGGAGAGACATATTGTATCCAATATGCATCGATATTTAAAGGGTGATTTTTAAGTCACCACACCAGCTTGTCAACTCATAAGGTACTAGGTGTGAAACAATTCATTAACACCAGTCTTAATTTAGTCTACAATGGAGGCTACAGTGAAATTCACCAAGGGTCAACTCCACCTGGAGTTTGCTCATAAAGATAGACATTCCATTCTAAAAGTTGTTCCATGTAACTTGCTCATTCAGGCCAAGGTCTGAAGTATTAGTGAGAAAAATCAGCCATTGTTCTTTATAAAAGAGTTTCTTGGCATCTGCCTCGCTGTTGTGTGATTTCACCAACTGCCTCAAGACAGTCCACCTCAATTATAACTGTCGTGCTCCATCGTCAAAAAGTGATTAACCAAAGGGGCTGTGAGAACTTTTTTCTTGATGCAACCCCTATCTTTGCTGATTTGTTATTTCATCTTACGTTCAGTCATACCTATATAGAGTTTGGGACACGGACACCAGATAACATAAATGACATTAGCTGACTTGCAGTTGGTAAAGTGAGTCTGGGTCCATGACCTCTCCAACCCTAGGTCGACCTCCTTAGTACGGCTGGTGAACTTACAATTGACACACTGGCCACAAGGTGAGTGGCCTGTCAATGCGAGCAATCCCCACTGCTTAGTGATGCTCTTTTGTATGTCTGTTCTTTGTGAAATGTCATTCTTGGAAAGCAGTTCTTTGAGGTTGGGTGACCTTTTGTGTGCGCACAGTGGAACCGCCTACGGCCAATCGCCCCCTTCCAGTATGTATCAGTGTTTTTTTTATGATCTTCGTGATCTCATTTGATCGGGAGTTGAAAGTACTGACAATAACCATCTCTGTGTTTGTGGTGGTTCTGGCTTTGTACTCCAATAGTGCTTCTAGGTTGTTATGAGTGGACCTCTTAAAGGCTCTCATTATTAATTTCTTAGTGTACCGTCTAGCCAGTAGTTTGGAACTCAGTAAATCGGCTTCAAATAAAAAGGTGTGGTTCTGTGTACTATTAGGTTTTAGCTTTGAGAACTGTCCAAAAGGCAGGTTTTTGAGTGTGTGTCGTGGATGGCAGCAGTCAAAACTCAATAGCGCGTTCCTGTCGGTCGGTTTATGGTAAGGTCTTATTTTAAGAACTTGATCCTGGTCATCAACCCAAATCGTAATGTCCAAAAAGTTGATATCCCTTTTGATGTATGTAGATGTGAATTTTAGGAATGAATTTTGCTGGTTTATCCATTTGATGAATTCCAAAAATTAGCTTTCTAAACCGTCCCAAATAATCAAGATGTCGTCAATGAACCTGCGCCAAAGAGAAAACTGATCAAAGTATGGATTGGTTGGATGGTAGATGTACTGTGTTTCCAAAAGCTCTACATACAAATTGGCTGCAGTAGGGGCTACAGGAGACCCCATAGCCGTGCCATGGATTTGGTGGTATAATACCTGGTTGAAACAGAAGAAATTCTCTGTCAGCGACATTTCCACGAACCATAGTATAAAACTGTTCGGAGTCAAGCCTGTAGATCTTTTCAACAGGAGTACCTCTTCAAGTACATTGAGTGTGTCTTTCTGTGAGATACAAGTGTATAAAGATACAATGTCTAGACTGGCCAGCAATTGGTTCCCAGAATCAAACTTGAAGTTTTCTATAAGCTTGAGGACTTCATTGGTGTCCTGTATATATAAAAACATGGTGGTAACATATGGTTTCAAGTACTTGTCTTCAAACTTTGACAAAGGCTCCAAAAGAGAACCCATTCCTGAAACTATGGGGTGGCCTGGAGGATTATCCAGAGACTTATGGATCTTCGGAAGTGTGTAGAATTTAGGTATAGATGGTTTCTGGACAGAAAGATATTTGTATTCCTGTTTACAGATCCAATCCCTCTGGTAGGCTTTAACAGGTTTTTCAGAGATAAGGATGGAAAGTCTTTCCGTGGGGTCCTCTGCAATACGTGCATAGAATAGACGATCATCAAGTTATCAATTGCACTCACTGATGTAGGCAGATCTGTTCTGTAACACAACCGCGCCTCCTTTGTCTGCCTTACGTATAACAATATCACTATTGGTGGCTAGGTTTTTAACAGCTTTTTTCTCCTCATTACTAAAATTGTGGAAAATAGCTGGTGGTGCCTTTTGCCGTTCCAACAAGTGAATATCATTCCACACTCTTTTAGCCTACAGGACAGCCTCTGGTGTACGACTGGCCACAGGCGGATCAAACTGAAAACTTCTGCAATCCACTTTCATTAGTAGGTGTGTCGTACGTTTTGTCATGAAAGTATTGTCATAGGTGTATCTTCTGTAATAGATTCTCGACCTCAACATGAGTCTGAAACTTGTCATAAGAGGCTGTAAGTACAAATCCCAGCCCTTTGTTAAGAACAATCTCTTCAGTGGTATTCGGGAAATAGTTTGACAAATTCACTAATAAGGGTGATTGCTGCACGTTCTCCTTTCTTCCTGCTCCCAATTGGTGGGCATTGATCGCTGGTCTGAAAAAGAGACCGCAGAGGACTCCTGTTGATGCTGGGGGAGGAGGTTAACCTGAGAAAAATTGGTTATTTGTACCACCTCCTCTCTGAGGACGTCTATTCTGGTTACTACCTCTTTGTTGTCTTCCACGGTTCCTCAATGGTCTCTGGCCTCTATGATTACTCCCGTAGTTACTCCCACTGCTGGAATTGGCAGATTTATAGGAGGTATTGCCTGGTCTTCCTTGCCTTTGTTGATTCTGTCCTCTTTGTTGAAAACTGGTGGGGACATACACGTCTTTTGTGTCCCGGAACGCGTTTTCATGAGAAAACTGTATTAGATCTTTTTTGATTCTCGATACACGGTCTTTTGTGCAGTACACTTTGAATTCTGCAATTTCTTGCATTATTTCCTCTAACCGTTTTTTATACGTGCCAAGTGGGACCAGCTTCTTAATTTCTTCCTCCATTTTGTCCAAATCACCCGTAATCTTAATCAACATTTCCCGCACTGTATCTATAATTAAAATCACCCAATAGCTCCCGCATTTCTTAGCAATGTAACTTCATTGTAACCCTAATTGTTTATCGTCAAAAAACAACCGCGGTTCGTTACGCACTATTAGACCTTGTGGTAAGGTGCCTGAGCGCAGATATTCAATCATGATCGAACCATGCAGTTCCGTGCAGATTATTATTTTCTTGATATGTAACAGTTCGTCCCATTTGCTAAGATTGGTGGTAAGTGAACCTTCACCTTCTTCTAACAAGGAGGCGGCCTGCGCCAGCAGTTCTTCTACGTACTTGTCGTAACGTTTGGTTTTGTCCGTAGTCATTATCAAACCCTTATTGGACATGGCCTAGGGTGAGTGTAACGTCAGTCAAAAGGCGTGGACTGCTAGCTAGCGACACTACTCTTACTAAAAAAAAAAAGGCTATTCATTGAAGCTTCAAGTTAAGATAGTGGTGTGCTCACAATCCCTCAAATTTCCCAGAATAGTGAGCAGACTATGAGGTCAACTAAAAACTAGACCTTAGCTAAGGGACAGGTTAATGACATACGATGGACTAATTGGGAAAACAAAGAACAAATTGATACAGTTTGAACACCTAGGTTTCACTTTGCTCATGTGCTTCTAAACGAGCCAAAAGTCCAAGGTTGAAAAGGGTTGCCAACCAATCAAAAAGGCCTGTCATTCACTTTCATATACAATTTTGCAATTATCAGTGCAGTGCCATATTCCCTGCTATAATCAGTATGTGGCATGCATAGAAGAAGCTACAGACAAGGGACAGCCAATGAGATATTAACATTTATGTTAGTCTATAAGTAGATATGTTCCCCTAATCCAATCCCTGCCGGCGTTAGGTTTTTGTGAAATGCCACGTATTATGATGTCACAAATGGCATACATAAAACTATATAAACTCTGTGCAAGCAAACTTTGATGTGAAAAAACAAGCACCTACTTTGATAGCTGTATTTCTCCCAGCTTTCTTTCATTGAGATTAAAGCAGTGTTTTACCATGTTTCTTTGGTCTATCCGATTATTTGGTCTGTGATAATTATTGGTAATCCCATCTAGCAAAATGAAGATGCTTCAAGGGGTATTACCCAAATTGTTCGTTTACAATTGTTCGAATGAACAATTGACCGAATTTAAAGGGTCACAATTGACCTTTTCACAATTGACCGAATATATATATATATATATATATATATATATATATATATATATATATATATATATATATATATATATATATATATATATATATATATAGGGGTTTTGGGGGGTTTGGTGTTGGGTGGGGGGTTGTGGGGGGTTTCCACCCACATATATGGTACAATTGACCTTCACAATTCGGTCAATTGTGAAAAGGTCAATTGTCATTCGAACAGTTGTAAAACGAACAATTCGTATACTACCGCTTCAAGGTGCTAGAGCACAACCCGCTGTACTGACTGTGGACTGGGGACACTAATATGCCCATACACAAATAATCACACTTTCACCTAAGTGCTGAGAAAATTGGTGAATGTAGAGAATAGAGAGCAAATGCTCTCTTGGGACAGCGTGTCTGCTCACCTCGAGATACCGTTAACGTGCTGACTTAAACAGCTGATTAGATCTACAGCTCAGCGAAACTGACCAGACGTGAAGCAAAGGAAAAAATGATATTTTGTTGCAGTGCATTAATTTGTTTTTTCTACACACGGCTGGGGAAAGATTGAAGCCTTGGAGCTTTTAGTGTGTCTGAACAAAGAAGAGATTGAGAAAACAAAGTTCCACTGACACTGAGGTGATTAAAAGTAAGAATTGTGCTGTTTCTTTCTCTCCTATCTCCTCCTATTGAAACTTGTAAAGTATTAAACTGCACAGAAAGTGCGTCGAAGTGTTAATTGTGTTCAGTGGTGGGCTAGGTGTTAAGGCTCCTCAGTGCTTACACAGAGTTTTCTTTCTAGGACCTGCGGAGGCCTGTCCCCCCCCCCCCCCCCCCCCCCCCCCCCTTATCCTCGCTACAACATTGCCGCGATTGGTGTGGAGAGCAGTTAAGACGTGGGCTGCTGGCGGAAGTCTAGAAAAGTTCCTTTTCACATCTGGAGTTTCAACTGCTCCTGTAGTCAGCACCTTCCAGCAACGTCGTTTCAAGTGGCAGTGCTTGGGTGAAGTGCGGGGGCAAAGTGTTCTGTGGCAAGCTGTGTGGCGATGTCCTGGAAGCACAGAACGGAAGAAATGAATAGCTTTCATTCGCTTGGATGCGGGTTCATGGTTTGTTCGGCTGCAAGCTAGCTGCTGCTACCATCTCTTTAATAAAATAGAAGAGGCGGAGTAAACATCTACTTAACCAGCAGCCCGCACAGAAGGTTCTGTGTTCGGTGGGCGGCCGGAGGTGGGAGCTGCATTATAGCCAACATCACCAACAGCATTCAACAGAACCTTCTGGCGAGAACATAACATAATATTATATGCCTCTGTGAATTAGGAAGCAAACTTTAGAAAAGTGGAAATAAAGTTGACTTTCCATTTATGAACTGGCTCGATAAAACGAGAACTGATAGAGACGATCTTTTTACTTGGTAACACTTGCTAATGTATTACCTTAAACGCCAGCGTAATTGTGAAATTGTGTAAAGGTCTCACCATGTTGCGTTTGAAAACAGGGGTACTGCTAATTTCGATTCTTTTTTTAAAAATCCTCGAAGAAAGATATTGTAACTCTTTAAAGGTATTTCCATCTGAAGCACCAGTGCCGGATTTTCAAGTACTGGGGAAATCTTCCATTTATATATCTGGCTTCAATTGAGAGTGACTGCAGGCGGTAAACTTTTGACCTGCCCTTTCTTTTGCTACACTGATGCTAACCAACGGAATGAAAATAAACTAAATCAAATCGGTGTAATTTTAGGCTGACAATTGACTAATCAGTGTGTAACATGTGTATTATTTGCAGAACTGATTTAATCGTTACTAATCTAGAAAGCAACTGTTGGTACTTTGAGCTCTCGATTGAGTTTTATATAATATTGTATTTAAAGTATCACGGCTAACTTTGGTCTTATAGTGCTCGAAGAGGAGAGAGTGACTGTGGGCATTTTTGCCTTTGAACCCTACCACTTGAACTAAGTACACATAGCTTTGTATTTATTGTATTACGCTCAAAATAGATCTCACATTGATTAAAGTGGAGAGTGACTGCAGGTATTTTGCCTTTGAACTCTGTTAAGTGTGAAATATAATCAATGCTATGATTTAAGCTGAGAGTGACCACGGGCACTATATGCCTGTGAGCTCTCATTATACTCAAACTGCATCCTAAGGAGAGTGACAGGTGGCTCTTTGCTCTCGAGTATTAGTAAAGGACAAATACCAACATTTTTCGATTTGATACACATAAGTGCAATATTGGGATCAAACCAGAGAGTGACTACCGGCCTCTGTGCCTTTGAGCTCTCATAAAGGATATTCACAAATAAAGCCTGTGTACTGGTTTCAAAGTGTGGTATTTGAGTCCCTTGAATCACAGACTAAATTGGAGTCAAAAATAAAAAGCTAGAAAATGAATGGTTTGAGCAGTGCATATGTCAAGTGAAAATTATATAAATAAACGTATAAATAACTCGGGTTCTTTAAACATGTCACCTGCTATAACGAGAAATAAACAACAAAATATGTCTCTGAGAATTTCACTATGGATCAACCCAATCGGCAAGCTTCATTGGAGTTGATTCGGATAAGAAATGAAAAGGTTGTACCCACGGTAGCCCAAAATGTTGTTACACCCAAATCCTCTCCCGGACCATCGTGCATACGGAGGAGGAGTTAGTACAAACTATTTGCTCTAATCTGGGTATGCAGAGGGTATTGTCAGAACAGGAGTTGGCTTGTGTCAACCGAGAGTGTTAATTCGTGTACTTTTTAAATCCTTGGGTACAGTAAAGACCTTGAAATCAGAGATGAGACATTCCCTACACCAGAGTGCTAATCCATTCACTGGGCAGAAGATTGCGGATTTCTTTCCAAAGGCAGAGTCTAGTACAAAGATTAGATGACTAGAGCCAATTAGAGTATGCTTTATCGACAGTGTGGGATATTTGACCGATACCAGCATGCTGGAAGGTGCAGGGAATACTGGATGTTTAGTATTCGAAGTAGGAAAAGGTATTGTTCAACATCAGGAGAGTTTGATAGAAAGAAGTAAATCTAATGAAAATGTGCAGGTTGTGGATGAAGACATCCCAGCCTATGAGATAACACCAGGATCCCCCTCACAATTTCTAGAGTTTCTTACGACTAGTAACTTAGCACAAGGTCCAGATAGCAGTGGACCAAGGACCAAATAAAATGCATCATACATTGATGGAAGTAGACAATCAAATTAAGCTCACATCACCATCCACCTTGGCATTAAATTCCATTCTTAGTGCATCAGTTGAGTTATATGATAACATTAGAGATGAGATAAATGCCCACACATAAATCTTGAGCGAACTTAACGTAAAAATAGACATATTAACGATTTAGGCACTCTCGTCGAAGCCAAACCTAAAAAAAGGTTTGAGAATAAGCAAGTTGGAACAGAAGAAAAAGATATTTCCGTGGTGAAATGTACATATGATAAAAGTGTACATATGTTAGTAAAATAACAAGGGGAAAATCCTGTGGTGGGGGAGGGCAATCAAAGAAAGTACCGAAGAACTCTAAAAATGGGATGAGAAACCAGCTAAAGAATAATTCCAGACAGTTTTCTGAAACATTCACATTGTAGATGAAGATGAAGATAGAGCTAATCTAACCTAGAGCTAATGTAAACGCTGTCAGCCCCAAAAAACCTAAAGAAGTTCCGATAAAACAACCACTAAAACCACAAGCACGCATGGCTATTCTACAGAAAATTATCAACTTGATTGTATTGATCTAACTACCAGTAAACCTATGAATCAATCCCACAATGTCCGACGGGTAGACAAATCACTGGAGGTCCTGACAAAAGAAAAAAAGATACACCCAGGGAGATACGAACTAATAGTAAGGCTTTGCAAACTATGCAATTAGGAGATGGAGTGAGGGATTTACACCAAGGTGAAAACCCATGATTTAAGGGGATAGACCAACATAAACCAGGTAGTGCATTTGAAAAACTTGTGGTACTAGTCAGGATATTAAGTACATAGACCAAACACATCTAGAGGAAGGGGGAGTTGTCCATTTTCCTTGGCAAAAGAGCGGTGGACGGCTAGCTTTAATATGCCAAAGCATTTTGATCAGATGGTGCTTCCAGTGGGGATCCAATTACCACTAGAAAATAATACTGTGAATCAGAGTCCTAATTTACCATTATGAGCGAATTATACACAAACAGTCACTCAAAACTGTACTGGTGTAACATCCCTTCGCTAAAATGATAGAGAGTGGGAACAAGGGGATAGGGATTGTTTGATCAGGCTATTTGACTTAAAGATGAACAAACCAACGAAAGAGGGGATGGGGAATGTAGATGTATGTAAGAAAACCTATCCGTAACATCGGGGAAATGTACAGGGGAGTACAATATTAGGTCTAAGGAGCATGCAGAAGATAGGATATTGTATTTTGAACACCAACCACAGTTAAGCCTAGATATTGTACTCAATAAGACAAATGTTCTGAGATTGCTTTGAGAAATTCCAGCTCTAGAAAGAATTACCACATCCAACATAGAATGTATGAGTTGTCCCTATGAGGCTCGTACTGACCTTGTAGAGGTAAATTGGAGATCTCTTTTCTTAAAAGATCCATATTAGACAAAAAGAGATGAAAGAGAAGGTAGGAGCGTGTTTGTCGCTAGCAAAGGCAGTCAAATGCAGCCTGTGTGAATTGTCTCTGTTATCTCTAATAGAGTTTTACAGGGCAAAGTTATCTGTGATTGTTTTGTATGGGTGCGAACTGATGCACTGTAGGAGCAGGATGTTTTTTGACATCTTGGAAGGGAGGGTCTTGAAGTGAGCCCTGGGGCTACCCCTCTCAGTCCAGGTCAGTCTGATAAGATTAGAGCTGGGGCTGGTGTCCTGGTGGGAGCAGCTGATGAAGCGTAGTCTTACCCTCAATTTTAAGATGTCCAGAGCAGAGTGGCCGCACATTGATTATTACCTGAATATCACTATGGCCAAGGGAGTAAATCCCTTCCTATCTAAATTCAAGAAAAGCTGTGTGTATTTTATGCAACAGTTAGGATTGCGGGGGCTGGTATTGGATGAGATGTTAAAAACAAAGATCAAAAGATAGGCTATTGCAGCAGATCTATAAGATATAGGGCGTTTAAAAGGGTACAGTGGACAAGAACTATTGTTTCTTCAGACGAGGGAATATAGACTGTATGTAAAAATATAATTCCCTCGGCTAAAATTAGAGATTGGTATCTAAAGTTCAGATTTAACTGCTTGCTGACTTCAGAAGTTATTGGGCCCAAATTGGGCATTCCCACAGAGTTACGTGTTTGCAGATTGTGTGGAGAGGAAACAGAGTCGCTGAAGCATATGGTTATGTATTGTCCCAGGTTGATGGAGTGCAGGATCACAACATTTTAACATTTTATTAATTCCCCTAGTGCCATTATTGCAGCAGATTTATGGTCAGGTTTATGACGACTGTCCATCTGTCACTTACGCTTGTAAAATTTCTGGTGATCATTTTTAGTAGACTTGATGTGATGACGGGAGCACAGGCTGAGATAGAGAAGTTTATGCCAATTTAGGTAAGGTGGTGCAGTCATATGTATCTCACGTGCAGGCTAGGAAACAACTAGAAGCCACAGTATAAATTGCCATGCACCCTATTGTACTGTACTGCTTCAAACTGAATTTTAATTGTTAATACCGCAAAACTAATATGCATGAGGAGAAAGCCAGTATGTTTCTTTTATGTTCTCTCTCTGTTTCCCTTCTTGTCTATTTTTTTCTTCTTTCTCTTCCTTCTCTGGGAACTGTATGGTGTTGCAGTATTTAATTTGATTACTAGGGAAAAGGGTTTGTATACGTGTGATAATGTAAAAGTACTTTGTGTACCATAAACATTTTAATTAAAAAAAAGAAAAACAAATATTATACGAAAAGCATAACATATTCAAATTTTGAAGCATAGTTCATCAAGAGAGGAAAGAAATAAAATAATTATTAGAGAGAAATGAAATCACAGTAGGAAGTATGTAAATGAACCAAGTGAAGGGATTGGGAATAAACTGTGATAATAATAATATTGATATTTTATTTCTATTGCGGCTCGTACACAAGTGATTCAGAGCGCGACAAGGCAAGGGAAGAGTACAGGGGAGAACAAAACAGCGATCTTTCTAGGCCCAGTGACATTGAGAACTTACAAGTGCATGGAAGAGGGGGAGGGGAAAAGTGCATGGAAGAGGGGAGAAGTGGAAAGTGCAAAGCAAAGGAGAAACAGATAAATAATAATAATAATAAATAAATAAATAAATAAATAAATAATAAAGGCAACAGTGGCAGTGCAGCCAGCAATTGGCAAGTGCTAGGTTTAAGGCAGCAGACACAGTAGGTCTGTAAGTGCAGGAAGAAAAAGGGGGGTTGTATGGGTACAGATACAGACCCCAGTGCAAGGGATGGCTTGGAGGCAGTGCAGGAGGGTGGCAGGGTGAGCAGGTACCTAGAGAGAACAGATCAGAGGGGGAGAGGGGGATCACAGGCAGAAGAAAAGAGGTGCCTCCGGAACCAGAGATGGTTCTCCTCAAGTTTTAGAGTGGCAGGGAGGCTGTTCCAGAGGGAGGCCACAACCGAAGACAGAGATCTACCCCCAGCTTGTTTCTTTGAAAAACGACTGAGTTAGAGGAGTGAAGAGCTCGAGAGGGAGGTATTTGCAGAGGGATAGCTGAAGGTATTTGGGACCCAGGCCCCAAAAAGCCTTGTGGACAATGCAGAGGGTTTTGGATGTAATCCTTGCATCCACTGGGAGCCAATGGAGGGATTTCAGAGCTGGAGAGATATGATCCCAGGGCTTGAGGCCAAGGACAAGTCTTGCAGTCCTGTTCTGGACTAGTTGCAGAGGGCGGAGAGTAGAGAGAGGTAGATTTAAAAAGACACTGTTACAATAGTCCAACTTAGAGAGAACCAGAGCTTGGGAGACCATGAGCTACTGGGGGAAGGAGAGGAAAGGCAGAGTACCTCTAAGGAGGTGCAGTAGGAAGTTTGACTTTTTAGAGACATCAGAGATGTGGGCAGAGAAGGAAAGTGTGGAGTCAAATATGACCCAGAGGTTCTTAGCTTCACAGGTGGGGGTAGGAGGAGGGCCAAGGGAGGCCGGCCAGAGAGTAGGACGGTGAAGGTGTGCCGATGAGGAGGATCTCCGTCTTGCTGGCATTCAGACAAAGATCATTGGCGGCACACAAATCTTGAATGGCATTTAGGCAATCAGAGATGATAGAGGGAGAGGAGGTGGCAGAGGGCAGCTTGAAAAGGAGTTGAGTGTTGTCAGCGTAGCACTGGAAATTTGAGCAGAAAATGGCAGTGCAGTGGGAGAGAGTTGCCAGGTATTGGTTGAAAAGCCAGGGTGAGATGTTAGACCCCTGGGGAACACCAGAGGTAGAGAGGAAGATAGATGAAAGGAAGGACCCAAGTTGGACCTGGGAGGGTCGATCTGAGAGGAAAGAGGTCAGCCAGGCCAGAGCCTGATCATTGATACCCAGGTTTTCACGGAGACGGTTGAGCAGGATGGTATGGTTGACCGTGTCGAAGGCAGAAGAGAGATCGAGGAGGATGAGGACAGATGGAATGTTAGAGTCAAGGTTGGTGAGCAGATCTTCACAGATGTTTAGGAGAGCAGTTTTCGTGCTTCTGGCAGCTCTGAAGCCAGACTGGTGGTCACGGAGACAGCCAACAGAATTGGAATGAAGGTTAAGCTGAGAGATGGCCAACTTTTCCAGGAGTTTGCCAAGAAAGGGAGTAATGGAAATTGGGCGAAAGTTAGCTGGACAAGAAGGATCAGCTGTGGGTTTCTTGAGAAGAGGATGCACAAAGGAGTGCTTCCGAGGGGAGGGGGAGGATCCAGAGGCAAAGGAGCGGTTGCAAAAATCAGCAAGGGCCATAGCGAGGGTGTCAATGTGGTCCTTGATGGTTTTAGAGGAACAGGGATGAACCTGTTTTGAAGAGGCTTTCATAGATCGGACTTGTCTAGCAACCTCATCAGGGGTGAAAAGAGGAAAGGACGAGAAGGATGGTTGGAGGGTGGCTAAAGGAGGGTCAGCAAGCACAGATGGAGAGGGAAGAGGAGGAGTGTGGGTGGAGAGGGTGGACAGAATGTCCTGGGTTTCTGAAATGAAGTGAGAGGCAAGGGCATTGCAAAGAGCCTGGGAGGCAACAGGAGGGGTAGAGACTGCAGCAGGGTTGGCCAGCTCCTTGCAGATTTTAAAGATTTCGGCCGAGTTGTTATATGCCGCAGAGACACGAGCTTGAATGTGGACTCTCTTCTTGGTGAGGACAGAGTCGGTATTGCCTTTGTAGCAGGCGACAGGCCAGTTTGTCAGAGGATGAACAGGAAGTCCTCCATTTCCTCTCAGCTGCCCTACACTTACGTTTAAGTGTAGCTAGGTCAGAGTCATACCAGGAATTGCACTTGGCTTTGGACTTCAAACGGATCCTCATGACAGGGGCAAGAGCATCAAGCGTATCAGAAATTGAAGAGTAGAGCAGAGACAGGGTTGTATCAGGATGAGAGACAGCCAAAGGTGGAGGGGGGGAGAGAAAGTGGCGGCAAAAGCCTCAACTGACACACGCTTCATGGGCCGGATGTCCGAGAAGGGAGGTGGCAGTGTTGGGGTAGGCTTGGCTTTGAGGGAAGAGAGGGAGAGATGAGATGAGAGGAGGGGGTGATGGCTCCAGGAGAGAGGGGTGGTCCGAGGGATGGGGAGGGGGAGGTCTGGTTGGAGGGTCTTTTCTGGAAGAAACCTCTGAATTCACCCACTTCACTTCCCATGGCCTCTTTACGATATGAATTGGGGAATCTCATCTCTCGAATCTCGGTTTCAATGGCGAGTAGCCTCGCTTGTGGGTAAAATATCTTCACCTGCTAGATCCTTGTTGTACGAAGACCTTCGATTGGATAAATAATACATCTTCTGATCTTCTAATTGCCATGGAGTTGTATACTGATAATATATTAGAACATTGTGGTAGAAAAAGGTGCGAATTGGTTGAAAATCCTGTATTGGTGAAAAAAGGTATTAAAGAAAAAGATTGGATAGATACTATAACCAAGGTATGAACCTTTAAAGTGCATTCTACATGTTTGGTACTAGACAAAGCCTAGACACATTTGTGATGTCATCTTTGATGTCCTGGGTGTTAGTCTTAGTAATGCACGGTGGTGGCGCGAGTTATGGTTGCATAGCTTACCATAACTGCCAAATTTCAGGGGTTTTTCGGTTTTACTTGGAACCATAACGTCCCTTTAACAAAGTTTTTTTTTACTGAATTTCATAGGTTGTTAGTAGCGCAACTTAACCATAGCGTCTTTTTAGCAAAGTTGTTTTACTGAATTTCAAAGGTTTTTAGTAGCGCAACTGGACTATAACCTTCCTTTATCAAATTTTCTTTTATTGAATATACATATTCATTCATATTGTGAATTTGATAGATATTTACTAGGATTCCCTGGCTTTATATACATGTAACATAGAACATACTGAACCCCCATCTAGTGATTTTGATGTCCACGCACTGTGCGAATGTTCGCAGACAGACACGGACAACAGCAACACTACCCAAAAACTCAGGGGGTATCTTAAATTGTTCTATCAAGTCATATAAACACTGCACACGTTCAAAAAGCAGCATATAAACACATTACATGTAATAATAAATAAGAAGTGGAACCTACATATGTAACACATCAACCATCCATTTAAATACCATATGTACTAAAATGGAATATACAAAAACAAAAAAAGAGATGCCTCCAACATAATTACCTCACAGAAACTGCACAGCTAGGAGCAACAGGTCGCTAGGTCCATCAATGCCCGCGCTCTAGACATCCACGACCTCCTAACCTCCCATGACCTAGATCTACTCATGATCTCAGAAACATGGCTACATGAGGCCTTCGGCCCGGCGCTCTCCCTCGCCCTACCCCCTGGCTATTCCATTACTAGACAAGATCGCCGCTCCAAAGGTGGAGGTGTAGCAATTATTGCCAAAGACTGCCTCTCTATCAGAAAGGTAGAGAAATCCCTGACCAACAACAACAGCGACTACCTCCAAGTCAAAATAACCCTTTCTCCCCACTGCACCATTACTGTGCACACTGTCTACCGCCCTCCAGGCCCAACAGGAGACTTTCAAGCCTCTCTCATCCACCTCCTCTCTGACAACCTCAAAAAACAGTCTAAAGCCATTCTCCTTGGGGATGTCAACCTAGGGCTCCGGGATAGTAAGGACGTAGCAGCCAAATCCCTTGACTCTGCCCTCAATGCTCTAGGCTACAAGAACACCATCCTTAGCCCAACTCACACCCACGGCAGAACACTCGACTGGATAGCACAGCACAACTGCCCACTCATCATCACAGGAAACAATCCCACCCCATGGTCTGACCACCACATCATCACCTTCAGCATCCTCACCACTAGCTCCCCTGCTGCCCCCTCACCTCAACCGCTCCCACCATGCCTCGCCAGAAGCTCCCGCCAGCTCACTAAGGAAAGGCTACTGCCCTTCCTCCAAGGCCCAGCCTTCAGACCACCTTTTTCATCAGACCCAGAAACACTCGCAACAACCTATGATGTTGCCATCAAAGCAGCCATCAACACCATTGCCCCTCTCAAACTTCGCAAATCCAAACCCACTACCCACTCCAACTCTTGGTCCACCCCTGACCTCCTCACACTCCGCAACGAGAAAAAAGCCGCACTCACACAGTGGCAAACGTCCCACTCTGAAAAAGACAAGATGATGTTTAAAACCCTATCCACCAAATACGAAAAGGCAATCACCCAAGCAAAGGCCAAATCCTTTGAATCCAGAATCTCGGAAGCCCAATCTAGCACAAAAGAAATCTTTGCCATTTTCAGGGAGCTCGAGACACCCACTCCCGCCCCCCAGAATTTCACCAAAGACAAAGACTGGTGTGATGAAATACAAACGGCCATGCTAACCAAATTAAGCCTCCTCAAAAACAAAATACTAGCCACTAAACAAGCCTTACCCAATAAGCATATCCCTATCCCACCACCTGCCCCGGATCCCCCCTACCCTTCTCCTTCAAACCCATTCAGGAAAAAGACATCATCAACATGAGGAACATCAAACCCTCTAACTGCAAAGGTGATGCATGCCCAGCCTCCATTATCAAAGACTGCACGGAAGCGCTAGCTCCGCCCTCTTTTGAAAAAGCCAACTCTCGATCCCAACTCCCCCAACAACTACAGACCCATCACCACTGTCCCATTCCTCCTCAAAATATTGGACAAAGCAGCCTACCTGCAGGTCCAGCACTTCATTGAAGAGAACAAACTCCTTGGACTCCGCCAATCTGGCTTCCGCCCCAGACACGGGACCGAAACCGCCCTACTTGACCTGAAAAACCAGATAGACGATGCTAGACACTTGGGTAAACCAGCACTTCTCCTACTCCTTGACCTATCTGCGGCCTTCTACCTCGTGGATCATGGCGTCTTATGCCACCACCTTTCCTCCACTGCCAAATTCTCCCCAGAGGCCACAGCCTGGATCACCTCCTTCTTACAAGACAGAACCATGCAAGTATTCTCTGACCTAGCCGCGGCATCACCAACCATTATACTTTATGGTGTACCCAAAGGCTCCTGTCTCTTCCCAACCCTATACAACATCTTCACACGACCCCTCTTCCTCATCCTCGATGCTATGGGCATCTCCTACACCAACTATGCGACGACACTCAGATCCTCCTCACTCTCACAGGTAACTATGACACTGACTCCCTGACCCTCAACAACCTCTACAACACCATCCAAGCCTGGATGGCAGACAACAGACTATGCCTCAACTCTGACAAGACGGAACTCCTCCTGGTAGGTTCCCCCGACACGCTAAAAAATCTAGATGCCCAATTCAGCCACTTCACCATTGACTCCATTAGAATTCCGGTCTCCGATTCTGTCAAAACTCTGGGAGCCTACCTGGACTCCAGCCTATCCATGGATAGACAAGTCAACGCAATAGCCTCCGCAGCAGCATATCATGCCAAACTTATCAACGCAGTCAGACCCTTTCTCTCCAAAGAAAACTGTACCAACATAGCCAGAGCCATCACCGGCTCTAGGCTAGACTACTGCAACATACTCTTTCCAGGATCCTCCAACAAAAACTTAGAGAGACTACAAGTAATACAGAACAATGCTCTCCGTGCAGCCCAAGGCATTGCTAAAAGAGAACACACCTCTGAAGCCAGAAAACTAGCCCACTGGCTCCCAATAAAGGAAAGGATCGTAATCAAAGCCCTGACACTGACCCACAAGTGCATTCACCTCACTGCTCCAGCACACCTCTCTCAAAGGATCCACCCCGTCTCCACTACCAGGCCAACCAGATCACCGTACACCAACATGCTCTCGGTGCCACTAGTAAAAAGAGTGAAAGCGGGCGGATCCAGCTTCCCCTATCTTGCGCCCACTCACTGGAATGCCCTACCTCCCACTATCCGAGGGGAGGCCTCCCTCACCACCTTCCGCAAAACTCTGAAAACTACCCTCTTCACGTAAGACCCAACACACCAGCACGAATACTTATCATATATGTTGTAATATACGTCCCATTGCAATATCTGTAACAACAGTATGATATCTTGTAGTATTCATAATGTGTTAACAATCGCTATCATGTCTGTACCATGTAACTAAGTTATTGCAAGTAACAGCGCCTCAATGCCCCTGGGCTGCTTGCGCTCTATATAAATATAAATAAATAAATAAATAAACAGCAGACATACAAAACAGTAAGAACACAACTTACCAGAAGCTAGTAAGTAAACTTCATTTTTCTTATACATTTCTAAACTTTTTGTATTAGGTACACTACAATTAATATATTTTTGTTTTTCACACAGAAATGTGCAGTACTTTGGAGTGGCTTGAGGAAAATTTTCCACGTGAGGAAATGTCTGAAAACAGTGATAATAATGGTAGACACTTCTCTATATAAGCAAATTAATAATCATTACTTTATGTGTACTTAACATATATATATTTATTTTTAACAGAACATACAAACATTGAAAATAATACACCAAAAGACACATCTGCAACACATGGAACAGAAAATAGACATGCTGAAGGAAAATGTCAATGTTTTGAAACATTTGTGGAGGACCACATAAAAGTAACATTAAATACCATTGTCCCACATGTACCTGTTCCCCCTCTCCATGTCCCAGTGAACTATCCCCAAACCCTCAACTCCAAGAAAAACGTTTTGATGAGACTTCCATCCCTTTATCCCCTCCCATCCATCCTCTCCAAACCACTCCATCTCTGCAAAAAATGTAAGTGCTACGAAACATAATATTTTCATTGTGAAAAGAAGACATGCCAACATCTCTTAGAAAGGCACAAACAGCCTTATTGACATTGCGCCTCGCTTTCTCCATTTGTGGACCAAATAAAGAGGAGCGCAGCCACATTTGTCTTTGCGCAATACGAGAAAAAATTACTTGGCAATTTGTACACATGTCCACCACCTTTGTAAATCCATCCTTCATTGCAAATTGCAAAGACATTCCAGACACATGTCCTAAACTGTTCCCTCCACAATGAATTATAATTATCTCAGGATGACGCTCTGTCTGTAAAGTAGCACAGAGAGGTACCAAGTCCAGCCACTTCATTCCACGCACTCCATGCCAGTGCACTTCCACATGAGGGAATCCAAGATCTGCAGCTAGTCCACAACGTTCTGCATGCACCTCCAACCAATGTATCCATGAGTCTCCCAAAATCCAGATCATCTGTTTTCGGAAACACACAGCCATAACTATCTGTTCTTCTCTCAGGAAAAAGACGTTCTGACAAAATCTCTCCTTATACAAGACACCCAGTAAACTTTACTGACGAATCCCTAGCTCTGCTCATTCTCATTTGCATGCCTCTCCACTCCAAAATCCCCGTATGTAATACACGCTGTCCACAGGCTACCGCCATGTCCGCGGGCACATCGAAAATGTGAGCGTGGTGAATGTAAATTTAAATAGTGTGCCCCATTTCCCCTTTGAGGTGGGCTCTGAAAAGAGCTGTTTTTTTTTTTTTGCAGATGCCTGACAGACACCTGTTATTTTTTTTTTTCTTCTTACTTTACTACTAAAATCTTCACATAACCTTCTCCAAAGCAACCCTTACATTCCAAAACAGCATGGCATTTCCCAAAAAGGATAAGGAAATGCCATCTTCTTCAAAATAAACAGCATTACTCGAATCAATATTCTCATTATTACAGAAAAACATACCAGCTCTAAGCATGAAAGCACACATGCCCCGATTGAATGCACACCTATCAATGTTTTGTTGAGGACAAATAACAGAACTATTGTCCCATATTGCCCTAAGTAGTAATCCAGAATAAATTACTTTCGCATTTGGAAGGATGTTCATTACTGCTTGAACCAACTGTTCCAAATCTGCCAACAAAGTAGGGGCACTGACGTAGCCCAAATGGAAAGCATCATAGTGCAAAACTACCACATGGGGTCTGTTCATCCTGCGCATATCTTCACAAACTTGTAGAATTCCCTCTACATTGCAATCAGGCACAGCGCTCCACACCACCTCCACTCCTTTAACATCGAAATTGTTTGCCACATGCCTGCATTGAGCATACTGCTGTAAACCATGCACAAACATATCTCCGAGCACCAACACCCTGACTTTCTCCACCTCTGCCATCTTCACTACGCACACTCTCTTTCTATACAAATCCACAACGTCAACATCTGATTGGCTGATCCCTACAGTCCCCTTTCCATACTGGATTTGCTGGAAAACCCTGGATGTGGCACGCCCTATCCGCGTACAACCGCGGTGTCCGGGCGGCACGTAACTCTTAGCCAGCCCTTCTGCCCTTTCCACATCACTCTCGGTGCCATTCCCTCATTGGATACAAATAAGCAGTCACACAACCATCCACTAATAACATCCAAGACCTCTACATCTAGCTCCATCATCAAAGTTCCTCACGTCAAATGTACTGTTGATCACTCTGAGTACAAGTTTCATATCATTGGAAAGCACCTACTACAAAAACTACTCTACAAGTCTCCAAGATTTCTACTTACAGCTGCATTCATATCCACATGCATGAATACAAACTACAGGTATGCATATTTTATTCACAGTACATGCACAACGGTTATGAATCCATATAGAGTAATGCCACTAAACCTGCATAGCCTGTACATACATGGCAACCCTCCCGATTTACGCGCGAGACTCCCTATTTTTCATTGAAAAATCGCACTATTTTTTACTGTCTTCCACCTAAATTAATGCTAATCCCAATGCAATCCTATGGGGAAAATAAATGTTCCCGATTGCTGTGATGAAATCTCCCTCTCAGGGGCTCCCGATAGTTGGCATGTATACCTATAAAATTAACTTATTGAATGTTTCCCATCTACTATAATCAACTGTCACTTCCAAACCAGTCTGCTATCCACAACACAGCTTTATAAAACCAAGTGAATTTCATGCACTTAAAATTCTACTCATTTGCAAAGCATGTTGAACTAACATATTGTAAATAAAATATAAAGGCTGTACATAGTCAAATGAAATGCATGCATACACTATGTTCAGATATAAAACAAGAATACTACCACAAAAGCATAAAAATCAACGTCTGCATTAACATCAGTGCTATAAACACACAAAATTACTAACTTCTTTCTTTTACAATTGCAGTGAAGACCACTCTCTTGAAAATCAGCAGCATCTGAACTACAGACAATATATCCGAAGAAACCTGCTCATGCCACAAAAAAAGAGTAAGTACAATACTACCTTAATATTTTTACTGTTCCTCAAACACACTGTGTGGTTCATTCATGTAATTTGCGCACCAAAAAAACAGCGATTTCTGAACCATTCTGCCCACAAATCCCCATTTATTAAACAGAGATTAGCAGGCAGAATGGCACACAAATCCCTGTTTTTTTTAACACAAATAACATACTCAACCCTTAGAATGTTAGTACTACAAAACAAAGAACTGTTTTAATTTTATAACATTAGGTTTACTATTAATGCTTCTCCTCACCACTAGCTCACTTTCTACTCTCATCTGAACCGCGGTTTAGTAATACACAAGTAGAAGAATAGCCTTCCCAACTAATTGTAACTGCCCAATGCACAATCACACACCACCACATACATCTTTCCCATCATACTCCAACACTCATGCACACAGCACACATACATTGCAGAACGGGCCAACCCATACCCTCTTTTTTTTTTTCAACAGACCCCAAAAATGCCTACCAAAAAGCAAGTCTGTAGAAAGCAACGCAGAAATAGAGCAAATGAAAATAAAAGTGACCAAAATAAGCATCCATCTCTACCAGAGTTTGTACTAAACGTTCAAACAAAACAAAACAGCTAATACAGTCATTTAGCGAAACAAAACAAGCTTCCAGTACAGAAACTTTGCCTCCTCTATCAAAATGTAAAATGAAACAAAAAATGGTTAACAAGAATTCGGCTACCACTACTGCTAAAACTGCTCCTATAAATCTTGATATACTAGCAAGTAACCATACCAAAATAAGTATTTTAGCAAAAATATTCCGCCAGAGTCCTTCAGAATCTTATAAAAACAGGAGACAAATCATGCACAACCCTTCAAACCTACCATAGAAAATTAATCTTAGAAGCTTTAATAGACAGTGCAATTCTTCTCAAAAGAAAGATATTCATTTTAGTGTTAAACAGAATGAAAGCAGTAACAAAACGAACTACTAAATTACAAAAAAAACTTCTCAATAAACGCAATGTCAACAAAAATAACTTCTTAAATATCTGTGGAGGTGAATGGAGTCACACCACAAGCACAGAACCATATTTTAATGAAGAAGCATACAAACAAAACCAAACAAACACAATTTCCATCCATAGCAGTGGACATGGTTATGAACAAATTAATAATACCATAATGGACCAAGACATACTGCTTACAAAACTATACCCAGAAAATTCAGAATTACCTCTCCATTCGACTGAACCACAACGTCCAGTATACAAATGGCCATGCACGTCAATGTGTAACATTCCCAAAAAATCTTTCAAATCTTTACGCCAGTTCCTCAATCAGTATGTGAAAGGCAAAGACAAAATCAAAATGAAAGTGCTGCAAAATATGGATACCTGTCCAGTGCGCAAATGCACAGAACTACAAGGACATTCATTAACCTGCATTTCAGGACCTATTTGCAAAAGCACCTTCCATCATATCGAAATGATATCAACACATCATTCAACTATAAGAAATCTAGTCTATAAACTGTACTATGCTAAAAGTCCTGCTTTAGCACTAGCCAATTTAAATAACACTCTTCTACATAGTACACCCAAAGACCTACTCGAAGAAATCGACCCTATCCAGAGAAAATATTTTGGAAGTGAAAGCCACTTACAAAATGCACCCATTTCAAGCAATAATACGCCTTCAACCAAAAACAGCAAAATTACCTCCCTCTGAATTGGTGAAAGGCATTTCGTGGCAAAGTAGTTTATTTACCATTAGATCTGAAAGAAAATGTGCACACTCTGGGAGTGCAACGTCCAATAGAGCAATCTTTAAATGTCTTAGTAAATGGTGTACCAACAAAAGACAAAAACATTTGGCAACAACTTGTAGACTTACATAAAGTTAGACAAGCCTTGCAATATCTAAAAGACAATAATGAATACTACAAAGTAATAAATATTGAAGAAAACTTAAAGGGAAACAACTGAAATAATTCAAGAGTCATCAAAAACTGGTCAATTTGAACTTGTATATCCTGCTACAGTATCCAATATTTTAGACCATTATACAATTCATCCATTACACTCTAATGACACCATAGATGATGCACTAGAAACATACCAAATGCGACAAACCAAAG
Organism: Ambystoma mexicanum; assembly: GCF_040938575.1. Taxonomy (NCBI): domain Eukaryota; kingdom Metazoa; phylum Chordata; class Amphibia; order Caudata; family Ambystomatidae; genus Ambystoma; species Ambystoma mexicanum. The sequence goes on from NC_090938.1 coordinate 383,528,846, forward strand.
GATCACCAATCAGCATATGGGAAAAAAGTATAGAAGCACGTGCTTTTCCTCTACTCTTTCCTACTGGCAAAAGAGTAAGTTACAATGATAGACCTATTCAGATAACAGCATCAGAATACTGCTCGTTACGAATGTATTCTCAAGATCCCAGATTTAGACAAAATGTGGAATACATATTCCACCTACTCTTTGAAAGTGAACTAGCAACTCTATGTTACGGAGTTGCACACATATTGAAATCAGGAACCCACTTTCAAAATATGTCAGCTATGCAATTAATACAAAAAGTGCAAGAAAAAGATGAGGTTTTACAATCAAGCATTACAAATCTGTCAGCAAACATGCGTGGTACGAAAGAGTACTGGTTCCGACGTCATGGAGATGTACGTTGTATGATAAGAAACCTTGGCCCACCCACTTGGTTTGTTACATTAAGTTCTGCAGAATATGCATGGGAAGATTTACATGATTTCCTACGCATATCAAACAAAAACAAAACAAACATAGATATACTAACACCTGGAGAACTTTGCTCTCTAGATCCTGTTAATGTTTCAAGATATTTCCATAATTGTTTCATTGCTACGCTACACTTTATTTGTAATAAAACTGTTCCTCCACTTGGAGAAGTGCAACACTTCTTTTGGAGAAAAGAATACCAAGCCAGAGGAGCACCACATATCCACATGTTTTTATGGATTAAAGATGCTCAAGACAGTGATTCCACTGTTTTACAGTTTATCGAAAAATATGTCACTTGTGAAATTCCATCAAAAGCAACAAATAGTGATGTTCATGTACAAATTGTACAATTTCAAAGACACAAATGTGGAAAATATTGTCATCGCTAATACAAAAACAAAGGGAAATACTACACCAAATGGGTTCCATGAGATAATATCGCCGTAGAAATATCACCATACAAAAATTTTGCCATATTTTTGCAGCGATATTACCCCATGGAACCTGTGGGGGACATCCCCGCAACCCCCATATATTTTAAAATGTATACCATAAATTACCCCATAAATTATCCCCACCAAAAATATCACCTATGGCCGTTCCCGACGACCATATGTACGGCGATATTTTTGGTGGTGATAATATTACCTGATACCACCAAATGCTGCTTTGGTTTCCCTAGACCAGTTACAAAAACAGGTGAAGTGAACAACTTCATGTCTTCGGTTAGACATAGTGTTAAAGGTAAATCACCTAAGAACACTTATTACATAAAAAGAACAGAAGAATCAAAATATATCAATGATTACAATGCAATCATTGCCCTCTTATGGAATGCAAGCATAGATGTGCAGTAGATTGCAGACAATTCCACTGCAGTTGCACGATATGTTACAGCCTACTTAACAAAAGCAGAAAAAACAGAGCTTCAAGACCTCTGGAATGACCTATCATCAGACAAAACACTATCTCAGAAATTGTACAGCTTAGGCATAAAAATGCTCTCTCATAGAGAATGTGACTTCTATGAATCTGCAGATCGTTTAACCGGTACTGCTTTGTATGGGAAATCTGAAAATATATTATGGCTAAGTCTTGGTCCTGCTAAATCTAGAAAAAGAGTTCTCAAATCATATGAGGACATAGAAACAATAGCCAAAAATGATCCCAACAGCCAAGACATTTTGAAACAATTTACTAAACACATACTACCCGAACAGGAGTACAACTTTGGAAACCTTGTGTCTATACCACATAGCCCAAAACTTCACATACAAAAATAATATAAAACCCGATGGAACAAAAGGTAGATATAGAGTGACAGATTGTTAAGGCAGCTTAAGGAAACATACCAAACGAAGCTTAATTAATCATATCAAATTGTCATTAAAAACTCCTCAACAGAAAGAACTATATTACATGTCCCTGCTACAACTTTAAACCATGGAGAAAAGAAGAAGAGATACTAGAAAACTATGACTCCTATGAAGACGCTTTCAAAGTAAATGAAAGCACTATCACCGATATAAACTTTACGCAGTAGAAAAAAATGTTGCACAATGACAGCAACACGAAGAAGAACTCCAGACCCAACTAGATAAGGACACTCCCGACAGTAGTCAACCTTCTGTAACAGGAAGTCAAGAACCACTGGGACAGCCACTAATAGAAAATGAGGCAGAATTAGCTATGACAGAAGTAGAGAACACCATGTGTCACTATGAATTAGATCCAGAAGACTTAACTGTACTACAATCAAAACTGAACAAAGAGCAGCGCACCATTTTTCAAGAAGTAACAAAAGAAATTGCACATGGTGTACAACATGAAAATAAAGAATGTACAAGCCAAAATTACAAACCTATACTACTATACGTCAGTGGTGAAGCTGGTTCAGGCAAAACATTCTTAATCAAAATCATCAGCAAGTTCCTTCAACAATTGACAAACAACAAACTGTCAGCTGTTGTAACTGCCCCTACAGGTTTAGCTGCCTACAACATAGGCAGTATCACTTTACACCGATTACTACTCCTTCCTGTAGAACACCAAAACAAATTAGAATATTACAAACTTTCTACAGAAGCTGCAATGGAACTACGCAGAGTGTTAAAACAAATGAAATTGCTACTAATAGATGAAGTGAGCATGGTCTCCAACCTAATGTTGGCTTTGATTCACCTCAGATTGCAAGAAGTACTTAAAACAAACTACGAAGAGCTCTTTGGAGGAAAACACATTATTGTTTTCGGAGATCTTCTTCAATTGACACCAGTGAAAGGTGAACCTATTTTTAAAACCTTAGGACACACACTCTGCCATAAAACTGTTGGCAGCATAGGAAATGTCAACCTTTGGCAACATTTCCAATACAGAGAATTAACAGAAAACATGCGGCAATCTGCAGACCTCACTTAAGCCAACATTTTAAAATGTATTAGAGTTGGTGTACTATCTCAAGAAGCACAAGCAATATTTAAAACCCGGCACATCCATGCATTTTATGATATATGATATGATATATGATAGTATATTTATATAGCGCCTATACACAATGTGTTTCAAAGCGCTTCAAGGCAAGGGAGGGAACAAGGGAAAAAACAATGACATTCTTACAGGCCATGAACAGTAAGGATGTGAAATTAACTGTCGTACTCGGCCTGACGACATTTCAGATAGTGCAAGAGCTAAGACATAGAAAAGGAAGGGAGGGGGAGAGTGGGAAGGAAATGGAAACAGACAGGCGACTACCATACTAGGCCTGACGACATTTCTGGTAGAGCCGGAAAAAAAAAAACAAGAGGTGAGGGAGAGGGGTGCAGAAAGGTAGGGGAGGAACAAAACAAGCGACTATCATATTAGGCCTGACGACATTTCAGATAGTGCTGGAGGGGGGTGGGAAGGAAAAAACCAGTAAGGGGAGGGAGGAGGAGACAGACGAGGTTGCTATCATACTAGGTCCAGGGACAATTCTGATACAGTAAGTGCATAGAAGAAAGTAAGGGGAGGAGATTGGAAAAGGGAGAAGGGAAAGGAGGAGAGAACAGAGAGTTAGCAGTCAAAAGAGTGGAGAAGCAAGAGGGGAGAATGAATATAATTGCAGAAGTCAGTAGTAACACATAATGTTATAAGCCAGGATACAAGATGAAGATGGGAACAGCATGATTCAGGGTCACCATGAGTACAAGATGCAAAAGAAGTTCAGCATGAGAGTTGAAAAAGGGTGACGCACCATGAATGAATGAAGTCCATAAAAGTCAAATCCAGCATTGTCCACAAGATGGTGATGGTGAAACCAGAATGTATCAGGACAGACTCCTGCAGAAGTAGGCTTGAGTGGGGTGAGGGGGGAGCAAGGTAGAAGAATCAAGCAAAACAGGCAACACCTGTGTGCGAGAATGGGGGCACAAGGTAATATCACGGGGGGACCAGAGGGAGTAACACATGTTGGTGCATGCCTACTTGCTGTCTGAGCAGGGGGTCGGGCCCTGGGTCCTCCTGGTCCGAACAGGTCCAAACAGGAATTCCCCTTTTCTTCGTCTGCCCTTCGCTTAGGACACCTGGGTGAGAGACGCCCTTGATCTAATATTTAAGAGCAGGAAGGAAGAGGCAGGGCTAAGAAGGTGGGTGGTGCTTGCTAAGTGGTGAGAAAGAGCAGCAAACAGGAAGGCACCAGGTGGGCGGGGCTTGCTAAGTGGTGAAAAAGAGTGGCCAACAGGAAGGCACCAGGTGGGCGGGGCTTGCTAAGTGGTGAAAAATAGCGGCAAACAGGAAGGCACCAGGTGGGCGGGGCTTAGGCCAGGTGACCTAGATCCACTTGCATCTGCTCCCCATCTGCAAAGGAAAAGAGGCTGGAGGGCTCCTTAAGTAGGGAAAAAGAACGGCAAACAGGAAGGCACCAGGTGGGCGGGGCTTGCTAAGTAGTGAAAAAGAGTGGCAAACAGGAAGGCACCAGGTGGGCGGGGCTTGCTAAGTGGTGAAAAAGAGCGGTAAACAGGAAGGCACCAGGTGGGCGGGGCTTGCTAAGTGGTGAAAAAGAGCAGCAAACAGGAAGAGGAAGGCACCAGGTGGGCGGGGCTTGCTAAGTGGTGAAAAAGAGTGGCAAACAGAAAGGCACCAGGTGGGTAGGGCTTGCTAAGTGGTGAAAAAGAGCAGCAAACAGGAAGGCACCAGGTGGGCGGGGCTTAGGCCAGCTGACCTAGATCCACTTGCACCTGCTCCCCATCTGCAAACAAAAAGAGGCTGGAGGGCTCCTTAAGTAGGGAAAAAGAGCGGCAAACAGGAAGGCACCAGGTGGGCGGGGCTTGCTAAGTGGTGAAAAAGAGCGGCAAACAGGAAGGCACCAGGTGGGCGGGGCTTGCTAAGTGGTGAAAAAGAGCGGCAAACAGGAAGGCACCAGGTGGGCGGGGCTTGCTAAGTGGTGAAAAAGAGCAGCAAACAGGAAGGCACCAGGTGGGCGGGGCTTGCCATTGCTATGGCCATAACTCATGTGCTACTGATGTTATGGAACATTTAGCGCACAAAAATGTCAATTGTATGTCCTTATTGCCAACTCTTGCAAGCTGTTCCAAATTCAATGAAACAATGTTGAAAAAAGAAATGCAACCAATAATTAAGATTTGCTCCACAGACAAACTGGACGTACATGGTATAGCACTACCCATGTGTCAACAAACCACAACAAGACTAAATACCTTAGAAAATTCTATCTCCAACACATCAGGTTTGGAGAAAATATTAAAATGATCCTTAAACTGTAGAGTAATGCTTAAACGTAACCTTGACGTGGAGCAAGGACTAGTTAATGGAGCACTGGGTACAGTTGTTGGCTTTCAAACATACCCACGTGACAACAACATTCAGTTTGTCAATATTCTCTTTGACAAACTTTCAGAAGTAAAAAGAATAGGGCGCTCAACAGCTCAATTCCTTCTCTTCAAAGACATGTATGTACGCAGAGAACAATTTTATCTAACTCTAGCATACGCAGTCACCATTCATAAACCACAAGGTCTTACCCTAGACAAAGCATTGATAGATATTGGTAACAGTCTTTAAAGAAGGCATGAGCTACGTAGCACTATCACGCTTACATACACTTGACGGTCTATTTCTAATCAACTTTGATGCAAGTAAAGTAAACGCTGATATTCCTTGCATTTTAGAATACAATAGACTATGTTCACTATACACCCCCCATCTAAAAACATATCCTGGTCCACAAAAAGGAAAACCTTGTAAAAGAAAACTAATTCAAACAGAAATGCAACAGGATCTGACTGCAAATCCTTCAAAGAGAGTAAAAGAAGCTAATACTTCATCAATTACCACAAACAAAGAAGAACCTATTACTCAAAGTAACTCAGGTACTTCTTCAAAGAAGCAACACACACTCCGAAAAATGACTTGGACACAGAACTATCTGGTCCATTCAAATTTTCAAATATAACTGGTGTAAATTGCAATGCAAATGTAGCAATGAATATGCTATTTCAATTGCCACCAATTGTTGACAACATTTACTTACACAGTACAGACCAATTGTGTTTGCAAATGTTAGTACTTCATAGAAACGCAACAAACAATCCTGACAACACGTATAGTGTTCACGGAATAAGACAAGAATTGGACTACTGTGCTGGAATGGTGAAATTCACTATAAACTCACAAGAAGATCCACAAGAATGTCTAATGTACTTACTACAAGTACTGGAAAACAAAAACATACCCATAAATGAAATCTTCCAGATTTCATACATGTGGAAACATACATGCACTCTCTGCAACAATGTGACACAGGAACAAATCCCTAATGAGCGCTTCGTGTATGTATCCATACCTAATTGTGAATCCGTTCCATTTCAGCAACTTGTACAAAATGCAAACCATGCTAGATTATGTACTACCTGCAATTCAGCTAATCGCTCCACCTTACTAATACAAACACATAGTAAATACATAATACTATTGCTTCTACATTACAATGCAGATGGTACCAAAAACAACTGCAAGCTGACTGGATTCACACATGGTCAAGTATCACTTAGTAAGAAAACCTTCACAACAATTGGTATAATTTACCCCGCAGGAGCCACAACCAATGCAGGTCACTACACTGCATACATAAAAAAGAAATGTGGATGGTTCAAATGTAATGATAGCACCATTACTCTAAAGCAGAGATTACCAGCCAATCTTACAAACACTTAATCTTCTTAAAACCAAAATTTAATAACTAATCTGTACTTAAACATTAACAAAACTTCAATTAAAAAACTATAAACTGTTAGAATACGCCAACAGGTATCTAACTGCCCCAAGATTTTGCAACAACCAAACAGATAAATCAATACCACTAAATTATAACAAAAAAAATAGACAGTTAGAATACGTCAACAGGTATCTAACTGCTCCAAAAATCTGCAACAAGCCAACAGATAAAACATTGGACAGAAACAATAAGTGAACACTGAAAACAAACAAACAAATTGACTGTAGCATAACAAAAAAAGGATTTTTTTAATCCGACATGGATTTTTTTTCCCACGACTCTAGGCCCTGGCCACAACCACCGCAGCATATCACACCCATAGAATCAAACATTTTAACTGTGGCATATGGGCAATTTTTATGTCCGCGGACACCGCGCGTGTCCTTAGAACAGTTTCAACTTGCCTGCGGACAGCACGGACGGGAATACTGTCCTTAGGACGCCCCTCATTTTCACTAATTACAGACATCCCGGACAGCGCGGGCATGGCGAATACATCAGTAGTACCTGCCACCTAAAAAAATACAGTATTTGACCCATCTCTTACTCCCCAAACCTCCCCCAGTTTCAACTTGCCTGCGGACAGCACGGACGGGAATACTGTCCTTAAGACACCCCTCATTTTCCCCATTACGGACATCCCAGACTGCGCAGGCATGGCGAATACATCAGTAGTACCTGCCACCTAAAAAAATACAGTATTTGACCCATCTCTTACTCCCCAAACCTCCCCAAGCACTCTTGCACACCAAAACACTCCACAAAACTGCATTCGCCTCTATTCACCGCCGCGCTGTCGGCGGATCCAAGATGGCGGGCGAATCAGAACAATCTGACGCACTTCATGCTCTTCACCATCCAATCAGCGAACGCGTCACATGTCCGCAGACATGACGCAAGCCGATTAGTCAATCGGTGTCCTGCCCGTGGAGCGAACAGGGAAGTGTGTCCACGGAGCGGACATAGATATCACTAATTTTTTTAGACCTACTTTTTGATCATTTTCAAAAAAACAACTGGACGGAATATCACCAAATTTATAAAAGCACACTTTTGGGACCAAGCCGCTGCTCCTGCCGCAAATTTGGTGAAAATCCGTCCAGCGGTTTTGGCTGTAGGCGTGCGCAAAGTTTTTTCCCCATTCAGTCTATGGGAAAAAAAGAAATTTTGGGACCCCCCTATAACTTTGCCCCACCCTGGACCAAACTTCACCAAACTTTGCAAAAATTCAGAGTGGGCCATATACTTTTTTGCAAAGTTTGGTGAGGATTCGTCCAGGGAGAGCGAAGTTATAAGCCACCCAAAAAGTGCTCTTCCTATAGGATTAGCAATTAACCATAACTATACATATATATATGTTGGTAAAATTGTATTTTAAGACTGTTTATAAACTTGTATATTTGTATGTTTTGTGAACGATTATAGTTTTGATCATAACAGTAATAAAAAAGCAAAATGTTATACAGGGAAATTATGCAAAATGGGAATGATTCTAGCTTCGTTATCTATATCATCAAGGGAAGTATATAAGTACCAGCATTCTAACTGACGAGATCTTAAAAAATTTTGTCTGGGTTTTCTTCTTGTAATGTAAAGGTTTAAATAGGTCCAAAACCAGGCTTGTGAAATTGTTATTTATAAACGTCCAGATAAACCTTTGAATTGTAAAAAAAAAATGTATTTTCTTTCTGTGAGCAGACCTTAAAATATGCTTGCCAAAGGCCTGCGATAAATGGTCAGTTTTATTTTGTCTAGATCCCTTGCCACTCAAATGGCCAATATAAAAAGAAAGATCAGGTAATGAGCTAAACAATACCAACTGCATGTGAGAAGGCAAACCTTTTCACAGAAAACAGCACACTACTGTCAGTGATGTAAAATGACTGTCCAGGATCACAGTATCGTCTGCTGGCAAATCCAGGGTACCTGAATAAATTCTTAGCCTCCACAGTCTTGAAGATAGACACCTAAACACTTCTTCAAACTAATATTTTATGCTCCTCCTTGGGGATATGTTATGCTATGTTATGGCTATTTATATAGCGCACGGTCACCCAGAGGCATCTTGGCGCTGAAGGGGTAAAAGCCACAAAAACAAGGAGACACAACAGACCCATAGCTGGTGGCTCAGAAGAGATAGGTCTTCAAAGCGTTCTGGAAGGCAAGATGATTTGACAATAGTTTCATAGCAGATGGAAGACTGTTCCATAACTGTGCTGTTGTGATTGGAAAAGCATGACCCCCCCAGACGAGAACGACGAAAGGAGGGCACACACAGCATGCCAGCAGATGTTGATTGTAATAGGCGGTTTGGAACGTAGCGCTCAAACTTGACACACAGGTACTCTGCCCCTTGACCATGCAGAGCCCAGTGCACAATACAGAGTGCCTTAAACTGAATACGCTGTGCCACAGGAAGTCAGTGGGGGGAACGCTATACAGGGGATATATGGGACCCATAAGGGGCACCAGTTGCCACCCTAGCCGCCAGATTCTGGAGGCACTGTAGCCTGCCGACCAGCCCCTTGGGTTGCGCCAGGTACCGGGAGTTACAATAATCCAGCCTGCTCAGAACCATAGCTGCTACTATTGGTGGACACAGTATTGCTGGGATCAAATGGAGCACTTTCCTTAAGATTTTGAGCTGAAAGTGCCCCTGCTGGCATACCGAGGACACTTGGGCCATCAAGGAGAGATCAGCCAACATAATCACTCCAGGATTTTTTACCTTCGTAGAAGGTACCGGAAGAGGACCCAGAGAGGAAGGCCAAAAAGAGGAAATCCAGTGTGAGGGGTCAAGGGGGAGCCCACCACCACACCTGAGTTTTGTCCCTGTTCAATTTCAGCCAGTTATGACCCATCCACCCGGTTGTGTTGCTAGGTCTGGAAAAGACCCGGGGCTACGCTGATGTCGGAGCTGTCAGGACTGGTGGCTAGCCAGCCTTTTGGCTGTAGCTCCTGAGATTCTATCCGGGGTTACAACCAAAAGACCAGGGGCTATAGCCCGCTTAGCACCCCCTAGCAACGCCTCTGCCATCCACTCTCCAACGGCAGTATCCACTCTCCAACGGCAGTCAGGCACTTGTGCAGGCATGCAGACATCTTAGCCTGATCCAGATCTAAACAAATCAGCAGCTGGGTATCGTCTGCGTACGAGTAGCACCTGATGCCGAAGGAGTGGGCGAGGCGAACCAGAAGAAAGATATAGATGTTAAAAAGATTAGGGGACAAAGCAGAGCCCTGGGGAACACCACAACTAAGACGTGAAGAATTCAAAAAAAGAAAGGTGGCAAAGAAAGAGTTTGAGATCTGTCAGCCAGAAAGGAGCCGAACCAGACCAGTACATGACCCGATACACCCATCTGGCCCAGGCAGGCGAGTAGGGTAACATGATCCATGGTGTCGAACGCAGCTGAAAGATCTAAAAGAATCAGGACGCCGACAACCCCATGATCAACCAGCCTGGCCATGTCTTTGTGCACGGACATAAGGACACTTTCTGTCCCCATGCCTGGACCAAAGCCCAACTGTGCCGGATCAAGCATCCTGGAAGACTCCACAAAGGAAGACAATAAAGGAGAGACCAGTGATTCAAGGAGTTTCATAAAACAAGGAAGAAGAGGGATAGGACGGAAATTAGACGGGAGAGAGGGGTCCAAAGGACGGCTTCTTCAAGAGGGGAATAACAAGGGCGGCCTTAAGCTTGGACGGAATAACTCCCGACTGGCAGGAGCATTTAACAGCAGTAGTAATCTCGCCCAAAAGGTTGGCAGATAGTTTCATCACTCCAAGAGGCACCGGATCAGAGGGTGCACAAGACTTAATCCTTTGCAGCGCCTTTGAAACCAGGTCCTCTGAAAATATGGGGAAAAAGGACAATGTAGAGCTGGGAGGATCAATATCTACATAAATGGCCTGATTACCAGATAGAAAAGTGTGGGCAAAGGAGGTGAGACTACCTGTAATAGTTGTACGGATGATTTCGACTTTAGTAATAAAAAAAAGTGGATAGGGAGTCACATAGCTCCTCCTGAGTCGGTTTTACAGCCGGGGTACATTTGGTAGAGGAAGACAATGATTTAATTACAGAAAAAAGGGTCTTAGGCTGATTTAGTGCGGTTTCAATCCCTTCAGCAAAACAGAGTTTTTTCGCTGTGAAAATGGACGCCGACTAGGCTGAGAGGCCGGCCCTATACAGAAGTTTGTCGGTAGAATCATAGCCATGATGCCATTTCCGCTCTAACTGTCTCACCCGCCAACTTTAATTGGACGGGAGTATGCAGGGTTGAAAATGGCGAAGAGGAGCCACCTCATTGGCAGCGTCCAAAAGCAGCGTTGCCAATAAGGACATTGAGGGGAGAGGAGCCAATGACAATTTTTCATTAACAGAACAAACCAAATTCTGTAGACTGGCCGCACGCCAACAGCACCGCTGAGTGCACTCAGGTAAAATCATGGGTAGTTCCCAATTTCTCAGAAGAGTACAGGTTATCAAATAGTGGTCGGTCCAGACCATGGGCTTGGCTGAGAAAAAGGAAAGCAAGGCTTTATTGGCAAAAACAACATCAAGAGTATTTCCTAACTTGTGGGTGGGTCCAACAACCTGCTGAGGCAAGTCCAAATTACCAGAATATGACATACAAAGGAAGAGGAGATGACACAATGTAATAATAGGGATTCGATGTTAAAGCTGTGAGAGCAACATAATTGGGAAAAGTGAAAATCAGTTTGAAAAATAATGGGTAACCCACCACCATGGTGACGGCCAGGCCTATCAAGGTGGATAATATTATAGCCCCCTGGAATAGTCTGAGACAAGACCTGGCCCGAACAATCCTGAAGCCAGGTCTCTGTGAGAACTAACAGTGCCGGGCGATGATCAGCCAGTAGAAAGGATACTTCCACAGTATGCGCAGTAAGGGAACGTGCATTCAGAAGTAGCAGAGACACAGCCATAGTGCCGGTTTCTATACTTAACTGCTGTTTGCTATCAGGGAGAGGGGCTGACTCCTGAGCCATCATTCATCCGAAAGGTACACAAGTGCACGGAGGGGCCAGGAGCAGCAAATCATTCCTGGTGTAACAGATCATACCTCAGTTACCGGCCATTGCACGGGCGGGCACAGACTGGCGTGCCCTAAGCGCACCTTTGGCACATGCTGATGGTGCACCCGCTGCATCCGTCTGCTGCATGGGCAGTCTGCATGGCACATAAATGCAGGTGCCGGGCCGAAGAATGAGGTGGCGGCCCCTCTACTAAGAGACCGAAAGAGGACTAGCCTCTAACCTAATCCAGTCCCTGGGTAGAGTATTACAAAAGTAAAGCAATCACAAAAGCTGCGGTGCAGCGAGCACATGGGAATTAACACAGTCAATGTATAAAATGCAGTTTAAAATCAGAAATTCGGATAGACACAGAATGTCAAAAACGAGTGGCTTTATAATGACCTCCTCATGTGAGCAGCCTCACCTCTCGAGGGCGGGCGGTCTGCATGGCACATAAATGCCAGAGCCGGCCCAAGAATGAGGAGATCTGGCTGCCTAGGTTTTACAACCATCCATCCAAAGACACCAAGTTCTAGACCTGCACAATACTGATGCGATATTTGATTTTATAGCAACCGCAATCTGGTGCAGGTACATTACTTATAATAGCACCTGATGCGCTACAAAACAAAGTTTATGTACATGCAGTTTATGAAATTTTGCTATAAGAAAGGCTGAATCAGCCTTGATGGAATTTGGTATTGTAATCTTGCATGTGAACATAGGTCGCTGCAATGAGTGCTTAACACACTGAGCTATCTTCAACTTTGGATATGGCGCATGATCAATATTATCCCCACAGAAATATGAGAATGCTGCAGGAGTTGTACCACAGTGAATGCACAAACTATGTATACCACAGTGAACACAGGAAACATTACAGGATGAATTGATCAAATCAGAATGTACCTAACAACAGACAGGCAATAGTTTCAGCCTCAACAGCATGCCATAAAATATCCTGATGTGCTATTTATGTTTGGGGAACAATGGAAGCGTACTCATTTAGATTAGACAGCCTTGTGGGGGCCCTCTTTCAAGGTGGGGGCCTGGGGCAAGTGCCTCTTTTGCTCTCCTATAAAGAAGTATCTGCTGGGGGGCACAGAGGGCAAGCATGGTATTTTTTTACTCCCCATCATTGGCCTGTAAAAAAATACCACCCACGTCCCCTAGGCCCCCCAGGCCATAGAAGGGGGCTGAGTTCGGCCAGTGCGGAGGTTTATGCAACAAAGCCATTTTTGAAATGCTGTTGTACAACCTTTGTCCCCCCCCCTTGCCAAAATCAGCTTCCTGGCCCAGCACAAACACACATACTTTCACTATACAACATTCATTTCACACGCAGCACGCACCCTCTCATTGACGGTACGGGTGCGTAGTGCTGTGTGTACTTGCTAATTCCAATTTTGTTTATATTGCTGGTTTTTTTTAAGCAATTCTTTTTATTTTCTTTTAGACACGTCTGTGCCGTGTCAGGTGGGTGACTGGATGCCCTTTTCATACTGTACAGACAAGCTTTGGTAGTTTATATTCATTGAATTATTTATTTTATGATTTCTTCTCTCCTTGGTATTCATTTAGTTATTCTTGGGTTCCTTGTAACTGAACCTCGTTCTGTAGGAAGTTGCCTGGCTTCCATGCATCCTGGGGGTCTTGTGCCTGGTCATTTTCTTTGTTATTTTTTTCATACCGGCAAACACTTGGCATAGTCTTTCCTTTCCTTCTACTGAGGCAGTGGCCTGGGATTGGCTCCTGCTATAAGGATGTGTTGAAATTGAACTCCAGTATAGGAAGCACAGCGGATGAGCACAGTCGGCAAGATCAGTATGCACCGACATTGCGCTTAACACAAGCCCGTTTGTGCTCGGTTTTGCTCTCTTCCTCCTCCAGCTTCTTCCTTGCTTCCTCTTGTACTCTCCATTTGCGATTTTCCTCTTGAAGTCTTTCCTTGAAGATCTTCAGTATCTAAGGTGCTGCCCCCCTTCCTCAGATACTCCACTTCTTAGGATCACTTCGTCATCTACAAACTCAATCTTCAGCCTTTCTTTACCTGCTTAATCCCTTAACAGTGTGTCAGAAAAGTGTGTCCTGCAATTCTCCCTCTTATCCAGCTCGCCTCATAAAAGTTGTATCCGCCTCCTTTTCCCTCGTCTGTCCCTTTGTCACTTGTTTTCCTCTTTTCCTCTTCTTTCTTGTACTCTCTCTTTTTGGATGGCCTTGTGGCCACTTTGACTTCTTTTTGAGTTTCTTTTCTCTCTGGAACTGCCCTTCTCTGGGAGTCTGTATTTCCCTCATGCTGGGTCTTAATGGAATCTTGCTTGCTGTTCCTCCTTCTCTGACGTTTGTTTCTTGGTTCACCTCTCCTGCCTCCACGTTTTCATCAGAGCAAGTTGCGGCTCGCTGAGGAGAAGTAAATAACGAACAGGACTCCCAGCATGAAGGTGATCACAAGGAGGACTGATAAATACAGGGGATAATACGAAGGAAACTGTGAACACACCAACCCATATTTTGATGGAATGGCGTGGATTACCACAGTATGAAAAACACAGAGACATGATGCATCCTGAATATAGATGAAATGTCCATGATTCAATACTGAGTGCCAGTAAGACATACATCTGCAGCATTCCAAAAGAACCTGGAGACGACAGATAGTCGATCTCCTTTTTCTAGGTCCTGGAGAAGGTGGCATAAGCAAGGTGGCACACTGAAACCGGTCGACTAACCATGATAAGCGATATCCTTTTTAATAAGTAGGGAAACATCGCTGAGAACTGGCAGACCACCAGTTTGTTTTCTGACAAAGCTGGGTGGTAATGTTTATAGCAGTTTGTGGTATAGGGCTCTGAGAACAGAGGCAGAATAAAGTTGTACAAAGCACCTTTCTCGAGACATCCCGGTTTTAGAAGAGACCAGTTCTCTGTCTTTTTAGTAATAGTAAGGGACCAGGAAGATCTCTTGCAGCATGATACAGCATATGACATGGTTTTTATTTGTGGAAATGTTTGGCTGAGTTTAGGAGAAGGGAAGTCTCTTTGTGCTATCGCTATTAGATAGGCGACCCACCAGCGATACCTAAAGAAAGCTGGGGCAAGGGATTGGAGAGTTATTGAGGAACAGATATATTAGTGCTGGTTTTATGAAGGTATGGTTTGTTTACCCTCTTGTGATATAAATAGACACCCCGTGGGTAGAGGAACCTCATTTATAAGTGGGGACAATATTACAATCACTTGACTGCTGTATTGTAGTATTCAACGTCTTCATCTCCATCTTTTCTGCTCTTTACCTTTCCACTAGTGACCCCTTTGCTTTTCTGATGCTTTTTATATCTTCTATCTTCTGTCTTTTCAGTTTCTCCTACTGCTGAGTCAAGTTCTCCATTCTGAGCACAGCCAACCAGACTTATCTGTCAATTGTCCTGCTGCCTTCTTCTTCAGTATAGTCCTATTCGGTTTTATGTGGTTTTGTAGAAACACATTTGTTAGTGGTCATTTTGAGCCAATAAAGAACTTACATCTAAAGCCTACAATTGTGTCACTGTGTCTGCTTGGTTCCTGACAAGGTCACGTAAAGTATATCCAAGGTACAGCCCATATGCGACCACAACAGGTCCCCGGCATCATATAGTGCCTAGGGTCACAGAGGCCTAGTACTCCACTTCTCATAAGGGCATTGTTGTGAACTGCCTTCACGGGGCAAGACTCTTGCCAAATTGGCAGACTGTAATTACTGCCAGTGGCCGAGGGATGTGGGGAGCCAATGTCAAAGCACTGAGTGGGAGGGAGACACTGGGAGAGCATGCCACAACTCCGAAAGTGAGCAGTAAAATGCCACGGCTCTAAGAGTGACAAAGACCCATTGAGCACAGAGAAGGAGTCAGGAGGTGAGGGAATAAGGGACTTGACTCAGGCATGTCTTGAGTCCACAGACATATCTAGTGGCTTGCAGACCACCACTTGTTCTGCCTGGCTACTGGAGCCCATGAGATAGTCCACTAGCCCTGCTGCCAAAACTGCCTTTTTTAAATTGTTGAGCTATATTCCAGACCTCTGCCCCCCTCTGTCACTCTCCCTAGGGCGTGGAGGCCTCAAAGGGCAGGACCCCACAAACAATATGCGAATAACAATGGTGGCCATTTAGAAGATTTTTTCAGAGCCCTAAATCAATCAGATTGACTGTTTTTCAGCAAAGCAATCTGGGTCCCCTTAATAAAATTAGCTGACTAGCCAGACTAGCCAATTGGCTAGTCAGGACCCTGATAACAGCCATGTAGGTCCATGAACAGTTTGGGTGAACCATGATTTCACTAACAAGATTTCGCCCACTTTAAAACAAACTGCTGAATGGATTTTTTTTTTATTTTTTATTATTCTATTGTTTAAAGTGCAGACCAAGCTTGGGAGCAGCGGAGCGCTGTACAGAGTGTGGGTAGCTGGCGTTTGGGCTGGCATCTTTTAACAGTAGTGCAGTACTGTGAGGGCTGTGTGTCGGTATGTGCGTCCATTGGAATTTGTCCTTGGTCTGGTGTTGTTGAAAGAGAAATGTTTTGAGAGATTTGCTTAATTGGAGAGTTGTGGGTACATTCCGAGCCGACACCTGGATTGAGTTCCGGCGGATGGGTTCATGACAAGAGAAGGATTGTTTGCGCTTCCTCTCTTTGCGGACTAGTTGCGATTCAAGCCGATTTGTCGATTTGCTGCGTGAGGAGCGTGTGCCACCAGATATGTGGAGCTCAGCTGACAGGTACGCTGGTGTGCTACTCGTGACTGCTTTGTAGATGATACATGCAGTCTTGAACAGTATCCTGGCTTGAAGTGGAAGCCAACGTAGTTTGCGTAGGATAGGGGCAATTCGGTCAAATTTCCATGCTCCCTTAATAAGACATGCTACAGAGTGGTGGACTGCTTTTAGGGGAGCCATGTGAGCAGGTGGGAGCCCCGTCAGGACTATGTGTGAAACCACAAAGGTCTGCACTATGGTCCGAAGGTCCTGCAGCGGGATAAAAGGTTTGATTTTCCGAAGGGTGGTAATTCTGAACCAGGCTATTTGGGCATTCTTGGCTATGTGTTTCTGCAAGGACAGCTTGCTGTCAATGGTGAAGCCTTATGATTTATCGGAGTCTGAGAGCTGTGGATCAAATCCTTCTAGGCACATATCTTTGAGCCATTGTTGGACAAGTTATTTTTTAGTGGGCGGACCGATGAGGACGAATTCGGTCTTGGATGGGTTTAGTTTGAGGTAGGCAGTCGGCATACAGGACTGGATGATGGCTACGTTATTGCGGAGACAAATGATGTCCTGCACTCTATTTACTCTCATGTACAACTGATTATCATCTGCATATTGATGGATGGCTATATTGGGATCTTTAAGGAGAGTGTCTGGAGGCTCCATGTAAAGGTTAAAAAGGATTGGTGAGAGGATGGAGCCTTGGGGGACTATTGGGCGATTTCAATATTAGGTATAATCTTCCTCACGCTGCAAGGTTCCATCATTTTTTTGAAACACTGCTTGACCTTAGTCTTACTCAGTATGTCTTGGAACCTACACATCAGCAAGTGAGTATCCTAGACTTAATATTTTCAACTGGTTCTAGTTTATCAGATTTGCCAGTTGAGCAGGTTCTCTGGTCCGACCATCATCTAGTTCCTTTTCTGGGGTTTGTGGCATGCCCTGTGGATATATCGTGTCCACCAGCCGCTGTAAGGAGTAATTGGCAGGCTATGAATACCATTCAGATGGCAACACTGGGTAAGGCTAATTGCCCTATGGATGCTCTGGTGGATTTTACCACCTTATACCAAGTGCTTCTGGTTACTGCTAATCAGCTGGCACCACTTAAATACACTCAGGTACGCACATGCCTTCCCAGTCATGGTTCTCTGAGGAACTTAGGATGACCTGATTGGAGCTAACACAGTCGGAACACAAGTGGCGCTTGTCCTATGTCTCTAATGAAAAGGTGACTTTCTAAGAAGTATCACACAGCTATTCAGCTGGTTTTATGTGGAAAGGCATTTTTTTAAAGGGCTCAAGAGAAAAAGGCTGATTTACTTGAACCGGTTTTCTTTTGATCTGAAAACCGGCATTGTAAAAGTTTTTATCTCTTGAGGCCTTTAAAATGTGGTTTCCCTTTCTTTTACATATTCAGGGGGTTTAACCCCCGACCCCAAACCGCCATTCTTCCTCCCGGCCCACCACCCTCCACCCCCCCAGCCCCCAACATCTACTCCCCCAAATGAAAACACATACATACACACACTCCAGCACCCACGAACCCACGAACCCCCCACTCTCCCAAAACAAAACAAAACACATACATACATACACACAACACACACACCCACACACATTACCCATTCTCCTTGTCCTGCGCTTCCGGGTCCCGACCTGCCTGTCAGCCCCTGCGTGCACTCGTGTGTGGCAGGGGCATGGCAGATGGATTTAGAAAGACCGCTCAGTGCGGTCACGGAGTGGTCTTTCTGAATCGATCTTTAAGTGAAAAAATCTTTTTAAAAAGATCTTTTCACTTAGGACCTTTCAGCTGACCAAGCACATTTTTTTTATGTGTAAGGTTAAAACTGCTCTCAACCGCTCTAAACAGCTTTTTGCAGTAGTCAAATCTTATTCATCCACAGCACGGTTTATGCCAGTAGTAGCCCTTCATCAGCCGCGTTGTGATGTCCTGGCTAATTTCTTTTATACTAAGATTGAGGTCATTCATCATCATCATATCTTTTTAGACCAGACTACTATTCCTCTGGTCTTAGATCAGACTGGTCAGCAGGCTGTTCCTAGTTGGTTAAGGTTTCCTGTTTTTTCTAATGAGTCCATCCTTATGGCCATATGTCAGCTCAAATCTGAGGCTCCTACCGACCCCGTTCCGCTCAATGTCCTTAAGGACATCTTGCCGGAAATGATCTCTTGGGTCACACAAGCCATCGTCCTATCTTGCCAATCAGGATGTATCCCTGACAAGCTTAAGCAAGCAATCGTGGTTCCCCTTTTAAAAAAGCCACCACTGGATGTCTCTGATCTGGTTAACTTTCGTCCTATTCCTCTGCTCCCTATTTTTAATGAAACTTCTTGAGGCTTTGGTATCACATCTTATTTCTTGCTTTATTGAGTCTTCCTTCTTGCTTGACCCCTTCCAGTCAGGTTTACAGCCGGGAAGAGGCACCTAGAGTGTTTTGGTATCAGTTTCGGACGATCTGGCCAGGCTGGTTGATGGAAGTGGTGTGGGTGCCTTGACATTGCTCGACCGGTCAGCAGCTTTTGACACCATTGACCACTCCATTCTCCTGTCCCGCCTGACAGCAGCTGGCCTCTCAGGGGCCGTCCTGGCCTGGTTTACCTCTTTTCTGACTGACAGGGGCCAATCACTGATTCTGGTTCGCTTAGATCTTGACCAGACCAATGTGTCGTCCCATTTGTGCGAGTGCTTGGGGGCCGTGAAGGGCTGGATGAGCAACAACTAGCTTAAACTCTGTGGTGGGTGGCACTTCCCCCGATTCTGGCTCTTTCTCTCCCTCTTTTTGGCCACCTGCACTTGATGATTTTCCTATTCCAGTGACAGTCCTGAAAAATGTGGGAGTCTATTTGTCATCTTCTCTTTCCATGGTTTCCATGGTTAGCGCAGTTTTCAAAACTGTTCATTTCTTATTCATTCATTCAGCTGTGGTTGCCTCTCTTGTCACCAGTCACATAGATTACTGCTATTGATCCCTTAGCCAATTGGTCTACCTCCCCACTTTTTACCGAGGCAGAGTTCCTAGCGGCTATCTTGAAAATGAAATCATCCTCTTCTGAGGATGCTATTCCTGCCCTTATGAAGAAGATCGCCCCAGACCTACTAGCAGATATTATTTCGGCCATAAATGACTCTTGCCAGTCAGGACTGGTTCCTCTTCGAAGCTGAAATCTGCGAGGGTTATCCCCCTTCTCAAGAAGCCCACACATGATCCCACAGTCCCCGCCAACTTCCGCCCTATCTCTCTGCTTCCCTTTATCACCCCATCCTGCTCTCATGCCTGGCTCAGATCGGGATATCTGGCCTAATTCTTGTGTGGTTCACCTCCTTTCTCTTAGACCGTACACAAACTCTTGCTAAGCCCCCTTTTCTTTCTTCTTCTTGCTCCCTCACCTGCGGTGTCCCACAGGGATCCTCACTTTCCCCGATTCTGTTCAATATCTATATTTGGGCATTGGTCTGCCTCATCCGCTCCTACGGCCTCAACATTTACTCTTATGCTGAGGGCACTCAAATTCTGATCCGACTAGATCAAGATCAGGCTGAGGTGTCTTCATGCCTACATGACTGTTTGAGAGCCGCCTGTGGCTGGATTGAACCAGAACTGGCTCAAACTTAATGGTGACAAAACGGAGGTATTGTTGGTGGGTTGTCCTCCAGATTCCTCACTGTGGACCTCTGCTTTCTGGCCCACCTCTCTAGGTCCTCTTCCTAGTGCAGTTAGTAAAGTGAAAAACAAAACCTGGGTGTCATTCTCTCTGCCTCTCTCTCTATATCCAACCAAGTGACAGCTGTGTGCCAAGCTGCCCACCATCAGATCAGGTTCCTTAAGAGGGTTTTACCCATAATACCGGAAGCCATTCGCCCCCCCTGTGGTGGCTGCGTTAGTCCTCTCGCGGTTGGACTATTGTAACTCTTTATACCTGTCACAGCCGATCGGCCTAATACAGCGGCTTCAGCGCATGCAGAACCTGGTGCTCAGGCTAGCTGCTGGCACTCCCTATGAAGCCCACATCTCTCCAATGCCCCGCCGACTTCACTGCTTCCGGTGGGCCAGCGTGTCCATTTTAAGTCGCTGTGTATTGTCCACGGCCAAGGAGCTGAGTTTCTGCAATGAAAATTCTCTCGTTGTATCCCGGAACGTGACTTACGCTCCCCCACCACTAATCTCCTTGTTGTCCCAAGGTTTAACCGTGAAAGTGTCGGCGGTAGGGCCTTATCCATCGCAGCTGCTAAACTCTGGAACAGTCTTCCATTGGCACTAAGAAGTGCTTCATACCACCTTGGTTTCAGAAGAGCCCTTAAGACCAATTTGTTTTAGCTCTCCATTCTCTATGGCCCTCCCTTCCGTGAGTAGCGCTCCTCTCTAGCGCCATGATGCCCTCGGGAGACCGTGCGCTCTACAAGTCTAGATAACGTAACATAACATAACTGCAACGCTTTGTATCTAGCTTAGCCTGATCTCGCCTTTAGCTGTTGCAGAATCTGGCCGCTCGGGTGGCCACGGCCACACCCTATGGATCCCACATCACTCCAGTCCTGAGACTCCTTCACTGGCTTCCATTGGATAAAAGGATAGTCCTTAAATCTCTTTGCCTGGTTCACCAGTCATATTATAAGGTAGATGCAGACTTTCTTCAGGATACGTTTCTGCCATACGTCCCAAGCATAACTCTCTGTTCTAGTAACTATTGCTTGGTTGTGGTTCCCAGGTTTTGTATGAGCAGAGTGGGTGGCTGGGCCTTTTCAGTGGCAGCTAGCAAGTTGTGGAATGCGCTTCTGGTGAGTTTGTGACTTACTAAATACAACCTGCAATTCTGCTGTTACCTCAAAACTCTTTGGGCCGATCACTGTCTTCTATGTGCTATCATCACGCCAAGATGCCTTTTGGTGTATGTGCACGCTATAAATGTTCCAAACATAACATAACATAATAGGAGACCTGGAGTCGATTAGAACACTCCAAGTTGATCTGGACAGCCTGGTGTCTGCCTGAGAGGTAGGTGGTTAACCAATTCAGGACAGTGCCACAGCCCATCCTGTCAGCAAGGAGGGAGAGAGGGATGCGGTGGTCGACGGTGTTGAATGCATCTGAGAGGTCAAGGAGGAGGAGGTCGACCACCCTTCCCACCCTTATCCATGATTTGGAGAGTATCATCCACCACTTGGATGGTGGCTGTCTCGATGCTATGGGCGGAACCCTGACTGAAAGTCATTTAGGACATGGTGAATAGTTGTGTAGCAACTACTTTTTCAAGATTTTGCCAATAAATGGTAGGGTCATAATGGGCCTGTAGTTGGCCAGGTTGTCTGGATCTAGGGTTGTTTTTTTCAAAAGAGGTCGTATGAGACCAGTCTTGAGGGTATCCGGGAATGATCTTTCTGCGAGCGAGGCATTGAGGATGCTGAGAAGCGCATTGAGTGCCGGGCACATCAATTATTTAAATTATGGAGGCCGGAACTATATAGTCAGAGCAAGAAGTCGGTTTGAGGGAGGCAATCATTTTTAGGAGAACCGAGGGAAAGAGAGGAAAGGGTTCAGTCCAGAGGGGCAGTGTGCGTGCTGGGGTGCACGCACACTGCCCCTGCTTTGAGGGGTTATTTTTATGGTTTCTCGGATTTTGTCTATTTTTTCAATAAAATGTGTGTTGATTCTGTTTCATTTTTCCTGAGTTGCTGGTACCGAAGGGTTGTGTGAGGGTTAGGTACAAAGCTTTAGTACTTGAAAGAGTGTTGCTCCTATTAGAGGCTGCCACAAATGTGAGCAGCTTTGGCCTTAGTAATCAGAATCCTACGGTTTGCGTGCAGAGATTTGAGGTTGGTGAGGTCTCCGGAGTTATGGTTTTTGCACCACTATTTCTCTAGCACTTTAATTGAGCGTTTGTTGGAGACTAGTTCACGGGTGTACCATGGGGTGGACAGTTTGGTCTTAGCCTGGTTGGATTTTAGAGGGGTCATGAGTGTCCACCAGTTTCATAGCACAGTTGCTGAATAATTCCAGGAGGCCTGAGGCATTCCCTGTGGTGGGTAAGTCTGCAAAGTTTGCTTCTAGCTCATTGAATGGGATGGTTTTGAATGAACAGCATTGAGTGAGGAGGCGTTTAACCTGACCTTTGTGAGCCATAGTCAAGTGAGTCACTGATAATGGGATGGCGGCGTGGTCAGACCACTCAAGCGGGATAGGTTCTGCAGAGGTGATGCAAGGGGGTGGTGTGGAGACTAATCCTATGGTGCTCTCAGTGCAAGACGCGTGCTTTGAGTGTGGTTGTCAATCTGTCACTCAGAGACGTTAAAATCACAGACAAAAACATTATTTTAATGTGCTAATTTGGCAGAGGAGAGTAAGTTGGAGATGTCTGCAATGAAGGAGTTACTACTGTTAGGTGGTCTGTAGATTAGGTGGAAGGTGATGGATTCCTTGTGCAATAGAGGGAACTGGCAGGTGAGTGATTCTGAGCTTGTTCTGGGAGAGGGGAGGATGGAGCATGACCAATTGCTTCTGTGGATGAATGCCATTCCATCTCCTGCCCTTCCTGATCGGTCGGCATGCTGGATGCAGTAGGGTTGGTGTAGTATGATGTCAAAAACATGTGGCGAGGATGGGGTAAACCATGTTTCAGCCGGGCGGGCATGGCCCTTGGCCATTGGAATCCTAATGAGAGTGATGATAGGCTGTGGAGGGAGAAGACACATGGTAATGTTTTTTGGTGAGTAGCAGTAGTAAAAATGAGTTTGTAGGTGATATGCAGGATAGCAGGTCAGGCCCTTGGCCCTATCAGGCCCGAACAGGCACAAACAGGTGAGGTCCTTGTTTTTGCACATTCTTTGTTAAGGACTAATTAAATAGATAGTGGGAGGGGCAACTGTTTGCCTCGAGCTGGTCTACAGTCCTTAAGTAGAGGCTTGGAAGGCGTGACAACTGGGTGTGAGCGGTGAGCTACTCAGTGGCAGGGCCTGGCCACGTGATCATCAGCCTACTCAATGCTGTCTGCCTAGAGCTGGCCTACAGTCCTTAAGCAGAGGCATGGAAGGTGTGAAAACGGAAGGTGGGCGGAGTAACTGAGTGGCAGGGACTGGACTTGTGCCAAACAAAAGGATCATGAGTCAAACCAGATGTACTGTAATGTAACATAATGTAGTGTAATATAATGTAATTTGTCATTTGTATAGTGCCTTTTCCCATTGGTATGGCCTCAAAGTGTTGTAAATGAATGCGTGTGAGCATTGTAGCCAATGCAGAAATAGGTAGGGGTGGCCAAGTCCCTGTTTGCTACCCATGTCCAGCTGGCATGTGGATGGGTGATGTGGGGTAGTCTGGAGAGTATGCAAGTGCAAGAGAGTGCAGGAAAGCCGTCATGTGTCCAGCTAGACCGAATTTCGTCATGGGGAATAGCTGCATCTTATGGCAGAGGTGTTGTGCAATGTTTCTTAGAGTAGTGTATGATAGCAGATGCGTGCGGGTTGGTGGCTGTGCCTTTGGCAATCTTCCATAAGCATTGAGAGTGATACGTAACTGTGTGTCCTGGGTGGTTTCTTGGTTTTGTTGATGTGGCGTGGAGTTTGTCATGTGTTCTGATGGAGTTTATTCTCTCCGTCGCTCTGTACATTTCATGACTGTTCATTGCTGCCCTGACCTACCTGAGAGGTGGTTAAATAAGCCAATATGTGGCATGGGTTTGTCAGGATACTGGGGTAGAGGGAACCAGGTGATCCTCTATGAGGCGGATGCTAAGGGGAATTGTGTTCTAGATTGAGGGGGCTTGGACAGAGAAGGAGGATCCCCTATTCTTTTTGATTTCCTCATCAAGGTTTGGCACAACTTCATCAATTGGTTTGGGATATATGTGGGAACAAAACTGATCTTTGAGAAATTGTGTGGCAAAAGCAAGTTTTGGGACTCTTCTCCAAGTTACCCCTGCTTCACAGAACCACATAAAAGCTTTCCAAACCGATTCAGAGTTGGGTTCATAATTGTTTTGTAACGTTTCCTGAAGATTCAACAAACACACGCATGACTTAAAAGACTCAAATAATGCACTCCACTTCGCTTTCCACAGTCTGTTTACTGTATCCATTGTTAGTGGGAGGACCCACATAACATTCCTACGGCCGCAGAGCTGACTGCAGAGTTGACTGGAAAGGATAACAATAGAAAATTCTATTGCACAACCCGTCAAACCATCAGAAAAGCACATGAGGGGAAATCGCAGTACCAAAAAGAAAAAAATAATGGCACTACACTAAATAAACTTTTCCCCAAACCCTTGCTGTCAAATTCATCAAAGGACTTCTTTAAGAAGCAATGTAAGCGGAAATATGATCTATTAGCTGAACTATCACATGCAGAGATACTGGAGGCGGTCCAAGAACCGCAGCCTGCTACAGAATTTTGGAAAACACCAAAAAGAAAAAATCCAAATGCCATCTCTCAGCTTCTATACGTATGTCCATCAACAAACACAGAAGCCTTAGCCCTCCCTTCTGATAAACTGGGCCAGATAAATCAACCACAGGAGGGAAAGGGTGACTCCTCTCTTTTGCCAGTAAAGGGAAGAAATGAAAACACCCACCTAACCTGCCCCTTGTCTCCTGGACCCCACATTTCTCCTCAAAACCTTAAGAAAGCCAAAGTCGATTTGCCTAAAAAAAGTACGAACAGGGTGTCTGTTCATGCACCAAAGACCTGGCACCCTCCAACCCAGACTTTAACTACTGATCTCAACACACCATCTGACACTAGGCTTTCCTCAACTACTCCCTGCAAAGGGGTAGTGGCGCCCTGGCTACCGAGTGACAAAAACTTTCCAATGGCGAAGCCACCACAAGATCAAAATAACATACATGATGTCTTAAACGGCTCTCCTCCACCAAATGTTTTGCCAGAAATTCCCCTGAGCACTCCTTTGAGAAACCAAAGATTGAGTGAACTTCCATCCAATGCCCCAAAAGAAACGCTGTCAAAGAAACCCGACTTACTGACCATAATGTTGGCAGTGAGGATTGCACTGGCACCATTTAGCAAAAGGTATGAGTCACTAAACGACACCTTAAAAGACCATACAACTGTTACAGCAATGATGCATACAAAGTTGATTTTTCTTGAGGGTTACATTACAGAAATGGAGAAAAAAATCAATGACCAAACTACAGCAACTGAATCTAGATTGATCGCTTCTCTACGTGAAGAAATCTTTAGCTCGGCGCATATTTTACAACCAGAAAGAAAAAAAGGAAATGATGTAGAGACTCAAACCTCTCAGAGGAAACTTCATAGTAATCCACCAGAAATCCAGACTCAGCCTAAAGCCCAAAATGATGGAAGAACAAGTCCTACTTCTCTAAACCCCTGTCTCATTTTCCCTTCTGCCTCAAGGACCAAAGAAGGCCCTCCAAAGAGAATGCCTGCTTCCAAGACGCAAACCATTAGAGACTCACAAAAGGCCTCCCAATCTTTACAGCTAAAGGCTAGCCGTCCTTCTGCAGAAGGGCAAACGTCACAAATCGGGGTTTCAAGCTGTGTTACCATCGAGTCATTCCCCGATTACAAGGCAACAAAGACTTTTCAATCTCAGAAGTTCTAAAAATAAAAGCCACTACAGCACCTGGGGAAAGACGACAAGTGACCCTCCATCTCGCAGAAGTAGAGGCATCAAAAAGGGAAACAAACATCAGTATTTTAAGTGCCCTCTCACATACTCTACCAAAGAATATGCAAAATGATGGGCCAGTACCCAACTTTTCAGGGTCCCAACGTACTCCATCGAATCAGGGCCTGAGCCAGACAAACTTTGCCAAATCAGCAATAGCTGTTGAAGATTTTATTGCAGATAAGATCTCGATGAATATAAGCCATCACCTCTCCCCGCGACGAGACTCCCGAGGAGGGGTGCCTGTCTGAAGAGCACCAAGTGCCACAAAAGTAGCCTCTTAATTACGAAGTTAGTTACTTTGATGTAGCGAAAAACTGACCAGAACTCCAAATATCCCCTTTAAGACTTTAGAAACCAGATGCAAATAATTGGGGGCAAAAACAGACTGTACTTGTCCGACCTCGATCTCTTCTAGATCAAGAAAAACATCAGGCACGTCGGAACATAGAAAAAACCTCAACAATTCTACTGTGAGGCCAAAAAGGACTGACCCGTCGACCAGGAAAAAGACGTCTGAAAACAAAAAGAGAGCCATGCCATCCATTTATAGAAGCCCCAGAACAAAAATCTTGACAAAATCAAAAGGCCCCGTTGACGAATTTTCGCCGCAATCCCTTCATTGGCAATTTAGCGCGGAAAATGAAAGGCCTAAACACCCGACCTCCAGCTTAAAAAGAAACACAGGACGCACACAAATTTTCAAATTGGAGCAAACCAAAGATAACTACGATGACTTAGTGTTGAACAACAAAACCATCCACAACTTCTTTGACAGGATCTGCAAACTTAGATCACTGAGATCAGAAGACTTTACGCTAGTGGAACCATACCATAAAGATCGCAAAGCGAAGTCTTACCTTCATATAATAGCCTCTTCATTGAAGGTGAGCCTAAAAGACTTAGAGGAGGATCTATTGAAACGGGGCTATTTACTGACATAATTGAGAGGAAATGTTCCACAAGAACATAAACAGGAAAGAGACCGTGCCAACTCAATCCCCAGACCCCACTATACATCGAGAACCGATGCCTTATACAAAATCGCCATAGTTCCCGGATAAAATCAGAGAACGTGAGACCGACCAGCACAAACTGAAGCCATCGACTCAAGAAAACAGCAAACAACCCAGAATAAAAGGTTGGATAAGACCAGGGCACAACAACCAGTGGGAGATTCTCACTTCATAGCCGACTCACCGGACTTGGAGGCTCCCAAGAGGTCCAGCCCAAAAACTTCTTGGAATTGCAGTAAGCGAAGTTAACAATATGGCGGAAAAGGGACCTTCTTCCGCTCCTTTGAAAAACTCTGGGCCAGGTTTCCTAAACCGCTCACAACTCATTAAAAAAATAGCAACTCGTCACCCAAAGAACTCCACTACGCATTGTATCTGCCAAAACTACAAGCCATTTTTTAAAAATGGGATCTTGGAATACACGTGGCCATCAACATCTTACTACAACTGGGGACCCTTTCATAGGCATCTTCGACATCCTTTGCCTCCAGGAAACCTGGTTGGTCAAAAAGCCCACCCTCAACGCCTTTACCATTGAACTTTCTCCTGCCTTGCAAGGGTCTAAACAGCGAACATCATCCGGCCTTTTACTCGCCATTCGTTCGGGGAGTGCATTCAACATTCAAAAGACTTTTGCTGCCTCCTACTCCCACCTCTCTGTCTTAGTAAACTGGGCTCACCTTGACGTGCAGACCGTAAAAACATGTGAATAGCCTAATAGTCATTATCAACACCTACTGGAACCCACAAACTATTTTGAATAAAAATATCTTAGCGATGATGGAACAAGAAATCGACAAAACATACGTTGAGAGGCAGGTAGTGCACATTATCATCTGTGGTGACTTCAACGCTAAATGCAGTTGAAAAAGATCGACCATCACTGAGGAAAAAACAAAATCTGCCTGGGAGAAGCGGACCTCCTTTGGCAAAAACGAATGGATTCCAGGCGCTTCCACAACATCGACCAGTTATTCTTCCAGTCAAACCAGATTCCAACGTGGGAAAGAGATCACACAGCCACAACAATTGATTATATCTTTGTGTCACAAGCCATGCTGCCTCTAATTATCTAATTTATGGTGATCCGGACAAAACCAAGCGATCACAACCTCTTGACAACAACGTGGGTTTCATCAGCACCCTGGAAACCAACTTCAACAGCAAATATAGAAAGTAACAACCAAGGAACTCATCTTAGACTTACGGCTAGGAACATCAAGGAGCTAACAAACAACTACAAAAGACAGCTCAAACCCAACGGAGAACGGGAAACCTCTTTGATAACTGACTACCACCCATTGCTTACGATTTATAAGGCGGCAACAAGAAAGACAAACCAACTTCGACAAACAAATATTCACATTTTCAACAAATTATTGGTCGAAAAGAGATGCTGCCTTAGACAAATCAAGAGAATGGGCCGCAAATCCAAATCAAAGATTCTTCAAACCATGCTTCTCGAGGAAACAAAGAAATACAAGTCTTGGGTTAAAGGCTATAGAATAAGGCTCTCTCACCAAGACTCAGAAGCCATGCTAAAGCAGGTGACTGGCCACAACTCTCGGGAATTCTAGTCTCTAATTAAAACATCTGGACCCCAATTTGAAGACGCTTTGAAAAATAGCATGTGTGAAGAAAATTGGAAGACCCATTTTACAAAACTATTCGAATCACCACATTCAAGAACTCTGCTACCGATAAGGAACCTCAGAATCCCTTGGGAAGATCTGTCCAATAAAGAAGGCATTGAAACAGTAATTCGTAAACTGCAAACTTCCAGAGCTCTGGGCCCGGATGGTGTGACAAACTCTGATCTAAAGAACTACCTGACAGAATGGACAAACTTCATCATCTTGGTCTTTAAAAGGTGCAAGGAATCAAAGTCCATCCTGACATCATGCACATCTTCGGTGATGGTCCTATCTTTAAGAAGGGCAATTAAGAAGATCCTAGAAATTACCGCCCGATATCTCTGCTCAACACTATTGGGAAGGTTTTCAGCTCGCTTCTGCTTACAAGGTTTCAATCGTGGGCTAATTCCTCACCAGGCCTTGGCCTCTTTCAAGCGGGCTTCATGAAAAATACTGGCACCTCAGTTAACATCATGCTCTTAATTATCGTAAAAAGCAAAATCACGGAGGGCAGCCTGAGGGTATTCCTTGCGTTCATCGATCTGCCGCAAGCGTTCGATCAGGTCGATGGAGAACGATTATGGACAAAACTTTTGGCTTGGAAATGCCCTAATGAAATTCTCAAGCCAATAAGAGCATTGCATTCTGATACCAAAATGAGAGTCAGACTCAGCCAACAGGACCGCCTATCGGACAAAATAACCACCAAAAGGGGGATAAAGCAAGGATGCGCCCTGGCTCCAGCAGTATTCATTGCGTACCTTGGGGACTTCAAAGATTCAGGTTTATGCATCAGATCATTCCCGCCAAAAAGTGGTTCTTTGTCAGTTTCCCGCCTGTTATATGCGGATGATATAATTTTGCTAGACCAGACACCTATAGGCCTGCAAAGGCAACTTAACAATTTGTCAGAATACATTTGCCTGAACAACTTAGAAATGAACAAAGAGAAAACGAAGATAATGGCCTTTGAAAAATCAACAAAACAAAATCCTAAATTGGAACCTGGAAGGCGCGCAAATTGAAAAAGTCCACAAATTCAAATACCTAGGAGTAATGCTAGACAGTTCAAGATCGGGATCTAGAATGCAACAGATCCTATGTGAA
The DNA here is from genome assembly GCF_040938575.1 of Ambystoma mexicanum. Lineage (NCBI taxonomy): Eukaryota > Metazoa > Chordata > Amphibia > Caudata > Ambystomatidae > Ambystoma > Ambystoma mexicanum. The sequence continues at coordinate 383,558,785 of NC_090938.1, forward strand.
AAAACTTGCCACCTTACTTCCCAAGCTCGAATCATGGACAACAATTTTGGCCGGTTTTCTCTTTTGCTGGCTTTAAAATGTTACAAAGCAAAGGTGGTTCCATCATGAACGTGCGGGGGAGACGCCATGCCAAACATCCCTAGTGAAGTATGGCAAAAACTAGAAGGTTACTTCTGGAGGTTGGTTTTAAACTTTCTTAACCAACTTCACTCCAGCGATAAGAAGGGAGTTGGGTCTGCTGTCACTGAAAGCCACAGTAGACTCAAGAGGCATGCTCCTTTTCAGAAAATCTCTGCCTAGGGAAAGCCCTTTTCTCTATCGTTTGATCAACAACGAAACGAAAGGTGGGTGCTACAAAATGTTGACCAAATGGGTCGACGCAAAAGAATCTCAGTTGGCTTCTATACAGTGTACAGAGGAAGATCTTATACAGAACCCACAAAGGATCAAAAAGAAAATGGAGGAGCTGGATTGGATCCTGACTCAAGAACAAGCGGGGAAAAACAAACTACTCAGCCACCTTCCACTCTTCACAAAAAAGCTAAACCAGACTCAAGAATTCATCAAAAAATGTGCAAACAAAACTATAAGACACATATTTCTGAGAGCACGGCTCAACCTATTGACCACAAATGAAATTTTGTCGATCAGAGGTCTCTCTTACCACCAGTATATGCAGATTATGTAATGACCACACGCAAACAGAGACTGTAAGACACCTTCTCATGTCATGTTCATCAACCCAAACTTTAAGAAACGCATACCTAAAACCACTTATATCTCCTTTCACTTTATGTCAGGAAGAATCTTGGTGGACCCCACTGAACAGCGGGGAGAAGACAGCATGGACACTTGCAACGGCAAAAATCTTTTACTGATTCATACAAGTAAATAAAAAAATTAATAAATAATGCACTAGTTTGTTTTAAATCTTGGCCAAAAGTGGCAAAATTCTTGCAAGTAATATCTGACTGAGTTCACCCAAACTCTTTGCAAACCCACAAGTCCATTTTCAAGGCCCTTATTGCGCAATCAGTGTTAGCTGACCTGCAACAGGCCATTAAAATGTATTAAAAGGCAACCAGATGATCTAATTAAAAAACAGCCAATCTGATTGCATTGGGCCCTTGGAAAATGTTTCCAAACAGACACGATTGTTATTACATAACTTTTTGACGGGGTCCTTTACAACGGGTGCTGCAAAGCACTTAAAAAAGGATCATATTGCGGAGCCCTGGACTACTCCCCAACTGTAAGCAAAGTCCACGAGCTTCAAAGAGGGGTGCAATGTACCTCCAAATTAGAAAAAAAAATGTTTTATACTGGGCCTGGTGGGCCTGGCCAAGCTATGCATGGGGCAGTCCACGGTTCTAGAGGCCAACTCACAGGTCTGTTACCTAGACAATGGGCCACGTACGGGAGCAAGTAGTAGCCCACGGACCCACCAGGGCCACCGGGATACCAATCACTGGGCATGGCTGCTGGCTGTACTCAGTAGCCACTTCATCTGGGTGATTGGGTCTAGGGGGCTAGTGGTAACCCCCAGACCCCACAATGGCTATGCAGGGTACTTGGGATATGGTGGCCTGTGGCTATAGCTGCCGGCTATACACAGTGGCCTCAGCTAGTGGCTTGGGGGTGCTCAGGGCATGGGTGAGGGCCACCGTAGGCAATGTGTCACCTGGCCATTCCAAAGGCCATGGCCAGTGCCCTACGGATCTGCAGTGGGGGCAAAGTAGCCGTTTGGCCTGGCATCAGACCAGGTTCTGTGGTCACTCTGGGTGGCTTGGCAGGAACTAAACCATGGTTTCATGCCTCATGAAAACTGGACACTGGTAATGCCCGGATAACATGGACTGTGGACCTGCAAGGGGTGCATAGACCATACTTTAGGTTGCTTGGCAGGGACCAGGGCATGGCAAGTGGTCCACTATGCTGCAATGGAGACAAAGTGACTTGGGCTGCGGCCAGGCCCAAGAGGTACTTTAGGTATGATAGTGCCAGAAGCCATTGAGAAGCCAGTAAGAAGCTACTGAGCTTCCATTAAGGCTTGGGTTTACGGGAGCACTGGCCTTCAGAGAATAAACGTTGTTAATGGAATGACATCGTAGTAGTATAAATAACCAGTTATGGTTCTTGGAGTAACTGCAATTCGGCTACTGCCATACTAAAGGAACCGTAATTCAGCCATTGCAATGAGCTGCTCGTGACACCACACAAGCAGACAAAAATGGCTTGCAGATAGTCACAGTACCGAGAGGGAATAATGACAACAGACAACAAAGTGACAACAGTAGCACTTAACGCACGTTAGAGCTACTTCGAACATCATTTGAGGTCAAGCATAAAATAAAGTCCAAATAAACTGTAAAGATTATTTTAAAGACACGATTTTTCTCAGCAAGCAATACGACGTAAAATGTCATTAGCAGTGTGGTAGTAGTCGAAATATGATTTAATTAAAATTCCATTGGCCAAGTTACACCTGCTTTAGGATCAATAAATTATACATTTTCGTTGTTTTATGCTGCAATCATAATGACCGTTCAGCAATGTTTTTTTCATTGAAAACATATTCTTTACAAAGCCTGTTTAAAAGGAGTACTTCTCTCATATTCTAATATTATAAACAATAACAATGAAAATCACCAGTTATGATAACCAACGTCATTAAGCCATGCAGTGCACATAGTGCCATCCCAGGTCTACTAGGCAAAGAGCTTGCCCTGTAACCTTCCCTCATGCACAATACCATACCCACAGTACTCGCAGTAAATACTGTTTACTGGGCATGGCTGGTGTCCATGCACTGAGCACATTACTCTTGTCACAGTTCCCCAGTGGACTGCTCACGCGCCACAATCTATGGCCATGTGCTGTGCAAGGCTGTACACCTCAGGTATTGCCCACGACCATACCCCAAGCACTGAACCCCAAAGAACAGCACCCAAAGGCAAGGGCCTCTTACCATGCAATGTGCCTATGGTGCCTGGGCTTGGCCTATGCCCCTTTCCCAATGTCCTGAGAGGGCATAGCCTGTGGTCATGACCCGGGGTAACTGGGACCGGGGCATGGCCTACTGAAATACTCCAAACACAGCCCTGATGTATGGCATCCCCCCAAGTCAGGATGCAATGGTGGAGCCAGTGGTGGAAGGGTGGTCGGTCGACCCCCCACCCCGGCCTCCTACCCGGGGACTGGCTGTTCTGTGGACCCGGTGCGCCACCCATGCCTCCCGCAACGCTGGCGCTTGCAGATCTGGCACTCACTGAGCGGAAGCTCTGATATTTTTTAGAAATTCTAATACCTGTGCAGCTGTCACAGGAGATGTGAGGCTCTGTGCGCCACTTATACAAGGTTGCTTGGCAGCCACCATATTGCTCAGCAGCAAAGAGACACTGACCATGGGTGTTCAAGTCCATCCCGGTTGCGCGTCTGGCCCTTGTTCTTTTCTGTCTTGTATGCCCAGCCATGCCCCTGCACCACCTGTGCCCTTCACTCTGCTGCTAAAGGAAGACAGAAGATAAGATCTAATGTAAGTGTGTGTTTTTTAATTCTGTGATGTGTGTGTGTGTGTGCGTGTGCGTGTGCGTGTGTGTGTGTGTGTACGCACACATCTTTCTGGGCATGAGTGTGTATGCAAGTGTTTGTATGGTCGGTCATTTCAAATCCCTTGCAGAGGCTGCTGCCATAGATGGGCTGTGTCAGCATCTTCATGCATGTGATTTACAGTGACAATTACTGGCATTAATAGGGTACTGCCATTTTACAATGGCCAATACTGGCATTGATAGGTTGTGTCAGCAGCTTTGTTCATGTGATTTACAGTGAGCTTTCATGACAAACTGAGATTGTGGCAGAAGCCTCATGAATGTGGTTTAGAGTGACCATTACTGGCATAGGGAGGTTGTGGCAGTAGTGCCATGCAAGTGATTTATGAAAAACTGGGGATGGCCCCACACTACCTACAGCCACCTGTTGTCTGATGGGAAGAAAACACTGTGTGAGGGGGGGCATCAAGCAGAGAATGGTTCTATGTTAAAAACACACCCGGTGAAGGCCGCACCCAAAAAAGACCTAATTTTTAAAGCTGATTTGGATTATCCCTGAGCAGGTGGGATATTGCCAACATGGGAAGGTTTCAGCCCCTGAGCCATAACCCACCCACCCCTCCAGCCCAGCATGAGCCATTGAGGGTGTATCCTCAGACCCCAAAATAAGACTTAGGTTTGTGTCTAAAGCGACTGAACAAATTACACCATTACCCCACCACCCTTCACAGTGGCCCACAGCCTCTGCACAGTATTACCCACACTCTGGCTCCCTCAAAACCGCTAATTTGTCTAAAGCTCTCTCCCCGCTGAATTGACTTTCTGGATCTGGCTGACAGTGCACAATGAGGATTAGGCTTTAGAGATGGTCTTCAGTATTCGGTCTTTCTAACACGTACAAAGCTAGACCTTCCCAAGAAGCATCCCTTCCCAAGAAGCATCCTCACTGAAACAGTGTAGCTTCATCGTGGCTCATCAAAGAAAGGGGCTTGCATCTATGCCTTCTACCCACAGGCACAGCATTAGCCATCTGATAGAGGGGGTGTCTCTTCTAGGTCCTCCACCGCTCTGGTTCCACCCAACCATGCAACTCCTTAACAAGTGCCACCAGAGATGGGAGTCAATCAAGAGAGAGCTCTAATCTGGCCCTTCGCAACTGAGCAACACTACTTGTGCCCTCTATGCCGGGGTCATCCAATCACACCCTGCACCCTATTGGCACTACGCAAGCAAGTAATCAGAGTGGACTCTGCATCTAAAGGACCCAACCTATACTCTCTACTCCAGGGGCTTGCCTAATCTTTGCCAAATTGAGCTCCCTCAAGTTGTCAACTAGCTAGCGCTACACCTAGCTAGTTTAGGGTGTAGGTCCACACACACCTAAGTATCCAGTGCCAGCTTCCAGCAGCCACAGGTATCATCCCAGCTCTCTTGATGCTGCTTCCTCACCCGGTTCATGCCACTTGTGTTTGCATCTTAGTACCCAAGTGGGGTTCACTGGGATTGCAGGTGAGCCACCTGAACCACTGCATTTTCTCTAGGGCCATACCGCTGTACAAGGAACTACCCCGCACAGTTACTGCATGAACATGTGTGGCCATTGGCACGCGCTCACACAAATGCTCCTGGACTCACTCCCCAAGCCTGCGGTATATGATTCCACACCTTGACTCTCATGCGCCATATATGCAACAGACTCATTCGCTCATTAGCACTTCGGGTAGGCCCCAACATCGATGTTCACCCTAACTCTGGTCCAACTTGTAGTTGGTTGCCTCTTCCAACAGGCAGTTCCTCCGCCCTATCCTACGTCTTTAGCATCTGCGTTGTGAGAACACCAACACACGCACATCTCACACACCTTTGAAATCCCAGGAATTGTTTTCTAACCTCCTTCTCGGGGGTCTCGCTCAACGGACACCTTGCCAATGCACTTCCTGCATGCAAAGGATTCTGACAGGTCTTCTCTGTTTCAACCTGTTGGCTGCAGTCTTTTCAACCCTGCGGCTTTTGCGATAGTCAGCTCTCTGCAGCATATCATCCATAGAGAGCAGCGATTCGCTCAGATGGGCCTTCAGAGATGTACAGGCTCCTTCATGGCACCACTTAGAATATCTTTCTGCAACTGGTAAGAAGACAACATTTTTTATCGTGGCTTGAGTCAAGTACATTCTTCTGGCTATCAAGCACTTTCCTTTGATTACTATGGCCCCATTGAATGTAGCTAGCTTCCCTTCAGGGATCTTTAGTTAGGGCTATTAGGTGTCGCTTGCAACACCTTTAAGCCGAAACTATTGCAATGGAGTACAGATAGTGAGCAATGACATAACAGGAGGGACACAGAGCATGATTGTCTAAGTGCATGAACAAACATGGCGTTCACCATATGGCAGGGCTTGACCGCATCGCCAGGGTTCCCGCTCTGAACCCCAAGGAGGCCACCCATGCATCCAATGAACCCTAGGCCACATGAGATGAGATGCCATTGTCATTAGACCCTCCAAACAGTTAGGTGTCACCCGGCAGGGCATATGGCAACAAACCACAATTCCCACAAAGAAATGTCCCAAATGCAACTTTTTTTCACAGCGCTCGCCAACTGTTTTGGACTACGACCCTCCCATAATCTCTTCACTGGAAATGTAATGGGGGATCTGAAGGGAGTTGAAATTCGAAAAATCTCAGTATTCACAGGAAGGAACTTCATCCCCCTGCCTGCCTCCCCCTACTTATCTTTTCCGTGGCACACACAGAAGTGTGCCGCCTTCTCAAATGTGTCCCTGCAGCGTCAGTTCTGTACCACTAACGCAGATCTGAACTGGCGCTGCTGGGTCCTTTTTCTTTCTTTGTTTTGTTTTACTTTTATCTTTATTGTCTCCCGCTACCATGTAATGGATGTGGGGGACACCACGCATCCCCCGACCCCTATTACTCTGACTAACGGGAGCAGGGTACACCCCCGCAATCCCTGCTTCCATTGGCCGGAGTAATGGGGGGGTCAGGATATTAGTATGGCGCAAAGGCGCTGTATTCGGTATAGGCGACATCTTTACGTTGCAGTATTTTTATGTTACCATATATTTCTGTAGCACCTGTTTTTAATGATAATAGATGCATTGGAGGACCATCTATTCTCGTCCCCGCCCATCATCACTGTAAAAACTGCATTTCCGGGCACAGCTCTTGAGAATTGGGGACGATTGGTGACTCCCCCCTTCCCCTACCTCTGAGGCTACCATTCTGGCTGAACCCCACTCTCCCAGTGTCATGATTTACATAATAACCTGCATGCCAGAGTCTAAACTTCACCCCAAAGATGGTCTAAATCCCCACCTCGGGCAATGGCCGGTGTTGTGGCAGAGAATATTTTTGTACCCAAAGCAAGGCTCTGGAGAAATGTTGGTCTCTGTGCAAGGGAAACCTCTGCCCCTGAACACCTGACAGTTATACTATTGGACAGCAATATTGGTGTGGGTCTACCTCTAGAGTATCTATGTACCAAGGCATGCTACTCAAGTGTGTATGAAAAACATTAGATGCTATTAAAACTTTCCCTATGCAGTTTTATCACAATACCAGACACGCATGTGCACTTGCAATATAGGGTCTTTATATCCATAAATAGAAATACATTAATAATGCTCCCACTCTCTTGTTTAGTATTTAGGTATATCTATTCTCTTGTAGAGATAATGTATGAGCATTTAAAACAGTATAGTTAACAATATACACTTCCAAATATTAGAAATAAAGTAGTTGCGTAGATAGCTAGCATCAAATACCCAGCATCCTACTCTTCTATTCACTTTCAAAATTTGAAAACTCTCACCAATAAATCAACAATGTGTGTGTAGGCTTTGTGGCACAGTAACATGTCAAATCTTACTCACAATTTAGGGGGCGCTGTTGCGCTTGGACATGTATGGCAGATTGAACGTGCGCTCCAAGCTGAGGATTATCTTGTTCTCCAATTAATCTGTTATGGTGCCGTGAACTTTTCCCATATTGGGCCACCTGCTGCACAATAAACCCCTCCCATCGGCGAAGACACCCTTGAACACTGCTGCTCTGCCCAGGACTGAGCCCCGACACCGGAGGGCACAGCCTCCTTCCCGCTTCCAGACCCACCGGCGGGCTGTCGGGGCAGACTTCAGGGATCACTGCCGATCGACACCGCGGTGAGGGCCCAGGGACTCCCCATTGACTGGTGACCGATACACTATCTACACTATTTAAGCCAGTAATCACCAGCGGGCTTCATCAAACTCCATCATATACTGCTCGCTCATTCTGTCGGCGGCCTTGCTGCGCCGGGTGTAGGGGGTCCTGGTGTATGGCACCCAAGTTGGCCCACTCCGACTTTAGGGGTGCCCCACGCCTAGGTACAACTATTTGCCGGACTCCCCTTTTGCTACGTGCAGAGCCCACTTGAATGAACTGTACCGTCAGTGCCAGTATATACATAGTGAGAGTTCTAGTCGGACAGAGGAGGACCCAGGATGCTGGAACGACCGCTGCAAGTGTGAATCCAACGGTTGCGTTTCCTTATTTCTGCATCTACGTGGGAGACCACAGTCTGCTTGAAGGGAATTAGACTACTTACCCATAATCACGCAACCCCCATTGGACCCACCGAAACTATCTGGCTCCAGGGTAGGGCACACTGGGAGGTGGCCCCCTGGTCCTACCATCTTAAGGACTCGCTCAGTATAGCGGGGACCCCCACTCTGGACTGAACCACTGGCCTTCTTATACTGTCCTGTGGGTCCGTGTCTGGACCCAAATCAACTGATCTATTGACACCAAAGGGGTTGGACCACCCACTCTGAACTGTGTAGCATTGTCGGTTGGGCTTAGCGGGCGGCCAGCGAGGGGAACACCCTCCGTTCCTGATAACCAGTGCTCGGGCGGGGGGCCTCCTCCCCCCCCCCCCCCCGAGTCTTGGACAGGCAATTGGAGCTGCCTTATCACTCCAATAACCTCGTACACCATGACTAAGGGAGCTAATAAAAAACAAAGCTCCATCAACATGTACACAAAAATGACGCAGAAATAATGCGAGCCGGAGCAAGAGGCAGCTATGTCTTCACCCCCTGACACTCCAGAATCATCGAAAATGTTTGAATATATGCGTGAGGGGTTCACTACCCTCCACTCAAAGTTGGACAACATGAGTGGGACTATTTGTTCAATTAAGGCGCACATGGAAAATACAGATGCCTAGGTGATAGAGGTTAATAGAGTGAGTACTGCTCAGGACGACATCGGAACCCTCATGTCCGAAATGAATGTTTTGTCCAGACGAGTCCAGGAGATCAGCAAGAAAAATGAGGACCTTGAATCACGCTCTAGGCGTAACAATATCCGGATCATTGGCATTCCGGAAGATAACATTGAAGGGCCCATGGAAGACCACAGAGAGCAAACTCTGTTAATTCTACCAGACTCCCCGAAATTGTCTCCACACTTTGCCATCTGAAGGGCTCACCGATCCTTAACGGCAAAACCGAGACCGGGGGGTCCTCTCCGCCCTATTATAGCAAGGGTGCTGAACTACTGCGACAGGGATGCCCTGCTACTTGCTGCGAGGATCAAGGGCGACCTCTTCCGAGGATCCTCCAGGGTCCGCCTCTACCCAGATTTTTCCACTGCTATTCAACAGGAGCGGAAGACATTCTTGCATGTAAAGAAGAAACTGCGAGACTTGGGAGTCAAACACTCTGTGCTGTATCCTGCTAAACTTAGGATTGAATACTCAAACCAAGTTTTCTTCTTTACCTTCCGCGTGGAGGCGTCCAAGTTCATTGAGGAACACTTCCCTGGATAACCTACCCACTGAGATGACTCCCAGTAGTAGTCGAGAACATGTTCTTGTTGCTAATTGAACCCTTCCTGCGGGTCAGGTCCCAGAATGTATCCTGGATGGTAACCCTCTTTTTCTGGGGATTTCCCTTGACACTGCATCCGGCTTCGCATATTTGATCCACCTTGTTGTGATGATTGTTTTGTCAGTGCATTATACACCACGTTATACCTAGCCAACGCCCGAATACGAGCGCATTCCCCCAGGCAATGTCGCCAATGGTTTTGTTTTGGGTTAAGTTCTGTTTGGGTGTCACCTCTCTCATTGGGAGAGGGGTGAGGGTGGGGATGGGAGGGGAGAGGGATATAGTTGTAAAACTGCTTGGCAAGCGAATGAGAACTGCAATTCCCTAATTCAACCTAATGGAACTGGTGGGTCCACTGCCTTATGATCATAGGCCAGGATGCTCTACTGCAACTCCGGGCCAAGACCACTTGCTACTTGGGATATACTACTGGCGCCAAGTTGGCTGAGTCTATTACATGCATGAGCTGGAACGTCAGGGGACTGCGTAATCATGCTAAAATGCGCAAATTGCAACTCCACATCGAAAGGCATCAAACTAAGCTGCTTTTTTTGCAAGAAACGCATGCCCTCATAGGTACATGTGAGGGATTTGCCAAAACATGGGGCTCCCAACGGTATTATACTGCTTATTCGACCCAAAACCGTTGGGTCATGACTCTTGTTCATAAAGGTCTACAATTCCAACTGAAGATGGTACACATAGATCCAGAAAGGAGATATGTCTTACTTTTTGTAACCCTACAGAGCAGGGAAATTGTATTGCTGAACATATATGGTCCCAACCAACATGGATGATCATGACTTCTACTTGTATCTCTCTACACTCCTATCTGGATTTTCGCTGGTCCCAATACTTTAGGGAGGGGGGGCGGATTTTAATACCATACTTGGTGTCCACTATGACAGATCAGGCTCTAAACACTATCAGTTATCCAAGGCGGCTAGAACTATTATCGATTTGCAAACCCAATTTGACGTTGTCGATCCATGGCATCGACTTCATCCCGAAGCTAGAATGTTCTCCTTATATTCTTCAGTGCACGATCCCCACTCCCGCATTGATAAATGGCTTATTACAGACACCCTAGTTAAGACTGTCACCCATATGTCTATTCTTCCTAGGACCTTCTCAGACCTTTCCCCAGTGACAATCTCTCCGAGAAGGACTACTGAGGAACCTAAGACCCGGTCATGGAGACTAAAGCCATATTCCCTACTAGACCTCGCCTTTGAAACTGAGCTGGGCACTAACATAGATGATTTCTTTACCTTAAACACTGGCACTGTCACATCTCCGGCCACCCTATGGCAGGCGTTCAAGGCATATATCAGGGCATTGCAATCTCCAAAGAAGCGGGGATACTCCGAACTATTAGAAGGGACATTGCTATCAGTGAAATGAGACTGGCCCTCGTCGAGACTCAGTACGCCTCTACTCCATCCACTGAAACACTAGTGGATTTAGGCACTGAATTACATATGTTTCGCTCGCATGCCGAACGAGAGCGAACATTTCTGGATTCCCCCCATGCTGCACGTCGATACGGAGAGGGCAAGCGCCCCGGCCGGATTCTCGCTAGGCTGATCCGACTTGAGAGGGGCACGTCACATATCCCAATGATAGAAAGAGCTGATGGCACCCTGGCCCTATCATCACAAGAGGTTAATGCCGAATTCAGCTCCTTCTATGAGAAACTCTATTCCAGCACTGATACAGCCATGGAAACTGACATAGGCACGTTCTTGGATAGCCGTCCGTTCTCAGTCCTTTCCTCCGAAACTAGAGATGCACTCGATGCTCCGATCACATCCAATGAAATAGCCAATGCCATAGACCTACTTGCCTCTAGGAAGGCTCTGGGATCCGATGGATTCCCAATTGAGTTTTACAAGCATTATAAAATACACCTTGACCCGCCACTACTGGCCTTATGGAACGAGGCATGCATTACAGGTATCCCTCCCCCTTCCTTCGGGAAGCGATAATAATGGTATTACTTAAGCCGGGCAAACCTCCTACAGAGTGCGGCTCCTACCGCCCTCTTTCACTTAATAACTGCGACGTTAAGATCTATGCTAAAGTCTTAGCTCTGCGTCTAGCCCAATATATGCCTTACATTATACATCCGGACCAGTCGGGTTTCATTTCAGGCCGCTCTCCTTCCCTTAATTTACGCTGACTATTCAACATACTAGCTCGCATCGATCCTAACACGCAAGCAGCTGGACTTGTATTAAATTGCTATATTCCTCCCCAGTTGCCAGAGTCCGCACTGACGACTTGTGCTCAACCAAATTCTCAATAGCAAGAGGCATGAGGCAGGGCTGCCCCTTCTCGCCGCTAGTCTTTGCTCTGGCCATTGAGCCATTAGCTGACAGCATACGGCAATGGCACGCACACAGAGGCCTGCGACTGTCGGGTCCACCCGAGATCGTCTCAATGTACGCGGACATGCCCTTCTTTTCATGTGCCACCCTGAGCTTAATCTCTCCCCAATACTGGATGACGTTATCCAGTTCAGTGAACTGTCGGGCCTCCGAGTAAACTGCACCAAATCTGTACTTTTTTCCGTTGACCGCAGCCACCACCCCTCCCTTGGACCTCCATGGGTTTGCATGGGCACAGACCGAGATCACCTATTTGGGCGTAGTAATCACTCGGGACCCAGTAACACTACACAGTGGCAATTTTGGCGAATACTTAACCAACCTCGCCCGGAGGTGTGCGGGTTGGACGAAATAGCCGATTATTCTGGCTGGCAGGATTGCCGTCCTTAAAATGGTGGTATTGCCACAACTATTGTACAGATTCCTAAATGTCCCAATATGGTCGGGCCAAGAATTCTTTGCAGTACTCGCTCGCACCATCAATACCTTCCTCTGGTACTCTGGCGCGGTCCGCCTAAAACCGTCAACACTAACAGCCCCAACCTCAAGACGGGGGACTTGGAGCTCCCAACTTCGAGGGGTACTGGATGGCTGCCAAAGCCCACTTTGCTTCATATTGGTTTATGCTGGCTGACCCCCCTCTTCACGTTAAACTGGAAGGTCTTGCTACAGATGGCTGTGATATCCGCTCCATAGTCCTCCCCCCCTGCGGTACGAAATGTGAATCCTCCGATCCTGTTGGCGCACAGCCCTAGCTTTAACCAAGATATGGAAACAAACTGGGGGTATACTTCCGTTCCATGGTGACCTTCCCCTCTGGAATCTCCTACCTAACTCCCCCCAGGTAGATAATGCAACAGTAGACAGGTGGGCGGCAGCTGGACTGCTTACTATCTAGGACATATTTGAACAGGGGGCCTTCATCGAGTGGTCCGATCTGCCAAGATCCCTACGGAACAGACCCTCTTGCTGGCTGCAATATGCAGGCCTGCGGCGCACACTAAAGATCAGACTGCCCGACTTTCCTACAATCCCACAGGACAACCCAATTCTATCAGAAATACTAGATACCACAGCCCTCAACGGTAAAGTCTCCAGACTATATACTGCAACGCAGAGCAGAGTATCCCCATCATTCACTAAACTCAGGGAATCTTGGGCAAGGGATCTAGGAACCGAGATATCTGATCAGCGCTGGGAATACATGTGTGCCAGCCAGGTTCCATCATACGCCGATCAGACTATATTGTATGCAGCACGCAGGATTACCCACCCACATGCCCAAGATGTACTTCCGATGACACGGATTACATGCACATGCTAGGGTCATGTCTGCAACTCACCCTTTTCTGGTCTGAAGTATGTCGCCCCGTCCCCACTGACATGCCTTTTTTACGAACTTCCCACATTGAACCGTGACCTCAAGAGATTGGCGAGCCTGGGCCTGCTTCTTGCAACCCGCTGTATCCTCTTACTGTGGCTCCGCCCGAGATCCCCGACACAAGACCAATGGCTCTGTGCTATCACCTGGGCAACAGCGACCGAGGAGTGCTAGCTACTGCTACAACTGGTAATATCTAGAGCAAGGAACATCTGGGCCCCATTCCGCCTATACATCTCCTCTAAGTCCACCGACTCGGAAGACGAAATTGGTAAATCGTCATCCCCTCTTCCCATAACTGTTTAGTCAGTATGTATCGCAAAGGATGTGACACATGTTTTGTTGTTTTATCTCTGTGTACCTTTAACAATGTTTGGTTGACCTGTATGACTCGCATTTTTGCATGCTTATCAGATGTGGACCCACTGACACATCATGTATTGTTGTTTTCCTGTTGCACTGCCAAGCTTTACAATAAATAAAGTTAAAAAAAGAAATCTTACTCACAATTGTGATATTGTAGATTAGCAAGCTAGGGGACATACAAGATTATACAGGCCAACCTCTGAATAACCCCTTAAAAGGGTTAAAAATAAACTGTCAAATTTCTATGGGTGGTTAGCTTAGAACAACCTAAAAGGTATCTACTTTGTCCATGGTTGCAAAAATTACAAATAAAGCCTTTTAAATCCTTTGTAAGGATTCTTCGCACCCCACCTCTGTGCTTTGATGTATCAGCTTGTTCTGGCCAAAAAAGTACAAAGGGCATAACAGGCTATCTTTGGACGCTGTGTCGAAACTCAAAACCACCTTAAGGTGAGTGTATCAAAAGCACAGGGAAAGTTGAAAGTCTAATCAAGCAAAAATCCATTGTGGTGTCTCTTAATAGTATAAGCATGGAAAAGAAAAATATATGCTGCAAAAATAGTAAAAAATAGCTTATTTCACCCCCTCCAGCTCCCCCAAATGTTGAAACAGTCAGAAAAATAGAATTAGGAAAAATTGGCAAAGTACCATGTTTTAGTCCCATGAGCAATTTACTGTCTCAGGGTCCAAGAAATTTGAATGCTCACTGCTTCAGGTTTCCAAAGCAGTTCAGCTCTGCAATTTAGTTTTGCCTACAAATTATTAAAGCAAGCATTACAAATCAGAATTTGGAAACATTAGCAAAGTGCCAATTTTTAGGCCCATAGACTAGAATGACAGTATTGCCCTAGTCATTACATTTGATGCTTGTGTACACCACAGTCGAAGCTTGTGGGTCTGCTGATGTCCTCCATGTCCTGCCCTTCAGTATCTTCAGTGATGTAGCCTCCAACTTCTTTTGAGATGTGGATTAGTCGCTCCCCTATAGCTTAGTTTGTCCAAGTCCTGTTTCCATATTAGCCAATCCAATATTAACAGATAAGTGTCATTCCTCTAATTACCATTGACTGTCATGTTCATTTACATACAATAAAATATCCAAAGTTACTCTGTGAGTAGCATACATATAAGCTGGCATGTTTGTCTTTCAACAAGGAAATGCAAGATCAGTGTTGCTCAGGTTAGCATACTAGCTGCTACCTTGCCAAAGAGAAGAAAACAGCTGCGTTGTCCATAACAAAATCATTTCGGCTGTGTGAGTTTATCTGGCTATTTTACAGTTACTAAGTCATGCTAAGCGTGACAATGTAAATGCAGTTGTATTACTGTGTATAAAGCCTTTTGAAAATACAGGTCTTGTGTTTAAAAATTCGCCGTACTTTTGTTTTGTATTGTTGCTCACGCCTTTACTGTATTTTTATAATAAAGCAAGAGAAAACAGACAAATGTAAATTTGTTTGTGTAGTCCATCTTTATTTGTGCTTTTTGCATAGAAAAAATCATGTTTGAACACATATCGTTTTTTTGGCTGTCAGTGAATGAATGCAGTTTACCCCTATCATGCAATCTGTAAGGTTCAATAATGTTCTGTATATTTCCAATTGTTTTTGCAAAGAGAATGTGTCAAAATAGTTTTGAGTAGATATATGTGAAATGCATCACAGTCAAATTCAATAGGGATGTTCAATGTCTATCGTGATTTCCTTAGATTGTTCAAATAACAGGTCAATTATGCAACTCATGAACTTCCCCCTTTGAACAGTGAAACACTCTGACGAAGTTCCCTAATATTATTAACCTGGAAACACTGATAGCAGCGAGAGAAAAAATTGGAAACAACAACTGCTATGTACCATATTTTTGAGACATTTTATCAGATACCCAGGAATACATGGAGCAGTGTCTCTTTTCGGGCCTACTCACAGGAGTGTCTCCATAGAAACTATGAAAGAGTGTCTCTGTAGAAACTATGCAGGAGGGTCCCTCTTCTTTGTTGTATTTTTCAAACGAAAAGTATCTGACCAAAAAAATACCTTGTTTTAAGAGTGTTGGCGAGTACAACTCATAATGTGGCTACCATGTTAATCTCTTGTTTAAATGATCTTGATGACTGTTGTGAGAAACCTGAAGGTGTCTTCCTAGCTAGTCCTCACGGATCTGTCCTCCAGGTGGCCAGAACACGGCCATCGCTATTGGATCCAGTTCCTGGGGGTGGATCAGTGACGGATGATCACCTGGATCGAGGATCCTTGGGGAGTAGGAGTGGGACACTCACAGGTGAGATGCTGTATCCCCCTTCTTTCAACACCTTTTCTCCATCCTACCACATAGGATATTCCAAAACACTGCCCCCCCCCCTTTTTCCGACACAAACACTTTCACACAACACAAAAGACAACGGACTAACACCAGAGCCGTTTACCTGACATGTCCCGATACAAGGGTCAGGCAAAGTCAGGCAATTGACCAGAATCATACACACCTGACGGCCCTTTCCCTTCCCCACAGGGATAAAAGGTGGAGCACGAGAGCACAGGGCGAGCAAGGCAGACCGCACAACGTGAGAGATAACTCAGAACAATAGTTCAAAAGGAGGCGAAAGACGGCGCATACCGAGGGGCTGACAAGTAGAGAAGCGGCCTTCACCTTTCCGACCAAAGCCTGTGAAACCTCTGCAGATGGAAACCTAAGACTGAGAACAATAGCCAGCGTGTATTGCAACAGATGTCAACTGTACACGTCACCCCCTCCGCTGATTACCAAGCCCGGGAGAGACGTTTGTCTCGGAGGTACCAACCTTGACTCCAAAGAGAAGAAAGCCAAGCGGATCATCACAGCCGGTGCGTCGAGGAGAGAGTCGAAAAGAAACCGAACTGTGTCAAACGAAAAGTTGCAGGCAGCTAATTTGAACTTTGAAAGGTTTAAAGGAACTATTGAGAAAAGAGGGGGAAAACCAGCAACAGAGACGTCCGGCACTACGTGGATGCTCACGCAGAAAACTCTGGGCAAATACTCGATGGTAGAGACTACTGTAACCAGAAGGCCTTGGAAAGAGGCGAAGAGAGGTCAAAGTGGTCATACAGGGGTCTTGTAAAATCATCTGTACTGTTGAAAGTCTTTGACCGACAGATGATTGAGAAAGCTAAGGGAGATTAATCCTCTGTGATAAAAATTAGTACATGAACAGTCTGTTGACAGGAATGAACCCGATGGAGGGATGTCCACAGTAAATTGTTTGAAAAGACATTAAGACTTGTGAATGCAAGAAAAGCCACTGTGAACCCGAAGGAGGAGGCTAGCATTTGAAAAGGAGTCTAAATCCGGAAGAGCGAGATCCAGGGGTGGAAAGTCATCACTCAAAGTTCATTGAGATTGGAACTGTTCAATGGAATTGTTAAATACGACTTGCGAGGGGTCTGCGCCCGGAAGAGTGGGACCCAGTGGTGAAGCCGTCACCCAAAGTAGATATGAAACAGAACTTTGTGCTATGCATCAGGCCCTCGAAGGCAAGAGACTTTTATCGAAAAGAGACTTAACCATCAAAGAACCTGATAGCTGAAACGGAACTGTCGACTCGTGTTGACAAGGCTCGAGTGTGTGCTGTGCTTAGGAGGTCCACCTTGTCCCGTGCTCAAAACGTGCGTGTCAGGTCTGGAGATATGCATTCATAAGTTTAGTGATTTGGGAAAGATTTTATTGAGATGTCTTCTCTTCTTGGGATGGGCCCTTAGCTGCTTATCTGCAGAGTGATGTTTCCCCAATCCATCATGGCGGAAATGTATCCAGCTGCTGATTTGTTTAGAAGAACAGAACAACTCATGATTGGTCAATTAAGCGACATAGGAGATTTACTGGTATTTCCAACTGCCTTTCATCTTCCTTCCTCGAGTAGGAAGGTCCTGTGTGTTCCTGCTCTTAATATGGAGACCATTAATCTGAAAACAGAGGTTCAGTCAGGTTTTAAGCATTACAGGAGAAGTTACGGTGTGGGACAAGACAAGCGGAACCATTGGTGGGAATGCGGCGCTCTGTTTCATTTGTGAAACATTTTAGTAAAGATCTATGGACCTCTTCACAGAGCAAGTTCAGCATAATAATAATTTAGTTTAGATTAGGTATTTAGTTAGGTTACGCTCTGCTTTTAACTGTACCATGTTTTAAAGTGACCACGTGACTGAACTCTAAACAACAGTCTTTAATTGGCATCTGGATACATTAATAAGGATTTCCTAGTGCATGATCCTCTGTGCATGAAGGGAAGCCTTAGCGGTTTAAATCTATAGTGTTTGATCACAAAGGTTTGTTTTCCTGACGTGCGCATGCCGCAATGACTAGTGTTTGAATCCTTCAGGGGAAATCTTCTTTTTAAAAACTATTTGGCTTTCTAGCGCTTAAGAAGTGAAAACCGTTTCATTTTCAAAAGTGTGTTTTGCGCTGAGATAGCGCTCATTTAAGTTGATGAATGAACCCTTTGAAGTGCTGCCATAGCGTTGTGTGCGTTTCAAGGGAGTTTATGCTGAAAAGCTGAAATAGCGATCAGCCTCTTGGTTCTTTATCCCCCACGCATGCGTGCACATGACTTAGCAGTGCCTGAAGGAGATCATTGTTCTTTGGGAACTTTCATGACTGAGCCTGCACGTGATACTTCACGCTATTTACGTAATTCAGTTCGGAAAACAGCAGAAGAAGTTAAAAACTTTAATGTTTAAAATAAACTCAAGAAAGAGCAAGTAAATTTCGAACTGTTGCATGATATAAAGGTTATATATATATATATCAATTGGATTAATTCAAGTTTATAACCAGATAAACCTTCTAGGAGTAAAATATTGGACAATATTAATCTTTGAATGCAGTAATCCAGAATTTGCAATGAAATCCAGAAAACTTTGCTGATAATTACTTCTTTGTATCTTTGGTTATTCATCATCAGAGTCCTCCATACTCTTCGATGAGGCAAAAGAGGTACTGATTGTTACTGGGATGGGGAGTGGGACAGAGTAAAGGATTACATAAATTATTTTGTTTTCTCATCCTCTGCAGATTCTCGAATTTCCAGTTAGAAGACAGAAATCTGTTTGTTTGTTATTTTCCCCACTTCCCCTTTCCCCCCGAATTGTTGGTATTTCTGCTGCTAGTTAATCTAGTTGTTGACCAAACACTTCTGAGGGTCTGTGGGGTTCAGCATCTCCCACGGATCAAGATATGCACAGTACCTGATATTGGAGAAGGGAGTCCCCTGGCAATCACATCCTGACTTATTATTTTGTGAACACTTATTTCCTTATTGAGAACATTACCCCACATTTCTTTTTGTATTTAGAGTAAGGATTGGCAATAGGCTTTTCTTAGTATAGGTCCTTTTATTTGGACATGACGCCACAAGGACTGCCTTATTTTCATTTGATGGTCGAAGCTTGCTCCTATCTAAGATTTAGGCTTAGGTTAGGTATTTTTCCACCATGTATTCACAGTTTAATAAACACCCTTGAACTGTGATTACATGTGTCTGTCTTTACTATTGCCACAATGAGTTCCTTATATACGGTGTCAGGAGTAGGATGTGACTCAATTGAAACTAATTGGGGAACCCTACAATTCCAAAAGCTTAGTCAGAGAGCTTCTACCCATTCCATCGCAAGAAAGGAATCAAGAGGCTTTGATATCGGTAGCAGTAAGGAAGCTATTATTCCCCCTAGGAAAAGAAGAATGATTACCACAGACAGTTTTGATACCCCCTCTAGGGTGTTACAATCGACTGGCCCCAAAATGTGCTTAGCATGGAAGTTCGGGATATACGTTTTAGCAGGCATTATTGATCCTGACGTTCGTGGAGATGTGAAGGGTCTCTTACAAAATCATGGTGAGATCCCTTTTGAGGTACGGTGCGGAGATAAAATGCCCAGGGAATTTTGGAAAAAGCTCTATTTCCTAAGTTTAAAGAACATGAACCCGATAAAACAGAAAGAGGTAACTTAGCCTTTGGGGAAGCTGATAAATTGATCCACATCGAAGAAAGGAAGGGAGAAACCCACCATCTATCCCGACCTAGCCTTCGACCAGAGAAATGATCCAGCTCTCGATGAAGCATTTTTACAAGCCATTCCAGAAGAAGGCTTAGACTTCCATTGCGCAATAAACCTGCACAATGGGGGGGTGGTGCAAAACAGATTAATTTTGAAAACTGAATGTAGGACCTTTCTGCAGTCCAACTTAGTATTATATGCAGGGATGTACAAAAGAACAGTCATGGAACATGACCCTGGCACCCACCCTTTGAAACAAATCACAAACCCAACAACAATAACAACAACTTATATGACACTTTATGCCAGAGTCCTCCTGATTCTAAGTGCTCCTGGAACTGGTGTTATTATTATCTAATTTTAATGGTATTTGCTTGATTGACCTGTGAAGGATGAAAGGCTAAGTTTGCACCAATGCCACATTCAAACTTGTGAAGTGTAGGCTGGTGACATGTCATAGACTTTGCTCCTGAGCTTTCCATCAGGATGCACAAAGCCAGGAGACCAGAAAGCCTCTCAGTTTGTCGTTCACAAATGTGAGGTATGCTTCAAAAATTGACAACTATAAGAAAATATTCCTTAAAGTTTTGAGCAGGTCATTGATGACCCTAGCCCGAGCACTGGAAACCAAGAAGAGTGAAGAGGCTGTTATGAGCGACCACAAGAGGAGGAAGGAGAAACATCTCCCACCTCTAGGCTACTGTCTAAACCCGTTCTTCCACGATTAAGACCAGTCAACTTGAAATATCCAATTTCCCTCTCCCTCAAGGGCCCCAAACTCTTTCTCACCCGTTTGCTATGGATTCCCTGTGGTGCATCTGGGAAGTAGGGTGAGAGGGTTCCTCGGCAGAGGGCATCTTCTAATTGATGCCATCCCCAAAGGAGGTACGCAGTGCCCCTCTCCCCAGTTTCTCTACCCATTCCTGATCTCATTATCATGGCCATTCATTCCTCTGTCCTCCTAAACCTTTGGAGGGATTCAAACTTGAACAGTCCTGATTGGCCAAGATGCCAGAGTTCCATGGACACAAATCATGATCACATCACCCTGTATTGAGGAGAAAGAAGAGTTGCATGTGCAAATTGAAATCCACACGCAATCATTATCAGAAGTTCACTTGTACTTTACTGCAGACGGAGAGCTGGAGGAACTGCAAACAAACTCTGGCAGTGGTCCAAAGGAAATGGCAGGCACTATGCCAGTGAGTCTCCAGAGCAGAATCCGGTATCTGCCATGACATGGCCACCTGTTTCTAAAATTACTGACCCCCTTTTTCAATCCTCAACACAGTGAGCCAAGGGCCAGAAATTATTAATGCAATCCTTAGTGACTGCACACAGGAAGAGGGTGGAACATGTTGCCCTCACCCAACTCCACAGCAAGGTTAATACCCAATCACAGGTGTCCCTACTGCAACACTTAGAGATTTAAATAGTGGCAGTACAGAAAAGAGGGTAAGCCGTGCTGAGGAAGTGTAGAGATAAGGAATTGTGCAGAAGGAGCGAGGTGGAGAGTGGAGGAAGGGGGAAGAGAAGGAAAAGGAAGGCATTAAAGGAGGGAAAGAACAGGTGAGTGGAGGAAGTAGGAATGAGAAAAATGCATTTATGAGAAGACAGAGAGGCTTAAGGAGGAGGTTAGAGAAGATTAAGAGAAGGAGGAAGTCATTAGAGAAGGGCTGAAGAAGGCGAGCGGTGGTGAATGTGGACAGGGAGTTCCACTGAAATTAACCAACATTGGTTAAGTCTAGTTAAATATCGAGAAGTATTTTGTGGAATTAGGCCTGAAGACAAATAGAGCCCAAGCATGGTGAATTAGCCAACCAATCAGGGAAATTAGACAGTGTTATTGAGAACCCCCGACAGGAAAAAGAACCTGAAACCAATCAGACAAGAGATGGGCCTCATTATGAGTGTGGCAGTGCAGAATTAAGGGTGCCAGTAGCAACGTATTGGCATCGTTTCTGGACCGCCACACTCCGACTATGCGGGCGGGGGGGCGGTACGCCCGGCAGGAATGACCTGCCGTGTGCAATGGCCCCGGACCGCAGAGTTTTCACGGAAGCACCAGCACCGTTAGCAACGGTGCCGGTGCTTCCGGGAATGGGAACTTCCCGAAACCGCCGGCTGATATCCCAGGCCACCATGACTTGTAATGTTCTGGTGGCACCCGGATATCAGACGGTGGATTCAGTGTTACGAGGACGGGTTACCGCCATCCTACATCCAAGACCTTCCTCTTTGCCTTTGCCTTTGCCCCTCTTCTCCCCTGTTGATCTGTTTCTTCTCTTGGCATCAGGCACTTGGCCACTCTCTGTCATTCAGGCCCAGGTACCTGCTCATCCTGCCACCCTCCTGCACTGCCTCCAGGCCACCCTCTGCACTAGGGTTCTGTATCTGTACCCATACAGTCCCCCACCCACTTTTCTTCTGCACTTATCAGATACACCTTTCTGACTAACTTTCACCTGCCACTTGCTGGCTGCACTACCATGGTTTATCGCCCTTATTTATTATTTATGTGATTTAATATCTTTTTATGTTTTCTCTCTTCTGCCTCGCACTTTCCACCCCACCCTTCCAGGCACTTTCCCCCGTTTCCCTTTTTCATGCACTTGTGCTTTCTTAAATGTCACTGGGCCTAGTAGGAATGCTGTTTTTATTTTTTCTTCCATTTTCCCCTCCCTGTTTGCCGGTCGGGCTCTGAAAAACTTGTGTACAAGCGCGATATAAATAAAATATTTCATTTCATCCTCGTAATGAGGCCCACTGCCAGGCTTGACGGGAGCCATAATCAAGATGCTGTTGTGGTAGCGTAGCTACAACCCACAACCCCAAGAAAGGATTATCTCATTGCATAGCAAAGAGAGAGGCTCCTAGATAAGAACTAATCTAGAGATGGCTCAGTATGAAATCTGATCTAAGGGACACACACTTGCCAAAGATGAACTGCAAGGGTTCGTGGAGACCAGAATGCTAGGGCTCTCTGAGGTTTGGACTCCTAAGATCTTCAACGCTTGCAACCTAAAAGGAGTCTATGGTGGACTCACGATATACACAAGAAAGATCCTGACTCAGGAGGGACCTGAGACAGCAGCATGTGTCCCATTCAGTAGGATAGCCGTTAGATGGGAGGGCTCTTAATGACTCCTGCCTGAAAATTGATCCAGGGCAAGCAGGGAAGTAATAGAATGTCATTCAAAAATCCAGGTAATGGCAGCCAGAGGGAGCCACCATACGGTAGAGACCATCAGAAGTAGTTAATGGAACCTTGCAACTTTGGGAACTGTGAGTGACTGTGCATAATACTTTCAGGAAACTGCTTATCCTGACTGTGATGTGAAATGTTGCACTCATGGTCCTACCAGGAGCCCGGATCAGCATATTATGAACATTCCTTTAAAAATATTGGTTATCTTTGAACCCTCACCCTCTTTATCCTCCATTATGGGAAATCATCAGCATTTGTTTACCTTCACTCCAACACTTCTTGTGTTTTCAGACCCAAATTAAAGCCTTTTGTTTAACTCTCATAAGAGTCAGAGGTTCTTTGTTCATCCCCCCATCTGCAAGACCTACAAAGAGCCGGAGAAGCAATAGAAACAGGCTACAAATGTTTCATTGGGACATATGAATGGAATTAGCGCTCAAAAACCCACTGTATGCCTGCACACCCTTTTTCTCTTTCGTTTTAAAGAATACTGCTTGGGCATAACCCTTTAAGTAGTTGGTGAGCACTCGCCCCCACCCCCTTGTTTTTTTTATCCCCAGCACATATGAATGGAAGACAATAGCTTGGGATGCAACTGCAGAGACTCTTATTTGCAATAAAACTTGATATCAGTTCATTCTGATATCGTCTCTGTGTGCCATTTTGTTTTTGTTTTTTGATCTGCTGCCATGCTTATCCTAAGGGCAGAAGTCATGATGTTCGTGATACTTTACAAACACATGTCCTGGCACCTTCGGAAGCCACCAATGTCAAGGCAGCAAGAGCTTCACCTTGGTTTCTCTACCCTTCTCCATATTCTCTTAACAATTCTTTAGGTATTTCAGTCAAATTACCAAAACCCTATGAATTAAAAAAATAACGAATTGTATGGGTTCTAGGACTTATATGAAATATGCCATGTTTGGTGTAAACAACAATTGTTTAAGAAATTATTTTGGCATTAAAACTGAATTTCATTTTTTGCTCACCCATCTGTAGAGCCGGTGATGATTGCCACCTTCTGTGCATGGGTTTTGGCCTTGTCCACCATTGTTCTCTTCGGGATGCCATTGCCCAACTTGGTGCCAAGCAGGTGCATCTGGCAGAAGCTGGCAGCGCTTACCCATGAGCGAAGCATTCTCCTTGGCCTTCTATGGAATACAGCTGGTCCTGCAGAAAAGGCAACAAAATAAATGTGATGTGTGCAATTAAAAAACTCACTGTACTACAGATGAAGCGTGGTAGTATAACAGCACATGCCACTGGATTTGACACCTGTGGGAATATTTGGCCAAGCATTGAGATTGGAGTTATGTGGGCCTACATTGCCCAACACGTGTAAAACTTCCATCCCCAACTAGCTATTATATCTTTACCCATAATGCTCATCTGTCCTGCCCTACAGGTGTGGATAGGGATTACCTTCTATGCCCATTTGCTATGTTGTCTTTTTAGATTAATTCTGGAGGTTCCTAAGAAAGGCTCTGCCACATTTAGGGAAATGGTAGGGGGGCAGGGAACCAAAAGGCACAGTTTAAAAAAATGACCAAAGGTTTTCGGCACATACTTATTTCTCACAAGTGTTATTCTGCTCATCCAGGGTTGAGAGATATCTATGTAGGCATGTACATACGTGCCGGGTTTTATATAGTGCAAACCTAGCTGAGAAGTAACAGCGCTGTACAAGGGGATGAAATTACAGTGCACAATGGTATTGATAGAATTAGAAGCATTGAATTTTATTGGTAGACTTAGGAGGACATAGAAAGAAGGAATACAGAGGGTTACAAGCAGGGTGTGCATATGACTGTGCTTAAGGCATACCCAGGGTTGACTCATTTGCTGGTGAATCTGCAGCTGTGCTCCATTGAAACTTTTTCACAAAATCTGCTCTTCCTAATTGTCAGATTGAGACCGTAGGTTGGCATCAGATTGCTTCCCTTCCGCCATATCACAACGGGAGCAGAAGCAAAGCGTGTGCCCTTTTAAACCCCCAGAAGACTCCAAAGGCAGGAAGTCATTAAGGAACACATGACATCTTTACTCCCTTTTCTATGCCAACATTTGCTGGCTTTACAAAGCAGCTCTGAATTTAATCTAGATAGGATTCTACTGAGTGTAGGCAGGAGGATGGCACCTATAAGCAGAGTTCATGATCTAGAGGAGGGAGGTCCCGGTTTTACAGCCTCCTTCTGATGTTTGAGGCACTCACATAAGAAGAGGCAGAGCATGTCCATGTGCGCAAGGCTAGCTCTTTGTGTGGGACTCTTCTTTTATGCGCACTCCCAGACTGGGTGAAGAGGATGCAAGTAAGAGAGAAAACAAAGGCAAATTACCTGCCTGCCTCTTGAGGAAAACCTGTGCCCCACTCATTGCCAACCCCATGTAAAACCATTTAAAAGAGCCAGCATGGCCTCATACATGATGTTCACACAAGTATTGCCAGGGAGGATGTACAGTCATCGTGTTTGTCTGATCGCTGCATGCCCTCTGTCTGCTTTGAACACGCTGGCATGAGGGCACACAGCTGACAGGTGCCGACACTCTGGGGCACTGTCAGGTATGGGATGAAAGCTTGCAAAGCCTTTCCCTGTGTTTTTTCCACATACACCCTCAGCAGAATGATCATGGACTTAAGCACAGAGAGAGGTTCTGGTTTCATACCCAAGGTCGGTAACTTCACTCGGCAAGAGTAAGGCATCTAAATGGCAATAGCATTGGCCATGAAAATACACGATACAAACTCAATTGTCTCTTGGCGCTACAGATAGTGGGTGTTATTATCGTGCCATGATGCAAGGTGAGAAAATGCAGACACACGTCCATCCATGTTCCATTTAATATGTAGTGATCCCAGTTTTTAGAATCTGGTCCATATATTTGCCAATGTAGTATGCATGTTGAAAGATGTGGTTAAAACAATTGCGCCAGGCACATTATTTGCAGTTTACAGGAAACATGTGAGAATTCCTCTCACAAACCACATATATTCAAAACGTGCACCCAGGCAGGAAAATGAAACACTGTTGTAGATTTAAAAAAAAACATTTTATATCAAATGTAATTTCTGAATTAGAGTGGTCAGTGTCGCTCAGACCTGCAATGGGGCAAAGTGGCCAGTGGGATGGACCACTTTGGATAACTGGGTCGGTGTGAGAGTTATTTGTGTTGTGCTGTTCCTCAAATGAAATGTAAACAAACCAAACTAAGCATTTTTTAATTATGCAATTTTCATTGCTGAAGACCGGTTCGGTTATTTCTATAACATATGTTGCACCACGAGCAGTGGTTAACAGTGGCTGAGTTATGCTTTCATGATGGTTATGGCATAGTTGTAGTTCCTTTAGAAACCAACTCTAGCAAATGTTTTGGTGTTTTTATTTTTTTGCATTCCAACCTATGACTCTTTTGGGATGTTTTTTCAATCTGAATTTCTGTTTTTAAGGGAACTATAACCATAAAGACCCCTTAAAACACATTGTTTAACTGACATTCAGCATTATTTTGTGGGGAACTTAATTTATAACTTGCAGAGCACAGATGATCAGTGGGTATCAACACGATCATGTAAAGTCTACCAAGTAGCCCTCCATAAGCATCAAACACTATATCCTAAAGTGGGATATTTCTGATTGTCACAAAATGGGGGATAAAACGTGATTTTATGGACATCTTAAACCAAGACAAACTGGTCTAGTGCCACAATATAATATGGAGGGGATTCCAGACCTGTCCTTCTTAGAGAGTGTTTTTCCTCCAGCAGACCTACGATTATATTCATCAATTTGAATTGCACACGAGTAGACGACCTGAGCAATCGATCCGGCTGATATCTCAAAAGATTGTTATTGAGGTTTTTACCTATGCTATTTTGCAATGTGTGAAAAGTGTGGTAGTCAGAAGAAGGAATCGGACAAAGAGGTGGCATTTCAAACTCAAGGTTTTATTCAAATAATAAGAAAAGAACCTATCTTTCCCTATACTTGTAGGACTCATTTTTTGCCCGAAAATATTTAGTGTCCTGAACTTGTAGGACTAATTTTTGGCTAATTATTTGGGCTCCGTGCCCGTGTAGAATCCCCTTGCTTCCTTGCTTCCTTCTCCAACCCGCTCCCACTTCCTGATCCCCGCCTCCCAACCTGCCCTCACCCTCCCAATTGGTCCATCGCTACGTGCCTTGCAGGCCTAGTGCACTGCAACAGGCCGCGCTCGCCTCTTTTGCCGTGTGTAGCGAGGTGAGTTGCCCGAAAATATTTAGTGTCCTGAACTTGTAGGACTCATTTTTGGCTCATTATTGGGCTCCGTGCCCGTGTAGAATCCCCTTGCTTCCTTCTCCAACCCGCTCCCACTTCCTGATCCCCGCCTCCCAACCCGCCCTCACCCTCCCGATTGGTCCATCGCTACATGCCTTGCAGGCCTAGTGCACTTTACAACGCGAGCGAGGGGAGTGTCACAGCTGCACTTTTCTTTATTTAATCCTCTAGGCATTCTTGTTTAGCTCTTTGTCCAGGGTCCCCCGTGCCCTGCTGTATTTCGTGCTCCTTATTGCTTCCTTAGCCCCAATTCCTGACTTTACCGGGCCTTCCCTCCCTCCACCCCACCTCCCATCCCGCCCAACCCCGCTCCGATTGGTCCAGACGTGAGGATTCCCCCCCATTACCAGTTCTCCCAGGGCAGCCCTCTGCCTGTCAGTGCATCGGCTAAGGACCTGAGGCAAAGGACGGCTCCTACAAAGACGGCTCCAGGTCGTATCTGCAGGTATCCGCAGGAGAAGCAAGAAGCCAACAATAAGTAAGTGTGGGAAGGGCAGGGCCAGAAGCAATCACTTCACGCCATACTACCCAACCACTCATCTAACAAAGCATCACCACTGTAAACTCGTTATATCTGTAAAACATTTGCATTTGGAAACCCTGTTCTATACATGTAAGAGTTGAATTTTGAATTGTTCCCAATAGCACTCTGTGAATTTAGAAGTGTGCCCAATAGCCTCTCTGTGAATTTAGAAGTGTGCCCAATAGCCTCTCTGTGAATTCAGAAGTGTGCCCAATAGCCTCTCTGTGAAAGTTGCATTTAGAAGTGTGCTCAATAGCCTCTCTGTGAAAGTTGCATTTTGAATTGTGCCCAATAGCCTCTCTGTGAATTTAGAAGTGTGCCCAATAGCCTCTCTGTGAATTTAGAAGTGTGCCAAATAGCCTCTCTGTGAATTCAGAAGTGTGCCCAATAGCCTCTCTGTGAAAGTTGCATTTAGAATTGTGCCCAATAGCCTCTCTGTGAATTTAAAAGTGTGCCCAATAGCCTCTCTGTGAAAGTTGCATTTAGAATTGTTCCCAATAGCCTCTCTGTGAATTTAGAAGTGTGCCCAATAGCCTCTCTATGAATTTAGAAGTGTGCCCAATAGCCACTCATGAAAACTTGTATGTAGAAATGTGCCCAAAAACCTCTCTGCGAAAGCTGAATTCGAAGTCTGCCCAATAGTTGCTCATCGAAAGTTGAATTTAGAAATACATTTAAAAGTCGAATTTAGAAGTGTACCCAATAGCATCTCTGTGAAAAGCTGAATTTAGAAGTGTGCTCAATAGACTCTCTGTGAAAGTTGAATTTAGAAGTGTGCCCAATAGCCTCTTTGAAAGTTGAATTTAGAATTGTCCCAAATAGCCTCTCTGTGACAGTTGCATTTCGAATTGTTCCCAATAGCCTTTCTGTGAAAGTTGCATTTAGAAGTGTGCCCAATAGCCTCTGTGTGAATTTAGAAGTGTGCCCAATAGCCTCTCTGTGAAAGTTGCATTTAGAAGTGTGCCCAATAGCCTCTCTCTGAAAGTTGCATTTAGAAATGTGCCCAATAACCTCTCTGTGAAAGTTGCATTTAGAATTGTTCCCAATAGCCTCCCTGCGAAAGTTGCATTTAGAAGTGTGCCCAATAGCCTCTCTGTGAAAGTTGCATTTATAATTGTTCCCAATAGACTCCCTGCGAAAGTTGCATTTAGAAGTGTGCCCAACAGCCTCTCTGTGAAGGTTGCATTTAGAATTGTTCCCAATAGCCTCTCTGTGAAAGTTGCATTTAGAAGTGTGTCCAATAGCCTCTCTGTGAAAGTTGCATGTAGAGTTGCTCCCAATAGCCTCTCTGTGAAAGTTGCATTTAGAAGTGTGCCCAATTAACTCTCTGTGAATTTAGAATTGTTCCCAACAGCCTCTCTGTGAAAGTTGCATTTAGAAGTGTGCCCAATAGCCTCTCTGTGAAAGTTGCATTTAGAATTGTTCCCAATAGCGTCTCTGTGAAAGTTGCATGTAGAAGTGTGCCCAATAGCCCCTCTGTGAAAGTTGCATTTAGATTTGTTCCCAATAGCCTCTCTGTGAAAGTTGCATTTAGAAGTGTGCCCAATAGCCTCTCTATGAAAGTTGCATTTAGAAGTGTGCCCAATAGACTCTCTGCGAAAGTTGAATTTAGAAGTGTGCCCAATAGACTTGCTGTGAAAGTTGATTTTAGAAGTGTGCCCAATAACTTCTGAGGGAAAGCGAAATGTAGAAGGCGCCCAATAGCCTCTCTGCGAAAGTGGAATTTAGAAGTATGCCCAATATCCTAATAGTCTAATACCGTGCCGGGTTGAACCGACTAATCTCCCTAATAACCTCTCTGTGCAAAGTTGAGTTAGATTCATGCCTAATACCCTCCCTGTATAAAGTTGAATTGAGAGATGTGCGCCTATTAGTGTGCCCTAATTGAACTAACTAGTGTCCAGAATAGTCTCTCTGCACCTAGTTCAAATTAGAAGTGTACATGACACCATTGAGGTTAAGAAGCATGCCTAAATATCCTAATTAATCCTATTAGTATACCTAATAGTATATCTGTGTCACGTAGAATCTAGAACTGTGCCTAATAATCGAATACCCCCTCTATACAAACTTGAATCTAGAGATAGACCTAATATCTCTGTGTACAGTTGAACCTAGAAGTGTACCTAATAGTACCTAATAGCCTAATATCATCTCTGTGCAAATTGAACTTGGAAGTGTGCCTGAACTTAGAACTACAATTAGAAAGCCCTCCTAAATCCAACTAAAAACTTGTACCAAGCATGAGTGCACCCACAAACCCACAGTTTGCCAGAAACGACTGCCGTGGACCGCCCCCACTCCCTGATCTGCCTTCCCTCCCGTCCCCCCTTCCCAAATCACCTCACCCTCCTTCGCACTCCCTGCCATTCATCTCTCCAAACACCAAGCCAGAGGGGCACGATGGCGAGCCAACCACCCTAAGACCACTCCTCCCCTGAACCCCACCACCGACCAGCCAACGTTAACCATGCCTGCTCCCCTCACTATCATACCTGGCACACCCCGCCCTGCAAACATCCACCCGCCGCCTTGTCCTCAAACCCCGGCCACCTTCCCCACCCGACCGCACCCTTTCCCCTCCCTAAAAACTGCACGCCTTGCCCTAGCAAGAACCGAAGCTGCATCCCTCTCCCTCTCTGACCCCCCTACCCTCTCTCACACTCCAATCGCAACAAAGAAACTAAAAAGGAAACGTACCTGGTCCCCCACAATCTCTCAGCACTCTTCGCCTCCCCTGTCTCGACCCACCACCTCATTCCCCCACTCACCTCCTTCCCCCATGGCCTCACCCTTCCTGAAATCCTTCTCCCTCGATTTCTCATCAACTGCAACTGAAACTCCTAACCGCCCACACCCCACCTTCAAATACTCCAAGCCAGACCGGATCATCCTAACACACGCAGCCACCCAATCCCGCCCGAAGCCCGCCAATACTTCTGCTCGCCCACTATTCCCATCGATCATCACCCACCCTACCCCTCTCCCTCTCCCTCTCCAGCTTCCACTCTCTCCGCCACCACCCCCTTCCGCTCCAGCTCCGAGACCAACCTCGGCTGCCGAGGTGAACTGCATCCTATTTAATGCCCAATCCGTAGCAAAAAACAGACATTGCATCTTTGACCTCCTCGCCTCTGACAAACCAGACCTGGTTTTCATCACCGAAACTTGGTTCTCTGACGACTTCGCCCCAATTGCTAATGAAGCCTTCCCCCCTGACTACTCCCTCATCCCACTGAACCGTCCCTCCAGAGGAGGAGGAGTAGCATTCGTCTTCAAGTCTCTCTTCCACGCCTCAATCATCGACAACCAACCTTCCATTCCTTCCTGCAAATCTCTCCTCGTTAAACTATCCCTCTCCACCTCGCTCTCACACAGCTTCCTAATAATCTACAGGCCCCTGGCTACGATAGACAATTCACAAACAACCTCTGTGACTCTATTGCCACCCTTCAACTAAACCACCCCAACCTCACCCTTCTTGGAGACTTCAACATATGGCTCGACATCCCCTCCAACCCTATGACACACTCTCTGGTTGACGGTTTAGACGCCATTAACTTCCAACCCCACATAAATGGCCTGACTCACTATAAAGGACACACTCTTGATGCCATCTTTAGCTCCAACACCCGGATTCATCTAAATCCCTCCACCCCTATCATCTGGTCCTTTCACTTCATTCTCTCGTTCGCCATTTGCTCACCCGTCCCCCTTCCTGTGCTTGAATCTGAACCTCCAAATCTACGCAAATGCTGGAAAAAATGAATTATCATCCCGGACCTAGTCGACGCACTCCTCCAGTCTCCACCAGCTACTTGCCAACTCAGTAAACCACTAACCCCTAACGCATTTGACTCCTGGCTCAACGCATCTCTGATGCGGCTCACACCCTCTTGCAAACCATCACCCCGCCGTGGCCTCTTCCCCAAATGGTTCACCCCTGAGTTGAAGACCACTAAACAACTATATAAATACCTAGAACACAAATGGCAGAAAGACAAAACCCAGGAGAGCCGGGCCACCTTGACCCGACACCTTTATCAGTACAAGGCCGAAATCCAGAAAGCAAAAAAAGCCCACTACAACAACCCGAATCCTAAACTGCAAAAACCCGAGCAAAGAACACCACAAAATCATCTCCGAATTCACCAAACCCATCTGGCTCGCCGCTAGACCCTTTCCCAGCAATAACCCTCAAAGAAATTTTCGCTTCCACCTGCGCAGGAGAACACGCAAGATCCATCATAAATGCCTCCCTTTCCTCTGGTATCTTTCCCAACGCATTCAAAACAGTCCATGTCAAACCTCTGATTAAAAAACCTTCCCTCGACCCTCTCGAGCCCAAAAACTACCGCCCCATCTCAAACACCAGGTTCCTTGCCAAACTCATTGACCAAACCGCCTACTCCCAACTAAATGCCTTTGTCGAAGCCAACAATCTCCTAGAGCCCGCACAATCAGTTTTCAGAGCCCGTCACGGAACTGAAACCACCCTAACCTCAATCTGGGATGACCTTAAAATGACAGCAGACTCTGCGGGATGCGCCGCACTAATCCTTCTCGACCTATCCGCCGCCTTTGACACAATCAATCACTCCTAGACCGCCTCCACTCCCTAGGAATTCGTGGAACCGCTCTTAAATGGATTGCTTCATTCCTCAAAGACAGTTACCAAATAACGATACTCTCCACCTATACCTCCCAAGCCTGACTGGTCGACACAGGAGTCCCACAAGGAGCATGCCTATCCACCCTCCTGTTCAATCTCTACTTGATCACCCTCCCACCAATAATCGTTCACACAACATCCTGTGTTACAACTATGCCGACGACACTCAACTAATTCTAAAACTCCTGAACTCAAAACCCAACTCCGACCTGACCTGGCCTCCTGTCTCCTTGACATAGAACTCTGGATGGCCCAAAGCCACCTCTTGTTAAACCCCTCCAAAACGGAAATCATGGTATGTGGCAACTCCGATCTTCTTCCGCACCCACTACCGTGGCCATCCGCCATGGGCAACTCACCGACCCCCTCCAACTCAGTGAAAAATCTTGGATGCAACCTTCACTCTGACCTAACACTCTCGCGCCAAGTCAACAACGTCTCAAAGTCCTGCCACTACCACCTTAAAACCCTTAAGCGCATCTTTCCATATCTCTCCTTTCCCAACAGACTCTCCGTGGTCCAATCAATCGTTATATCAAGACTGGACTAAGCAAACCCCCTATACCTCGGAATCCACGCCTACCAACTGAATAAACTCCAAAGGGCACAAAACGCGACAGCCAAAATGCTACTTGCGCTCGGCCCAAGAGACCACTTCTCCCCAGCCCTTAAGACACTGCACTGGCTTCCTGTAGCGTGAAGGGTGTTCTTCAAAACCTTATGCATCTCCCATCGAGCACTGCATAAAACCGGACCTCAATATCTTCAAGACAAGCTAAAACCCTATCACCCCCCATGCACCCTAAGATCAAGCTCAGCCGCCACCTAGTCATAATTAAGACAAACTCAGTCAGGTTAGGTGGATCATCATTCTCAGCCTTGGCCCCCACTCTATGGAACTCACTCTCACCCCACATCCGCCTAACTGAGGACTTAACGTCTTTCCGCAAACTCCTGGAAACCTGGCTCTTCCCCTAAAATCAACCCATACCAAACTAACCCAAACAGACTAACAGCATCTCAATGACACAGATCCAACAAACTACCTGAAGCAAAGAAATTGACAGCCAGTAAACCCCTAATATAAACTAAAAGTACAATCAGAATTAACCGAATAAAATAGATCAAAACAATGAAGTGCTTAATAAGAATAAATCATACGGAAACAGTAAAGAGACTTAAACTCCTGGAATGGACATAATGCAAGAGGAGCGAACAAAATGAATGGCGTGGGTGAAATAGTTAGAATAGATGAAGCGTGTGGACCAGATGAATGCGTTGAGTGGAAGAACGCACGAGTGGAAGAACAGATGAGTATATAATTTGAATGAGTGTATAAATTGAATGAATATGTAAATTGGATGAGCGTATAGAATGGGTGATCACGTTGAGTGGTTGGGTGTGAAGAGGGGATAAATGCATAGAGCGCCTGAGTGTATAGAACGGGTGAATGCATAGAGCGCCTGAGTGTACAGAGCACCTGAGTACATAAAGCGCCTGAGTGTATAGAGCGCCTGAGTGTATAGAGCGGATGAGTGTACAGAGCGGATGGGTGCACAGAGCGGATGGGTGCACAGAGCGGATGGGTGCACAGAGCGGATGGGTGCACAGAGCGGATGGGTGCACAGAGCGGATGGGTGCACAGAGCGGATGGATGCACTGAGCGGATGGGTGTACAGAGCGGATGGGTGTACAGAGCGGATGGGTGTACAGAGCGGATGGGTGTACAGAGCGGATGGGTGTACAGAGCAGATGGGTGTACAGAGCGGATGGGTGTACAGAGCGGATGGGTGTACAGAGCGGATGGGTGTACAGAGCGGATGGGTGTACAGAGCGGATGGGTGTACAGAGCGGATGGGTGTACAGAGCGGATGGGTGTACAGAGCGGATGAGTGTACAGAGCGGATGAAGGTATAGAGCGGATGAGTGTAGAGAGCAGACGAATCGATGGAACAGGATTACTGCGTATTAGCGAATGACTTTATAAGGCTGATGAGTGCATATTGCTGTTGAATGTGTGGGGACTTGATGTGCGCGGGGAGCGGGTGAACGCGGGGAGCGGATGAGCGCGGAGAACGTATGAGTGCGGGGAGCGGATGAGTGCGGGGAGCGGATGAGTGCGGGGAGCGGATGAGTGCGGAGGGCGGATGAGTGCGGAGGGCGGATGTGTGCAGAGGGCGGATGCGCATAGGGAGCTGGTGAGTTCGGAGAGCGAGCAAGTGTGGAGAGCATGTGATTGCGTAGGGTGGATGAATGCGTAGAGCAGATGACGGTATGGTGCATACGAGGGGATAAAGAGGACAAATGCCTAGAGCAGAGGAGTTACATAGACCGGGTGAGTCCGCAGAACAGATAAGCATGTAGAATGGATGAGTGCGGAATGCATGTAGAGATGATGAGTGCGTAGAACGGATGAGTGCGGGGAACTGATGGATGAGCGGAGCGGGATGGATGAGCTGAGCAGAAGAACGTATCGAGTGGAGGGCCGCAGAGAACAGACTAGTATGTAGGGCCGACAAGTATATAGAGCAGACGAGTGCATATGAGTGAAAGAGGGCATATGAAAAAAGGGGTGCGTAGAAAGGGATGAGTGCGTAGAGGGGCTGAGTGCGTAGAGGGGCTGAGTGTGTAGAGGGGCTGAGTGCGTAGAGGGGACGAGTGCGTAGAGGGGACGAGTGCGTAGAGGGGACGAGTGCGTAGAGGGGACGAGTGCGTAGAGGGGACGAGTGCGTAGAGGGGACGAGTGCGTAGAGGGGACGAGTGCGTAGAGGGGACGAGTGCGTAGAGGGGACGAGTGCGTAGAGGGGACGAGTGCGTAGAGGGGACGAGTGCGTAGAGGGGACGAGTGCGTAGAGGGGACGAGTGCGTAGAGGGGACGAGTGCGTAGAGGGGACGAGTGCGTAGAGGGGACGAGTGCGTAGAGGGGACGAGTGCGTAGAGGGGACGAGTGCGTAGAGGGGACGAGTGCGTAGAGGGGACGAGTGCGTAGAGGGGACGAGTGCGTAGAGGGGACGAGTGCGTTGGGGGACGAGTGCGTAGAGGGGACGAGTGCGTAGAGGGGACGAGTGCATAGAGAGGACGAGTGCCTGGAGCGAACGAGTGCCTAGAGCGAACGAGTGCCCAGAGTGGAACTGACCTGTTACTAGAGCAGCCAAGTTGCGCAGAGATACTGAATGCGTAGAGTGGATGGAACGAGAGAAATGGAGCGCGTGGGGCAGACAAGAGTGCATGCGTGGAGCAGACTAGAACACGCTGGGCGGACTGGAGCGTGCGGGGCGGACTGGAGCACACAGAGCGGACTGGAGTGTATGAGTGCGTCGAGCGAACCGGAGTGAGTGGAGCAGATTGGGATGCATGGAGTGGATAGGAGTGCATGGAACGGACTGGCGCGCATAGAACTGCGTGACGTATATAGTAGGTTTTGAATGCACAGAACGTTTTGAAAGAGCATATAACACATCATATCACACCACCGCTCTTACTCTCCCCTCTACACCACCACTCAACTAGAACACAGAGATACTATGACACCATTCGGTATAACTGTTCTCATACTAACATCCGCCGTATACTCCACAGCACTCTAAGTAAAACACTGCTGGTTACAGACCCCCTAGCCAGGCGTTCTCCTCAGGCATAACGCAGTCACACTCGGTCTGGATAAATCCTGCCAGAACGAACACATACTCCTGATCTCTCAACCACCATACCTACCGCTAAGAAGCAGCTATTACACGAATACCGCACCAGCTGCACACATGGCCGGTGCTCACACGCACCTTTAACTCTCTCTACTCTCTCTACTGATCGGAACTTCGGTTCCCAAGGGCGTTCAACCTACCAGCGCCTTCAGACCATACCAATGGTATATAAGGCACTATATAAATGCAAAATAACATAACATAACATATCTAGAACGGTTGCCCTACCATGACTGAATACTATGGGGTTCTCGTCGCCAGGGTGGTTGTCAAACTAAAGAATCAGTCCTTTGTCCAAAACTATCCTACTCTGACCCTAAAACTAATTCCCTCATGGTCAGTCACTTCTCCAAGCAAGAAGTTGGTGGTAGATCTCTTTCTTCGGCTGGGGCCTCCCTCTGGAACGGCCTCCCTGCCTTCCTGAAACTTGTGGAGAACCCTCTCTGGTTCCGGAAGCACCTCAAAACCTTTCTCTTCGCTTCAGCTTTTTCTCCACCTCTCCCCTGATGACTTCCTGGTTGAAACCTAACCTGCACTGGTTACCTGGTCACCTTCTGATCTCGGGCCCAGGTCCCCCCCACAGCCAGTCGTACACCTGCACTGCCTTCCTGGCAACTTGGGGACTGTTTCTGTATCCCTTCGGTCCCTCTTCCAGCACTTGATACATGTTGTCTGCACTTACCCTTGCCACCTGCTGGCAGCACTTCTACTATTGTTATTTATTCTTTATCCCATGTACTGCACTGTCACCTCCCCCCGCACTCTCCCCCTTCCCTTTCCCATGCACTTGCCCGATCTGAATGACACCTGGCCTAGTAGGATTGTTGTCTGTCTTCCCCCTGCTGCCCCTACATAGCCTCGTCCCACCATGAAACACTTGTGTATAGGCGCGTTATAAATGCCATATCATAACATATCATATCAAAGGCATTCAGCAAAGGGAAATTAAGCCTGGAGAATGACTCCATTCTACTGGTCCACCCGGTTCAGCCTGAAGGGCTGATTTCTGATAGTCTTTCACAACAGTTCTGATAAGTCCTTGTAATTCGGCCCAGGGACTTCTTTGGTCTGGGTGAAATGTCCAACAATTATTCTTTCTCAGCATCATATATAATCCTGGACTTTTCTTATATTCTTCTTGGCTATTTCAACAAGGGAGATCCCTCCCTTAATGTCCTTAGCTTTGTCCACAAAGCCTCTGATGTGGGAGACTACTCACGTAGTAATCTTTATCCTTGATATCTCTCTTCCGTTTATTGTAAAGAGGGAGATTACTCCTGAGATACTCTCCACTCTTGGTATCTTTTCTGGATTTACTGTGACAAGGGAGATTACTCCAAAGACACTCTTCCCTCTTGGTATCTTTCTTGTGATTACTGTGTCGAGGGAGATTACTGCTGATGTACTTTTCACTCTTGGTATCTTTCTTACAATTACTGTGATGAGGGAGATTACTCCTGAGATACTCTCCACTCTTGGTATCTTTCCTGTACTTACCATGACAATGGAGATTACTCCAGAGGCACTCTTCCCTCTTGGTATCTTTCTTGT
Source organism: Ambystoma mexicanum (assembly GCF_040938575.1). NCBI lineage: Eukaryota > Metazoa > Chordata > Amphibia > Caudata > Ambystomatidae > Ambystoma > Ambystoma mexicanum. Next base: position 383,596,355 of record NC_090938.1, read on the forward strand.
GATTACTGTGTCGAGAGAGATTACTGCTGATGTACTTTTCACTCTTGGTATCTTTCTTACAACAACTGTGATGAGGGCGATTACTCCTCAGGTACGCTTCACTCTTGGTATCTTCCTTACAATAACTGTGATGAAGGAGATTACTCCCGAAGCACTCTTCACTCTTGCCCAAACCTCTACCTGGTCTGCTGTGACTCCTGTTACCTTCTTTCTGGTGGGGACATGTGACTTGTTCTTCCTGGGGTATTGTCTCACTAGCTCTGGTCGAACACTCTTCACGTCTCTCTCTCTCTGCTTTCCGCTACTTTGCGCTGGCTCCGATGGTCTCTTGGCCTTTTTGTGCCAGCATAGTTGAGAGACCACACAGTGCACCTTTCTGAGGTCTTGCCACCATCAGCCTCTCTCCAGCATCTGCGTACGTCGGGTCTCCGTCTGACTATGGAGTGCTCTGCTGACTATTCCAGGGTTTCCTCACGATCGAGGACTAGCTTTTCCTGCTTACTTCCACGTTCCCAGGTTTAAATCTCCCGGTGCTGACAGGCTTCACACTGGATTCTCTTTTGATTGAGTACCTTCTTGATGTTTATGTCCTGAAGCTGGGCCCTCCCCAGCAGAGAGCCAAAGGCCTTAGTTTGTATCAATGAAGTATTCTTCATGCCTCCTTGGGGACACCTCTTCTCAGTACTATCTAGACCTGGAAAAGGAGTAGTTTGCATCACTCCTTCAATCTTCCTCTTCTCAGTACTTTTGGGGGATAACTTATGATCACTCTCTATGTTCATCCTCGTCTTGGTAGTACTAAGTCTTAAGTGAGAAAAGGAGGTAATATCGAAGTAATAAACAGTAGTGCTTTCAGGTTGATGCTTGGAGGACCTTGAAGATTTCATGGTCTCATGGACAAGGGGGTTAGGGAGTTGCATCACGGAACTAATTCCGCACATACCTTAAATCTCTCCTTCTCCATTCCCCGCCTTGAAACCCTTATACCTTCTTGCTCCCGCTCCTTCCCTTTTTCTTTCACCTTGATCATCTCCCTCCCCTCACCCCTCCACCGCATTCTTACCCTTTTACCCCATCCGTTTCCCTCCTCCTTCTCCTCCCCACCCCTCCCCCTCAGTTCTACTGCACTACTTTCCTTCTTCCCTTCAGTTTAATTGCTTTACTTACTGTATTGTTGGACTGATTCATAATTGTGAATTGCTTCTACTGTTATACTGTTATAATGTTAATGTTATTTGTATACTGTTGTTAAGATGTGCAGCGTTTTGGAGTAAAGCGCTACATAAACATAATAAACGCAAATACAAATACAAACAGTAGTCCTTGTCCCAATGAGGGAAGTCTCTCCCTGTGAGGTCCCGCTTTCTGACGTTGGGGGATTGTTGCATAGCAGGCTGACCTCCCTAGCCTCACAGGGAAGGGCTCCTCTCTGGGGAGAAGTGACGAGATCCTGTGAATCGTCACAAAAGTCAAAACCACGATTTTAAATGTGATTCGCTTGGATGGAGAATAGTGCATATATGGAGAGCAGTGCAAATTACTGAGTTGTGGAGTATCATGGAACCCAAAGGGTGAGTTAGTGATGGTAGAGGGAACATTATTCTGGATAACATGTAGTATACACAGGGGTGTCCAGGGTCTATTCTAAGTGCTGTTAAGAACATTGCATGAGAACACCAGTGTTCAGGTTAGTTTGGTCAGCAGGGGAGCTATCACAGAACCCATAACTATTAACAAGGGTGTAAAACAAGGTTGTGTGTTGGCTCCCCTGCTGTTTAACATATATTTGTTGGATTTGCCTAGTATTTTTAGAAAGATTGATAATTGTTCTCCGAGACTTGCCTGTCTAAATATCTGCTGTTTTTCATATGCAGACCATCTTGTGATCTTTGATGACATGTATGTGGGCACATAAAGATTATTGGATGGCCTGTACAAATATGCAGATCAAAATGGGCTACCAATTCATTTGGAAAAAAACAAATATAATGCACTTCACTGGTAGAAAAACTGGAAAGCCAAAATGTGTTGCTAAGGGGAACTGCATTTTTTAGTATGTTACTAGCTACAGAAATCTAGGGCTTGAATTGACAGCTAGTGGAGATTTTGTAGTGATCATCTCAGCCAAAAGTAGGAAGGCAGCTGTGTTAACATCTCTTAGTGCTAAATGTATGTCAAAGTCCTGAGGCTTCAGCCTCATGAGTATCCTGACCCTGTACAAACAGTGCTTCTTTGCCACTATGCTTTATGGCTTAGAGGCATTAACGATGCAGGATCTCAGGTGGATGAAGGCGATCGAGGGTACATTTTAGAGGAGGATAATCGGAATAGCTCTGTGTATCCCCATCGAGCCGGTCCGATGAGAATTGGGTTTAATGTCACTCCCAGTTATGGCATTAAAATGGAGTGGTCTATTTTTGTTATATAAAATGAAGAACCAAGCCTAAATGCCCCTTATTAAAACTTTTGGGTCAGGTATCCAAAGCAGAACAATCCAAGAACTACACGCTATTGATGCGTTCAACGTTTGAGCTGATCGACTGGTGTCCCAATTAGGGGAGTGAAAATTATGTGTTAGAAAAGCAATTCACTCAAACTGGAAAAATGAGATTGGTCGAATAATTATGGCCATATGACCAGATTAAAATTGTATAAAGCCAGAGCGGGGGTAAACTATATCTTTAAGAAGCCCCAGAGGTACCTTTTGTTATATTCAGATACCAGTTTGCGTAGATGTATATTGATTCTACGCACAAATAGGCTCCCAGTGTTGACTGGTATAGGGCCTGAAAAAGGTATTCCCAAATCTGAAAGAAAATGCCATATCTGTAGATGACCAACTATGGAAAAATCTCTAAAGCACATTCTAATGGAATGTATGGAAAAGGGGCCATTATATATGTCTTTATCAGGAGGTTTCATTCATTGCTATGACAGCATAAAAGACAATTTCTGGACGTATTGCTTGAACACTGAGAATAAGGCACCGTACATTGCTTTGCACTGTATATGGAAGCAGGTAGCGATTCTGTTGATGAATGAAAAATAGATTATAATGCATTTTACAATAATAATCACTAGAAAGCACTTACATTTTTGATGTTGAAAGATTATTCTAAATAGTTATGAATGTATTATAGTGAATAGGAATATGAACAACTTTTATATTTTAGTGAATTCATTATTCTAAAGATGTTATGGATTTTTTGAATAGCAGTGATTTGCAGTGTTTAGATTAATTGTATTGTGCTTTATATTTGTGATGCATTTGATATGAGAAAAGCTCAATATGAGATAATTACATTAATAAAACATTTTTTTAAAGTATATAGAAAGATGGCAATGATCTAGAATTCAGTGGTTAGAACTGGAGGTTTGGAACAGTGTCTGCATTTTAGCCTGAATGCTGATGATCTTCTGCTCTGTCATGTTAATACTGAGGTTGGGCCAGTTAGCCTGCATCCAGCTGCTAATGGACGAAAATATGTTTCCTAGGGTTTCTGTATCATATATGCCATCTACGAAGACCTAAAGCTGGGAATCATCTGCATAGCATTAAAAACCTAAACCCTCATTTTTAAGTAAATCATGGAAAGATTTCAAATATACTTAAAATAGGAGGTGGGGTAGAGCTGGCCCTTTTTAGCACACCATGTCTAACTTGGGGAAGTTTCCATCCCTTCCAAGTACATGCCATAGATAGTAATGACTTGAATCATAGCATTGAGGTGAACAATACCCGGGCCAGCCAACAAATCCTCTCTATAATGATCATGTGGTCCAGGGTGTGAAACGCAGCACGTTAGGGTGTGTAGAACAGAGCTGAAGGGTCCAATATAACCAGAAGGGTGTTGTGGTGTTAATCAATGCATCATAGAAACCTAACCACAACGTCCCGTTAATCACAGTATTGTTTTTTAATGATATTGAGTAGCTTACCGACAGTAGCCATTGGTCCAATATGAACACCATGGGCTACAATGGATGACCCCTGAACATTGTTTTACCTATGCCAACCAACCTGATTGACAAAAGCTTCTCACAAATCTGCCCCGCATTGGTAATAGTGACTCTAGTTCTGGTTAAGGTGACTCCCCATAGTTAGAGTACTTTTGGGTAATTTATAATTCTGGCACAGTTTGATGAGTGTGCATCAAACGCTCCAAAATTACATTGACCTGACTCAGAATGTTTTTTTTGTTTTACTTTTGTGCAGCTTTATCAAGTGGTGGTCATTGGGCAGCAGACACTTTAAAAAGGGCCTATTATTGCCCTTGTGTGGTCACCTGGCTTTAGGTAGGATATAAGGTGCACAGGAGGGGTACAATTTCCATCCAAATGTATTTTTAAAAAGGCCATTTGACCCTGGTAGTACATGGGGCAACTAGGAGTGCCATAGGCCACTAGGAACTCTAAGTCAATGAGCTACTTATGTGTCTCTACTCAAGGATGTGACAGGTGCACTAGGGTGTTAGCCCATGGTCCACAGGATATCCCTGGATATGCCTATCGGCTCTCAGGCTACACTAAGATCAGTGTGGCCATTGGGCCTGAGTGTATGCCCCCAGCCTACTGGCCACTGGCTATGACTGTAGATAATGGCCAGTGGCTACTCTCCAGGACACACTCTGGGTCACTATCCCGAGTCTAGGGCGAAATTCCTGATGAGCAAGGCCCATGTTCGCAAAGGGTGGTTCAGGGGATTACCGGAGCAGGACCAAAGGACATGCCCCAATCAAAGTAGCCCCTGGTCATGGCTGAAGGTCATGCTCAATGGGTCCATCGAGTGGCTCACAGGTACTTATGATGTCATATATATTAAACTTAGTTCCAGAGCTTGAGGAATGACCATGCATTGAAATAAAGAATATTTATTTGTAACATGTTTATATGTGTGCCTGTCAGGAGTGTAGCATGTGGTGGTTAAGGGAAAGGGAGACTGCCAGTTTGGAATGACCTGATGGGCGGGTGATGTAAGGGCTTGGATGGGTGATGGGGTTAGAGTAATGGTGGGGCTGAGATCTCTAGATGCCTAACAGGGTTCAGGAAGTTGGTTGGGTTCGGAGACTCTCAACTGGTCATGGGTTGGTAGTGGATGTGGTTCCTGGTTTGCAGTGTTTGACAGGGTCAGTAATTGGTTCCTGTCAAGAGGGGATGGGGACCCCACTCAGGGGGATCGGATGCCTACCAGGGTGTAAACCAGAGCCAATCCTACCCCAGAATGGGAAGATGGCAGTTGGGATGGCCCCAATCCATGTCCCTTCTTATTGTGCCATTGTTCTTGCATACAGTGCCACTGACAATCAACCCATACCTATCTTGCATGATGCTGGCTAGTTTTTCTCTATCTCTTCCAGAAAACTGCATACCCAATGAGAAAGAATAATGTGATGAGCCAAACCAAATCTTTCTTGAATGGGCCGGTACCTGCAAGCCCAAACTGGCAATATACTGAAAAGAGTCTACTGTATAATACAGAGCTACAGACAATAGCAGGCAGAACCCTCCGCATAGACTCAATACTCCAAAGACATTACACTCACCTGTGAGAGTACAGCAGAGTGGCTCCCCAGCCACCCAAACGGGATGACAGGCCTACAATGTCCTCACACAAACTGGGAATTAAATGCCTCAACTCACAACAGCAGGCTGCCATTGCAAAACCCTGGTGGACCTGCACATGAGAAAGTGGGCCAACCCTTTTATGTCTTTTGATGACTGTGGCGCCTCCTGGGAGAGGAGAGCAGGGAACGACAGGTCCGGGGAACCAGTGGGGAAGAAAGGCCAATAGAGGGGAAAGGGGCAGGATTAAAAGGGATGTAGGGGGAAAAAACGTTGTGGATTGTTCTGGTGAGGTCAGAAGAGGCAGAGGCAGAGGAAGACCACGCGACCAGACAGAGAAAGGACAGTGTAGAGGAGCATGGAGGAGGGTCATTCAGGATGTGAGCAGGGGGAGGTATTGGTTAGTCAGAGGAAGTGGTACTGGAAGTGAATGAGTGTGTGTGGGTGGAGTGGCCTGGGAGAGAGGGGATTGAGTGAGAATGTGATGAGAATGAAAGAAGGAGTGACTGAGAGAGGGAGTGTGTTGTAATATGTGCTTGCTCTTGAGTGGAATTCTACGTCGTATTATGCACTGCTGGGCTCAGGCTGGTTACTAATAAAGGATCTTCACTTACCTGCAGTGTGTAGCGTCCTTATTACACTGGCGACGAGAGTAACAGCCTTCAACCCACGTTGCCACTTAGCCGCCCAGCAGTTGCCTACATTCCTCTTCCTGCGGCCTGCTTTGATGGGGACTGCCGTCCCGTGCCGCCGACAGTTCAGTTCCTGCTCATCGCAGAGCGCCTGTAGCTGAGGCGGTGTGCAGGGCTCGCGGGAAGGGGAGACCTCCTGGGGACGCTGTCCGCGTCGAGCGAGTGGCTCTTGGTGCGGGTGAGGAGCGGCGTCCAGCAGCCCATTCTGCTTCCCCATCCCATGTGCTGCGGCGTCGGAGAGGCCAGACTTTCGCCTTCGCGCAGGAGAGGAGATTCTCCTTGCAAGTTGGCACCGGAGCCGGCGTATCTAAGGCCTGCGTTCCCCAGCTGGGGTCGAGCACGGGGTCTCCGCTGCTGGAGGCATTCGAGGTGAGAAGTATCTCCGCGCACATCGGCACCGGAGCCAGCGTGTCTAAGGACTGCGCTCCCCAGCCAGGGTCGAGCGTGGGGCCTCCGCTGCTGGAGGCATTCGAGGTGAGGAGAGAGAAATTCCTCTGCGCACGTCGGCACAGAAGCCGGCGGGCCTACGCCCTGCGCTCTCCAGCCGGGGTTGAGGCTCCCAGAGGGTTCAAGGAGAGGAGGGTGAGGGCTCTCTACTCACTCCTGCGTGCGGCTCCACCGCGGCGAGCGGGAGAGGGAGAGCCCGGGGGAGGCGCTGCAATCAGCTTCTTGTGCCTGCCAGTCCCCGTTTTGACATTGGATGCCCACGCCAGCCGGAAGGGGGAGGCCTTTGAATGCGTGGACAGCTCAGCCCTATCAGCACACAGTGCTATCAAGGGGGCGTTCTCTCCAGGGAAGAGTGGAAAAGTTAACCCCGTACGAACACTCGAGGGGTTCTATCACTGTGCTGAGCTCCAAGGTGCTACAGCGTTTTTACTGAACTGTTCTAAGCAGGTTTAGGGCGTGAACAGTGACATTCACAGATTGGTTGCTTTTTGCCAAACACAGGAGGGAGGTTGGCTATTAGTTAGGTTTTTTATTTATACATATAGCAAAACAAATGCTTTGTATAACCACAACAATTCATCAATACATATAGCCCAAGGATTAAAAACAGGTTGGATCAAAATCAAAGACATTACTCACAATTCATATATATAAACTACAGTACATTATATAGTCACTCAAGACAGTTTAAAATCAGTACTATCTGTTTGTAGAACATTGTCATACAATATATCAGATTCAGATCATCGCCACATGTATCTTCTATTTCGCTGGGATCATAGCAATTGTTATATGACTTCATGTGTTTATAACGAACAGCATCCAAGCTTTCACAAATAATTAATAGATGATGTAATGTCTCAGTTGTATTATTTCCACATAATCGACACATACGCTTCGTAAAGGATAATCCCAATCGTGCACCTAGAGTATTGAGTGCCACTGATTTATTAAATTTCAGTAGGAGATATATTCTAACAGTTTGCGGGCTTGGGTACGCATTAATGTATTTTGGTATTCTTGTTCTTAGCATTCGCTCTTGACAGTAGGATGCACTATGGGATTTAGTGGCAAGATTAATTAACTGTTGTTCGTAACAGATTTCTTTCATTATTCCTTTGAGTTTTGTTTTTATGCTCATGATGCTAGGATTACAATGTAAGGGCAGTGAACCAATCCACTGTGAGTGGATTTTTATCAGTTTGCCCATTATTCCAAATGAAGCAGGTCCATCCAGGCTCAGTATAGCAGCAACATATGGGACAATTATGGTGTCAACATTCAGACGTTTTAGTATTTCAAAATTTAGCACACAGTGACTTATAAAGACATGTGACATTCCCATTAGGTCAAATTCTAAGTAGATGTATTCTCCGCTTACAGTAACTGGTAAACGGAATAATTTGCGTAACAATCGAACTTCAAACCGTTCCACCAGCTTGATAATGTTATGTCCCCAGATGATTATAGCGTATAGTAATATGGCTCTGATTTTAGCTGTATATATGGTCAGTACTGTGGATACTGAATAGCCACAGTTTCTGCCAATAAACATGCTCAGAGCATTTGTCGCAATGGTGCAGCGATTTTGAAGAGAAGCCCAGTGGGTGTTCCAGTTCAAACGGTCATCCACAATGACACCCAGATACTTATAGGTATTTACTTGTTCTATCCTTTTGTTATTCAATTGCCACACATATTTTTTAGGATGTCTTTTTTTAGTGAAAACCATCACTTTGCTCTTATCGATGTTTATAAGTAGCCCATTCTCTGAGCAATATTTTGCTAATGCATTCAGCATATACTGAAGACCAGCAGGGGTATAGTCCAACAAGATTAGATCGTCAGCATAAGCCAACCAGCCAACAATTACCTCGGATATTTTCACTGGGTTTGCTTTGCTCAAACAGAATGCAGATTGCATGTCAGCCAGGTATAGATTAAAAAGAACTGCAGCTACCATGCAGCCCTGCTTGACCCCACTGGTCGTTGGCATTGTGGCTGATAACTTGCCCTCAGCATTCAAGCGTGTCATGATCTCTGCTTCCATACCCAACTCCCTTGGAAGCAGACCCATAACCCCAGTTCCGAGTGCCGCCCAGTCCCAATTGGGACCTTTTGGACCCTGTCCTGGCGCCAGTGGCACCAGGCTCATAAATATGCCCAGTCCCAGCGCTGGAAGCGCCGGGCTCATAATGCTTGGGTGGACTTACCTGCAGCAGACCATGCTGCTTACTTACCTGCCAGTTGAGCCCCTGATCCTCTTCTGTTTGGGACTACTTTTCCTCTTGGGTGGGGCAGGAGCCACTCCCTAGGTTCAGAACACTGGAACTCTTCTGGAAAGCAGGAACTCTTTTCTTACCTAGGCGAGGCTGTGGAAGGAGACACCTAAGCACTACAGGAGGCTATTTAAACCACACCCGATGGATGAATCTTGCTTTGCGTTATTCTGCATTCTCTGCAGCAGAACGCTCATCGTGTCTTCTGCTTCTGATCCTGGTCCTAAGGGAACAAAGGCTTACCATCCTGGAATCCAGTCTTCAGCAGCACCTATAAAGACAAAGAAAGAACAGGTTAGCACTACGGTCTTCAGTGGCAGCGCATCTCTTACCTGGTCCATCGGCTGTCACCAACGCCTCGCGCTGCATTTCGGCATCTGAAAGACAAAGGCTTACCTATTCATCGCACGCTCCGGAGGTCTTCGCACTGCATTCCGGCATCTGAAAGACAAAAGCTTACCAGCCCTTCGCACGCTCCGGAGGCCTTCGGCGCTGCATCCCGCATCTGAAAGACAAAAGAAGGTGCGTTTAAAGACATTGGGCAACTTACTACTCACGTGCCATCACTCCTTCCCAAGCCGAAACCAGTGGGTACTCCAGCACCCTTCAGCTTCTCTAAAGCTCCGAACTTGTACCTGCAAGATAAAAAGGGACAGTTAGTGCGCATCGTGAAGCAGGCAACAAGCGCTTACTTACGTGCTTCCATGCGCATCTATTCCTCACGCGGGTTCGATCCTCAACTCTCTTCAGCCCGCCATCCGCCATCGCCGGAACCCTGCAAAACAAGAGATATCATTACAAAAGACTTTTAAGACATTTGAAGTGCCCAGAACTTACCGTTCGTGCAGTAAACGACGGACAGCAGTCCTCTGAGGTCAAGAGGCCTGCACCCTTATCCAGTGAAGAAACTGGTTACGGCACCCTGCCCCGAGGCAGATGGAGAGCTCGGCGTTCACTTACCTAAGGTGAGGGCGTTAACCTTTGGGGTTCTACAGGAGAAGAGAAAGGGAAGAGGAGAGAGGCACCCAATAACCCCAGTTCATTAATCCCATATTTTCTATCTGCAGACATCTTACTCTTCGAGTCAGACACACAGTGCACAGAGGTCCAGCCCAAAGAGCCAACCGTGTGTTACACATCACCTTTGAAGATACGTAATTCACCCAGTCAAGACCGGCGCCTCTGCGGGAATCAGGTGAGCGTTACAAAGCGTATCTGTACTTTTGTGTTAGTGTGCAACATCATCAGCATACAAAGAAGACCTAAAGGGATCCGACCAGTTGTATAACTTTTGCCACAGACGATTTCTCTGCACCGTATCGAATGCTGCAGAGAAATCGATGTATGCACAGTACACGTCAAGATTACGCTTGTGCCAAGCATGCTCGACCGCGGTAGTCAGCAATATCAGACCATGCACGGTTCCAGACCCCTTGCGAAATCCAATTTGGTTTGGAGGTAGAATATCTTTTTCTGTTATCCATACATTAAGTTCATGTAGAAGGACAAGAGCAAAGATCTTGGATGACGTGTCAAGCATCGCTAACATACGGTAGTTATTAGGGGAATCGCAGGCACCTTTTTTATGAACCGTCAGTACATGGCTAGATTGCCAGGACTGAGGGATCAAACCAGTTGCGCCGATCTGTGTGAATAATAAGTGCAGGGCAGTTGCCCATAATTTAGGCTGTTTTTTTATTAGCAGATTACACACGCCATCTGGGTCTGCAGCTCTTGAGTTTTTTAGTTTTGTGATTATCTCAGTTATATTGGATATGGAGCTCTTACAAACCCAGTGTTTGGTTGGAATTTGAAGTATGTTATCATTAAAAACAGGACGACCCAGAGTACTGCTTAGATGACTGCATCATTGTTCCTCTGTGATGCAATTAATAGTCAATGGACGGGGATTTGAGCACTGGAGTAATTTCCATATCCCAATGGTGTTACCAGTGCTTGCTTTATCTGCAATTTGTTTCCATAATTTAACACTGCACTGTAGCTTATAATGTGAGAGACATGTTCTGTGGTTCCTTTTAGCCATTTTAATTAGTGATGGAACAACCAGTGCAGATGTGCTGTTAACATGTTCTGCTAGTATCTTATGTATGTCTTTTCGCAACTTTTTCATTCACTAATGGCATTGTAGAATCCCACACGTCGTTTATTTAGGTGATTGGTATGCTCTGCACTACTAGCATATGATCGTCTTTGAGACACTTTTTCGCTTATTTTCAGCATCATGTCGGAAAAATTTGATAGCATTGCATCCGCTTCATTCTCCCCACCTGAGCCGTTATGGATGAAGTTTGGTAACAATTCTGACACAACTATATCCGCACGATTAATATTACGTTCATGCCATCTTATGCGATTCCCAGCCTCGTTTAGGGATAATTGGCCATTTCCGTCATATTCAGCTCAGCGGCAGTCAGTGTTTGTCGTGGTATCTTTAATAACCAACACAGAGGAACATTATCACTTTCATGTCTGGTAACTGTGCTCATGTCCTTTATGTAAGATATGCCATTCCGATTTGATAGTGCATAATCAATTGTGGAGGCCGAACGACCCTCAACCCTAGTGAGGGCCATATTACAGTCCCCAGGTGTCAAACCGTTCAATTTCACAATCCCATGTGCTGCTAACATGTTCTGCCATTGTGCTCCCTGCTTGTTTTGTTTCACTGTATAAGGTTCCATCGATTTAAATTCAGAATTACAAGCCGCAGTAAGTGGGAGATGGCCAATTTTCCTGTTATAATCACCAACTAACCTTACTGGTATTTCATGGTTATATTTCTGGAGCAATGCATCAACGATTTTCACATTTGCGACAGTCTTAGTCATGCTTGGAGGGTCATATACATTCACTAACAATATATTAAGAGATGCTAGCGATAGCATAGTGACCAAAATATACTCTGTCAATTGTTTTAGTTTCTCTATTCTCCATGGAGGGTTCACAGATACAAGAAGGCCAACTTTTGGACGGCCCTTGGTGCCTTGAGTGGCAATCTGGTGAACTGTGCTCCGACCATCTATTTGTACTTCTGCTAGTAACCAAGTTTCCTGCAAAGCCACCACACTAAACAAGCTCATCATGCTCATCAGGCCACCACTGTCGAACAGGTGGGTATGCCCTCTTGTATTCCAAGATAAGAGCATATCCACCGTATCGCATCACCGGCGGTCAGCAAGAAAGTGGGTCTTGAAGGCCATAGGCAGCCACTGCCAGTAACCATCTGGGGGAGTATTAAGGAGTTCTTCATTACTCTCATCAGCGGTCGCCATTTGATCATTAATCATATGTTGTTCCGCTCTTAAGGGGAAATTTCCTGAGGCACCATTCAGTACATTCGCTTGTGTTACGATTTCATTTTTATTTAAGGGGATTTCAACTTGTGAAACATTGTAACCCAGTCGTAAAAAATCAGCCTCAAACCCCAATACATAATTCAGTGAGGCATCAGCTGAGGAGATATTTGTTATGAATTGATTCTTCAGTACCACCTGGTCTACTATACGTATGTCATTAGAGGTAATGACTCTTAGCGGTACGATTGACTTGAATATGCATAGGACGGCTGACCTATTTAATCGGGTCGATGAGGGATCCTGATGTAATTGAACTAGTTGAAGAGCTGGAATCTTCATGGTGTTTGCAGATTCATCAATTACTTTAGGGTTAGTGTCAACAGATGTGTCAGCAGAGACTGCCTGTGCACTCTGTGGGTTAGCCCATACTACGGGGAGGGTTGATTGTTTTTCACAGTTCTTTTGTTTGTTTGTTTTAGGGCAAGGCAATTTCAATTTTGATGATTTATTCTGCTTGGATTTATTTGGTTTCAAGTTTGCAGTGTTAGTTGAACTGCATTCGACTGAGATTACTTCTACCTCTTCACTAGTTGGTCTCAAGACCGATGGTGCAGTATTCACCGCTACACCATTGTCAGCAATTGGCACACCAGGAATACTTTGAATAGCATTACATATTACGTCTTGTACGGGCGTTACTTTACTTTGTTTATGTTGTCCATGGGAGCGTCTGCATCCGTACATAAAAGGGTGGTGTACAGGTACTAATCGTGGATTATAATTTTTATTTTTCTTCGATTTTTTGGCCTTAGATACAATATCTATTCCTGAGGGTACTTTTCGTGGAGGTGTCCGCGATGACACTCCATAATTGGTATGGCAACAACCACGCATGTTCTTATGAATAATCAATGATTGAATATTGATCTTTTTTTCAAGTGATTCGCACTTGCTAATTAATAGTGTTAGCAGGTTTTCTGGCGCATAAAACATATCATCAGAGTTCATACTTGAGTCTATAGTATTACTCACTGTGTTCTCGCTCGTTTTAGAAAATTCCTTGGTGATGGGGAAAAGAAACTCACTCTGTGGCTTGGTATCTATTGGATGAAGCGGGAAAAAGGAGAGTACCGGTGGTGGCGGTTCCTCCATTGCTGGTGATACAATAGGAGTATGGGACGTCTCAAGATTAACGTTACTTTGGGAGCAACAAGGTTTACTAGGAGGAGTAAAATACATGGGAGTGGCGGCTGCCTCTCGAAGAGACTGTTCTGGATCAAGACCCATGTATTCCACTTCAAGATTGTATAGCAATGATTCAGGGAGGTCAATAGATGGACATATCCCTATTACTGAGCTAGGTGACGTGTGAATTAAAGCTATTTGACCATTATTGTGTATTGGATCCTCATCATTATTAATTCTCTTTTTTGGTGAGAAGACAGAGGCAGTAGGATTTAAGATACCTATTGCTTTATCTCCAGGCTCATCACATAGGGAAGGTTTGATTGAGGTATTTACCATGTGCACCACATTATTATTGGGAGGTGGTGCCACATGATTGTGAACTCCTAACACATCACTTAATAATTTCAAGCTTACACAGCCCAGGTTAATTGCGAGATCATTCACTAAATCATCTTTAGCGGATTCTAAAACAGAGTTAGGTGGCTCACCCAATGATGGTTTGCTGTAATATTCTGTTATTTTCTTGCATTTTGGGAGAGCAATTTTAGGATTAGAGATAACCTTAGGGATACATATCCGTCGATTCCGAAGGTTTTTATGCATAGCTAGTTAGCTTGCATACTCAGCATTATTACTGAGTGATGGTTTGGCGGTCATGTTATAATAGATTAGGACGGATTAGAACAGTCAAGATTGAACCCGATCAAACAAACTATCTCGATTAATATTAAATTAAGAATATTAGTAATACTAATACCAGTAAAGATCTGAACAAGATAGTGGTAGTTGATGTTCAAACATTCAAGGCATTCAACATGCTAATACAAGTAAAAGTAGGATAATAACCTGCAAATGACTCTCGATTGGCTCTCTTACTGTTTCACCATTTAACTTGTTTTGTGAGAGTCATCACTTTACACCGGAGCTAATTATTATAAAAGATCGACTAAGACTAACAATATTGGCTATATGTGATTATAAAAGCATCTAGATTAAAATAATAGTAAAAACAGAAGAGTAAAAACAGAACAAGCTGTGTTGACAACTATAAAGTGCGATAATGGGCAAGACAGCGAACATACTACCATGCAAAAGCACCTAAGAAAGTGACTCAGGGTCACCCAACCAACTCCGCGATAGGCACTGAATATTGGACGTTACTAAGTTTGGCTCAGTGCGTGCGGGTCACAGTTAGTACAAGGGAGACCCTTCTATGTTAGTAATACAGTACTATACGGACAATACACGGATATATGCAGCGATTTAAAAGATCTCTAAATGTCTCTAAAATGGCATGTTTTCATGACTTCAAGTTTTCGTGCTTGCAGCGGTGATTAAAACGGGCAGAGCAGATCTAAACAAATGATCAACAGGATTTCATTTTTATACATTTACATATACAGGGATATGATTGATGCTATTTACTATTCACTTACCAACCAGAAACACAGCTGTCCGAGCGTGTGTGCTAGCCGCGATAACGTAGTTTCTCACACAGCATGAGGCTGCTGGGGAAATGAAGAAGAGCTCAAACAGGATCTAAATAGCGCTTGCTCGCTTGCAGCAAAGCAGCCAAACAGCACAACAGCCACTTCCGAGCAAGGAGCGCGCGGGTGGCGAGTTTTGATGATTCTGGCAAAAGGGGGCGTGGCTAGTATCAGCACAAGCTCGCCAGGTAGACGGACGTTTCTCTCCAGCACAACAGCCACTTACGAGCCACTTCTCGGAGCGCGCGCTATTGCAAACCCTGACTTGCTCCTCTCAACAGGCAGCACAACAACGCACGTCCGCCTCCTGCATTTCTGGCCAGTCCTGGTGAACCGGCAATTGTATGGGACTTGTGGGTGGACACCTTCAAGGTGTACCTCAGAGCTGCAGGTGGCGGGAAATTTACGGATGATGAGAAGGAAGTGGCCTTACTCAATTGTTTGGTAACTGAAGGTCTCAGGTTGTTCAGACATCTTCCCGGTCCCAATGTGCACACTGCCCCTGCTGCCCCCGCAGAAGGCAATGAGGGTGGTGATGCTGTACAGGGAGTGGTGCTTGCTTATGAAACAGCTTTGGGCAAGTTGGAAGCGTGTTTTGGCAAGAGGGCCAACGTTGTTCTTGAGAGGTACCATTTCTTCTCGAGGGCTCAGAGCTCCAGCGAGGGTATAGATGCCTATGTGACTGCCCTGCGCACTTTGATAGCAACATGCAAATTCACTGGTACCATTGATGAGTATATCCGTGACCAAGTGATGATGCGTACGTGTGATGTGCCCGTCAGGGAAAGACTGTGGATAGAAAAGGATCCACCCCTGGAAAAGGTCATTAAGATAGCCCATGCAATTGAAGAATCCAGGAAGAGTGTGAGAGAAATGGCTGATAAAGGGGAATCTGTGCATGCTGTGATTTCCCGCAGAACTGTCGATGCCAGAGCGAGAAACAAGGACAGCAGGACAATGCCTTTGTCAAAGGAACTGTGCAAGAGATGCAGTTGGCGTGGACATGTGGCGGGCGCAAAATAATGTCCTGCTGCCAATGTGGAATGTAGGAGATGCAAAATCAAGGGACATTATGCCTGCATGTGCAGGAGTGCTGCATCCACCAAGGAGGCAGTGAAAATGGTGGACGCTAATGATGATGAGGAGGAGGTGACAATAGTGGGGTACATGGGTTGTTCCGACAAGGATAATGGAGGTACCTCTGAAGGATCGTTGTTGAGTGTGGGAAGCTGCAAGAAGAGAGCTTGGGCAACACTCATGGTCAGTGGAGTCCCCTTGGAGATGATGGTGGACACGGGGTCTCCATATACAATGATATCCCCTGAACTGTATGTGTCTAAGTTTCACAAAAAGGTGTCTGATTTGTCTCCGTCTGACATAAACCCGTGTGCTTATGGGCGAGTACCCATCAAGGTTCTTGGGTTCGAGTGGGCCAATATAGAGTTTGAAGGCCGGGTGGCCAAAGGAAAGTTATATGTGGCTCACAAAGGTGATCCTGTTCTACTGTGGGACGAACAAGCAGCTCTGGAATTGGAAATAAGGCCAGGGAAGCCAGTCCCAGTGATGAGTGTGAGTGAAGAGGATGACGTTGCTGTGTTGTCTATGGAACTCACGGCGGAAGTTCTGGAAAGCAAGTTTCCCTCCGTTTTTACTCCTAAATTGGGCAAACTGAAAGAAAGGTTTTGCACACAAAATAGTTCTCAAGAAAGGTTCTGTGCCTGTTGTCCATAAAGTCAGAAGGGTTCCCATTATGGCTCGTGATGCTTTAAAGGAAGAGCTTAACAAACTCAAACAATCTGGGATCATAGAGGAAGTGGAGTGTTCGGAATGGTTGGCCCCAGTGGTTCTGGCACGCAAAGGTGATGGAGGCATGAGGATGTGCGTAGATCTCAGGGATCTTTATTCAAGCATATAAGTTGACAGACACCCCCTGCCCAATATCAATGAGATGCTTTCCTTAGTGTATGATGCATCCTGTTTTTCTACGTTTGACCTGTCATCTGCTTATCATCAGATAGACCTGCATGTTGACTCCTGCCCCCTTACATCCTTTGTTACCCCTTTTGGTGCATTCCGTTTTTGTAGGATGCCCTTTGGTTTGGCGTCTGCTTCGGCAGTTTTTCAGAGGATAATGCAGAAGCTTTTTGCAGGGATTCGTGGGGTGGAATGCTTCCAAGATGACATCCTAGTGTGGGGTAAGTCTCGAGTTGAGCATGATTTGAGAGTTCTTGAGGTGATGAATGTCTTGAAGGCTAGTGGTCTCACTGTCAAACTCAGTAAATGTAAAGTGGGTGTTCCCAGCGTGACCTACCTGGGGCATTCGCTGGATGCCAAGGGTATTCACCCTAAGAGTGAGTTGGTGAAGGCATTGAATGACGCATCGTCCCCAGCAAATAAAGACCAGTTAAGATCGTTCATGGGTCTTGAAGAGTATTACAGCAGGTGTGTCCCTTCTTATGCCGACAAAACTGTTGGTATGAGGTCATTACTGAGAAAGGGTGTGCATTTCGCCTGGTCGGATCAGTGTCAAGCGGAATTTCTCAGGTTGAAAGAGGAGATTGAGCAGGCCCCATCCTTGAGTTCCTTTTCTCCAGCCAGGAAAACTTTTCCTACAGTAGACGCGAGTGAGTATGGCATAGGTGCTGTGTTGGAACAAAGGGTTGGTGGTGAACTTCGGCCCATTGCTTTTGCATCTAGAGTGCTCAGAGAGGCTGAGGGCAGGTATGCCGTCATAGAGAGGGAAGCTCTTGCGGCTGTGTGGGCTTCTAAATATTTTAGAACCTTTCTGTGGGGAATAGTATACACTCTTCGTACTGACCACAAGCCCTTGGTACATGTATTGACGACGAAAGGGTTGTCTCATGCGTCTACTAGGATCATGAGGTGGATGGCCGATATGACAGAGTTCAATTTCAAGGTTGAGTATGTCCCAGGTGTGAGGAATGCGGTAGCAGATTGCCTGTCGCGTTTTCCGAGTGCTTGTAGTACGGACCAGCTTCTGGTGGGGATGATTGTTCCTTGGTTGCTAGTGTAGTGCCCACGGTATCGGAACCAGAATGGAGAGAATGTGCAGCTGATCCTGAATTGGTTGAAGTAAGGACGGCACTCAGGAGTGGTGTTGTTAGTACTGGTTTGTCCAAAATGTATGGGCATGTATGGCAAGAATTGTCTGAAGGTCCATGGGACGTGGCTAGAGGTCTGAGGTTAGTTCCTCCTTGTTCCCTTAGAGGGAAGCTGGTCGCTTTGGCCCATGAGGGGCATTTGGGCAGGTCCTTGACTAAGAGGAGGCTTAGAGAAGACTATTGGTGGCCCAGAATGGACGCTGATGTGGAGGATGTAGTGAAGGATTGTGCGGCGTGTTCTACCAGTGATAAAAGCAAGGCTCCTGTTTCTCAACCTACTACACGTCCGGATGGGTCGAGGCCACTGCCTTGTCTACAGTTACAGCTGGAAAAATTGTGGAGTTCCTCTCTGCGGTGTTTGACAGGGAGGGTGTGCCGGCTAGCTTAGTGACCGATAACGGGCCTCAGTTTGTGTCGGATTACATGCAAAAATGTCTGGATGATCTAGGTATACGTCATCATAAGGTTGCGCTGTATAATCCACAAGCCAACGGCCTGGTGGAACGAATGAATCTTTTTGTCAAAGGGGCAATTCCGTTGGCCCTTGCCAATGGTCTTCCCTGGGGAAAGGTGGTATCGGAGTCCCTCAAGGCTTACAGGCTGACTCCTTCTATCTTCACTGGTCATTCTCCTTTTGAGCTGATGCGGGGAAGGAAACCCGGCTCCAAGTTGAGGGTCCCAGCCCTGGGTGGTGGTGTCCAGTCGCAGGTGGATATGCAAGGGGTTTTGGATCGAGTTCAGGGTAAGCAACAGCGTTTTTTGCGTGAACAACTGGCCCGTAGGAAGCCCCTTCCAGTGAAGATTGGTGATTGGGTTCAGATCTAGAATCCCAGGTTTGTGGTCAAGGGACTCAGCAGGTATATGCATCCACGAATGGTTGTCAAGTGTGGTCGTGGTTATGTAAAACTCAATGATGGGTCTACATGGAGTCGTAGGCGTGTGGTGGTGGTAAATAAGGACAAGGTGATTTCTGCCGGCGATGTGTCGGGTGAGCCTGGGTTTGGCGTAAAGGAGGCTGGGGTGGTGTTTGGATGCCCGTTAAAACGCTCCTCTGCTGGGGAAGCCAGTGAGGTGCAAGTTGATTTGCAACCCATGGGCAGTGAAGTAGCTTTGGATGTCCAGGAGGTTGAGGGACATTCCATCCCTGTTTCTGTTCATGATCGGGATACCACCGATAGTCCGGTGGGTGAATGTGATGAGGGGGTGTCTACCTCTGGGGCGACAGACTCTGTCCAGGGCTATGCTCATTCTGTCAGGTAGAGGAAGGTTCCCTCCAAGTACAAGGATTATGTTTTGGGTGCTATAGTTCATTAGCATCGTTCTGCTTTTATTCTTCTCCATTCTCTTCAGGTGGGATCTGGGGTTGGGGTGTGAGTGTGGGGAGGAGATGTGTGTGTGTGTGTCCGTGTTTGTGTGTGTATGTGGTTGGTGTGGATGGTTGTGTCTGTTGTTGGGTAAAGGGGGGAGAAGTGTTGTAATATGTGCTTGCTCTTGAGTGGAATTCTACGTCGTAGAATTCCACTCTTGCTCTGATGACATGTTTACATCTGTTTAAGGCTCTACATTCTATGGGCAGCCATTATGAGTTGAAGTGGAGAGCTGATGAGTAGGCTGAGCACTGCTGGGCTCAGGCTGGTTACTAATAAAGGATCTTCACTTACCTGTAGTGTGTAGCTTCCTTATTACAGAGTGCAGGAGGAGTACTAGTAGCATGGAAGTGGGAGAGTAGTAGTGGTTTGGAGAGGGTAGAGCAGTATTTTTTTGGAGAGGGGAGAGTAGTAGTGGGTTGGAGCAGAGAGAGTATTAGTGTGTAGAGGGTAGAGTAGTAATCGAAGAGGAGAGATGAGTGTGTGTAAACTCGAAGGGAGTAGATAAGCAGTAAGGAGAGAGACAGAGAGAGAGGGAAAGAGATAGAGAGAAAGGGAGGGAGAGCGAGACACCGGGAACCATCGGAGTTACAGAAGAGAGAGAGTGTGAAGGAAAGAGAGGAGAAAAGGTGGGTGTAGTAGAGTAGGAGGAAATAAGGGAGAGTGGTAAAGAGATTTATGGATAGGAAAGCAGATCACGGAAGGCTCAGAGGGGTTAAAGATCTGAGTGTCCGGAAGGCACAAACTTGAAGTCATTCCTGTGGGGAACTCATTGAGTAGGGACCCCTACATTGTTCCCTGATGAAGCTTATTTATATCAGGTGTTTACCTTCAGGCAATCACCAAAAAGCAGACATATTGTAGATAGAAGGGGTTATTGATCTCTAATAACACTTCAGGACCCTGGGATGACTGGATTATGGGAGAGTGACCCTTTCTAAGTTAGAGAGAGGGGGACAGCCATTAGGCCCCGTTATGAATAAAAATAAAAAAACGCTGCACAGGTAGACTGGAAAACCTGAGTCTTTGCGGAACAGATAAGCCGGGAAGTCCTGCACCCAATGACGCAAAGAGTCAGGGGGCCTCATTACAACCCTGGCGTTAAGGGGTTAACGGCGCCGTAAAAGGCTGCAGCGCCGTTAAACCCTTAACGCCCGATTCACACTTTAACGCCTGCTTTTTGCAGGCGTTAAAGTCCAACCCGCTAAGGGACCTTGGTGCTAATTACGGCACCGTAATTTACGGTGCTGTAATTAGCGCCTTCCCCATTCCCATTGAGCCCTATGGGCCAAAAATGGGAATGGGGAAAGGGCCATGGTGAATGGGGATTTACCGCCCCGCCAAACTTGGAATGGGGCGGTAAATCCGCCATCCACCATGGCGGAATGCGGCATGGACCATGGTGCTAATAGCACCATGGTCCAACGCCAGGGTTGTAATGAGGCCCAAGGTAAATGGCAAAGTTCTCCTTTATTAACAATCTATATAAAGCAGCGATAGCAATAAGCACATATGTCTCCAAAGCACCTCTGGCTCTTCAATGGCAAACATTAGGTTTTAACCTCACAATATGTCTTGATTGACGTCACATCACAATCTTGGTTACAAGAACCTACAGGGATCTAGGATCGGTTAGTGGATTTTTTGTACATATAGGTTACATAGGTGTTAGTTTCTTCATTGGTCACAACTATCTGATGGCCCCACCTTGGACCACTCCTAAAGTGATAAAGGTAAAAAGGATATCATCATAACAACAGGTAATTGGCTATTGAAAAAGTTACAGGCAGCATCATTTTATAAGTTGTGATTGGTGGTCGCCATAGAAAAAGTCGGAAAAATAAACGCATAGACAGAAATTCCGAATTCTTCATGAGAAAAACACCTGAAATCCAATCATGTCAAATAAGGTGAGTGGGGTTGCGGGGTTGTCACCCGCACCTCCTTGATCAACATTATGGGAATTCAGGGGCTGCAGGGGGACAAAGAAAGATAAAAGAAAAAAAAGGAGAGGCGGAACTCTCATCGCAGGATGAGCGCTGCAGAGAAGGACAAAGGGTGAGTTTGGCACCAGAGGTTCATTTTAGTGTTAGGTGGTGGAGGGAGGTAAGGGGGATAGTAGGCTGGGTTATGTGTGTGATTATTGCATGCAGGATATTTCGAATTCAGAATTTTTGCCTTCTAAATTTTTGCCTATAAAATAATCATGTACATCCGTAATTGGTTGGCAGTGGTTTTACCAAACTTGAAGGTTTTGCCAAGTCATCAGCACATGAGCAAAAATAGTGGTAAGGAGGGTGACAACACAGGGCTGCTTTTTCCAATTAAATAAGATGCCATCCCTGATTCCCTAGGCAACAAGCCAGGACCTCTAGCTTTAAAATGTGCATTGTCTGGCATCTTTGTTCTGAGACCTCAAGGGGAGTGAAGACAACAACCTGTCTGTGTCTGGTGTTGATGAATAGACGCTGTTCTCCAATTATAAGTCACGTGTGAGGAGACCACATCTTATATTATTCTGCTCGACTTTTATTAGGATTTTAGCCCATATTAATGCAGGTGTATTTTCCCCCTCTGGCCACTGGTGACTTGTTCGGGCTATTGTTCATCCAGTATTAAGCTTTAATTAATGGGCACCAGGCTTTCAAAAGGTTTGTTTGTTCTTTTACTTAATCTAAAAGAAATATGTCTTACGCTTGGCAATTATTATCTTCTATTCTCTTCAGAGTTGCCCAAACCTCCCTTTTCAGCAGTAACCTTGGAGGGGGCTGTGTAGCCATTGTCTGGCCTGCACAGATATGTTTTTCATCCAATTTCAGCACATTGAACCTCCCTGCAGCTTCAAGGCTTCTTCGATGCTTCCCATTAACTCCAACGTGATCTCGCCGTCCATTTTATTAAAAATGGCCACTCATTACTGTTTCATTTCTACATTAAGCAAGCTTTGCGTGTATATCCTCTGCCTTGCATTTCAACGTATACATTATGATGCGTTTCTAATGTCTATTGGTGCAGGTAATATTCTTCGTGTCTAAATCCAAGTTTGACCTAATGTCTGCTTTTCTTAATGGTGAGTGCATATCTGCTTCATTTCTAGTGTATCTACATGTGTCAGTTTGGAGGTGAGGTCATTTGCTCTCGTCGTCTTCAGTTACAGCATGTTCATATCTTCTTGAGCTTGCAAATCAATCTTTTCTTCCATAGTTGCAGGATAAAGTCATTAGGGTTGTCTTAGTGAATAACGTCACTCGTACTGGTGGTATAGAGGCAGGGGAGCGGCCGACGCCATGAATGACGGATTCATCTGTGTCTCGACAACCTTCAACTGTCTCTGGCAGTTTGTGTGTTCTTGATGCCATTTGTCACAATAATTAACAAGGAGGTGGGATGAGCAGTTATAAAATTTCAACTTCCTCCAAATAGTTCACTCAAACTATATTCTTATAGGCAACGTCACTCTGTGTTCAAAAAGCAAACTACATTATCCTCAAATTTGAGGGGGAAAGGTAAACTGCAAAATTGGCATTTGTCTAACATGGGGTGGGAGGCCCAAAATGTCAAGTGAACATTCAATTCCCAACCTTTGACACATGTGTGCATGTGTCAAGTCAAGATGAGCACAAAGAGATATGGTTCAGGTTTCTTTGCTCTTCATGGAAATATCCATGATTTGAGCCGTTTTAGGATTATTTGAAAATAAAAGACAATCAAAATGGGTTCACATGGCCAAAGCATAAGTAATTTCATAGCTTTTAGAGGTAGCTTCAAAACTATGCAAACACAATGTTGACACTAATCCTAGAAATCACACCAAGTTGTGTAAAAGTAAAACTATTTGGGTAAATATCAGGACACCACCTATTGCAGAAAGCCATCTCTTTCCTCCTCCTTTTGTAGTGCAAATAATGGTTGATGGGTGAGGCGGTTTCTCCCTGACTTAAGGACATCCATCCCCTGTGGGGACAGTCCACACCTTGTACAGATAATAGGCAGTGATGGCCCTACTCCATCTCTGGAACGACAGCCCCTGAATCTAGATCAGTACTGCATACCTACTTGAATGCATGAACATTTTAGAATTGTGGAAACCTAGGCAATGATGCTTCCAGCCGCATGGTCCATGTTGAAGAACTTGCTGACACAACTTTAGTCATAATCAGTCAGAGACCAAGGTTGAGACCACCTAAGATTGTGAAGGCCCACATCTGATGTGGGCATCCTACACATTCCTTGTCTATGCGGCAACACATGCCATTGTAAATTTTTTAGCTCTTGCATAAAGCTTGCCATTAAGCTCTTGTACCTAGTTAGAGTTAGAAATTATGCAAATTTGAGATTGCAGTATCACTGATTTCCCATCCTACACTCCTCACCATGAACCCCTTTTATTTCACCATCAGCATGCTCCTCCTCGCATTCCTGCAGTTATGGCACCCCTTTTAAACTAAAGGGTGGTGCACCCACCTCCGTGGGGCACTTTCAGGAATCCACACTTCATCTTTTATCATTCCTGCTTTTCATCTCATCAACCTTCCTTTGAAGAACCCCCCTGCATGGATTCAGCATAATTCTAACATCGAGGCCAGTTGAGGGGGACAGGTGAACAGGGGAGGGGCATTAATTTTTGCTCTGAGACTGTATACGCTGTGTGAGGAGACAGCTCTTCTGAGGATGGGTGCCTGTCACACAGTGTCACTAAAGGTCCACACTGGGTTGCTTTTGTGAACCACGGACCATAAAATACACTATAAATTACGGCCAATGGGTGTAAGTGCAATAGAAGCTCCATGCATTCATACCCCATCTCTAAGCATAGAAAAGGGACTGGCCCCCTTTAAACCACTGAAGGGTGGGCTAACACAGCCAATGAGTTTGTTATTTTATGTTAATTGGCAGCTCTGGTGAAGAAGGTCAATATGAAAGACCACACTACTGGCGGAAATACACAGTATTGGTTTCTCCCATCTTCCAGGAGACCACAAACAAACACTTGTAAGTGTTGTGATGAACGTCATACATCCCAAACGTGAAAGGAAATAGAAATTAAGAAAACCCATGCAATACGAGTCTGAACATACAGCAAAGGCCTGTCACTCCCACCATATCCGTTCAATGAGAGATAAACAGTGAACAGCAAGACACACAAATACAATTGGAGTTTAGATGTGCAGAAACATGGCAGACACTATTAAATAGTAACTACATGTTAAGAGTCAATTTAGCACAAACAAATAGGTTTGAGCAGACCCCAAGAGGCAGGGAGCACTCTAGGCGATAGAGTGAACATTCATTAGATAAAGCAAGCAGTAAGAGATCCAGATAGCTGACATGATGCACTAGCACTTCCGCTAACGCCCTTCAACCTAAAACATATAGTAGCCAGCAGAACACGCAAGAGGGTACACATTTACAGGTAGGCCTTAAGCCATATAAGTGATGGCAACAATGACACAAAGGCAATTGACAGATTTAACCAGACACAAACACACACACCTGCACACGAGAGACCAAAAGAAACAAGAAGCACTTCAAGTAGTTTTTGGAGTGTGCAGTAGAAACACTAAGGTTTAGAGAATATAACACTCAATATATATATATATATGTAAATGATAACACTTAGTACATACATAAAACATATAGTAGTCCTCGGAATTAAAGGTAGTTTGTAGGCCATTTAGAATATGGTGGGGCTCAAAACCTCATGGATTGCTTTACACAACGAAAGGCATTCAGGTTAATTCCGCAAATGAGGAATGTGTTGGTAAGGCCGGCAGCCTTGAACACGGTGAGTGATTGGTTAGAAGCAGGAGGTGAAACTCTTTCTCAGGCCAAAGACAAGGGAACATGACTTAATTAGATGTTGCTAGCAGGAGCAGACCCGTGAGGGGAAGATGTAGAATGCCACGCTGGGATTGGCTACGAATAAGAATGCTTCAGCCCGGTCTCACATACCCAACAAGTAAAATAAAAACTAATAATGTTTCCACTCATGTCCATAGACGTTAACAAATGCAAGGTCACAGCTCTGGTGGGAATAAGGCTATGTGCAGAGACTTGCACAGGGCAGAGTCCTTCAGACAGAAGAGGCACATCGCCCACTGTAGGAAAACATCCACTTAGGAGTGGAGACACATACAATGGATAACGTAAGCCCAGAGCCCAGAGAGAATTCAGCATGGAGGATTAAGAGAAATCTAAAGACCCTAGCTCATATCAAGAAGATGCAATAAAGGTGTTACATCGATTATGACCTATATCTATGAATTATAGAAATGTTTTAAGCAATGAGATCACACATTTATACAAACGTAGACAATCCATTATTTAGTCAGTATCATGGTCTCAGAGCACGAGGCCAAGGAACATTCATACACACAAACCATGGGAATGGAAGGAGAGGAGTTACATGTTTCGGATAAGAAGTCACAATATTATACTGCTGGTTGAGGAGCTCCAAGGGTGAGAATGGTAAAATAGTGCCAGTGATTTAGTTCTCATGAGAACGGGATGCTAAGAATACTATTGTTGCCACACTGTTTACACCTCACAATTTCAGTGGTCACCAGTGACCGAAGTGGCTCAACCCAGGAAAGCCAAAGGAGCTCCACCAATCAAATGTCTGAGTATATGTAACATGTTAGCACAGTGACTGTACAATCACTGTAGTGAGAAACCAAGAGTACCACCATGAAGTAATTATCATAAGGTAGCTAATAGAATGGCCACAAGGGTTAGTATAGGCCAACAGTGCTAGGCATTGTATAGATTCCCCTATAAAGAAAGCTTGGTTTACCAATCAGCGAACAGTATTTTCAAAGTATTTTGAATGTTTTGCGATGTCACTCTATTTTCTACTATAAAACACTGACCATTTTGTATTGTTCTTTGAATGATTTCTTATTATTCCCAACCGCGGTTGCATGTAATAAACCTGTTTTTCTTGCTCCTGTGCACTTTTATTGACTCATCAGATGATTTTACTACATTGAGTTTGGGTTTTACCCTACATTTCGTTGACCCCGACATGATCTCATGATTTTCCAGCAATCTCCTCTGCTGCATTCCCTGGGTACGTAACACCTGCCTGCAGGGAGCAGAAACTGTGCAGACCACAAGGAAGCCGACAAGCACCAGAGTTATCCATTGACTTGCCTGATAGCAGGAGCCTGTGGTGCCGCCCCCAGGTGGGCAGATCTTCTTGAGGGGAGAGATGGCATCAGAGGACCCCGGGAGAACATAGAGAGTGAAGTGCACCTGAAGAAAGAACGACGGACGAGAGTGAGTATATGTATGAAAGTGGGGTGCGTGAAGTGCGAACCACGTGGTGTAAACATTTAACATAAGTTTAGGTTTTAGTAGAAATAAAAGAGGGCTTCCATGGGGAAGGAAGCAGTGACGTGGTTATTGAAGTTTTAACGTCTCTCAATGAGGAGAGGGTGCAGCGTAACTAAGAGTGGGAAGTCCTGCACTAGGAAGGACTGTAGCCCTCTGTTCCGCGGGCAAGATAATGAGAGGAGGAAAAGTAAAAATTATGTACATAAGTGTTTCATTTTAATTTTGTTGTATAAAGTGTAGATACAAAAGGAGTATTTGATCAAGAGTTGAAAGCAGTTTGGTCGTAGTGTGGAGAGTGGGCAGAGAACGTGGGTGAGAAGATTATATTGGGAAAAAACTACGTTGAAAACGTTTTAACATGGTGCAGAAACACACAGTTAATTGAATTTCTTTCCTCCTTCTTTTTTGTTTTGAGTTCTTTGTGGCAACTCAGCGGTGCACCGTAGGGGGCAGCCTCATGAAATCGTGTTGTTGATTATTGGTGTTTTGTTTACTATGATAACTAGTTGTTGGTCAGTAGGTCATTGTGACATTGCCATTGTCAAAAATGTGTAGAACAGTTGAGCACATGTGTAGGGAACTCCCGACATATAGGGACAAGATACTTAAATATAATTTAGTGTGGTCAGAATGGACCGAAGTGAAACTTTTACACCATGGCCAGCAGAAGGCACGCACAATAAGGGCATCATTGAGCATATGTATATGCACTTGTTATGAACTTACAAATGCAAAACATTAAACAGCTCTAGAAGCTTTATGACGAGGTAGGAGAGTCAGAGGGAGGGGACGACCCAAAGGGAAAACACCTGTTGTAGCCTCTGCATCTCCACTTTCCAGAGTCAATCACAAGCACAACAAAGGCTGTGATGCCTTGATGCCTGTGCAGCCGTCAGGACTGCACCCAGGTCAAGAGAACCCGGGTTTGGCACAGGCTTCATTTTCTGTGCAGCCAATATATCCAGCCCTAGCTGGAATCTATCCCGTACAACCTGCTGTAGGAAATACAAATCCTCTTTACAAACCCAGAGCAGAACCAGAACGAACAGCATCTCGCGGAATCACTGGAAACACTAGAGACAGAGATCCTATCATAACAAAGCTAGAAAATAAAGCGCCTGGGGCTCTAGAGGAAGCAATTCAGAAAACAGAGGAAGAGCGTCAGAGGATAACACAGATAAGAGAATGAGAGGAACCATGCCCTGTGATTAATGCTGATACATGGACAGCCGGGGAAGCACTGTTAAAAATTAATAGAGCAGTGATTAAGGATGTGAAAATAGAGACAGAGGATGACATACATTCAGAAGGGAGAAGCGAGGAAAGCTTGATATGTAGGACAGACTAAACAACCTTTCCACTATGATTCAGGAACGACACAAAGTGACAAGGATCACGAGGAAGCTGAAGAAGCCTGTGTCCTGAATCCCCTCTGGGGCACCTTGCGTATCTAAGTCTAGGGATCCAACCTACCCACTCACAGCACCACTCTCCTCACCTGGGGAATCGGAGCCTGAAGTCTCTTCAATCCCTTGCCGGTAGGCCAGATAGTCCTTCTTCTTCGATGCAAGTGACCTGACACGGGTAGAAGCTGCGGTGAATCTAGAACTGGACCACACCACGACACCACGAAAAAAAAACCTGGGCAATCTGAACGTTGCTGCCCCCAGTAGAACTGACTGGGTATTCTCAACAGTCCGATGATATGTAGACACAGTAATATCGGTTCCATGTAATAATGTTGCCACAAAAATCTCGCCATGCAAAAATATTGCCGAAAAATGGCCGTTTTTTATGTCGACATTATTGCATTACCCCCAAACTTTTTTTTTCTTTTTTTTTTTGTTAAAATTCATTATTTTTTTTTGCCCCTGTCCCCATATATATGGTCACCCATATAATATCGCCGCAACCTTTTCCCGGCAATATTATTTACGGCGACCATTTATATGGGGATAATATTACCTGATACCGTAATGTAGCAGTACAAGTACCATAAGGTTAGAAGCACAGACTGGAGGAAAGAGAACTAAGATGATAGAGAGAATGGCTGCTGAGAGCAGGAACGAGGGGGAAAGAAAGACTGGTAATGAGGAAGGGCTCCCAGCGGGGAACCCAAATGGGGATAAGAAAGAAAGGAAAGAGCCGAGCGAGAGTGTGAGAGAGGAAGAGAGAGAGAACGGGAGCAGATCGGCGAGCAGCGAAAACAGCGTAGAGGGAAAGCAGGTAGAGCGAGAGAGAGAGCGAAAAAAGGGCTTCGGTACAAAGCAGAAGCAAGGGAAAACTAGCGTCAGAACCACAAAGCAAGAAAGGCTGGCCGGACGGTTGCAACGTGCCGACCGCTGGGAATACTTAAAGGAAGTACTCCCAACGGCGGCCAAGATGGAAAAAGACTAGAACGTTGCAACCGTTCGCCGCAAGATGTAATGGAACATTTCAATGGCGGCGTAGCCGTATCAGCGGCAACCACCGCCACCTAGATTGGGATATGACAGCCTGGTAAACAGAGGAAGAGCAAGGTGAGAGAACACCATGGGGGGAGAGGCTTAGGCCCGCCCTGCAACAATAGCAGTGGCAAGAAGGAAGAAAAGGGCTAGAATGCACAGCAAAGGAAGGAAGGGGACCCAATTCCCATCGATACAGAAGGGGATAGAAAGATCGCAATACGTGCCCTGGCCACATATGGACGAAAACAATTTGATAAAGATGCTTCCCACTCTTAAAGCGGGAGCGCTTAAGTGGATATGCACACTTGAAAAGCAAACAGAAGGAGTCACATCAGCAGTGGTTTACTCACTAGCATATTAGGGGAACAGACACATACTATTTGGGATAAAGCAAGGTACCCAGGAGTTCGACTAGAAAATGATGCACATGAGGGTTCTCCATTTAATAACTGCAGAGCCCATGTATGGGATGCTTTGAGAAGGGTATACCCAGACAAACTTGACATAGGATCAATCATGGCACGCACAATGCGGGCTGACGAAGACTCAGCATTATACATTAATTCGATTCAGGGGATGCGGAAGGAAGAGACAGGAGAAGCATGGGATAAAACCATGGCAATAGTCCATCCTCATATTGCGCAGGGGTCTTCCAACATAGGTACAAATGGAGCTAGACAAAATAGTGGCCATTGAAG
Source organism: Ambystoma mexicanum (assembly GCF_040938575.1). Taxonomy (NCBI): domain Eukaryota; kingdom Metazoa; phylum Chordata; class Amphibia; order Caudata; family Ambystomatidae; genus Ambystoma; species Ambystoma mexicanum. The sequence goes on from NC_090938.1 coordinate 383,626,296, forward strand.
CGAAAGCATGATTGGGAAATCCAAGCGCACATAGTACATTATTACAAGTGCACACACGAGAAAGAGGGAAAAGGAAGAACAAGCGTGGCGAGAAGAAGCAAAATGAGTGCAGAAAAAGCTAGCAAAGGTAAGTATGGAAGGTGCAGTTGTTAAACATGCCATAGAAGGGCAACAGGATCAGGAACTCCATCAAAGAAGGACATGTAATATGGGAAATGATAGGAGAAATATGGGAGGGGTATAAGAAGCACAAGGTAACTTCCAAAGAGGCCGAAGCAGAGGATTTGGTGGTTTGAAACCAACATTCGGAGGGGCATGTTGGACATGTGGGAAAGTGAGACATGTGTCGCAAGATTGTAGCAGCAGACAGCCAATGCAGTAACATCCAGGTGCACCCTCAAATCAGTATCCAGCCTACAACTCATCATACAGGGTACCAGCATATGGGGAATACAACCCGGAATTCCACACAGCCACAAAATCCAGGTCCACACCAGAGAGGGGCTCCCACACAGGGACAGCCCATCTAATACCCAACCACAACTATGGCACAGTATACCACACAGCAGGAAAAATCTCAAGCAATTGCGCAGCCTTGGAAACAGAACGCACGGCAGTGGGGAACAGTAACACATTACACAGGAGCAAGAGTCATGGAAGAAAACACATCCCACTCCCAGGGACAAACATGTATTTACAACAGGACAGCCCGCGAGGAATCCTGAAATGTCCAATCTTATCTGCCACCCTGGACCCAGAAAAGGAACCTAAAGTGGGAGTGATGATAAGAGACAGAATGTTTACCTTCATGGTGCATACGGGAGCTACAACGTGCCTCAATAAAAATGTTGTGTTCCAGAAAGAACGCACCAGTAATTCCGATTGCCAGCCCCATTCCCGGACTGCAGCACTACAAGAGAGATGCGGTAACACCGTTGCCAGTATCGGCGGATACTGTGCTAATGTTGCCGGTAGCACAGGGAACCAAAACAGATTGAGCCTCCGGAATCAGTGCCGGAAACTTTGCACCACGGAAAGAAGGTGGCATTACAACAGTGGGCTTCCCAGAAACACTGGTACATAAATGCTGGTGCCGCCGGGAAAACCGTGCGGGAAACACCGGCACCGTGGAGCAGGTGGTAACCAGTTCCAGGTATGGAGGAACAGGCCACAGGTGTACCCAATTGACACAGCTGCAAACAATGAGCACAGGGACTGCTGAAAAGGACCACACCCTCACACACACACCTTCCAACACTACCATGCTGCCTCTCGTAGCAGTAGTCCTAGACCTGCTGCATGCAGGTGTACAGCTCTATGCGCCGGAGGCGATTCAGTGGCAACAGGCCACCAGGCAGCAGAGGAGGAGGAGGAGGAGAATGAGAAGGAGAATGCAGTGGAACCATGGGCAGCAAGTTGTGCCCCGGAGGCGTGCACCTATACCCCGCACAAAGGCCATACCCTGGTCCCTGACTGACAGTCAGATTCACACACTATACAGCCTGAACAGGGAGACCATCCTAAAAATAGTGTACGTCATCCAGGACAACATCCAGAGCATCATGGGCATCCTGACTGCCATACTCCCCTGTTGCTGCATTTTTTTGCCACAGGCACATTCCACCACACAGTCAGGGAGCTGCATGACATCTCCCAGCCAGCATTTTCAATAGTGCTCATGCAGGTCCTGGATGCCTTCCTGCGTTACGTGTCCCAGCACATTGCCCTATCAATGGCACAGGTGAAAGCCACCAGGATACGTTTCTATGCCCTTGTGGGCATGCCTGATGTTTTGGGAGCAGTGGACTGCACACACATAGAGCTAGTGGCTGTCCATACCACAGAGGAGGTGTATCGAAACATAAAATTGTACCACTCTTTGAATGTGCAGGTCATCTGCGATGTAGAGCTAACGATCACACACTGCTGCGCACGCTTCCCGGGATCAACCCATGACACAATAGCATGCTGCCTGGGTACATGGTGTGTTATGGTGGGCAGCGGACCTGGCTATTGGGTGAGTAAACAGATCAATACACACACCACATTGCATGTGCACCAGGGCATGTGGGGATGTTCACTGGCACAAGTGCATGTCCCACAGGCGCCATGCAAATACAGGGACACATTCTGCATGCAAGAGTGGATGGCCATGACTGGCATGTACCACATGAGTCAATGGATGGACACCCATCACAATTTGTGCATGGATGTACAAGCACATACAATGCACTACAGGTACCAGAATGCATCACTGCCATGTCACAAAGCACAGCATATTCCGACTATGCCCCACCCACCACCACCAAGCCATCCTACATATGGTCCTACCAGTATTTACTGTCACAGAGTGCAGCAAGGTGATTTAGAGCCCATAAGAACTCATACTCCGATGCATGTGTCACACATGCACATGCCAACATATATGCACTGCCCAGTCACCTCAATAAAATAGCCCTCCCTGTGTCCCATTCCAGGCAGGTGATTCCATCTACCTCTTATTACCATGGCTGATGACCCCTGTGAGAGATCCACAGAGCCACCAAGAAACAGCACACAATTGTGCTCACATCAGAACAAGGACGACAATAGAGCAGACCTTTGAACTGTTGAAGGCACAGGTGTCTTCACTGTTCCAGTGGGGCACTGATGTACAGGCCAGTGAAAGTGGGGAAGATAGGCCTAGCTTGTGCCATGCTGTGCAATATGTGCATCTGGTGGAACATTCCCCTGCCCCTGGAATGGACATGCCTCCGGCAGACGATGATGATGATGATGATAACGACAGACAGTGATGTGGATGCAGCTGCAGACATGCAACAACACCAACACAGAGTTGTCAGGGATGGGCATGCAGCCCACCAGGAACTCATAGAACTACTTTTGAGCACACAGAACCTGAAGACGACCCATGGCAAACACTGAATGTGATGCAGTGCAAAGATAAAGCACACCACTTCACAAAATGAATGTCAAGAAGTGAATGAATATGCTGGACCATGTGTATTTTTGAAAGAACAAACAACAAATGTGTGGCCCACCACCCCCTTCCTGACTAACCCTCCCTGCCACTCCCTCCCCAACTAAGCCTCCCTACTCACCCTCCCCACCACCCCCTCCCCAACTAAGCCTCCCTGATTAACCTTCCCCGCCTGCCCATCCCAAACTAAGCCTCCCTGACTAACCACCCCGCTACCCCACCACCCCCTCCCCAATTAAGCCTCCCAAACACACCATCCAAAGAACACCCCCAAGGTAGCATCAGTGTCACTTGAAGTCTTGAACTGGCTCACTTACGTGGCCGCATAACACTGGACCTGCAAATTTGTGGTGTGCTTGACAGGCTCAGGGATTAGTGCCTTAGGCTGCTTTGTTGTTAGCTGCCAGGCGTGGTGATGGTTGCAGGAGTGCAGGGGGAGGGGGTTCCTGAACCTGCTGTGTCCCAGCACTCTAGTGCCGCCTGCAGGGAAAGGATGAGGTACTCGTCCCCATGCCATAATGGACAGCATTGAATAAGTGCTGAGAAACCACTGTGCTGACATCACGAGTGACACCGCGATGTAGCTGCCTTAGTCATGAAGTATAATCGCAACCATACACAGCTCTACACGAACACACACTTGCATACACGAAGAACACGCTTACACAGTTCTGTAAATAGAGGACAAATACACATACAGACTGTCAAGCTTTCATTATTTTCCGCATTAGCCAAGTGCAGCAACGGTAAACGCAAGGTGACGGAGAAGACACAGAACACAGTTGCAGATGCTTATGGCAATTAACCCAATGGAAATACAGGAGTATATAAGGAGCCTGATAGGACCACGTGTGACTAACCTATAGGAAACAAAGAGCAATATAAGTGCGTAGAAATCATTTTATGAGTCTAATGAAAATCACATAAAGCCTCAAACCACAGGACATGGGACGAAAGGGAGCAGAACCAGGTTGCACAGATCAGGAAGGCCACAGCTCAAATCCAAGGTCAGAGATAAACAGCGCTTTCCAAACTCAAGAGTACAAGGAACCACCTGCAGAAGAACAGAATATACCCTCATAATTGTAGGCAAGAAGAGCTTGATTTTGTGGTCCTCAACCACGTGATGCAGCCGAGCTAGACAATGGGATTCATCCGCGATGGGAAGATGAACTGTTCTCAGCCACCCAGACGAGAAACGACACAGACTTTTGGAAAATGTTGAAACGAGGAAATCGCTCTCATAGGCAAAAGTGGTACTGCTGACATATACATTGGGTACACAGTCATTTTAGGTGCACAGAGGGCCGGGAATCGAAATGGGTCCCAGGCCTGGGGAGACTTCTTCCAGTCAATCAGGGGACAGAAATCCTGGGGTGGATGGCAGGGGATAAGAGCCAGTGGTAATCCTGCGACCCTGCAACAATGTAATTGATAATTTCAGGGGAAGGGGCAGATCAGCCACCTGACATGAGAAGGAAAATCAAACTAACATCTATAGGTGAGTCTATGCTCCCTACCACTCGAAGCACCCAACCAGAAAAGGGGACAAGTTATTCGCGGAAGGGCCCATGTTGTGATGCTATTCTACCACAAAAAGGTTCAGCACGGGTTTGGGAGTGGAGAATCTGGGAAATCCTTGTGACTGTCCTGTATGACAGTTTTTGTAATAAACAACAGTTCTAACTTGCCCTTGGCGGAGTTCTCCGTTCTTCTGGAGAAAGAGTTGTTGGGCACTTGGGAGAGCAATCCCCAGACCTCTGGCATACCAAGACCCTTTCAACAAATTGGTAGCAGAGGATCGGTTTGGCTACAACGGCTCAGTACGAAGCCACATCTCCCCATGCAGCACCCGAAGGGCTGGGGGACACCTCGCAGGTTTCGAGAGGACGGGGAAAGCGTGCCCCATGCAAAGGCCTTCAGGAGCCAGCTTGGAAATATCCTGCCCGCGGTCAGTGGTGAGTCCAGCAGACCATAAGGGTGGCATGGCAGCTTTGGGAGACCCGTCAGCCAAACAGTGTCAGCAGATCGCGGAGTGTAAGTATGGACTTAGCCACACAGCATCAAAGGGGAGTCAGGAAAGTAATTGTGTTTGCCAGGGGGGTATTGAGCATTGTTGAGTACCGCTGGAGTATTGTTGAGTATTGTCTAGTCGTGCCGAGTATTGTCAAGCCCAGTAGGGAAAGGAACAGAGGTAGATGTAATTTCTGTGGTTAGGGAACATTCGGTCTTGAGGTAAAAGGTTCTGGTAAATAACCTAGACTATTGACTTAAGGGCACAGATGACAGAAGTTATGTGAATATTGGATTTCCAGTGGGTTGGGTGTTGTAGCTCGGGTCATAGGTGATGGTATCCCCGTAAGGTTTAGCAAAGGGAGCTAGCCTAGATTGCGTAAGGTGTTTGTTTAGTTAAGTTGCAAGGAGGCGTTTTATTTGCAAGGTGGCGCTGCCGATACAGATTGAACACAGAGAATATTGGTATCCCCTGTTAGGAGGCAGGAAGACAGCTGTGGGTTCATGTGTTTTTTTTATAAATGACTATGTAAGTGAGACCTTAGCATTGTGTGCGCTGTAAGTGATCTAAGTTAGTGATGTCACCCATTAGGTCTGTGCATAGACTCGGAGAACACAATGTGTTGAGGAAACGGTGTTGAGAAACTTGAGATTGACAGAGGAGGTTGACCAGTGGCGGTGCGCGGAAGGCGCATGCATGAGATTGGAGGGTATGCCTGAGGAGGCGGGGAGCTGCAGAAGCGTGGTGTTCGGAGCACGCCTGCTAGGTTGTTTTTGGGCCAGAGATGCTCCAGTATAATTGTTAAAAACTGTTATTATATTGTGTTTGTTTATCAGCGGATTCTCAAAAGCCTCTCCTCGAAGTCAGGTAAGTATAAGAGTAATGTACCAAGGAAAGTGTGGGGGACACACGCCCCTACAGCACTTATGTAAGACCCTTCCGCCCCCCTTTAAGGACAAGATATGTAAATCTAGGGTATAATGAACGAAAACCATAGAGGGTAAATTGGCTAAGCCATGGCCGCAATGCGGAAGTTTCTACAAGAATATCCAGCAATCACTACTGAAACACTTACATGACACTTTTAAGGAGGAGAAGTAAGTCAACTGCATGGAGATATTCGAGCTTTGGTGGATGTTTCAGGAGGACAAGGGGGAGGTAGTGAGGTGTCAATGGATGCTGAGCCAACAGGAGACACTGGGACCAGCATCCCCACCTGTCACACTCACCAGAATTCTGCAGGAGCGATGGATTGGACCCCTGGAGTTCGGGTTCCCTTTTACAGTGTTCTTCAGTGCCACAAGTATGCCTTTGGAAACAATCATGGGTTTAGTGTTCTAATCTGCGGTGTCTCACACTACCCCTTCCCCGAGTGCCTGGGTGTGAGTGTAAGTTCAATCGGGCTCATCTAGTTTAATGTTTTGATGAGCTCTCCATCCTGAGATAAGCAGGGGTGCGTGATGGAACAAGAGGTGTCGTCACTGGTTCGGTAAGTATTTGTCCGATTATGTCTTCATATGCGATTGTCCTCTTATAAGTGTTTTCCTTTCTTTTTCAGATCGTGGGATGCGGTAGCTGTTGTCGGCGTGGATCAGAGAATCCTAACTGAAGAACTTGCAGTTACAGGTAAGTTTGCGGTACAGTTTTTCGGTAATTGTCTAATTGTCTATTTATTGTCTTTTGTCTTCCAGGGTCGAGTTCGAGGTGGGCCGTGCTGCTAGGTACATCGAGCGGGGAAGAAGGCACGAGTTCGGAGATGCGTGGGTAGATAGGCCGCGCCAAGGAATTCCAAGGTAAGCTTACCGCTGCTGTGATGCTGATTGGCCTCGCGCTGGGGACGCAGTGAAGGATAAGAAGTGGTCGCGAACTGGAGTTCCTGCAGGTAAGCAGTGGCGAGTAGCTGGAAGGAAGCACGCCACGGGTTCGAGTCCTCGCAGGTAAGGAGTAGCGCGCGCAGCAGGCAGAAGAAGCTGAGCTACTATCAAGCGAAGGTAAGGTGGAGTAAGAAGAAGTCAGATCGAAGATTCCAGGTCAGCAGAGGATCTTCGGAGCTGCGGTGAGTGTGGAAACAGAAAGTCACACGAAGCACAGGATGCTGACTGGGTGTGGCTTATATAGACAGCCACACCCAAAGACTAGACCGCACCATGCAGAATGGGCACCAGGAACAGGAAATGAAGCTTTTAACAGGAAGTGGACCTAACTAGTGTAGTTCTATGCAATGCTGTATGATAAAGGGTGGATGAGAACTCCTGTGTCTTTTGTGCCAGGGCCTAGTCCACAGAATCCCAATCTGACTATTAAAAAAGGGCAAAAGTGTGTTTGAGAGCTTGTTGCTTCTGACAGTCTTCCCCCTCAACGCCCCTCCCAAGGGTGCATGTATGATTCTTGGCTTAGAGGGATTGTTTCGATGAAGTTGCTTTTGCAAACGAGGTGCGTGGATGTTTTCACTGGGTTCCCAGGACCTATCCTGTGGACCGTACCCTTTCCAATCTACCAAGTAGTATAGTTTGTTTCTAACCACCTTGGAGTCTAATATTTTCTTGACTTCGTACTCGGGTTCTTCTTCGATTATCACTGGGGCAGGAGGTGCTTGCAGACGAGTCTCTGGGTAGACTGGCTTCAATAAGGACACATAGAAGACTGGGTGAATGCGTATGTGAGATGGCAAGGTTAATTTCATAGCCACCGGCGATACTATGGCTTCCACAGTGAAAGGTCCTAGATATTTTGGCTGGAGTTTCCTAGATCCCTTTAGTGGGATGTACTTGGATGCTAACCACACTGAATCACCCACTTCGTAATTAGGTGCTGGCCTGCGTTGACGATCGGCATAGGTTTTTTTAGTTTCTTTAGCCGTTTCCAAATGGTGTAAGGCTTCTTGACTGGCTTGCCTTATACGTTCATGTAAGGTTTTGACCGCCGGCATTTCAATGGCCTCATGGGGGTCGTATATCGATGTTCGTGGATGCCGACCGTGTAGTATATAGAATGGGTTTAACCGAGTAGAGAGTGCACAGTTATTATAGGCATATTCAGACATCCAGAAGACGTCCACCCAGTCTTTGTCTGTCTGATGTAAGAGACAACGGAGGTATTGTTCGAGGGTTTGATTGGTGCGCTCCGTTTGACCATCCGTTTGTGGGTGATGGCTTGTGGAAAGATGAATCTTAACCCCTGCCAAATTACAACAATTCTTCCAGAATCGTGACACAAATTGACTACCCCTGTCGGATACTATTGCTGAAGGGAAGCCGTGTAGTTTCACTATCTGATCTAAAAATACTTGTGCCAATTGTGGAGCTGAGGGAATCCCTTTCAGAGCTACAAAATGGGCCATTTTAGAGAATAGATCTACGACTACAAGAATGGTGTTATATCCGGCACTGGAAGGTAAGTCTGTGACAAAATCCATAGAAATTGTATGCCAGGGTGCAGGTGGTACTGCTAATGGTTGTAGTAGGCCCGCTGGTCTGTTCTTAGCTGCCTTGTTTTGAGCGCAAGTGCCACATGAATTAACAAAACTTGTAACATCCCTTCTCCAACTTGGCCACCAGTATGATTTTTTAACCTTTTCCAAAGTCTTGAATATTCCAGGATGGCCTTCTAAAGGGGTGCTGTGGTATCTAGTAATCACTTGTTCTCGTAAAGCCTGCGTAGGGAGGTAGAGACGCTCTCGGTAATACGTTAGCCCATTCCTGATGGTGAATTGGGCTCCCTTCTTAGCCCATGCCTGCAATTCTGCAGTTGACATGCTGTCTTTAATCTTCTCCTTCAGCTCTTCCCAAGCTGTGTTGGCAGAACTGCATGTCCCGAGTATGTATGGCCTGGTATGATGTCTACTGGGTCTTGTGTAGTGTATGCTTCCTCACCTTTTCCGATGCGCGATAGAGTGTCTGCTTTACCATTCTTGACTCCAGGTCGGTATGTGATTACAAAGTCGTATTCAGCCAGAAACAGGGCCCAGCGCAGTTGACGAGATGATTGAGCCTTGGCAGATTGCAGGTATTGTAAGTTTCGATGGTCCGTTATGATTGTCACTGTGAGTTTGGCTCCCAGTAAGTAGTGTCTCCACTCCTTTAGGGCCTCCTTAATGGCTAAAAGTGCTTTGTCGGTAACCGCGTAATTTAATTCTGCCGGGGAGAACTTTTTTGACCAGAAGGCTACCGGATGAAGGCGACCAGTTTCTGGGTTCCGTTAGGAAAGGACCGCCTCCATGGCCACACTTGAGGCATCTGTTTCTACTGTGTAGGGAAGCTCAGGTTGAGGGTGTTGAAGAACCGGAGCAGATGTGAATTTTTCTTAAAGAGCACCAAAGGCTTCCTCGGCTGCTGGTGTCCACTCGAATTTTTCGATGTTTTCGTAACAGGGAGGTAATAGGATAGACTAATTGCGAGAACCCCCGGTATGAATCGCCTGTAGAAGTTCGCGAAACCGAGGAAACTCTGAACCCCTTTCAGAGACGTAGGCGCTGGCCAAGTGAGAATTGCCTCCACTTTCCTATTGTCCATTCGTATGCCTTGGGGAGAAAGTACAAGGCCTAGGAATTCCACTTCGGTAACATGGAATGAAAACTTCTCAAGTTTGGCATATAGGTGATTGTCTCTCAGCTTCTGGAGCTCTGCTCGTACATGAGTTATATGTTCTTGCAGATTCGTAGAGTAAATGAGTATGTCGTCGATGTATACGACTGCACAGACGTCTAGTAGTTCACGTAGTACGTCATTCATAAAGTATTGAAAGGCCGCTGGGGCGTTGCACAACCCAAAGGGCATTACTTGGTATTCGTAGAGCCCGTACCTGGTGCGAAATGCAGTTTTCCATTCGTCTACTTTCTTTACGCGCACCAAGTGGTACGCTCCACGGAGGTCTAGTTTAGTGAACATCTGTGCCTGTTTGACTTGGTCTAGCAACACTGGGACCAAAGGCAGTGGGTACCTGTTCTTGACTGTTACTTGGTTCAGCGCCCGGTAGTCTATGCATGCCCTTAGATCTCCCTCCTTTTTTGGGACAAAGAAGAGGGGGGAGGCCGCGGGAGATTTTGAGGGTCGGATAAAGCCATTTGCCAGATATTGGTCTAAGTAACTCTTCAAGTGATCGTTCTCCTTTTCTGTTAGAGCGTATATGCGGCTGCATGGTACTTGAGCTCCTGGTATTAAGTCAATTTGACAATCGTATGAACGGTGGGGCGGCGGGACGTTGGCTTGCTCTTTAGCAAAAAGTCATGGAATTCCAGATATTCAGAAGGGATGCTTCCCACTATTCCCAGGGTTGAAACCAACTTTTGACTGACTGGTAACTGGTGTTCTGCTTTATGTTCTTCCTCCATATGCCCTTTGTCACATTCGTCAGAAAAAGTGATTGTTCTCTTTCGCCAATCAATACTGGGATTGTGCTTCTCTAACCACGGTATTCCAAGGATTAACTGGAACTGCGGTGCTGTGATCAGGTTAAACGACAACCTTTCTCTGTGTCCATTTTGACATACCAGTACTAGCTGCGCTGTTCATTTCGTTACAGCACCTGACAGCAGTTGCGTTCTGTCTACTGCCGTGACATTCTCTGGAGTGGTCTTTGGACAGATGGGCAGTCCGATTTTACCAGCCAATTCTTGATCCATATAGTTACCGATAGCGCTGCTATCGATATACGCCTCCAGAGTGTGCATTTCCGAAGGGCGTTGTTGATCAATCAAGGTCACAGGTATAGCAAAATGTGAGACCAGAGAGCTCTTGACCATGCTCGGCAGACTGGCCTCTAGGCCTGCCGGGCGTTGTAGTTTCCCGATTCGCCTTTCTCCTAACTATTGTCCATGGCACCTACCATCTTACGTGGAGGCTTAGATGGACAGTTCCGGAGAAAAAGACCGGGCTGGCCACAATATAAACACAGTTGTTCCGACCGCCGACGGTCTCGTTCCGCTTTGGAGAGAGGGCCTCTAAGGACCCCTAACTGCATGGGTTTGGGGTGAGTGGCTGCCGGTTGTTTCACCGGCGAGTCCTTAGCGCGTACATAAAAAGGTCTGTTTTCAGGGCAGGAGCGGTCTGCCTTCCGGTCTTGTAACCGATGATCAAGTTGTATAGCTAAATCTATGTATTCTGCACACCCCGCGGGGGGGTTAACCACCTGTGCGAGAACATCTTTTAACTCCCCCCGCAGGCCTCTGTAGAACAGGGTAGTGCGCTTTTCCTCGGGCCAATTGGTTTCCGCCACTAAGCGATTAAAAGTCGCCACATACGCCAGTAGATCCTGACTGCGTTGGCGAAGGGAAAGCAGTTAGTTATCTAGGGCCTGTCCCTTGGTGTGGTGAGCAAAAAGCTTTTCAAGTTCCAGCTGAAACCCTGGGAAAATTCATAATAGAAGATCATATCATCCCAGTTCACTAAGGGGATTTACCAGTCTGCAGCATGACCCCCCAGATAAGACAATACAAACGCTACCTTAGATTGATCAGTTGGGAATACTCCTGGCCTACACAAAAAGTGCAGACGACATTAATTCATAAATACCCCAAACTTCTTTGGGTCCCCAGTGAACCTCTCAGGAGGTGCTAACAGTATGCTCCCAGGAATAACTACTTGCACAGGGGTCTAAGCTTGTGAAGCCGGAGTTGTGGATGTTCCTCCTGGCAGAGGGGCTTGGCCCGCCTGAGCTTGCAACACTTGCTGTGCTAACTCCTGTAACGCTCACCTGATTCCCACGGAGGCGCTGATCCCGGCTGGGCTGCTATCGTTTCTTCAATTGAGAAGCGTAGAGCTCGGACGACTTTCAGGACTGGGCTTCCTCTTATTGAATGTCTGACTTGCAGGGTAAGTTTTCTGCAGGTGGAAGAAAAAGGGTTAATCACCGTTTGATGGGATTCCTTCTCCCACCAATCGCCAGTTTCTCCCACAGCCTAGCTTTCTACTTGTCTCGGCGAGCTCTCACCTTAGGCGTATAAATGCTGAGCTCTCCATCCTGCGTCTGGTGCAGGGGTGCGTGGATTCCAGTTACGTCACTGGATGAGTTCAGTGTTGAGGCTCAAGTCTTTTGCGGCCTTAGTTGTGGCACTGGTGCTGGGATGCCGAAGAGCGATGCCGCCGTTACTGCACGAGCGGATGCCTGTAAGTATACTGTAGTCTTTAGGCTTTAAAAGATGGGCACCTCAATAATGTCCCTTTTCCTTTGTTTCAGGCCTCGGGATGCTGTGGACGTAGTTTTCCGTTGCCGCTGCACGTGCCGATGCACGTAAGTATAATGTTCGTTGGCCGCTTTTAATGGCACCTCTAATAATGTCCTTTTTCTAGTTTTCAGGTGCCGGGATGCTGCTGGCTTTATATCCGTTGCCACTGCACGTGCCGATGCACGTAAGTATAATGATAGTTGGCCGCTTTTAATGGCACCTCTAATAATGTCCTTTTTCTAGTTTTCAGGTGCCAGGATGCTGCGGTTGATGCGGCCGCTTCTGCGCGTGCAAAAACTGGTAAGTTAAGATGAATGTGACTGCCTTCACCCGAACCCCTTTTTAATTATGTCCTTTGCCTTTCAGGTGCAGAAAAGCTGCCGAAGAGAAGGCCGCGGTTAGCTCCGTTGCAATCACGGATGGATCAGGTAAGCGGGCGCGGCTGCGAGCGAGTTGCACTTTTCTAACCTTATGTTTATTCTTTGCAGGTTTTGCCGGTGACTGGATTCCGGGATCTGGTAAGTATTGTTCTGTGTCTTTCTTCATCCACATGTTGCTGCGCGGAAGCTGAAGATGACTCTGGACCTGGAATGCAGGAGCCGACTCGGTGAGCATCCTGCTGCTGCTGCAGAATAACGCGAAGCACTTGTTTTCCATCGGGCGTGGTTTAAATAGCAGAGAAGTGCTTCCAGTGTGTGTTCTTCCACCGGTTCCACCCGGGTAAGAAAAGAGTTCCTGAATGGAGGGAAGAGTTCCTCCCAGCCCTGATGGCTGGGGACTTCAACCAGACTGGATTGTTCTGGGTAAATATACAGCATGGTCTGCCTCAGGTAAGTCCACCCAAGCATTATTACACTGTTTATCAATATGAGCCCGGCGCCTATGGCGCCGGGACTGAAACCCTTCATGAGCCTGGCGCCAAAGGCGCCAGGACACGGTCCAAAGGGCCCCTGTAGGGGTCTGCTGGGTCCGGAGTAGTGGAAGACGGGTCTGCTTCCGAGGGCGCTGGGCCAGTCCTGGCCCCTCGGGAGTAGCGCCCATGACACTCCTCAGTTCTGTCTCTGTTCACAACTAGCTCTCGTCTGAGTGCATTGGTTTCAGACCGGGCTGCATGCACCTCAGCCCGTAGCTCCCCCAGGACTTGGGATAACTGATCTACTTCCGAGGTTTCCATCGCTCAGGCAGAATAGTTGGAGGTGGCTTCGTGTTCTGTCACACTCACCTGAATTCTGCAGGAGCGATGGATTGGACCCCTGGACTGAGTTTGGGTTCCCTGTTCTTCAGTGCGACAAGGTATGTCTGTGGAAACAATCATGGGTTTAGTGTTCTAATCTGCAGTGTCTCACCCTACCCCTTCCCCGAGTGCCTGTGTGTGAGTGTGAGTTCAATCGGGCTCACCTAGTTAAATCTTTTGATGAGCTCTCCATCCTGAGCTAAGCAGGGGTGCATGCTGGAACAAGAGGTGTCTCTAACCAGTTACGTCACTGGTTCAGTAAGTATTTGTCCGATTATGTCTTCATATGCGATTGTCCTCTTATAAGTGTTTTCCTTTCTTTTTCAGATTGTGGGTTGGGGTAGCCGTTGTCGGCATGGATCAGAGAATCCTGACTGAAGACCTTGCAGTTGCAGGTAAGTTTGCAGTACAGTTTTTCAGTAATTGTCTATTTATTGTCTTTTGTCTTCCAGGATGGAGTTCAAGGTGAGCCGTGCTGCTAGGTACCTCGAGCGGGGAAGAAGGCACAAGTTCGGAGATGCGTGGGTAGATAGGCTGTGCCAAGGAATTCCCAGGTAAGCTTACCGCTGCTGCGACGCTGATTGGCCCCGCAATGGGGACGCAGTGAAGGATAAGAAGCCGTTGCGAGCTGGAGTTCCTGCAGGTAAGCAGTGGGGAGTAGCTGGAAGGAAGCGCGCCACGGGTTGGAGTCCTCGCAGGTAAGGTGTAGCGCACGTGGCGGGCAGAAGAAGCTGAGCTACTATCAAGCGAAGGTAAGGCGGAGTAAGAAGAAGTCGGATCGAAGATTCCAGGTCAGCAGAGGATCTTCGGAGCTGCGGTGAGTGTGGAAACAGAAAGTCACACGAAGCAGAGGATGCTAACTGGGTGTGGCTTATATAGACAGCCACACCCAAAGACTAGACCGCACCATGCAGAATGGGCACCAGGAACAGGAAATTAAGCTTTTAACAGGAAGTGGACCTAACTAGTGTAGTTCTTTGCAATGCTGTATGATAAAGGGCGGATGAGAACTCAGGAGCCCCTCATGTGTCTTTTGTGTCAGGCCCTAGTCCACAGAATCCCAATCCGACTATTAAAAAAGGGCGAAAGTGTGTTTGAGAGCTTGTAGCTTCTGACACCACCCTCCACTCCCCCACCTTCTCCTGCAAGCGGAAAGGGAAAAGATACAGAGGATGAGCAGGGGCTATACCCACTATGAGAAGTGAAGGTGGCAGAGGGGTACACAAACCCAGTATTTTGACCTCCATGATATACCAAGGAGTAGGGGCCAAAAGGGGTTGGGCAGACGGAAAGGGAGCGTGCGGCGAGGCGCAGACGGGTACTAAGGAACGGCTAGAGGACATAGCCTCGAATGAATGGGTATGAGGGCAAATCCTCTGGAAGCTAGATGGGAAGACAACGGGAGAAGCAGCATGGGGAACTAAAGCAATGGAAGGCCTTAAGGAGAGCAGCGAAGCAAGAGACTGGGTGGAGATATTCGAAGAAGTGGACAGAGGGGAAAGGGAAGCAGAAGAGAGTCATGCGAGAGAGGGCAGAGACAGGCAAAGGGAGTAAGAGAAAGAGTGTGAGCAGTGAGAAAGGACGAGGAGGGAGCTAGAATCGAGTGAAAGACGAAGAGAAGAGGATGAGAAGGCAAAGCAAGTTTTAGTGACGAGGGAACGGAGAAAGTGGCAATTAGAGCAACTTATGAGAGTGCGCGACCACAAGGAGAAGGAGAAGCGCTCAATCAGAGATATAAGAACAAAGTGGGAGATGGGCACAGGAGATGACAACAAGAGAGGAAGCAAGTGAGCAGAGCCAGACAGCACAACTACACAGGACAGGACCCAGTCAAAAATACAACAGGGGGTTAGTTGCATTTTATACAGGACTTGCGCCATCTTAACCATATTGTAGAAGCACAGTATCCTTTAGTTCCGAATCCAGTGACAACTTTGTGTAGCATTCCAACAAAATCTGCTTACTTCATGTTCATAGACTTCAGGAATGCTTTCGTCTGAAGGGAGGGTTCAGAGAATGCCCGTTCTCACTCCCAGATCCATGACAAGACAAAGAGCCAGGAACACTCGCAGCCACCTATCTTATTTCGGACTGAACCCAACTGCACCGTTTGCTGACACGTACATGGAAAGATATCCTCTCAATCATAGAAACCCAATCCAGTGGACATCCTTACAAGTATAGGCGAGACCACAGAGATCGTGGATGGGAACAGCCTAATGGACAGTCTCGAAAAAAGCACCAAGAAGCCACGATGCTGATATCACTAGTGACACCACGTCATAGCTGTGTTAGTCATGAAGCACATTCACACTGCTGCATTGCATTACACAGACACATACCCACACACATGAAGAACATGCTTACACAGTTCTAAAGCTAGAGGACAGATATATATACATACTGTCAAAGCTTTTATTATTTTTATCATTAGCCAAATGCAGTAACGCAGAAACGCAAGGCAAATGAGAGATCCAAAGCAAGCTTGCAGCTGCTTAATGCAATTAACCCTATGGGACTACAGGAGTATAAATTGAGCCTGATAGGGCCATGTGCGACTAACTTATACGTTACCTAGCATAGCATGAGCATGTAGAAATCATATCATGAAGTTTAAGGAAAACTACAGAAGGCCTTGAACCACATAGCCTGAGATGAGAAGAGCTGATTCAGGCTGCACAGAGAGCAAAACAGGCTCACAGCCAAGGTCAGAGATTCACGGTCACATTCCAATCGTTAGACGACAAGGGGACCAGCTGCGGAGAAAGGGAATACATCCCCATAAATGCAGACCCAGGAGCTCGATTGTGTGGTCTCTAAGCATGTGATGAAGCCAAACAAAACAATGGGCATTCACCTGTGGTGGGAAAGCAGAGCCAGTCCCAGCAAAGCCAGATGAAGGAAGCAACAAGTGTTGCAATGTCGGAACGCACTCATAGGCAAAGGTTGTACACTACAAGTTACAATACAGACATATAATCGTTCACATCACCTTGAAGAGGTACACAGAGGGCTGAGAACCGAATCGAGTTCTAGGCCTGGGGAGATCAGTTCTAACCAATCACAGCCACCTGACATGCAAGGGCCAGCAGAATAACCTCTATAGGGTACTTCCACAGGTATTATTACCCTTGATACCCAATCCTCTGTGGTGATACATTTTTCGGGGAAGAGCCCAGGTGATGATGCAATACTTGTACAAAACTGAAGCGCACACCATGGAGAGCTGAAAAGTACGGGAGAATCTTGATTGTCTTGTATAATTCCTGTTGGTTTTTGCAATAAACCGCAGTTCTAACTTGCCATTGGCTGAGTCCTCCATTTATTATGGGGAAGGGAGTTGGGCCCTTGAGAGTCAGCTGGACCCACTGATGACCTCTGGTATACCTGGGAAGACTAGCCAAACAAGTTGGTAGCAGAGGTGATAGTTAGCTAAGCTAGCCCGGCACAAAGTAGACTCTCCGGATGCAGAACCTCAAAAGCTACAAGACCCCTCTCGTGTTTCGAGAAGACAGGGAAAGCGTGCCCTGTGGAAAGGCTGTCAGGTGCCAGCCTGGGAAATATCCTGCCAGAAGTCTGTGAGGGGTCCAGCAGACCAGGAAGGCAAAGTGGCAGCATAGGGGGATGCTGCAGCAGAGCAGCGGCAGCAGACAACCGAGTGTAAGTACTGACCCAGCCACATGGCAACGGGGGTTGTGAGGGGGGTATTGAGTGTTGTGGAGTATTATTTATTACTGTTTAGCATTGTCGAGTATTATCAAGTATTGCCAAGCACTGTTGAGTTTAGTAGGGACAGGAGCAGAGGTAGATTTTATTATTTGTGGTTAGGGCACATTCTGGTTTGAGGTAAAAGGTTTTGGTGAACAACCTAGACTATTGACTTGAGGGCACGGATGACAGAAGTTATGTAAATAGTGGATTTCCTGTGGGTTGGGCATTCCTAGCTTGGGTCATAGATGACGGTATCCATGTAAGGTTTAGCAAGGGAGCTGACCTAGATTGCCGAAGGTGATTCGTCCGGTTAAGTCTCGAGGAGGCGTTTTACTTGCGAGACGACGCAGGAGGTACAGATCGAGCACAAGCGAAAATTGGTATGCTCTGCTATGAGGCAGGAAGACAGCTTTGGGGTTGGTGTTGGGAGTGTGTGTATTTTTGGGGCAGCAGGGTTATAGCATTGTACGTGCTGTTATTGATTTCTTAGCACTACCTTGTCTAGTAAATAGGTGATGTCACCCCTAGGTTTGCATACAGGACTTGGAGAACACGAGATGTTGAGGAGCTAGCATTGGAAAGCTTGAGATTGCCAGACGAGGTGAACCAGAGGGGGTGCACGGAATGTGCATGTGCGAGATTTTTGGGTGTGCCTGAGGAGGCAGCGATTGTAGAGGGGTAGTGCGCCAAGCACGCCTAACAGGTTGTGGAGCCAGAGAGGCTTGTAGTGAATTAAGAAGCACTGTGATTACACTGTGTTCCTCCCTTAACATCAGATTTTCTAAAACCTCAATTTGAGGTCAGGTAAGAGCAAGAGCAATGTATCAAGGGAAGTGTGGGGGTGACATGCCTCTACCGCACCTGTGTAAGACCCTTCTACCTTATAAAGACAAGATTTGCAAATATAGCATGGAATGGACCAAATGCACTGAGGGAAAGTTACCTAAACCATGGCCACATTGCAGAGGTTTTTCCAAAGATGTGCAGCAATCACTGCTGACGCACTTAGAGGGCACCTATAAGGGGAAGAAGCTAGCAAATCGCATGGCAATATTTGAGTTGTGGAGGATGTTTCAGGAGGGTGAGGAGGACGCAGCGAGGCGTCAGTGGATGCTGAGCCAACAGGAGGTGCAGGGGCTTGCGTCCCCACCCTCCGCTCCCCCACCTGCTCCTGCAAGCAAGAACTCTGCGGACACAGACGATGAGCAAGGGATGTACCCATCACGAGAGCTAAACGCAACAGAGGGGTATTCAAACCAGATATATAAACCACCACCATATACCAAAGAAGAGGAACCGAAGGTGACAGGGCAGCCGATCAATGAGAGTGGAGGGAGCGGCGAGGCACAGAAGGGCACGGATGGGCTAAGGAGCATAGGCCTGAACAAGTGGGTAGGGGGACAGATCCTCCTGAAGCTGGAGGGAAAAACTAATGGAGAGGCAGACAGAGTAACAAAAGCAATAAAGTACCTTAAGGAAAGCAGCAAAGCAACAGATTGGGCTGAGATAATGGAGGAAACGGACCAAAGGGAAAGGGAAAAGGAAGATAGACTAGAAAGGTGATGCAGGGAGAGGAGAAGGGAGGAAGAGAAAGAACAGGAGCAGCGTGAAAGAGAAAAGACTAAAGAGAGAGCACAGTGAGAGGAAGAGGGAGGAAGAGAAGGAGTGGGAGCAACGGGAGAGGAGGAGGAAGGAGCAAGAAGAGATTGAGAAATGAAGCGAAGCAGATGAGAAGGAAAAATGAATGTTGATAGACAGGGAACGGAGGACGTGGCAGGTAGAGCAAATAGCACGAGAGTGCACATGAAAGGAGAAGGAGAGCACTCTTAAAGAAATAAGAGCACAATGGGCACTAGGCACAGGAGACAGCATGAGCATGAGGGGAGGAGGTAGGAAGGCAGAACCAGACAGTACAAACCTGCCAAGCAGAGCCATGACCACAGCAGAAGGCATGGGCTGTTTAGGAGATAAAGGTGGCATAGACGTGACTGATGCAAAAGGGAAGGCTGGGGAAAGACACAACCTCTAGGAGACTGAGCTTTGTGGGTTACTTCTGCAGCGATAAGGAGACAGAGTCAGAAGATGATGCAGGGGGAAGTGGGGAGGAGAAAAGAGGGCGACCAAAATACAGCTCTCCGGGGACAGCGCAGAAAGAAGTATGACATGGGAGGGGGACAGAAATATGGAGATGACGAAGGATGACCGGGGCGGTCAGACACCATGAACCAGAGCAGCACTACACACCTCTGACAGTTTACACCCATACATTGAGCGACTTAGAGACCTCTCAGGACGGAGGAAGTGGGAGACAGCTATAGCATGTTCTAGAGAGAGGATCATGAGGCGATCTGACGACTGTGCTCAAATACCCATAAGAGAACGGATAGATGTATACACCAACAAGCAGATAAGAATGACAAGAGGAGCGAGTGGCGAGGTAGGGTTCACACAAATACCCCTACTGGAAAAAGGAGGGGGCAACCTCAATATATACCATGGAAGCATATTGACAAGAAAAATGTGGGTGTGGGGAAATTGATATATAAGATGGATAGGATGACAGCGGGGTAGAGACTAGTAATAGGGGACGTAAAAGGACTTAGTGGCAATCGTCGGAGAAGCCACTGATGACATATGGAAGAGGGCAGGGTTTCCTGGAGTGACCAGACAGGACACGGCGCATGATCATTCGCTGATTGCAAATTGCAGAGGTGCCATAGGGCAAGCCTTAAGTACACAACACCCGGCACGTCAGACATTGGTGCAATTATGGCCCACAAGATGAGGCCAGACGAAGACCTTTTACACTATATCTAGGTGATCCAAGAGCTTTGGCGCCTTGAAAAGCGAGAACCTTAGGACAAACAGTAGCAGTATTTTACCATATATTATGGCAGGGACTGCCAGAACCGGTTCAGAAACAGCTGAAGAAGTTAGTAGGCATTGAGGCAAAACCTTGCCCAGAAATGCAGCTCACGATAGTACACCACTGCAGGCTATTAAAGGAAAAATTCAGAGGAAGGCGGAGGAAAGAAAGCTAGAGGAAGCAAAATTTGTAAAGAAGAAACTATCAAAGTATGCATTGGAAGGGACGGTACTGACAAGTGCTGGCGGGGGAACATACAGCATGGCTTTTCGAGGGAGAGGGGGACCATCCAGAGGACGTGGGTATGGGCCACAGTTACATCACAACTAAGGTGGTGTCCCAGGAGGGTTTCGAGGATACGGGCCACAGGTGCAGCAGGGCGCAGGGGACTACGCAGGGGCTTTCCAAGGGCAAGGTAGGGAACCACCACAGTGCTGGAGGTGCGGGCAAATGGGGCACATTTCGAGAGTGTGCAGAAACTGGGGGATGCAGCAGAATTGGGGAGCACAGTACCAGCAAGTGTACCAAGGGGATCAGGATGACTATTACACACAGGACCAAACACAGCAACAGCAAGGACAGAGAGTGAACATCCACAGGAACACCAACCCATGACACAGATACCACAGTTGCAAGTACCCATACTACAGTTTTTACAATCACCCCAGACTCGAGACAGCACACAGCAGGTGCCACAGATACAGAACAGCATGCAGTTACACAACTGCACAGTGTCACAAATAGACTCCATAGCAACAGCCCCCATTAGATACCTGAGGGGGTAACCATGGTGGGGAATAATCAATTTTTCTGGCAATAGTATGTCCTTATACCCTCAATTGGATAGCCCACAGACGGACTTGATGGGTTCCATCCTGTCGATCACACCCAACCCTGCAGAAGAACCTTGCATAGGGGTGGCGATAGGTGACAACATTTTGTCCTTTCTTGTAGACACAGGAGTGACTAGGTCCTGCATTGGAGAGAGAACATTTATGTTGTCAGGAGATGCCATGAATACTCAAGTATTCTCTGGGGCTAGGGAAGTGGTAAGCTCACCGGCACCCATGTTTTCAGACCTGAAAGCTACAAGTTTGCCTGCCGGGCCACTGCATTTGACAGGTCTGACATTGCCGGGCGCAGCAGCCACGCTAGGCAGACTCGTCACGGCAGCGCCAGCACCATTAGCAACAGCGCCGGTGTATCCGAGTCTTCACTACCATAGAGTCTTATGGGACACTATGGGAATGGGGACTAACATTTTACCAGCGCCTGACTTCCTGGGCCACATGTCCAGGTGGCACTGGGAAGTCAGGCATCGGTAAAATATTATGAGTCTGGCAGCAACCCATAGGTAGCACTGGCAGGGTTACCGCCAGACACGTAATGAGGCCCAATATCTCCCTTTTCATAGGTGAACACAACTTATCTTTGCCCTTACTTTGCTCCCAACAGACACCTATAAATTTACTGGAACAAGACATTATGAGCAGACTAAACATGGCAATTTCATTCTTAGACAAGGGGATAGCGGGCTCTACACCAGGGATACACTTTTTCAACGTAAGAGAGATATTTCAAGCCCATTGTGGACGGAAGGTACAGACTGGGTGCGAGTAGATGAGGAACTGTTCCAGTACGGGACTGAGATTGCAATTGCATGGCTCCCAGGGATTCAAGGGAAGATGTGGTGTGTTCCAAATGAGTATTTGTTCAGACGATAGATAGCATTGGATTTGGCAGATGGGACAATAATACCACTAGAGATTGAGGCAGTGATTGTGAGGGATGAGTGGATAGTGGTACATGGGATGGACGACACTGGATGACCATGTCAAGCAGTGATTGCCATAGCTGAAGGGTACAGGGTAATCACAGTAACAGACAAAGAACTATTCAGAGATGAACGATCAGAGCATGAGATGGTGTTTGAAATGAGTGTGACATTTTGGTTGAAGATACACTGCAGAGAGGTACCACAGAGGATGGCAATGGTGCTGGAAGCATGACCATCCTTCTGCAAGGAGGATTGGCCAATTGCAGCACTACTGAAGCAGGGCATTCTAATACCATGCAACACTGCTGTGGATCCAGTTAAGAAAGCAAAAGTGGGGTTATGGCGTTTTATCCAGGACTTACGCCCCCTTAATCACATTGTAAAAGCAGAGTATCCTCTGAATTCAGCAACCATTTTGTGCAGCATTCTGGCAGAAACTGCCTGTTTCAAGGTCATAGGGCCTCATTACGGTTCCATGTGATATTATCGCCGCAAAAATATCGCCATACAAAGATTTCACCATATTTTTCCGGAGAAAATAACACATGAACCCTGCGGGGGACACCCCCGCAATCCCTGCATAATTTTTTTATGTGCGGGGGACACCCCCGCATCATTTTTGTATGTGTGGGGGACACCCCCGCAACCCCTGCACCTAATATTTTCGACACCAAAAATATCGCCTATGGCCGTTCCCGATGACCATATGTACGGCGATATTTTTGGTGGCGAAAATATTACCTGATACCCTCATTACACGGTAGGCGGCAACCATGGCGCTAATAGCGCCATGGTTGCCGCCGGTATTTTACCGTGTCAGCCTTGGTGGATGGCGAAATTACCACCCTACTCCAAGGTGAGCGGGGGCGGTAATTCCCCATTCACCAAGGCACTTCCCATTCCCATTTTTGCCCCCATAGGGCATAATGGGAATGGGGAAGGAGCTAATTACGGTACCACAAATTGCGGTACGTAATTAGCTCCAAGGTCCCTTTGCGGCACCCTACTTTAACGGCTGGTAAAACCAGCCGTTAAGGTTGGGTCCCGCAAAGGGAACTCGTAGTAAGGCGGTAAGGGTTTACCGGTACCGGTAAACCCTTACCGCCTAGCGTGTAATGAGGCCAATAGACTTGAAGAAAGCCTTCTTCTCTATACCACTACACCCAGACTCACAAGACTTGACTTCCTTTATGTATAGAAACCAGAAGTAGAAACATACAAGACTTCTTCAAGGGTACTGTGAGTCACCCTCCATATTCAATAGGGTCCTCCAAATGGACTTAGGCAATGTACAGATGGAGAGCACAGTGATACAGTATGTAGACGACATTTTGATCTGCAGCACAACAGAAGATCGGTGTAGAAATGACTCAGTGCACACTATGAGAAACCTGAAGGTGTCTCCCTGACTAGTCCCTGGAGATCTGTCATCCAGGTGGCCAGGACACGGCAATTGCTATTGGATCCAGTTCCTAGGGGTGGACCAGTACGGGGTCCTCAGGGAGTGTAAGTGGGACACCAGCGGGTGAGACGCGGTATCCCCCTTCGTCTAGCACCTTTTCCCCTTCCTACCACGTGTGATACTCAGAAACACTACACCTTCCCCCCCTTTTACGACACAAACACTTTCGCATACCACGAAAGACAATGGACTAACACCAGAGCCATTTACCTGACATGTCCCAACACAAGGGTCAGGCAAAATCAGGCAACTGACCAGAATTACACACCTGACTGCCCTTTCCCTCCCCCACAGGGATAAAAGGTGGAACACAAGAGCACACTACGAGCAAGGCAGACCACATGAGGAGACAGCTAACCAAGCACAGCAGTTCAAGAGGAGGAGAAAGGTGGCGAGAACCGAAAGGGTGACATGGACAGAAGAGACCTTGCCCTCTTTCGACTCAGGCCAGCATGTCTACACTGATAGTCAGAACAGGGAGAGATGTTTGCTACCGTGGTACCAGCCCTGACTCCAGAAACAACAAAAGCCAAGCGGTTCATCACAGCCAGTGAGTCGAGGGCAGAGCCGATAAGAAACTGAACTGTGTTGAACGAAAGTCGAAAAGGGCAAATTAAGGAAAGTTCCAAGAACTGTTAACATGAAGGGAAAACCAGCAGCAGAAAGCTCTGGCACCACATGGGTGCTCATTCGAGAGACTCTGTTTGTTCCCACGTTTGTTGAAACTACTGATACCAGAGGGCTTTCGGAAAGCCGCAAGGGAAAGGTCAAAGTGGTCATACAGGAGTCTAGCAAAATCCTCTGTACAGTCGAAAGTCTTTGACCAGCACGAAAACATTGTGTTGGCAAGAGTGAACCCGACAGAGGGATGCCGACAGAAAGGGGCAGAGAAAAAAGCCCCAATGAACATTGTGGTGACAAGAGTGAACCCGAGGGAGGGAAGTCCACAGTGCCGTGTTTAAAGAGTCATTAAGAGTTGTGAATGCAAAGGAAAGCCATAGTGAACCCGATGGAGGGAGGCGAGCATTAGAGAGAGGTCTGAGCCCAGAAGAGGGGGACCCAGAGGTGAAAACTATAACCAATGTAACAAAACAGAAGGAATCCTGTGAGCAAAAGCCGTAGTGAACCTGACAGAGGGAGGCTGCTATTTGAGAGGGATCTGAGCCCAGAAAAGGGGAAACAAGCGGTGAAAAGCCATCACCCATTGTGCCTGCAGAAAGGAACTTTTTGTAGAAAAGAGACTTAACCACCAAAGATCCTGAGAACTAAACTGTCGTCTCGTTCTGGGAAAGCTCAAGAGTGTGTTGTGCTCAGAAGACCCACCTTGTCTCGTGCTCAAAACATGGGAAACAGAGACATGGCAACCACATCCTGACTTATTGTTTATGAACACTTCTTTCTTTCTTGTGAACATTATCCCACACGCTTTTGTATCTAGTTGTAAGGTTTGGCAATTGTTTTTATTTAGTATAGGCCCTTTTATTTGACAAGACGCCACCAGGACTGCCTTTATTTACATTTGATTGTCATAGCTTGCTCCCATCTTAGATTTAGCTTTAGATTAGGCGTTTTTCCAGCCCACCTATACAGTTTAATAAACACCATTGAACTGTGATCACTTTGGTCTGTCTTTACTGTTGCCACCATGAGTTCCTTACATATGGTGTCAGCAGTGAGATATGACTCCATTGAAACTAATTGGGGAACCTTACTATTTCAAAAACATAGTCAGAGAGCCTCTAGCCCTCCCACCGCCACCAAGGAATCAATCGGGTTTGATATTTGTAGTAGTAGGGAAGCTATTATCCCCCTGGGAAAAAAAGGAATGATTCCTGCAGACTTAGTTTTGATACCCCATTCGGGGTGCTACATAGAATTGGCCCCAAAATCTGGCCTAGCATGGATGGAAGTTCAGGATAGACATTTTAGCAGGTGTTATTGATACCGACTTCCAGGGAGATGTGAATGTTCTCTTACAGAATCATGGTGAGATTCCTTTTGAGTTATGCCGGTGAGATCAAATTGCCCAGGGAATTTTAGAAAGAGCTCCATTTCCTCAGTTTAAAGAAAGAGAACCAGATAAAACAGAAAGAGGCTTTGGGGAAGCTGATAAATCTCTTAATGTCAAAGACAGGAAGGGAGAAGAGCCCACCATCTATCCCGACCTAGCCTTCGCCCAGCGAAATGACTGAGCTGTCGCTGAACCTTTTCTACAAGCAATTCTGTAAGGAGAAGGCTCAGAGAAAGGAACTCCTTTTTTTTCTTCTTAAAACAAGTATTGCTTTATAGAAGAGAAACATCTATGGAAGGTTTGGTAAAAACACAGTTGGTAATACCCAAGAGCCACCGAAAGGTTGTACTGGGGATTGCACATTCCCATTTTACCGTGGGGCATTTAGGACAATCTAAAACCTAGGCACATATTAGTAGGATGTTTTACTGGGCAGGTATCCACATCAATATAAAAACCTTCATCCAGACGTGCAGAATATGTCAAAAGACCACCACGCAAATCCCATTACCTGCCCCTCTCAACCTGTTGCCAATCATGGAAGTCCCCTTTTCAAGAATCAGTATGGACATAATTGTACCTTGCGAGACATCCAGATTAGGCGATAAATATGTCCTTGTGATTGTGGACTATGCAACCCAATATCCTGAGGCATTCCCACTGCGAAATATTACCACATAGAAGATCCTTAAACATCTTTCTCTAGGGTAAGCTTTCGCCAGGCAATGCTAACAGAGCAGGGTTCAAACTTTATGAGTAAGCTTATGGCTGAAGTCAAAGAGCTACTCCACATTACCACCTGTCGAACTTCTGTGGCTTGGTAGAAAGATTCAATAAAATCCTAAAACTAATTTTACATAAATTGGTAGATAAGGACGGGAAAGATTGGGATTGAATGATCCTGTGGGAACTATCTGCAGTAAGGACAACCCCCCAGGCTTCCACAGGTTTCTCTCCCTTAGAACTGCTCTATGGTAGAGACCCCAGATGTGCTCCGGGAAACCTTGGAAGAACGAGAGGAGACCCACATTCCCATCTCACAAACCGCCACTAGAATGCAAGAGCATAGGAAATTACTCAAATGGAAAAGGCCCAGAGCCAACAAAAATACACTTATGACAAAAAAGCGAATTTAAGATCATTCTCCATACGACAAAAAGTACTGATCCTCTTACCCACCTCAAAAAACAAACTTGTTTCCAAGTGGCACAGACCTTATGAGATCATAGAATGAGCGGGAACCTGTACTTATAAATTAGACCAACTGGACAGAAAACAGAAAGTCCATTTGTATCACGTAAATCTCTTGAAAGAGTGGAAAGAGAACCCGTCAGCCACCCATGCCAAAGTTCTAGCCTGACAGGTTCCCAAAGAGATAGATAACTTTGACTTAATTCCTCCCTAACTGTCTATCCAACAACAAGAAGATCTAAAAGATCTAGTGATCTCGTTTCCTGAAGTATTCTCAGAAAAACCAGGAAGAGTAAAAGGCAAATACCACTCTATTAGAACACCAAAAGGTAAAGTGGTTCATTTAAAACCATATCTACTCCCAGGAGCCCATAGAGAGACAGTGATCGAGGAAGTCAACAAATGTTGAAAGCCAACATTTTTGAGCCCTCTTAAAAGCTCATGGTCCTCTCCTATCGTGTTGGTCACTAAACCTGACCATTCCTGGAGATTCTACATAGACTTTTGTCTATGTAAATGCCATTTCAGACTTCAATGCCTATCCCATGCCACGCATTGATGACCTAATTGATAAACTCGGAGCAGCCATCTTTCTAAGCAAAAATGAAGGTGAGGCGCGCACTCCAGTTCCCAGTCATAACGACCTGATGCCATATATAACAGGGTTAAATCCCAAGAATGTCCAAGTATTAACAGGGTTGAATCCCATCTGCCACAGTTCAGTTGCTCTATTATTCTTCTCCTCCTAGCGCTTTCTTGGCAATGATATTGACAGGGCCATTTATCCTCAACACCCAGAGAACAGAGACAATTTGGAAGCAGCACTGCCGTGCAGAGGACACCCCATGGTAACTCTCTCACAGGTAGCAGAGTTAGGGCAAGGAGTTCCTACACCTCCAGAGTGAGGGTACACTGCCTGTTTGTTATTTTCCTCTCTACACACATTAATCGTGAAAGTGCAATTGTTTTCATTGCATTTTTTCCATACTGCCTTATGACCACCATCCTGACATTTTCCAAAGCCAATTTGTCTAACTTATTAGGTCTTACCAATTCAGAGCACATCCTCCTAGTTTGTATTATCACGTCTTCATAGCATATTGGCCCAAACGTACCCGCAACTTGAACAAATAAACCTATTTGTCCTTGCAATTCTTTGAGACACTAGCATTCGGACTGTATGGGAACAACTATTCATTTTTGCCATGTCAGATTATATGATTAATGGGGCTTAAACTAACAATATACTAAAACCCTCACAGTTATTCAAGCACATTTCAGGTGGGTAACTGATATGTTGAAGTTGCATAAGGATCCAAGCAGCATAGGTAAAATGAAGAGGGAGTTATTAAAACATGCTTATCTTATTGTGACTCTTATTTCGAAGTAGTGTTTTTGCATTTCTCTTTTGGCGAATATCTCTTGTGTCTAGTGAAACCATTGTCTCCCATACTATCATAACCCCAACTTCAGCAGATGGAACAACCAGGTCAGGTGGACAGGGGAGCACTGTAAGCACGATAAGGAGAGGTAAGCATAGTGCTGACACAGACATGGGAGGGGTGGACCTATATCTCACTGACACTGTTAGAGTGCCTAACAAGCACATGACCAAAGTAGGTAAATAAACCAGTGGGGAGAGTTACAATGTCTGCTCACTAATACTCTATGCCATGAGTGCCTCCAGAACGTTTATAGCAACTGAAATACCAGCAGCAAGAGCACAATGCCTCATGAACCTATCCATGGTTACAATCCGAGCAAGATTCCAAGGGAAAACAGTAACATTGAGATGGATGTCTCTGGCAACATTCCCCTATGAAAACAGCTACATAAAGACTCCTGACATGATGAACAATTACTGTCATTTGGATCAAGCTAAACACTACATTACTGATGGCCCACAGAAAGGGGAGACAAAAACAATAACATTAAAGAAGCTACCATTCCCGAAGAGGGGGGTGAAAGAAATAGGAGGAGAAACAGGATGCTGAGAAAGACCACAGATGCTTGTGTATGGTCAAGTTTATGCAGAAGAAGGCTGGAGAGATGGGCAAGCACCAGTGAGCACAGTCCAAGGAGAAAACTACAAGTGCCTAAAAGAATGGCATGCAAATGCAAAGCTAATCACCTGGTTAGACAATGAAGCTGGGCCAATGCCCATAATACCACTGAAGAAACCTGAACTTTGTTACAAGAATGAAGGTACAGTAAAGGTTGGAGATAACACTGAGTGTAAATACACAGAAAAGCATTCAGCAATGAAGGTCGGCACTGCAGTATTAATGGACCACTATTGAGCGTGTGGATCCAAAGCATACGAGAAGCTGCCACCGAACTGTGCAGAAGTTTGCTCGTTGGTACACATCAATATGCCAGCACTGGTAGTACCCCAGACGGCCATAAGGATAGACAATGTCCCTAAAATTGACAATTACAAAAGAAAGAAGAGGTCCGTGGAGGTAGGAGAGGAGGGAAGAAAGAAACGGTCAGTGAGTAGAATGAAAAGAGATAACTATTTCTCATCAGAATCAGAAGCATCACTAGACGATGTACCACCTGAAAATCGGTTATTCAGCTG
Source organism: Ambystoma mexicanum (assembly GCF_040938575.1). NCBI lineage: Eukaryota > Metazoa > Chordata > Amphibia > Caudata > Ambystomatidae > Ambystoma > Ambystoma mexicanum. Next base: position 383,655,285 of record NC_090938.1, read on the forward strand.
GACAGAGATGTTTTTCGCGTCAGTGGTTCCAGCTGTCCAGACGTACAAAAATTCAAAATGGTTGTAGATAACCAGATGGGAGCTGATGCAGACAATAAACTCTAGAGTAAATGGCTTCAATGAGATAAAAGAAGAGCTCTGAGCAGAAAGGTTAATGGCAGGTTTGGTGGTTTCTTGTAACAGTATATGGTGCTGTGCTAATTATTTCCTGTCTCCCTCAAACTTCAGTAATACTCACTCTACAATTGTAAAAAATGCATGCACTTGAATCTCGTTAGTGATTAATAAATATATAATTATTTTAATATTTGAATATACCTATCTGTGAGCGCTTTCGAAGTGCCAAGAGACCTTGGAAATTGCAGAAGGGCATTGTAAAAAACGTTGACACATAACGGATGAAATGGAGAGAGGGGATTTTGCTGGGTTCTCTGCTCTCAGCAGGGAAGTAGATATAGGTTAGATTTTGACTTCCTTTTGAAAAGTGTGAGTCAAAGGGTAGAAGAGACCGTCTTCGAAGTCTTCTCCCGGAGTGGGTAAAGGGTGTGAAGATAGGGGTGGGTGATTTGGTGGGTGTGGAATTTGCTGCAGGATACCCTTTTGCAGGTTGGGCGTGTGCTCAGAGGAGAGGGAAAATGAGGAAAATGGCGGATGGGAAGGATGGGCTAAATGGAGGTGTGGCGTGTTGGAATGGGTGAATTGAGCAAGGAGTGGTAAGAGTGAAGATGTGCTGTGGGACTTGCGAGATGTAGGGAATGGAGACCGTTAGAAGCAGTTTGGGGTTAAGAAGGTGTTGGAGGAGAAATTAGTAAGTAAGTGGGGGAAGAGGGGCGAGGATGTGTGGAGGGCTGTGAGTGGTATAAGACAATGGTAGGTAGTGGTCTAGAGGGCCAGCAGCAAAGGAGCACCAGAGAATGAGATATTGTCCATAAAGAAACAGATCTATTCCCACTGCAAGTGGATGGGGCAATATAATAACATGTTACATGGGCCAGCATGATTCCTTGCATCGCCCTAGATGAGGGAGTGGACAGAAGGGATAGGTGATGAAGGATAGGGTACTGAAAAGGCTTGGATGCTGCTGGGTGGGGTGGAAAGGCGAAGGGTGCCTGGAAGACGATCAAATAGATGGGAGAGTGGGATTAGTAAAGGGATGTTTGTTTTGTTTGTTTTATTCACGTTTTATGCGCACCTGACCCGTGGGTAGCAGGGCGCAGAATTAAGAAGATATCAGGCTTACATAGTTGCAACGCATACATAGAATAATATACATTATACAATAGACATCTATAAAATGTACCATGTGGCAGAAGGTACAGAGGTGGGGGTGTCGGAGTGTTAGAGAAAGCAGAGGGTGTGGTAAGTGGGATGGGAATTAGCAATAGGATAGCAGGTAGGGATACTGGAGACTAATTGAGAGGATCAGGGGACTTTGGGAAGATAGGAGGGGGTATACTAAAGGGTGTGCAAGCAAGCAGGCAAAAATCTTCGGAGTGGGTAAGGCGATAAAGGTGGGGGAGTAGGTAAGAGGAATGGGGTGTGTGTGCGAGGAAGGTTAGTGAGGGGTACAGTGACAAGGAGAAGGTGTGTAGAGGGGAAGGGGCAAGCAAAGATGAAACTAGAGCTAGGAGGGGGCAATCGAGGTTAGTAAAGTTGAGGTGCGGAAAAGGGTTAAATAAAACCTGTAAAAATGGAATGATTCACTGTTACTTATCAGGTTGCTTTGGTTTCGTGTAAAATATACTAATGGTGGAGTGGTAAAAAAAACGTTAAAGCGAGATAATATTTAAAAACTACAACGAGGAAGAATACAGTAAAACCTTATACAGCGTTATGATGTGAGAAGCATTTAGGGATTTTTCAAAATAACATGCAGCAAAATATAACCACAACCGCCGACTTCATATAAGAGCTGTAACAAGGATCTGGGGTCTAGAGTTGGAGACGGGGGTGAAATCCGTTACAGCACTCCCAAAACGTTGGGATAATGCACTGTACCGGTAGCATTTGAGAACCTGTCCCGTTTTTCTGTTTTTTAAACGTTCTGCGGCTTATACTGGTTGCAAAACAATGAAACGAAATCAAACTATTCGGTACTTACCTCTACAGTGCCTGGAAACAGGGACACAACCTAACCACGGTTATGCGTTTCCTTTTACCCGTTTGCACATGATCACTGTTACAACAGCAGTAACATTCATGAACGTATTACACGTGGTCTCAAAGGTGTGTAAATCGTCTTACCTAGTTGAGGACGCCCCCTGTGTCTCGTCTCACTGGCGGCCGGGACTCAAAAGACTCGAGGAGCAGCTTGTGCTCAGGTCAGCAGCGTCATATCGCTCCCCTTCGGCTGCCCCTTTTTCGGAAAATAACCCGAGTGGCTGCCAACTGGGGCATTTCGACATACCACGCCCTCGCCTGTTGGTTAATGTTAAAGGTATTTGTACCGCGCGCACTCAGGCGCTCAGGCGGGTCTGAAAACGAGAAGGCGCGGTGGGTTAGTTAAGGAGAAGAGGGTTCGTTGCAAAATGATGCATGAAAACAGGTTCAGCTGCGATTCGCGGCATGTTTTTTTTTTCTCCAGGTGTCTCTTACTTGGATACGGCGTCTGATTTCCTCCTGAAGAGAGACAGTGGAGCCCAAGCCTGCTGGCTGCTCGAGCTTCCATCTAAAAGATTCCCGCGTTACCCCCACAAATAGAAAGGGAAATGAGACTTAACACCTGAGGGATGATGCCAATGGTACGGAAGACTGCCTCACTATACGCAGACACCAGTCTTATGTAAAGGCAGGTATCACACAGGATTGCATATGATACATGCTTTAGGACTGGCAGCGGTCAATGCATGCTGGCAGGATGCCAGCCTGTTTAGGACCTATATACTGAAAGTGTTGACCTGCTGGTGAGAAGTAGTTTACCGTAAGGCCTGGAAAGGTGATTCAGTCACTGGCCGAATAAGGCCATGGCTTTGAGATGCGTGTGTGGTGTGAGAAACCTAATGAGAGGATCATGGTTTTTCATTTGGTGGCTTGCAACGTGATGTAAATGGTTAGCGTGATAGAGGCCTAACACGCCCTGACAGATGTCCTGAGCAATATGATTTTGGAGTCCTGGGGAGCCAGTCTAGGTCCTGTCCTGTCCAGGTGACAGCAGGTGCACAACAAGGAAGGCCTGGACCCATAAAAGCAGTGAAAGTGAGCCCCTCCCCATCCCGCCTACCAAGCCTCATTTACTATCTCTTCGTTTTGCTATATTTATGATTTTTTATTTATTTCTGTAGTTTTCTATAGCGTGGAGCAAAGCTCCACAGGGCTTGAAGCCTCTCAATAGATATTTGATGGAAAACATCGTAATCCATTAAACATTATTGGCAAGAACTTTATATTTTTGAGGACTCAGGGTCTTTTACCCCAAACAAACTGTTTTGATGATGTTGGTGTTGATGACGAGATTATATATGATCATTCTCATCACTCCTGGTCTACCCCTCTACTCACAATTCTAATTAAGTGGAGGCTCCATGCCTCCAAGACAGACAGAAACCAACCAAGTTGTCTAAAAGATTGAAGAAGTTTTCCCTCCGACTTAAAGAGGGCATGAAACCTGCCCTTTCTTGTCCTCTTTCTGTGTTTTTATTGCCAGACAAGAAGGCAGAAGAACCCAGGGGGAGAGCCAGGTGGGATTTAAGGACTGGAGCCGGGCAGATGTGCCAGCAGTAATGAGGATTATCATACGCAATCTTGCCATATCTCCCGTCCCCCCTTTTCTTGTCATAGTTCCATAGTTCTTACTAAGTGAAGACGTAGCAAGAGCTGCCTTTTTATACTTATGCCAAGTTGCAAGAACCTGGTACACAAATGTACAGCACCAAAGACCTGCACGACAAACAGCCGAACGGATCCAGCTCCACTGATGAGCTATCAAATGACAATGGTACACAGTGCTGAAAGACACATTACCAGGACACACTGCCACACAGCATAGAATTACCACGAGCCATGTAGCTAAAACAGAGGCGAGTAAGTCCGTAGAGAGAGGAAAGTTGATCCATCATTCCAAGAAAGGTGAACAGCAGCAGTTTTACACTTGACACCAGGTTTCCCTCTAAGCTATGTGCATGTGTGTTAGGGAGAATTCTCACTTATGGCTAATTTCCCTTACCTATAGAGTCCCCCAGCAGCTTTGCTGGATCTGAAGGGTTTATTTCTTTTTACCTGCTAAGAGTGAGACTCTTTTTCCCACTCCTAGGCATTTTTGCTATGTGTGTTCTAGGCTATTTTTGTGGTTAATGCCTATGGGTTTCTTTTCTCTCACCCATAGGAACCATCTTTATGCACATGTGTTACACAGCACCCTCCGTGCAGTGACACAGGGGTGTCGTAGCGACCCCCAAACATAGACTCCATACCCTGAAACTGACTACTGTCTCCAAGAGCATGTAAAGTCTCCATTGACTTTACTAGTCAAATCTTACGAACTTAACCAGTACAACCATCGTACTATGGAGGTACTGGAAAGGGTTAACAGTTTTTCCTTTAGGTTCATTTTCGAGGGGGTACCTTAAAGTCTCGCTCTCTAAAGTAAAGTTTCTGGCTGGTGGCAGTGGTTACTACCAAAAATATTCAACCGCGAATATTTTCCTAGGGGATTTTCCCATTGTTCGAGGCTAATACTTTTACTGACAGCCTCTAAACTACCGCCGGTTTATTTTATTATTACCTTTAGGTTTTAATTGCCAGAACTTAACTTCTTTCTTGAGTCTTACTCCATACTCCTAACCCAGGTCGGGGAGACTTTGTTCGCTTTTTGGACTCTAACCTGATAGGCTGGAGGGTCTCCGGCCAAGAAGACCACTCCACTGTGTGAGTGACAGCGAGGCTGTATGAATGGGTCTCTTTCTGCATAAAAGCAGGGTTCTGAGGACTGGAAGAGCAAGACGTCGCCACTGGAACTACGGAACCGAAGGGGAGAGAAGCCACAGACATCTTCAGCATCTACACCACCGGTGAAGCCCTGCTGGATCGTTTCACCACTTTTCTTCCACACGACGAGAGGAGATCTTCAGCGAAAGAGCCTCCTTCCCTTGAGCTGGTGGGGTCAACCAGTTCACCTATCGCTTCCTCGGACCTGCCTTGGTCGAATCGACAGTGCCCCGCACTTGGAGACCGGATAGCCAGGCAGCTATCGACCCGGACCGCGATTAAAAGGAGCGTACCTTTTAAACTTCGTTTGGCAGCACCGCGGCTGGTTTCATCCCTGGGTAGTGCAGCGACTTGAACCTTCCTCCACGACGAGAGCCTCTCTTCCTCTGCTGGACCCCTCGACCTGCAGGAACTACCAGGAACAACGGCCACCGCAGGAGCCACTTCTTCACGTTTAAGGTACATTGTTCCGCCAGGCCGCCCTTTCTCTGTGGTAGCACTAAAGGTGTTTTAAATCCTTTATCTACTTGTGGGGTCGCCAGCCCGCTCTCTTAACATTGTCTTTTGCCTAGCATCTACCTCTTCAATATTTTTCTACTAAAGACTTGACTACAGCTACAAGAACATTTTTGCTCCTAAGCTCTTGGTCCTGTACCACTGACTCTGGCTCAGGCCTATTGACTCTGGCTGATTTGTTAGATCTGCTCTCACTAGATTGGTTTTCAATGAGAAATGTGTTGATGCACCTAAATCTTCTAAACCCCTCTTCCTTCCTACTGTTTTAACTTGTGGAGTTCCATTTTGCTCAGTATTCATTCACTTATCTTTCTGCTAAAGTGTCACTGTGCATTACTTGTTCACAAAACTTCAGGGAAGTGTTACTAGGGGGTGTCTGAAGATATTTCGGTTTAACTTGTGCTTTTCCTCCCTTTCGGTAAATTGTTAGACTGCCATTTGTAGTTGGTTTTCACTGTGCCGTTTTGCTCAGTTTTCACTCTGCCGCAAACTTGTCTACAATTGAATAGGGAGTTGTATATACTTTTCCTTGACTGAATTTTAACTTACTTTACCAACTGTGATTATGTGTTGACTTAGAAGTGTATAAAATAGTTATATATTCTCTTTTTGATACAAAGCTTTGGTCAGTGTTTCCTTGTTCCATAGTACTGTGATACCTATTGTGTAAACCCTGAATACTACTCCTCTCCCTCTTGAGATAAGTCTGACTGTTCAGCCACAGCTACCAACAAAATCTTTGTGGTACAGACTGATACCAAAGGGATGAGTGTTCCCTCTAAGCTGTGTGCATGTGCACTTGCCCAGCTTCCTTCTGGGTGCCGCTCAGAAGATTTTTAACAGCGCACACAGACAATTCTCACCTATTCAAAAATAGGTAATAAGGCACAAGCCAAAGCAATGACTTGAAATTAGCTTTCTCTTAAAATAAGCAACTTGTCTTGATATTCTGTTCATTTGCATTACACTACTATGCAAAGGTGACCGTAAACACCTAAAATCCCCAACAGCAAAATACACACGAGAGATTAAAAACTAATATGAAAAACTGGCTCCATGAACAGAAGAATCTAACCAGAATATGCCTGCACACATTAACCAAATAATGTTCCCTCCCGACCCATGACCCCTAAACTGGATTCTACCACACTTTGACCGTATGACTAACTGTGCCCAGAACACATTAAGACAGTAGCGGACAACCTTGACTCCTCCTCACTTGGCTCTGCGAAAGGTTAGCAGACGTGTACCTATAACCACTTGTTTTGGGTTTGTTGTGATATGAATAACGTTCATGTGCCAGAATTTCTGTTACACATTGTGCCTTACCAAAAGCTTCACCCACACGATACAGTCGAACTACCAGCTAAAATAATGGATATTGACAGTAAGTAAGCATGCTACCTGGATGTGTAACCTTATCCCATACTTCCTCTTCTTTGTATATATGTCACACAAGTGCTTTAAAGCAGCCCCCTTGCAAGTTAACGCATTATAAAACTCAAATATTAATTTGCCCTGTAAGGATTTTGAGAAGACACATGTGATGCTCAGTATCTCCTACTTTATCATTACTAACATTACCCTATAAGTGGAGAGCAACATTGCAATATCATTTACTTTGCCTACAAGAGATACTGGGTATGGACTATGCCTGGGATTACTTGTCCATAGTATCAGGGCACCAGTTATTCAGACAGGAGAATGCTTTTCACACAATATGCCTCGTTTACAAGTGTTCAGCGTTCCTTTGGGAAGAGACCGTTGCACATTATATGGTAACTCGCTGCTATGCAAAAACATTTACACAGAGCTCTGTGTAATCCTACACAGTGACATAAGGGTGGTATGTTGCAAACAATCTTGTATGCACTGTAAAAGAATTGCGTACATGCAGAGTCATGGAATTGTTAAAATGCACATAATATGTTGAGGCATTAAATATGCCTTGCTTGAAAAGTATTGTGGGTCTGCAAATATCCCAGCAAATGTTTACCACTACAATCCCTCACTTTTTACAGTGCTCTATCAACTAGTATTGGAGGCAAGCACAGGGACCGGGGAAGGGTATGGGTATGGCTGTAAGCATCACTCCTTGCGGGTGATGAACAAAGCAGCAAATTTCAAAAACCAAGTCAGACGTTTCGGCAGTACACTGAAGGAAATGTGTTGCTTGTCTGCTAAAGGATAGGACATTCTAGTACCCGTCTAGACAACAGTGCCTTCTTTTTCTTTCTATGTCAGCTGCTGAGGGCTTTTCCATATAATCATTTGCTCTGTATTGTCGCTAGCATCTCCCTGCATCTTATTTAACTCACAACAAAGAATTACAGAAGAGGGAACCATAGTTACAGAAGGAGGGACTCATCTGTTGCATCTCTAGAGATTTGATGCCGTTAACTTAAAAAGACATATATATGTGATTTTCTTACACAGGGATCGATAATAAACCTCAATAAAGCTCTTGTTTAATTTGTCTAGACTGGTGCGTAAGACTGGCTAAAACTGTAGACTACATTATGTTCCCTGTCATTTCACTTTCTATGATCTATGGACCCTGCATTTGATATCTGTGCTCTGTCCTGTCTCCTCCTCTCCCATTAATGGTGGCACTCGCTGGGATGTCCTCATGGATTCCTTTCACTCCTCTAGAGTCATCCTTAATGTCTATCTAAATGGCACTGTCATGGTCCAAGGTCCTCAGGCCAATCTCCTCCTCTTTGATAGGTGTTTCCCTAGCCTCATCAACTTCCTTTCAACTCCTGCTGTCCCTTCCTCTCACTGCTCTGCTACCTTGCACACTCCTCCCTCTCTCTCTGCCCCTTTACTGGCTACATCCTCCCCTCCGCAGGGCGTACCTCTGATTTGTACCCCTCCCCGGAAGGTCTTTAAGGCTGGCAACCTTCTGCATCTGGCCACTCTCAACTCTCGCTCTGCTGTCAAACATTCCTCTGACATCTGTCACCTCCTCGAAGAACTTGACCTTGATGTCCTCGGTCTTACTAAGACATGGTTCACAGGCAGCTCTGTCACGAGCTTTGACACTCTCCTCCCTGACGGCTACAAGATCCTCTCCGCACCAAGACTCTCCCGGCTCGGATGTGGTGTAGCCTTGATCTTCCCTGAGTGGATTCCTGCCACTATCATTCCCACTCAGATTTACCCCTCCTTCGAATGCCTTGTCTACAGGCTCTCTATCTCCCCTAACCACTCTCTTACTATTGCTACTCTCTATCGGCCCCCTGGTCAAATCACCTCTTTTCTTTCAGATTGGGCTGACCTCTCCTCCTACCTCCTGGCCGCAACCACCCAACTCCTCTTCCTTGGTGACCTAAACATCAACCTTGATTCTCCCTGTCCCTCATCTCTGCTCTTTCGTGACCTCTGCGATTCCCTCTCTCTCTCCATCCTTCCCTCTAGCCCTACGCACGCCGCAGGACACACCTTTGAAGTCTTGATCTCCTCTGGCCTCCCCCTCTCTACCTCTCTGACTACCTCACTCTCATGGAGTGATCACTACCTCCTCTCCTCTCATCTCTCACTCTCTTCCCCACAAGCCAAGCCTACCCCTACACTGCCACCCACCTTCACGGACATCCGGCCCATGAAGCGCGTGTCAGTTGAGGCTGTCGCTGCCACCTTCTCTCCCTCCTGCCCCCCTCTGGCAAATTCACACCCTGACACAGCCCTGGCCCCTCTCTACTCCTCTATTTCTGATACTCTCGACGCTCTTGCCCCTGTCATGAGGATCCGTTTGAAGCCCAAAGCCAAGTGCAACTCTTGGTTTGACTCTGACCTAGCCACTCTTAAAATTAAGTGTAGGGCGGCTGAGAGGAAATTGAGAACTTCTTGCTCATCCTCTGACAAACTGGCCTGTCACCTGCTCCAAAGGCAATACTGACTCTCTGTTCGCACTAAGAAGAGAGCACACATTCAAGCCTGTGTCTCTGCGGCATCTAACAACTCGGCCGAACTCTTTAAAATCTGCAAGGAGCTGGCCAACCCTTCTGCAGTCTCCACCCCCCTATTGCCTCCAAGGCTCTCTGCAATACCCTTGCCTCTCACTTTATCTCAAAAACTCAAGATATCCTAATTACTCTCTCCTCCATACCCCTTCCGCCCCTCTCTACATCTGTACTTTCTGACCCTCCTTCAGACACCCCCCACCCACCTTCTCGTCCTTTGCTCTTTTCTCCCCTGATGAGGTTGCTAGACAAGTCCGATCTATGAAAGCCTCATCAAAACAGGTTCATCCCTGTTCCTCCAAAACCATCAAGGACGATATTGACACCCTCGCTCCGGCCCTTGCCGACTTCTGCAACCTCTCCTTTGCCCATTGATCCTTCCCCTCCTCGCTGAAGCACTCCCTTGTGCATCCTCTTCTCAAGAAACCCACAGCAGATTCATTCTGATCCCGCTAACAATTTACATCACTCTCTTTCTGGGCAAACTCCTGGAAAAGCTGGCCATCTCCCAGCTTAACCTTCACTCCGATTCTGTTGGCTCTCTCCACGACCACTAGTCGGGCTTCAGAGCAGCCAGAAGCATGGAAACTGCTCTCCTGAACATCTGTGAACATCTGCTCTCCAACCTTGACTCTAACATTCCCTCTGTCCTCATCCTCCTTGATCTCTCTTCTGCCTTCTACACAGTCAACCATACCATCTTGCTCAACCGTCTCCGTGATAACCTGGGTATCACTGACCAAGCTCTGGCTTGGCTGACTTCTTTCCTCTATGACCGACCCTCCCAGGTCCAACTTGGGTCCTTTCTATCTTCCTCTCTACCTGTGGTGTCCCTCAGGGGTCTCACCTCTCACCCTGGCTTTTCAATAAATACCTGGCAACTCTCGCCCACTGCATTGCCACCTTCTGCTCAAATTTCCAGTGTTACGCTGACGACACTCAGATAATTTTCAGGCTGCCCTCGGGCACCTCTTCCCCTCTCTTATCTCTGAATGCCTAACTGCCATTCTATATTGGTGTGCCGCCAATGATCCTTGTCTGAACGCCAGCAAGACGGAGATCCTCCTCATCGGCACACCTTCACCATATTTCCCCTCACTCTCTGGCCTGCTTCCCTCGGCCCTCCACCAACCCCTACCTGTGTGGCTAAGAACCTCTGGGTCATCTTTGACTCCACCCTTTCCTTCTCCGCCCACATCTCTGAGGTCTCTAAAAAGTCAAACTTCATACTGCATCTCGTCAGAGGTACTCTACCTTTCCTCTCCTTCCCCCAGAAACTCATGGTATCCCAAGCTCTGGTTCTCTCTAGGTTGGACTACGGTAACAGCCTCTTTCTAAATCTACCTTCCTCTACTCTCCGCCCTCTGCAACTAATTCAGAATAGGACTGCAAGACTTGTCCTTGGCCTTAAGCCCTGGGATCATATCTCTCCAGCCTTGAAATCTCTTAATTGGCTCCCTGTGGATTCAAGGATTAAATTCAAAACCCTCTGCATTATCGACAAGGCTTACTGGGGCCTGTGCCCAAAATACCTTCAGCTATCCCACTGCAAATACCTCCCCTGTCGAGCTCTCCTCTCCTCTTCCTCTAATTCCCTCAGGATCAGTCGCTTTTATAAGAAACAAGCTGGGGGACGATCTCTTTCTTCGGCTGGGGCCTCCCGCTGGAACAGCCTCCCTACAGCCCTAAAACTTTAGGAGAACCACCTCCGGTTCCGGAAGCACCTTAAGACCATCCTCTTTGCTTCTGCTTTTGCCCCCCTCTCCTCCAATGATTCTGGTCTCCCTTGGTACTGTACACCTGGCCACCCTCTGTCCACTGGGCCCAGGCTCCTGCTTATCTTTTCCACCCTCCTGCAACTGCCTCCTGGTCACCCTTTGCACTGGGGTCTGTATCTGTACCCACACAGTCCCCCCCCCTTTGTCCCTTGCACTTACCAGACCTACCCTGTCTGCTTCCCTCAACTTAGCACTTGCTTAATGCACTATTTCCTGTGTTTGCTGTTTTTATCATATATTTATCAGTATTTATTTCCGCTCTCCCCTTGCTCTGCACTTTCCACCTCTCCCCCCTCCCTTGCACTTTTTACCCAGCACCCTCTCCCATGCACTTGCGCGTTCTCAATGTCACTGGGCCTAGTAAGACCGTTGTTTTGTCTACTCCCCTGTTCCCCTCCCTTGCCTGGTCGCGCTCTGAAACACCTGTGTATAAGCGCGATATAAATAAAATATCAATTCAATTCAATTCAATATGACAAGAGTACAAGCAAGGCTCTAATCAAATCTTGCTCCCTACAAATGATTTTTCATGTAGTAAAAAAATAATTAGCTTTGCCAATAAGGATACTTTCTGCTTATTAAAAGATATTCTTCCCCTTAAAATTCCTGTTGAGATCAGGCATTAATATTAGTAGAGTTCCTTCCTATGCCACTGCTCTACTGGTCACTAATTCGAAAAAATATCAGCAGAGCTTTGTGGGTTGAAGCAACAAAGTTTTCATTGTTTCTCGTTTTTGTTGGGCACATTTTTATTTTTAGGGAGTAAAAATGGATGCTGTATATGTCTCTTAGCTGTAAGGCTGGTGTTATCACTAACCGAAGGACAACGTAATGTGGATAGTAACCATGTTCTCATGGCCCTTGAATGACTTAATTAAAGTGGCACTTGAACTCCTATCAGCATGTTTTTTGACACATTGCTTTTAATTGCTATTAATCCATCAGCAAATGTGGTATTCTGTCTGAATTTCTTGACATCCACATCAGTTTATGACAAGAGATAGTTGTGTTTTGTAGTACACAAGGGATTTTCCAGTGGCATAAAACGTTTGCAAGGTACTGTGGCAAATGTTGAAGTCTTGGACTGGTTGAAGAGTTTTGTGTTTAATCATATGACATTCTATTTTAGCCTATGTGTTTGGAAAAAGTGCTGTAAGATTTGTCAAGAATTGCAGTGTCTGGGAAGAGGAAATTCTTTCTTCTGGGACGGTAGTTCACTATATACGCATGCTCAGAAAGTGGCTTACCTCATTAGACTGTTGTGCACATGGAAAATAATGTGCGCACAACAGCAAGCCAGTTCCACACATAGAGAAAAATAATTAGAGGGAACATTGCTTGACATCCCAAAACAGGTGAGCATTTCTGTGCATGCTACCAGATAAAGGATCAACGTTAACTGCCGCCTCTTTCAATCAACGAACCTCTCCCATAAACAGCCCGAGGCCTCACAATTAACCACTGTTGCAATAGTGATAGGTAGCACGTGTCATATAACCTGCAATGAACTCCTTGCTCACCGAAGTAATGAGCTCCATGAACCGGCCACCTGAAGACACAAGTAGCCAGTCGTTAATTACCAAGCACTAGGCTAGAGTTTACTTTAATGTTAAGCAAGCATCAGCTGCCTGACTGTTAACCTTACATCATCAAACATAAACCCTTTGGCAGGACAATGTCACAATCAATTCTGCAGACGAAATATTAGTAATAAGGCTGTGCAGAAAAAAATTGGTATGAGGTATTAGACTAATAACCCTTGACCGCAACAGTAGCATCAAGCCATTCTAAATAAGTAGAGCAGAAAATTGCCATAATTACCAGCAGTAAGTCCCTTGGTATTCTCGTAGACGGACAGAAATGCAACCCTGGATAGTCCCATGTGGGTAGAGAGCACAAAGGGCCCAAGACATATCATAAGAAGTCAGTAATTTTCTTGCCAAACACTGCCCTGAGGCAGCAATCAGGTTGTGATCACCTGCCATGGCACTGGCAGACCAATCTTTGTGAGCCGGTAGTCCCACCAGCATAACCTGAAAGAGAGAAAAGTAAAACAACTGCAAGGTGAGAAGGGACCCAGCTGTTTGCTAACTAGTGTGAGTTGCAAACCATGGCATGAACAATCACTGCTGTTTATAGTCATTCCATCGACAGCCAAAGCATCTAATGCCATACCCATCTAAAAAAAAAGCATGTAGTGCGTTTTTTAAAAAAAAATACATTTTTAATGGGGTGGTCCTCCAACCCACATTTCTTTTAACCTTTAAAACCCATTTTTATTAAAATAAACACTTTACCGTAAAAAAAATGCATTAGATGCTTTGTTTTAGATGGTATGGCTGTCGATGCTTTGGTTGTCCATGGAATGACCGGATACCATCACTACGCCTTTAGAGTAACATACAATCCTATTTCCCAAGAGCAATTGCCCATCATTCTCACTCTCTGATCGCGGGGGGGGGGGGGGGAGTTGACGATGATTGGGCCATATTCATATCTTCCTTGACCCCCTGAAGAATGAGCAATATTAGTGAATCATTTTCTCATGGAACGTAAACTTAATTGAATTTAAGGCATAGAGTGCTTTCCTGCTTGTGACCATATCACCCAGTATTGCCCCCTGTAGGTGGCACACACATTGACTCTTCAAAGTTTGTATGCAGTTATACAACTGTCATTCATAGAGGGGGATTGTGGTTCTGTCAATGACCTATGGCATCTAACACTAGGTCCACACCCTCTCCACTCCCCAGCCTACGTGAGACTGGGTGATCTGATCCCCACTGTTTCCTCCCCTGGTTGCTTGTACATCCTTTGCTGACAAATCGCCCACCTCCCCCTCCACTATTCTTACCTCCCCATTCTCTTGTTTCTCTGCTTCCCTCACCATATTCCTCCCCATATGATTGTAAAGTGGGCTTTTGCTTCTTGAAGGTGGGTCCCCACTCAACAAATACCATATTAATAATAATAATGATAATAATAAACGTAACCTCTCTGTTGACCTTCAATACCCATGACTGAATTCCAGCGCTATAAGGAAGAGAATTGCTTGTTGAACTATCAAGACAAAGCAATATTAGGAGCCCCACCCTGACATGCCCATGTGATAATATGCAAATCAATCTTTACCCTAAAACGGTGTTAAGATGGCCTAGGAAGTCACCAAAATTACGCTGAGGCTCTGGTGTTAGATCAAGCCAAATGCAATAACGGAAATAGACAAAGTGCAAGGCAAAACTAGCCTTAGTGACATCAAAATGAAGCAGGGACAACATACAAGCATACAAATCTCGAGATTGCGAAGTGCTTATAAAAAAACAACGGCTTATAAGTCGATCTTGCATCATAATTAGCATCAGACACTATCAAAACCTACGAGGTAAGGGGATTTGTTAAGGGGATTGAGTACATACACATTACATAAGGGTTAAACCTCTGATTGGGTAACAACAATCTGATGGCTCCTCCTGAGTCCACCTCTAAATTGATAACAGTAAAAAGACATCATCTCTACAATAGTCTATTGGCTGGCCTAATGCATACTGGGCAGGCTGGCATTGGGAGTTTTGATTGGTTGGCTTCATACTGACCAATGTTGGACAACTGACAGGTCGTCAAGACATGAATGCAATATAGAACAGGGAAACTGATTACCCCTCGCTCCACCATGAGCATCAAACTGGTGACACTTATATAAAAACCTTATTCAAACAAAGCTGAATTATACAGCACAAGTATCCCTGCCATGAGACATAAGACAAGAAACATATATCCAAAATGTGACTTCATTACAAATCAAATTAATATATATATAAAAACGCAACATCTCAAAATCCAGTACTTGAATTCATCAAAACCAGAAAGAAATTATACAAATAATTCACAGCATATGTTCAAAAAGGATTTTTTCAAAAATATAATTAAAGACTGCTCGATCAATGAGTAAGCTCAGTACATTGGGGTTCGATTATATTGTTGTATTACAATTCATCATCACTCATCATTGATGGATAATTTAACACAGGCTCTAACGCTACAATTGTTTCCTATGAAGTTCATAGATGACAGATTGTTCTCATTTTTGTGAAACATATAATACAACAGATCTTAGTCAGTCAGAAGCATGTATTGGCTTCTAATCAAAGACAAACTTTACTAATTCCTAGTCTTATAGATGGTCAACATGTTTCGGCCATTATTATCAAAATTAGACACTATCTCTAGTTGCATTTCAGAACAAGTTTTCTTGGCCTTCTTCAGGACGGTTTATTTCTTGTGTAGATGCATATGTCTTGTATACCCAATTTTTCAGTCTTAGATGCGCACCTGCACAAAAAAAAATAATGCACAAAAACATTTCGGTAAATGTCTAATTTGACTCGTGGCGGAAATAAACGCAGTAAAAAATGCCCCAATTGGCATCAGATCAGGCAAATTTAACCCATAAAATTAACTAACAGATAAAAAACTGTGTCACCAGTATACTTACACTTAAGTTCAGGGCGTGAGCGCAGTAATCCTTTCGCATATCTTTTTTGGCAAAAGAAGATAGTTTCTTTTTTCTCTTGTTGAGGGCTTTCTTTTTTAATAAAACACTTTATTGTTTTAACATACAAATAAAATGCATCAATCAAAAGTGGCTTCTATCAAAACACTTCGATGCTAACTACTAAAATCAAACAATAAAATGGGTCTTTAAGGCAGACAATCACATTATAGGTCATCACGGTAATGGATACATAGTTGCAGCACATTTCCATAAGTCAGGCCGGCCTATTGGCACAATTAAATGATTAACAGGCATCCTCCCACTTTTGCCAGATTTGTTGTGCTTTCCCCGGACAACGTCTAGCAGTATACACTCTGTGCTCCATTGCAATACAAATATCTACATCTGTGGTCCATTGTTCATAACTCGATATCAGATCAGAGCCCCACAGCTGTGTTATATTTCTTTTCATCAATGCCGTAGGGGTTGACAAGAACAGTTTCTCATATTGTGACAGCTCACCATCGTCCTCAACGTCTAACAACAACAACAACAACAACAGTTTTAGTTCTCTGGGAATTGTTTTGCCCATGACCCTCGACAACTCATCACAACATGTTTGCCAGTACTGTTGGATGTGGACGCACTCCCACAAAATGTGGAAGAAAGTGCCTTCCTCGTGCTTGCAGCGCAGGCATGATGGATCTGTGTTCCCCCCCATCTGTAGAGTGCTACCCTCGGATAATATATTTGATGCAATATTTTAAATTGGATAAGCCTAAGTCTGGATGAGATGGCTGTCTCCGGGGGTACGTCAGGGATGTGATCCATTCTTCTGGTAGTATGGCGCCCACATCCCTTTCCCATTTGGTATTTACACTCAATAATTTGGTTGTGGCAAAAGAGGTTACGGCGTTGTACATGGTCGATGTTACCTTTTGTTTTATTTGTTCTGGGGCCAAGCTGCGTTCCATTAAGGTATATTCCGGCATGTTGGTTAGGGCAGGGAGGTGGGCCTGCAATGAATGCTTCAACTGAGTGTAATGATACTGTTCAGTGGGAGGGAGACAGAAATGGGATGCAAGATCTGCAAATGGGACTATTTTATTTTCTTCAACGACATCCCCAATTTTCAGTATCCCTTGCTTCATCCAAGAGGGCCATATAGGGAGTTTACTTCCAAGAGATTCCCGTTATCCCAGAGTGTTTGTATAGGGGTTGGCCTTTTGTCCCATCCCATGTGTTTGTGTGTTTCAGCCCATATTCGTGACATATGTGATAGCATGGATGGGGCGGTTGTATAACGTATCTTGCGGTAGAGATGTTCAAAGAGGGGCTTTCCCGGGGTGTTAGTTTTGCTGTCCTATTGTGCGGTAGTGACGCATCTCCATGCAGCATGTCGTTCACAACAGCCATCTGGCTGTCTCAATAATAGGTTTGCAGTCGGGGGAGTCTGATCCCACCCTCCCATATGGATCTCTGAAGGGTAGTGAGCGCTATGCGTGGGTGTCCCCCGCACCACAGTAGTTTCCTGAGAGTTTGATAAATTTTGCGAAATTCGCTTTGCGGAATATATAACGGGGCATTTTGCAATATATACAGGAATTGGGGGAGGGCCATCAGCTCTACCCAGCAGTGTTAATGGCAGGGATATCCAGTGGCGGGCATCTTCTGAGAATCTCGCCACTACAGGATACAGATTCCTGGGCACATAGTCATTAAGGTCATTCGTGATTTGTATGCCCAGGTACCTGAAATGTTTCATCTCAATGCAGTAAGGGCTGTCAGCTGGTACTATGTCTTTCACTTTCTACATCGGAAATAGTATGGATTTGGACCATTTGACACGCAAGCTGCTGAAAGCGCCGAACCTTTCCAGCAGGTGTGTCACAATGGGGCAGGTATTGATCGGATCCTTCAAATATATTAACAGGTCATCTGCGTACAATACTTTCTTCCCAGCTGTCTGACCAAAGAATAGCTCGGCAAGAGGTTCGTTTGCTAGCGCAAAAATCATGGCCGATAGGGGGCAGCCCTGTCCCTAATTCGAAGGGACATGATAAACATCCATTTACTCTTACTACTGACTCCGGGGATCCGTAGAGGAGCTTCACCCAGCTCATAAAATGTGGGCTGAAGCCCATGCAGTGCATTGTTTCCCAAATTGCCGCCCAGTAACCAAATCAAAGGCTTTCTCAAAGTCTATTGCAAGCAGGGCCAGGGAACTTTGGAGGGTAGCCCTTCTTTCTAGTGCAGAGTGTAATCTGTGTATGTTCATGCGAGTAGATCTCTGCAGCATGAAACCGCATTGATCTGGATGGATCAGCGATGGTATAACCTGTTGTAGCCGATTGGCTAGCACCTTCGCAAGTAGTTTGGTTTCACTATTTATGAGGGAAATAGGTCTGTACGAGCTGCACTTATCTGGAGGTTTGTCCGATTTAGGTATTACTATTATAGTGGCTTTCCTGAGGTCTGGGGTTAAGCAGCCCTGTTCACGCGATTTTTGGTACATTCGTAATAAATGCGGGACAATTTCACCTGCGCCTATTTTCCTCCACAGCTCTATCAGAAAACCATTTGGTCCCGGGGATCTTCCCAGATTGGAGTTCCGACATGGCTGCAGTTAACTCATCCTCTGTGATGTCATTTTCTAAAAGGTTTATTTGGTCAATCTCTAGGGTGGGGAGGGTGTTTTCTGCCAAGATTGAGTTGTCGATTGGGGGAGGATAGTGCTTTGTATAGTTTGGCATAATAGGCGGCAAAGCCCTCTGCTATGTCCTGATCTGCCACTAGTCGATCTGAGTTTTCTGGTCTGATCATTCTGACCTGGCTATGTCCCTCATCTCTACGGTCCAGCCATGCTAGCATCTTGCCCGCCTTGTCCCCAGTTACATATACCCTGGCGCGCATCACTCTATGTGCCTGTCTGGTGTTGTCCAGAGCTATGTTTTGTAATTCCTTCTGTCCTAGCAATAATGCAGTGTGTCTCAGGTTGGCCAAGAGCAAGGTGACTCTCCTCTGCATGTTTCACTTGCTTTTCGGCTTCATGTAGTGTGTTTAGGTGTTTCTTTTTGTGAGCTGTGGTCCAAGAGATGATTTCGCCTCTAGGCACTGTCTTGTAAGCTTCCCACAGTACCTCTAGGTTATCGACAGACTCTTTGTTTAATTCAAAGTATGTTTTCGTGGCGTTCTGGATTTGTTCCACAAGGTCTGTGAATCCCACATAGTAGTTATTCAACTGCCAGGGAGGGGGAGCTGGTCTAGTGGTTCTCAGCCCTAATATTAGGGAGTAATGGTCCGAAATTCCCCTTGGAAGGAAATGTGCCTCACATGCTAGATGTATATCTACTGATGGGAGGAAGAAATAATCTAGCCTTGAAAGTGAGGCATGTGCTCCAGAATGGTATGAGTATTATCTTGTTTCAGGGTGCAGATCTCGCCATACATCCCGCAGTCCCAGAGCATCGGCAAAAGTGGCAAGTTTGGTGCGTGTTTTGGGGTTCCTGGCATGTAGGTGTGTTCGGCCTAGTTTTGTATTCATGACCTCGTTGAAGTCACCTCCTACTATCATAACGTCTGAGGAGTCCCACGTGATTATGGGTGTAATGTCTTTGATTAATGTGGTCAATAATGCTGGCGGTGCATAGACTGCTAACATTGCGCTGGTATGTTCCCAGAGTGTCCCGGTTATGTATACGAATCTGCCCCCCAGTGTTTTGAATGACAGTGGATAGAGTAAAGGGAAGCTTCTTATGTAGAAGCTTCTTATGTATTAGTATGAGTACCCCTCGTGAGCCCATGGTGAACCCAGCATGTATTGCGATGCGGTAATTAGTGTGTTTGAATAAATTACAATTCGTGCCCGACAGGTGAATTTTGGTTAGGAACACAGCGTCCGGTGCATGACGATTTAATAGCTGCAGGACTAGGCGGCTCTTTAGTCCACTGCCCAGCCCGTTCACATTCCACGTCTTGAACCTAAGGGTTCTGGGATGAGTGTTCCCTCTAAGCTGTGTGCATGTGCACTTGCCCAGCTTCCTTCTGGGTGCCGCTCAGAAGATTTTTAACAGCGCACACAGACAATTCTCACCTATTCAAAAATAGGTAATAAGGCACAAGCCAAAGCAATGACTTGAAATTAGCTTTCTCTTAAAATAAGCAGCTAGTCTTGATATTCTGCTAATTTGCATTACACTACTATGCAAGGGTGACCGTGAACACCTAAAATCCCCAACAGCAAAATACACACGAGAGGTTAAAAACTAATATGAAAAACTGGATCCATGAAAAGAAGAATCTAACCAAAATATGCCTGCACAAATTAACCAAATAATGTTCCCTCCCCACCCATGACCCCTAAGCTTGATTCTACCACACTTTGACCGTATGACTAACTTCTGCCCCAGAACACATTAAGATAGTACCGGACAACCTTGACTCCTCCTCACTTGGCTCTGCGAAAGGTTAGCAGACGTGTACCTACAACCACTTGTTTTGGGTTTGTTGTAATATGAATAACGTTCATGTGCCAGAATTTCTGTTACACATTGTGCCTTACCAAAAGCTTCACCCACACGATACAGTCGAACTACCAGCTAAAATAATGGATATTGACAGTAAGTAAGCATGCTACCTGGATGTGTAACCTTATCCCATACTTCCTCTTCTTTGTATATATGTCACACAAGTGCTTTAAAGCAGCCCCCTTGCAAGTTAACGCATTATAAAACTCAAATATTAATTTGCCCTGTAAGGATTTTGAGAAGACACATGTGATGCTCAGTATCTCCTACTTTATCATTACTAACATTACCCTATAAGTGGAGAGCAACATTGCAATATCATTTACTTTGCCTACAAGAGATACTGGGTATGGACTATGCCTGGGATTACTTGTCCATAGTATCAGGGCACCAGTTATTCAGACAGGAGAATGCTTTTCACACAATATGCCTCGTTTACAAGTGTTCAGCGTTCCTTTGGGAAGAGACCGTTGCACATTATATGGTAACTCGCTGCTATGCAAAAACATTTACACAGAGCTCTGTGTAATCCTACACAGTGACATAAGGGTGGTATGTTGCAAACAATCTTGTATGCACTGTAAAAGAATTGCGTACATGCAGAGTCATGGAATTGTTGAAATGCACATAATATGTTGAGGCATTAAATATGCCTTGCTTGAAAAGTATTGTGGGTCTGCAAATATCCCAGCAAATGTTTACCACTACAATCCCTCACTTTTTACAGTGCTCTATCAACTAGTATTGGAGGCAAGCACAGGGACCGGGGAAGGGTATGGGTATGGCTGTAAGCATCACTCCTTGCGGGTGATGAACAAAGCAGCAAATTTCAAAAACCAAGTCAGACGTTTCGGCAGTACACTGAAGGAAATGTGTTGCTTGTCTGCTAAAGGATAGGACATTCTAGTACCCATCTAGACAACAGTGCCTTCTTTTTCTTTCTATGTTAGCTGCTGAGGGCTTTTCCATATAATCATTTGCTCTGTATTGTCGCTAGCATCTCCCTGCATCTTATTTAACTCACAACAAAGAATTACAGAAGAGGGAACCATAGTTACAGAAGGAGGGACTCATCTGTTGCATCTCTAGAGATTTGATGCCATTAACTTAAAAAGACATATATATGTGATTTTCTTACACAGGGATCCATAATAAACCTCAATAAAAACTCTTGTTTAATTTGTCTAGACTGGTGCGTAAGACTGGCTAAAACTGTAGACTACATTATGTTCCCTGTCATTTCACTTTCTATGATCTATGGACCCTGCATTTGATATCTGTGCTCTGTCCTGTCTCCTCCTCTCCCATTAATGGTGGCACTCGCTGGGATGTCCTCATGGATTCCTTTCACTCCTCTAGAGTCATCCTTAATGTCTATCTAAATGGCACTGTCATGGTCCAAGGTCCTCAGGCCAATCTCCTCCTCTTTGATAGGTGTTTCCCTAGCCTCATCAACTTCCTTTCAACTCCTGCTGTCCCTTCCTCTCACTGCTCTGCTACCTTGCACACTCCTCCCTCTCTCTCTGCCCCTTTACTGGCTACATCCTCCCCTCCGCAGGGCGTACCTCTGATTTGTACCCCTCCCCGGAAGGTCTTTAAGGCTGGCAACCTTCTGCATCTGGCCACTCTCAACTCTCGCTCTGCTGTCAAACATTCCTCTGACATCTGTCACCTCCTCGAAGAACTTGACCTTGATGTCCTCGGTCTTACTAAGACATGGTTCACAGGCAGCTCTGTCACGAGCTTTGACACTCTCCTCCCTGACGGCTACAAGATCCTCTCCGCACCAAGACTCTCCCGGCTCGGATGTGGTGTAGCCTTGATCTTCCCTGAGTGGATTCCTGCCACTATCATTCCCACTCAGATTTACCCCTCCTTCGAATGCCTTGTCTACAGGCTCTCTATCTCCCCTAACCACTCTCTTACTATTGCTACTCTCTATCGGCCCCCTGGTCAAATCACCTCTTTTCTTTCAGATTGGGCTGACCTCTCCTCCTACCTCCTGGCCGCAACCACCCAACTCCTCTTCCTTGGTGACCTAAACATCAACCTTGATTCTCCCTGTCCCTCATCTCTGCTCTTTCGTGACCTCTGCGATTCCCTCTCTCTCTCCATCCTTCCCTCTAGCCCTACGCACGCCGCAGGACACACCTTTGAAGTCTTGATCTCCTCTGGCCTCCCCCTCTCTACCTCTCTGAATACCTCACTCTCATGGAGTGATCACTACCTCCTCTCCTCTCATCTCTCACTCTCTTCCCCACAAGCCAAGCCTACCCCTACACTGCCACCCACCTTCACGGACATCCGGCCCATGAAGCGCGTGTCAGTTGAGGCTGTCGCTGCCACCTTCTCTCCCTCCTGCCCTCCTCTGGCAAATTCACACCCTGACACAGCCCTGGCCCCTCTCTACTCCTCTATTTCTGATACTCTCGACGCTCTTGCCCCTGTCATGAGGATCCGTTTGAAGCCCAAAGCCAAGTGCAACTCTTGGTTTGACTCTGACCTAGCCACTCTTAAAATTAAGTGTAGGGCGGCTGAGAGGAAATTGAGAACTTCTTGCTCATCCTCTGACAAACTGGCCTGTCACCTGCTCCAAAGGCAATACTGACTCTCTGTTCGCACTAAGAAGAGAGCACACATTCAAGCCTGTGTCTCTGCGGCATCTAACAACTCGGCCGAACTCTTTAAAATCTGCAAGGAGCTGGCCAACCCTTCTGCAGTCTCCACCCCCCTATTGCCTCCAAGGCTCTCTGCAATACCCTTGCCTCTCACTTTATCTCAAAAACTCAAGATATCCTAATTACTCTCTCCTCCATACCCCTTCCGCCCCTCTCTACATCTGTACTTTCTGACCCTCCTTCAGACACCCCCCACCCACCTTCTCGTCCTTTGCTCTTTTCTCCCCTGATGAGGTTGCTAGACAAGTCCGATCTATGAAAGCCTCATCAAAACAGGTTCATCCCTGTTCCTCCAAAACCATCAAGGACGATATTGACACCCTCGCTCCGGCCCTTGCCGACTTCTGCAACCTCTCCTTTGCCCATTGATCCTTCCCCTCCTCGCTGAAGCACTCCCTTGTGCATCCTCTTCTCAAGAAACCCACAGCAGATTCATTCTGATCCCGCTAACAATTTACATCACTCTCTTTCTGGGCAAACTCCTGGAAAAGCTGGCCATCTCCCAGCTTAACCTTCACTCCGATTCTGTTGGCTCTCTCCACGACCACTAGTCGGGCTTCAGAGCAGCCAGAAGCATGGAAACTGCTCTCCTGAACATCTGTGAACATCTGCTCTCCAACCTTGACTCTAACATTCCCTCTGTCCTCATCCTCCTTGATCTCTCTTCTGCCTTCTACACAGTCAACCATACCATCTTGCTCAACCGTCTCCGTGATAACCTGGGTATCACTGACCAAGCTCTGGCTTGGCTGACTTCTTTCCTCTATGACCGACCCTCCCAGGTCCAACTTGGGTCCTTTCTATCTTCCTCTCTACCTGTGGTGTCCCTCAGGGGTCTCACCTCTCACCCCGGCTTTTCAATAAATACCTGGCAACTCTCGCCCACTGCATTGCCACCTTCTGCTCAAATTTCCGGTGTTACGCTGACGACACTCAGCTAATTTTCAGGCTGCCCTCGGGCACCTCTTCCCCTCTCTTATCTCTGAATGCCTAACTGCCATTCTATATTGGTGTGCCGCCAATGATCCTTGTCTGAACGCCAGCAAGACGGAGATCCTCCTCATCGGCACACCTTCACCATATTTCCCCTCACTCTCTGGCCTGCTTCCCTCGGCCCTCCACCAACCCCTACATGTGTGGCTAAGAACCTCTGGGTCATCTTTGACTCCACCCTTTCCTTCTCCGCCCACATCTCTGAGGTCTCTAAAAAGTCAAACTTCATACTGCATCTCGTCAGAGGTACTCTACCTTTCCTCTCCTTCCCCCAGAAGCTCATGGTATCCCAAGCTCTGGTTCTCTCTAGGTTGGACTACGGTAACAGCCTCTTTCTAAATCTACCTTCCTCTACTCTCCGCCCTCTGCAACTAATTCAGAATAGGACTGCAAGACTTGTCCTTGGCCTTAAGCCCTGGGATCATATCTCTCCAGCCTTGAAATCTCTTAATTGGCTCCCTGTGGATTCAAGGATTAAATTCAAAACCCTCTGCATTATCGACAAGGCTTACTGGGGCCTGTGCCCAAAATACCTTCAGCTATCCCAATGCAAATACCTCCCCTCTCGAGCTCTCCTCTCCTCTTCCTCTAATTCCCTCAGGATCAGTCGCTTTTATAAGAAACAAGCTGGGGGACGATCTCTTTCTTCGGCTGGGGCCTCCCGCTGGAACAGCCTCCCTACAGCCCTAAAACTTTAGGAGAACCACCTCCGGTTCCGGAAGCACCTTAAGACCATCCTCTTTGCTTCTGCTTTTGCCCCCCTCTCCTCCAATGATTCTGGTCTCCCTTGGTACTGTACACCTGGCCACCCTCTGTCCACTGGGCCCAGGCTCCTGCTTATCTTTTCCACCCTCCTGCAACTGCCTCCTGGTCACCCTTTGCACTGGGGTCTGTATCTGTACCCACACAGTCCCCCCCCCCTTTGTCCCTTGCACTTACCAGACCTACCCTGTCTGCTTCCCTCAACTTAGCACTTGCTTAATGCACTATTTCCTGTGTTTGCTGTTTTTATCATATATTTATCAGTATTTATTTCCGCTCTCCCCTTGCTCTGCACTTTCCACCTCTCCCCCCTCCCTTGCACTTTTTACCCAGCACCCTCTCCCATGCACTTGCGCGTTCTCAATGTCACTGGGCCTAGTAAGACCGTTGTTTTGTCTACTCCCCTGTTCCCCTCCCTTGCCTGGTCGCGCTCTGAAACACCTGTGTATAAGCGCGATATAAATAAAATATCAATTCAATTCAATTCAATATGACAAGAGTACAAGCAAGGCTCTAATCAAATCTTGCTCCCTACAAATGATTTTTCATGTAGTAAAAAAATAATTAGCTTTGCCAATAAGGATACTTTCTGCTTATTAAAAGATATTCTTCCCCTTAAAATTCCTGTTGAGATCAGGCATTAATATTAGTAGAGTTCCTTCCTATGCCACTGCTCTACTGGTCACTAATTCGAAAAAATATCATCAGAGCTTTGTGGGTTGAAGCAACAAAGTTTTCATTGTTTCTCGTTTTTGTTGGGCACATTTTTATATTTAGGGAGTAAAAATGGATGCTGTATATGTCTCTTAGCTGTAAGGCTGGTGTTATCACTAACCAAAGGACAACGTAATGTGGATAGTAACCATGTTCTCATGGCCCTTGAATGACTTAATTAAAGTGCCACTTGAACTCCTATCAGCATGTTTTTTGACACATTGCTTTTAATTGCTATTAATCCATCAGCAAATGTGGTATTCTGTCTGAATTTCTTGACATCCACTTCAGTTTATGACAAGAGATAGTTGTGTTTTGTAGTACACAAGGGATTTTCCAGTGGCATAAACCGTTTGCAAGGTACTGTGGCAAATGTTGAAGTCTTGGACTGGTTGAAGAGTTTTCTGTTTAATCATATGACATTCTATTTTAGCCTATGTGTTTGGAAAAAGTGCTGTAAGATTTGTCAAGAATTGCAGTGTCTGGGAAGAGGAAATTCTTTCTTCTGGGACGGTAGTTCACTATATACGCATGCTCAGAAAGTGGCTTACCTCATTAGACTGTTGTGCACATGGAAAATAATGTGCGCACAACAGCAAGCCAGTTCCACACATAGAGAAAATAATTAGAGGGAACATTGCTTGACATCCCAAAACAGGTGAGCATTTCTGTGCATGCTACCAGATAAAGGATCAACGTTAACTGCCGCCTCTTTCAATCAACGAACCTCTCCCATAAACAGCCCGAGGCCTCACAATTAACCACTGTTGCAATAGTGATAGGTAGCACGTGTCATATAACCTGCAATGAACTCCTTGCTCACCGAAGTAATGAGCTCCATGAACCGGCCACCTGAAGACACAAGTAGCCAGTCGTTAATTACCAAGCACTAGGCCAGAGTTTACTTTAATGTTAAGCAAGCATCAGCTGCCTGACTGTTAACCTTACATCATCAAACATAAACCCTTTGGCAGGACAATGTCACAATCAATTCTGCAGAAGAA
This sequence comes from Ambystoma mexicanum, assembly GCF_040938575.1. Taxonomy (NCBI): domain Eukaryota; kingdom Metazoa; phylum Chordata; class Amphibia; order Caudata; family Ambystomatidae; genus Ambystoma; species Ambystoma mexicanum. The sequence goes on from NC_090938.1 coordinate 383,681,636, forward strand.
ATATTAGTAATAAGGCTGTGCAGAAAAAAATTGGTATGAGGTATTAGACTAATAACCCTTGACCGCAACAGTAGCGTCAAGCCATTCTAAATAAGTAGAGCAGAAAATTGCCATAATTACCAGCAGTAAGTCCCTTGGTATTCTCGTAGACGGACAGAAATGCAACCCTGGATAGTCCCATGTGGGTAGAGAGCACAAAGGGCCCAAGACATATCATAAGAAGTCAGTAATTTTCTTGCCAAACACTGCCCTGAGGCAGCAATCAGGTTGTGATCACCTGGCATGGCACTGGCAGACCAATCTTTGTGAGCCGGTAGTCCAACCAGCATAACCTGAAAGAGAGAAAAGTAAAACAACTGCAAGGTGAGAAGGGACCCAGCTGTTTGCTAACTAGTGTGAGTTGCAAACCATGGCATGAACAATCACTGCTGTTTATAGTCATTCCATCGACAGCCAAAGCATCTAATGCCATACCCATCTAAAAAAAAAGCATGTAGTGCGTTTTTTAAAAAAAAATACATTTTTAATGGGGTGGTCCTCCAACCCACATTTCTTTTAACCTTTAAAACCCATTTTTATTAAAATAAACACTTTACCGTAAAAAAAATGCATTAGATGCTTTGTTTTAGATGGTATGGCTGTCGATGCTTTGGTTGTCCATGGAATGACCGGATACCATCACTACGCCTTTAGAGTAACATACAATCCTATTTCCCAAGAGCAATTGCCCATCATTCTCACTCTCTGATCGCGGGGGGGGGGGGGGAAGTTGACGATGATTGGGCCATATTCATATCTTCCTTGACCCCCTGAAGAATGAGCAATATTAGTGAATCATTTTCTCATGGAACGTAAACTTAATTGAATTTAAGGCATAGAGTGCTTTCCTGCTTGTGACCATATCACCCAGTATTGCCCCCTGTAGGTGGCACACACATTGACTCTTCAAAGTTTGTATGCAGTTATACAACTGTCATTCATAGAGGGGGATTGTGGTTCTGTCAATGACCTATGGCATCTAACACTAGGTCCACACCCTCTCCACTCCCCAGCCTACGTGAGACTGGGTGATCTGATCCCCACTGTTTCCTCCCCTGGTTGCTTGTACATCCTTTGCTGACAAATCGCCCACCTCCCCCCTCCACTATTCTTACCTCCCCATTCTCTTGTTTCTCTGCTTCCCTCACCATATTCCTCCTCATATGATTGTAAAGTGGGCTTTTGCTTCTTGAAGGTGGGTCCCCACTCAACAAATACCATATTAATAATAATAATGATAATGATAATAATAAACGTAACCTCTCTGTTGACCTTCAATACCCATGACTGAATTCCAGCGCTATAAGGAAGAGAATTGCTTGTTGAACTATCAAGACAAAGCAATATTAGGAGCCCCACCCTGACATGCCCATGTGATAATATGCAAATCAATCTTTACCCTAAAACGGTGTTAAGATGGCCTAGGAAGTCACCAAAAGTACGCTGAGGCTCTGGTGTTAGATCAAGCCAAATGCAATAACGGAAATAGACAAAGTGCAAGGCAAAACTAGCCTTAGTGACATCAAAATGAAGCAGGGACAACATACAAGCATACAAATCTCGAGATTGCGAAGTGCTTATAAAAAAACAACGGCTTATAAGTCGATCTTGCATCATAATTAGCATCAGACACTATCAAAACCTACGAGGTAAGGGGATTTGTTAAGGGGATTGAGTACATACACATTACATAAGGGTTAAACCTCTGATTGGGTAACAACAATCTGATGGCTCCTCCTGAGTCCACCTCTAAATTGATAACAGTAAAAAGACATCATCTCTACAATAGTCTATTGGCTGGCCTAATGCATACTGGGCAGGCTGGCATTGGGAGTTTTGATTGGTTGGCTTCATACTGACCAATGTTGGACAACTGACAGGTCGTCAAGACATGAATGCAATATAGAACAGGGAAACTGATTACCCCTCGCTCCACCATGAGCATCAAACTGGTGACACTTATATAAAAACCTTATTCAAACAAAGCTGAATTATACAGCACAAGTATCCCTGCCATGAGACATAAGACAAGAAACATATATCCAAAATGTGACTTCATTACAAATCAAATTAATATATATATAAAAACGCAACATCTCAAAATCCAGTACTTGAATTCATCAAAACCAGAAAGAAATTATTCAAATAATTCACAGCATATGTTCAAAAAGGATTTTTTCAAAAAGATAATTAAAGACTGCTCGATCAATGAGTAAGCTCAGTACATTGGGGTTCGATTATATTGTTGTATTACAATTCATCATCACTCATCATTGATGGATAATTTAACACAGGCTCTAACGCTACAATTGTTTCCTATGAAGTTCATAGATGACAGATTGTTCTCATTTTTGTGAAACATATAATACAACAGATCTTAGTCAGTCAGAAGCATGTATTGGCTTCTAATCAAAGACAAACTTTACTAATTCCTAGTCTTATAGATGGTCAACATGTTTCGGTCATTATTATCAAAATTAGACACTATCTCTAGTTGCATTTCAGAACAAGTTTTCTTGGCCTTCTTCAGGACGGTTTATTTCTTGTGTAGATGCATATGTCTTGTATACCCAATTTTTCAGTCTTAGATGCGCACCTGCACAAAAAAAAATAATGCACAAAAACATTTCGGTAAATGTCTAATTTGACTCGTGGCGGAAATAAACGCAGTAAAAAATGCCCCAATTGGCATCAGATCAGGCAAATTTAACCCATAAAATTAACTAACAGATAAAAAACTGTGTCACCAGTATACTTACACTCAAGTTCAGGGCGTGAGCGCAGTAATCCTTTCGCATATCTTTTTTGGCAAAAGAAGATAGTTTCTTTTTTCTCTTGTTGAGGGCTTTCTTTTTTAATAAAACACTTTATTGTTTTAACATACAAATAAAATGCATCAATCAAAAGTGGCTTCTATCAAAACACTTCGATGCTAACTACTAAAATCAAACAATAAAATGGGTCTTTAAGGCAGACAATCACATTATAGGTCATCACGGTAATGGATACATAGTTGCAGCACATTTCCATAAGTCAGGCCGGCCTATTGGCACAATTAAATGATTAACAGGCATCCTCCCACTTTTGCCAGATTTGTTGTGCTTTCCCCGGACAACGTCTAGCAGTATACACTCTGTGCTCCATTGCAATACAAATATCTACATCTGTGGTCCATTGTTCATAACTCGATATCAGATCAGAGCCCCACAGCTGTGTTATATTTCTTTTCATCAATGCCGTAGGGGTTGACAAGAACAGTTTCTCATATTGTGACAGCTCACCATCGTCCTCAACGCCTAACAACAACAACAACAACAACAGTTTTAGTTCTCTGGGAATTGTTTTGCCCATGACCCTCGACAACTCATCACAACATGTTTGCCAGTACTGTTGGATGTGGACGCACTCCCACAAAATGTGGAAGAAAGTGCCTTCCTCGTGCTTGCAGCGCAGGCATGATGGATCTGTGTTCCCCCCCATCTGTAGAGTGCTACCCTCGGATAATATATTTGATGCAATATTTTAAATTGGATAAGCCTAAGTCTGGATGAGATGGCTGTCTCCGGGGGTACGTCAGGGATGTGATCCATTCTTCTGGTAGTATGGCGCCCACATCCCTTTCCCATTTGGTATTTACACTCAATAATTTGGTTGTGGCAAAAGAGGTTACGGCGTTGTACATGGTCGATGTTACCTTTTGTTTGATTTGTTCTGGGGCCAAGCTGCGTTCCATTAAGGTATATTCCGGCATGTTGGTTAGGGCAGGGAGGTGGGCCTGCAATGAATGCTTCAACTGAGTGTAATGATACTGTTCAGTGGGAGGGAGACAGAAATGGGATGCAAGATCTGCAAATGGGACTATTTTATTTTCTTCAACGACATCCCCAATTTTCAGTATCCCTTGCTTCATCCAAGAGGGCCATATAGGGAGTTTACTTCCAAGAGATTCCCGTTATCCCAGAGTGTTTGTATAGGGGTTGGCCTTTTGTCCCATCCCATGTGTTTGTGTGTTTCAGCCCATATTCGTGACATATGTGATAGCATGGATGGGGCGGTTGTATAACTTATCTTGCGGTAGAGATGTTCAAAGAGGGGCTTTCCCGGGGTGTTAGTTTTGCTGTCCTATTGTGCGGTAGTGACGCATCTCCATGCAGCATGTCGTTCACAACAGCCATCTGGCTGTCTCAATAATAGGTTTGCAGTCGGGGGAGTCTGATCCCACCCTCCCATATGGATCTCTGAAGGGTAGTGAGCGCTATGCGTGGGTGTCCCCCGCACCACAGTAGTTTCCTGAGAGTTTGATAAATTTTGCGAAATTCGCTTTGCGGAATATATAACGGGGCATTTTGCAATATATACAGGAATTGGGGGAGGGCCATCAGCTCTACCCAGCAGTGTTAATGGCAGGGATATCCAGTGGCGGGCATCTTCTGAGAATCTCGCCACTACAGGATACAGATTCCTGGGCACATAGTCATTAAGGTCATTCGTGATTTGTATGCCCAGGTACCTGAAATGTTTCATCTCAATGCAGTAAGGGCAGTCAGCTGGTACTATGTCTTTCACTTTCCCCATCGGAAATAGTATGGATTTGGACCATTTGACATGCAAGCTGCTGAAAGCGCCGAACCTTTCCAGCAGGTGTGTCACAATGGGGCAGGTATTGATCGGATCCTTCAAATATATTAACAGGTCATCTGCGTACAATACTTTCTTCCCAGCTGTCTGACCAAAGAATAGCTCGGCAAGAGGTTTGTTTGCTAGCGCAAAAATCATGGCCGATAGGGGGCAGCCCTGTCCCTAATTCGAAGGGACATGATAAACATCCATTTACTCTTACTACTGACTCCGGGGATCCGTAGAGGAGCTTCACCCAGCTCATAAAATGTGGGCTGAAGCCCATGCAGTGCATTGTTTCCCAAATTGCCGCCCAGTAACCAAATGAAAGGCTTTCTCAAAGTCTATTGCAAGCAGGGCCAGGGAACTTTGGAGGGTAGCCCTTCTTTCTAGTGCAGAGTGTAATCTGTGTATGTTCATGCGAGTAGATCTCTGCAGCATGAAACCGCATTGATCTGGATGGATCAGCGATGGTATAACCTGTTGTAGCCGATTGGCTAGCACCTTCGCAAGTAGTTTGGTTTCACTATTTATGAGGGAAATAGGTCTGTACGAGCTGCACTTATCTGGAGGTTTGTCCGATTTAGGTATTACTATTATAGTGGCTTTCCTGAGGTCTGGGGTTAAGCAGCCCTGTTCACGCGATTTTTGTTACATTCGTAATAAATGCGGGACAATTTCACCTGCGCCTATTTTCCTCCACAGCTCTATCAGAAAACCATTTGGTCCCGGGGATCTTCCCAGATTGGAGTTCCGACATGGCTGCAGTTAACTCATCCTCTGTGATGTCATTTTCTAAAAGGTTTATTTGGTCAATCTCTAGGGTGGGGAGGGTGTTTTCTGCCAAGATTGAGTTGTCGATTGGGGGAGGATAGTGCTTTGTATAGTTTGGCAAAATAGGCGGCAAAGCCCTCTGCTATGTCCTGATCTGCCACTAGTGGATCTGAGTTTTCTGGTCTGATCATTCTGACCTGGCTATGTCCCTCATCTCTACGGTCCAGCCATGCTAGCATCTTGCCCGCCTTGTCCCCAGTTACATATACCCTGGCGTGCATCACTCTATGTGCCTGTCTGGTGTTGTCCAGAGCTATGTTTTGTAATTCCTTCTGTCCTAGCAATAATGCAGTGTGTCTCAGGTTGGCCAAGAGCAAGGTGACGCTTCTCTGCATGTTTCACTTGCTTTTCGGCTTCATGTAGTGTGTTTAGGTGTTTCTTTTTGTGAGCTCTGGTCCAAGAGATGATTTCGCCTCTAGGCACTGTCTTGTAAGCTTCCCACAGTACCTCTAGGTTATCGACAGACTCTTTGTTTAATTCAAAGTATGTTTTCGTGGCGTTCTGGATTTGTTCCACAAGGTCTGTGAATCCCACATAGTAGTTATTCAACTGCCAGGGAGGGGGAGCTGGTCTAGCGGTTCTCAGCCCTAATATTAGGGAGTAATGGTCCGAAATTCCCCTTGGAAGGAAATGTGCCTCACATGCTAGATGTATATCTACTGATGGGAGGAAGAAATAATCTAGCCTTGAAAGTGAGGCATGTGCTCCAGAATGGTATGAGTATTATCTTGTTTCAGGGTGCAGATCTCGCCATACATCCCGCAGTCCCAGAGCATCTGCAAGAGTGGCAAGTTTGGTGCGTGTTTTGGGGTTCCTGGCATGTAGGTGTGTTCGGCCTAGTTCTGTATTCATGACCTCGTTGAAGTCTCCTCCTACTATCATAACGTCTGAGGAGTCCCACGTGATTATGGGTGTTATGTCTTTGATTAATGTGGTCAATAATACTGGCGGTGCATAGACTGCTAACATTGCGCTGGTATGTTCCCAGAGTGTCCCGGTTATGTATACGAATCTGCCCCCCAGTGTTTTGAATGACAGTGGATAGAGTAAAGGGAAGCTTCTTATGTAGAAGCTTCTTATGTATTAGTATGAGTACCCCTCGTGAGCCCATGGTGAACCCAGCATGTATTGCGATGCGGTAATTAGTGTGTTTGAATAAATTACAATTCGTGCCCGACAGGTGAATTTTGGTTAGGAACACAGCGTCCGGTGCATGACGATTTAATAGCTGCAGGACTAGGCGGCTCTTTAGTCCACTGCCCAGCCCGTTCACATTCCACGTCTTGAACCTAAGGGTTCTGGGATGAGTGTTCCCTCTAAGCTGTGTGCATGTGCACTTGCCCAGCTTCCTTCTGGGTGCCGCTCAGAAGATTTTTAACAGCGCACACAGACAATTCTCACCTATTCAAAAATAGGTAATAAGGCACAAGCCAAAGCAATGACTTGAAATTAGCTTTCTCTTAAAATAAGCAGCTAGTCTTGATATTCTGCTAATTTGCATTACACTACTATGCAAGGGTGACCGTGAACACCTAAAATCCCCAACAGCAAAATACACACGAGAGGTTAAAAACTAATATGAAAAACTGGATCCATGAAAAGAAGAATCTAACCAAAATATGCCTGCACAAATTAACCAAATAATGTTCCCTCCCCACCCATGACCCCTAAGCTTGATTCTACCACACTTTGACCGTATGACTAACTTCTGCCCCAGAACACATTAAGATAGTACCGGACAACCTTGACTCCTCCTCACTTGGCTCTGCGAAAGGTTAGCAGACGTGTACCTACAACCACTTGTTTTGGGTTTGTTGTAATATGAATAACGTTCATGTGCCAGAATTTCTGTTACACATTGTGCCTTACCAAAAGCTTCACCCACACGATACAGTCAAACTACCAGCCAAAATAATGGATACTGACAGTAAGTAAGCAGGCTACCTGGATGTGTAACCTTATCCCATACTTCCTCTTCTTTGTACATATGTCACACAAGTGCTTTAAAGCGGCCCCCTTGCAAGTTAACGCATTATAAAACTCAAATATTAATTTGCCCTGTAAGGATTTTGAGAAGACACATGTGATGCTCAGTATCTCCTACTTTATCATTACTAACATTACCCTATAAGTGGAGAGCAACATTGCAATATCATTTACTTTGCCTACAAGAGATAATGGGTATGGACTATGCCTGGTATTACTTGTCCATAGTATCAGGGCACCAGCTATTCAGACAGGAGAATGATTTTCACACAATATGCCTTGTTTACAAGTGTTCAGCGTTCCTTTGGGCACAGACTGTCACACATTATATTGTAACTCGCTGTTATGCAAAAACAGTTTCCTAGAGCACTATGTAATCCTACACAGTGACATAAGGGTGGTATGTTGCAAACAATCTTGTATGCACTGCAAAAGAATTGCAAACATGCAGAGTCATGGAATTGTTAAAATGCACATAATATGTTGAGGCATTAAATATGCCTTGCTTGAAATGTTTTGTGGGTCTTCAAATATCCCAGCAAGTGTTTACTGCTACAATCCCTCACTTTTTACAGTGCTCTATCAACTAGTATTGAAGGCAAGCACAGGGACCGGGGAAGGGTATGGGTGCAAGCATCACTCCTTGCGGGTGATGAACAAAGCAGCAAATTGCAAAAACCAAGTTAGACGTTTCGTCAGTGGTCGAAGTGTATGAAAAGAAGTAGTGGAACTATGTTGCCTGCTGGCCTGCACCCACTCCCCACAAACCCCATTGCCACGACCCCTCCCACACACAATACACCCCCCAGACACGTGCACCTGCTGTTTAAGGGAAGGTTCAGTGCAGTGCACTGAAAACGAAGGTTTCAACTTTTTCCTACACTTTTATTTGAAAACTAAACCATTCCAGAACAGTTTCATTTTAAAATAAAAGTATAAAAGCTGTAAAAGGTAATTTAAAAGCGTTTCGGAGCCACCACACCTCCGTCTGCTCCCTTCGACCACTGCGTTTCGGCAGTACACGGAAGGAAATGTGTTGCTTGTATGCAAAAGGATAGGACATTCTGGTACCCGTTTAGACAACAGTGACTTCTTTTTCTTTCTATGTTAGCTGCTGAGGGTTTTTCAATATAATCATTTGCTCTGTATCGTCGCTAGCATCTCCCTGCATCTTATTTAACTCACAACAAAGAATTACAGAAGAGGGAACCCTAGTTACAGAAGAAGGGACTCATCTGTTGTATCTCTAGAGATTTGATGCCATTAACTTAAAAATACATATATTTGTGATTTTCATACACAGGGATCCATAATAAACCTCAATAAAGCGCTTGTTTAATTTGTCTAAACTGGTGCGGAAGAATGGGCAAAACTATAGACTACGTTATGTTCCCTGTCATTTCACTTTCTATGTCAGGGGTACAAGCAAGGCTCTAATCAGATTTTGCTCCCTACTTGGAGTCAAATGATTTTTCAGGTAGTAAGAAAGTAATTAGCTTTGCCAATAGGGATACTTTCTGCTTATTAAAAGGTATTCTTCTCCTTAAAATTCATGTTGAGATCAGGCATTAATATTAGTAGAGTTCCTTCCTATGCCACTGCTCTACTGGTCACTAATTCAAAAAAATATCAGCAGAGCTTTATGGGTTGAAGCAACAAAGTTTTCATTGTTTCTCATTTTTGTTGGGCACATTTATATTTTCAGGGAGTAAAAATGGATGGTGTATATGTCTCTTAGCTGTAAGGCTGGTGTTATCACTAACCAAAGGACAACATAATGTGGATAGTAACCATGTTCTCATGGCCCTTGAATGACTTCATTAAAGTGGCACTTGAACTCCTATCAGCATGTTTTTTGACACATTGCTTTTAATTGCCATTAATCCATCAACAAATGTGTTATTCTGTCTGAATTTCTTGACATCTACGTCAATTTATGACGAGAGATACGTGTGTTTTGTAGTACACTAGGGATTTTCCAGTGGCATAAACCGTTTGCAAGGTACTGTGGCAAATGTTGAAGTCTTGGACTGGTTGAAGAGTTTTGTGTTTAATCATATGACATTCTATTTTAGCCTATGTGTTTGGAAAAAGTGCTGTAAGATTTGTCAAGAATTGCAGTGGCTGGGAAGAGGAAATTCTTTTCCAAATTCTTCTGGGACGGTAGTTCACTATATACGCATGCTCACAAAGTGGCTTGCTTCATTAGACAGTTGCACACATGGAAAATAATGTGCGCACAACAGCAAGCCAGTTCCACACATAGAGAAAAATAACTAGAGGGAACATTGGTATTGTTCCTACGAGTATCCATCACAACCTGAAGTGGGAGCGGCCTGTGCCATAGTGTGTGCCGTGGGAAGGCAGTGACTGCGTAGTACTACGATGTGCTTTCACATCAAAGGAAAGCGTGCTGCGATTGCGCAGAGCATATCCCGTGGGAAGACAATGTTTTCGTAGTGCTGCTGTATGCATCGTTAACAAGAAGTGTAGTGTGCTGTAATTACTAGACCCATTATTAACCAAACCAGTAGAACTTTGTTCCCCCCACCCTTTACTGCACCCAACTTGAAGCATCTATCGCCGGACCAACAAAAGGCAGCTGTCAGGAAGGGACAACTAACATACAACAAAACATTTACTGATGCTAATTACCCCAGTAACCTGATGTATCCCAGACCGGTTGGTCTAAGATATCGTTCTCTCCATTGGGGGGGGGGCAATGTTCCCCGTGGCCGCTCATTGGTGAGACGTTCTAAATTGTGTGGGTTTCTGGCTATCCAAGCGAGTCATATGTCCGGCTCTGTCTCATCCCTCGGAGCGGCAGCAAAGAGCAAAGGGCAGATCACACCGATCCTCACTCCTCCTCTTCTCCTTGGCGGTCCTGACCCAGTGGCTGTGGTTGTGGTGGGGGCATTCTCCGATCCGCAGGGACTCTGGGATTCCTGTTCCTATTGTTCCGGAGCGCTGACCAGACCACTTCTATATGCTGCTCGGCCCATCGCCACGCTTCCTTGGGGTCGTTGAAGTGGACTGATGTGCCGTTGTGATATATTTTGAATTGGGCAGGAAAAAGTAGCCTGTATTTGACATTCAGCATTTGTAATTGCTTCTTGAGCTGATCGAATGATTGTCTGGCTTTCTGCACCTTCCTCGTGTAGTCTGGAAAGAAGGCTATTCTTGAGCCATTGTGTGTCATTGTGCCCTTGGCGCTTGCTCTTTGGAGCAGCGCATCGCGTTCCCTCTAGTTCAGGAGCTTTGCTATTACAGTGCGTGGAGGGGCGCCGGCCACTGGTCTACCAGTTGGCATACAATTTGCTCTCTCTATGGAGAAGAATTTGGAAAAGGTGTCCGGTTCGAACAAATCCATTAGCCACTGTTCCAGAAAGAGCTCCATGATGGGGCCTTCTGCCTTTTCTGGCAAGCCGAGTATCCGAATGTTATTGCCCCTCGATCTCCCCTCTCCCTCGTCCACTTTCTCCTCCATAATTTTCAATCTTGACACCGCTCAGTTGTTGTTGCAGTTCGCGTATCCCATCTTCTGCATCAGAGATGCGCTGTTCTGCCTCCCCAGTGAATGAGGTCAGCTTTTGTAGGTCGTGGCGGAGGAGCTACACATCCATACTTATGCCGTCCATTTTTTGTTCCATGGAGGTGCGGGAGTCTGCAATAGCCGCCATAACGTCTTTCAGAGACAGCGTGGTTTCACCCTCGGCTATTGCACCTGATAGGCCATGGTTGTCATGTGTCTGCATTGTTGACGCTGTATATTGATAAATTCTGTTTTGTGTGGATTGCTTTTTCACTTTGTCTTTGCCCACATCTAGTGCCAACTCTTTGCAATTAGTAGGCCAATTAGGCTGGGGACGGTGTTGATGAGCGCAGTGTCTTGGTAGTATCAGTAGCTGATTATAATGCAACATTTTCTATGCTCCCAGTGGGCAAGATTGCTGCAGCCGTGGTCAGGCACCTGTTTGTTGGTCTGATGATTCTTAGTGGAGTGGCGCGCATCTCCACTCTTGAAAGCTGAGTGATGTGGGCGGATCAGATGTGTACCTGGCACTGCTCTAATCAAGCAGACACGATTGTTTCTCCAGTGTATTGCTGTGTTCCCTATCGATTATTTATCAGTGATTCTGTGTTATCCCAGTGTTGTGCAAACACCTGACACAACCCCTTTCACCGAGCTCCTGTGTTGATGCGTGAGGTTGTTTTCCTTGGATCTCACCTGCGTTGTCAATTCTTCCTTCACATAGCCAAAGAGCACTGATTCTGGTACTCTGGAGGCAGGTGTATTTGTCTGAGTGCACCAGTGCGACTGTCCTCAATGACTCAGAGTTGTTGTTAGTTATGTCATCAAGTAAGGTACTATCGCTTTGGTAGCTGGAGCTGATCTCTTTGTATGTCATTTCAGTGGAGCGTGCAGGGGATCACCACAGCGCGCCCAGCTCCAGGAGCACAGTTTATTATTATTATATAGTAGCGTCTTTCTGATTTCCCCCCTTGGTGTGTTCAGGTAAACAGCCGTGCGGAAAGCAGTGTACAGGTGTCCCCCAATTGGAGAGTTGCTGCCTTCGGGAGCAGGTTCTGTTTGATTCCGTTAGAGGCCGATCAATAGTGGTTTAACTTGATTTCCTCCCGTAGCGTTTTATTCTTCTCATCAGCGTTTCGGAGCCACCACACCTCCGTCTGCTGCCAGTCTCAAGGTGGCGAGGCACGTTATACGGCCAGGACTTGTGGGGTTGTGTTGCTGTTTACTATCTGTAAAGCAGATGTTGCTTAGGGTTGTGTGCTGCACGCAGTCCTACCATGTACACACAGGGATCTCATATTTCTTATTTGCGGCGTGCCTCTTTGCCGTGTGTGAATGCGAGGTGCCCGTTCCTCCCCCAGAGTTTCCAGGACGATTCGTGCCTACCTTTTCCGTCGAGGTCTGGGATTGAATTGCGGTCTGTGTGGGGCTTGTGGCGTGTTTGATGCTCGGCTCAGGTTTCCCTTCAGGGAGTGTGCCTCTTCCATGCATGGGTGCGTGAGTCCTGGCGAACGATAAGCCGTACCCATATGAGCAGTCCCCAACCAACCACTCGGGGGGGGGGAGCCGAGCACCAGGTCAGTAGCACGGGGCTCCTCTCCCTGTTTTGCTTCCCATCGGGGGAGCAATCAGATTTGCGGAGCGGCGGGTGTGTGCGGCGGTAATTCCTCAACAACGGTGTTCATCAGTCCCACACCATGACGACGGCAGCAGTGTTTCCTTGCCTCTGGGCATTGCGCCTGCCTCTTCTAAGCTGGCCCTGTGAATCGTCAAGCGGCCTCGAGGACACCGCTAAGTTCCCCATGGGCCGCTCCGGCGTCATGGCTGCTCCTCGCCGTGTAGGAGGGGGCGCACTATCGGGGCTCCCAGGCTTCACGCAGGACCTTCCGTAGTAATGGTACATAGTTTGCAGAGTGACCTCGGTTTTATTGCGGGGAGGACCCGGACACCTGCGATTCCCTCCGACACCTGTCCTTTGCCCGGTAGTCGAGTCCTCAGCGTTCGCCCAAGTCAACCCCACAGATCAGTCATCAGTACCTCCCTTCGGCCATTTTGTTTGATCGCATGAGAGTGTCGCCGAAATCTTCAAGTGCCTCCAATTGTGTTTACTGGTTACGGTTTCTCCCCAATTTTTGGTCGCTGGTGACTCAGGATTCTTTCTACAAAATGTTATTTTGGTGATGATAGAATTGAGCAAACAGGCTGGAAAAGCAGGATATGAGCAGCGGCTACGGGAGCAGAGGGAGCTCACGTCTGCATTGACTCGCTGCTAGCCACGCCCCTTGAGGGCTTCCTTTTTAATCCCCTAAGGATACAAGGAGTGAGAGTCATGTGTTGGATATTTATTCCTAGTTTTCTCTTTTTAAATCCAGGTTGAGCTCCTATTTATTAATTCTCACTATTTGTATCCCTTCTTTACTAGAATATCTTATTTAATTCTAGCACGCCTCTGTGATTAACCACAAGGTCTCACTTAAACTCCACACATTGGTTTATTTCTAGAAATGTACATGGACTACACAAAGTTCGCGTGTATTTTGACCAAACAGTGAAAACACACACTTTCATTTTATGACTTAATTTATCTCATTTTCCATGTCTTAGTATATAGTTAGAGTCTAAATATTTAGAAACAAAAAACATGACCACATTTATTCAAGCAAGCTCTTACTTGTGAGCTGAGCGGCTTGAGTTTCAGACGCACTTCAAAGCATGTCCACATGTGACTTTTTCCTTGTAGAAAAGCCGCTACTTGCGTTTTGGGTGGAGGCCTTGCACCGACAACTATGTGCCCTGGTTGCAAGTAGGTTTCACATTGTTGCCTTGTGTGTGTGTGTGTGTGTGTGTGTGTGTGTGTGGTTTGTCAACATTGCATACACTGTTGGTTCCATGGGTGTGGGGATTGTTAGCACATCCTACAGTGTGTAGTCCATGGCTGGACCTGATGGAGTGAACAGTTCTGCAGTGTGTCCAGTGGGTGCAGTGTTGAAGTACTGTGTGCATAGAAGTGGATAGGGTTGAACTGCATATTTTATCGGCTTGGATACTGTCCATTACGCGGAGTGCTGACTACTGTACTGCACCATGAAGTATTGGTTTTGTGCTAATAGAGTGTTGGGAGCAGGGCCACTGTTGTGAAGATTTTGTGTTTGGGTTGGCAGTAATACAATGCTATGTGAATAGAAGTGGGTAGGGGTGCCGGACAGTGGCTTGTGGTACCTGGCCACATGTTTGCCTGCATGACTCTGTTATGTTGTGCTGGGTGTGGGTAAGGCCTACACTTTTGGGTGCATGGCAAAAGGCCATAGGCCATTGGCCATGCACCCAAGAGCCTAGGCTTTCACCATAGCCACCACAACATAATGCAGCCATGTCGTTTTAAGTCTGCATCTCTCCGAGGGTGGTGACCTTTAAAGAATGGTTGTGGAGGACATTTTAGACGTGGTAGAACAGCAGAAGTGAGCTGATACCATATGGTGTAGGTTATTGCACCTGTTGCACTTTAGGGAGCCACATGTGACCGTTTGCTATGGTTTGACCTTTATAACACCCTTCCTATGTTACGTTTGTGGATTGTGGTATGTGACCACATGTTTGCATTCATGGCTCTATTATGTTGCGGTTGGTGTCTGCAAGGCCTCCACTCTTGGGTGCATGGCCAAAGGCGTAGGCCATGCACCCACGAGCCTAGGCCTTGACGATAGCCACCACAACATAATGCAGGTGGTGATGTGGAGGAATCTGGATGCAGAAGTCTTGGATGGTTTCACAGAATGTTCTACTGGAGGTGCTTGGGAATCATCCAAGACTTGCACTCTGAATGTTTAACGCTACCTTTGGAGTGCTGTACAGAAATTAAAGTGTTTGGTGCAGATGTCTTGCCTGTGGATGGTGGATGCGTGTGTGACTATGTAACAGTACCCAATGAGGTAGTGCTGGACAAACATTTGTGGAAAGGGAAGGACTGCTCCTGATTTACTGGGGCGTGGCCCTCACTGTACTTGGCGAAGCGCATGTGCCACAGTCTGCACTTCTCACCATGCTGGCCCATGGAAATGGGACTGTGGTGATTATCCAATCAGGTACTGAGGGTGTGGTTCACAGGAAGGGGCAGTAATACTATTTTTCATTATTCTCCGTAGTGAGCCGGGCTGACATGGAGAAACGCATTGTGTTGTTTTTGTATGATGCCTTTGTGGTAGATTTGCACAAGTATGCCCAGGAAAGACACTTTGATATCGATTTCGGTTTGGAACGAGTGAACGCATTGTGGTGCGCTGTCCATGTCCACAGTTTCAGCGTTATGCTTGAACTTTGCAGAAAAGTGGCCAGTTTTGCTACAGTTGACGTTGTCGTTGTGCATTATGGCGGCATGCAGTTACATGGCTTGTTCATGTTTGTTGCATCAACTGAAGAGGTTGATGAATGCAGTGAAGAGGCTTTTTCCCACTGCCAGGTGGTTTTCTCAGCCATACCAACAAGAAGAGTATGGGACTATACTAATGTATCTTGTTCCCAGCCAGAGGCTGGAAGGGGTCTTGTCAACAAAAGCACGTAATTTTTTTCATTTATTTATTTATTCATTTTTTGTCCACTCGTGGGATATTCTTCTGCAACAATGACATCATTAATTCTCGAAATTCAGAGTTTTTATATGCACATGGAATTTCTTTGTCCAGCATTGGTGATGCTCTTTTGTTTGCCCATCTACAGGAGGCATTGGAAAGTTTACTGTAGGAATGTGAGGAGAAGAAAACAGAAAACCCTATAAAAAAACGAAAATGAAGGTGTTTCTCTAGAAGCATCTAAAAAAAAAAAAAGGGTCTTTTCAGAGCCACCACAAACAACGAAATCCCCTACCCTGGTTGCAATTTATCCCCCCACGCCCGCACACAGCACGAAAGCCACATCTGGGGCTTTTGAGGATGCTGGGCATGGAAATGGGACTGTGGAGGCTAAGGGATTGCGCAATAGAATGTCTGGGTGTGGTGTCTACGCAGAGGAATGTTGTACAGAACTGATAGTATTACATGGAGAGCTCTTTAATGTGATTGGTGGATGCGTGTGTGACTATTTACCAGTTCCGAAAGAGGGGTTGCTGGAAAGAAGATAGTGGAAAGGGAAGGACTGTTCCTGCTTTACTGGGTGTGGCCCTCGCAATACTTGGCGAAGCACACATGCCACATACTACCGTTTTTAGCATGCTGCCCATGGGAATGGGACAGTGGGGATTATCGGTACTGAGGGTGTGGTTCACAGGAAGGGGCATTAATACTTTTCTCCATTACTGTGCGTAGTGAGCTGGGCTGACATGGTTGCCATTAGTTGCAAAGGTAATGTAGCATAGCAGAAATTGTTCCAAATTCAATTCCAGCTCAAAGCTATGTGGGCCGCTACTCTGTTCTGAAAAGCTACAAACAGAATGCGGCGCAGTTCTGGGGTGTGCCCTTTTCTAGGGCTGCTGCGGAGACCTTGCAACCGGCAAAGAGGCCTACATCGTTGAACCAAATACATACATGTGCAAGGGCACATTGTGGGGTGTTTGTATGCGTGTAAATCCCAATAACACTCCGTAGATTGCAGAACATTGCACTTTTCCGGTGTCACAGGATCCTGATCGTGTCTGCAACATAAGGGCCCACACGCAGCATGGTTGCGGTCGCATGGTGATGTCGTGAATGTTCTCGATTGGGACGGCTGTCCGAAGGACGCGCTTTGGGTGGAATACTCTATGCGCATGTGCATAGGTGTCCTATACATACCATTGGGATCTCTGGACTGATTAATAGTGCAACACACGTGCGCCGACCATTTTGAGACATGCTGGGTGTTTGTAGGTTATAGCAGGTGGGATGTTTATGTGTACAGCTACCTGTAGGACATGGGTGGGTGCCTCGAACGACTTAAATTGCATATGCTGGACAGGGGCAGTGTTACCAGGAGACAGTGAAAGAGATACGCATGCATGTACTTGTGCAACGGACAAACGTCTGCTCCCACAACTAGTTATAGGTGGTTCACAAGATGCGGACATGCGGTTCATACTGGCGTAGTACGGATGCCACAATTGTGATTGCAGATAGGCCGGGCATGTACGGTGTCCGTAGGACACCTCCCTTTTGCTTAATTGCGGTAATTCCCACCAGTACTGTGCGCTGCTGAGTCCTAAGGGGATTTTAAAAACAAAGGAAAAGCCACATATACACTCAGGAACAATTTACATATGAACCTTCATTTGCACACATTCATAAATACTATTAGGAAAGGGAAGGGGTAGCAGAAGTGGATCAATATTGTGTGGAATTGGGGATTTGTACACGTTGGTCGTGAGGGGAGGAAGGGATTGAGGTATCATCGTAACGTCTTTGATCACACGTGAGGGGATGGCGGGCTATGAAATGAGGGAAGGAGTACCCGTGCAGGTCAGGCAGTGGTATTATATTTTGTCCATAATATGTCCTTGTATGTAATATTTTAAGGCAGCAAAATTGTTAACCAATTCTTCAATTTTGGCTTCCAGTCTGTCCAGTTTGCTATTTACAGAGTTTCTTTCCTTTCCTGTGTCTGTATGTTGTTGTGGAAGGGTGCCGCTTGTGCTGCATTGCTTTCCTTTCCAATATGTTCTCTTAAAGAAAGAAAATATGTTAGAATCTGTGGGCTGGGGGTGCTGTTGCCCTCAATGGAGATGGTTGCCTGAACGCGCAGCTCCGACTGGGGGAAGATTCTGTGAAATAATATACCCGACTGGTGCTACGATAAACCTTGTGGTTTTGCGGACCACCGCCCGTGGGCTGGCTGACTGACCTGGCCGGTGAACAGCATCTGTATCAGCACAGTTCCTGAGATAATAGCCGCAGTTCGGGGGCCGACTGAATGCACTGTGCTCTCCTGGTCGCACTTCCACAGCGCCAGGCCTTCTGGGAATGCGAGAGTCGGAGCTTGCGGCCCAGCAGGGGGAGGGGCATCCTCGCCTCCTAATCACGCGCCCTTCGGGAGCTCGGACGGAGGTGTGGAGAGAGCTGCCGCTGAATCCTTGATTCCCTCACTGCTCGGGGCTCCTTATCCTTCGGACGGCTACCGCCAGCGCGCCAACTCCCGGCGGAACAACCCGGGCGGGCACATCAGACCCGACGGGCTCCACGCCGCAATTTTTGGAATCACCGGCCCTGCCACATATGCAGGGGCTACCCACCATTATTATTCTCCAATGTCCTGGATGCTGTGGAGCCTCTGGTGAGAGACCGCCCGGGTGCAAGGTGCAGAGCCCCGGCACACCGAAACTGGGCACCCGGACACGGATTCGCAGCTGGCTTACGCAATCTACAGGGTGAGTTTCCCCATGATCCCCGCCGCAGTTAATGGCCTTCCTGGTGTCCTACTGGGGTCCCTGGACTCCGTCCCAGCTCCCAGGTGCTGCCATAGTGGGACGGACAAGCACCCACAGGCCGCCTTCAGCCAACATCGCTGAGCAGACTCTCTCACCCGGGGTGACGGCCGGCTCCCCTGCACCGACCCATATGGGCTCATACATAAACTTTTAATATATCCCCCACACTGACCGGCACCGCCTCAGCTGTAGGGCCGACTCGACTCCTTATCCTCAGTCCAGGCGCACATGGGCCCATGCTGCGGGACTGCGTGACTGGCACTGCATCATTGATCGGCCCCTCGTGCTATGGCACTGCTCTTTTTCTCCGGGAGGACCCCATGACACGGTAGGTGGGCAGTCTGTGTCTCGAGTATCCTAGGGGCGCTGTGTCTATTGAATGCAACAAACCCCGTACCTGGGGCATGGCACATCCCCCCTGGATGTCATGGTACTGACTGAGGCCTGTACAGCCATCATTGTTGACATTAGCAAAAGGTGCCCTCCAGAGAAAGTGACATCCTTATCAGTCTACAGCCCACAAAAGCCCTCAGCACTCTCCTGGTCTGCAGGCTTGCCATCATTCGTCCTCCCCTCCCCTCTCAAACGTTGGAAGCCACAATCCACTAGGACACGGCAGAGTGATCTACCTGTGGTAACATCCGCTTTTCACAGCCTTGCTGAGATCCGTTCTGCTTGGGGCTGGCGTGTTCCAGTGAACATCGCCGCCCCCCTCTGCCACTGCGACCCCATTGACAGGTGCAGGCCCACTCCCCCCGTTCTGAAGTTTTGGAAAACATATCCTGCTGACCCTCTGGCTCGAGCTTTTTCCACCACCATGGCCTTACCGGACTGACGCTGCTTGACGACACCCTAGGAACCACGCATTGCTGGAATTGGGAGGTGTATTGCAGGCCAATTTGGACACCCACACTAGGCCTAGGCCTTCGCATATAGTCCTTCTCTTCTGGACACTACTTGCTTCATCCCGCTGCGGACCATAGACCTCTGGCTCTTAGTCTTTACCCAGGTTCGTTGAGGTCGGTGCCCATCGGGAGCTCTACTCACTGAGCACTCAGCATGTCTACATACCTGCTAGCTGGGGTGGTCCCTCCAGCTCTGGGTTGTGGTGGCCATCCGAGGCCCGAGGACCCCACTGCATACCACAGAACTGTATTCCACCGCGCACGAAAGAACCACTGGGCGCCCCAAACTCCCCGGCTGGCCCTTCAGACCACCTCTTTTGGCCTTCCGCCTCTCGGCTTGCTTCGGTGCCCCCACTGCCTCTCTGGGCTTGTGGAGACACCCCTAGTTGGCACCATGACTAAAGGAGCTGGGAAGAAACAGTGTCCCATCAACATGTTTGGGAAAACACAGCAGAGGCCAGCTCAGGGTGAGCCGGAGCAGGAGCCGACCAACTCAGTGCCCTCGGACCCCATAGACTCTCAGAAAATGATGGAATACATCTGAGAGTGCTTTACCACGCTCCACAGCAAGCTGGATGACATGAATGACACCATATCCTAGGCTCATATCGAGAGGAACGACGGCCGGGTTGCCGAGATCGAGACGAGGGTAAGTACCACTGAAGATGACCTGGGCTCCCGCCGGGTGGATGTCTCCTCGCTCTCTAACCGAGTTCTCGAGGTGGAGAAGAAGAATGAGGACCTCGAATCACGTTTGAGACGTAATAATCTCTGCATCATAGGAGTGCCCGAAGACGGCATCAAGGAACCCATGGAGGACTATGTCGAGCGCATTCTATTAACACCACTTGACTCCCCAAAGCTTTCTCCACAGTTTGCAATCGAGAGAGCCCATTGCGCCTTAACTGCAAAGCCTAGGCCAGGCGCACCCCCACGTCCCATCATTGCCAGGGTCCTACATGTCCACGATCGAGACGCCCTCCTCAGGGTAGCAAGAGCCAAAGGTGATCTCTTCTTGGGGGCTGCCAGGATCCATCTTTATCCAGACTTTTCTTTGGCCATTCAACGAGAGCGGAAAACTTTCCTGGCAGTCAAGAGGAGGCTACGTGACCTGGGGGTCAAATACTCCATGCTATATCCTGCCAAGTTAAGAATTGAACACTCCAGTAACGGGACGATGAGGACGTGAGTTCCTGGCGCTCCGGCGGCCGCAGCAAATAGCCTGAATAAATAGCCTGCTACGAGTGGCAAATCTGCCCAAAACGCATACCCTCCTGAAGGCAAGCGCCCCCGGCGCACATGCAGAAAATTCCAGGCCAAAACGCATCGTTTTGAGCGAGTTCGGAGCGGCTGGAAGGAGGCGATGCGCTCGCGGCATCGCATGATCAAAATGGCCGCGCTCACCGGAGTGAAGCAGGACGGCGGGAAGTCGCGTTGAGGGAGATCCGCGACTATCCCCCCACAGACCACAACACAAACGATCTGTCCACTGCACCTGCATATATCAGCGTAGCTGTTGGGCCGCAGCCCCCGTGTGGTCTGTGGAGAGGCTTTGGCTGGTGAGGCGAGACGGGCGTGAAACCCACCACACGCCCCGCACGGCAGGGCCGGGGTCGGTGAAGAGGAGCCCGTGAATTCGCTAGGGAGACAAGGCGAGCGGGTTGCCCACCACACACCGCGGCGAACGAAAGGAAACGGCCCCCGAGTTTGGGTCGGCCCCCGCACGACAGAGCCGGTAAGGAGCTGCGCTGGGTGGAGCACAGAGGACTGCCCTGCTGCTGAGCCTGTGACATTAAAAGAATGGCCGCCAGCCCCGCTACAGCAGCCCGGACGGAGATACCCACACATTGGCATTCAACATGGGCAAAGACAAATCCAAAAGATTGATATCCCAGAGCAGGATAGATCAATTTACCACGCCGACAACTAACGGCCAACCAGAGCAAGAACAAGACCAAACAGACACCATGGCGGGAACGGAGGGCACGATATCACTAAAGGACATCATGGCGGCCATAGCCGACTCGCGCGCCTCCATGGAGCAGAAAATGGATGGCGTCAGCATGGACGTTTCCCTCCTGCGACATGACCTCCAGAAGCTGACATCGCGCACCGGCGAGGCAGAACAACGCATCTCTGGCGCGGAAGATGGGATAAGGAACATAGAACAGCAGCTGGCCAGAGTCACAACACGTTTAAAAACCATGGAGGAGCGAGTGGATGAGAGCGAGGGAAGGTCCAGGCGTAATAACATTAGGATCCTGGGACTGCCGGAGAAAGCGTAGGGCCCACATATGGAGCTATTTCTGGAACAGTGGCTTACAGACATGTTTGAAGAAAACACGTTCTCCAATTTCTTCTCCATTGAACGAGCCCACCGTGTGCCGACGGGTCGTCCAATTCCGGGCGCCCCGCCTCGTACAGTGATCGCCAAACTATTGAACTATTGTAATTGTGATGCACTGATCCAGTCCGCAAGGGCAAAAGTCACCCTCACCAATAATGGATCCAAAATAGCATTCTTCCCAGACTACACCAGGGAAGTGCAGAAGGCTAGACAATCGTTTGACCCACTGAAAAAACAACTACAATCCCTCAAGGTGAAATACGGCCTGATGTTCCCTGCCCAACTTAAAATTTACCATGGAGGCACAACAGTCCACTTCACCGACCCCAGAGAGGCGTGGAGATGGGTGGAACAACACATCGGGGGAGACTGGAGGGCAATGAGGGGCAACAGAAACAGAAACAGAACACCCCGTGCCCGGCCGGGTCCTGAACCGCCAGACCAGCAACCGCCTGCACTCGGAATCGCACCACAGCTGCAGGAATAAGAGCACCGACTCTTGAATATATGCGAACAGAAACACTCGAGACCCTACCATACGGGGTTTAAGGTACTGTATACTAACCTAATGCTGAACATGTATATAGATTGGCCACGAAGAGACACACAGCCAAGCGGCCAGCCCAGACGGAAGCCCCCCCGTGTGACATCGCACCGGGGTACGTCCGGAGTCTGCACACAGGGATACAACCCTGAATAGTTTACTTGTTAGCGGGCTTACTCAGCTACGGTTAGCTGAGGTTTGTTGTTGAATGTTCGGGCGACAGATGCTTCGAGTTAGAAGGAGTATAGGGTGGGGGATGGGAAGTTTGTTTAACAACGGTTTTGTTAAGAAAAGGGTCCAAAGTTCAAATTTAGAACGCTTTGCCACAACACTATCAGCAGACGACATGTGCACATGGTGCTATGAACCAGTGACTAACCTGCACTCTTCACCAAATGGCCTCCACTAACACAGATATCAGGACCCTACGACTCCTAACCTGGAATGTTAATGGGATGGGAGGTGGAATCAAGAGACGACTTATCACACAACTCCTAAATCAACACACACCAGACGTAGCCTTCCTAACTGAGACCCACCTAGCAGGCACTACATGTACCTTATTCAAACGCACCAACTACAGAATTGCAATACATGCTGGGTTCACCACAGGCTTTCGTGGGGTGCTTATATTAATACACAAACGGTTGCCCCTGACCATGACACGGGTGACCCAAGACACTGGCGGCAGGTACACACTTCTTACAGGAACACTATGGAACCAGACAATAGCCCTACTCGGGATCTAATCGCCACCGACACTGCTCACCACCCTGCTACAGGACATTACACCTCTGATCTCGGGAGATAACTCAGACCTACTGATAATTGGGGGTGACTTCAACGAAGTCATGGAGGTGGGGATGAACCACTCACACTTAAGAGGAAGAAACCCCATTGTCCGAACCAAACTAGCAGCGTTCGCCACAGCAATGGGACTGCGGGATGTGTGGCGTGACCTACACAAAGACACAAGGGAATACTCCTTTTACTCAGGGGTACACGCCTCTTTATCGCGATTAGATTACTTCTTTCTGCCTGGGCCAGAGACTCACAGGGCCACAAAGGCAACTCTACTGCCGCGCGGCATATCAGATTACTCCCCCCTGCTAATAGAGTTTAACATGACTAGACCACGTCCGCCCCCCTCCTGGCACTTAAATAACTACTACCTAGGCCTCCCAGATTTTCTGGAGCAAATACAACAAACGACAAAAACTTACTTTGAGTTAAACACGGGATCGGTGGATGATCCGGGGATCCTGTGGGAGGCACTCAAACCGGTGCTGAGGGGTGAGATTTTGTCATGGTCTGCTGCACACCGAAAGAAACACCAACAGAAATTGGTAGAAGCCGAAGAGCAAGTGACCCAGGCTGAAGTAAACCACCTGGCACTAGACCAACCAGAAACAAATCGAGCACTAACACTCGCCCAAAAACGCTTACAGAACATTGCGCTAGAAAACGCTAGGCAGGCACATATGACGATGAGAGCTAGAATATATGAGACCGGTGATAAAGCCGGCAAAATGCTGGCATGGTTAGAAAAACGCGAAATAGGCAGCGGCCAGGTCAGAGCAATAAAATCAGAAGGAGCTGAACCCTTACTGGCCGACCGCGACATAGCCGAGGGCTTCGCAGCTTACTAAACAGAGCTCTACAGGTCACCCACATCGCCTATCAATAGATCGGTACTAAACGACATAACCCTCCCCACTCTAAGCTCTGAACAGCAGGCTCTACTTGAGAAAGATATTACAGAGGAGGAACTGATAGCGTCCATGTCGGAACTCCAGACGGGAAAGACACCAGGGCCAAACGGCTTCCCGATTGAGATGTGGCGTAAACTTGGTTCGAATGAAATTGCCCCCCACTTAAAGGGAATGTTCCTACAGTCCAAGGAGAGAGGACGCCTACCGGCAGACCTCCGGAAAGCCACGTTGATAGTGATTCCCAAAGCAGACAAACCGCCTGACCTCTGCAGTTCATATCGACCAATTTCACTTATTAATAGTGAGACCAAAATTCTAGCAAAAGCACTGGTCAACCGCTTACAAAAGGTCATCACAACATTAATTCACCCCGACCAGTGCGGATTTATGCCGAAACGGTCGACCCGCATGAACATTCATAGGCTATATACTGTAATAGAGAATGCACCCACCACCCGAGGCCCCCTGGCTGTACTGGCGATTGATTTTGAAAAGGCTTTCGACTCGGTGTACTGGGAGGCAATTTGGGAAATAATGTGTCGGATGGGGTTTGGTCCCCAGTTTCTGAGCTGGGTGCAACTCTTATATGAATCCCCCAAGGCACAAATGAGAGTGAATGGGTGGCCATCGCAAACCTTTAAGCTTGGGAAGGGAACCAGACAGGGGTGCCCATTATCCGCCATGATATTTGCCCTGGCTGTGGAACCGTTGGCAGAGGCATTGAGAACGTCACCGGCCTGGTGTGGTATACAGTGGGAAGACGGGCAAGAGGATAGAGTCTCCCTGTACGCGGATGACTTGCTTCTTTACTTAAAAGACCCACACCACGCCTGCTCCACGATTGTAGACATACTAGACAGCTACGGTACTTTCAGCGGGCTAAGAGTAAACTGGCCCAAATCAATACTGTTCCCAATAGGCACCACAACTTTTATACCGCCAGCCAACTGTCCCTTTCGCTTAGAAACTGAGCAGTTTAAATACCTTGGCATACAAATTACTAACAACTTGAGCAAATATGTGACCAATAACCTCCACCCGATAACAACCAGATTCACAGAAGATGCCAGGCACTGGGTCTCTCTCCCATTGACCCTACTAGGAAGGGCAGCATTATTCAAAATGATGGCTCTTCCACGCTTCTTATACATACTGCAAAATGCCCCACTAGACATCCCAGCGACAGAATTCAAAAAGATAGACAACGCACTAAGGAAACTCCTCTGGAACAACGGACATCCACGTATTGCGCTGGGCACTCTGCAGTGCTCCATTTGGGAGGGAGGGATAGGGCTCCCCCGCCTACAGTCCTACTACTGGGCTAGCCAAATGGCAGTGGTCAACGACTTACTGCATGGGGACACCACGTTGCTACATAATAGACTGGGGAGTGCCAGAGGACGCGCTAGACCTCAAACTGAACTCCTTTACAAAGCGATTCGTAACTCAACCCCACAGTCTATGCTATCACACATTGCCAGAGTATGGGAAGACACACACAAGTTCCTGGGATGGGAAGGGAAAATCACCCCACTACAACCACTGTGGAACAACAGGAATCTACCTGAGGTAAACAAGCTTCCGAGATGGCTTACATGGTTACAACATGATATCAGTACAGTGGGCGATATCCTAGAAGGGGGCAGACTGGTGTCCTTTGAAACCCTAGAGTCCAGATTTCACCTCCCAGGCACTGAACGGTTCCAATATGCGCAGATGCAGCATGCCCTACAAGCCCATCTCCCAGCACTTGAAGACATGCCCGAAAGCACTCCCCTCGAAAGAAACATAGTTGAGGCAAACATAGAGACTAAAGTAACATCCACCATATATAATGTAATCACTTCTTTTGCCACCACTGAACTAACCAGCCTAAAGGGCAAATAGGAAAGAGACATAGGACTTATACAACCGGAGGACTGGGTGGGGGCCCGCATGTACCCTCGGGAGGTGGCCATT
Source organism: Ambystoma mexicanum (assembly GCF_040938575.1). Lineage (NCBI taxonomy): Eukaryota > Metazoa > Chordata > Amphibia > Caudata > Ambystomatidae > Ambystoma > Ambystoma mexicanum. The sequence goes on from NC_090938.1 coordinate 383,707,498, forward strand.
TCGGCCAGACTTAGACTTATCCAGCTTAAAATACTGCATAGGATTTACTACCCAAGGGTGGCATTATATCGCTGGGGGAAAACATCTGACCCACACTGTCTTCGGTGCAAGAGGGAGAAGGGAACCTTCTTCCACATACTGTGGGACTTCAACCATATACAACAGTACTGGCAAAAATGTTGCGATGAACTCTCACGGGTACTGGGAAGAACGATACACAGAGACCCGAAGCTACTCCTGCTTGGGATAGAGGAGGAGGGAGAAGCATCTAAATGCGAGAAGTTGCTTCTATCGACGACCTCGGCAATAATTAAAAGGAACATTGCACAATTATGGGGTTCGGAAACAACACTGCAGTACGAACAATGGGCGACAGACTTCAACATATGCATTGCAATGGACGGAGAGTATATACAGCCAGGGGGTGTCCGAGGAAAGCAGACAAAATATGGAACAAATGGGAGGAAGCCCAATGACTGTACCAACCTGAACAATGGATGATAAGGCACAATGTGCGAAAGTAATCCAATCTGGCATATAGCGTGAGAAATAACGGACACTGCAAGACCCTTTTCTTTCCTTTCCTTTTTTTTCTCTTTCTTCTTTTCTTTCTTGTTTTCTTTTCACCTGACCAGGGACTGTTCCACTTGTCATATAGGTTGAATGTTGATGTGAAGAAGGTATGTTTTGTGATGTTAAGATGGAAAAAACAATAAAATGTGTTATTAAAAAAAAAAAGATTTGAACACTCCAAGGTGTTCTTATTCACTATCCCGGAGGAGGCTTCTAAATTAATTGATGAACACTTCCCCGGCTGACCCTATTCTGAAATGCCTACGTGCTAGTGTTATGTCTCTGTGTTAAATGCGTATAGGTCGGGACACCTCCTAGTCCCAGAAGTGTGAGGAATCATCCCTCACAGGCATGAGTAATTAGTTTAACTAATGCGGGACGGTGCTGTTCTCTCCTGTTTGGCTCCCGCCTAGGTCACGCACGTCCTATTTTCCAGGCATCAAGTTTTATCCTTAATTGCCCCCAACTCGGAGCATCGCCGCCAGGCCAGTTCACAGGCCCCCCGGCGCTGATGCCTTTGGTTTGGATTTGGTTTAAAGGGTATGGGGTTGTCATTCCTCTGTTTGGGGGAGGGATGTGGGTGGGTGTGGAAGGGGTTGGGGGTTATGTTAAAAAAGGCTTGATGTCCACGGAAGAAGTAGAGCACGTGATAGTACCAGGCCAGGGTGTGCAGTTAAAATGTCGAATGAATAATTTCGAATTCATTAATTTAAAAAAAAATAATGTAGAAAAAAAAAGAAATGTCGAATATTGTTTTTTTTGGGGTTTGGCTAGTAAAAAAAGGGTTATTAAAAAAAAACGGGGGGTTGGGAGGAATCCCCCCATTAAAAAAAAAAAAATATTAAAAAAATAAATTCTACATTTTATTTTCAACATTTTTGAATCGAAATTAATGCATTCGAAATTATTAAATTCGAAAATATCACTATAAACCCCAGGCCAGTTCTGCGCTGGTTGTTCCCTGTCCACTGCCCTGGGCCTGGGAGCCTCCATTCCACTAGTTCTCAAAGGCTAATGAGTACCCTTACATCATCGCACAATGATAACTTAACGTTCATGAGCTGGCATGTGCGGGGGTTGAGTAACTATAAGAAAATGAGACAATTACAACTTCAAGCTGAGCACCATAACGCCAAAATCCTCTTTTTCCAAGAAACGCAGGCTTGCTCTGAACATTGTGAAAAGTTTGCCAAAATGTGGGGCCCCCAAAGGTACTTTACTAACTATTCTACCCAAAGCCGGGGAGTTATGACCCTAATTCATAGAAGCCTTAAATTCAGCTGCAAGTTCTCACAGATTGATCCCCAGGGCAGATATGTGTTACTCGAGGTGGTTCTGTTAAATATCTACGGTCCTAATATTGACGACCCAGAGTTTTATCTACATCTAGTCACTCTCCTAGAAGGCTTCCCTCTGATACCAATCTTATCGGGGGAGGGCGGGGGGGATTTCAGTACAATATTAGACGTTAACCTGGATAGATCCGGATCCAAACCTCGCCAACTCTCCAAAGCAGCTTATTCCATAATAACATCCCTTTCCCGACTTGCAATTGTTGATGCATGGCGGCTCATTTACCCTGATTCCCGCTCCTACTCCTTCTACTCTTCAGTACACGACTCACACTCAAGAATCAACAGATGGCTAGTATCCGATATACTAATAAGGAGCGTGTCACACTTAATGATACTCCCTAGAATCCTGTCCGACCTCTCACCGGTGACCATTTCCCTTTTTAGGGTTCTGGATCGGGACCGAGTTATGCAGTGGAAAATGAAACCCTACTCACTCCTTGACACTTCCTTCGGCTCTGAGCTGGAGACTGCCATCGAAGAATTCTTTGAAATCAATATCGTCTCGGTGTCGTCGCAGGCCACCCTTTGGGAGTTATTTAAGGTCTACATTAGGGGCATTGTACTATCCAAAGAAAATGGCATCCTGAAAGCACTCTGGGGAGATATCGCGAAAAGTGAAGCTACACTTTCCACCCTTGAGGCCCAATATGCGCTACATCAAACCCCTGAAATCCTAGCATCCCTAGGCACGGAACTTGACACATTTTGCTCCTTAGCGGACCGTGAGGTGAAATTCCTCAACAACCCCGGCCTCGCTAGAAAATATGGCAAGGGCGAACGACCATGCCGCATTCTGGCTAGGCTTCTTCGCCGTGAGTGCGGTTCCCCAAACATCCCGGCAGTGGACAGATCCGTTGGTACCTTGGCCATTCTGCCGCAAGACATCAACTCTGAGTTCCTGGCCTTTTACGAGTCCCTCTATAAGAGCACCGAGAGTGTTCCGACAGCGGAGATCGAATCCTACCTAGACAACCTCCCCCTCTCGATCCTTTCCCCTGAAACCATCAGTTCTCTCGAGAGTCCTTTCACCCCTGAGGAGTTCTCAGAAGCCATAGATTCACTATCGTCGGGCAAATCCCCAGTCTCAGATGACCTCCCAATCGAGGCTCGTTACGCCCTCCCTCACTCATTAATTGTGACATCAAAATCTATGCCAAACTGTTGGCTGTGCGCCTAGCCCCCTACATGCCGCACATTATCCACCCGGACCAAGCAGGTTTTATCCCTGGACGCTCCAACTCCCTGAACTTGAGATGGCTTTTCAACATAATGAGTAGAATTAACCCAAATGTGCAAGCAGTAGCCGCCACGATCGATATGCAAAAAGCATTTGACTCTGTGTCGTGGAAGTACCTATGGCGGGTCCTCGAAAAATGCAAATTTGGTCCCACCTTCCTCTCCTGGGTCAGGATATTATGCTCAGGTCCAGTAGCCAGGGTCCGCACTGAAGACAGATGTTCCACCCTATTTCGTATCGCTAGAGGAACAAGACAAGGCTGCCCCTTGTCTCCTTTAATCTTCGCCATAGCGATGGAACCGTTTGCGGACATGATGCGCCAATCCCATGTCCACGGGGGCCTACGTACTGCCGGCCAATCGGACATCATCTCTCTGTATGCTGATGATGCCCTACTATTCATTTGCTCCCCCGCCACCAACCTGGCTCCGATACTAGAAGATGTAGTCCACTTCGGACGCTTCTCAGGACTCAAAGTGAACTGCTCCAAATCCACTCTCTTCCGCTAACTGACTGTACACTTCCCCCTCCCGACACCATGGGATTCACATGGGCCTAATCGAATTTTACTTATTTAGCTATAGAGGTGGCTCACCAGTCTGAGCATGTGTTTGAAAAGAACTATCAGGAATACCTCACAAACCTTACAGTAAAGGCATCAGGCTGGACGAGACTCCCTCTCTCACTTGGGGGTAGGATAGGGGTGCTAAAGATGGGTGGTGCTACCCCAACTTCTGTATAGGCTCACTAACATCCCCCAGTGGCCGGGTGGGGGCTTTTTCCGGGTATTAACTCGCACCGTCAACACCTTCTTATGGCATTCAGGCGCGGTCCGACTTAAGCTTGGGACGTTGACCACCCCATGGAGTGCGGTGGCTTCGGGGCCCCCGACTTCCGCAGATACTGGCTAGTGGCACAGGCCCAATTTGCCTCGCACTGGTTCAATAAATTGGACCCCCCCCGCACGTCAGGCTCAAGAGATTAGCGGTTAGTGATCGAGATATCCGATCTTTGGTTCTCCCTCTCATGCCAGTAGCCCTAGACTCACTTGACCCTGTAGCATGCACATCCCTTGCCCTCTCGAAACCTTGGCAACTACTAACCACAACCCACCCTTTTCACAGTGACCTACCACTGTGGAACTTCCTACCGGGGGTCCCACATGTAACACCACTCACCTTGCAACAGTGGGCCGAAGCAGGCTATGAACGGCTTTGGGATGTCTTCGAGCAGGGAAACTTTATTGAATGGCCGGATCTCCCACTTTCCCTGAGGCAGAAGCCATCCGTATGGCTCTAATATTCGTCTCTACGGAAAACATTTAAGCTCAAATACCCCAATTTTCCATCGATACCGCCTGATGACCCTGTGGTCGCGGAGCTATCCACCTCCAACTCCTCGAGGGGCAAGGTGTCTAGACTATATTCCCTGGTACAGACCGGATCTACCCCTGCATTCACTAAACTGAAACATGCGTGGGAGGAGGACCTGGGGGTGTAAATGACTCATGAGCGATGGGCCCATATTTGTGCACGTACCCACAATGTGTCGCTCAACTCCTGTTTCATGCTGATCCAGTTTAAAGTACTGCACAGATATCATTATACCCCAAACAGACTACACCATATGTCAAACAACGACGGTGCTGATTACATTCACATGATTTGGTCCTGTCCTCGTCTCACACAGTATTGGAAGGAAATACGCTCCACCATGTCAACTATCCTTGATCAGAACATCACTCCATCTCCAACATGTCTCTTCCACGACTTCCCCGAGCTGCGCCATGATTCCAGAAAATTGGCTGGCCTTTGCGTGCTACTCGCAGTACGCTGCATTCTATCGTGCTGGCTTCGGCCCACACCACCTACTCATGCGCAGTGGCTCAGAGCAGTCACATGGGCCTTGGACACCGGGGAATCCTGGGCCGCTCAGCAGCCATCTCATTCGAAGCCCAGAGACATCTGGTCGAAGTTTTGATCCTACATGGCCCCCACATGCACTGATTCGGATGTGGACTCCCCCTCACCCCTACTGACCGCCACCTGTATCACCGGCTCCCTCTCCTCTTCCCGATGTTGTGTATATTCCTCATATTTATTGTAATGATGTATGTTAACACTGTACCTGTACTGTATGCAATGCGTATGTCCTTTACTTGCCTCATATGCTGCTCGCTTCTCGTGTGCTGTCAAGCTAAATAAATAAAAGTTTAAAAAAAAGAATCTGTTGGTTACATTGACCCACTGAACAGAATGTCGCGTCGCTAAAACCGAGCTGCATTGGCGCAGGAACAGCAAAATGGTTGCGCTGGCTCCTGTGAGCACCATGGCCTTAAAACTGTGTTTTGCAGCAACAAAATAAAATGCATGCACTGTCTTGCCAAGCATACATTGGGCAGGATGGAACAAGGGGACACACTGAGGGACCGTGCCAGTGTGTTCTGACATATACAGATGGAATAAAGTGAAAAGGCAGCACTGCTTTGCTGAAAGCCCAAAATCCCTATTAAAAAGGGAACCTTTTCAACTTTAAAAAACTGCTTCCCTGACGCTGTCTCCATCTGTTATTCCTTAAACCACTGTGATTAATAAGGTCCTGCCATGCCCAGTATCTCTGATTGTGCTTCAGCAAAACCAGGCATGATTTCTGAATGACGGGCACTGTCAAATCAACCCTGAGGAAAATCAACAAAGAGATTCACTTTTCTTGCGTGGGAAAACACGTTCATTTTCTTTTCAATATATCAAATCTCAGTAGTTCAAAGAAACTCCAGCTATCTGACCCATGTCAATGTCAATACATCTGTGCTTCAAACAAAACTCCTGCATGCAAGGAAACAACTATAACTGCAAGACAGTGTGGAAATCCAGAGCGAGATAGAAAATCGAATTAAAAAAAAAAAAAAACTTTTCACCACAAATGTAAAATGGGCTTTGCAACTTCAGGAGAAAGGCCTCTTTTAAAAGTAAACTGTATAATGAAAGCCTGCCATTATCTAGCAATGTGAAGGGGTTTGTTGCTGGGGAAAATACACACATGGGTTATTGTATTCAACTGGCTTGTTTAACTCAGGACCAAAATATAAGAAAGTAAAACTGTCATCCTATATTGGCTGGATTTTGCAAGTTTCAAAAGAAAAATAGGCTTCTGTTTGCGGGGATGATACCCACAGGAGGGCCTCTCTCAGCAGATACTAACACCCAAGTGATAATGATTAGGTTGGACAGAATCAAGTTTAGGCTGAACCCACTGACAATGGGATTTCCAGGACAATAAAGTGTGAAGTTGGGTAGGGACAATAAACCTTGAATCCAGATGGGAAACCCCCACCTTGCTCTGGAGGAAATGACAGTTGGTGGCAGCTGAAGAAAGAAAGAAATGGCCCAGTGACAGACAAAGGACTGCCATTTGCTTCCAAAGACTATTTATGAATGAAAATGTAAAGAATGTTATCTCTGCAGCAAGACTTTGTAAACATTTCGCCGTTTAAAAGTGATTTCTTTTGGGCTTTCATTTAAGACATGGTAGAATTCACTGACCCTTTGGGAATGGAAATGGCAAATAATCAGGGATTACAAGGAAAGTATCCGTGATGCCAATGCACATTTGTATACTTACATCCCTTATGTTAATCCACACATGTGTATAATGTTTTGGAATTTTAGGCTGAAGCGTTCATACTCAAAATTACCAAAAAGTCATAGAAGAGCGAAACAATGTCTCACAGATTGCAGAGTTGGAGTGCAATGCTCTACACAAAATATGTAACCTGTGAGATTTCAAATGTATAAATGTACAGTTTGTGGCAAAATCAGATTTTGGCTAAAATAACTGTGGGAGGTTTTTGAACATTGTAAACTTGCACCATAAATCTGCCCTCCTGCTTTGAAATCCAACAAGTTGAGAGCGAGACAGAGACTAGCACCCCTGTCCAATCCCATCAGTTAGAGGTGTGCTTAGCTAAACCGTCCCAGCCATTTACTTGGATGATGTCAATGTGCATTATATATAAGATTCCCTGACAAGACACAGGCTCTTCCTGATTTTCCTGTGTCAGCATTCCTCTCCCATTCATCCTGCTGAGTCCAGATTCTAACTACAATGCCAAAGGATTGCTGACCCTACTCCAGGGCCCACTGCAAAACCCAAGCAGTGGCGATCCTATTCCCAGCAAGGCCATTGATCCAGAATCAACCTACTCATCTCCCATTAAAAAGGGGAAAGCTGTGGTATTCTTTGGTAAGCATCCTGAACCAGCCTGGCTTGCTTGCCCACTAACTGCATCCAGAGGTACCTGTGCCATCCAGTGACCCTAATTGCCCAGCTGTATTTTGGCCAGCTGATCTCAAACTAAAAGTGGACTGTAAGTATAATCCCTACCCCATAGAAATCCATAGTCTACTTTGTCTTGATTGTCCTTATCCCACTCCTTGTCATCCTATCCTTATCCTGGTAACTTGTTAAAACTGTCAGAATTCTCTGTGTTATTGCCTTGATCTACAAGTGTTAGCGCCACTTTTCTCTTCATTCCTGTCTTGCCTAAATCATAAAGTCATTAGCGATATTTTGATTAAATTCATTCTCCCTCAAGAAAGGGGTACACTGCATGAAGGGTTACAACTGCAGCGTAACTTTGATATTAACGGGTGGCGTTCCTCTTTTCTTAACCATTAAATCTAGTTTAAGTAAACTTTGTCTTTCACTTTTAAAAAACCCTTTTCTCTTTTTCACTGCTATATTTTTCTAAAAACGAACCTCACTTATCTTCCAAATCTCTCTCAATTCACCAGCTAGAGACCTATTTTCACCTCTACGCCCAAAAACCGCACTCCAAATCATAGTATGTCACCCGTTTTTTTTAGAAAAATCGGTTGGGTGCATTTACATGAAAATCGAAAGGAAATGCAACTGTTATACGTGTCATTATGCTGCAATTCATTTTAAACTTTCCCCTCATTTTCGAATGATATGCTCTTGGTAATCCATTGCTTGTGATTGTTAGTGTCTATGCATTGTTGGTTTAGTGAGAAATTGTATTTACCTTAAAGTTTTAACCGCACGTTAATTAATTATTTGTCAATTTCCAAGTGTCATTTCATAACATTGCAAGGGGTTTAAAAACTGTTTTCCACTCTTTTTTGGTGAGGGAAGGTTGGATTTAGATTTTGTTTTCTCCGACTTATTCCTGATTACCTGCTGTGTCTTTCTATCCATTCAGAATTCAATTATTTGTGGGTTGAGGGATCATTGCAAGGGGAAATCCTAACTTGGGTGCTATCTTTCCTAAATCAAAAAGTGCTCCTATTCCCTGGTGTTTCGTATAGGTTCCACTAGAAGGTTAAACCAAGTGTATTGCTTACATCCTCATTGTAATTATCACCCCATTGCTGATTGCTGCCCCATATTAAAAATTGTATGATTTCTTTTGAATTTTAAAATAAATAAATAAATATTGCATTTTACCACCAGCCTGGTTCATGGTCCATTGTGACCCGGGTATTTGAAAAGGGGGTGTGATACGAGTTGTGTACCATCTCAAAATGAATTTGTATAAAATAAAGAGAAAAGCATCTCAGTTATGCGCTACATACTACGCCGAGACCAAGGTGTGTGTCGCCTGATTGAAATCCTTAACAGTGTACATGATGCAATAGATATGAAATATTTCACATTTCAGACTGCGGAGCGTACCAGTGGGGCTCGAGTCCAGGATTGAGTTTGGTTACCACCCGTGCAGTCTAGCACAGCAGACTAACCTGCGAGGTAGTGATACTTTGTGTGGTTGGAATACTGTGTTACATTGTAAAAGCGCCCCCCAAAAACAAATACTCTAAGTACCAGGCCTGTGTCTAGAAAACTGAAACTAAAATCGACCCCGAAATAGACAGAAAAGCCATAGAATACAGTATACCCTTACATAATAAATCAATCAATAATGAAAGAACATGTCCAAAATGACTGTAGTAGAAATCAATATAGCTAGGGAGCACCTTCTGTACAAGCTATTTGTCACAGGTGAATGGCCAGAATAGGATGAAAAAGTCTGGCTACAGAAATAACACAACATGTCATCGCCATGAACCTGGACACGTGGCAGGACGGTGGCCTATTACACCAAGCTTTGAGGGAATTATATATGACCCCAAAAATTAAAGAGGAGCAAATCAAAATTGCCAGAATCACAGCCTACATGTATCTCCACATGGGAGTGATGCGGGAAAGGCATGAGGAAAACACGACTCTTGCGCCGAATCAAGTTGAACTATTAAATAAAATCCAGACTGATCTGAATTTAGCAGAACAAAAATTACAGAAGAGCCAAGAGTTGGAGGTAGAATCTGGAAATTATGTCCTAAAATTAAAAGAAGATTTGGCTCTCCAACAGCAAAATAATGCAGATCAAGAGACCCAATTAGAGGCATTGAAAGAGGAGTGTAAGGAAAAGGCGGACGCTCTGCAAGAGAGTCAACAGAAGTTAAATCAACAAATAAATAATAATAGAGCCTGTGCAGAGCAGATAGTTACCCTACAAGATCAGATAGAGAAATTGAAAGAGGAAAATAATAAATTAGTTATGAGAGACCTCCACTCTCAAGCAGAATTTGATCAAGAGCGCCAGAAATCCAATACCATCAAGAAACAAAGGGATGAACTGGCTGAACAGAGGGGCACCCTAAATCAGGAGAAAGACGCCCTAGGCCAGGAAATAAGCAAGTTAAAAACAGAGTTACAGGGAAGTGAGTTAGCCCTCCAAAAACTAAATGAACTCAAAACAGAGTATGGGAATCTATTGGAGCACGCCAGATGGGTAGGAGGTGCTCTGGAAGAGAACACCCAAGCCAAAGATGCACAAACTCAGGAGGTGAGTCTCCTGCAACAGAAATTGGCTCATTATTCTCAAACCATACAGGAAGCGCAGAGAGACAATGAGGCCCTCTGTGAAAAGAATGATGAGCACCACAAACTAGTGGCAGCGCAAGAGCGGGTCACAGAGGCCAGTAAAGCCTTGATACGTGAGCAAAAAGCTAAGATCTCTGCTTATTATCAAGAAGTAGGGGCTGAGAAAGAGAAACTAACAAGGTTGGAGAAAGAGGGTGCTAGATTTAATCCTAACTGGAGGGACCCAGAACAGGTAGAGAGGGACAGGGCAACCCCTGTTCATAGCATAAGGACCTCTGTACTAAGGGACTCAAACCCATTTAACACTTTGTACACTGCTGACTTCACGGCTGCCGGTTCACATGAGCCGGAAACCATGAGGCCATCAGAATTTAATAGACCAAGCATGATAGAACTGACAGGTCAACACCCCCCACAAAGTGATGGACGGGTGTCCCTCTATAGATACCCAAACATTAAGGCTGATGTCTCTGACAAGGAAGTCTCCTATGAGGGGAGATTCAGGGAATTAGATCCACAGTAATACTACCTTCCAGGGGACCAGTTGGTTCAATTTGATGAAAACCCAAATGAAATGAGGCCCAAAAAGAGCATCCTGAAGACCTCAATCATATTAGGGCAGTGGGGGGGGGGTACTCTGCCAACCCTCTGAGCAGGGAATAGTCAGAAGGCTTATCTCCTGAGCACCACAGGAGTAGAGAAACTAGGCCACTCCATTCTGCGAGCCCCTCTGAAGCTCACAGAATCAGGGAGCGCCTAGATGATCATGAGGGGACCTCAAGTAGTAGCGCCTCTGAGTCTGAGGGCGAGTGGACTCGGGTGACTAAGCCAAAGAAGGCAAGCAAACTCAAGAGAGTTATGCCAAAAGACCCCATTAGGCAAAATAAGGCCATTAGTAGTTTCAGAACCCCATACCATTAAAAACGCAAAATATTCTGTTTGGGAACACTTAGAACTCTATGAGCTGATGATGGCCATTTTTCATCTGAAAGACAACCCGAACTTCATAGAGTATGTAAAATGGACCTTCTCCCCTGAGTTCTACAGCTTCTTTGCTGGACTGGAGGACCAGAACCATTCAATATGGTCCACCTACAGGACAGCCATCTTGAAACACTTTTCTGCCCACAGAAACCCCCAAGAGGCTCGCAAAGCCACCTACAATCTGCTGTGCGGGGAAGATCAGGCCCCATGAGAATTTGTACAGGCGCTCAAAACGCGCCTTTGCACAAACCACTAGGAGGGTGCACGGATAGCAGGGAGTTTGTAACCACCTTCTTTCATGCACTCCCCAAGTATATTATGACCCAGCTGGTGAGGGATTTCCATGACAAAAGATCTCTGGACTGGGTCATAGAGCAGGCCACCTGCATTTATGAGGTCCAAAAACCTGCAGAAAATAAAATTCTGGCCAAAAACCCCAAACCAGCCAACACGCCTGCTGCGGCTAAGGTGGTGGAGGTGAAGGTTGCCCCCATTTTAGACCTAGAGATGGGGGGGCCTAAAAATGTACCTACACAAAATCAGCAAAATCGGAGACCCAGACAGCCTTCAGGGCAATCTCAATCAGGTGGCAGTCAGGGAGGTAATCCCACCAATGGGACCCCTAACTTCCCTGATTATATCAGTCCTCGATAAAAGGGCACCCAACCAATTTTACGGTATGTATGGACTCCCCCAGCCGAAGGGGCGGGTCCAATCAGGTAAGTACTACCCCAGGAAACTTCCCTCCTTTCTTCCCCCAGGAGGGCAGTAATTCCCCAAATGCCGGGTCAAGTTCTTCCCCCGATACTCAGATAACCCCAACCTGCAGGACATCCCTCTGTTCTTTTCCCGCTTTCAGGAAACCAGACAACCCAATCCGGGAGAGGGGATGCCAAGGTTCAGAACTTAACCCACAATCTTGGTCGCATGTTGAGGGCTCAACAGAACCCTCAGATCAACATGACGCCTCAGAACCCCTCAAACAAAGGGTCTGGTACCCAGAACAATGACGTTGCAAGAACCCCGACAACTCACCGGTTCCAGCGGAGGAGGCACAGGGGAAGGGAGGTGTAAAGCCCTAGAGGAAGCTTCCTTCCTCACTGGTAAAAAGCCACTGGACACCCAGGAACTGGAACCAAAATCTCCTGCCCCCGAAAATCTGCAACCCAAGGAACAGAGGGTGGGTAGGAGAAATAAAGAACTAAAAAAGGCCCACTTTGTGGAGGAAGTTAGTGTCCTCCAATTTCAAGGGGCAGAATCCTTAGAGGATTCTGGGAAAAAGATCTTCTCCTTCAGGGACGGGGGGACTCCTTCCAAAGAAAAATGGGTCCCAAGAGATCTAAATGAAGACTGGGAGGGTGTGGGGACTGAGTCAGAATCGCCCATCCTTGAACCCCGGAATGAGCATCCAGGAAACCCAATAGTAACAGACCTCACAAACCAATTCTGATGACTGCCTCCAAATAGGGTGGGAGGGGCAGCCCAGAATCAGAAAAAAAGGGAAGCCCGAAACTCCCCAAATATCCGAATGTAAACATTTTCTTTCAGATCGCCAAACTCCAACACAGAATCATGCCCAAACTACACCTGTGTCGGAGTCAAAAATAAGGAAATTGACCACCCAGCTTGCCCAAAATGCACATTACCTTTGCCCATTGGAGGAGAAAGAGGGTAGATTTTATGCCCCGGTCCAAGTGCTAGGGCAATGTACATTTTCGACGCTGGTGGATACTGGATCCCAAGCCACTCTCCTGTCAAAAAGGGCATTTGAGCAGCTGAATTCAGGAAGGGGGAGAGATACCAGATCCTTCTCACCCCTCTTCCTGGACAACTCCAGAGCTTCGATGGGAATGAAATTCCTGTTGAGGGGACTGCGGATTTGGAAATACAAATTGGGCGACACAAAGTGAAACAACCGGTCATAGTCGTGACTCCAGAGGTCACACCCTGTCTACTAGGGAATGACATCCTGCGCAGGTTGTCCCCCCAATAGACTGTGTGAACAAGGTCCTCTGGCCTCAGACTAACAGGCCAATCAAATTGAAGCAGAGTGTCAACTATGTTAGTTTAAATGGCACATGCCAAATGATTGAACTAAAACCTGATCATATTGAGTTTCATTTCCAGAACAATCAAATACCTGACGTGACAGTAATTGCTGTAGGGGAACAAATGGGTGATGGGAACACCTCTCCATTCCTGAAAATCAACCTTCCTTCCAGTTTCAAGTGGAATTCCACACTGGAAGGAAATACTTTAATATTTTATAACAATTCACAATCTGAAAATTCCAATTCTATAGCCAAAAGTGATGAGAAACCAGTTCAAAGTTTAGCTGATATTCAGAAAATTAGAGAACAGTTATTCATCCTATTCACGCCCGAGTGTGTGTGAACAAGGGTAAGAGCTTCATCAGCGAAGCCATGTTCCGAAAGCTCCCAAAAGATCCAGCCGTTCCAACATTTAAATTGATAGATTAATGGGAAATGGGCCTGGAAACTCCCAATTCCAAACATCCCTTGCCTAGCAGGTGTATTGTTAGGCATAATTATATGCAGTACCCTTTGGGAACACCACACACAAGTAGGACTACAAGTGACAGTATAAATTCACATTTGGTACAAGCCCGTACTACACAGTAAAGTGGTAGTGATGGCTGAGCAGCCAGTCTTATCTCAAGAGTAAAGTGAGCAGTATCAATAGTTACACAAAGGACAGCAATTACTGTGATTCAAACAAACACTGACTCAAGGTTTCTGAGTAAAAGAATATACATTTATTTACACATCAGTAAACATTTCAATATTATCAAACAGTTGAAAAATCACAATCTTAATACACTACACCGCACCCTATAGATTCTGGACAAGTTAAGCTCAAAATGAAGTGTGAGCAAAATGGCACTCCAGAAATTTAAAAGGGAGGGAAAGACAAACTTAGACAGAAATGGAGCAGCACCAACAAGTAAGTAAGCAGGGGAATCTAGAAAAAGGAACTACATTGAGGAAATCAAATCAAGAGGCCTGGCCCAAAGTCAATGGACCAAAGTCTTTGCAGAGGATCACACAGTTCAGGGTAGTTCGCGTTTGCCAAGAGTTCAGAACGGAGTTGGACGGACGAAAAGTTACTTTAAAGAATAAAGAAGGACAAACCTTCGGATTGGCGAAAGGTTTCACACACTTTCACCACGGCTGGACCGAACAACCGGGTTAGCACAGCACCTTTAGAGCAGAAGAATGCTGTAGCTGAGGCAGGGGTTCCTGGCAGGTCCTGCAGGGTCACAGTTCCTGAAGCGACTGTCGGACTGACGAGAAGAAGGAAGATCGGTGGGAAGAAACCAGCAGCAGAGCAATGCGACGAATAAAAGGTGTGCTCCAAATCAAGGGGCCTGGCCCAAAGTCAATGGACCAAACTCTTTGCAGAGGATCACACAGTTCAGGGTAGTTTGTGGTTAAGTCTTTGCCAAGAGTTCAGAATGGAGTTGGTCGGACGAAAAGTTCCTTTAAAGAATAAAGGACAAGCCCTCGGATTGGCGAAAGGTTACACACACTTTCCCCACGGCTGGACGAAACGACAACCGGGTTAGCACAGTACCTTTAGAGCAGAAGAATGCTGTAGCTGAGCCAGCCGGGTCCTGCAGGCTCACGGTTCCTGAAGCGATTGTCAGACTGACAAGAAGGAGGAAGACTGGAGGGTCCTGCACTGCCCAGGAAAGAAACCAGCAGCGGAGCAAAGCGACGAATAAAAGGTGCGCTCCTTAAAACGCAAGCAGGGTCCGTTCCTCCTGGATATCTGGTTCACTGTAGCTCTGTACAGCAAATTCGACCAGAGGAGGGAGGCCTGGCTAGCAGTTTGGCAAACTGATAGTTCCCACCAGCTTAAGGGGAGAAGATTCCTTTCAGATCTTCCCTGTCGTCGAAGTTTGAAGATTCGGAACCGCAGCAGGGCTTCACCGGAAGGTTCAGTCGTGGTAGAGATCCTCTTCGGTCAGCTTCTCTTCAGTTCTCTCAATCCAGTGGCGACTCTGCCTTCTCAGTCCCAGAGACCTGCTTTTTATGCAGTTTTCCCCCATTCACACAGCCTGGCTGTCAATTACACAGCAGGGGGGCTGTCCCGCGGGACAGTCACCACAGCCAATCATACCAGAGTGCCACATGGGTCTCCAAGGAGACCCTGTGCAGGGAGTCTCAAACCCCTCCTTCACATCCTGTCGCCCTCAGACATTCAGGTGCCTAAGGAGGGCTTCTGTGCAGAAGCCCGCAAAAGGTCGGCGAACAAAGGAACCAAACCTGGTTTGATGTGCAGAGTAAAACACGAGAAAGACTTTTACAAAAAGAAATGGTGAATAAACCCAGCCGGAACCGTATAAAAACATATATGGTCCAGCGGGTTCAAGTTTGAGGCTACCAAGATAGCCTAAAACAATACCAAGGCTATTTAAAATAACCGCGGTAGCAAAAATAGGGTAGCTAGCACTGCCACCAGCCAAATCTTAATGAAAAGGGAACAAAACAATGTTGCATGAGAAACAGACAAAAAGGGAGAACTATTAACCCTTTCCAGAACTCTATGAAAGATAGTTTGTACATGGTCTGTGATTTTAAAAAGACTAATAAAGTCAATGGCAACTTTACATGTTCTGGGAGACAGTAGTCAGTCCCAGAAAATGGAGTTGGAGTTTGGGAAGTTGAAAAAGACAACCATGTGTCACTGCACTGAAGCTGCTGAGTAACTCACAGTAAAAAGATGATGCCTATGGAGTAGGTGAGGCTACACAGTCTATGAACACAAGAAAACGTTAAACACACACAGCAAAACACATGTAAGAGTGGGAAAAAAGGCTCACACTCTTACCAGGTGAAACACATAAATCCTAGAAATCCAGCAAAGCTGCTGAGGGACTCAGTAGGTAAGGGAAATTAGCCATTATGGAGAATTCTCCCTAACAGTCCCCCTCGCCCCAAGACTAAAGGAACGGGAGGATTTAATCCATTCCTGGATGAATCTCTTCACTCTAGTCGGTCAAAAACATCCTAGAGAGACAATCAGCATTTTGGTGGTGACATCCTGCTCTGTGCTCAATGGTGAAATCAAACCCTTGCAGGCAGATTGACCACTTAGCTCTGACCAATTTGACATTTGCTTGCCTTTATAGTCAGATGGGCCTGCTCAAGAGCCTGCAAAACATAACCTAAGTGATCAATATGTTTTTTCAAAGTGGGCTGAAGACTGCAATGTCATCCAAGTATGCCATGCAGAAGTCCTCCATCCCATTCAGAACTTGATTGACCATCCTTTGGAATGTAGCAGGTGCATTCTTTAATCCAAAAGGCATAACCTTAAACTGGTAGAGGCCTGCTGGGGTTGAGAATGCAGTTTCCTCCTTGGCGTGGTCTGTCAGAGCTATTTGCCAAAAGCCTGACATCAGATCAAATGTAATGAGGTACTTGGCTGAACCAAGTCTATCCACCAGTTCATCTGTCCTTGGCAAAGGATGGGCATCAGTCTTGGTGACTGCATTTAGAGCTCTATAGTCCACACAGAATCTCAACTCCTTGGATCCTGCCTTTGGTACTAGAACAACTGGACTAGACCATGGACTTGTAGAGGGCTCTATAACCCAGAGATCAAGCATCTTGTTGACCTCTCCTTTGATGTGGGATCTCACATGTTCTGACATTCTGTAACCTCTGCTTTTCACAGGTAGATAGTCATCAGTGAGACTATCATGCTGGCCCCAAGGGGTCAAGCCTGGTGAAAGTGAAAACAGGCAGGCAAACTGACTTAACAGAACTTTGCCCTCTGCCTGTTGTTCAGATGTCAGTTGAGAAGAGAGATTGACTCCTTCTATGTTCTCATCCAAAGGTTGGCCTCTGAGGAGGTCAGGTAGAGTTTCACTCTCCTCCTCCTCTTGAGCTGAAGCTAGAAGCAAAGCTCCCACTTCTGGTCTTGAGACATATGTCTTCAAACGGTTGGTGTGAAAGACTCTGGGAGCCTCCTTAGGTCTGCCTCCACCAAATAGTTCACCTCTCCAAGTTTGCCCACAACCTGAAGGGTCCTATCCATTTGTCCTGCAAGGCCCTCTGCCTTGTTGGCACCATAACTAATACAAGATGGTCTTGAGTATAAATGAAAGTTGGTTACCCTTGAGATGTGCTTATGCGCCCATTATTGAGAAATCCTTTGATTGGAAAAAATCACACGACTTCAATCAAAGATTAATATTTGTCAGTTTATCTTGAAAGATGTTGCCCTATGGTGATAACACGTGTTTCGACGTATCCAACGTCTTTTTCAAATCAGGGCTTCAAAATTCATGTAAAATCAATTAAGAGAACAATTTATAAGTACAAAAGTGTGGTAAACAAGAAGACACAAAATAAATATTCATATTTAACCGTTAAATTTAAGAAAAACAATTTAAAGTCATTGTTAATGCATTCATAAATTAAACAAGAAGGAAAAAACATTTTAGAAAAATGGCCATGTTCGGGAGGGGGAGAGGGGTAGGAGGTTTGTGGGAATGAGAGAAATAACACAAAGAAAGGAAAAAAGAAAAAACATATAATATGAAATTATTGGTGAAAATCATGTGTCGGTTAGGTGTAAATAGCTTTGATCATGTGCCCATAATAATTGGATATCTTACCCATTGTTTAACGTGGATATGCATATAACTGTCAGCTTTCGTGTCCAGTCATGGGATAATCCCTGCTACCTAAGGGGAAAATGCCCATGTGTAATCAATAGGATGACCATGTCATAATGTGACTCGAAAAAATTATAATGCAAAGAATCGTTAATATTCGTCTTGTTCCTACTGCCTGAACTACTCTGAGAATTCCAATGTTCCCTTCATGTCATTGCGGTTGTTAGTTCCCAAAACTGGGCATGGGCAAAGTTATTCCCATGCCCGGCTGTAACATTGGACGCTTGTGATATTAACATATGGTGGGGGTGTCCACTTCCTTGATTCAAAACACGGGAAACGACGCTACATCTACATATTGTTCCACAATTGGTATACTGTGATTACATTGTCAGGTTAACTCGCATTCATGCCGTGACTTTAAAACAATACGATCGCCGTAGGGCTGCATCGTGATACTCCCGTCAAGTATAGAAGGTATATTTGGCAAAGGCAGAAAGCACAAGGGTCCGCATGTCTGCATTGCATATCCTGTGCCTGGGTGGGCTACTCTTGCTGTTAGACTCACCTTGGTTACTCCGTTGTTTCTTTCCGTCCGCGTTCCGGCGTGTCCACCCTAACCCTGTCTGTTGTATAGACTGGTTGCTAGGCGACCTCAGTCCTACTACTGTTTCTGGCTTTGGGTGCCATCTTTTGGGCTAAGTTTCTAGTTTCCCAATGTTACGTACGTACTCTTGTTCCCTCTCATGTCGATTGTCACTGTTTCCTGCTTAAGCGCCATCTTATGGGCTGAGTTACTGGTTTCCCAATATTCCGTACTTGATCTTGTTCCCTCTCATGTCGGTTATTCTAAATTCCCAAATAAAATAGAAATAAAAATAACATAATTTAAAGATTCTTTTTCGTAAAAGTGTACAATATACTCTGTCATGTGAAAACACGTGCCCTTGTGGTTATCGGCCTGGCTTATTAGACATGATAGCTAGTATGCAGGGAAGATAATACATTAATTAATAATTGCTGTAATAGAAACGAGTCTCACTATATGTTCATTGCTGGTCATGTTAACATGCAGTGCTATTGAACAGTTGTATATTTAGCCTCCACAATTCTTTTAAAACATGGCGTCCCTTATCTTGGAAATACCCTGTTTGTTGGGAATAAGTGAGAGTCTCCTGATAGGTTAATGTTTGTCAATAGTTTGATGTGTACTAACTCTCCTGGAACCCCGATTGGCAGGTTCAGGCAATGTTGATATTTTATAAAAAAGAATACATTTCATTGTCTGAATTCAGACCTCTTTCAACTGTGCGAAATTTACAGATCAATTTAGCTTCCTCTTGTCGTAATTTCAACTCTTGGTTCCCTCCTCTTGGTCCTAAGGTCACTCTCTTAAGTCCGGCAAATTTTAAAGTTTTTTTAGTGTCACATTGGTGTTCCTTTTGCCAGTGCTGGGCCAGTGGTGAATTTGTATTTGGATTCCCTATGGATGACAAATGTTCTCTGATCCTGATTCTTAGTTCTCTAATGGTGCTCCCTATGTAAATCTTATTGCATTTACAAATGATAGTATATACAAAGTATTTGGTTCGGCAATTGATATGTTCAACGATGTTAAGGTTGGTGCCATGTTGGTCTTCAAAACTTGTCAAATTCTCCATCGCATGTTTGCACATTGCGCAGGTCCCACATTTCCTGAAACCCTTCGTTTGTTTCGGTAACCAGGTGATGGTGCTCTCCGGTCTTAGTTCTGGAAGTAGAGATGGGCTCAATATGTTTTTGATAGTTCGTGCCCGTTTGTAGATGATCAGTGGGTCGTCTTTGATGTAGTTCCTGACATGTGGGTCCAAATGTAAAAGATGCCAATGCCTTTTGAGGATACTTCTCAAAGTTCCATTGTTTTTGCAAAATGTGGTAATGAAGCTGACTTCTTCCTTTCCGGTATTGGTTTTGGGTTTCGTGATTAGAGTCTCTTTCCTATTCAGTGCTTTGGCTTGTGTCTGTGCCTTCAAAATAGTCTTGGAGCCATATCCCCTAACCTTAAATCTTCTTGAGAGCAAATGGCATTCTTGTTCAAATACCTCTTGTTCAGAACAATTACGACGGGCCCTGATGTATTCACCACTTGGAATATTCCTGATAACCGAGTTCTGATGGCAGCTAGTTGCAAATAAAGTTGAGTTGGCCTCTGTTGCCTTCCTATAAGTTCTGGTCATCAATTGATCTTCTTTCACATACATGTTGAGATCTAAAAAATCTATTGATGATTTACTGAAATTTCCAGTAAATTCTATCCCCATGTGATTGCTGTTGGCTCTGTTCTTGAATTTTTCCAAATCGTCCAGTTCTCCTTGCCATATCAGTAGAACATCATCTATGTATCGAGTCCATAGGATCACGTGTTCTTGATATGCTTTGTCGTTGTAGACATGCTTATCCTCGTACATTGCCATAGTCAGATTGGCGAGGGCGGGGGCAAATTTAACTCCCATCGCCACACCTCTTGTTTGTCGGTAAAATTCCCCATTGAAAATTAATACATTGTTTTGCAAAGTCAAAAGAACCATTTCCTTGAGCATGTTGACTGATTGGAATTTGGATGCGGTTTGTGTAGAAAATATATAGTCTATTGTTTCAATTGCCGTTTCATGTTTAATTGATGTGTACAATGACTTCACATCCCAAGTGGCTAGGACGTAATCAGGTTCCCATTTGATCAAAGCTAATTTATTGATTACAGAAGTTGTGTCCTTCAGATATGCTTTGGTTTGGTTTACCAGCGGGCTAAGTATACTGTCAATGAACTCTGTCATATTCATGGTTGCCCAGTTAATCCCACTTAGAATTGGTCTTCCTTCTGGTATTCTCTCAAAAGCCTTGTGAATCTTGGGTAAAAAATATATTGTTGGTAACGTTGGTTGTTGCATGTCCAAAAAAGCTTTTTCTTCATCTGTTATTAGGCCTTGCCTGTACCAATTTGTAATAGCATCTCTTAGTTCAGTTGAAATGTCCAGAAACAGTGACAATCGACATGAGAGGGAACAAGAGTACGTACGTAACATTGGGAAACTAGAAACTTATCCCAAAAGATGGCACCCAAAGCCAGAAACAGTAGTAGGACTGAGGTCGCCTAGCAACCAGTCTATACAACAGACAGGGTTAGGGTGGACACGCCGGAACGCGGACGGAAAGAAACAACGGAGTAACCAAGGTGAGTCTAACAGCAAGAGTAGCTCACCCAGGCACAGGATATGCAATGCAGACATGCTGCCCCTCGTGCTTTCTGCCTTTGCCAAATATACCTTCTATACTTGACGGGAGTATCACGATGCAGCCCTACGGCGATCGTATTGTTTTAAAGTCACGGCATGAATGCGAGTTAACCTGACAATGTAATCACAGTATACCAATTGTGGAACAATATGTAGATGTAGCGTCGTTTCCCGTGTTTTGAATCAAGGAAGTGGACACCCCCACCATATGTTAATATCACAAGCGTGATGGGCACATGATCAAAGCTATTTACACCTAACCGACACATGATTTTCACCAATAATTTCATATTATATGTTTTTTCTTTTTTCCTTTCTTTGTGTTCTTTCTCTGATTCCCACAAACCTCCTACCCCTCTCCCCCTCCGAACATGGCCATTTTTCTAAAATGTTTTTTCCTTCTTGTTTAATTTATGAATGCATTAACAATGACTTTAAATTGTTTATCTTGAATTTAACGGTTAAATATGAATATTTATTTTGTGTCTTCTTGTTTACCACACTTTTGTACTTATAAATTGTTCTCTTAATTGATTTTACATGAATTTTGAAGCCCTGATTTGAAAAAGACGTTGGATACGTCGAAACACATGTTATCACCATAGGGCAACATCTTTCAAGATAAACTGACAAATATTAATCTTTAATTGAAGTTGTGTTATTTTTTCCAATCAAAGGATTTCTCAATAATGGGCGCATAAGCACATCTCAAGGGTAACCAACTTTCATTTTGTCTTTTTCTAATGGAGTAGAGGAATCCAAGACTCCATTGTTACCCTAGCTCCATGCGACCTTTCAAACTGAAGTACTAAATAAAGAGGGCGCAGAGTTCTAAGTGAGAAGTACCTCAAATAGATTCCCCATATTATTTCAGTCTTTTGCAACAGGTACTTTAGAACCTGCAGACCAGGAATAATCCAGATACCAGATCCACAATGGCAGAATACCTAGAAACAAGGGAAACCGATGCCGTAAATCTCTTTGCCCCCAAGGGCAGTAATGCGCATGCGTTTGCATCTAATCTGCCTAGGCCTAGAGAGGATCTACGGTACAAATTCGTAAAACTGGAAAGAGCCTCAAAGAAAGAAGTAGACAAGTATTGGGAGATTGTATCATTAAAAAATTATGTAACCAAAAAGCAAATACCAAGAGGTTTAAGGATCCTGATTTTTCCGGATTTTACCAAAGAGGACGACAAAGATCTAGCAGACCTATGGGAACAGAATCTCAATCAAAGCTCCAACACTATGCTGGAACTATTAATTGAACATGCCTCACGAGAACATAAGAGAATAACGGAACAAATAGACACCATCAAAAAAGAAATCACAGAGGCCAAGGAGCTAGAAGTTACAAAGGAAAAAAACTACCAAAAAATGTTTGAAATCTTGAAGGACTACCAGGATGAAATTAAATTAAGAAAAATGCGCAAGTTTTTTCGTGACGACAGGGATTATCAGGATGACAAGGTGTATAATTTTCAAGAGAAATATAAACAATTTACAAAACCACTATCAAGAGAGAGCACTCCTAACACATCACCAGGCAGTTCGGATGCAGAATCAGAAGGGGATCAAACAAAGGACTCAGAAACACCAGAAAAAACAACTGAGAGACAGGGTTTCCTCAATCAAATTAGACGGTACAAGAAAAGCAACAGAAACAATCTACAAAAACAGGTGCGTTTTTTATTACCCCAACAGCCCAATCCACATTCTCAGAATACAGGAAGAGGGGTCAGCGGGGGAGTGGTCGACACGGGCAATCCAGACGCTCTAGAAGATTTCTGGCGGTTAACAAGAGCAGGAGCGAAAGAGGCAGCAAGAAAGAACCAACAAACGACTTAGTTCTCAATCTGTCTGACTATCACTTAAAAATGGAAGACATTACCTTGCTGAATAAAGGTTTCTCTTTTGCCCCTTCCACCAATTTTGACCCAATAGATGTACACATAGATTTGTTTAAGTTCATTAGGAAACTGAAACTTAAGAAGTTTTTCGCAACGCAAGTCCCAATGTTCCATGCTAAAGAACCAGATATTGAAGACAGTGATTATACAATCAAAGATATAAGAAATATCCATCTTTTCAGCTCACTACAAGATATAGTAGAGCGACCCATTCATGAAACCATACATGATTTGAAGATACAACAAACCAGCCTCCAAGCAAGGGACCTGAAAGTGAAATCCAAGTTCACCCCAAATTTAACGCCAGATAACCTTGTGGACACCTTCTACAAAGTAGTCACCAAAGATCTTAATGACCTCAGGGACAACAATACGAAAAAGAAAAAGAGCAATAGAAATGATATCAAACATGATTATGATAATTTGACCAAAGCAGAAAGAACAGCACTGTTGGACCTCAAACGAAATCAAAACTTGACTATAAAAGCAGCGGATAAAGGAGGAAATATTGTGGTTATGAACCGGCAAGATTATGTAACAATGGCTATGAACCACCTGAAAACTCCCTCATGTTACAAAAAACTTGAGTGAAATCCAAAACAGGACATTTCAACTGAACTAAGAGATGCTATTACAAATTGGTACAGGCAAGGCCTAATAACAGATGAAGAAAAAGCTTTTTTGGACATGCAACAACCAACGTTACCAACAATATATTTTTTACCCAAGATTCACAAGGCTTTTGAGAGAATACCAGAAGGAAGACCAATTCTAAGTGGGATTAACTGGGCAACCATGAATATGGCAGAGTTCATTGACAGTATACTTAGCCCGCTGGTAAACCAAACCAAAGCATATCTGAAGGACACAACTTCTGTAATCAATAAATTAGCTTTGATCAAATGGGAAGCTGATTACGTCCTAGCCACTTGGGATGTGAAGTCATTGTACACATCAATTAAACATGAAACGGCAATTGAAACAATAGACTATATATTTTCTACACAAACCGCATCCAAATTCCAATCAGTCAACATGCTCAAGGAAATGGTTCTTTTGACTTTGCAAAACAATGTATTCATTTTCAATGGGGAATTTTACCGACAAACAAGAGGTGTGGCGATGGGAGTTAAATTTGCCCCCGCCCTCGCCAATCTGACTATGGCAATGTACGAGGATAAGCATGTCTACAACGACAAAGCATATCAAGAACACGTGATCCTATGGACTCGATACATAGATGATGTTCTACTGATATGGAAAGGAGAACTGGACGATTTGGAAAAATTCAAGAACAGAGCCAACAGCAATCACATGGGGATAGAATTTACTGGAAATTTCAGTAAATCATCAATAGATTTTTTAGATCTCAACATTTATGTGAAAGAAGATCAATTGATGACCAGAACTTATAGGAAGGCAACAGAGGCCAACTCAACTTTATTTGCAACTAGCTGCCATCAGAACTCGGTTATCAGGAATATTCCAAGTGATGAATACATCAGGGCCCGTCGTAATTGTTCTGAACAAGAGGTATTTGAACAAGAATGCCATTTGCTCTCAAGAAGATTTAAGGTTAGGGGATATGGCTCCAAGACTATTTTGAAGGCACAGACACAAGCCAAAGCACTGAATAGGAAAGAGACTCTAATCACGAAACCCAAAACCAATACCGGAAAGGAAGACGTCAGCCTCATTACCACATTTTGCAAAAACAATGGAACTTTGAGAAGTATCCTCAAAAGGCATTGGCATCTTTTACATTTGGACCCACATGTCAGGAACTACATCAAAGATGACCCACTGATCATCTACAAACGGGCATGAACTATCAAAAACATATTGAGCCCATCTCTACTTCCAGAACTAAGACCGGAGAGCACCATCACCTGGTTACCGAAACAAACGAAGGGTTTCAGGAAATGTGGGACCTGCATAATGTGCAAACATGCGATGGAGAATTTGACAAGTTTTGAAGACCAACATGGCACCAACCTTAACATCGTTGAACATATCAATTGCCGAACCAAATAGTTTGTATATACTATCATTTGTGAATGCAATAAGATTTACATAGGGAGCACCATTAGAGAACTAAGAATCAGGATCAGAGAACATTTGTCATCCATAGGGAATCCAAATACAAATTCACCACTGGCCCAGCACTGGCAAAAGGAACACCAATGTGACACTAAAAAAACTTTAAAATTTGCCGGACTTAAGAGAGTGACCTTAGGACCAAGAGGAGGGAACCAAGAGTTGAAATTACGACAAGAGGAAGCTAAATTGATCTGTAATTTCGCACAGTTGAAAGAGGTCTGAATTCAGACAATGAAATGTATTCTTTTTTATAAAATATCAACATTGCCTGAACCCGCCAATCGGGGTTCCAGGAGAGTTAGTACACATCAAACTATTGACAAACATTAACCTATCAGGAGACTCTCACTTATTCCCAACAAACAGGGTATTTCCAAGATAAGGGACGCCATGTTTTAAAAGAATTGTGGAGGCTAAATATACAACTTTTCAATAGCACTGCATGTTAACATGACCAGCAATGAACATATAGTGAGACTCGTTTCTATTACAGCAATTATTAATTAATGTATTATCTTCCCTGAATACTAGCTATCATGTCTAATAAGCCAGGCCGATAACCACAAGGGCACGTGTTTTCACATGACAGAGTATATTGTACACTTTTACGAAAAAGAATCTTTAAATTATGTTATTTTTATTTCTATTTTATTTGGGAATTTAGAATAACCGACATGAGAGGGAACAAGATCAAGTACGGAATATTGGGAAACCAGTAACTCAGCCCATAAGATGGCGCTTAAGCAGGAAACAGTGACAATCGACATGAGAGGGAACAAGAGTACGTACGTAACATTGAGAAACTAGAAACTTAGCCCAAAAGATGGCACCCAAAGCCAGAAACAGTAGTAGGACTGAGGTCGCCTAGCAACCAGTCTATACAACAGACAGGGTTAGGGTGGACACGCCGGAACGCGGACGGAAAGAAACAACGGAGTAACCAAGGTGAGTCTAACAGCAAGAGTAGCCCACCCAGGCACAGGATATGCAATGCAGGCATGCGGACCCTCGTGCTTTCTGCCTTTGCCAAATATACCTTCTATACTTGACGGGAGTATCACGATGCAGCCCTATGGCGATCGTATTGTTTTAAAGTCACGGCATGAATGCGAGTTAACCTGACAATGTAATCACAGTATACCAATTGTGGAACAATATGTAGATGTAGCGTCGTTTCCCGTGTTTTGAATCAAGGAAGTGGACACCCCCACCATATGTTAATATCACAAGCGTCCAATGTTACAGCCGGGCATGGGAATAACTTTGCCCATGCCCAGTTTTGGGAACTAACAACCGCAATGACATGAAGGGAACATTGGAATTCTCAGAGTAGTTCAGGCGGTAGGAACAAGACGAATATTAACGATTCTTTGCATTATAATTTTTTCGAGTCACATTATGACATGGTCATCCTATTGATTACACATGGGAATTTTTACCCTTAGGTAGCAGGGATTATCCCATGACTGGACACGAAAGCTGACAATTATATGCATATCCACGTTAAACAATGGGTAAGATATCCAATTATTATGGGCACATGATCAAAGCTATTTACACCTAACCGACACATGATTTTCACCAATAATTTCATATTATATGTTTTTTCTTTTTTCCTTTCTTTGTGTTCTTTCTCTGATTCCCACAAACCTCCTACCCCTCTCCCCCTCCCGAACATGGCCATTTTTCTAAAATGTTTTTTCCTTCTTGTTTAATTTATGAATGCATTAACAATGACTTTAAATTGTTTTTCTTGAATTTAACGGTTAGATATGAATATTTATTTTGTGTCTTCTTGTTTACCACACTTTTGTACTTATAAATTGTTCTCTTAATTGATTTTACATGAATTTTGAAGCCCTGATTTGAAAAAGACGTTGGATACGTCAAAACACGTGTTATCACCATAGGGCAACATCTTTCAAGATAAACTGACAAATATTAATCTTTAATTGAAGTCGTGTGATTTTTTCCAATCAAAGGATTTCTCAATAATGGGCGCATAAGCACATCTCAAGGGTAACCAACTTTCATTTTGTCTTTTTCCAATGGAGTAGAGGAATCCAAGACTCCATTGTTACCCTAGCTCCATGCGACCTTTCAAACTGAAGTACTAAATAAAGAGGGCGCAGAGTTCTAAGTGAGAAGTACCTCAAATAGATTCCTCACATTATTTCAGTATTTTGGTCTTGAGTATACTCAACAATGCTGGCCTTCTGGTCATGCCAATGTTTGACCAGAGCCTGACCTGCTTTTAAGTTCTCACTAGCTTCTGCCATCATGTGTGACATTCTCTTCCGGAGACCTATCCCATAGTCAGTCAATCTGACTGACTTGGGGGGAAGGAGCACTCTCCAACCCCTCCTTAATCAGGGCCAAGGGGGCCTCTGACTGTATGGCCATATAGAAGTTCAAAGGGACTGTAACCAACTCCCTCCTGAGGGACTTCTCTATAAGCAAAGAGCAGGCATGGCAGTAGAAGGCCCCACTTTCTTTTAAGGGGTTCCTCTAAAGCACCTATCATGCACTTCATAGTATGATTAAACCTCTCTACCAGTCCATTTGTCTGTGGATGGTAGGCTGTAGAGAACTTGTAAGTGACACCACAGTTGTTCCACATGGCTTGCATGTAGTGGGACATATAATTGGATCCCCTGTCGGATATCACTTCCTTACGAAACCCTACACTGGTAAAAATACCAACTAGAGCCTTAGCCACAGCCTGAGCCATAACAGTCCTCATAGGTATTGCTTCTAGGTATCAAGTAGCATGGTCTACTACAACCAGGGTAAACCTGTTCCCTGAAGATGTGGGAGGGTCAAGGGGACCAACAAGGGGACCAACCAGGGGTGCCACATTTTTGGCTCCACTCTTGCCAGAGGTTTGGCAAGTGTGACAGCTCCTACACAATTTGTCAACTTCTGAACCCATTTTAGGCCAGTAGAAGTGTAGGTAGAGCCTTTCCTTGGTCTTTTTGAAACTCAAATGACCAGCCAAAGGTATCTCATAGGGCCAACTAAAGGAATTGGGGTCTGTTTGCTAGGGGCACTACAATTCTTTTGCAGTCCCCAGGGATAGACTCAGTCATTTCACTGTAGAAGAGGCCATCTTCCCAGCTTAACCTATGCTTTCCAACTTCTTGCCCATCAAGTTGAGAAGCAGCCTGTTTTTGAAGACCTTCGAGAGTAGGACACTCTCTTTGTCCTCTGCTGAAGTCTGCCCTGTTGGGTCCACCTTCTGCCAGTAAAGACTGCAGCTCGGGAAGGTCAACAGGGTCAAGATCTCCAACCAAAACAGTGTCTTCTTCCAGATCTGACTCTTCAGAAACTGGATCAACCACACAAGGTTGTACCTCACACTCTGCCTCAGCAGGTGGAGGAGTCACAGGTGTGACTTTCGAGAATCTTGGGGATGTCCTTGTTGGTAGTACAGGGGTGATGCCTGTCTCTTTCTTTGAGGTCTTGGGTTTCCCCTTTGCCTCTTTCTTTCCAGATATAGCAGTGAGCAACTCCTGTGGAGTGGGAGTGATAGTTTCCTCTATCAACTCCTCTGGAGAGTCTCTCAAGGTCATCTCCCTTGCAGGCCTAGTGAACTCCTGTTTCCTTTTACTGGGAGGCCTGGGGGTACTGGACACAACTCCAAGAGTTTTCAGGTCATTACCAAACATGACTCTCCCAGGCACTTCACTCTGCACACTAACAGGTATTTTAACAGTCATCTCATTACACCGGATGAGAGCTGGTAACTGGGATGCATTTTCACAGGGCCTCCAGCTAACTTGGTGAGGCGTTTGGGTGCCTTAGCAACATTCTCCACCTGGAAAAATGATTCATCCACCACAGTTATGCTGGCTCCAGTGTCTCTGACGGCAGGAGTCTCCTGGCCATTTACAAGAACACTATCTTTATAATACTCTTTATTATTATCTGGGATGGAATTATAGACATCTAAATTCTGTTGTTCCCACAAGCCCAGGGACACTAAAGAATCACTAGCTGAGACTTTCAATGGTTCATCAGCCAGTAGGTGAAAGTTTCCACTTGCCATAGGTACTTCTTCCTCTGGGGAGAAGGCTAAGGAGACAATGTGGACCCCTGAAGGTTTACCCTTGCATCTGGGATCCCCTTTCACATGGTCAGTTGACCCACAAAAATAACATTTTCAAAATGTCTTGATGAAAGGGGGTTTGTTCTGACCTCCATCTGGTTTGCGTCCAGATGGTATACTAGCCTGATTCGGTTTCCCTTGTGGTTTACCCTTATGTTACTGCTTGTGGCCCTCTTTTGGATTGGAGGTATTTGAATTCTTCTTGTTATCTTTCTTTGGCTGCTTTACCTAATCCTTCTTTTGACTTGCCCCAGAATCCTTGTGAGTTGCCCTGTTGTCAACGCATAAGTCAGCAGCCTTAGCTTAGTTCTTGGGATCTATCTCACTAGAATCAGCCAAGTGCTGTCTGAGCTCAGGAGAGCAGGCATCATAAATTGACTCCAACATAACAAGATTTCTCATACCTTCATAAGTGTTCACTCTGTAACTCTTAACCCAACCATATACGTTTTTCAAACATTCACATACCCAGGTAGCCCAAGGGGTACCATCATGCCTTTTGAGGGTCCTAAACCTCTTAAGGTACTGGGAAGGGGCCTTCCCAAATCTAGCAATTAAATCTAGCTTCACACACTCATAATCCATCCTATCCACCTCCCCCAACTCCATCACAACATCAGATGCAACAGCGGGTAGCCTAGAGATGAGCCAACGAAGTAACTGATTCCCTGTAATGTCTTGAATTCCATGGTTATATTCAAACATTGCCAACCAATCCAAAATATCAAGCTTAGCCTCATACATATCCACAATTTCTTTAGGCATACAGGGTCTCTTAGGACTGGAAGACCTAGAAGACTCTGGGAGCGAAGAATTTTCAATAGGCAACTTTTTCATTTCTAAGGCATGGTTCATCTCCATTTCTCTGAGCTTACTTCTTGATGCTTTTGTTCAGTTTGAGCATTTAAACGTTTAAATTCCAATTCAAGAATCATCTTTCCAGAGAAATGAATTCAGGACTGAGTGTAGGACCTGTGGGGGTCAAAGTGGACAAAGGTTGAGGTTGTTAAGCAGGTAAAGGAGCAGGCAGGCCTTCAATGTGGGATATACCTGTTTCATCTAACTCATCAATAATAGACATATTATCCCCCTCATCATTTTCCACATTTGCTGAGGGGTTAGGTATTTCAGACCCACCCCCCAGACTTTGTTTCTCTAACAACCTTTCAATTCAGACTGTTTGCCTTTAACAGAGAGATTCCTTTCTCTACACAGATGTTTCAGATAATCCATAGTGTAACTAAGGAGGGTCTCCTGACTGTAGCTTTCCACATCATGAGAACAAGTAAGAGATTGACTACCCCTCTCTAAATGTCCTGTATGTACAACAGGGTAGGGTGTGGAAAGGCTACCTTATTAATAGATAGAAACAACACCAAAGTGAGGGCAATTTCTCTTTAATAATTCTTCATAAAAACATGTTAAAGACATTTCAACATTGAATCTATTGATCACCATTCATACCATTCATACCAAGAATTCATTCAATAGCGGGGTAAATCAAAATTTGAATCTTCTTTAAGCATAACAGTTGGTTATATATGCATGGATGACATAGGAAAAATACATTGAATTTCCATTTTCCGTCGACATATGTTTCGGCCCTTTGAAGTGTACCACCTTTGTCTGTGGTGGTCACTAAATGTAATGTTAGGCCATCTTCAGGACATAGGGTAGTGAATCTGGAAGATTAGTTTCGTTCCCCATTAATAGATTCAGTGATCTATAAAAATACATAAAAAATGACAATGTTTTTTTAAAAAAAAGATACTTATTGTAAGATTTGAAAAAAAGAGAAAACATGTGCTCCCCATCTAGTTATTCACAGGTGATGACTCATTTTGTACTTGGAGAATCGAACACCACACCCACCTGTTGTCCATATGCTGTACTTTAGGACATCTGAGCTTAATATACTGGGTGGTCAATAGTAGCATCCAGTATCTAGTTCCCTAAAGAAATAGGGGGAGAGAGGGAACTTGTGAGTGTTCCATCATTCAGGATTTTTTCAAATATGTTAATTCAAACTTGTTTTAAAGTCGAAAAACCAAAAACACTTACAGAGATTGACGTATCAGGCTGTGTGTCCTTGTATGGGACTATTTAATTGGGTGAAAGACACCTTTGTACATCCATTGACTTGGAGAGGCACGTCGCGGATAATTGCTGCAGTGATGTCTGTGAACAAAACAGGAAGAAACATAATGTTTCAAAACCCTGTTTTCTACGTGTTTTATTTGTAAAGGCCAAAATATGCCATTCAATATATTGTTCAGTTATGGTAAGAGTCAGTTTACGGAGATGAATAACATCAGTACCATAAAGGTATTAAAACAGTATTACTCTGTTACTGCGGGCCCTTATCTTGAGGATAGGGAAGCTAGAAATCCATTGCTTACCTGTTGGTTTTCTCGTGGACTATTTAGGTAGGTGGGGACCACCCTTGTACATCCTTTGAGTTGGAAAAACAATTTGTGAATCATTGTTGTAGTAATGTCTGTGAACAAAACAGGAAGAAACAGTGTTTCAAAACCTGGTTTTCCACGGATTATTTACAAAAAAGGCAAAACGTTATATTATTTAGTTATATTAAAAAAGGAACTTGAATGTCGAAAAAAGGGGGGGATTAAGGCAGGGTTGCTCTGCTAATGCCGGCCTTTATGTTAGAAATGGGGAAGCTCGCAGCCCGTCACTTACCTGTAGATCTTCTCGTGGCAAGGATTACTCTTTATACACAGGCCGGGGCGTCTCACTGAAAGTTCCTGGTAGCGCTGGCCGTGTTGAAATCGTGTTCTGTCATGTCACGTGACTTTGTACTTTCCATATCAGACATGATTAATATTTCTTTTTAGTGATGTTTAGCCTTGTGGTTAGTTGATCAAAGGTAATAGCAGCACTCTAAGTGT
The DNA here is from genome assembly GCF_040938575.1 of Ambystoma mexicanum. Taxonomy (NCBI): domain Eukaryota; kingdom Metazoa; phylum Chordata; class Amphibia; order Caudata; family Ambystomatidae; genus Ambystoma; species Ambystoma mexicanum. Next base: position 383,739,494 of record NC_090938.1, read on the forward strand.
AATCACTATACTTGATCCTCACCGCTGTACACCAGTGTTAGGCAGAATTATAGGCAGTACCGTTTGGGAACACCACACGCAATTAGGACTACAAGTGACAGTACAAATTCACCTTTGATACAAGCCCGTACTACACAGTAACGTGGTAGCGATGGCTGAGCAGCCAGACTTATCTCAAGAGTAAAGTGTGCAGTATCAATAGTTACACAAAGGACAGCAATTACTATGATTCAAACAAACACTGACTCAAGGTTTCTGAGTAAAAGAATATACATTTATTTACACATCAGTAAACATTTCAATATTATCAAGCAGTTGAAAAATCACAATCTTAATACACTACACCGCACCCTATAGATTCTGGACAAGTTAAGCTCAAAATGAAGTGTGAGCAAAATAGCACTCAAGTTATTTAAAAGGGAGGAAAAGACAAAGTTAGACAGAAATGGAGCAGCACCAACAAGTAAGTAAGCAGGGGAATCTAGAAAAAGGAACTACGGTGAGGAAATCAAATCAAGTGGACTGGGTCAAAGTCAATGGCCAAAGTCTCTGCAGAGGATCACACAGTTCAGGGTAGTTCGGGTTTGCCAAGAGTTCAGAACGGAGTTGGACGGACGAAAAGTTACTTTAAAGAATAAAGAAGGACAAGCCCTCGGATTGGCGAAAGGATTCACACACTTTCACCGCGGCTGGACCGAACAACCGGGTTAGCACAGTACCTTTAGAGCAGAAGAATGCTGTAGCTGAGGCAGGCGTTCCTGGCAGGTCCTGCAGGGTCACAGTTCCTGAAGCGACTGTCGGAGTGCCGAGAAGGAGGAAGACCGGTGGGTCCTGCACTGCCCAGGGAAGAAACCAGCAGCAGAGCAAAGCGACAAATAAAAGGTGTGCTCCTTAAAACACAACTGGTTATTCCCACCAGCTCAAGGGAAGAAGATTCCATGCAGATCTTCCCTGTCGTAGAAGTTTGAAGATTCGGACCCGCAGCAGGGCTTCACTGGGCGGCTCAGTCGTGGTAGAGGTCCTCTTCTGTCAGCTTCTCTTCGGTTCTCTCGATCCAGTGGCGACTCTGCCTCCTCAGTCCCAGAGACCTGCTTTTTATTCAGTTATCCCCCATTCACACAGCCTGGCTGTCAATCACACAGCAGGGTGGCTGTCCCGCCGGGACAGTCACCAGAGCCAATCATACCAGAGTGTGACATGGGTCTCCAACGAGACCCTGTGCAGGGAGTCTCAAACCCCTCCCTCACATCCTGTCCCCCTCAGACATTCAGATGCCTAAGGTGTGCTTCTGTGCAGAAAACCGTGAAAGGTCGGCTAACAAAGAACCAAACAGAGTAAAACACGAGAAAGACTTTTACAAAAAGAAATGGCGAATAAACCCAGCTGGAACCGTATAAAAACATATATGGTCCGGCGGGTTTAAGTTCGAGGCTACCAAGATAGCCTAAAACAATACAAAGGCTATTTAAAATATCCGCAGTAGGAAATATAGGGTAGTTACCAATGCCACCAGCAAAATCTTAATGAAAAGGGAACAAAACAATGTTCCATGAGAAACAGACAAAAAGGGATAACTATTAACCCTTTCCAGAACTCTATGAAAGATAGTTTGTACTTGGTCTGTGAGTTTAAAAAGACTAATAAAGTCAATGGCAACTTTCCATGTTCTGGGAGACAGTAGTCAGTCCCAGAAAATAGAGTCGGAGTTTGGGAAGTCGAAAAAGACAACCCTGTGTCACTGCACTGAAGGTGCTGTGTAACACACAATAAAAAGATGATGCCTGTGTAGTAGGAGTAGGAGTAGGAGTAGGTGAGGCTCCACAGTCTATGAACACAAGCAAATGTTAAACACACACACAGCAAAACACATGTAAGAGTGGGAAAAAAAGGCTCACACTCTTACTAGGTGAAAAAAATAAATCCTAGAAATCACGCAAAGCTGCTGAGGGACTCAGTAGGTAAGGGAAATTAGCCATTCTGGAGATTTCCCCCTAACATATATGCTCAAAATGTCTATAGGAAACAAAAGCATAGTACATAATTATTGGGTCGTGCGAAATGTCCCTGCTGCATTCTATTTAGGCAGTGACATTCTCAACCGTTTTGCCATTAATTTGGACCTGATAAATTACAAAGCCTGGTCCCAACTAGGGGGTAATCCCATGGACTTTGATGATTCAGAAAAAGCATTTCGGTCAGCCCAATTGCTGTCGTATGCAGTTGAAGTTCAAATTGGAGAGGAGGTCACTATCCCAGGATGGACCCGACTATTCCCACTTGAATTCAGAATTAAAAGAGGCCAGAACCTGCAAAATCCTGATGCATATGTACACCTCAACGCCCATCTCCAACAGCAGGGGTTGGGGTTATACCCATCGCCATTAGTCAATGTAGAACACAACACCGTTCCAATATTGATGGATAATAGCGACCTTAGGAGTATCACTCTGGGCGCAGGCACCAGTATTGGAATGGCGGTTGATGACCAACATTTTTCCATGGATCTGGGTAATTAACTGGTAGGACCAATCCCCAATGACTGTTTTGACAGTGACAATGACATACCACCAGACAGGATCTTCACCCGGCAAGGGGGATATTTCCTGCTGTACTCTTCCTGCCCTTACGGTGAGGAAGAGGTGACCTGTGACATCAGACAGGATGAGATGATCTTCCAGGTCCACAGTGACAGCCTCTCCTACCTGAAACCCTCTTTCCAGGTCAATACTATAACCAGGGACCTCTCCACTGAGCTGGAGGAGGCCGCTGAGATAGCAAAACCGGAAGTCTTTCCAGGATTCAGGCAAATGGTTGAAGAGCGAGTCAACCTAGCTGATGCCTGTGAAGTTGAAACAAGTGTTCTCAGATTTTCAAGATCTCTTTGTGGTGGACTCGTATGACTTTGGTCCACCGAAATCCACACTACAACAATTCCCATGGACCCTGGAATGACTCCAGTGTTTGTGAAGCGATACTGCTTGCCTCTCACATCCATGGAGTCCCTGACAGAAATAATCAAAAAACTTGAGTCCCGTGGGATAATTCGTCCAGTCCACAGCACCTTTAATACTCCGGTGCTGGGGATTTTAAAACCGGCCAGTGGAGACTGTGCTGACCTGAGGGAGCTAAATAAACGGGTCCACATGTCCCGATGGTCTCTCTCCTACATTGACCAGGGCCTGGCCTAGATCCAGGGGTCAAAGGTATTCACTGCCATTGACCTGACCAATGGATACTGGACTATGGCTGTCAGTAGGGAGGACCAATACAAGCTGGCCTTTACCTTCGAGGGGCAGCAGTACACCTGGACCCGGACTCCCTTCGGATACATCAACTTTGGCAACAAATTCAACATCTGCTTTCATTAGGCCATGCCCGACTTGGGTGAAAGGGGTAACCTGGCCTATGTAGATGAATGTCCTGATAAAAAGCTGAACTGTGGAGGAACACATAGCAGAAATCTGTCATGTTCTGACACAGTTGAGGGTTGCCGGAGCAAAACTATCCTTCAAAAAGGCGCAGTGGTGCAGAACCCGTGTCAACTTCTTGGGGCATGAAATAACTCCTGAGAGTCTCTGTCCCCAGGAAAAGAAAGTGGAAGCACTCCTAAAACTTAAAGACCCCATGACTCTGCGGGAGCTAAGAAGCCTCCTTGGAATGACTAATTACAGCAGGAAGTTCATTGAGGATTACGCAGAGATCACAATACCCCTGAATCATCTGTTGAAGGGGGGTCAAGTGGGAGTGGGGTCCAGAACAAGCAGAGGCAGTAAAGCAATTCAAAAGAAGCCTCTCACACGCTTTGTCTAGCTTACCCTGTCAGAAACAAGGAGTTCTTCTGGGTTCTCGAATACATGCTTGACAGCAGTATTATATCAAAAGCATGACAGGGTCAATAAAGTCATCTCCTATGCAAGTAAAACTTTATCATCTGTGGAGGAAAAATGCAACGATTGTGAGAAGGCACTCCTGGCAACGGTGTGAGCATTGAAAAATTATTGCCCGTTCATCCAGGGGGAACACATCAGAGTGGAGATTCCACACCAGCCTTTGCAATACCTCCAAAGTGACAGAACCGGAGCCAGAAATGTGAGTAATCCCAGAATCTCTTCCTGGATTCTGTCAATACAAGGCTTTCCTGTGGAGGTCAGATATGGCCAAAACAAGAAGAGTACCCTCGCGCAAGGTCTGGCTGACTTGCATGTTTGTGCCAGAGAAAGTCTCGAGGATGAAAGTCTTAAAACCAAAGACAACATGGAGGCGTACCTGAATTCTCCGCACAAAGTCTATGAAGAAGACAAGTGCAAGGGAATGCTCACAGTTTATGTGGACGGGTGCTCCTACCATGTTGACAACAACGGGGAAAAAGAACTGGTTGCCAGCATTGGGAATGCCTGGGTGAATGATGCCCCGGAACCCTCTGCTGGGTACAAAATCGGTGCCCGTAATAGTCAGGTGGCGGAGTTGATGGCAGTTCATCAGGCCATCCTCACTGCTGTCCAACACCAACTCCACAAACTGGTCATAATCACTGATTCAGATTATGTCTGCAACGGGTTAGTGGAGCACCTGGTTAATTGGAAAACGAGAGGCATGCTATGTGCTAACAAACCACTTAAACATGGCAAGCTCATCCAAAATATTGATGATCTGGTCACCTCTAGCGGGATGACCATCTATTGGAAGAAGATCAAGGGTCATTCCAGAATAGAGGACCAGACAAAACTGGAAATGACCTAGCTGATCAGCTGGCCAGCACCGGAGCCATCCAGAGGGATCTTCTTGAGATTGAGTCGCTGTTGGGGGAAATCCAGGTCACTGCTATCATTAGGTCCCAGACAAATGCTCACAATTAACTGTCAACTGCCCAGTGGAGTAAGGAGACCCCATATGCTGATTTAATCATGGCACAAAAAGGGGATCCAATTATTGGTAAATTTGACCAACACATTGAGGACCCTGAGAACTTTCCCCTGACGGATAACGATTACATTGGGAAAGAGGACCTCAGAGTGTTGATGAAATGTCCAAAAATGTTCCGAATCCAAGACGGTTTGTTGGTAAGGAGATCCATATCTGGCTGTGACCAGTGGGTGGTCCCTACTTCATTCCGAAGCCTGATGCTAAATCATGCACAAACACGGCCACAGCCGGTCATCGGGGGGGTTTCACACTACTTTAGAAATCTTGCAAGAGGTTGCATACTGGCCACATATGGGTCAGGACCTCGACCAATACTTGAAGGGGTGTCTTGTGTGTGCACAATTTCAGCCAACATGACTCTCACACTGAGCTCCCCTCCAGAAGAGAGGGATGACACTGCCTTGGTCAGATTTACAAGTAGATTTCATCGGGCCCGTGATTCGCTCCTCTAGGGGGAACAAGTACATGTTAACCGTAACATGCTAGTTTACCAAATGACTCGATCCAAAATGGCTACCGCAACGTGATGACGCGCATGACCTCATCTTGCTGCAACGCGTAAATAAAACATGCCTATTTTGGAACTAAGGAAACAGTTCCAGAATGGGATTAGCAGAGAAAGCAGCATCCACAAGAATCCAAAACCACGCTGGTAACACAAGGAGAAATCCAGGTATTATGAGGTTATTCTTAGCATGCCTTTCTGAGCTATCCCCAAAAATAAAGCAGATTTAGCATTCTAATTATTGATTTAAACTAGAATGAATCGAACACTATCCATATATCTTTACCTTAGGAACTGCATAAAAGATGTTCAAGATTTGAAAGCTACAAAAATCTTTAAATTAAGAATGAAAAAGACCTTTTTCATTACCATGGAAATGTGACCATTTAAAAGTATGAGGACTACAATCATAACCATAGTGAGTAACACTAATTTGGCTTCTCTATGCATCACTATGGTACAAGCGGATTTCTTTATATGCATTTTATTTTAAATGTTATTTTCATTTTTTATTCTTTTGTGATCACTCCATTTGTTCATTAAACCAATTGGCTATCTAGCATCATGATGAAATAACATTGCAATTATTTGTGATATGTAAACACATCTAAACAAATGATTCAGTTATTACTTAGACATATGTGAAGCATAACTACAAACTAAGGAGTTTTTTCTTGTTCACTTTATTTTTGCAGTATTTCACAATTTTTATTACATTATCCCTCCTGATGAACCACTGAAGAAAAGTGGGGAAACATGTATTGGGTGCCATTTATGTTTGGTTAAAACACCAGTAAATGATGCTATTAGACTGTGAAGAAAACAGAGACTAACAAATAAATCTCTTTTGGAGCGCCTGTCAATAGTGTTTGTAATTTTTTGGACATACAATAGCGAGCTCTGTGTAGCCCTTAGAGCAACAAATCATGAATGAAGGCAGCACCAACAAATTAAACCATTAATAACAATTTTGATTTTTACACAATACTCGCCGCAGTTTGTCATTTAAGGCTGCAAGTTTTTGTTATACCAAATGGGTGGAAAGTCTCCCGGCCCCAAATTGCAAGGCAAAAACTACAGCTGCCATGATGATCAACCACATCTTCTCGCGCTTCGGCCTACCCCAAAGGATTGAGTCAGACCGAGGTAGTCACTTCACCAGCGAAGTGATGACAAAGATGTGGGAGATACTTGGATAAAAAGGAAACTTCACATTGCACACCTCTGTCCTCTAGTGGTGGAGTTGAGAGGTACATAAAACCATTGTGAGCATTGTAAAAAAGTTTGAGGCAGACGCTGGGCCAAGTTGGGACATACGATTACAGCTTGTCCTGATGGCCATCAGATCTACACCTTCTTCTGCAACCAAGATGTCTCCATTTGAGCTGATGACTGGACGAAGTATGGTGCTACCTCAGCATTTGCTCTATAGAACACAAGAGCAGACACTGATAAAGCCTCCACAACTCATGAGTATGTTGAGAATCTAAGAAAACACCTTCAACATGCTTTTGCGTACGCTCAGCGGAATCTAGAAAGATCTGCAGAGGGTATGAAGACTCAATATGATCTAAAAACAACCAAAAAGGAATACCAAGTAGGAGACATGGTCTACTTGTACAATTTCCAAAGGACCCAGACCAAAGAGTGCACATTTTTGCCCAGTTGGCACAGCCTTTTTGAAATTGTAGATAAAATTTCACCTGTCGCCTACAGAATCTGCATCCCCAAAGGCGAGTTGGCAGAAGAGAAATGGGTCCATATTAATCAGTTAAAGCGTTGTCACCCTAGGCACACTTTGTAGTAAATTGAGGAGCCAAGAGAGAATCAAATAGACGAGACATCTGAAGCATGAGAATAAGAAAAAGAATCATCAGAAGGGAGCGAGGGATTTAAAACTATAATCATGTAACAGGAGTATTTTTCTTCACTCTCCATTGTCAGTTGTGAATGCATGCGTGTCCCACTGCTGTCAACCCTATTGGAAGGCAGTTAGAGGGAAAATGAAGTAACCAGTTCTGATTTATTGAATAGATTTGTGCTGAGTGCACCTATTCAAAGACCAAGGAGGACCTCCCCAGCAACCTGGAAGGGAGAAATCAAAGAAAATCTGGGAGAGTCGCTTAACATCATAAAGGAAGATCCAAGAGAAAGCTGAGGGTTGTCGTTCCACTCTGTTATTGTTATTGTTATTGTTATTTTGCACTTATATAGCGCCTTATATACCATTGGTATGGTCTGAAGGCGCTGGTAGGTTGAACGCCCTTGGGAACCGAAGTTCAGATCAGTAGAGAGAGTAGGGAGAGTCAAAAGGTGCGTGTGTGCACCGGATATGTGTGCAGCTCGTGCGGTACACAAAGTAATAGCTGATTCTTATTGGTAGGTGTGGTGGTTGAGAGATCAGGAGAATGTGTTCGTTCTGGCAGGATTTATCCGGAACGGATGTGGCTGCGTTAGGCCTGAGGAGAACGCCTGGCTGGGGGTGTGAGACCAGCAGTGTTTACATAGAATGATGTGGAGTAAGCGGTGGATGTTCGTATGGGAACAGTTATACCGAATGGTGTCATAGTATCTCTGTGTTCTAGTTGAGTGGTGATGTAAAGGAGAGAGTAAGCGTGGGGTGTGGTAAGAATGGTTATATGCTCTTTCAATGTGCAAACTTCTAAAATCACTTTCACAGAGAGGCTACCGGGCGAACTTCTAAGTATAATTTTCCATACAGAGGCTATTGGGAACGTTTCTAAATTCAGTTTATCAGCGAGGCTACTAGGCACACTTCTAAGTGTAACACTCGCGGAGGCTATTGGGTACACTTCTAAATGCAAATTTTCACAGAGCGTCTACTGGGCTACATTTCTAAGTTCAATTTTCCAGAGAGGTTATTGGGCAAACTTCTACTTGAGACTTTCCAGGGTGTCTATTGGATACACTTCTATAATCAACTTTCACGGATGCTATTGGTAGCACTTCTAAATGCAGCTTTCACAGTGTGGCTAATGGGCACACTTCTAGATGCAGCTTTCACAGAGGATATTGGGCCCATATCTAAATTCAATTTTCCACAGAGAGGCTACTGGGCGCACTATTAACTTCATTTTCCAGCGAGGCTATTGGGGATACTTCCAAATTCAGTTTTCCAGCGAGGCTATTAGGAACATTTCTAAATTCAATTTACCAGGGAGGCTATTGGGCACACCTCTAAATGTAACTCATTGCGGCTAATGGGTACACCTCTAAATTTCACAGAGGGGTTGTTGGGCACACTCTGCAATGAGAGAGAGCGAGAGGATTGGGGAGTTCTGCTCTCTGATGGAAGAAGGTCTCCTGACTGATGAAGCCCACCTTGCCCTACTCTCCCTCGACAAGGATCTCAGAAGAGTCGGGGGGGAATCTGTGGGCTACATTGACCCACTGAACAGAATGTTGCCAAAACCAAGCTGTAATGGCGCAGAAACATCAAAATCATTGCACTGGCTCCTGTGAGCACCATGGCCTTAAAACTGCGTTTTGCAGCAACAAACAAAAATGCCTGCACTGTCTTGCCAAGCATACATTGGGCAGGATGGAACAAGGGGACACACTGAGGGAGCGTGTCAGTGTGTTCTGACATATACAGATTGAATAAAGTGAAAAGGCAGCAGTGCTTTGCTGAAAGCCCAAAATCCCTATTAAAAAGGAACGTTTTTTTTACCTTTAAAAAAATGCTGCTCTGATGCTGTTTCCATCTGTTCTTCCTTAAGCCACTGTGATTAATAAGACCCTGCCATGCCCAGTATCTCTGATTGTGCTTCAGCAAAACCAGACATGATTACTGAATGACAGGCCCTGTCAAATCAACTCTGAGGAAAATCAACAAAGAGCTTCACTTTTCCTGCACGGGAAAACGCGTTCATTTTCTTTACAATGCATCAAAGCTCAGTAGTTCAAATAAAATCCAGCTATCTGGGCCATGTCAATTTTAATACATCTGTGCTTCAAACAAAACTCCTGCATGCAAGGAAACCAATATAGCTGCAAGACAGTGTGGGAATCCAGAGGTAGATGCAAAATTGAATTTAAAAAAAAAATGATTTTCACCACCCATGTAAAATGGGCTTTGCAAACTCAGGAGAAAGGCCTGTTTTAAAAATGTACTGTAGAACGAAAGCCTGCCATTATCTAGCAATGTGAAGGGCATTGTTGCTGGGGAAAATACACACATGGGTTATTGTATTCAACTGGCTTGTTTAACTCGGGACCAACATATAAGAAAGTAAAACTGTTAACCTATATTGGCTGGATTTTGCAAGTTTCAAAAGAAAAATAGGTTTCTGATTGGGGGGATGCTACCCACAGGAGGGCCTCTCTCAGCAGATACCAACACCCCAGTGATAATTATTAGGTTGGACAGAAGCAAGTCTAGGCTGAACCCACTGACAATTGGACAAGAAAGTGTGAAGTGGGGTAGGGACAATAAACCTTGAATCCAGAGGGGAAACCCCCACCTTGCTCTGGAAGAAATGACAGTTGCTGGCAGCTGAAGAAATAAAGAAATGGGCCAGTGACAGACAAAGGACTGCCATTTGCTTCCAAAGACTATTTATGAATAAAAATGTAGACTGTTATCTCTGCAGCAAGACTTTGTAAAAATGTTTAGTTTAAAAGTGATTTTTTTTGGGCTTTCATTTAAGATATTGTAGAATTCACTGACCCTTTAGGAATGGAAATGGCAAAGAATCAGGGATTACAAGGAAAGTATCCATGATGCCAATGCAATTTTACTTCCATCCCTTATATTAATCCACAGCATTGCTGACCCTACTCCAGGGCCCACTGGAAAACCAAAGCAGTGCTGATCCTATTCCCAGCAAGGCCAATGATCCAGAATCAACCCACTAATCTCCCATTAAAAAGGGGAAAGATGTGGTATACTTTGGGAAGCATCCTGAAGCAGCCTGGCTTGCTTGCCCACTAACTGCATCTAGAGGTACCTGTACCATCCCGTGACTAGAATTACCATCTGGTGACCCGACCTGCCCAGCTGTATTTTGCCCAGCTGTCCTTTGCCAGGCGTGCTGCCGTGTAGTTACCAAAACCATTGACGGTCCAAAGTCTCAAACTAAAAGTGGACTATAAGTATAATCCCTACCCCATAGTAATCCATAGTCTACTTTGTCTTGCATTGGCCCTTATCGCACTCTCTAAGCAATCCTGTGTTATTGCTTTGATCTCAATGCCTTAGCGCCACTTTTCTCTTAATTCCTGTCTTGCCTGGATCATAAAGTCATTAGCGATATTTTGATTAAATAAATGTAATTTTCCCTCAAGAAAAAGGGTACATTGCATGAAGGGTTACACCTCAGCGTAACTTTGATATTCACGGGTGGAGTTCCTCTTTTCTAAGCCATTAAATCTAGTTTATGTAAACTTTGCCTTTCAATTTTAAAAACCGCTTTTCTCTTTTTCACTGCTATATTTGCCTAAACACGAACCTCAGTCTACCTTCCACATCTCTCTCAATTCACCAGCTAGAGACCTATTTTCAGCTCTATGTTGTACCTGTGATATATATATATATATATATCCCGCAGCCCAAAAACCGCACTCCAAATCAGAGTATTTCACCTATTTTTATCAGAAATTGTTTGGGTGCATTTAACTGGAAATCTAAAGGAAATGCAACTGTTACACGTGTCATTTTGCTGCAATTCATTTTAAACTTTCCCCTCATTTTCGAATTATATGCTCTTGGTAATCCATTGCTTGTGAGTGTTAGTGTGTATGCATTGTTGCTTTAGTGAGAAATTGTATTTACCTTAAAGTTTTAACCACACATTAATTATTTGTCCATTTCCGAGTGTCATTTCATAACACTCTTATTTGATGAGGGAAGGTCAGATTTGGATTCTGTTTTCCGTGGCATATTCCTGATTACCCGCTGTGTCTTTCTATCAATTCAGAATTCAATTATTTGTGGGTTGAGGGAACATTGCAGGGGGAAATTCTAACTTGGGTGCTTTCTTTCCTAAATCAAAAAGTGCTCCTATTCCCTGGTGTTTTGTATAGGTTCCACTAGAAGGTTAAACAAAGTGTATTGCTACATCCTCATTGTAATCATCACCCCATTGGTGTTTGCTGCCCCATATTAAAAATTGTATGATTTCTTTAGAATTTTTAAATAAATATTGCATTTTACTGGTTCATGGTCCATTGTAACCCGGGGTATTTGAAAAGGGGTTTGATACGAGTTGTGTACCATCTCAAATTGAATCTGTATAAAATAAGGAGAAAAGCATCTCAGTTGTGCGCTACATACTAGGCCGAGACCACGGTGTGTGTCGCCTGATTGAAATCCTTAACAGTGTACATGATGCAATAGATATGAAATATTTCACATTTCAGACTGCGGAGCGTACCAGTGGGGTTACTATCGTAAGTGATTTCGTCATGAGGGAAATTCTTTTCCAGCCACTCTGAGGTGCTTGCCATTGCTGCGTACAAAAAAAAGGGTTATGCTTATCTACCATTGTATACTGCACCACCTGTGCAATTATCAGACAATGTTTAGTGTGCTTACTACATTGTATTGACGTTCTGGTCTTAGTACTTTTCCAGTCCTTACTGTGGCCGTTCGTTCTTTGTTCCTATGTAAAGCAGCACTGCAGTAAGATTGTCGAAGACAGACGTCACTTCTCTTATTGGTGCATTACGTTATGGTGCACTCCCGATGCCTTTGTTCTGTTTCTTTCATAAGTACACAGTTTCCAGACCTACTCTATTTTCCCTTGCAATTCACGTACATGGTGCTGTTTGTATATATTCCGTGTGTTTGCTAAATGGTACCACTATTTACGAGAACCTGTGCCTTTCTAAGCAGAATGGATGCCACCCGATGTCCGCGACCAGAGGCATACTTCCAACTGCTGTGCGCATTAACATGGTGCCATTGGGTTCAGTATGTTGTACGGTACATGCTTACAAACTAAGGGTATCCTGGTAAAAACCAATGAAATTCAGTGAAAAAATGTTGTTAATGGGACATTATGGTTAACTTGCACTACGAAAGACCTATCAAATTCAGTGAAAAAACATTGTTTTCAGGGATGTTATGGTTTAGTTGCCCTAAGAAAAACCTATCAAATTCCGTGCAAAAAGTTTTTTAAAGGGACATTGCAGTTACTGTGTAGTAATACCAACCTATCCATATTATGGTTACACGTAAAACCGAAAACCCACAGAAATTCGCTAGTTATGTTAAGCTAAGCAACCATAACTCGCGCCACCACTGTGCACTGCTAAGACTAACACCCATGATAGGTCTGACCCTGCCGGGCACAGTAACAAAGCCTTAGCCATCACAGAAGCACCGGCACAGTTAACAATGGTGCTGGTGCTTCCGTGTCCCCACTCCCATAGCGTCCTGTATGGGAGTGGGTGGGGATTTACAAATTTACCGGTACCTGACTGAGCCAGTGGCAATGGCAGGGTTACCGCTGGGTCCGTAATGAGGCCCAATGTCTCTATATGTGCTAAACATAGAATTGAAATGGCCATGCGCACTCTACCACACACAGAAAGTGCCTGGGTGCAATAGACTATGGACGCAAAAGGACAACACTAATAAGTCATGATGCAGATTGAAATTCTGACTTGGAATGTGAGAGACCTTGGCACATACATTCTCAGAAACAGAGTTAAATCATATCTCCAGTGTAAAAAGCTTTCATAATCCCGTCTACAGGAAACCCACCTGACGGCTGAAGAGCAAGTAGTAGTGGCAAAATGCTGGGGTGGCACTATGCACTTGTCTCCATATTCCGAGTTTGCCAGAGGAGTGCTCACATGGTTTGCTGACTCACTTCCATTTTGGTTACTGACCCTTGATTAGGATGCGGGAGGCCGATACATAATTCTGCGGGGCTACCTTGGTAATAAAGAACTATCCATAGTAAATTCCTACTTCCCGAACCATGCGATACCCACATATATACAGACCCTGTGCGCACACATTACCCCGTATAGGGACACTGATGCATCATCAGATCTTGCCTTTAGAGAATTACTTTGCGTTATTCTGAGTTCTTTCCTGAAAGACAGCGTTGGCAGTGTGAATAGCTATGGAGTTATTTGGGACACCTTAAAAGTTGTGACCAGGAGCGAGATCATTGCTGGTTTGGGAGGCATTGAAAGAAGCTAAGGGGGAACTCGAAACCCTTGAAGCTAGAGTGAAGGAACTAGAGAGGTTGTATCCTGGTATGTCATCTGAGAGAGACCTTGGGGGGGATCGGATCTAAATGCTGGAGAAATGGTCAAAGTTTGATTGTTACTAAGACAGCACAGACACACACTGAGGGGAACAAGGCTGGGAAATTATTAGCTTGGCTATGTCCAAAAAAACACCTATTATGTGATGGATGTGGGGCCCCATGGCGAGCAAAAACAGTAATCAACAAGATATTTGCTGGTTACTATGCCAAGCTGTACAGCCACGATACACAAACACCTCCTGAAGAAATTGCAAAGGCCTTCACAATGATTAAACTCCTGAAGCACACTGAGCCAGCGGGACCACCTAGATCAGCCCATCATGCTACAGGAGCTGGGGGAAGCGATAACCTCACTTACTCCAGGCAATACACCGGGAGATGATGGCCTTGCGGCGGAAATGTACAAAACCTACCAATCCACCCTGGCTTCGATAATTTTAAACGTTTTTGAGGAAGCTCTTTACACTGGCACACTCCAGAGCATTGCGCAAGAAACATTGGTGGTCCCTTTCTTTAAACACAGAAAGCCTGCTGAAACATGCGATTCATCTGTACGGCGGTCAGATAGCACAGCGAGTAGAACACTCCCTTTGACATCTGTGCAGAGCCTGCAGATGCAGGTTCGAATCTCGACAGGGCCAAACTCAGCCTTTCATCCTTCCGAGCTCAATAAACGAGCACCACACACCGTGGGTATAAGCAGCGCTCAGATGCCTGACGGTTCGTAGCGCTAATAATACATGCAAAAATATATATATACCGCCCCCTGGCCATACTAAACTATGATGTAAAACTACTCACTACCATGCTGGCCTCATGGGTTCGCAGGTGCATTGCTGCACTAATACACTCTAACTAGAGCGGATATGTACCTGGCCGTAACACCAGCTTGAACTTGCATAGATTGCAACACTTTATTGACCAAACCAACACCCGTACCGTACAATTTGACATCCCTAGATCCTGTCAAGGCTTTCAACTCAGTGTACGGGGAGTGGATAGATGCAGCATTACATGGCTATGGGTTTGGAGCGAACTTTATACGCTGGGTGAAAATATTGCACACTTCTCCTATAGCTAGGGTGAGAACTGGTAGGCAGATCGCGGGACAATGGGCCACACAGAGGGGGACGCGACAAGGATGCCCACTCTCACCAATGCTTTATATTAGCACTGGAGCCGATAGCGGCATTTTTGAGACAGGAGTATTTAACGGCAGGAATAAACATCTGGGGCACCACACATTTCATCTCCCTGAACAAAAATGTACTATTACGTCTATGCCAACCGCAACGCCCGTAATATTAGATGTGCTAGATGACTTTGCCAAACTATCCGGAATCTCCTTCAATAAGCAGATATCATTCCTTTTTGCCTTAGCGGGGCTATGTGGAACAAACGCGGCTGCCCTGCTGGGATGGGTCCTGAAATGGGAACAAAACTCCTTCAGATATTTGGACACAAGAATTATACACACCCCACAAGAGACACACGAAAAGCATTGGAAGGCGTTAAAAAATCAATGGGGTTCTGGTCCCGACTGCCCCTCTTCCTTATGGGTAGCTATCACTAAAATGATCATCCTTCCTAGGCTCCTATACAGCTTCACCAACGTTATCTTCTATATAGAAACTCAATTCTTTCGAAATCTGGAAGGCATTCTTTGAGAATTTCTATGGGGACCAAAGAGGCACTGACTGGCGATCACTACCTCATCTCTCTCTCTGATGAGGGGGGAGGTGTCCAACTTCCGCAGCGGGAATACTATTATCTAGCTGCCCAGCTAGGCTTCATGATGAAATGGCTGTCTGATGCATCCACATCTGAATACAAGCAACTTAGCACATTGGTAAACTCTGCCTTGCTTAAAGAAGCCGTATGGCACCCCGGAAGCAGGAACGAGATTCAATCACTAGCATTACATGTGGGCAGATAGGTCTGGTCAAGAACACTCAAGATACTTTGACTCCAATGCCCCTACTCTCCAATGTCCCCATCTTGATGAGCACATGCAGCGACTTAGAGGAACTGAAGTTTGTGCAATGCTGGGCAGTTCCTAAAGTATATGAGAATAGTCAGGACCGCCAAGCGTAACTGGCCCGATTGGCCTGCTGATCCTCAAAGGAATACCCTTTTGACATTAATGTATGTCTTAGAAGATGGTTGGAGGCCTGTGTCCAGGTTGTATAAGTGTCTCCTGGATGGTACCAGTGTTAAGCTCACCAAATTGAAGGCAAAATGGGAGGCTGACTTAAGACTAGAAATCGTTGACAGGCGGTAGACACTAGCGCTGGGCTTTGTCAAAAGTTTATCGCACAATACTAGATTTAGGCTCATACAGGTGAACGTGCTTCACTGTACGTACATGGCCCCTTCCAGAGTGGCCCCATTTAAAAAAGATACATTCTCTAATTTTCCGCAGTGCGGTCAGGATAATGCTCACATAATGCATTTGTTCTGGGAGTGCGGGGTAAGAGTGTTTCTGGTCTCTATTCAAACAGACTGCGACAGAGCAGGGATCAAAAGATTCTGATGGAACCTGCTTGAATGTATACTAGGAATATATCCCAGATTCAGTAGGCATAAACACACCGGTAAATATATGGATCTAGCTTGTATACTGGCCAAGAGATGTATGACAATGACCTGGAAGTAATGCAAAGGCTCACAGTTTGAAGCATGGCTCAGAGAATGTAAGCGATGGAGTGAAGGTGAGACCACTATATGGGGGAGGGACAATAGAGACACACGGGGGGATGGAGCACTCAATTTTGAAGCATGGACAACACTTGTCAATTCTGTTTTTTACCCCTCAGATGACAGCCCCCCTCGGATCCCTTTTACAGATATTGTTGGACTCAAACTTGTCATCTTCTTTACATTTGGATTGTATGTACTGAACCAGACCCTCCTGCTGAAAGACAAACAGCACACTACTTATTTGGCCCAAATGAGATACGCCATGACACTGAGCAAAGACTGGGAGCAAACAATGTTCATTTGACAAGTAATGGGCATTTTGTTGTTTGTATTATTTGTTTTTAATGTATTGGTTGGAACACATGAAAAGGACCAATGTGTACTGTATTAGAAAATGCACAAATAAACACCGTTTTTTTTAAATGCAGTAAAGTGTTAGTTATCTCTAATTCAACCTCAGTTGAAGCTGTGAGACTTTAACTGGGATTGATTATTTTGTCCACCATGTTAAAGATCAATCGAGGCAGTCTTTTTATAGACATTCAAAGGATGATACTTTGTTGGGTATTGTTAAGGCTGCCTTCCTTGGTAAGCCATATACATGTTCCACTGCAATCTTTTAAAAGATTGAACAATGACTTTTGTCTCCTGATTGGCTGGAATCCCAAGTGGAACTATGGTTTAGGTGTTTTGTTGAAACTGGAGCATATATGTGATTAGACATTATCAGTTCTGGCTAAGCTGTATACCAGGGTATAGTAGAGGTCTACTTATTACGATTGCCAAGTTTGGAAAGTTGCTGCTGCAAGGTTAGCTGTATAAGACTATATTGATTGATTTTAGAATGAAATATGAGTTGATAATTAACAGCAATGGAAATGTTCTTTTAAATGACTAAGAAAAATATAATGAAGCGTGTTTTTATGTATTTGTATGGGATCTTAAATAGACCCTACTATTTGAATGTTGTCCTATGATGAAATTGGTTGCATATGTGACAATGGACCTCATTCCAAGGTTGCCGGTCTGGTATAAAAGAGGCAGTATCAAAAGATACCAGCACCTTTTATGTGTAAAGCAGACCACCAATGCCAGAAACTCCGGCGCCAGTAAACGGGTATCCACTAATGAAGGTTCCAGTGAATCTACCATCGATGAGCACCAGGGGCCCCCCTAACCATTGGCAGTAATAACAGCACAGTGGCAACACTGCCACACCACGCGGCTGTCCCTTCCGGTAACACTGCCAAAGAAATGGCAGTAACACAGCCAAATACCTGGCACCAAAACCTCCACCTGAAAGCAGGTGGTAAATGGCAGAAAATGCATGCAGGTGTGGGGAATGAGGCCACAGGTGCACCCAATGCATCCAGGTGCACCCAAGCATCATGGAGGATCTGAAGAAAGCCACAACCTCAACTGACACACATCTGAAAACCACAATGCTGCCACAGATTGCAGTCAGTATTGACCTGCAGCTGCTCCAGGCCAACGTAGACCTGCAGAGGCTGGAGGACCAACTGAAGGCCCAAGAGGCTTTGGACAGGAGGGTGAGGATAATGAATGAGAGGGGGAGGAGGCACCATGCAAGACCTGCACCCATACCCTATGTACGGGCCACACCATGGACAGTGACATACAAATCCTAACCCTGTACCGCCTCGACAGGGAGAGCATAGCATATGTCCTCACCATGATTCGGGGAGAAATAGAGAGCAGGCTTGGCATCCGCACAGCCATACCAAGGCTGGTGAAGATGGTGTTGGTCCTGCATTTTCTTGCCACGGGCACATTCCAACACACTAAGTCTGCTGCATGGACTAGCACTGCCAACATTTTCCAAAGTGTTGGTGGAGGTGCTGGACGCATCTCTGCTGCATGTGGGACAGCACATTGCACTCCTTACCACCTTGAACTCCCAACCACCATGGTACAGGTGAACGCCACCAACGCAAGGTTCTACACCATGGCAGACATGCCCAATGCGGTAGCTGCCTTGGACTGCATGCATGTCGAACTGGTTGGACCCCATGCCCAGGAGGAAGTCTACAGGAGCCGGAAGCAGTACCATTCACTGAACATCCAGGTCCCCTGTAATGCAGACCTCAAGATCACCCACTGCTGTGCGTGGTTCCCAGGCTCAACGCATTATGCTATTGTCCTGCGCAACAGCACACTGCTAGCGTACATGGAGGGACACAGAGGGCAACGTACATGGGCATTGGGTGAGTACAAGTCACAGTACACTGAGGCTGCTGTATTGCTGGGGAAGTCGTCACTATGCCAATGATTGGCATGGGAAATCCCCCACATACACCAGACCCCCCGACAAGCTAAGCTGCTGTTCACTGTAATGTGACACGACACACTGAGCTGCAGTGAATGGGCAAACTGTGCAACCCAAAACGGCCACACACAGGTCCATAGGTACCACAATGCAACAGTGCCAAACCCACAGAATGCAGGGCCTGCAAGGGGGCCCAGGTATCGGTGCGTAGGTGAGGAATAACTATGTGTACTGGGCTGCAAATGTCCCTCGAGGATGTGCAGATCTGACATACAACACACCTCTGCACCAATGTCACTTGGTTCAGTCAGCAGGAGCAGCCATCACATCATTACACAAGTGACTTTATGAACTGCATGGCACACTGTGCGTCAGTATGGGATGCTGACCCACAGACACCCATTGCACGTGTGGAAGGACATGAGCAAGCTACAGGCCCACGTCGCATCAATGGGAATCAGACATATCGGGTGCACACCATGTCACTCAGTGCATCGCACTGCCATACATGACATGTCTGCCAGATGAAATGATGCACAGGTACCCCTCAGTAGCAAAGGACATGTCATGTGACCCAGATCGTGTGCCCACACCCATTGCTGCTACGTATTTGGGGGGGTGCAACATTAGCCATGTCTGACCCCCTTTCACCTACATAGTACACTCCACATCCAATGGGCCATATACAAATAGGTGTACTGGGCAGCCACATGTGACCTGTCGTGTAACCCTGACCATTGTGTCACTGCTAAAATTATGCACCCATCTACTGTACCCAATTACATGTTCCCATGTCTGTCACCCTTGCGGGTGGCTTCGGATATCCCCAGCTCCAATGGTTTAACTCCCCTGAGGAATCCCCAGACACCACAGGAGGTGGCATACAATCATGCCCACATCTGGACCAGGGAGGAGCGCACATTTGGCCTGTGGAAGGCACGCTTCCAATGTCTACATCGTACAGAGGGTGCTCTGATGTACAGGCCAGAAGAGGTGGGTAACATAAATGAATTAATTCTGGAACAAGACCTAGACTTATGTTGTGTGACAGAAACATGGCTTAAGGACCCTATAGGTCCTACTTGTGAAATAGCGGTACCACCAGGCTACATTATTTATAATGTTAACAGAGAGGGAGTAACGGGAGGTGGGGTTGCTATTATAGCCAAGGAAACATTAAAGATTTTCAAAGCTTCATTCAGCTGCGATGGGTGTGAAACCATCCGTATGAAACTGACGTTTACCCCTAATAGTTGTTTCAATTTAATAGTTGTATGTAGGCCTTTGTCAGTGAGCTCAGACTTCTCTAACAAATTATGCTCTCAACTAGTCAACCTAAAATCCACTAATGTATCCGCTTTGGTGGTAGGTGACTTCAATTACTGGCGGGGGGATACAAAAGACAAGGAACCTATCTCATTGGAGAAAGCTTTAAATAACTTAGATTTTATGGTAGTGAACGAGGCACCTATCACTCCACAAGGGAATCAATTGGACTGGGTCATAGCTAATAACTTAAAATACCAAAATTGTAAGACAGAGCCATGTATATGGAGTGACCATTATTTAGTCACCTTGGAGATAGAACTTCAGGTTCCCCTGACCAAACACAATCCCCCCCAGATAGTTTATGTTTTGTCTTCGTTAGCGCGCCCTGATGTCTGCTGGCTTCCGGCACTATACAAGTATACATTACATTACAAGATCGTGCTAGCATGCACATGTTGCACAACATATGCATCCGCCTCATGATGATGATGCAGTGCCTGGCGGGTTGCACACTTGAGGACACTGCACGTGCCCGGGCCAGGCTGGGTCGGATTTCTCGCTAAGAGCCAATTGAGAACTTTTTCTGATGCTGGCCACCAGTATCCTTCAAAAAAGGTATTAGGCACTCCTCTCCAGAAAAAACATGGTATGATAACCTGTTCTGTGGTTTTTTCCCTCTTTGAGATGAGAGTGTGCTGCAGATGAGAGTTTGCAGCACACGCTTTTTGTTCACTGTACATTTCACAGATGGGAAATATTCATTTGCATATCAGTCTTTGTCCAGCCCACATGGGCAGTCCAACACCGAAATGCTATGGCAATTCCCTTCTGAACAAGAGTACCAACAGCGACCCCATACACATGTTTCAGCCTTGTTGGGCCTCATCAGTGAGGTGGAGCTGTGCCTCTCTGAGCACAGTGAGCAGGAGTCCACGTCTGGGTTCCCCCAGGTAACTCATGGTGACCAACCCCAAGTTCCTTGCAAATATTTCAAAAAAGGTAGAAGGCGCTCCTCTTCTGAAAGAACATGGCATGATAACCTGTTCGGTGGTTTTTTCCCACTTTGAGATGAGAGTTTGCAGCAAACGCTTTTTGCTCACTGTACCTTTCACAGATGGGAAATATTCATTTGCATATCAGTCTTTGTCCCGCCCACATGGGCAGTCCAGCACCGAAATGCTATGAGCAAAAAAGGGTGTGCTGCAAGCCAGTGGATTGAGCTGAATTGGGATTTGAATGGTTGCCACCGCAGTCCTTCCAGTTTTGGCTGCGTTTCTGTTTCCGGTGCCAGTAATGCCGCCTTTCCGGTGTTAACACAATTATTTTATGGTGGCATCGTTGTTGCTGCCATTTTTCATCCCATATTGCCAGAGGATTCACCCATTCCTCGATTAATACTGGCATGCTGGTATTGCCGCCTCCGGCATGGGTTTGTGCACGCGCCTGTGTACCCGTCATACAGCGGGAAATCCGCTGCATGCCCAGCCAGAAACGCTAATACCGGATTGCCGGTATTAACATTTTTTTAATGGAAAACTCGGATTGAGGCCCAATGTCTTTTCTTGTATTCTTAATGTAACTGTATAAATGTCTGTTTTTTTATTATCTTTCTGTGGATTTTTTTATTGACTTTATATAGAATGCATGTGTAAAGTTTTATAACCAAATACACAATAAAAAAAGTAAAAGAAGGCTGCAGAAAGACCTATCTCGCCCTAACCCTATGAGGGGTTTCCCTGCCTCATGAAACTAAAGGATGTCAGTGTCAGAATGTCCAAAAATAAAGATTTCTCCATCCTGTGTCCAAAATCCTATCCTGACCCTTACAAGCTAAACTTAATAAAATGTGTGACGGGATACCGTTTTTCAACTGGTCATCTGTAGCGTTCTTCAACATTCAAACATAAAGTTCCAAAACGGTGTATAAAATAAAAAATGATAACATTTCCTTAAGGTTTCATGATTCTCAAAGCTGGGGTTTTTCCCTTTCCCTGAGTGTCCCAGCTTCTTCAAACACAGTTCCTTTTCTTGGTAAAAAGGCAATTGCTTAATCAACAGGGTATGGCTTCCTTCCCCTAGACTCACACATTTAAGGGTTCTTCTTCGTCCCCTTGATTTATTTAACAATTCAAAGTTCAGTTACTTTTCCAACCAACGGGGTATGTTTCGCTTCCACTGGATTTCACACAATTTCAAGTAGCTGTCTTGAATGTCTTTCTGTATAACTGATTGCTTCTCCCTGACTTGCAATCACCTTGCCTGGTATACTCTCCTGCCAGGGTTTTGACAAAGTCCACTTAATCATTTGGGCGTGGGTGCCAGACTCGCAACAAGTTGCCAGGCATGATCTCCTGCCAGGGCTTTCATACAATTAACTTTCTCTTTAGGGTGCGGCTCTCGACTCGCTATCTCACTGCCTGTTTATTCTCCTGCCAGGACTTTCACTCCACATAATGCTGCACCATATTGGGGAATGGAACTTCCCTTATGGTTTCACATCAAAGTTTGCAATGTTCATTCCTTATTTTCCCAGCAAACACATCTTTGGGATTTTACAGCTTGCAGTAGGGCAAAGAGGTCATTCGCTGTCCCCCGGTTCCCTTTTAAACTATCCAGCACTCTCCCGGTGTCCCAACCCTCACACAATGGGATCACCAGTCAGTCGACTTCTCGCCTACTCCGCTCTTCTGTGGGTCTCCTACCAGCTCTTGCGGCTTGGCGTTTCACCAGCAATGCGTTTCAGCAGTGCATCAGTGTCGGCTTGCCTCTCTGGCTTCCCATGCCGGTAATGATCACCTGATCTGGCTCCCCTGGTCAGCCCAGAGTTCTGCCACGGCCTTGGAGCTCTCAGGCACACGTCACAGGCCAGCACGTTGACTTCCCTGCTGCTCTTGCCAGCAGCACTGCAGCTCTCACATGACTCGCCGAACTCCCAGCCACGGCTAGGAGGTAACAGTCTCTCCACAAAAATGTTTAAGCAGAGCCCTATAGTCAGTACAAAGTGGTTGGACATGGTTTATATTACAATAGGGCATAGATGTTTATGAAGTCAATGAGTTATCATACCCCCAGTGGAAAGGGGGATACCATGAAGCTGCCAACGAGTCTCCTTCCCTCCCGTGAGGGTCTCCTCCCTCAGACAACCACCCCCAGGGTTGGGGTCAGGTAACGGCTGCGCTTCCCTGGTCATATAGGAAGACAGTTTTCCCAGAGAGGGAGTGATGACTTTGCAGGATTCATCACAATGTGCAGAGTGCTGACAGTACTGCTGGTGCCTGGTGCTGAAGGAGCTCGCTGCTTTGCTTTTGCGGACAGGAAAGGTCTGCCTTCCATTATTTTCCTTTGGAGGAGGAGCTACATCCATATACACTCCACTCCCGACACGTAACATCGCAGAGTGTTTGCAGAGGGGTTGCGGAGGCCATGGAGTCATCAAACCCACCGGAGACCGGAGGGCTGCTAAGGATGCATAGCCAAGCGAGGACACAAACTAATGGAGGCAACAGGGGAGCTGCGTATTTAGTATTCCTCATTTAAGATCTGATAAACCCACTCACACCACCATTGTCGAGGACCGCCCCCCCCCTTATAACGAGGCAAAATCTGAACAGAGGGGAGGTGAACTTAGGGGTGATATCTGAGAACTACAGATTATAAGCACTTCACACTATTACGGCTTGTTTGCCAGCAGCCCCTTCTCCGTCCCCACCTAGTGAAACTCCACAATTGTACTCACAGATCTTGACGGAAAACCTTTACTTTGTGGCCTTCCAAACAGTGAACTGATGGATTCACTGCATGCGTCAGCCGTCCCTCCCACGTACCATCTAGTGAAAATTGACAATCATACCCAATGAGCTCGCCTGAAAAACCTCCACCTTGCGGCCTCTCCCCCAGCAAACTGATGGATTCCCTGCGTGATATGGTATCCAAAAACAACTTGACTATAGAAGGAAGGCGGAGAATGGAGGTAGAAGAGGATGACCGTTCACAGCCCCTGGAAACCATGTCCAGCCTGGGACAATTGCTTTCCTGTCAAGATCTCGAACCTCAAGCTGGCGAAGTACCTATCCTAGAAGGAAGAAATGTGAACAGGCCCCTTACTCTGAACGCCTCCGAGGGGAAAAGAGGAGAACACATTTTGCCTAAAATGCAAGGGCAAATCCTTGTCAGATTTTAAAAAAATGTAAATGGCACTTTAGACCGAGGGAAGCTACGCCGACTGAGACAAGTGGGGAAGTCCACAGAGTCAGGTGGGAGGATAACACCATCAAACCTTCTGCAATGCCCCCTCTCAAGAGTAAAACACCACTAAATCCTCTGTGACACCCTCTCAAGCGAAGAACATCACTAAATCCCCTGCAACGCCCTCTCAAGAGGATGAATGGCAGACCCTGTCTGACGCGGACCTGCTTTCAAGCATGGACCCACCTGTAACGCTCACCTGGCTCCCACGGAGGCGCTGACCTGGTCTGGATTGCTGTGACCTCTTCAAGCGTGATGCGCAGGATTCGAGACACTCACTGAACTGGACCCCCAAATCTGGCTTGTCTGGCCCGTAGAAAAATCTTTCTGTAGGTGGAGAAAGGGGATTAACTGTCTGCAGAGTATTGTGATTGCTTCCCACCTCCCCTTTGCTCTTCTCTGACCACCTCCGAAATCCCCAATCAAGGCTCACCTTAATGTTTGAATGGATGAGCTCTCCATCCTGCTTCTGGTGCAGGGGCGCGTATTTGACCAGTTACTTCACTGGTTTCGGAAGGCGAAATGCCGTAAGTATGCAGTTTAAAATGTTCCAGAGTAGAGTCTTCTCTTTGTTTGCTTTTCTTAACCTGTGATCTGTCCTTATTTTCAGGTGCAGAGTGGAAGTGATGCTTCGAGGGATATTGCCGGAGATAAACTCAGGTGAGTTTGTGATAAAATGATCCCTTTAAATGTCTTTGAATCCCTCTAGTAATGTCTTTCTTTTTTCCCCTTAGGGGCCGGGGTGCGGTACCAGGCAAAGAAGTGGCGCCGACCCGAAATGAGGAGTGGTTCTGTCAAATATGGCGAGGTAAGTCTTGTGACGGAAAATCAGGCTTTCCTCATTTGTTCCTCCTGCTCACCTTTTGTCTCTTCTTCTCCCCTGCAGGTGCAGAGATGTGGCGGAATGCCCAGAAGGTCGCAGTGGATAGTGAAGAGCCCACGAGGCAGGTGAGTGATGCGCGGCGCTGCAACAAGTAGCGCGATGCTTTTAAAGAATGTCTATCTTCAGGATCGCTGGCGTGATGGTTCCGGACACAGGTAGGAAGTTAGATTAAGTTCTTGGTTTTCACCTTTTCTCTCCCCTTCCTTCCCTTCAGGTATCCCAAGATCGAGGCGGGCGTGGCTGGAGGCAAGATGCAGGAGCAGGCACGGTGAGCGTTCAGCTGCTAGATGCAGAGCAACGCGGTCCCCACCCAAGTAAAATAGTTCCTTTGATAAAATAGTCCCTCCTAAGCCTCATTTGGCTTGAGGCTTCATGCAGCATGGTCTGCGTCAGGTAAGTGCACCAAACACCCTCTTTTATGAGCCTGGCGCCCATGGCGCCAGGACTGATGTCCAACATGAGCCTGGCGCCAAAGGCGCCAGGACAAAGTCCAAAGAGCCCCTATTAGGGGCCGCTGGGCTTTTACCCGAGGGCATGATGCCTGCTCCCGGGGGTGCTGGGCCTGTCCTGGTGCTCCGGGGGTAGGCATCATGACACCACCGGAAACAATTACTCAGGAAAATAATTAAGTGGTAAGCCCAGAGACGGCCGACTCAGTGATGGGAAGAAACCCCTCTGCGAAATCCTAAACTAAAGAGCAACCAGACGTCATTGAAAATAATGAAGACACAATTAATTCAACCCTATCACCAGAAGGGATACTCAACATCCAAATGGGGAAGTAATGCAAGATCTGGACAGGGGGTCGTAAACCTGCATGGAGAAAGATGTCTTGGCAGCCTGACTGACAAAAGATGTTGCAAGTCTGACCCTGCAATCGAGTACGGGCTGAGCCCATAGGGTTGGAAAGCAGCTTTACACAGAAGTGTGGATAGACATGCAGTCCAGTCTTTCCATCCCTCAAAAAAAGGTCAAGCCAGGAAGAGAAGTAGATGTCTCCTCGATCCTCCTTTGCCAAGCCTCCTAGGTCTGGAGCGAAGGATGCTTATGAGACTGACGGGCGCAAGCATTATTGTGGGAAAGAAAGGCAACGCTCCTCCCTACTAAGCTCAAGTGAGGATTCAAGTGAAGAATCCGATAAGGAAGAAGTTGGGAAACGGACAAGAAGAGGGGTGCTGAAACCAACCATGGCAGCGCAAAACCTTTATGAGAGTACTACGGGGAAAAGCAGATGGGAGGACGAATCTGCTCAACTCCAAGCCGCCATTGGATTGATGGTCTCCATCTCACTGTCCCCAAACGAGAAATTATATGAACATCTAAATGACAACTTCAAGGACCAGTCGACTCTCCTTGATTTAATGCACTCCAAACTTGTCTTCATCGAATCTCATATTGAAGTGACTATAGAAAGGAGATCAAATGAAATGGAGACAGAGTGGGTGATCATAAAGACACTCGACATAATCGAAGAAGCAAGAGGATAGAAAGTATTATTTTTTTTGTAGTGCTTCCCGGACACCGTAAAACTAATGAAACATCAAGTCAACACTGGAAGTAGAAAACACGCGATCATACAAGGGGAAGAGGAACTGGCATTGAACCCACTATAACTGGAACACATCTCAACTCCCGAGCCATGGGTAATCCATTTTGGCAAAGATGAAATTCTGGGCATCATAACAAGGGCAAGTAAGAGCTGCAGAACCCGAGGGGATAACGAATGTCATGTTGAAAGAGGCTCCTGAAGCTTGGGCGTACTTCTGCTTGACCCTTTTTAAAAGGATCACAAGATGTGGAAGAGTCCCGGTCTCCTGGAAACGAGCAGTGGTGGTCCCTATCTACAAGAAGGGTGATAGAGGGAACCTGAGGAACTACCGGCCGATTGCCCTCTTAGACGTACTAGGAAAGATCTTTGCAGGAGTTCTGCTTAAGCAACTAAAAGACTGGGTGATGAAGTCTGTGTCATATGATCCTAGACAAACTGGTTTCATCAGCAACGTGGGTTGTGAACCGAACTTACTATTAATTAACCTCCTCAAGATGAAGACCCTGAAAGGGAAGGAGAATCTATACATGGCATGTATTGACATGGAGTATGCCGATGGAGACCGGTTATGGACAAAAAATGTCATTGATGGGGTGCCCAAAGGGCCTAATAGCTGCAATCAAAGACGTATATACCGGGATGCCTTGCAGATCAGACTCGACCAGGATTGGAACCTAACCAGAGGGATAAGAACTTTTTGAGGACTGAAGCAGGGCTGCCCACTGGCACCCATTCTTTACAACGTATTCATTGCAGACATGAAAGAGGTCTTAGATCCCCCCAGAGGATCAACAGAACTTCGGCGGGATGGCTCCTTTATGCCGATGACTTGGTTCTTCTTGTAGACTCCCATCGGTCTCCAGAGAAAGCTAAATACACTACAGAACTATGTGCATCAAAATGGATTGAAGATAAACACGGGAAAACTGAAATCTTAAAGATGGAAAACTCAAGAGCGAGAAGCAAAAGATCAACAAGTTGGTCGCTGGACACAAATAAAATAAGATCAGTGGCTTCAGTACTTAGGCATAATGATTAGCGCGTGTGGATGTGAGAATCCCCGGATTTCTAATCTGAATGTGAAAATAAAGGCATGATGATAGGGGAGAAACATGGAAAATTCTCATTCCCACCTGTCATCAATTTCTACAATCAAAAGGTGGTGCCAACATTGACCTATGCCGTAGAGGCTCGGGTAGGGATGTCATGGAAGAAATTCGAGAGAAGATTTTGGAAGAAGATCTTAAGGCTCCCAAAGGCGATACACATGGCCATAATAAGACACAAACTGGGCCTTTAATCACTACAGGTGAGAACTGTTTGGAAAGCCCTGTCGACCTTTGGCAAACTCAACACCGAGAAATGCCCGCCACAATTCCATATCATAAGGATGAAAGAAGAGGGTATGTCAGACTGGGCCTTAAACTAATGGAGAGACAGGTGTTTGGGAATACTGTCCAATCTCGGTCTGTCAGTCGATATCCTCTCCAGAAATCCCTTATTGGTTAAGAGAGCATTTGGACGTCTGACTGGAATGAAATTGAAACAAGGAGATCAAAAATCCATACCTTATCAAGAACACTTACTGGACAACCTAACATCACTCCACAATATCTGCAAAAACAGGGATCTGTTTTTGAGATTCCATTTGAACATTCTACACACCCTGCATAGATATGGTGGCATGGTAGAAGACGACAGATGCCCCTATGTAAGTCGCAACCAGAGTCCGTAAAACATCTGATTCTTTTCTGCCCGAATCTAAGAACTGAGAGGACACTTTTCCTGTATGAGCGTATGAAGACCAACTTTGGGACAGAAATGGATGCCTGGTAGGAGTCCCTTTATGGGGGGACTAATGCAGGCCTAATGAGGTCACTGGTAACCGTGTTGGGGCTCATTTTCGAGAAATAAGTTTGTCAAACTGCCATGCGAAAGCGATCTCGCCCCTTTGGCTCATTCGGAGTTTACGAGTTTCGTAGATGGGCCGTAATCAACTTTTGATAATTGGGCGTGACTTAAGGGAAGAGACACTGATTAATGATCTAAGTAAGGATCGGGTGCATGTTTTAATTTATGCTTCCTTTATTTGCTTTACCTCCCCTGCTTTTTTTTTTCTCTCCTTTAAGCTTGTGTTTTCTCATTCTTTTTCTCCACTTTTTAACGGAATGGAACTGAATAGCCAAGTTTATAATAAACAAAATGCTAAATACATTTCTTTTCTTTTAAAATGTGCGCTTGTTGCTTGTAATGATAGGCCTATTTCTCAATGTAACACACCTGGCTAGAAAAAGGGGGGGCATGGTGGGCTCTCTAAGGACCGTTCCCCCATCTCTCTCTCTCTCTCTCTCTCTCTCTCTCTCTCTCTCTCTCTCTCTCTCTCGCTCTCTCTCTCAACTAGTGCAGGCCATTCCCTTCCAAGCCATGATGTTCCCCCAGAATGGTATCTAGAGATTAGCAACCCCTGCTGTCTAAGGTCTTTAATAGCTTGATGTGGTTATCTAAAGGCAAACGCCTCGTCTATCTAATCTTCTTCTGGGAACATTTGCTAGGTCGCCCCTGCTCCCTGCTCCAAGTTCTCCAAATGATGGTACAATGTAAGGGTCTGTGCCTTACAGACACTCTGGACTCACTGGGTCTAACTCTTCCACTCTTACATGTCTCTCAATCGCTTTCTCCTATCTCCTCCTAAGATCCTCCCTCCTACTCCAACCCCCATCTCTCCTTACACTTCCTTCTTTTTCCATCTGTTTCTCTCTCTTTCTTTACTGTTTACCTCCAGTCTTACCCACCACTACTCTACCTTCTCCGCCCCTTCTAATACACTCCACTCTCCACACCACTACTCCTCTCCCACCACACCACAACTTCTCTCTCTGCATTACTACTATTTTTCCTTCTCTACACTACTATTACTCTCCCCTCTCCATACTACCACCACTCTCCCATCTCTTTGATAATACTATTGCCCCCCCCCGTCTATACACCCCTCTGCTCACACTCCGGGATATGGTGTCCTTTTCGCCCTCTGAGGTAAACAGCAACCTGCTCACTCTTCCAATACACTCACTCTCCCTGTTCCTACTGCTCACTTCTCTCCTTGCCCCTTCTCCTGGCACCCTACTCTACTATCTTTACTCTCTCCTAACACCCACTCCCTCTCAATATCCCTACAATTCAGTTTGGGGGGTTCTGTGCCTCCCCTGTAGTCTCTCCTCATTCACAATTCATTTTCTGCTGGTCTCCATTTGCCTGGGGTCCGTATGGGATTTTCAGGTCGCGTGTTGTGTTTCATTTCGGTTTTGCAGGGAAATTCAAAGTCCATATCCTGCCTTTTCCCGATTCCGTTGTCCTAACCCTTGTCCGGGATGTCCCAGTTGCTCCCAGGTGCACTGTGGGAGTTGAAGTTTTGAGATGAAAACAAGAGCACACTAGCCAGAAAAAGTTCTTTGAGGCATTTTGTGACAGAGAGCAGCACCCATCTTTACAGGCATGGCATATGAGGTGTTGTCAGAGGCTGAGGTCTCCCCATAGTGCAACATGGGGGTATGTGCCAGGTTTTGCTTCTGCAGCACAACAGCACTGCAAGTAGTGTACTAAATGTCAGCATCACAATGCTGGTAAGGCTAATATAACAGATATAGGGGCCCACCCACCTCCATAGGACCCTTTTGTGAATCTCCAGGTGGATTTCATCCAAATGTCTAAATACCAAATACTCCAAAGGGGGTAGTATGAGCAGTGATACTTCATCACAACATTTTAACAGCAGTTTGGGTGGCTCAAGGAGGAAATTCAGCAATCTTTTAAGGAAGTCAAGGCATATCTGACCCAGATTGGGCAACAGACTAACACTAAGGAAAGAGCTTTCCAGGATTTAGCATGACGCCCATACTAATGGGGAGATGGTGGAGGATCTCTGCAGAATGGCCATTAATTTAGACATGCAGTGTGAGGATCTGGAGAATCACTCCAGACGGTCCAACATCTGAGTCAGAAACGTACCCAAGGAAGTAGGGGCTGGGGGCCTGAGGAGGTATTTTCAAGAGATCGTCAGTCGACTGTTGGACAATATTCTGGTGGAAGATATCCGTCTGGACAGGGTACATAGCATATGCCCTAATAGAATAGGGCCTAGTCCAAAGCCCTGCTATGTAGTTATGATGCTGACCGATTACCAGCAAAAAGAAGCAATCCTCACTGCTGTTGGCAAGAGGGGCACCCATCAGGTGAAAGGGTTGGAGGTCCTTGTCGTTGCTGCATCTAAAGGAAGATGATTTGGACATTAACGCAGGTACTGGTGCACAGAAGAAGCGACTGCATCCATGGCAATGGTTCTGGGTACCCAGAGGTCGTAGACCAGGTACGAGTAGGGGAAGCACTAGACTGGAAGGGATGCCATGCGCCATGAGACTGCAGAAGGTGTACAAGAGGTGATGACCTGTAAGGTCAGGAAAACAGATAAGAGAAATGGCATCTTTGATAGCATGGAAGAGCTTGGGGCTAATGTGGAGGAAGCTTCTCAAGAGTTTTTCTTCCTCTCAGAGTTGCGTTGGGGTTAGGGGAGTGTATTCTTGTATTCGGGAGTGGGCGATAGGGTGCCCAAGGGGTGAGATTTGAGTCAAGTGGTTGATCCTGAGCGTTAGTTGCTCAGGACCCTGGTTTACCATGACTGTTGAGTTAGGGAAAGGGACGGTGGGGGAGGTTGGGTGAGGGGAGGACTTGGGGGAGTCGGGAGGGTAGGGGGTTCCAGGGATTCTGAGGGGGTAATCACATTTCGAGGGAAGGCATGTAAGGCGAGTGGATTTAAAGCAGCTGCGCAGGGTTCTGGGGTGAAGTGCATGGAAGCATTCCGAGTAACACTAATATGAGTCTTAAGGTGATACTTCTTTCACAGACTATCCGGGGACTTCATTCGCCAGTCAAACGTAAGAAATGATAACACCACCTTAGATACCACAATCCAGACTTGGTAATGTTTCAGGAGACCCACATAAAAAGAAAACTGGGAAGAGACTGTTAATGAAACATTATCAAAGCATCTGCCAGGCGAACAATTCCAGCAAAATGGGTGGGGTGTTAATTGCATTAAAAGATACTGTGTACTTTCAGCAAACAAAATTGCAAGAGGACAAAGATGGTAGAATCTTGTTCCTTTGCGGCCACTTATCTCAAGTAAAGCTTACAATTTCCACTGGGTGTGCTCCCAACATGGAGCAGAATGGGTTCTTAATGAAGGTTATAGAGGCACTGGAGGAATTTGCAGCAGTGATTTTGGCAGGGGACTTCAACGTCACTTGGCAAGCTGCACTAGACAGGAATAGATCCAGACAAGGGGAAGCGGGAGAAGCCTCAAAGGGCTTGGTGGCAGCATTACACAACTTGGGCCTGAGGGATTCGTGGAGAACGCTCCATGGAAAGGACAGAGAATACACATTCCTCTCCTCTGTCCACTGCACCCTATCTAGAATAGATTACATCTGGCTATCACCAGACCTTATGGGCAAGCTAACGGGAGCAGAGATAGGAAGCATGTCAATGTCTGACCATGGCCCAGTACTTGTCGATTGGACCTCCCAGAATAGACTGTGGGTCTGGAGTTTGCCAGGCGTGCTACTTCAGGATCCCTTGGTAAAAGGGGAAATAGAGAAGGAAATAGCAGAGTACTTTGGGAAAATCTCTCCTCTGTGAAGGGTGTAGTGAGCTGAAACGTGGTTGTAGACCCTCCTGTAGTGGGAGATACTCCATAGAACAGGGTATTTGACCCATGTTCGCTCTCAGCGGAGGAGCTCCCACACCCTTGTTTAATTTGTAAAACTTGGTGTTTCACCCTAAGTAACCCAGGTTAATCCAGATGTAGACTCCTTGCTCACTGTGCCTAAGGGAGGCTTAGCTTCATCTCACTGAGAACACCCATCAAGGCCAAAACACATGTCTGGGGTTGCTGATTGTACTCTTGTTCAGAGGAGAATTACCTAGCATTTTGGTGTTGGACTGTCCTTGTGGGTGGGACCAGACAAATATGCAAATGGATATTTCGCCTCTGTGAAGGGTACAGTGAACTAAAACGTGGTTGTAGACTCTCCTGAGTGTGAAAAATTCCATAGCACAGGGTATTTGACCCATGTTCGTTCTCAGTAGAGTGGCCCCCACACCATTGTTTAATCCTCTGCACTTGATGACTGAGAGTATCACATGGGATGCCTTCAAGGTTGTGATTAGGGCGAAATTCTAGCACTAAAGGCAAAGAAGGCTAAACAGCTAAAGAGGCTTGAAAAGGATCTCAACCAGAAGCTAAAAACCAAGGAAACTAGGGCAACTCTGAGGGAATACAAGGTGACTGTGGGTGAAAGGGAGCTCCTCTGAACCAAAAAGGCTGAAAAGGCAATCTTAGCAACAAGACAGTGATATTACAAACAGGGCAATAAACCGAGGAACAGGTTATTTAGGGCTCTGGGAGGAAAGCAGGCCGCTCGGGTTGTTGCGGAAATAGAGTGCGAGTCACTCGAACTATAGATATTCAGAAAGAGTTTGTTTCCTTTTACAGGAAACTATATGCTACTGAATCCCCAAAGCAAGAAGCCCACCGGAAATGCTTAAATTCAATCACACTACCAACACTTAGCCAGGCAGATAGAGAGCAGTTGGAAGTAGATATCCCATTAGAGGAGGTGAACAGGGTGATAAACAAGCTTCCCCTGAATAAAGCTACGGGTCCGGATGGCTATACGACCATCTGTTACAAGACCTTTAGAAATGCTCTGGCTCCCAGAATGGTGAGACTCTTTAACTTGTTCCGGGAAGAGGGATGAATAGCCCGTTCGATGGAGGAAGCTAAGGTGATATTAATTCCTAAACCACAAAAGGACCCCATCGCACTAATAAATACGGATGCCAAGATATATATGAACATTTTAGCAACGGGATGGAAGGCTTTTTCCCTGACCTAATTCGAGTAAATCAATAAGGTATGTGAGTGGCAGACAAACCTTTGACAATAGCTGCAGGGTCTCTCATATAATCCAAAAAGCAAATAAAACGGTAGTCAAGGTGGTCATATTGCTGCTCAATGCTGAAACTTCATTTGGCTGGATCAAATGGTCGCTCCTTTCTTCCACCATGGAAAGGTTTTGGCACAAATTTCATAGAGGTGATTAGGGCCAACTATGTATCACTATCAGAGCGCTTGGTAATAAATGATTCCCTATCTGAGAGGATAGAGCTACAAAGAGGCACAAAATAGGGCTGTCCCCTGTCCCACCTCCTAAATGTGATTTCTTTTGAGACGATGTTAGTATGTATTAGAGGAACAGATACAATACGAGGGTTGCCCTTCGGGGGGACGGGAGCATAAGATCATGGCTTTTGCAGATGACCTGCTGATTTATTTTATTTATTTTGAAGCTTATATAGCGCGCCGAGCCCAAAGGCATCTGGGCGCTGTATTACAGAATACATATTTTGCAGTTGTTACACAGAAACAAATACATGACAGACATAATGCATGGTATTAACATTACAGAGAGGAAATAATATACACAATATTTACAATTACAGTATTTAACTTTATGCTGTGTGGTCTGTGGAGGTGGAGGGTATGCATTAGTTACCCAGGCTTAGAGTGAAGAGGTGAATTTTGAGCTGTTTGTTCAGAAAATCCAGAAGAAATCTTGTGCCCCGAGTGTGAGCGGCATTGAGTTCCATAGTTTACTAGCAATCATAGGGCAGCTGCTACCACCTGCATTTTGGACCTTGAGCCTGGGAGTAGCAAGTCAGTGCTGTTAGGCTGCTCTGGTTGCTCTTGCACGCTGTGTCATGGTGATTTTGTCAGATAGGTATGCAGGGGCCATCCGGTGAAGACAGTTGTGGGTTAAGGTGAGTGATTTGAGCATAATGCATTAATGTATCGGTTGCCAGTGTTGTTGATATCTTATTGCTGATATGTGAGCTGTTCTTGGGATGTTCAGTTCTTTCTGAGGGCATTGTTTTGAAGGACCTGTAGCTTCCGAATATTTTGGATGTTCGTGCCAGAATTTAATGCGTTACAATAGTCGAGACTGGTCAGGACTAATGCTCTGGCCAGAGTCTAGAGTAAGTGGCTGAGGTTGTGGCATTGACTTGTGTTTATTGAGGGTGAGTGAGGAGTCTAGGTAGAAACCTAGAGTGTTTACCTCATTGGTAACTTTAATGGTGTTTACAATGGAGGAACTCCCGTCCCCTACACACTTTCACAAGCTCTCAATACAGAGCCAAACAATTAGAATATGACTTGTGTTCACACTATAGGTGTGATGTGTTCAGACAACAATTTGTTGATTCGATAATTAGGCAGACAATACATTTAGGATTTCTTAATGGTGAACATCAAGACAACTTTCTTTGACTTCTTCATATGTAGTTTTATTTTTCAAAATTGGCCCAACGCATTTCGAGAAAAACATCTCTTCTTCAGGGGCATATTCAATATTGCGATCAAATCTAACTCTCTCTGGCTTCTTCGGCACAAGGACACAGTCCCTTTACCAGCATCAGGGCCTTCTTTGGTGCAAGTCTCTTAAGTTATCAAACTCTTGATTCATAGGCCCTGATGTACCAAAATAAATGAACATTTCCTTTCCTCTTACAAGTACTTAAGTCAGGTGATTCACCCTTCACCCTGGATCCCCCTCAGTGGGGCTCAGATCCCTTTTTATACCACAATCGTTACTTTGGATCCCCCTCTTCCAGGCACAGATCCCCTTCGCCAATGCTCAGAGAATATTCTTTCTCTGGTGACTCATGGTTCAGCCCAGATCCCCCTCAGCCAGGTTCAGATCCTTCCTCTTACACAATTAATCTCCCTAAGCTGGGCTCAGACCAATTGCAGTTTGTATTAGCTATCAAAGACTTTCGAATGTGCATTGGGTTTAGCTTGACCCGTTGCAGGACCACTTTGATTTCACAATTCACAATTTATGTTTGCCACCTCTAATTTGGATACCTAACAGAGACCTTCGAATGAGCATCCACGTGGTGCCGGACCACTCTGTATATGGTATCTATCTTGGCTTCAAAAAGTTCAGTCACTCCTTGGATGTTCAATTATATTCACGTTGCTCATCACATACGCTTCACACACTGTTCTCTTTAGATTTCTCCTTACAATGTTACCACTTGCTACCTGGGTTCTAACACAGACCAATCTGCTATCAGTCTCCCCGACTCACCGGCTGTACTGACTTTACTGGCACTGCTTTGTTGTAGGCACCAAGGACAGTACCACAGTGGTAATAGCTCACTCATCCCCGCCTTGGTTATCGATGTGGGAGAGCACCGGGTACCTCTGACACACAATGCACGTTTCTTCAGCTTTACTTTCAGGTCTTATGTTTCTTGTTCTCAAGGGCTCATGAAAGTAGCGATTTTTCTCCAAATGCCAAAGGCACTTCCCTCTCCTTTCAACCCTCTTTGATCTTGCTGGCGTTGTCCTCCTATTAAACTGCTATCTTGAAACTGCTGCTTCCTCGTGTCGGTTTGCCTTGCTCAAAGTGTACTTTTGTGCTCCGCCTTTTATCCGTCTGCAGAAGTGTGATGGAAGTCAGTTGTGTGTAATGATCAGTAATTGCCTGACTCTACCTGACCATTGTATTGGGACATGTCAGGTATTCGGCTCAGGTGTTAGTTTCTCTCACAGTGAGCTGTCCGTGGGAAAGTGTTTGTCGGGAAATGGGGGGGTTGAGTTCCCAAGTTTCCTACCTGGTAGGATGGGGAAAAGGTGTTACAGGGCAGGGGATACCGTGTTGCACCGTCCGGTGTCCCACTCCCCGAAGACTCCCCATCCAGGTGATCCTCCCACATTGCTCCACACCCAGGAACTGGATCCAAAAGCGATGGCAGTGTCCTAGCCACCTGGATGACAGACCCCTTGGGACTAGCGGGTAAGACACCTTCAGGTTTCTCGCATACACGTCACCTATGCGATATAGCAGCATCTGTTTCACAAGCAAACCGAGAGAGGAAACCCACGTTTCCTTGGTCTTTGTCCTTTGAGTTTTCCACAGTGAAACAGTAGGGTTGTAGGTCTAAGAACCATTGCATGACTTGAGGGTTAGAGTCTTTTTCGCTGGCTAATGTAAACTAGTGGAGAAAGATCCATGACGAGTGTGAACTTTCTTCCAAGAAGGTAGTATCTAAGGTGGATAATGGTCCACTAGATAGCAAGCACCTCTAATTCCAGCACAGAGTCATTTTTATCATGTGGGAAAAGTTTGCAACATGTAAATAAGATTGGATGTTACAATCCATCGCAAATTTGTGACAAGACTGCTCCTAACCCAGTAAGGGAGGCGTCTGTTTGTAAAAGAAATATTTTGAGAAATCTATTACCTTTTAGGATCGGGTTCTGGCACAGGGTTTGTTTTAGGTTGTTGTAACATATATCATCCTCGCCTGTCCAATGAATTTTCGGAGGTTCATTGTTCTTTAATTTGTCTGTTAGCCTAGCTGTTCTGTACGAGAAGGTTTGGATATACCGTAATAACCGATTAACCTTAGGAATGCTCTGAGATCTCTTTTAGCTTTATATGTAGGGGTATCTAGGATGACCTTCATTGTCTCGCTTTGAGGTTGGACACTACCATTTCCTGCAAAGAAGCCGCAGTATTTCACGGTTGATTGGGCCCGTCTACATTTTGATGGATTGGCAGTTAGGCCAGATTCTCTGAGAGCTCTCATACTAGTAAAGAGATGGAAAATATGTCTTCCCAGGTTTTACTATGAATGACGATATCATCAATATAAGCTCCACAGAAATTAGATTAGGGCTGTAATATTTTGTCCATAAGTCGTTGGAAAGTTGCTGGAGCCCTGTGTAAGCCAAAAGGGAGGACTTTGAACTGGAACAGTCCCAGGGGCGTCGAGAAAGCTGTCTTTTCCTTATAAGGTCCACGCACTGGGACCTGCCAGTAACCTTCTGTTATGTCTATGGGAGATAGAAAACTGGCATTTCCGAGTTTATCAATCAGGTCGTCGATGCATGGCATGGGATAGGCATGGAAATCGGAAATGGCATTGACTTGGCGGAAGTCTATGCAAAACCTCCAGCAATAGTCAGGTTTGGTGACCAATATGATATGGGAGGACCATGGGCTTAAAGAGGGTTTAATAATATTCGTTTTCAACATTTTATTCACTTATTTAAATATTCTTGTTGTTGATTAGATAGCTCTTGAGGAATTCATTCAAAATTATCTCTTCTCGTACTAAACAGGATAGTATCATGGCATTGGTGGCAGATGGGATTTCCTTCCACACTTTTTAGAGATTTACTTGACATAAATGGATATTTTGTTTCCTGTCAGGTTGAGCTACCTTACAGGTACAGGTTCCTGTTTGTTCCAGTATCTCATATGGCCCATGCCACTTAGAGACAAGTTTGTTTTCTGAGGTAGGCAAGAGGACCAGTACTTTTTGTCCTACAGAAAACTATCTTAAGTTTACCTTTTTGTCATAGGTGGACTTTTGTTGGATTTGTGCCTTTTCCATATTAGTATAGACCAGACCACGAACAAGTCTCATATGCTCTCGCAACCTGGTAGCAGTTTGCGAAACAGGCATATGTTAAAACTTACCTGATGCAGACCATGCAAGGTATCCAAGCATCCAAGCCCATGTGTGGCTTGAAGGGACTATTTTATCTTAGGGACTATTTTGTTACTCGGGTGTGGCTGTGGAGAAATACTTACCTGGGACTACTTTGAAGGCTATCTAAACCACGCCCGAAGAGCAGCACATGCTTCGCGTTATTCTGCATCCAGCAGCGTAACGCTCACCGTGTCTGCAGTCAGCATCCAGCATCCTGCCACGCCCGCCTCGAGTCCAGAGCGCCTAGCAAGAAGGGAAAGAAGAAGAAAGGTTAGAACAAGAACTTTACTGGATTTCTTACCTGATTTCGGATTCAGCGCATCTTCGAACCAGAAACAGACTTCATTTTAAATGCGTCGCATCGCCACCAGCAGCGCCGCGCCATACTTGCCGTTCCTCGCAGCATCTCTACGATCCGGTGCTGTCTCCATCACCTAGTTGCCGCATTACAGCGCCTAAGGGGGACAAGAAAACAACAAGGAGAGCCAAGGGAACAAACAAGGACAATCTCTTGCCACCATATGCTTACCTGATTTTACCGCAGGAGGTATTATCCACCAGCACGTCAAATCTTCCTATGCTGCACCTGC
Source organism: Ambystoma mexicanum (assembly GCF_040938575.1). NCBI lineage: Eukaryota > Metazoa > Chordata > Amphibia > Caudata > Ambystomatidae > Ambystoma > Ambystoma mexicanum. The sequence continues at coordinate 383,778,313 of NC_090938.1, forward strand.
AAGAAAAGAGAGAGCAGCGAGTTAAACCTTGGCATCATTTACCGGACAGTGTTACAAAACACAGACTCTTACCTGAACGCTTTCAGCTGCCACAAGACGATCATCTTTTGGGTCTAAGCTGCAAAAGAAACTAGGAATTGGACAAGAGTGATTAATCGGACATTTTGAACTCATTAGAACTATATACTTACGGCCTTTCGCCCGGAGGTTTGGAGCCAAGATTTGTCCAGAACTCTTCCAATATCCTCAAGCCAGTGAAGTAACTGGCCATCAACGCGCTCCTGCATTGTTCGCAGGATGGAGAGCTCATCATACAAAACTATAAGGTGAGCTTTGTGAAAGGGAATGTCAGAAGTGATAAGTGGGGACGCAGTGAGGTGTTAATACTCAAATCCACGGGTGGCTAATTCCCTTTCCACGTCTTTAGGAGACTAATTCTACGGGTCAAGCAGACGAAGTTGGTGGAGACCGCGCTGTCCAGTTCCGCTCGACACCCCTGTGGGAGCCAGGTGAGCTTAACAGCTCCCTACCATAAAGGAGTTCAAAAGGAGAGAATTCAGTGGAGGCCTGAGGGGTTTGCCTTGCTGCATATGATGCTCGGGGTCATACAGTCACAGTCCTTCCCATCCTTATCTACCACTCTCTTAGGATCATTTTGAGTGTTTTGTTCAATCTTTCTACCAATCCGTCTGTTTGGCAATGGTAAACTGAAATCGTAAGGTGGTAATATGGAGCAGCTCCTTTACCTCACCCATTAAGAGTCTTATTTTATTGAGAACATCAGCGGTCTCAAAAGTACACATCGAGTTTCAAAAGTCGGACACTGCTTCCAATATGCTGAATTTGTCTGCATTAGCTGCTATGATGGATGCTACTTTCACAATGTGTTCAACGCTTGTGCAGGAGCAACGCAACATGAAATTTATTTTGGCAAGAGTCAGTGACTTTATTTTAAACAATAGCCATGGGTTTCCTACTACTTTAGTAAAAATGAAGAAACGCAGGCTGAAGGGTCAATTACCCTTTCTGACTTTGGAACTCCGGCAATTTCCCCAAAGACTCCAGATGCAAATAGGTTACATGTGGACAGAACATTAAGAGAGCTAATTTATAAATGAGAATTATGTGGAACCAAATACCAGAAATGGTATTGTGTATAAATCAAAACACAGGAGGAGGCGCAAGAGGAAGTCAGGACTACCTCAATAGAAGAAGAATGCTGGACAAGCTATATAATAAATCAAGAGCAAATACAGAGGCGTTGGCTATGTGCAAAGAAACTGAATATATCTGTGTTGAAGAGAAAGACTGTTTCATACTGACACAAATACCAGAGAAGAACAGGCAGAAGATGCTACTGAAACAAGTGCAGCATAAACAGACTTTAGACCTGTGGCTCTGACCGCAGGAGGTCGAGTCAGATGTGCTTGGCATAAAAGTGCCATTTGCCAATAATCCTAATTTGAATTCTGTGAAACCGCCACCGTTGGGCTCAAATATCCCAGTAAGGGAGGTCCTTTTGGATACCACTCTCAAAAGGCAGCCAACAGCTGAAGCTGAAGTTCAACATGGAGGAACATTCTCTGGGGAAGAGCATCCACAATATAATTTGCCCCCTGATAGCTGGTACAGAAAGGTTGAGGAAAGACCACTTAAGGTGGCTGTACATCTAAAGTAAAATACCTGGCCACCACTTAATTCCATTCATTTTTAAAGAAATTACCACCAGCTGGAGCAGTCCCTTTATAATTCGGACACATCTATTGCAACTGATTAATTTAATCCTAGATCTACAAATATTAACCACTGGAGATATTAAGAAGGTGGACTTACCTGAATTAGAAAGTGGGAGCAATTGGGTCATAGCCACTTTTGTATCGCCAGTGATTGTACAACATATATGTGCATATACTGATCAGTTCTACCTTCTAGGTTTTGAGTTGCATGTTAATTCTAATACCTATGAGTCACCCATGGCCTTGGCATTGAACTACAAATCAACAGGCACTAATCGTATGTCACTGATAGCTATGTTCAGTTTCCTGTCCTGGTCAGAAGTGCTCATTATCTGGTCATATGCCTCACGTTATTAGTGACCCACATAAGGAATCGGGTTTGGGCTTGTATGTTAATTATATGCAGAGTGCATTTTACTGACCAGTCCATTGTAGCTATGAGATTAAAGTAATGTCATGGAATACAAGGGGTTACCACTAGCTCATGTCAAGCCTGGAGGGTATAAATCTGATTAATTCTGTGGATATTTTTACTATGCAGGAAATTTGGGCCACAAGGCAATTATTGATAGATGTATATACTATAGTCACATGTCCAGCCTGCAGAAGAAAAGAAGGACGTCCGTTTGTATTGGCGTGAGGACCCAATTTGAAGTGGTCACTCGCAAGCAAGATACTAATCTGAACAATTTACTTTGTGTGATCATTAATGATTTCCCTTCTAAAATGTTAGTACTTTGGTTGTAATGTTGTATGATCCCCCGGATGGTCTATCCACGGTCGTCCTGGCAGACAGTCTAGTCTGTATACTGACGTACTGGTTTGCGGAAGGAAATGCGGGGGTCAGATCTGCAATTGTGGCGGGAGACCGTTTTTTATCATCTTTATGTAATATTTTCAAACAAACGTTTGCAAGAATACAACAATGCACATTTTGAACAGTACAATTGAGATAATGTGCATCTTAACATTGTCAACTATTAAATATTGCATTTGCCCCATAGAATTAGTTATAGATTAAATATTTCCCATTCCTATTAGGGCAACAATCCTCTTTCCCAAATAACGCCAAAATAATAATAAAAAATACCTTTTTATATGCTTAGACAAGAATACAAAAAAACATTTACACAAATGACAGAAACAATATCTCTTCGTTTCCTGACTCCTTAAACGAAGGTATTACTTAATCTGACGCTCCAATTACCATATAAATCATTAAAGAGCATCCAAAGATCCCAATATTTCCCCTCCCTGCCCTCTCTCTGAAACATGACCCGCTCAAAATCAGAGAGTATCAAAGTATCATTAATCCAACCCTCAACTTGCGGCTTCTTCCTGGTTTTGTATACTCTCAAGATCTCCTTTGCCGCTATCATGAGTACTTTGTCAATCCAATTTCCATACAACCGAGCAGTTTTACAGCACCCATTATTCAACAACAATAGCACCTGCAATGGCATTCTTGGAAAACTGATAGATAAGATCACATCCAATCTATCTAGTACCTCACACCAGAGGTTATGCGCTCGAGAACAGTACCATAACATATGAAGTAGTGTCTCTTTCTCTTTTCCACATCCACAAAACATATCACTATCCATCACAATCGCCCTAAATTGTTTTGATGTATAAGCCTTAGTTTGAGGTCTACTTTTGTATCCCACCTGCCAAATGTGCCTCCAATCCCCTTCAGTAATAGTACATCCCAAATCTCCTTCCCATTTTCTCAGCAAATTCTTCCATGACTCAACCACTAAGTTACTGAAAGGTATGAGGTTTAGATATGGGGAAACCATGTGTGGCGATAGGCAAAAGATAGTCCAACCTGTCGGCTCTTCCTCCATTGGTGTAGACAACATATTCAACGTCTGAGTCAAGAGAGACTCTAATTCCCTAAACCTATTCCTGTCCCTATTGTTCAAATGAAAAATCTCTTGAAGCTCTTTCAAATGACAAAATATGTCTGTCACGCATTAAATCCCCTCTCTTTAAGATCCCTTTTGAAAACCAACTTTGCCAATTTAGGGTTTTATTCGCAATCTGCAGTCCAGGATTGCTCCAAATAGACTCCCTATAATTTAGAAATAAATTCCCATGGAAATTAATCAACCACCATGCCATCAAATCCTTAGTCACTTTAATGGATGGCAACTTAACAGCCCCCTTAGGTAATTTTTCCATTGAAAAAATATTACTGAGTTTAAACTGTGAAAGACTATCCCTCTCTATTGTCAACCGAATCGGTTCACATTCTACCTCTGTAGTCACACAAAGGGCTGCCTTTTTTAGTATAAACCCCCTATATTAGTTTTCAAAGTCTGGATACCCCAAACCGACCTCCTTGGTACTTCATAACAGGATTAATCTTGGAATCGTTGGAGTCTTCTTTTCACCGCAGAGAAAGTTCTAAAAAACTGATACATGTCTTTGATTTTGCTCCTCGAGAAGCTTAGGGATATCAATTGCATTATATATAAGACCTTTGGTAGGAGGAACATTTTAATTGTATTGATCCTCGCCCAATTTCCTGGTTCCAGCCGTACCCACTTTCTTATGTCACATTAAATTTTACCATCTTTCTTATATCCTTGGTAAGAAAGTGCCCTAAATATTTTACATGTTTCTCAGACCACTTACAGTTCCATCCAGAAATATCTCCCCTCCTGCAGGACGTGGAAAGCGGGAACACCTCTGTATTATCCCAATTAATTTTATAGCCTGATAGTTTGCCCACCCGTTTAAAGGTTTCTTTAAGAATAACACTGCCCTCCACTGGATTTGAAGGACCACCACCATGTTGTCAGCACGAGAGCACTTTAACTTCTTTGAGCCCAAACTTCCGTCCTCTTATCCTCTGCTCATTGCGTATCAGAGTTATTAATGGCTCTAAAGCAATATTGAAAAGAAATGATCACGGTAAACTTTGTTTTGTCCCCCTAGTTCGATCAAACGCATCAGGCATCTCATTATTTACCCAAATACATGCATTCGCTGCGCTCGGCAGATAATGAATCATCCCCACACATTTACTTACAAATCCCATTTTCCCCATCGTCAATTTCAAGAAAGTCCAGTTCACTGTATAAAATGCTTTCTCAGCATCCATAAAAACAGGAGCGGCATTTACTGGTTCATTCCGACGAAGGCTTGTCCACAAGTGTTCTGATGTTATCATACCCAAATCTATTTTTCATAAACCCTACCTGTGACTCATGGATTATTTTCCCAATGCAGCTTTCCAGTCCATTTGCCATTATTTTGGCAAACATTTTACATCCACATTTAACAAGGATATCGGCCTATAATTTCGGCACTTCCTATTGTCTCTCCCCTCTTTCGGCAATTGTGGCGGGAGACTTTAATGCACAATGTTTAACCATGGAAGAGATGGCCGTTAATGTATTTGGGGCTGATAGCATGTGTGTTAGGGAGCAGCAACTGAACAGATACCAAAGTCTTCGCTTAGAGAAGGTAAACAAATGGTCAGAAATAATGAATGACTTTAACATGTATCCACTAACACCAAATAATGAGCCTGACTTGTTACATTTTAAGACAGGGAGGGGCAGAGAGGAGACGTCAGGAGAATGGCTATGTTTGAGGCGAATCTTAATGATCAAATCGATCATGCTGCTTTGGTGGCTAAATTTGAATATTGGGTGGGGACTCCCAAAACAACTATCTGCTCTGGCTGCCATAAACATTCAGGGTAATCATATAAGGTAGACAATAACAGACATTAACCAAGCCAATACGATACTGGCCCAGATAGATCAGGGCGATAGCTATCATTCTCAACAAGGGTATTGCATGACTATGGCTGTGCAAAAGATTATTTGAACCCCGAAACAAGATAGATGCACACATTACATCACAAATCATAATGTATTCCTCTATGATGTGGAAATGAAAAAGACCTCAAAGCAACACCGTAAATCCCTCACTTTGCTTAATTCACACTGATCACCTTGTTCCTGAATTTCTCTATTATTTATTTTGTCATTGTTTTTTTTATATCGCGCTTAATACCTGAGTTTGGTTTCTAAGAGCTGATCCTGGATTCAAACCTCTGTTGCTCTGCATGGTCCTGCTTCCAAGACCAGCAGGCTGCCCCTATGCTATCCTCCGTATTCAGTTGAGGCCATCAATAAGTGTCTTGCACCTTGTACAGAGCCGGCATTGAACCTAGGTGCTCTGAATGCGCAAGCTTGATTAATTTGTCGCATAGTTTTGGGGTGATAGAAACATGTCACCATGAAACAACAAACGGGCTTCAACATACACAATTGTTGTTTCTTTGGCTTAAAGCTGTCCTTAGATGGACAGAAGACTTTCACACGGCCAACCATCCCTCGTGTATGGAGTCACACATGACATTTTGTGATCATCCTTGACAGCATTTACCCATCCATCACAAAGCAGACAAAACTCACAACCGTCTGGAATGTCCTTCAATCCTCTTCATCTCCTTCTGGATTAGCAGACTCTGGCAGTGGCAGGCGTAACAAGCATCTCTGGACTCTCTACCAGAAATGTGCTGAAATGTGCAGTCATTTCAATAGCGTTTCGACCACTATTCTGGTCAGGCATGTTGAGACTTTTGACAGACTCCCTTTTGACAACATGTTGACAAGCACGTTGTGGTATGACATCCCAGTGAAAGCCATCACATCATTCTCAATTATAGAGTGTTTTATTTTCCAGAGCAATAGCATCCTAGAGGTGAAAGTGATGGTTCTCTCTGCTGATCGTGTGTATTCCTTGGGTTAGTACATACTGTGGCTAGGTGGAGCGATGAGTCAGACAAAGAGGTGGCATTATTAATATCTAATTTATTAACTAATCCTCAAAAAGGGGCTATTTGTCCCTTTCTCAGTTACTCAGGTGCTCGTTGTCAGGGTGAGGGTCGAAAGAGTCTCCGTCCTCTGTCCAAAACCTACTCTAACCCTACCACTAAGTTGCAAAATAGTTTAGCATTTATAGAAGAGAAATACTAGGAGAATGGCTCCCTTCACCTGGTAATGGATTCAGTCTTTTTCAATCTTTTGCTTCTGTTTCTGCTTCAACAAAAGAGTTCGGGGGCAGGCGAATGACTCCCTTCTCCTGACCCACCCAACAGTCCTCAAAGGTCTCTTTAGTTCCTCCCACAGAGTTTTGCAGACTTGTTCCACAATTCCAACAGTTCTCCTTGACCTTTTCAAGTTCTCTCTAAATGGCTCTGATTGTCTGTTCTTCTTTGCACTGCTGTTAATGTAATCATTGTGATGAGGGAAAGTACTCCCGAGGCACTCTTGACTTTTATTAATTTCACGATCTCCACTGTGGCGAGGAAGATCCCTCTTGTTGCACTCTTGACTTTGTCCACTTCGCCAACTATTGCAATATCAAAATGCACTACTTCACACTGTTTCTTCGCAGAGGCTTCTCTTAGTGTCACCACTGTGGTAAGGGGGATTACTCCTGGGTGTTTCCTCTCTTTAAGGGCTTCATCACAGGTTGGGCGGAGCAGTACAAAAGCAGTGGTAACACTATTACTGATAAATTACCACTCCGGCCAATCCCGAGTTTGGGCCGAAAGTTGGGAGAGTCACCTCCAGCTTCGAGCTGGAGGTAAATCTGCTGACTTTCTGTCAATTTTTGGCACATTTACTGCAGCACAATTTGCACATCGGTAAATGTGCAGAAAATGCCCCATAGAGTCCTATGGACTGTGAAAGAAGAGGGGGATTTACAGCCTTGCTGTAACTCGGGATCCGGTGCTAATAACATCGGACCGAGTTTCTGTTGGGCAGTATATAGGGACATTTACCACCGGCATACGGCCCAACTTGTGATGACACCCTTTGACTTCTCTCACTGTTATCACTGTGAAGAGGGAGATTACTCCCAAGTGGTTCTTCAACTTGACTTGAAATCACTCCCGTACGCCTCTTGAGTGTCAAAAGGGTCACCATTGTGATGAGGGTGATTACTCCTGTACTTCTCTTGAGTTCCAAAGAGGTCACCACTCTGATGAGGGAGATTACTCCAGTACTTCACTGCAGTTTCAAATGGGTCACTACTGTGACGAGGATATGCAACCTTAATGCAATTATAGCCTGACCCCCCCCACCCTCCTGGGTTTCCCGCTATGCCCGTTACCTTCTGTCTTGCAGGCAACTGTCACTAGGTCAGGCTGCTTCTCTCCACCATGGGACTTCCACGTCTTGGTCCATGTCTTCTTCCTGGCGGTTTGCCTCCTCCTTTGAGGCCTTGGCAGTATCAGCGTCATTTATGAACCAGGCCATCCACCCTCCTTGTATCACACCACTGTCTGGAACTCTTCTTCTTCAGTCTGGGTTGGTGGTTTGCCTCCCCATTACTTGTATGGTTTAGGTAGGCCGCTTTCCATCCCGAACATCGTTCTCCCGGCTCTCACTTCCGGCTTCTCTGCTGCTCTGAATTCGAATCTCCCAGGCTCCTTCTAACTTGAAAAGTAGTCCTTTCTCTCTTTTATTCAAATACTGCTGGTCCCTCCCCAGCATGAATGCAGAGTCCTTTATTTACATTTGTAGATTGATCTCTACTCCTCCTTCCCTCTTCTTCGTCTCAGTATGGTTGGCAGCCAATCAACAAGCACTCTCTGTATAGTTTTTATTCTTACTTTCTGAGTACTATTAAAACGTATAGGCAAATAGTGTGCTATGTAAACCGAGTGCTACACCTTAAGGTAGTTAGTATCTTCACATTCACTTTCAACAATAACGCATTAGCTTGTGGTACAATTCTGTCTATAATTGGTAGCCCACAAGTGTTTAGACCAGGAAACCTCAGGTCTTCTTCAGGGCTTTCTCCAAAAAACTGCTGCATGGACAATTTCTGATCCACTTTCTAAAGCTATGCTTGTGAAAATCAAGGCACAACTCGAATTCTAATTCTCATCGCTGTCCTGTGGCTATGTGCCTTGGTTGCCGCATTAGGGGACGATGTGCTTGTGATTATTCAATCTCTTTCTATTCATCCAGTCCAATTGGAAATTAACAATCCCTTAGGTCCACATTATTTCTCATGTAGTCCATATTTGTTCATGTTATTTAAATTAGAATATTCATATCGAAGTCCTATTCTTATGAGTGGTGCGTTAGGTCTCAGCTGCCATATGTCAATGGAAACGCGGCGTTCAACGTGTGTATTAGCCCCAAACACTTTAGTCTATTAAAAAGTATAGCTGTAAATGGGTCAGCATCACAATAACAAATAGAGACTTGAGGGGCTCATCCCGTAGAAGGGTGAGAGGGTGTTGGGATGTCCTTTCGCGGCTTATAAGAGAGTTCCATAAAGAAAAGGGAGTCCTTATCCCTGAGGGGGTAGTTCTCCCTATGAGTTCCTCTCAGTTATTACAGCTGCTAGGGGCAATATTAGGTAGTGGCCTCACCTCCCTTGCCTCATAGGGAAGGGCTTCCCCCTGGGGAGAAGTGACGGAATCCTATGAATCATCACAATACCCAAACTATAGATGTTGACATTCACAGTGATTTTTCATAAAACATTGGGCTCAAAGGACTGCATGGGAGGAGTAGCAGACAGCAGACATTTGATTCCTTCAACACTTCTCTAATTCTCTTCTTCCCTTACAAAGCAGCTGCTTTCCTTCATTGTTCTTTTAAATGGTTCTGGTACATGCACAATTGGATATATATCTTGATTTAAAAATTCACATAGGCCCCAAAAGAGTCAGGCACTTGCTTTGTTTTTCCTGTGAGGGCCTAGTTGATGGCTTTCGTGAGGACTTTCTTGGGATGCACCCCATCCATGGACACCACGTTCCATTAGTATTTAACTTAGTATTTCACTTCTGGAAACACAAAATGGCACTTATCCCCCCAGAGGGTCATGCTTTGGTGCTTGAGTTGGTTGTTTAGAACCTTTTCTAATACCTGATTTTGTTCCACCTGGATAACCCAAAAAAAGGAAGGAGCAAGCCATACTAAAAAAATATTACATCGCACATTCCCTTAAATAGATGGGGACGATGCTCTGGGACCTGACGTTGACACCAGGCTGAGTGGCACTCTCTTAAGTTGAAGAAGACTATCCGGTGTCATGAAAGCTGTGAGTCGACCTGAGTCAGAATGGGCCTCAACTTGATGAAATGCGGAATGTAAGTCTATGGTTGAAAATAATTGCTCTCTACTCTTGGATGTTGGGACCGGAAACATTTCAAGCCGGATGTTTGTGTTGAGGGAGTGTAGATCCATCCATGCACAACCTCAGAGTGTCCTTTTTGTTGCTACCACTTGGCTTAGCTACAGTCTATCAGTTGAATGAAGCCATCCGGCCTGATTTTGTGTAGGATGGCAAACAATTCTCTCAATGCGGTGTGTGGACAAGTATGCACACTGTGCTTCTTCTTAAGCTTAACTTTGTGCATGAAGCCTTTCAATTTTCCCAGTTTCCTGGCAAATATGTCTCTGTGCTTCTGCTTGATCTCATCTTTGGTTTCATTTTGCTGAAGTGTCCAAACTTGTTCTGAAGAACACATGTACCGTCTACTTCCTGACAATCCTTGCTGCCGCCACACAAGAATGTCCTTTGCTTTTCTACTGACATATTGTCTGTCACATGCCGTCCTTCCTTTAAACTCCAGCTCAGCCCTGAAATATCGGATCAAATCAATGTTCTGTTGTTGTAATCACCAGGCGCCAATTGCGCGGGCAGCAAATTTTCTACACCTCACGGTCTTCCAGACTTCTCCATGGAGACTATAATTATTATTACACCTGTGTCAGCCAGACATCTTAAGCCATTGCCTACCTGTTATTGTGGCAATAGGTTAGCCTGGAAGCATGTGAGTTGATTTGCACCATCAACATGAGTTGAGAGAGTTCATCTTGCATTGCTTATTCCAGCACAAAGTAATTGGCTATCGCCTGAACCTTGTGACCTTTCATGCTACACACATTGCGGGAGTACCACCACTGTTTGCAATTTCGACCATGACTGTCCAGGGTCAGAAGTAGCTATTGTGATTTCTGTAGCTACAATGGAGACATTCTCCATGGTTCTGGGGTCCAATAGGTGATCCCTCTGCTTCTTGTTATCTTGCGCTTAAGTGTCCTTTGCCTAGTTCCTATCATTAGGGTATAAGCTCCTTCTAGTGCCGTTCAAGTTTTTTTATCGATCTGGAGGAGTGCTCAATTCCCTTGGCAAAATCGATAGTTTGCTCTACAGATACACTGCAGTGAGGAAGGATAGCTTAGGGGCAATGCGTCTGTCTTGGAATCAAGACAGTACAGTGCAACAGAAGTTCGGATCCTGCGATCAGATACGGTGGTATTAAGCACATTATAAATGAACAATTATAATTATTTTAAAAGGGAGTTAAAAGGTGTTACTTCACATTTTAATATCACAGTGTAGATGATCTGGTTCTGTATTATTTGTTCTATGAATCCATCAAACTCAGATGGAGCTTCCAGGATCCTGAGCAAGGCCACAGACACCTCAGTGCTCTCATCCTCTCCCTCTGGGCTTCCTATACAAGGTATCCTTCTCTGAGACAATGCTGGGAGGCCCATCATTATGTGTCTCCATTCTCTTCATAGCCTCAGGAGAAACATCAAAACCATTAAAGTCAATCTGGGCATAAACTCCAGTGTGGCGCGGTAAGGCCAACTTCCTGTACGGTCTCTACCCTCATCCTTTAATTCCGATGAGGTAGTTATCACATTTCTTTCTCCATTTCGCCAATGGAACGAGGGAATGGGTGGGTGAAATCGCCTTTGGATTGCAAGACAGGGGCAGGCACAAGTTCAATTTGTGATGTAGCCGTGACAGAAGCATTCGCTAGTTCTAGGGTCTACAGTCTTCAAGACTCTCCATGCACCTTAGAGAGACCATGTGCTTCTCTTGTCGCTTAATGCTGTATCAATAAGTGTCTGTAGCTGAGGTCATAGCCGCCTCTCAGGGCCGCCACTTCTATTTTTCTGTCACATTTGAGGATTGTACTCAATTATATGGTGAGTGAAAAATGAAAGCATTTGCCTAACCAGTACTGCGATAACGCTCACAGGAAAATGTTTCTGTGTTACAAGACTGCCAACATGAGGCAGCTGCTCGGGGCCACCCCAGTGCCCCAGGGACCATTTCAACTAAAAAAGTGGAAAGGCTCCAACGCCGACTATAGTCCACCCGCCTGTATCTCATCCCATCGGGACGCCTTCCAGTTCCCACACTGCTTGTGGTTGAAGCAGCAATGTGGTGTGCCAGTCCACTCGGGCGTTACAGATTGGGCCTCACTCATGCCACCAAACAGGAACCCACCCCGCCATGCCCCTCCCCCTGTCTAACTTCTTTATGGCCTTGCCAGATAATCAGTGTCACAACCAGGGTCTGACTGGGGCAGAAGATTGTCTCGGGCACCAATGAAAAAGTGGCCTTTGGATGCAAATGGCAACTCATTCCTTTCGTGACAGACTGTTTGCTTAGTATCCAAGGAGTTTTTTTGACAAAATGGAATGCAAACTGCATTTTAAAGAAAATGTATTCAGTAACACTGGTCAAAATTCCTAGCCGCATGGTGAAGTAACTCATCAGACTGGCCCACATTGCTTTGCCCAAAAAGCAGGCTCTCACTAGCATTTTGCGTTTTTGCCCTGTTGCCATTAAGGCCAGTCCGAGCCTGGTCACAACAGCTGGAAATATAACAGCAGTAAGCTGAAATGCAGAGGAAGGAGCCTAGCCTAGGCAGGATCTTTGCATATGAGCAAATTGTTTATTTAATGGGCACATTAAAAACATACACTAAACAAATATCTTGATACATTTCTATCACTAACATAGTAAGTCTGGCTTGAGTGCTTCAATAATTTGATCAGTTGATATTAGGAAAGGCCAGGCCATGACATATTCATCACTCCCCATTGCGTGGCCCTATTTGGGACATGTTCTCAGAGTCCTTCTCAAGTATTTGCCAATGTGCAGACACGTGAATTCCATGCACTTTTCTGTGGCTTACCTCCCTGCCATGACTTCATCTTGTCCTAAATACGTGTTGCTAGACTCTTTTAATCACCTAGCAATCAATTCTTTTTAGGTCTGTTTTATGTATTTGAGGATTTGCTGACAGTTCGCTTATTGTACAGACAAGCTCATACACAGTGCGTGTGGTAACAAATAAGTCATCCACCCTCCGGTTGTGCTTACTAGAAAAAACATTTGCACACACTTGGGTAGGTGGCTTTTGGTGCCAAGAAAAGGGGGCATCAGTGCATTAGAAGTTGGCATAGACTGAGCTTGTCCACCTCAAGCCTTCATTGAAATAAGGAGTCCCGGGAGGATAGCACAGCGGCAGCGTGCGCGTCTTGGAAGCAAGACGACACAAAGCAACAACAGGTTCGATCCCCGGGTCCGCGCTTAAAAACCTCTGAGTGTTTAAGCGCGTTATAAATACGTAACTAAGACAAAGAAAAAAAAAACACAATTGCACAACTAAGAAAAACTAACAATTCCTGTAACAGCGCCTCGATGCCTGCGGGCTGTGTGAGCGCTTTATAAAATATAAATAAATAAATAAATAAATAAATAAGGATGTGGTTACTTCGGCTTGATGACAAAATCCAAAACTACTACAAAATAAAAGGATGAACTCCTGTCATTTACAAAACATTGAATATAGGCACGTCTTTCCACGTATAACACTTAGATGTGATTTACCCTTGATGCCCCATTACAACAAAGGTAAAACAAACAATTACCTGACTACACTGTATTACACTGAATGTAGTCCAGTCTAGCCAGGTAGTAACACGTATGTTACAAGATAAGTGTAATTACCTGGCTAGATTGGCCTACATTAGGTCAGTCTAGTCGGGTAATAACACTTATAATATTTGCTTTACCCCTGATGGCAAGTAAAAAAATGCCATGCCACAGTAAGAAAGTGTATGCAGCCTGGCACTACTATTGTCAGTCTGCATATACGTTCTTAATGTGGCATGGCATTTCTTACTTGCCATCTAGCGAAAAACAAACGTAAGTGTTATTACTTGGCAAGACTGACCTACTTTAAAGGTGCCAGTCTACATTTACTTTGGTAATGTGATATACCATCTTTTCACTTGGCATTGGGTGTAAAGCAAACATGGAGAGTGTTATTACATGGCTAGCTCGGCCTGTAGAGTCTGTGCATTTACTTTCTTACTGTGACATGGCATTTGTTACTTTTTACTTGATATCAAGGGTAAAGCAAACATGATGAGTTTTATTATGTGGCTCGACTGGTTTACATTGGTGGCTTTAGTCCAACCATATATTCTTTGTGTGTCCTAGAATTGTTGCTCTTTGCATCAAGGGTAAAAGCAAATATAAGTGTGATTACTTGGTACAATGGCGTATCTTGGTACAGGCTGGATATACTTTTTTTCTGTGGCATTACAGGCTGCGAGTCCTTAGATGATATAACTGGCATATATGGGCACAGCCAGCATGAACATTTTTATATATTGCCATATGTTGTGGGCAAAGGCATAATGGAAATGCTTGGAAAATGGTCCTGTGCGCTGTTGATGATTTGCATATATTGGGTTTTTGCATATGTCGCCGCACACAATTGATTGAATACTGTGTGACTTTTTCTACATTTTCACAAAAAGTACTGTAAAATCCACTACTTTAACCCATTAAAAAAAAATATATCAGGGGAACGCTCCCCCCACCCCCAAAGCCACCTCTATAGTTTCAGGCTCCCTCACTATGCTCGGTCGCTCCCACATATTAGATACATTTACTCCCCTCCAGTTCAGAAGTTTCCAGCCGCCCATGCTGCTATCCCTCCTTTGCATGATGGTCAGATGGAGGAGGCAGAGGATAGGGTAACGGCATAGAGTCATTTTACTCTGAAAGTCACTGGAAACAGGTTTAATGGTGCCAATCAGCCCCGTTTATGCCAGAAATAAGACCTCAGAATTGGGCTCACAGAGCAACACATGGGCGTTGTTTGTGAGTTTGGACCGGCATAGCACTGGTGATAGGGGGGATGTGGGTATGGAGGGGAGCGTGATCTCGTCCTTTATGCGTTGGAAGAGAGACTGTGATAGGAGCTCCACACCGTCAGTAGGTTGGTCTAGTAGGTTGAGCGTCCACTGAAGAGATCTATGGGCCAACTGCAAATCACAGGTCTACATCTTAGTAAAGTAGCCCAATCGATTAATGCACCTGCCACAGAGCTGTGAATAATCTGCCAGTAACATGAATGAATGCACCAGCTGTAGAGAGATGTTTGTTATCTGTCCTTCACATGTTAGGTTAACCATTAGACCTCTCACCTTTTCCAGGACAGCAACGGGGAGCATTGCTGGGCAGCAAGGTTACTTATTACAAGGTAACAATAGAATTGGTGGAAGACATCCTATACTGGTCAATATAGCAAGGCCTTCTTGGAGGCGTTGGGGTTGGCCACTTTCTGTGAAGAGGAATGATGTCTTTGTAATCGCTTGTGTCTCTCAGTGATAATCTTATACACACGTACAAAGAGTTTAATTGCTTTTAATTCCAGTTGCAATGCATTCCAGCTGCAAATGTTATAGGTGACCTTTTATTTGTTTTAATGGTTTGACATACCAGGCAGTGCAAATAGTGACATGATATATTGTATTCAGTAGCAGAATAAAACGGTGGTAAACAACATTGGATATATTTGCAGTAACATTACTGCCACGTTACAGCTGTCCCGTCATTTGCATTGAGTACACACTGAGGCATCTCTCCATTTAATATATAGTATCCACAATGGGACACCTTTAAATTGAACATATCTATTCAAGACATCCTCCAATTTATTGTAAATGAAAAAACATCTTACAAATTTCATATCAGTGGCAAACTATTCCCCAGTTGACAATGAGACATCCTCCCGTTTATTTCATCTACAGCAAGACACCTTCTGATGTATTACATTGATAACAGCGGGCAGCCTGGCTCTGGAATTAAACACACTGGGGGGTCATTAGGAGTTGTGCAGTATACAGTAAAAGTGGCGTAGTTGTGGCTGAGTTAAGGCAGTCTGTGTGCCTACTTAGCATGTTATCCAGTCTTTCTACGCTGGTTGCTGTTAGCTCGGAGGAAGAGGAGGAGGCTTTGGTTAAAGCTTACAATCTGGGCGCTCCGGAGTGGCTGCTGAGATAAGGGAGTCTAGGGTTCAAAGCACTGATCCCCATGTTACAAGTGCTGATGGCTTTTAATGGTAGACAGTGAGTGGGGAGGCCAGAGGAACCAAGAGATTAGCTGAATTTGCTTGGTGCGGCGCTGCATCGGTGGAAGAATACCCGGAGAGAGATAACAGTAATTCCCAGTACAGCGGGAAGTGTTGACTGTGTGGAAGCAATTACATCTACTCCTGTGACAGCTCTAATGACTGCTGCACACCCCCTGATTTGCCCTGTATCGGTTACACCGCATGGAGTACAGACACCTATAAGGGAGGGACAGATAAAGATAGCCCATCTGAGTAATAATTGCCTGTGGATAAGCGTTTTTTTTATGTGCCACATCAAGTCATTACGCCAATTGAATCTACTGAGGACATGGCTTCAAAACAGAGGCTGAGGTCGCTAATGCTGAGCGGAGTGGGTAAGGTACCTCCTTCAGTGAGTGAACAGGTAAAAAAGACCTTGCTGAGATTCCAACACTGGAAAGGAAGATTACAACTTTCCTTTCAAAGTCAATGGTTGAAGGCAAAGACTTTGCAGCAAATTAAGTTGATTCACAGAAAGGTGAACTTACTGACATTGAGCTACTGGAAGAGCATATAGAGTGCATGAACTTTAATATCCAAATAGTGTCTAGGCCTAGACCTCAAGCACCTCCAATAGATGTTTCTTCCTCAATTACTGGGCCATTTAATAACCGACTTGTTGTGTCACCAGTGCTATGTGGGACACAGAGTAGAAGGAGAGAGGCCACCCAAGTGAGGAAGGAAAATAGAATGACCATTATAAACTTGCCTTGTGCTTCGATAGACTCCAGAACCTTACGAAATGGATCTGTCGTGACGGAAGAGCCGGCTTTATAAAACGAAAACGAGGAAATTGGTTCAGCTGTTGCATTGGCTCAGGCACCGCCTATGGTACCTACGGTGTGCACAAATCTACCTTTGAGAGTAAAAGGATGAGTAAATATGATCTGCACGATAATATTGAGGACATAGTGAGACGACTTGCCTCCTCGAGCACTTCTGATTCATCAGCCGCTGAAGGAGGTCATTCCCCATTACGG
The DNA here is from genome assembly GCF_040938575.1 of Ambystoma mexicanum. Classification (NCBI taxonomy): domain Eukaryota; kingdom Metazoa; phylum Chordata; class Amphibia; order Caudata; family Ambystomatidae; genus Ambystoma; species Ambystoma mexicanum. Next base: position 383,795,304 of record NC_090938.1, read on the forward strand.
CTCCAGTATGAATGGAGGCCAAGGAGAACTGGGAGGCCTACGGTTGATCCATTAGGCTATGTAGATGTCATGGCCGTATTACAATAGCGCTGACCCCGTTACTGAGGCTATATGAGGCCTTAAATGACTCTTTGAAAGATCAAGCGACACTACTGGCTATGTTTCATTTAAAATTATCTTCATTGAAGGATTTATCATCGCACCTAAACCCGATTGTGCGCTTATATTGGAAGAGTTGGGGAAAAAAAGTAACTATTCCAACAAAAGTAGTTGAGCAGCGCATACAGAGCAATGATATAGTGACTCAGTCTCAAGTAGGAGATCTGGAGAATCTTATTACGCAGCCAGTAAATAATCCTGACTTTGGATGTGAGGTTCGAGCAATGCCCAGACCTAGGACATAAACTGGGAAACTGATCTGCGAGGTAGCTAGCCGAGTATTGGAATGTGTAATAGGCTTGGACGACCAAGAGGACCTAATCGCTATAATAATTGAAGTGGACGGAGTTCCAATTGAGAGCATGGTGTTAAGAGGCAGGTGATGAGTCGGTGGTGGAAGAAGGGGCGATGGCCTGTAATTAGGTGATTATACAGCCTATTATACACAAACAATCTGCAAAAGAGTATCCCCTGTTTGGCCAAAGGTAAAAAGAAAAAACAGGGACAACAGATGACAGCGTAAACATTTAAAAATGTGAAACAACATCAGAAGCCGAAATGGAAAATGTATTGTTGGATGAATAAGTGAATCACCAAAGTTGAATAAGGAGGAAATAGAAGAAATCGACAACCAACTTCTTAATTTATCGGTTTATACAGCTGATGACAATGTAGAGCCCACTACTTCAGGAGTCTGTCCTGATACATTCTGGTTTCAGCATCACCGTCTTGTGGCCAATGCTGGATTTGACTTTTATGGACTTCGATACACGGTGCGTTTCACTTTCTCATGGTGGCCCTGAATCATACTGTTCCCATCTTCATCTTGTATCCAGGCTTGAAACATTATGGGTTACTACTGACTTCTGCAATTGTTTTCGCTTTCCCCTCTTGCTTCCCCACTCTTTTTGACTGCTTACTTTCTGTTCTCTCCTTCTCTCCCTTTCTCCCTTTTCCTATCTCCTCCGCTTCCTTTCTTCTTCCACTTACTCTATCAGAATTGTCCCTGGACCTAGTATGATAGCAACCTCGTCTGTCTCCTCCCTCCTCCCCTTACTTGTCCCCCCAGCACCATCTGAAATGTCATCAGGCCTAGTGCGATAGTTGCTGTTTTTGTTTCTCTCCTCCCTTTCTGCACCCCTCTACCTCACCTTTTGTGTTCTGCTGCTCTACCAGAAATGTCGTCACGCCTAGTACGGTAGTCGCCTGTCTGTTTCTTTTCTTTTTTTTTATATTTATTTATTCTTTTCCAAAAATACAAATTTACATATGTAAAGAAAAACAGGCCGGCTGACATCTGATCTCACAAATGCAATATATACACATTATTCAGCAATTAATTCCTAATCCAAAATGCATAAAGTCCACTAATTCCCTACTCCCCCCAGCCCCACCCATTTCTCACCCATCAAGTTTAGTAAAATCATGAAGTGTACTACAACAATAGTAACCTCCCCCAGATCTTCTCAAACAGGGATAGCTTCTTCTTCCTCCTATATATAACTTTCTCAAAATCTGCCAATCCATGCATCTCTTTCATCCACGCCTTCAATTCCACAGGTGTTTTAGACTTCCAACTAGCTAAAATGAGTTTCTTCCCAACCTCTGCACCACGGAATAACCATTTCTTCTGGTTTGTAGTCAAATCCTCCAAAAGCTCATCAGGCCCTAACACCAAAGTTTTAAAGTTGTAGTCAATATTTTTCTCAAGCACCTCACCACAAATTGTACCAAACTGTGTCCAAAATCCTCTCACTCTCAAGCAATCCAATATCATATGCTCCAATGTCCCCACCTCATGAACACACTCCCAACAGTCAGTACTATCAGCCAATCCCCTTCTCCACAAATGTTCAGGCGTCCAACAGATCCTATTTCGAATTTTGATCTGGCGTGATCTTTCACCTAGGCTTACTGAGCAGAATCTGATATTCTGGCATATATTCGACTATTGCTCAGCCGAGATTTCACAACCGATTCTACTGCTGCAATCTTCTTTCGGCTCGTCATTTCGTTTGTACCCTGAAACAATCTGATGATAAACTCTGCTGGCTAAGCCTCCCTCTCCTGGTTTGGGGTCACTGGCATAAAGATCCTTGTCTAGGCTGGTTTCTGGTACTGCTGCACACACTGCTTTCCTAAGTCTTCGATAATCAGTTATTGAGAAACCTGTAACATTCAATTTTTCCTGAAACTCTGGCCATCAGCCATTTCCCATCCTTAAAAATATCCACGATCCACCTTACTCCACTCAAGAACCAGTCCGGCCAGAAGACAGATTTCCCTGTGATCTTGATTCTAGGATTTATCCAAATCAAAGATGTTGGATCCATTAAGGCATCCGTTTTCAACAACTCACAGAATTTCCTCCACAATACTCTTAACGCTTCAGTCAATGGATACTTTACACTTCCTGGGCCACATCCCATCGACAATACCGCTCTAGGCGTTAGAGGACCATTGCAGCTAGCCTCTGCATCTGCCCAATCATCTGATCCATCCTTAAGGAATGGTACAAAAATGTGTGACATGAACGACAGGTGGTAACCCCTAAAATTGGGAACTCCTAGGCCCGCCTTCTCTAGTGGAAGTTGCAATTTCCAGAGCTTCAATCTGGGCAGCCTATGATCCCAAATGAACTCTTGTATCAGTCTGACCAGTTCTCTCCAATATTTGGGATTAATAGTCAGCAGGAGCATACTCAACACATAATTGATCCTTGGAGTCGCAGTCATCTTCAAAGCATTGACCTTTCCCCACAGCAAGAGATTCAACAATCCCCATCTCTCGAAATCAACCTTAAAATCGGAACAAATTTCCCTCAAATTCTCACTTGCATAATCCATAATCGTGGGTGTCAACCAAACTCCCAGGTACCTCATCCTTTCTGCACACAACTTGAAACCATAAGAATTCACAAGATGCCTATCACAGGATGGCATTAGTGGCAATAGCTCGGACTTAGACCAATTTACTTTGTAGCCTGACGAGTGATGAAACTCAGTCAGGATCCCCATAAGCGCAGGTATTGAATCTTCGAAGTTCCGGAGTACCAGAAGCAAATCATCGGCATACAGCCACAATTGTTGCACCAAGCTCCAGCATGTGACACCTAACAATCTACAATCTTGCCTTAAAGCCTCCACTAAGAGCTCTATAGCAATAACAAACAGAGGTGAGAGTGGGCAGCCTTGTCTCGTGCCCCTTTTTAGCATGAAAGGTCCCGACCACAAACCATTTGTATTAATATCTGCAGTAGGATTGGCATAGAGTCATTTTATCCAAGATACAAACATCTCAACAAATCCCATCTTTCAAAGCACCAAAAACAGATAACCCCAATTCACCCTATCAAATGCTTTTTCTGCGTCTAGCGAAAGTACTGCAATGTCATCTTGAGAGTCTCGTGCACCCTGCATCTTGACAACCACTGCTTGACTAGCCCTCCTAGGGCACCACCATGAAGTTTCATTGTCTTTTCATGCTTGGTCCAGTTGCTGTTCCATTCCGTGCGTTAAAATCTTCTTCTTGGCGTCTGCCTGCATTGCGTCCACCCTGACACAAGCCAACCTGTCCGCTTCTTTGTTCCACGTGTCTCCTCTTTGACATTTTTCTCATGGCCACTTGATCCCTAATGCTGCATGGCAACTCAATTTACTCTCTATGCACATTTGACTGCATCAGCCTAACGCTGCTACTGGTTCTCTTAAACAAGATTCTTACTGCAGCACTATGTGAAATGTCATCAGGCCTAGTATGATAGTTGCTTGTTTTGTTCTTCCCCTCCCTTTCTGGACCCCTCTCCTTCACCTTTTGTTTTCTCCGGCTTTACCAGAAATGCTGTCAGGCCTTGTGCAGTAGTCGCCTGCCTGTTTCCATTTCCTTCTCACTCTCCCCCTCCCTTCCTTATCTAAATCTTAGCTCTTGCACTATCTGAAATGTCGTTAGGCCGAGTACGATAGTTAATTTCACATCCTTACTGTTCATGGCCTGTAAGAATGTAATTGTATTTTCCCTTGTTCCCTCCCTTGTCTTGAAGCGCTTTGAAACACATTGTGTGTAGGCGCTATATAAATAAGCTATCATATCATATAATCCAGTGCTTTACTTAGTAGAAAATAACCAGCCAGAGCATTACTATGAAGAGAACTCAGATAAGACAGAAGTTTGGGTTGCCTTCCAGCATAGTCCAATACAAATACATAAGGATGATTGTTGTTCTCTGAAGTCCTTAACTCTGGCTGAAAAGAGACAAATTGCAGATACTAGACATGTGGCTATAAAGGAGCAAAGATTGTCACAAGATCACAGTTGTAACCCTCCGAAGTTTTTGACTCTGGCTATAAAGAGACTAATGGCAGAAAATGGGTAAGTAGCCCTAAAGGAGAAAAGATTTCTGCAAGCTTTAAGTTGTAACTCATCTACCAGCAAAGCCAAGCAAGATCAAACGTTGAAAAAAGACTGCAGAAAATGTCTTTTGTTAGAGAGATTGATACATGCAGATGCTGATTTTATACATAATTGGAGTAATGTGGTAAATCTCTCATCATATTTAAAAAATGAGGGCTATCTGTGCGAGTGCCTTAAAGTTTATTGGATTTGTGAATGAAACTCCATTAGATAGTTATTTTGCATCTAGAATCAAACTTGGTCAAGCAAATGTTGTTAGAGGCTGCTTCCTATCTATTACCTTTTGGTTTTAATCTGATAGAAGGCAAAGATTATAAGGATTTTCTCAATCATCTATATACTGAACATGAGGTGTTTAAGTGGAAACCACAAGATTGAAATGATGTGAATGATGTGCGAGATGGCCATTTTGATAAAGAGCAGGAAGGAATAGAGAAGGATGCTTGGAGGAGAACTTTTGCACGATGCAAAGTCCTATCAGAGTAGTGTGTGATAGAGATGGCAAGACGAAGGGACTTACTATACAGCCAAGAGATGTATCATGGTCATGGGTGGCTGAAGCTTTAGCTGGGAAAAGAAAATCACCGGAATGTACACAATCCAGGAGACTAATTATAGATTCTTGAACACAAAATGACAAATGCATCTATTTAAAGAGGAAGAGTTCAGATTTGATGATTTTGATATTTTGTGCTTCCAAGAAATGTGGCTTCATTCCAATCCAATTTTAGATGGATTTACCTCATATTTAAACCCAGCTATCAAAGGTATGAAAGGGAGACCATCAGAGGGTCTCCTTACTTTCATAATAAAATTTGCTGGCTATAAATGTGAAGGAAATAATACATCTTAATCCATTTGTCCAGATTTTAATACAGAGTTGGGACCTTGCGGTATGCACAGATTGAGACACTTGTGTGATCTTCAATCTGTACTGGAACTGTGGAGCAATTGAGACCCTTATGTCAGTGGAATGTGTCATATCCAAAATTGATGAATTATATGATAACGATCCAACAATAATTTTATGTGGTGACTTGAATATTCCAGGCTGGGATGAGAATAATTAATATTTATGGAATCTACCGTTGGATGGGAAACCATCTATTATTAGAGGCTTTACTTGGTTAAAGGAAATTAGGCTAAGAGATCTAAGCATGCTGAATGGTAATGTGGCGGGAGACGTTACAGGCACCATACGTGGGTCAGGGATAAATATTCCTCTACCCTGGACTACGTATTTGTATCTAGAAAAATGTTGCCATATATTGAAAGATTTGAAGTGGTTTGAACAACTACTAGTGACCATCATATTTTAAGGGAATCATTGGAAAATAAAAGGGAAGTGACATAGGATAGATATGAAACTGAAGTCATGGTCACCTTGGGGAGAAATCGGTTTAAGAACAAATGCTAGCTCAATAACTCATTAAGAACTATAAAGATCACTTAGTGGACTGCGTGGAAAAGGATCCTTCTAAATGTTTGAAATATACCACTCTGTTAGTATGTTTTATGGAGAAGAAAAGGGGTAGCCAGAAAAGTAAAACGTCATCGTTGCTTGTGTTTCATTATTAGATTGCGGCTGCAAAAAAGAAAAAATAACTGGCAGAGAATCTTAAATACATAAAATCCTGTTGTGTTGTTCAGGTGTTTACACTGATAAAAAAAGATTACAGAGGTATAAAAACAGGCTTCTCTCGCATAAAGCCTGTATGCTGCAGCAAGATGCTGAGGCTATGCTAAAAGCAATAGGCAATAAAAGAACGGGGAGATATGGCAATTGATAAACAATAAAGATTTCACCACAAGAATCCTTGCAGATCAATGCAGTATCAGAGTTAGCCTGGATTGATCACTTTGACGCATATTTGGTAATCGGGAGGGTGAGAATTCTAGTTCATCTGAAAGCAAATGTAAAATTTGGAACTTAGAATTTGATAAAGATGATATAATCAATTTGGTTAGAAAAGCGAGTGGTTCAAGGGCAGCAGGACCCAATGGGTTATTAAATACTATATTAAAAAAGTGACCCAGTATTATGGACGGAGTTCCTTATGGTCTCTCTTGCTACAGCTGTAGTCTCCCATGCTACCCCTAAAAACAAAAGGGAAAAAAAAGTGTCTTTTTTTTTTTTGTAACGCAAGCTCCTGGGCTGTGGCCAGCACCATGTGGCTCTTTACTTCTGGAGTGGCTGGCTTTCTTGTTCAGGCCTCTAAATAAAAGAAGAAAAAAAAGAACAAGGGCGCCTCAAGTCTAACACTTTCAGCACTGATCCTAAATACGAAAGAATAGGAAAACCAAATAATGTGTCTTTCTGGAATTCTATACAATAATTGCTAGACTCATTAAAGGTTCATTTCAGGCACACTTCAGGGGTTAGTCAATGATTTAGTCTGTTCTTAAACACCTCAACTCAGCCTTTCATCCTTCTGAGGTCGATAAATGAGTACCAACCCAGGTTGGGTGATATTGGGTGTATATTTTTTCTATATAAAGTGCTATGTAATAACACATCATTATCATTTGGCCATGGACGTCTGCTTGCATTCACAGTGATTTGGTAATATGGGTCTATACACACTGATCCTAACGATACATATGGCGATCCATTCTTGTATGAAATGTACATCACATTAAAGTGATATCGTAAACATATTTTTCGTAGTGTACTTAGGAACAATGTTATGTTATGTTATTTTGCACTTATATAGCACCTTATATACCATTGGTATGGTCTGAAGGCACTGGTAGGTTGAACACCCTTGGGAACCGAAGTTCAGGTCAGTAGAGAGAGTAGGGAGATTCAACGGCGCGTGTGCGCACCGGTTATGTGTGCAGCTGGTGTAGTATTCGTGTAATAGCTGATTCTTAGTGGTAGGTGTGGTGGTTGAGATCAGGGGTATGTGTTCGTTCTGGCAGGATTTATCCAGACCGACTGTGGCTGCGTTAGTGCCTGAGGAGAACGCCTGGCTGGGGGGTGTCTAACCAGCAGTGTTTGCTTAGAATGATGGGGAGTGAGCGGGAGATGTTGGTATGAGAACAGTTATACCGAATGGTGTCATAGTATCTCTGTGTTCTAGTTGAGTGGTGGTGTAAAGAAGAGAGTAAGCGTGGGGTGTGATATGATGGGTTACATGGTCTTTCAAACGTTCCCTGCATTCCAGACCATACTATTTATGTTGCGCAGTTTTATGCACTCCAGTCCGTTCTATGGACTTTTATTTATTCCATGCGTCCCCGTCTGCTACACACTCCAGTCTGCTCAACGCACTCATGCACTCCAGTCCGCCCGCGCGCTCACGTCCGCCCCGCACGCTCCAGTCTGCCCCATGCATGCACTCCTGTCTGCCCCTGTATTTCGCATTCACCCACCTTACGGAGTCACCAGTTCCCCACACTCACCCGCTCCCCACACTCAACCACTCCACGCACTCATCCGCTTCATGTACTCATCCGCTCTATGTACTCATCTGCTCTATGCACTTGTGCTTTCCACGCATTCAACTCATCCGCTCCCCACGCTCATCCGCTCCCCGTACTCATCCGCTCCCCGTACTCATCCGCTCAATGCACTCGTGCTTTCCACGCATTCAACTCATCCGCTCCCCGCACTCATCCGCTCCGCACACTCATCCGCTCTATGCATTCGCACTTTCCCCGCATTCAACATTAATATGCACTCATCAGGCCCTTAGTGTCATTCGCTAATACGCAGTAATCCTGTTCTATAAATTCATTTGCTCTCTACACTCATCCGCTCTATACACTCATCCGCACTTCCATACTCATCCACGGTGTATGCTCCATGTCTTGGAAAAATCGAACTTATGACCGGGCTGGAGTCAGGGGGCGCAAGCACTTTACAACAGCACAAGGGCACAATGTTGTGTGATGCCACTTCCTGTTTTGTCAAGGGCTGAAAGGTTGAGTTCCATCGCTTCCCGCGATATCACTTTGGGGTGGGGTCAAATGACAACACCTCCTGTGATGTCATCAGAGGTCAAGGGTCGTGTGATGTCCTTTCCGCTACCCCTGGCATTTTGGTGAAATGACATTCCTGGTCATGCGTGTAAAAGTACAAGTTAACTTCAGACTGTCTGCAGCAGCGGGCTAAAACAAGAACTTCTGCTGCTTACTCATGCGTGCCCCACGCCTGTGCATTTGGAACGTGCCCAGGCCAGGGAACGGCACGTGCCCCTGCGCAGTGCACTGCTTCCCAGCCTCAGTTTCCAGAATGAAGGAGAAGCCAGGCATTAACATGTGCTCCTGCTGAGAGTGACTGACTGACAGCGCGTGTTAATATCGAGGGAGACAGAGTGAGACTCTGACTGCGACTCAACCTCCTGAGACCTCAGTTACCGTACTTAAGGTAAGTCAAATGGCCTCCCTCTCCCAGGTGCAGTGCAGGCCGGCATAGGTAGGATTTATTAGGGGGAATGTGCCAACATCATATTTACACAGTTTCTAAACACGTGCAGCACTTTGCAAACTGATCAGGGAATCCTGGCCTCTTAATGTTTCATCATGAATTGAAAAAACTGAGGGTCGAACCCTCATTTTATTTCATGATAACAGGAAAAGACAGGCTTCGCCCCATGCCTCGTGAAGGTTTCAAATTGCATACAGGTGACCCAACAGCACACAAGTGCTAAATTGGGCTGTTCTGTGCATGCAATGTGCACTTTTAAACGATGAGCAAAATGCATATATCCCTGATGTGTTGCATGCACTGTTCACGTTTCGCATAGCCCCATTAGAGAACATAAATGATAAATCAACACCCAAGACCCTGTGTTGCGCAACATGCTCACGAATGCTTTGCAAACCTATGCGACTTCAGAAAAAAGACCCCAGCTCAGAGGGATTCACTATTTACCGATTTTTACCCGCTGGTGGAACTATTTGTAGGTCGCCGCAGGCAAACTGGTTTGTGGTGACATACCTGGAACACATACACCGGAGCGCTATTCTGGGAAAGTCTCCAATGTTTGGAAAATTATGCTATTTGTTTATGTTGAAGCTCATAATGGGGTGCATTGTGCAGTGTGGTCTTCCCGATAATGAGGGCATTCATGAGGACCACAAAAGTGGGTGTGAAATGCAAGTTTCCTCAGCCTGTACCCGGAGCAAAGGGATGTGCGCACACATCTGTGGATTCATTTGAAGCAGTTGAACCCAACTACGGTAGTGTGGTGGCTATGGCTGAGGGGAGGTGTGCGTCGCAGGGAGCGGTTGGTCCGGGTCCAACGGGGAGCTTGTTTAGGTTCTGCAGAGCTCGAATTCGGATTTAGGAACCATAAGTGTAGTGTGAAGTCAGAGCACCCCCACCGCCACGCCACCTGCGCCTTGTGGGAATTAAAAAGCCATGATAGGTAGATGACCGTTTGGAAATTGTGTCGACTACAAAGAATAGTCTGTATTACATGAATGCAGAAATGAGAAATTACTTAGACCTGCACTGCAGGCTAATGTGTAAATACTACAAAGACCTGACCCCACAGCTCAACACCCCGATAATAAGTGCAGGCCAGTCACTTACATCATGCTACTTACCTGGTGACAGTGACCCGAGACAGGATTGTATGGCCTTGTTAGCGGGTCTCTTTCCCCCATGGACCTGTGTGCCAGTGCACATTCCTGTCCATGCTCCATTGCAGTTTCCTTTCCCTTGTGTTGTGTGTTTGCTTCCCAGAGCTCCCCGGGGTCCCTATGGTATATGCAGTATTAATGCTGTTGCTGCGAGAAGAAGCATGTTGCCATCTTCCCTTCCGTTCCCTTACCACATCCAGAACAGTGCACTAGCTCATGGAAGTTCAAGTGGCTTATAATCCCCGTTACCCACTTGCTCCCCTCAACCCCCTGCTGGGTCCATATCTGGACTTTATCACCACAGGACGATGAGTGTATGCATACTGACATTGCATACAGTGCAGGTGAGGCAAACATGTGGTCTCAGACCAGTGCGGTGCAGGCCGGTATGGGGGGGCAGCATCTGGCAAGCCGCAAGCAGCATTATAGTGTAAATAATAAATACAAGCATGTGTGCATAGCACTGGCTGGGCCTTCCCTCGACAGTGACCTGGAGAAGACCCCAAAATGAGGTACGACAATGGAGCATGACTAATAGTTGTAGAAAAGCGCCCAAGGATATCGAGGGTGCTCTGAAGATTGAGGAGAAAGTGCTGAGTAAGTGTACAGATGAGAGTTGTTGGGTTCTGGCCAGGGGGGAATGGGAAGTGAGGGGCTGGGGTGCAATAGAGTGGGGGAATGCACAGTGAAAAAGGGTTGAAAGGGTGCAGAGGACAGAAAAAGATAGGCGCAAGGGAGGGGAGAGATGGGAACAAGAATGGAGTGCAGATGAAAGATGGGGCTGGTTTGCAGCACGGGGTGACCAGTGTGTGCAGGGGAGAGAGGGGTTCAGGAAAGACCAGAACACAGGGAAAGTGGTGTAGGGCAGAAATGGCACAGGATGTGCTTTGGGTTTAGATAAAGCCATTGATTTAGCGATGTTTGCACAGCACGGCACTGGCTTCTCATTTCATCTCTAAAACGCACGACATCCTGTCCTCTCTCTCCTCCTCTCCCCTTCCTGCCTCCACACCCTGCTCTTCCTCTGACCCTTCTTCGGCCACCTCTCCCCCTCCTTCTCTGCCTTTCCCCTGTTCTCCTCAGACGAGGTTTCTAGACAAGTCCGATCTATGAAAGTCTCATCAAAACAGGTTCATCCCTGCCATCAAGCACCACATTGTCTCCCTGGCTCCTGCCCTGGCTGACTTCTGCAACCACTCCTTCGCCACTGGAGTCTTCCCTTCAACCCTGAAGCACTCCCTTGTGCACCCTCTCCTTAAGAAACCCTCTGCCGACCCGTCTTGCCCGGCTAACTATCGCCCAATCTCGATCAGTCCTTTCCTGGGAAAACTCTTGGAAAAGCTGACCATCTCCCAGCTCAATCGTCACACTGAATGTGTTGGTAGTCTCCATGATCATCAGTCTGGCTTCAGAGCTGCCAGAAGCACGGAAACTGCTCTGCTGAACATCCGTGAAGACCTGCTCTCCAACCTGGATTCCAACACCCACTGTGTCCTCATCTTACTTGATCTCTCTTCTGCCTTTGACACAGTCAACCATGCCATCCTGCTCAACCGTCTCTGTGATAACCTGGGGATCACCGGTCAGGCCCTGGCCTGGCTGACTTCTTTCCTCTCTGATCGACCTTCCCAGGTTCAACTTGGGCCCTTCCTCTCCTCAATCTCTATCTCTATCTCTACATGTGGTGTTCCCCAGGGGTCTAACCTCTCTGCCTGGCTGTTCAACCAATAGCTGGCACTTCTTGCCCACTGCATAGCCACGCTCTGCCCCAACTTCCAGTGCTATGCGGATGACACTCAGCTCACTTTCAGGCTACCCTCAGCCACCTCTTCTCCTTCTCTCATCTCTGACTGTCTGCCCGCCATACAGGAGTGGTGTGCTGCCAATGATCTCTGCCTTAATGCCAGTAAGACCGAGATTCGCCTCATCAGCACACCCGCTCCCTCCTTTCCTGTCACTCTCTGGCCGGCCTCTCTTGGCCCTCTTCCTGCACCCACCTGTGAGGCCAAAAACCTCCGCGTCATCTTCAACTCCACATTCTCCTTCTCTCCTCACATCTCTGATGTCTCTAAGAAGTCTCACTACCAGCTGCACCTCCTCAGAGGTATTCTTCCATTTCTCTCCTTTCCCCAGAAGCTCACTGTCTCCAGATCTCTGGTTCTCTCTAGGCTGGACTGTTGCAACAGCCTCTTTCTAAATCTGTCTGCAACTCTCCGCCCTCTGCAACTCATCCAGAACAGCACTGCGAGACTTGTCCTTGGCCTGAAGCCCAGGGATTGTATCTCTCCAGGTCTGCATTGGCTCCCAGTGGCTGTGAGGATTAAGTTCAAAACCCTCTGCCTTGTTCATAAGGTGGTCTGGGGCCTGTGGCCTCAATACCTTCAACTCTCTCTTCCTAAATATCTTTCTTCTCAAGCTCTTCGCTCATCCGCCCTCAGGATCAGACGCTCCTCCAAGCAACAAGTTGGTGGTAGATCTCTTTCTTCGGCTGACGCCTCCCTCTGGAACAGCCTCCCTGCCTCCCTGAAACTTGAGGAGAATCATCTCTGGTTCCGGAAGCGCCTCAAAACCTTTCTCTTTGCTTCTGCTTTTTCTCCTCCTCTCCCCTGCTGACTTCCTGGCTGATACTGAAACTGCACTGGTTACCTGGCCACCCTCTGATCTCGGACCCAGGCCCCCTCCCCCACCAGTCACACTCCTGCACTGCCTTCCTGGCAACCCCTGCACTTGGGGACTGTTTTCTGTATCACTACAGCCCCGCTACCAGCACTTGACACCTGTTGTCTGCACTTACCCATGCATTTGCCCCCTGCTGGCCTTACTTTTAATTGGTTTATTTTTCTTATTATCCCATGTACTGCACTGTCCCCTCCCCTCACCTCCTCCGCACTTTCATCCTTCCCCTTCCCATGCACTTGTGCGATCTGAATGACACTTGGCCTAGTAGGAGTGTTGTCCGTCTTCCCTCTGTTCCCCCTCCCTTGCCTCGTCGTGCCTTGAAACACTTGTGTATAGGCATGTTATAAATTCCATATCATATCATACTACAAAGCGCTGTATAGTTAATAACTTAATTGGAACTGGGAACATACTACTGGTGTAATACAAATGTCTTATCCAGGGATGCCTTCAGCCACTCTATTAGCACTTTGCATTTCCTTCACTGAAGTCCTGCTAAAAACCAGCGATGACAAGTGTTTGCTTGTGTATACATAATGGGCATTTGCAAGGCACTGCCATCAAATGTCCAGGTACTTGCACCATTTTGCAGCTGCTACCATCAGAGGGTACCTAATACCACTATGGCAGTGCCTGGCAAGTGCCTTTTCCATGCCTACATTAAAACCCAAACGGTTGGCATTGCCAAGGCTTGTTTTAAAATAGAGATGCAACTGAATTTCTGGTGCCCACCACAAGCAGAATAATGAGTTTTAGACAAGTTTTAATAGAGGTCACCATAAGCCACCTGGGTGACCCAGAAAACAATAAAGCAGAGCCTTGAGATTCACAACAGCACTTGTTCCGCTATCCATGTAAATCCAGTGAATACCATAGTGCCGAGGTATGATTGCAGCTCATACACTGCTGTAAAGGGGCACACTCATGTTCCATCATTGAGGGTTCAAGTGGAATAGGATACGATGGGTTGGTGAAACTCCATAAAGCATCTGCACTTAAAGCGCAGCTGAGAGTATTATAAAAGATCTCGCTAAAGGTCCATCGCTGGGAGACCTGGAGAAACACAAGAAGTGAAACGGATCATCACACCAACTGAGAAGGAAGAGAAAAACAAGGCCAGTGGGGGGAATATTATTAAGACCAAAGTATTTCCATATATTTGGGTGAGCTCCTCTACTGCATATGTCAGTGACGGGGGAAAGATGTCAGTGACGGGGGAAAGATGTATAGGAGTATCTGCGAGCAGGCAATTCCTGCCTCTCCCCGCCCAAGACCCCAAGGTGTCCCCTGTTTCCCCCCCCCCTAGATTTTATGGGTCTCCTACGCCCCTGCCTACACGAGCAGGAAAACCAGCACATTTCACGGGGTGGTGGGAGAGGAGACTGTAAGACGAACGCCCATACCCGGGGTCAGGCCCTCACTGACAAGCTGTACTGGCTGAACAGGGAGTCCATAGGTGAGCTGCTCAACATAATACAAGAAGACCTAGAGAGCATGATAAACATCAGGACAGCTGTGCCCATGCTGCTGAAGCTAGTGCCTGTTTTGCAATTCCTGGGAACTGACACCTTCCAGCACTCTGTGGCCATGCAGCACATCATTACACAGCCCACATTTTCAAGGGTGCTTGAACAGATGCTGGGAGCCCTCCTGTGCCATATGTCCCAGTTTATATCCCTGCCCACCAGCCTGGCACAGGAGAATGCCATGAACGCACCGTGTTATGCAGTTGCCCACATGCCAAATGTTATTGCTGCCCTGGACTGCACCCATGTGACATTGATGGCCCTCCAGGCACATGAACAGGTATAGTGCAACAAGAAACATTTTCACTCCCTCCACATCCAGGTCACCTGCGATCCTGACCTCTACATCATACACTGCTGTGCCTGCCTCCCTGGTTATGGTGACAGTGCCATGGTCCTGCGCAACAGTACACTGCCTGCATATATGGAGACGCACAGAGGCCAGTGAATGTGGATAGTGGGTGAGTACTATTGCCATCACACAATTCCATTGTGCAGCACTACAGCAGAGCAATGTGAAGGGGGCGGGGGTATATAGTGACAACAGAAAAATACTTACCCTGTACATGCAGGACCTGCCATCTCACCTCACTAATGACAGCCTACAAACCACAGGACTAGGACATGATGGACAATGTTGTATCACATTGAAAATGCACATTGTCCCTGCAGTCTTGAAACACACACACATGACTACAGGTACCACAATGCAACATCATAAATCCATACTCATTGAACCACAAAGTGAAACACAACACCAAAGTACAGTAACACTGGCAGTAGTGATGCCATGTATTCAGGTAGATGACACTATCACGGAATGGACACAGGCAGCAGAAACCTGCTGAGGTACAACTAAACAACCGTCAGGGCACATGTATGAGAGCAATGCACATGCCCTAAACAGGCACCATGGTACCCTGCCATGACAATCCCAGACCCTGGAAGCTTGGTGCATGGTGTAGCAGAACAATGCAAATACTGAATGATCCCACATGCAAGAACTGTGAATGTAAGGCATGTTGTGCGACGACACTCAGAATGCATGCACAGATTGCCCATCAACATGCCATAGTAAAATGTCAGCACATCCACAATGCCCTGTGACTGTGATGCCTCTGACCTTTTTCTTGCAAGGGACTCTGGATACACCCAGTTTCCATGGCTCATGACACCTGTCTGGGATCCACAGATGCCACAGAAGTTGGCTTACAATGAGGCCCACGTACAGACCAGGCTTTGCATTGAGCTGACCTTTGGCCTCCTGAGTGCTCGTTTGCACTGCCTGAATTGGACTGGAGGGGCATTTAATGTGTTGGCAAGAAAAGGTTGGTGGAATTGTGCTTGCATGTGCCATGCTGCACAACATGCGCCTCAGTAAGAATGCCCCTCCACTTCCTGATGCGGACATGTCACCCTCTGAAGAGGCAGACACCCTGCTTGTGGCTGAAGCAGTTGCACGTAGTGGCCGCGATGAGGTCAGAGCTGGACAAATGGTTCATCAGAAACTCATGGACATTTTTTCTGAGCATATTTCTTTCGACATGCCATGCACCACTGTATATATTGTCACATGTACACAAAAAAAGAATGTCCTGGCATTGCTTCAAGTGAACTAATGTTTAATGTGAAAATGGTCAGACACACAAACACACAACCTGCCTCCCCACATCATCACCCCCAACACCCCCCTCTCCCGCTTCCCCACAATACCACACCCAACACACCATACCCCCTGCCCACAACACCATGCCCAAAACTCCATCCCCCTCCTCACAACACTATCCCCAGCACCCCTTCCACAACACCATCCCCAACACACCCTTGTGCCCAACAACAAATGTCCGGTTACTGTTGTGGCCACTTCCCCTTACTGGTGTCCGCCAGCACCTTTGGGGCTAGCATGCATGCCGAGCTGTGCCTAGGGGTGCTGGCCAATGAGCCCTCTGTGGGGTTGACAGAGCTGGATTGCTCAGACCCTGTCCACCGTATGTGCTGAATGGTCAGCTGCATGTTGACATGCATTGCCTCAGAATAGGCTGAGATGACTTCTGTGAGCTCCCACACCCTCTGACCATAGACTGTTAAGGCAGCAGATGTTGCAGCCACCTTGCGTTGGTCACTGCCCAAGGCCCTGACAATCCTGCAGGTGGTACCCTGTACACAATCCCGGATGGCCTGGAGGTGAAGGACCTGTGCGTCTGAGAGCATCTCCAGATGCACCTGGCGCTCCACCATCGTGTCCAGCCTCCTCACGATTGCCTCATCATGATTGCCTAATCATGTGTGGCTTGGGGAATGGATTGTGGGCTGTGGAGAGGCCTGGGACTGAAGCACAGTGACCCATAGGACCTGATGTCCGAGTCACCCTTGGACTCCTGCCCATGATGCTGGTTGAACCCCACAGGTGTCGAGTACCTCTCGTGGGCCTGTTGGGCAGTGGGATGCACCATGACTCCTGCACACCTGCGAGCAGCTGTTTACCCCGCCACGTTCACATCGGCTGGTTGTTGGGGTGGTAGTCACAGGTGCCAGGGTTGCAGTCCCAGTGGCCATGTCCCCATCACTAGCAATGTGTGCAGTGCTTGCGCTGGCACTGGCAGGTGTGGTACAGCTGGTCCGGGGTAACCCTTGCTGTCTCCTTCACTTGCCGTTCCGGTCTCTGGCCGGTGCTGGGGTAGTGGCCGATGGTGTGGACTTGGAGGCCCGGCCATGGGAGCCTGAAGGCCATTCACCCTCCTCCTTCTCCTTAGGTGACTCTGGCCCTGTTGGGTGAATAATGACATGCAGTCACACAAAATGCATACTGGAACGTTGGCTTGCTAGTCACACATGCTACATGGTGGTGGGACATTCCTCACATGCGGATTATAGTGCAAGGTCATTTGCAGACCATTGCCCATGACCTTAGGAAGGTGGGTATAGTGACTGCTGAGGGTATACTCCCCATTGACAGGTGCTCTTTGCCCTTTGTGCTGCCAAGGTGAACATTCCATGGGGCGTCCTTGGCAGTGGTGGGGTACGCTATGGCACCTGGTCTTACTCAGCACAGATGTACGCTGCACAGGGCCGGCCATTGCTATGATGCCGCCCGGGGCAACGTAACCGCGATTCCCCCCCACCCTGGTGTCAGGGGGGGGGGGTGACTTTGAGCCCGTCACCTGCTCTCCATTTCAGTGTTTGACTCCCCGTTCGTGTGCTGGAGCGGGGTTTTAAACACTTCAATAGAGTTCTGGTGCTACACCAGCATGGTCTGGCATCGTCACCCTATTGTAATGTCATGCGCCTTGCTCCCGTGCTGGAACACCAACAGCCAGAATGAGAGCAGGGTGCATTTCCTTAGATTGGGTGTCTTCACCCACCACGCCAGCTCAGAGGAACCCTTGAATGATTCAACCGAGCTGCCATGGCAGGAGGGTATATGGGGGTCTGATGTCTCACCCTGGCCCTGATGCCAGCCCTGGTGCTGCACATGGTTGGATGTGCACCCATGCACAGTCATACCACTGTGCATGGTTACGTGCACAGTTGTCCATCTACCCCTGCATGCAGTGACGACATTGGTCCTGGCAGCACCCAGGGAATATTGATTAACTGCGCACAATCCCCCCAGTGCATTTTCATGGGAAGGGAGAGCCTTCGGACTCACCAGATTGGTCTTGGCTTCTGGCTCCCGCCTCAATGCCACTGACTCCCTCTATCACCACCATGTCCAGGATGGAAGAGGCCTTCTTCTCCCACAGAGTCAGGACGAGGCTCTCCTGGGTGCCGCCTCCTGTGACTCCTTCCGGTGTTGTGACAGGAGGTGCTGCACCCTCACTTTGAGGTCATTTATTTATTCATTATTCTCTTGTTAGGCGCTTATACAGCAAGTACATGTTGTTTTAAAGTGCCCACAGGGCGAGGGGAGGGAACAAGGGAGTAAAATACATAACAAAACACAATATTTAATAAGAGCAGTGGAGGGAAGAAAGGAAAAACCTACTATGCCTTGTGAGTACTCAGAAGCTACAAGTGCTGCAAGGAAGAGGGCAGAGGGGGAAAGTACTGGGGAGTCCGTGCTCATGAGTGAGCACAGATGAAGTTCTTGGGTTGTTGAGTGCTACACAGCCAGGAGCCACGTTAGGTGTAAGTGTGAACCAACAGGGCAGAGTGTGTGCAAGGCAAGTTGTATGGGTAGACAGCAGCTGGCTGATTGGGTGTGGGTGGACAGGGGCCCCGAGGATGCAAAAGGGCCCCAAATACCAATCACAGCAACTGTGGGATTAGCAGAGGAGAGAAGGGAGGGAGGAGGTAAAGAGGAAAGTCTTGAGGAGCTTCTGGAATTTAAGAAAGTCCAGCTCAAGGTGCAGAGGCAGGTCCACAGGAGGGAGTCAGCTGAGGAAAGTGATCGACCACCTACCGTCTGTTTAGCAAAACGCTTTACACACAAAGAGTTGGTGCCAGAGGAATGCAGTGGTCTAGAGGGAGAGTATTTAGTAAGATAAAGGTGAAGATAGTGTGGTCCTCTGGCCCAGAAAGCCTTGTGGATGATGCAGATGGATTTGAATTTAATCTGTGCAGCAACCGGGAGCCAGTGAAGACTTTTTAGGCAGGGGAGATGCTGTCCTTGAGCTTAAGGCCAAGGATACGTTTCGCTGCCCTATTCTGTATTAGCTGAGGGGGTCGCAGAGTGGAGAAAGGTAGATTCAGGAGGAGGCTATTCCAATAGTCAAGCCTAGAGAGAACCAGGGCTCGGGTAACATTGAGCCTATGGGAGAAAGTGAGAAAAGGGAGAATTCCTTGAGAAGGAAGAGCTGAAAGTGGGACTTCTTGGCAATGTCCTGAGTGTGAGGGAGGAAGGAGAGAGAGGAGTTGAAGATGACTCCAAGGTTTCTGGCTTCAGAAGAAGGAGCAGGGGGAGAGCCCAATGAGGAAGGCCAGAGTGACGGGAAGAATGAGGGAGCCGGGGTCCCGATGGGAAAGATCTCAGTTTTACAGGCATTGAGGCAGAGATCGTTAGAAGTGCACAAGGACCGTGGATGGCAAATAGGCAGTCAGGGATGATGGAGGGTCAGCAGGAAGTTTGAAAAAGAGCTGTGTGTCATCTGCGTAACACTGGAAGTTCGAGAAGCAGGAGATGAGGCGTGCAAGCAGAGACAGAGCGATGTAAATGTTAAAGAGCCAAGGGGAGAGGATAGAACCCCGGGGGACACCACAGGTGGAGAAGGAAGTAGGAGAGAAGGTGCCCAGGATGACTTGAGAAGAGCGATCAGTTAGGAAGGATGTCTGCCAGTCCAGTGCCGGTTCCAAGATACCAAGGGTATCATGCAACCTTTGTATGAGGATGGAATAGTTGACTGTGTCAAAAGCAGAGGAGAGATCGAGAAAGATGTGGACAGGTGGTGAGTTGTATTTCAGCGATGCGAGCAGTTCTTCACAGGTGTTCAGAAGAGCAGTTTCTGTGCCTCTGAATGCTCCGAATCCAGATTGATGGTCGTGGAGACCTCCAGCAAGTTCAGTGTGTGAATTGATTTGGGGTAATGCTAGCTTCTCCAGCAGCTTCCCCAGGAAGGGGGTGATGGAAATAGGGCGGTAGTTGGCAGGGCAGGTAGGATTAGCTAAAGGTTTTTTTAGGAGTGGGCGCACAAGGGAGTGCTTAAGGGAGGAGGGGAAAGTTCCAGTGACAATAGATTGATTGCAGCAATCAGCGAGTGCTGGGGCAAGGGAGCCTAAGTTATCCTTGATGGTGCTGGATGACTAAGGGGGAACCTGTTTAGAAGAGATATTCATGGAGCGGACAGTTCTGGTAACTTCTTCAGGTGTGACAGGGGAGGAGAAGGAGGCCAGAGGGGGGGTGCAGGGCCAAGGGAGGCAAAGGGGTGTGGGTTGGGTTGGGAAGGTTGGTAGCATGTGTGTTCCCGATGTCCTGGGTTTTGGTGGCAAAGTGAGTGGCCAGTGCATTGCAGAGGGCCTGGGAGAAAGAGGGGGAGGATGAGACTGCGGAAGGGTTGGCTAGTTCCCTGCAGATCTTGAAAAGTTCAGCCGTTTTGTTGGATGCACCGGAAACCTGTGCCTGAATGCGGACTCTCTTCTTTGCACAGATGGAGGGTCTGTATTGACTTTGGAGCAGGCGGCAGGTCAGTTTGTCAGAGGATTAGCCTGAGGTTTGCCACTTCCATTCTGCCACCCTGTACTTTCGTTTCAGGACCGCAAGTTCGGAGTTGTGCCAGGTGTTAAACTTAGAGACAGCTTTCATGCAGATCCTCATGACTGGGGCAAGAATGTCAAGAGTATTGGTGATGGACCAGTGGAGGTTGCTGAGAGCAGAGTCAGAGAAAGGGAGGTGAGGGGGTGGGGGGTGTGAAGGTGGAAGTGAAGGCAGCAGCTGACACTCGTTTCATCGGGCGGATATTAGTGAACGAGGTTGGTGGGGCTTTAGTGGGGGGCGATCAGAGGGCCAAACAGGCCCCAGGTGGGAGAAGAGGAGAGAATGGTCTGACCAGGAGAGAGAGGTGACTAGTGAGAGGGAGATAGGTCAGAGTGTATGAGGGCATCAAGAGTGTGTCCAGCTGGGTGGGTTGGCCCAGAAGGGAGAATGGAGAGGGAAAGAGAGGTTCTGAGGTCAATGAAAAGGGTGGATGCAGAGCCAAGGGAGTGCAGGTGGATGTTGAAATCACCAAGGAAGAGGAGGTTGGAGGTGGATGAAAGTAAGGAAGAACAGAAATCAGCCCATTCAGAGAGGAACAGGATGGGGCACCTGGAGGCCAGTAAATGGTAGCAATGGTCAGGTTGGAGATGGGAGAGATGATCAACTTGCAAACCAGGCTTTCACAAGAAGACTAGAGCTGGGTAGGTAAGATGGAAGCAGGAATCCACTCAGGGAAGATTAAGGCAACACCCCGCCAGTGCGTTGAGTTTGAGGCTTGGAGATGATCTTGAAGCCGCCAGGAAGGAGGGAGTCAAAAGCAGTGACTGAGCTGGCATTGATCCACGTCTCGGTAAGAGCAAGAATTTCGTGGTCAATGTCTTCAAGAAGGAGGCAGATTTCACTGGAGTTTTGTTGGTTGCCAGATGGAGGAGGCCTCTACCTTTTTTTCTAAAATGGTTTACATGGGTGTAGTTCATCAGTCAGAGGAGGGAGAGAGAGAGTAGTAGGGGGAGATGAAGGAGGAAGTTGATGAAAGAAGGCAGGATATTCCACCTCTTCATACAGTTCCCCCCATCGCAGTGGACTGTGCCCACAGCCATGACTTTCTGGGAGATGGATGCCCAGATGGCTGAGGTGCGCTGGCCTGAGGTTTTCCTGTGGTTGCGGCCATACAGTTCATCTGCATGTGCCACCATTTCATCAGTAAGGACCTCCAGCTCCTGCTCACTGAACTTGGGCTTTCTAAGCCTGTGTTCTGGCACATTGGCTTTGGCTCTGTCCTGGGACATGGTTCCTGTATCTTGTTGTTATGGATTGAAACAGGATGTGGTGGATTGAGATTGCATTGAGTTTTTAAAATGGCCGTAGCCGTGCTTCCCGTTCCGGCGATGACGCTATTTCCACTAGCGGTAATTCTGCTTCTGGAATGAGTGCTGGTTGCACGGCAGTAACGGTAATTCTGCCGAATGGCAGCAAAATTATTGTCAGGGAGGCCTGTTTTGGATGGTGTGGGCATGCTCCCGACAGGTTGTAATGCAGCAGTAATTCTGCTGGACACCACAGCAGTAACAGTGATTCTGTCTGGCAGAATAAACACTGTATTACCGCCTAACTGGTAATGGGCCTCATTACGAGGTTGGTGGTAATGGTAAAAAGCAGCGGTAGCATCATTATTTTTACTTTTACCTCTCCAAATTACAAGCACCACAAAATCAGTGTTAGTGGCAATAGAGGAACAAGCTCCAGAGGAATTACCACTGGAAAACGGTGGTGATTCCTCCAGAGGAATTAATCCCTAGGAATTATTGGCAAAAAAGAACATTTTAATGCCACATATTACAAGGTGAAATAACACCAAAAACTGATGGAAGTAAATGCATGCAGGTAATTAAAATGAAGTAACATGTGCACCCAAAAGTAAGATTTAATACCACACCTTCCTGTGACCAATCCAGGGAGTTGGCCCCTTCTCCCCAAGGGGTATCCACCCCCTTTGGGACTAAGGAAGGGAGCCTGCTACACAAATACACCCTAGGGGACAGGGCAAGTATGATTTCACTGGGGGTGACTCTCCCCTCACCCCAAGGGGACAAGGAATCTCCAGGTGACCACACCATAACACCTCCCTTAATGTCAGAGTCCCAATCCTTTATGGGTTATATGGAGTCTACTCAGGATACCAATGTACAGGGCCCTGTAAATGTGCTGGGTTTGGTTGCTGATCTTCCTGTGTTGACTAAAACGCCAATCCAATGGAATGGTATCTCTAAAGGCAGAGAGATAGGCAAAAGGGCAGAGACCCTTGCCTGGAGAGGAGGAGCCATTGGAGAAGGAACCAGCCATTGGGAGAGGGTGAGCCCTAGTAATACTGCACATAGATAAAGCCTAGGCTCCAGTGCAGAGCCATCACATCCTGCAGGAGGAACCACATCACATATGTGGCGGGCGGAGAGAACTCGGAGCCTGCAGAATGCTACCGAGCCCAGTAGGGCTGAAATCCCCTGGCACTGATTTCTCCAACAAAGGGAGGTAAAACTGCTTCTGATGTGGTACGCAGAAGTGCCTGAATCATGGCGTCCCGATGGAGAAGCATAACCAGTGAGCAGACAACCCGAGAATCACTGTTCTACGATGAAGAAAGGTGCCGCCTTATCGAACAAGAACGCAGCTGAGAAACAGGTACTCGGTGCACGCCAAGGAGAGAGAGGAGGGCGGCTAAGGTCCATAGCATTCCAAAAGAGAAAACGGATGACAAGAGGCCGGCCAAAGCATCGCAAGGCCATGGTAGGATAGCCAGAGACCCAAGAGTAATAGCTACATTCCGAAAGGGTTGATCCTGAATCGAATGACCCACAAGGGGTTATCAGATACCTGAGAGCACAAGAAATACTCTGAAGGGTCTTACGCAAACTGAAGAAGCCACAAGGGGTTACCAGATACGAGAGAGCACAAGATACACCCCAAGGGGCTGAACCTGAATCAAATAACTCGAGAGTAGAAGAAAAACTCAGAGGAGGTAAACCTAAAGTCATTAATCCACAAGGGGTTTCAGATATGTAGAGAACAAGTGGGAGAAGTGGAATATATTAACCCAAAGATGTGTGCCAGAAACCAAATAGTAAACGAAAAACACTGAAGTCGCTGAAGTAGAGTTGAAGGATTTGCAGAGTCAGATTACACATTTGCAGAACACACTTCTTGTCTTGAACAAGACTTTGCTAGGTTGAAAACGAAGAAGTTTTGATGTGAATTGTACAAATAGGCCATGGCCTGAGAGCCAGGAGAAAAACACAGAAACTCCAGGACTGGATTTTTAAACTGTACCAAGAGAGAGACAGTTTATTGGAGGGCGTTCACACACCAACCAGCATAATCCAAAGGACACGTCTCTAGGCTAAGTCTTTTTCTTTCCTTTATTTCTGGTAGGGGCAGGCAGCAGGGTAGCACAGGTGTGGACAGAGGACAGAGTTGATTTTTGTAAAATGGCCTAATAAGCACCCTTTTGTTATTTTCTAGATTAGGGAATCGTCACCTTAGAATTATGGATAGAGGTATTTTTATTTACATTAATAAACTTGCAAGTTATTAAACAAGTCCAGTGTCTGTCTCTTGTGTCTGACCTACCACATTCCCCAAACCCACTTCCAAGAGACATAGAGCCCCATGGCAGATGTGAAATGCTAACATTTAACTACAGTAGGTACACACCCAGACTCTGGCTCCATCTGGCTGATTATCTCCGATATCACGTCCAGGATGGCTTGGGAGCTGAGTGGGCGGTGTCATGGGGCAATCTCCTCCCTGAAGCACGAGTGTCGGCATCTGCTCTGATGGGTGTGACAATTGGGTGTGTTATCAGTGCCCTGCTGATGGTGACACTGAAGTACATGGTTGGTGCATAAGGTGCAACAAATTAGTCGGGAGAGGAGAGAGGGAAGCAAGTGGAGGAGTGTACAGCAACTGAATGTCCACCCTTGAGCTACCAGGAGTGTGTGGTATGGAGATTTGGAATTTCACTAGCAGACATGGGCCAGAGGTGGTAATAGCCATAATGCTGGTAGGAGTCTGAGACCTACAATGAGCTGAGGTGCTGGTGACCACAGAGCTTATAGTGGCTTGAGTAACAAGGGCAGAGGTGCTGTCAGTGACAGTGGTGGTTTTAGCCAAAGTGTTGCAGCTGCTGGAGGTGGGGCTAAAAGTGCTCAGTGAGCTGACAGACTCTGTGGAGATAAAGGTGGTGTAGCTGGCTTGTGGGGTGTTTTATGATGACTGCATTCCTGAAAGAGTGGCCAGGGGCTGGTGCTTTGTAGACAATATGGTTGCAGACATTCATCCTCTCACTGCTTGGCATGGGTACCTCAAATGTGACATGCGATCTTCTGCAATGTCCACAAAGGGCTTGATTGTGCTCTTGGGATAATGTTATATTGGTTGTTCTTACAGTCTACCCTCATCCTCCTTGTTAATCCTTCTTTTCTCCATTCAATATTCTCTTCCACCTAGATCATCTTTTTCTCTTCTCTCTCCTGATGATGCTGCAAACTTATTCATTCATCTCTCTTATCTACTATCAAGTCTACATACCCTTCCCACTCTTTCACCCCATTTCACAGGCCCCCTCCCAGACTTTGCTAACTACTGCTCTCTCTTCTCTCTACTCCAGTATTGACAAAGCTGAAAGGCGATGGAAGAAGTCCCCTGGCCCTCTCTGATCACTCTGTCTTTTCTTCCCTCCAATCTTCCTACAATCAATCCTTGCCTGCAGCTGAAAAACAATATTTCTTTGAATCACATTATCTCTCTGTCATCACCCCCGTCGTCTCAGTTAGCTTCTGCAAACCATTCTTGCTTCGTTCTCCTGATCCCTCTCTTCTATCGTCTTTCTTCCTTGACTTTGCAAACTATTTTACTTCTAAGGTTATTTCTCTTCCCTCATACTTCCAACCTGTTACACCCCGTCCTTTCTTACTTGTCAAGCTCCCCATCTTACTCCTTGTCTTATGTTTCCTCTCTTTCTGAGTTGGACACCACTGTCCTCCTTGCTCTGCCCCATCCCACTGCCTCCCCATCTGACACACTTCCCTCCTCCCACAAATCTACTTCTATCTCATTCCTTATCTTACTTCCATAATTAATGTTTCTCTGATTAACTCTTGTTTTCCTTCTTCATTTAAACATACTACTATTCCTCCTATCCTGAAAAAACCCTTCCTCGACCCACATCTCCCTGCCAATTTCTGCCCCATTTCTCTAAATCCTTTTCTCTGCAAGCTCTTGAGGCATGCTGTTTATTCTTAGGTCTCTTACTATCTTTATCTTCATTCGCTTCTCCCACCTCTTGAGTCTGGATTTCGTCCATCTCACTTCACCGAGACTGTCTCTCCTGCATGTCTCATGTGCCCTTCTCGCAGCCCGTCACTCTATGCTCTCCTCTGTCCTTATTCTACTCGATCTCAGCTGTGCGTAATGCTGTTGACCACTCAGTTGTATTTCAACCCTCACTTCTCTTGGATGTTCTGACTCTGTCCTCAAATGGTTTCAATCATGTCTCCCTAATCATTCTTATTCTGTCGCTTGGTCTGGAAACACTTCTTCCCACAGTCGTCTTCTCTATGGGGTTTCTCCAGGTTCTGTTCTTGATTATCTTTTTTTCTCTCTCTATACTATCCTTCTCTGTGCTCTCATCTCTTCCTATAATTTCTCATTCAGTTTCTACACCGATGATTCTCAAATGTTCGTTTTGTTCTTCTCCTCTAGCTCCACAGCTGCTGAATCCTACACCCCGCATGTCAGACATATTGAGGATGCTGCTGACGGTTGCCTCCCAGGAGTTCAGTTTAGGGGGCTGTACTCTGCTTCCTCCTATGGCAGTTGTCTCCTTGGGGCTTAGGCCAATACACTGATTCTTGATGTCCTCCGTGTCATGAGACATGGTCCCAACAGCCACCACCTTGTCACGCACCACTGTGCAGATGGCAGACTTCCTGTGCTGTGTACTTTTCCAACTTGTCCAACCAAATAGATCTTCCACATGAGCCACCATCTCATCAGCCATTACAGTGAGTTCATCTTCAGTGTCTGTAGCCTCATTTCTGTTACTTTAAGATTTTGTTTTTTTTTCCCCAGATGCGTTTGCTCTGTACATTTCATTTGCATGCCACCAGGAAATGATTGATTTCAAATGAATTCTACTTTTAAAGATGTTTGGCTATCGGCTTTCCATTTCCGATGGAAAATTTACTGAGCAGTAATTTCCTTCAATTTTTGGATGAATTACCACTAGTAAATTCCTCAAAATACACCTTGCAATAAAAGTAAATCCTCCAGAAATTGGCAGATTTAGCAATCAGTAATGTTTTTTGGCAGCAATTCTTCCAGACAGAATTACCATTCACGCCATGGATATGGGCTTGTCACATGTTGAAATTGGTGGTAACAGTGATTCTGTTTGGAGGAATTATCACAATTTTTACCACTAAACTTGCAATGAGGTCCAATGTTATGTGTAGGACAATATGTAAATATGAAAAGGCTTGAACACATTGTGTGCACCCGTCTGTTATTTAGTTTTATCTACAAAAGTCAGCATCAATTTAACAAATGTACCAGTGGGTTAAAGAGACTAACACTGCTATGCCCCTGAAAGGCTAAGCTGTGGTCAGATTCAGTCTAAGTGTCAGCATCATATGTGACTGAGTGTGCACTCTGGGATTTTAATGCATGAGCCTAGATGTCTTCAATTTCCCCTTGGAATTTCTAACAGAATCTGTGTCGGATCTCCAGATACATGTGCACGTCTTCAGAGGCGGGAGAAGGCACCTCCAGCAACGACAAGGGTCTCACCATTGATGTAGGAGGCATCAGGTGAGCAGAGAAAGGAGACAATACCACCATAGTCCTTGGGCTCTCCCACTCTAAGGAGAAAGAGAAAAAACAGAAAACATTATGTACATGTTAGCTGGAGGCTCATTCACAATTGAGTTAATTTTGAGATCATTAATTTTTTTTATCCTATACCCTCAGAACCATTGGTGTCCTTTACAGTCAGGGAGAAAATGGACTCTGTATTCCTGTGCTAACCCCAGAGCCAGAACCCTGTACCCATATGCTTATGGCATGAGGCATCTTATCCCCTATGTATCATCGGACCCATACATTGGCAGTCCTGATAGGCTCTGCATCCCTGTGGCAGAGTTCATCACTCTCTTAAGGTTGACTTGCTCTGTATCCTTGGATCTGTGTGACAATGCCAGGAACCAGGAAAACCAATGGCCTAGCAAAGCAAATCATTTCACACCAAAGCTGCGACCTTATGGAATAACCTCCCACCACAAATAAGACAAGAGCCCTCATACAGTACATTCCAAAAGAAACTCAAGACCCACTTGTTTAGATTACTCTCTTTAATCTAATCCAAACCCCACCTGAAAATAAGTAGATTAATGTTGTCCTGTGACTTGTGTGTCTAATGTGATCCTGCATGTACACGTGGTGCCTTGATGCCTGCAGGCTCCGGTGCGGTAGAGATAAATACATCAATAAATATATTTTGGCTAAGAGGCATTTAATTAATTTTAATGTCATTTATTATTTGATTTTGTGTCAAAAGAACTGTCATAGAATCATTTATTAAAAACAAGCATATACAAAACAGGATAGACCACATCGAGACAAGGGGCCTCATTACGAGTTTGGCGGTATCCATGGAGCTATTAGCTCCATGGCTGCCGCCAAACCGGGCTCCTTTACCGGGTTCCCAGAATGGGGAATTACCAGGCTATTCCGAGTTCGGAGGGCCCGGTAATTCCTCCGACTGGGAACCCGGGCCCAGACCTTCCGCATTCCAATCTGAGCCCCCATAGGGCTCAATGGGAATGGGAGCGGGAGATAACCACGGGCCGATTACGACCGGCCCGATGTTATGTTAGCTCCTTCTTCCCCTCGCAGGTTTTACCAGGCGTCTTTACCGGGTCCCGCGAGGGGACCTCGTAATTTCGCAGAACGGGTTCAACGGGTCCGCCTCCATTAGCGGAGCCCGTTAACCCGTTCCGCGAATGTCGTAATGAGGCCCAAGATCTTTTCTTTCAAGACAATTAAAAAGAAGAGAACACTGGAAGCAGCGCTGTAAGGCAAAAGTGCAAGACATAGGGCCTCATTACACGGTAGGCGGTAAGGGTTTACCGGTACCGGTAAGGGTACCGGTACCGGTAAACCCTTACCGCCTTACTACGAGGTCCCTTTGCGAGACCCGACCTTAACAGCTGGTTTTACCAGCCGTTAAGGAACGGGCCCGCAAAGGGACCTTGGTGCTAATTACCGTACCGCAATTTGCGGTACCGTAATTACCTCCTTCCCCATTCCCATTGAGCCCTATGGGGGCAAAAATGGGAATGGGGAAGTGCCTTGGTGAATGGGGAATTACCGTCCCCGCTCACCTTGGAGTAGGGCGGTAATTCCGCCATCCACCAAGGCGGACACGGTAAAATACCGGTGGCAGCAACCATGGCGCTAATAGCGCCATGGTTACTGCCTACCATGTAATGAGGCCCATAGAAGATTACAGTCCCACTTCGAGTCAGATAGTAGATATGCGTATATTAGCTGGTAGGTGACGATATTTGCAACAAAACCTTCCCGAGGTTTATCCACTGAAGAATTGCTGATAGCACCTCCTAGCTGCAATCCATGCAGAGCTGTTGGATGGACGTAATTTTCACATGAAGGATTAACGGTTTAACAGTGTACTGTGAGCGGTCAGCAATGAGAGGCGGACACAAACCTTTAATGTTCTCAACATTTGCCATTGTTATTAAAAGAAAAGGGGTTTGGATAAAGGCCTATTCCCTATCCAAAAGAGAATGTCGCTACCTATGAAACCAAAACTAAAGCAAATTGACCTTGTGTCCAAAATACATCTGACCCTCACATTAACATACAGAATCAAACGATACAAAGGAAATGGTCTTTTTTTTCAAGTCAACAAAAGTGTGCAAAAAATGTATTTCCATTGTGAATAGCATGTTAGACGCTATTCCGACGAGCAGCACTCCTCACTCATAGGTGCCAAACAATTTGTCGCGGACAGAAACAAACAAATAACTACGCGGGTTGTGCAGAAATAACAACCTATATTCCAAAATCTGCAGTTCTTTTAAAAGGAATCAAAATATCCCAGTCATGTTGTTGCCATACGGCAGCCTGGCGCGTTTCACCACAACCTAGTGGCTTGTTCACAGTAATTCCTTCTCACGAGGAAGTTCATTTTAAAAAACACCCAAGTGAAGAACATAGTAAAGGTGACTTAAACCACACACTATATATCTGGTAGCCATGTTTGTTTGGGCTCACAAGTATAGATAACGGTTCACAGAATTAGATGTAATCTGAGCCTGTTCTGTTTGGGTATTATCTTATATTGTTTGCATGTATGTGTAAAAAAATAAATGCCATATATTTATATACACCCTCCTGATTTAAAAAAAAAGGGGACTTTAAAGCGCAACACCTTTTTTTATGTTCCTCATAAACGTGCGCGTTCATGTAAAAAAGATACAGTTAAAACCATGATGTTTAGTTATGGCCTACTTATACAATTATTTGACACATTTAATATACAGTATGATACCAGTAGTCCTCATTTCTTCAATCAAGCAATAAGTAATGTTCTTAAAAATTGATTAAGGTGCGCAGTGCATTCCATAAGGTCATAGGCTATATGCGGCTATCAAAGTGCATAGTGCCACATCAATTAAAAATATGCTAGCCCTTCAATGTTATAACTAGGATGCTGTCTTTTATCTATATATGCATGTATTTAGTTATGCATATCTATTTAAAATCAATAGGATACAGAGCACAGTGCTCCAATTCTATCACTTAATATTTCAAAGCAAATAAAGTTTCTTTAATACTAGCTTGGATTATATATAGATTAGACATTCCTTTTTTTTGGTGTTCAAGATTTTAATTATAAATATGCATAAGTGGTTACAAAGTGAAGTCCTTTTCCAGTGCTCCTTGCAGACAGCTGGCTTTGGAATCATGGTTTATTTCTCTGGTTTGTGTTTGTCATCCTCCAAGTGGGCCAAGATCCAGCCGGAGGGAATCTGGAAAGTGAGAAACATGGCACTGAGGGCCACAGCTTGGTGCGCCGGGGTCACGATCTCCGTGGGGGGCTTGGCCGAGACGTTGGCTCTCTGCACTAGCTGCTGGCGGGCAGCGCTCCTCAGGAACCCTATGGTGCGGTTGACAGGCAGAATGGCAGCAATTGTGTCCCAGGGACAGGCTCTCGGTGCCTGTGGGAGATCTGGCTGCAATCCTGTCAGTTGACTATAGGCACGTGTCAGAAGGCCGCGCGGAACAGGTCTGAGGAGAGGAGCGCTCAGCGGGACACAGTAAAGTCGAATCAAATTACACATTCCTAAAACAGCAATTGCATATAATAAAGTGCATCATGCATTCCTATGATAAGTAATCCGCATACAACCATGCAAACGCACAGTACAAAGTGCATAGTGCATTCTTATGACAAATATACCACATAACCTTAAAAGAACATAATATGAAGTGCAACGTGCATAATGCAACAGGAAATTAATATCCGAGCACTTCTTGGTCTAAGAAAGAAGTGGATATTTCATTATGATAGAGACTATTCATGTAGTATAAAAATACTGTGATTCAACTGCTTGGATATCATACTGTTAGTGTCACTCCCATCAAACTTATACATCATACATGCAAACATTTTTACAATGGATATGAGGAAAAAATTATGTTATAAGTCACGATTTAAAATAGGTGATAAAAATAAAAATACAATAACCAAAAGAAAGGAAAGGAAACACATAAGAACAACTACACAGGGAAGGTTAAATATAAGGTCCTTGGAGTTGATGGTAGTTTCTTTCTTGATTCACTAAATATAATATAAACGGGGATTATGTCCCTGAGAATGTATATAGTTCTTCATCAACATTATGACTGACAGGTGTCTTACTCTCAAAATCGAGGATACATTTTGTTTCTTCCTGCCGGAGTGCTCTCTCATTGTCTCCTCCACTAGGGCCAACAGTGACCTTATATATACCAACATTTTTTAGACTGGCCGGTACTCCATTATGAAATTCAGAAAACTGCTTGGCTATAGGGTATGTGCAGTCTTTTTTAATAATGCCTCTGACGTGTTGTAAGATACACACCTTAAGCTTACATTTAGTACTTCCAACATACCACTTAAGACATGGGCATATCAGAACATAAACCACCAATTCGGATTCACATGTAATTCTGATTTTTATGTGGACTAGATGTTTAAAAACCGGATGAATGTAACTTTTACAGTTTTTTGAATATTTACAAATTTTATATCTGGTACACTTCGAGAAGCCATCTCCCGCTGTGGAAAGCCAGTTAGTGCTTGCATCATTCTTTTCTACAGTCATATAGCCGTTCACCACTAGGTCTTTAATAGAGGTGCTCTTTCGAAAAGTGATGTCAGGATGGTCATTTAGTAAGCTGCCTATATCTTTGTCAGCTTTTAGTACTTTCCAATATTAATTTATTATCCGTTTGATAACTTGGGAATGGCTTCCAAATGTCAGAATGAGTCTGGTGGTGTTATCTTCTTCCATATGGCCACTGGTCATGGGGCCAGTCCTTCCTCATCTCCAGGGTCCCATTGGACCCAGTCCTGGCGCCTCTGGCGCCAGGCTCATGTTAAAGTGTGCTCTGCACACTGTAGGTCTAGGGCGTGTGCAACTGGGCCGGGCGTGGCCCAAGGAACAGAACTGGAAGGCACGTGCTACAGGTCCAAAGAAGGACAAGGTGGAGTTTGTAGGCAGAGCTATGGGAGGGGCCTGAACCAGCCTTATTAAGGCCAGCTCATCCACGTGCCCTCGCTTTGCGTTATTCTGCTTCCAAGCAGCGTAACACTCCCTGCTGTACCTACCTGTGTCTCGCTGGATTACAGCCTCATCTTCGAGATTTTCTGGGAATGCTTCTTATCAGCAGTCTTCTGCTTCATCTCCGCGAGCGTCTTCTCTCCAGCTACTCCGTCGCTGCGGACGCATCTTACCTGCTGCCTGTCGGCCCCATCGCTACCAGCCTCTACCTCGCTGAGCACGCATCTTACCTGCTACCAGCCTCCACATCACTGAACGTGCCTCTTACCTGTCGCCAGCCGCTACATCGCTGAGCACGCATCTTACCTGTCGCCAGCCGCTACATCGCTGAGCACGCATCTTAGCTGGCATTAGCCGCTACATCGCTGAGCATGCACCTTACCTTTTGCCAGCCTCCACATCGCTAGCGCTTCAGCTGCTGCATCGCTGAATGTGCCTCTTACCTGCAACTTGTTGTGGCCTGTGCCGGACACTTCTTCTTACCTCCATTACATTACGGCCTGAGTCTAGTCTTCTTCCGAGCCAACATTCCACCACGGTCGGAGCCGGAGACGCCCTCTTGCCACCATCGGCCTGCACCTACGAGGGAAAAGAACAAATCGGTTAGAACTTATACGCGCTCACACGGCCGCATATATACATGAGACATTTTAAGAATTACTGCTAGACGGAATACAGTAATTCTGACCGAACTATAATCATACTAAAGACTTACCTCATACTTGGATTGGTCGCAGCCGGTCTGGATCAACCTTCCCACGGGCCAGTGAAGTTAACTCGGTCCGTTCTACGCGCCCCTGCTAGGAAAGGCATGGATAGCTCAACATTACAAAACTACAGGTGAGCGTCTATGGGAAAGTGCTTGCCCACCATATTCTGGCACGAAAGGGGCGGGCTAGGGGAAGTCACGGCATCCCCACTCCGTTCTCATTGCCTCTCCTCTTCACACAGGGGCAACATCCATCTCCTGAGCCACAGGTCCAACCACTCTCGGAGGGGGAAGGTGATTTTGAGGAACCAGAACAAGGGAGGGCTCCGACCGTGCCCAATGCCCCCGCGGAAGCCAGGTGAGCATTACAGTAAGTCTATCTTTGATGTTATTCACATTTTTTGTCTATTCATTTCTCTGACTTTTAGATATGCCCTTTCAATAATCTTCTTAGGGTACTGTTGTTGCAATACATTTTGGGCAGTTACTTGGCTGGCTAGATCAAGTTCAGTGATGTTGCTACTATTCCATCTGATACGGATTAATTCACCATGTGAGATGCTCCATAACAGAGTTTTGGGATGTGCACTGCTTACATGCAGCAGAATGCTTACTATACAGTTCAGACTCGATTTTTTTGTGCCAGTATCTTAACTTGCACATCTAGGAATACAATCAATTGTCGGCTATGGTGTTCTGTAAATTTAAGATTCAAATTGTTGATATTCAACGATTTTACAAACTCACACCATAACTGAACTGTTCCATTTCAAATGATGAATAAATCATCTATGTAGCAAAGCCACAATACAATGTTGTCAGTTTATTTTTCATTGGCTTCTTTCCAAACTGTAGTTTTCTCCCAGTGACCCATCGTCAGGATGGCATATGATGGCGCAAATGTCGTGCCCATAGCAGTTCCCCGGGTTTGGCGAAAAAGTTTCATTATTAAAGATGAAAATGTTGTTTTCCAGGCACATTTTAATCATTTTGAGGATCATCTGTGAATGTTGTAGATGGTTTAAAGATCGAGTATGGAAAAAGTTCTGACAGGCAAGTATCCCATCACTGTGCTTGATAGACGTATATAAGGACACCACGTCCATGGTTGGCAACAGATAGGTGGGTTCCCATGGAAATTCATCAATTTTTGATAAAAAATCAGTGGTGTCCCTCACATATAACGGTAATGTGGATACAAAAATGCATTGGACTTCATCCACAAATCTGGACATATTTTCCTATAAGGACCCACACAGGGTCACACTAGGTCTTCCTGGTGGTTTGAGGGGATTCTTATGAACTTTAGGGAGGAAGTAGATAGTATGAATGACGGAGTTCTTAGTAAATAGAAATTTCACCCTTTCTTCCTCAAAGATATCAGCTTGTTGCCACTTGGTCAGGAAGGTCCATACTTCCCTTTCCAATTGTTTGATGGGATTGTTGCTTAGTCTCTCATAACAACTCACATTGTTTAGTTGTTTGTAAGCTTCATCGATGTAGTCACATTTATTCATTATGACTATGTTGCAACCCTTGTATGCTGGCTTTATTAGGAACTTATCCAGTTTGGCAAAATAAATACATATATATAATTTCAACAAAACAAGTCTTGTATTCAGGGTGTGTCCCTCCCCTGAAATGTTTCAAGAAAATGCTTTAGAATGTTTTGTTTCACCAAAGGTCTATTAAAGGTAATAGAGATGTCTCTTTCACTTAACATTGTCCTCAAGATGGCAAAGCAAATGTCCTTTCTACAACACAGGTTGGAATATACCAAATGAAAATCTTTAATGATTTTCAGAATGACCAAACAAATATTCTTTCCATACGCTGGTTGGAATTGAGCAATAATGAGTCTTTCCTAATTTTCCAGATGGCAAAGCAAATGTTCCATTTCAACAAAGGTTTCATATGACAAAGTATCTCTAACACAAGATTGGATTTCCTGGTATACTCCCCTGCCAGGAGCTCCCCTGCTATATTTCCTGGTTTACTCTCCTAACTAAATATCCTGGTTTACTCTACTGCCAGGAATATCTCCTTTTTGGTCTTTGCATATCCTCGGGTGTACTCCCCTGCCAGATATATTTTCCCACAAGGTTCACTAATTGATTCGCATTGTGTATCAGGTCTGTCTGCAATGTTCACTTTCCTTTTTAAAGTGTAACTCAGTTGTACTTATTTACTGATTAAAGTTTTGTTGACTGCAGTTAAAACTTGTTCCAACTTCCCCCACACTAACATCCCACATATGGGGGCAAGCTCAAGTTCTGTTTGTCAACATCCTTCTTAATATAATTTGGCTTTTGGCAATGTTTGTTCCAGGTTTCTCCAAATTAAAATTTCACATGAGAACTGTACAGGTTTTGCCCTTGTATTTCTTCTTTAAAGTCTTTTGGTTTATGGCAATGCGGTATCCAAGTTTCCCCAAATTGCCATTTCACATAAGGAGAGTTGTACCACTTTTGCCCGTGTGCTTCAAATCTACAATGTCGATATTCAAAACATATTCCCAAGTGTTCGATAACTCCTCTGGGTCGACTCTTTGCTTCTACATGCAGCTGCATCAGAGATTTGCTGTCTGGTACGCTTTTTCCGTCAGGCCAGGTCTCTCTCTGTTCCCGCGTCAGCCTTTAACTGCTCTGCCAATATAACAGTTTCCATTCCACAGGACCACATCTTCTCCGGTCCTGCGGTGATGATGTCTCATCTAGCGGTTTGTACCTCCAAGGCTCCTGCTACTAGATGACTGGCATTCCTGTTGGGCACCTTACACCTCCAATCAGCTGCCTGCAAGCATCTCTGCTTTCCAGCACGGCTTGTCTCTGCAATTCTGCATATGGGTGTGCTTCCCGCTCCACACTCTCTGCAGCTTGTTTCGAATTCTCCTTCACCTTCTCTCACCTGTAGGTGATTTCCAAGTTTAAATGTCCCACGCAGCTGACTGAGTGTTTGACAACTAGACCACACGTTACTCTTGGTATTACTGTTATTCCACATTAACTCCCTGCTGCACTTCTTTGTCCCGGTACTCAAGGCTTTCTTGGAATTTGAACTGGGTTTGTTCAATTTTAGAATAGCTTTCTGTAAATAGAGAGGTACAGCGTTCAAAGACTGTTCTATGGTTAAGATCTCTAACACTTCTGGTAAAGATTACTTTCCTAACCATAGAGATGGGGTACTCTGTATTCTAGCTGATAGTTCTACTAGTGTTTCATCTGCATTTAACTAAATATTGTGAGGTTTCTGGTTGTAAAATTTTTCGGTTTGTCCTACCTTTCTCAATAAACCTTCTTTGATTTCATCAAAAGGGGTTGTTCCTGTAGGATTTAACAATTGGTATGAATTTTGAATTTCTCCTCTCAATAAAGTAGCTAGATAACAAGTTTTCAATTCATCCGCCCAGTGGAATTGTCGGGCCAACCGCTCAAAAATGAATAAAGTCGTTCCCAAAGTCTTCTCCTTCCTTATAGGGTTGTAGAATCCCATGTGGAAATATGGGTCATTGTGAGGCTGCAATAAGTCTGTCCAATCCTTCTTTGAATCTAGTCGCTGCTTGAATCTGATGGGCAGTTCATCATTGAGCTAATAAACCTTCTAATGTTGAAATCTCACACATTTTTCCAGGATTATCTTTCTCAACAAACAAATGATCTTGAACTATCTCAATACCCCTAGCTGACTACATAGGAAAATACTTCTTCCTCTACCCAGGAGAAAGGTCTATTACTATAAATTCCTCTATCTCCAATGTAGACACAGGCTGTAATAATCCTTCTCATCTTCTCAATGTTGGAGCAGATTTTCTGAGACTAGGAGTAACACTCATAGAGGGAGTGGAGGTCCATTTAAAGGGATGGTCTAGTAAAAAATG
Source organism: Ambystoma mexicanum (assembly GCF_040938575.1). Lineage (NCBI taxonomy): Eukaryota > Metazoa > Chordata > Amphibia > Caudata > Ambystomatidae > Ambystoma > Ambystoma mexicanum. The sequence continues at coordinate 383,832,289 of NC_090938.1, forward strand.
TTATTTAAAAAATAGATAGGCCACATAAAAATAAATATACTAGCATCCTCCGTTTTAAAACTTCCTATGTAAAATTTTGAGCTATTCAAGCTCAAAATTCGAAAAAGCAAGCACAGGGGCGCCGCCATTTTGTGAAATGGAGGCCCTCCTGTGCTGGCTTTTGCTTTTGCGGCACTAATGAAGGAAAAGCCAGCCAGCTGTAGTAAACAAAGTCTACCGCTGGGTGGCTTTCCCTTCATTAGTGCCGGGACTCAGAGGACGCGGACCGGAGACCAGAGCAGGAAAGCTGCAGCTGAATCTCGGTAAGTGCTATTTATTTTTTTTTACAAAAAATAAGCACTAGCTGCGGTTTTTTTTCTAAGTTTTCCGGGCTGGAGGCGTCCGGAAAACTTAGAAATAAAACCGCAGCTTTTGAAGCGACCGCAAACATAAATACAACGTTATTGTGTTGGAAAATGCTGCGGTTTTAAAACCGCAGCGTTTTCCAACACAACCGCATTGTGTCAAAAATGAATCTGCTTTACCATTTGGGGCTCTCGGGCTCCCCACGGGGAGCCCGAGAGCCCCAAATGGAAAAGCAGATTCAGGTAGACACAACGCGGCATTGCGGAAAACAACCGCGTTGTGTCTATTTCACAAAATGGCGGCACCCCTATGCTTGCTTTTTCGAATTTTGAGCTTGAATAGCTCAAAATTTTACATAGGAAGTTTTAAAACGGAGGATGCTAGTATTTTTTTTTATGTGGCCTATCTATTTTTTAAAAAAAATATTTTACTAGACCATCCCTTTAAGGGGGTTTGCCCAAGTTCTGTCTGTCAACTTCCTACTTAATATAAATTGTCTTTTGGCAATGATTGTTCCAAGTTTCCCCAAATTGACATTTCACATAAGGATAGTTGTTCCACTTTTGCCCTTGTGCTTCATATATACTTGGTCCATATTCAAAATATGTTCCCAAGTGTTCCATAACTTGTGGGCATGTCCCGAGGGCCCCCAACTCCTCAAGGTTGACTCACCGGTTCTACGTACAGCAGCAGTGGAGATTTTCTGGTTGGTAGGATTTTCCCATCAGGCCAGGTCTCTCTCGGTTCCTGCATCAGCCTTTTACTGCTCTGCCAATGGAACCGTTTCCATTCCACAGGACTGTCCTCTCCGGTCCTGCAATGAAGATTTCTCATCTAGCTGTCTGTCCAGGGCTCCCGCTATGAGATGACTGTAGTTCCTCTTCTCCAGCACCTTACCCCTCAAGGCAGCTGCTTGCAAGTGTCTCCACTTTCCAGCACGGCCCATCTCTGTAATTCTGCTTCTGGGTATGCTAGCCGCTCCAGGCTCTCTACAGCAGGCTCTCTGCAGCTTGCTTCACCTTCTCCTTCATCTCTCTCACCTGTAGGTTGTTTCCCAGTTTTAATATCCATTGCAGCTGAAGGAGTGATTTACAACTAGAATGCATGTTACACTTGGTATTACTGTTACTCCACATCAACTCCCTGCGCCTCTTCTTCGGCTTTCAATGACTTGGATCCAACTGGTTTTCACACTGGTTCAAGTTACATAGTGGAACACTTTTTTCTACATAACAATCATCATAGCCATCAGATTTCAAATGTGTTTTAGAGGCGTTATGTATATGTGTAGAATGAATAAAGTTCTATTTGAGATGTTTACCAGAAGTAGGTTTTCAGTTCTTACAATTAAATGATTTCTGAAGAATGACAACATGCCATTAGAAACTCTGGAATCAGGGGGTCTTCTTCACAGAAAAGGGAAGAATACCACGTCCATCCTGTTGGAGACACCACTCTCCCTTGACAGCCATCTCCTACCATGTGATCCACCCTCATAATACCACCCCCAAGGTCAGGATCAGGAAGCGGCTGCCTTCCCTTGCCCACATTGGACAAGACCTTAGGCTGGGGATCTCGCAGTACCTTGTATCTCTATTTACTAGCCTGATATGGCTAGATATTTTCTGATGCTGTTTCTTAATCTGGGCTTTTCAACCGCAACATCCTTTGTACCTTAAGCCCAGATAAGATGAGGCAGGATTGTCACCCCTTTAGCCTAATTATCTGACCCATCTAGTAGCAGAGCTGACATGCACTGTATCCCTGTGTCAATTCCCAAAGCCCACCAGTCAAAGATATGACAGGCTGATTCCCTCTCTAGTATTTCCCTTGGCCCATGAAGTCTTTGAGAAAGTAAGTCTTGTGTTAGTGCTGTGCAGTCATAGTGGTCACAGGCCTCCCGACTCCTTGCCCTTCTGCCAAAGGTGTGATGGGCTATTTGCACCCCACTACTAATCATCTGACCTATCAAGTCCTTGATGTGACAGGTTATGTTTCCTATGACAATCCCAGGAGTTTTTCCGTCTTACAAGTAATAGACTCTGAACCTATTTGCTGACTCCACCCATATTTTGGAGTGATGGACCCTCTTTCTATGAACAGTGATAAGCCCTGTTTCTATGAGCCATCCAATCTTTGAGGAGACAGGCTCTATATGACTCCCAATTCCCCTATCCTATCCAAGCTTTTAAGTGCAGTTCTCAAGAATGCAGTGGCAAGTTCTCTCCAGTTATTGTTGAACGCAAACTGTGGAATGTCCTGGTGTTACTACAAGATGTACCATTGGACACTCTTAAGAAGAGGTGAAGAATGAGGCTGGCTGGAAAACATCTTGTGGCATTGTGAAAAGGCTGTTTTATGAATAACCCAAGAGATCAGCCATACTATACCTAAGGGCATTGCTGGATTTCTTCAGAAATTCCATCATGTTCTCACCTGCAAGATCTGTTAAAGACAGAGAAAGGTGGAAATGTTACTAGACCTCTACGGTTGGCAGTATCATTATCTTACCCTAATACCTCTAACTGGAGGTGACAACAAAACATCAAGTAATAATAATACCTGGGCATACCCATTCATGGCCTGATAATCATATAACAGCTGCTGCTTTTACACCAACTGCAATCTCCCCCTTATTCCTGCCATTTCTCACCCAAACGTCCCATCTGCTCAAGCCTCTCCGTTTAAATACGTAATGTATCGAAGCAAGCAATAAAGGAAAATGTTGAGGCATTTGAGTAAGTGAGTTGATCTGTGTTTTTCACTCGTGCCTTTTGACAGAGTCTCATGCACTATTCTATTCTATTCTATTTAACTTTTGTAAAGCGCTAGCTCGCCCGCAGAGCACCTGTACTAGATCCTGTGGAAGGTTGGTTGGCAGCCTGAAGGGTCGCTACAGTTTCCTCAGATATTTTAAGATGATGATGCCTCATGCACCATACTTTCAAGTTGAAAGATTAAGGGAAGAAATTATGATTTTCGGCAGTTAGTCAGCTGGTGGGACTCAGTGGATCAAGGTCACAAGGCCTCTGCTCCATCTACCTGTTAATCACTGGCAATCTGTTATTTGTGCCCTTTGACACTCTTTTTCTTTCCCCACCTGTTTATTTCCCTACTCAAGCAGGAGTCCAACCTTGTTTATTTTCCAATTGGTCAGCTGATGGAAGTAGATTTAGGATATGTGGCCTCTGCCCTACCCACCAGTTCTTTGCTGCTAATCTGTTGGGGCCTTCTAGTTTGCTGCTCTTTTTTTTTCCTCACCCCTTTCCTTCACTAGTTTAGCAGCCTTCCTGTCTCTTTTCCTCTGGAGCTGGTCATCTAGTACAATTGGATCCAGGTCATGTGACCTTTGCCTACCCACCTGATTCGTTATGCCCATTTCTTTCCTTTTGTAACTGTTATCACAGGGCCTCTCTCACTTGTGCTTCCGAAACGAAGGACAGACAAGGAAAAGCACCATTCCTGCTTGATCTTGTCAAGGCCTGGAAAGGACCTAGGGACAGTTTCTCTGCCCATCATACACCAGGTACTCCTCACCATGTGTCCTCTCTCAACACAACCCATTCCCTTCCTCTCCATGGATCACAGAGCCCAAATGCCCAAAGCAGCTCTGGACAGCTACACTGGCAATTCTCATCAATATCTCCCGTACACACCCTGCATTACGTATACTATTCACAGCCACCCTGTTATGATGGTTAATGGCCGCCCATCAGTCACACATTGCCCACATCACCAACCTTACAACTAACAACAATCTCAACACCCTTTTTATTACCAAAACGTGGTTTAAACCCTCCTCCCACTACATCTTCAACATCCTCCTACTTCACGTCTACAGTATCCAACCTACTGGCTCTGTGTGAAAAACTATAGATGAGACAGGAGTCAACCATAAGCTTGACTGGCCCTGCAAGGTAATCCCAACCCCTGCAGACATCCTTCAAATCCCTCTCATGTCGTTTCCTCATCTCAAACAACGATTCAGTTACATTCCAACTTATTTACAGGCAGTCACATGGGAGCGTTAACTTTACTGATGATCTCTCCTGTAGAGAAGGAGCCAAGTACCCCCACCACAAGCATCTCTCCCATGTTGCCTGTATGCTAGGAACGAGAATGTGAAATACGTGCAGTGCCAATGAAGATACCGATACCAAGGAGAATCCTGGAAGCAAGGTTCCCATTAAGAAAGCCATGGATCATGACCTTATTCCATGACCCAGACAATCTGGCCACTGCCCATGGCCACAGGCTACCCCTCATTCACTAAAGGTATACTGCTATTTTTTGTAGCTACATTATGACACTTGTCAAAAAATAAAACACTGGCACATTTCCAAAACCATGCTTGTAGGTCCTTGCCAATGCTCCTTACGCAAGTTTGCTGGAGATTCACCCGTGTTTTATTTTTTCAAAAGGGTCAAATGTATGCACATACAATCGTCATATAAACTAGCCCCCACTTGACAAAATCAATTCAGACTTTATGAAAACATTCATATCTAGATCTATAATCTTTTTGCAAACCTTTGTGTAGATGTGTTAAATGGCACCACATTTATAAGCCTTTACAATATTTTGGGACCCCCCCCTCTAATTTTGCCCCTCTTGAAAAAATCCCACCAAACTTTGCAAAAACATTTATATCTAGATCTATTTTCAGTTTGCCAAATAAAGTGTAGATTTGTCAAATGGAACCTCATTTATAAGCCATTACATTATTTTGCCCCCTCATGACAGAATCCCACCAAACTTTGTAAACTCATTTGCAATCAGGTCAGAAATATACATGCAAAATGTCATGCAGTTCTATTAAGTGGCACCAAATGTATAGGCCATTCAAGAACTGCATTTCACCAACCATCCAATGCAGAGGTGTTCGCGAACCTCTCAGGACTGTTCGCGAACATCCGAACTGTTCGCGGACTTTCACGGCAAAAAAACACCCTTTTTTTGCTTCTTGCAGCAATAGCCCATCCCATCACCCCTCGCCTCCCCAGAGATTATTTGATAAATTTGACAAGTGCAATATTGTGTTTTTTAATCTGTTTTACCGCGATGTTCACGGACACCGGCAGATGTCCACGAATCGAAGATGGCAGATGTTTCCAAAAATCTGATGCACTTCACGCTCTCCACCATCCAATCAGCTAACACATCGCATGTCCACGGACATGACGCAAGCCAATTAACCAATTGGTGTCCTGTCTGCTGAGCGAACAGGGAAGTGTGTCCGCGCAGCGGACATAGATATCACTAATTTTTTGTGACCTACTTTTTGGTCATTTTTTAAAAAACTACTGGATGGATTTTCACCAAATTTACAAAAGCACGCTTTTCAGACCAAGCTGCTGCTCCTGCCGCAAATTTGGTGAAAATCCATCCAGCGGTTTGGGCTGTGGGCGTGAGCAAATTTTTTTCCCCAAATAGTCTATGGGAAAAAAAGACATTTTGGGATCTCCCTATAACTTTGCCCCCCCCCCCCGGACCAAACCTCACCAAACTTTGCAAAGAAATTCAGAGTGGGCCATATACCTTTTTTGCAAAGTTTGGTGAGGATTCATCCAGGGGGAGCAAAGTTATAAGCCGCCCAAAAAGTGCTCTTCCTATGGGATTAGCAATTTAACCATAACTACACAGCCACTACTGTGGCTGTGTAATATATATATATTACACGGCCACGGTTATATATTATATTACACGGCCACGGTTATATATTACATGGCCACGGGAGTGAACAGTCCTGTGCAGGACTAGAAGAAGTGGTTGATTGACTTACAATCCCACATGGGGCTATTGCTAGAAACACTTTGACTTTTTTGTGTACCCTCTACTTCAATGTTGGAGTAGGGCGCATTCTGTTATTGCAAAGTTTCCTTACCCCTTAGCAGTGGGTGCTGTATCACTTCTCTGCACAGTGCTTTTAGCCTGCAACCTTCACTAATTTTCAAGTTGATTGCATTATTTCAGTGACAACACAGATGGTGAGGCAGAAACGTAAATGGTGGACTTGTAAACATAGATTGTTGCTTCTGCAGTCTGCAACCCCAACCTTACCTTGTGGTATTACAGAGTAATACTACATTCCGAATGCTCATTCTTCTATATTGTTTATATTGGTTGCTCAATATTTATTAATATTAAATAGAAGCAATTTCAGGTTATTTTGCACTCTTAATTAAAATGCTTGATGTTTATACATTGAAGGGCTTGTGCTACACCCAGAGCATGGCAAAGAAAGGGCTATTCATGTCTGTGTTAAAATGTAATTAAAGTAATAATGGAGCCAGACTGGCACCCCCTACAGTCGGCACCTCAGGCAGACACCTGCACTGCCTGATGCAAAGACCGCCCTGCACGTGCATGAGAATTACAGTTCTCGTGGATGCAGTGAGGTAAGCTGTTGCAAACTAAGATTGTATTTTGATTCTGAGTGAAGGTCACGAGCTTTGAATTTTTGTTTGTGAGCTCAGGAAGCCCACGCATCGGACACACAGTATAAGGTTCATTTGTTTTTTGACCTTGAGAGAAAGGGACCATTCCGAAAGGAATGGAATGAAGGAGGGTTGTTATAATGTAAGATATGATAAGGTTATGTATTCAAAAAGTGGACTAAGGAACATGTAAATTCAGTTTATGAAAAATCGTTGGTGCGAACAGAGTCTGCCTCACGGTCTGAGTTACGCCAAGAGAATGGAAATGGTGAATGTAATGTAAGTTTAATTTTTGATGATTTTATACTCGAACGAGCATCAACTTATCATTATCTGAGCATTATTTGTGGGTTACATTGTACTTGTTTGTTCTGTGTGGCATATTACAATGAAACGTATAACCTTTGTGAGTAATGTTCTTTCTACCATCCAGATGGGCAGGCCAGCATTGATATGCATGTAGACCACTACTCAGTTCTCCCAGGTTCAACGCTAATATTTCATTAAAATGCCATCTATAAGCTCCTAGAATTGTAGCATCAGCTTTCGTATCCCGTTTAGAGTTGATCATACTACATAACAATGTTCTCGGAAGCAAATTGTAATAAAGATCGGCTAGTGAGACACATTTATATTATGTTTTCGAAACAGGTACATTTTGCCATTCTGCGATTGTCATAGATTCAGATGCCAACTGATGGACTTTTTTTTACCGGCAGCTACAGCTACATGTGTACAACTCGATGTATTTAACAGTTTTTTGGTACGATCAGCAAGGGCAGATATGCCCTTACACTGTACTAGCGTTAGGAGCAACATAACATCCTTTACGGTGGTCTAGCCTCAAATTGATGGACAAGCCTTTGAATTCACTGTGCGACCCAAGAGCTTCTTTTATCCAAAACGAACACCTTGTGTACGCAAAAAGAACAATGCGTGACTCACGATAAACATTTTGGATTGCGAGCGAAGAAAGAAATGTCCAATTTGATTGAATATGCCAATACTCAGATGTTGTCGGAGCGTTTATTGTGAAATTAAAGTACTTTACAAATTGTACAGTCTTGTTGTTTCTTTTTTAAGTACGGTTTAGTATTCCGAATTGTGCCGTGCTGTGTTGTGAGAAGTTGTGCGTTGATTCTCGGGTTCTGCGTCACGTCACCTAGGTGATGACTCGGAACGTTTGGGTACGCTGCCCAGGAACGTCACCGAGAAAGGCGGATAATATCACTAGGTTTGGTGATGTGATGCTCAGGGACGGGGCATATGATTTAGTGCCATCAGGGCAGTTCATCTAAGGCTTAGGCCAATGCAGCAACGGGTAAGATTAGCACAAGATGGCCGCGTCCTGTTGCCAGAGTTTGCACGTGTACAAAAGAGGAAAACTAAGGTAAGGTGCATTGGAAATGTTTGTGCGATCGATCAACGTATTTATATAAATGCATGCCTGAACCCTCGGAACAATAATATTTTCTGAGTATTGCTCTTGTCAAACTTATCAAATAATCTCTCGGGAGGTGAGGGGTGATGAGGATGGGATGGTATATTTGTGACTTGATTGAGAACGAGTTTACAAAGTTTGGTGGGATTCAATCATGAGGGGGGGTCCCAAGATAATGTAATGGCTTATAAATGAGGTGACATTTGATGAATCTACACTTCTTTTGGCAAACATATAATCAATCTAGATATAAATGTTTTTGCAAAGTTTGGTGGGATTTTGTTAAGAGGGGCCAAATTTAGAGGGGGGTTGCCAAAATAATGTAAAGGCTTATAAATGTGGTGCCATTTGACAAATGTACACAAAGGTTTGCAAAAAGATTATAGATCTATATATAATGTTTTCGCACAGTCTGAATGGATTTTGTCAAGTGGGGGCTAGGTTTTATGTCGATTGTGTGTGCATTCATTTGACACTTTTGAAAAAATAAAACATGGGTGGATTTGCAGAAAACTTGCGTAAGGAGCATTGGCAAGGACCTACAAGCATGGTTTTGCCAATGTGCCAGTATTTTATTATTAGCCAAGTGCATAATGTAGCTATAAAAAGCGGTATACCTTTAGTGAATGAGGGGTAGCCTGTTGCAATGGGCAGTGGCCAGATTGTCTGGGTCATGGAATAAGGTCATGATCCGGACAATCTGGCTCCTGGCTATGACCACAAAGGACAAAACATAGGATTAAAGTGGACATGTCCACCTGGGACTGGCTTTGTGGTAAAGTTATTCGAAATTAGGATAGATCTGAAAGGGAAGAAAAATGTGCTTGTAGTAATATGGTCATAGGGTTCTCTTTTTGCCTTCTGCAGGCTGCCATAGAACGCAAAGAGGGCCCTGTATGGAGGCCCTGTATGGAACCGTCGCCTTCCCTTTCCATGGTGGCCATCTTGGAAAAGGATTTTCCTTCCTATACTGGGACGCCACAGGCGTCCCGGTGTAGGAAGCAAAATCCTCTTTTTTAGCACCCCGGTTTCCCTTTGGGAACCTAGGTTTCTAATGGCTTTCATCCCCCATTTCAGCGTCCGTCCGCGGACATACGCACAGTCTGCGGATATCACAATCACTAGCTGGGGGTTCAGCATGTTCTATGTTACATGTATATAAAGTAAGGGAATCCTAGTAAACATACATCAAATTCACAGCATGTATATGTGTATTCAGTAAAAAACTTTGTTAAACTGATGTTTTGGTTAAGTTGTGCTACCAAACCAAAAACCTATGAAATTCAGTAAAAACCTTTGTTAAAGGGACGTAATGGTTAAGTTGCATTACTAAAAACCTATGAAATTCAGTTAAAAAATGTTAAAGGGACGTTATGGTTAAGTTGTGCTACAAAAAACCTATGAAATTCAGTAAAAAAACTTTGTTAAAGAACATATTTCAAGTATAAGTCTACAGATATAGTACTTTTTGACTTTTTAGTTCCTGACTGTTACTGGCCTAGATATATCAGTAAAGGAAAAAAGAGTGAGCCAGGCATGTGATGTCATCAGTGATGTAATCAATGACATTTGTGATGTCATCTTTGATGTCCTGGGTGTTAGTCTTAGCAGTGCACAGTGGTGGTGCGAGTTATGGTTGCTTGGCTTACCATAACTAGCGAATTTCAGGGGTTTTTCGGTTTTACTTTGAACCATAACGTCCCTTTAACAAAGTTTTTTTACTGAATTTCATAGGTTTTTAGTAGCGCAACTTAACCATAACGTCCCTTTAACAAAGTTTTTTTACTGAAAAAAAAATAAAATATATATATATATATATATATATATGCGAATGAACGATTCCACTACGCATTTTTGTAGCGCTGGACCAGAAAAGGAAGGCTTTTTCAGTGTATCGCAGCTGAAAAGCAATTGAATTACAGAAGTGAATCCAAGAAGGGTGAGGCTGGACCAGCCCCAAGAAGCCAAGGCCACTCTGGGACGGAATGATCAGACAGTAGCTACAAACATGTGAAATTACAAACTCCTGTTCAGAAGACAGGCACGAAAACAATGAAGACGTCAGAGGTTCATTAAAAAATAGTATTTTAAATACACCAGAGCTCCAATTCATGGTCTTCAGTCACGTGGATGGCTGGAAATGGACAATCGTGACGAGCTACACCTACGCAAGGAGACAGAGCATGCTATACTCTCTCGTATTCTCCAGAGCAAGGAACATTTCCAAGGCCAAGTTCAAAGCCTTAATTGACGTGCAGACCACAAGAGGGGATGATAGATGACATGCTAATTGGTGAGAAGCTATGTTGAAGACCAACCCACCAGCACCTTGAGGCCAGCCTGCGTGCTGCTGATGTAGCTGGAAAAGTACTGACACATGTAAGGGTGCCAACCAATTATAGAGGGCCACATAGTAAAGAGGCCTATAGTTTGTGTAACCAATGGGACATTGTGTATTTGATGATGTTCATAGTGACCTATTTGAGGGGAGGGCTTAGTTGCCCCACCTGATACCAGAGACCCTATCACTCTCTTTGACGAGTATGGAACTTATACCTAGATTTTCCCTTAGACCCAATCACTTTCTCCAGACAGTTTTTGAAGTTTGCCACGTAGGATGAGGTCAGCAATGACACTTTTTTACTATATAAGATGCTTTTTTATAATATTTGTTGAGCGAGTAGATCGAACGAATTGTCGATGTTTGTTGTAACTCCCTGTTTTAGACAATCGCAAATAAAACAGCTTTGATTTGCCAACTTCCTGAGTTAGTTTGATTATTGATGTTTGAGTATCTTCTGCATTCGCATCCATCTCAAAGTATTTCTGCCTCGTCTTAAAGGGCTGGGGCGAGAACCCTGGTTGACGTGGTAGCAGAGAGATGATGGTTAAAGAACCGTCGACCTAGTAAGGTTTGGGGTCCCGGATAATATCGGACGTCCTCCGCCGTTTAGCTGAAAGGACGTGAAACGCCCTGTACATAGCGGCAATTAGCTTAAAGAATCTTGCAAGTGCAGGTGGGATGGATCCCTTGGTTTGAACAGAATCCCCTCCCGATTTCTACAGGAAGCTGAGCTGACGGAAGGCTAAAGCAGCTGGTTGAGAAGGTGACGATCCAGAGAATCGGAAGTTGAAAAGGCGAATGGTGAGTAGACTGAGTGAGGTGGCAAAACATGAATGGGTGTTGAGTGGAGAGAATGACAAGCGGAAATAAATAATGGAGGGTGGTTGGGGTAAAACAAATTGAGACGACGAATGTCAAGTTAATAAGTGAATAGCTTGAGAAGATGAGCGTTGAGTTATTAGGTAAATAACTTGAGATGATGAACGTCAAGTTAATAGGTGAATAGCTCGAGACGTTGAGCGTCGAGTTATTAAGTAATTGACTTGAGACGAGGATCGTCAAGCCGTTAAGCACTGTGAGACAAGGAGCATCACAGTTAGGTTAAGCCCACAATCCTCCGTCATAGGGACATTAGTAGGAGTCGTATCCAGAGTCCCGAAAGATGATGACGTAGACTAAGGACAAGTTAAAGATTGTCTAAAGGGAATAACTCACACTCCGTCAGAGTATTTTTAGGGGCAGAGAATAGTCTCGAGGAGCATAGACTGAGATATACGTAGGCCTGCCAAGTTTGTCAGTTTGTCTATTTGTTTTATGTGTTGTATAATGTGTATGTGGTGAAGAAATAGTGTAAATTTAAGAGACGTGAAAAGAAAAGAAAGTACAGAGATTTTAAAATTAACTATTTATTTAGTTGAACTATGATGTTTAGTTAATAAATAGATTGAAATAGAACGTGATATAAAAGGCTTGGAGCTGCGACAGTTGGATGCTCATATTGTGTTATTTTTCTGAAACTTATTTATAAAGTGTAAAAACAACAGTGAGTATTGACAGTCAAGTGTGACGAGTCAAAATGAGGATATTAATCCACTTATAGATCTATGCAAGCAGATGCCAAAACATGCACTGAAGCTTAAACAGTATAGTGCGAAATGGGTTAAGGGCACAGCAGATAAGATGTTCATGCCATGGGCAGAAGTGGGATCGCTATCAAAAGCAGTTTTACAACACGTGATGACATATTTGCACGCAGTATACACGGGAAAAAAGTTAGAAAAGAGTTTAGCGAGCTTTGAGCTCTGGAAAATGTACCAGGAGGAAAGAGAAGATCGGCTTACTGAAGACTGGATACTTAACCAGTGCAAAGAGGGGGGTGAGGAGCCTTCCTCTCGCCCCGCCGCACCTGAAATTAATGTTGATAGTAAGAAGTAAGAAGAATGACCGACTGTACCCATTAAGAGAGCTTAAGGCAGAAATAGGGTACAGCAATCCGGCATATGAGTCGCCTGTGCATAGACTCCAGAAAGAGATGTGATTCCTAAAATCCCATGGGACAAGGAGAGAAGTGATCGACCAAGTACATCCTTAGATATAGGGCGGGAAGTAAAGAGATGGAAAGGAAGAGAAAGATAAGGCTAATGAGATAGCACTCATACAGAACAAATGGGTGGGTGGTCGGATTTTGCTGAAACTTGATGGAAAGAGCATTGAGGAAATAAGGCAAAGGGAAGACCAAAATGAACAAGATAAAAAAGACAGAGAACGAGAGGAACGATTGAAAGGAGATGAGGTTAAAATAATGGATAGACAAAGAAGGGAACAGCCGCATCAAGATGATCAGCTGAAAAAGCAGGAAAAGGCAGAGGAACAAAGAAAATATGATAATAGACAAAAGGCAATTGAAGAATGAGACAAGCTAGAAATGGAGAGAGAGGAAGAGGAAGAGCAGAAATTAAGAGATAAAAGAATGCAAAGACGAAGAAATGAAGAGATACTTTGGGCAAACAAGAGAAGAGAGGTAAAAAGACAGGAAGAGGAAAGGGTAAGAGAAGAAGCAAGGAATCAAAGAAAATTTGACGAAGAAACAGAACGCAAGAGAAGGCAAAGGGCACGCAACATTGATCACATAGAGAAAGAATTAATGGAGCCCAATCCAGTAGTTGCATTGGAAGACATAGTAGAATTCTTCCCGACACATGAGCCAGGTCCGTCTAGAGCAAATATAGAGGATGAGTTTGACATAAGAAGCATTGGGGACAAAATCGATAAGGTCTATCATGAAATGAGGACCAAGAAAGAACCAAAAGGACAGGGAAAAACCGATCGACTTGAAAGTACGCAGTTGCAAGGAAAGGAGGCGAGCTCGTACAATCTCGAGCATAGAGCAAAGCTTTGGACAGGCTAAGTCTGAACAGAGACGAGAAGGAAGGAAGTCACATGAGTTGGGGACAGGATATGTCAGACGAGGACATAGAATTCTCAGACGGACAGAGAAGTAAGATAGTCAGACCTAGACCTACCTAAATCTCGGGCATCGGAGCCTATGGCGCGGCTAGATCGAACCAGGGGGCGATCCCATGGTGAGAGGGGGGAATTGCCATCTTATGTGAGCAGGTTGAGGTCGCTACCGGGAAGAAGGTGGTACAGATCCATGTCCCTGCTATGGACAGACAGCCGATGGGGGATGAATGTGAGTTTGGGATCTCACAGTTTCCATTGTTAGTGAAAGGAAGGGCCAGACCGAAGTATACACCATGGCCACAGATAGATAAGGATAAATTAAGGTGTAAACTTCTGAGTTTAACTTCTGGTGCTGGGAAATGGATACATGACTTGGAGAAAATGACGGGAGGAAACACATTAGCTATAGGAGACATTAGAGTCTTCTAGCCGCTATCCTTGGGGAGAGAGCTGATGACATTTGGTCGAGAGTCGGATACGTGTTGCCGCACAGAACACGGCTCATGACGGAGCACTGTTTAATAACTGTAGAACGGCAGTCTGGAAAGCTCTTACAGTGCAATTTCCAGATATGTAAGATATGGGAGCTACAATGGCATGAAAGATGCAGGAAGGGGAAGATACTGTTGTTTACATTCAGAATTTTCCGGAGGAATGAAGTTTGGAAATTAGGGAACTGTGGGGGAAATCTATACCTTTATTTTATTATATATTATGTCAAGGGTTGCCAGATCAAGTGCAGAAACAGCTCAAGAAATTGGTGGGTATGGAGGTAAAACCATGGTCAGAAATACAGCTGACCATTGCCCATTATTGCTGATTACTGCAGGAGAAGAATCAAAGGAAAGATGATGTTAGGAAAGGTGAAAAAGCAAAATGAGTGCAGAAGAAATTGTCAAAATACACCATTGAAGGGGCAATGTTGACTAACGAAGACGGGCCAGGATCGCAGCAAGCAGCAGGCCTGCCACAGGTGAATAAGCAAAGGCAGTTTGATCAAGGAAATAATGGGTTTATACCAAGAGGTAGGGGAGGTTTTCGAGGAAGAGGCTTCCAGAATAATCAAGGAGGCTTCCAGAATAATCAGGGACATATTCAGAATAATCAAGGTGGGTTTCAGGATACGCAGAATGATAATCAAGGCATGCAGGGAGGGCAAGTTAGGAGACCTCCTCCTGTATGTTGGACATGTGGAATGACAGGGCACATAGCGTGCATGTGTGGGAGCCTGGGGTTTGGGAAAAATGGGCAGTTCTCAAGAGGGGGGTCAGCTTATCCACCTGCATATAGCCAAAAAGTAGGGAGGGTTTTGCCCAAAATCAGGCAGTGCAACAAGCACAAGCGCTGAGAGTGCAACAAGCTTTGCAATCACAGCAGACACCAGTGAATATGCCACAAGGGCAGTCACAGCACCCACCCATGCAAATACAGCAGGGCCCAAATACAGGAAAGTTAATGACTCCTAGGATGGGGGTGTCATCGTCAAGGGAGGGAATCCTTTCATGGGCACAGGAATAAGCTTGTACTCACAATAAAGCAGCTCAGTAGGTGACTTGATGTGTTCAGTGCTATCTGTGATTCCCAATCCACAAGAGGAACCGAGGGTTGACGTCACTTTAGGAGGCGAATATTTTTCTCTTTTTGTAGACACAGGTGCAACACACTCATGTATATACATTATCTGGAAATGCCATGAATGCTCAAGGTTTCACAGGAGCTACACGTAGAGTTCATTTCACTGAGAGATTGCCAGTCTCTATAGGAGACTGCGATATGTCTGTACCATTATTGTATTCAAGACAGACCCCAGTCAATATGCTAGGTTGAGATTTAATGACAAAGTTGAACATGATGATTTGTTTACTGATGAAGGCATAGGGCCTCATTACGAGATTGGTGGCAGTCATGGCTATTTGCGCCATGACTGCCACCAATAACGTGTCCAGCACCAGTCTCATTCATTGGGGAGTTACCAGTGTAGTCCGGCCTTTATGGGACCGGTAAGTCCCCATTGAAAAAGCCATTCCCCATTCCCATTTGAGCCCCCATAGGGCTCAATGGGAATGGGGAAGGCGCTGATAATGATATCGCATTTTGCGGTACCGTTATTAGCTCTGAAGTCCCTTAACGGGTCCCATCCATAACGCCTGGTCAGACTAGGCTTTAAAAGAGGGACCCGCTAAGGCAACTCGTAGTAGGGTGGTAAGGGATTACCGGCACCGGTCTCCTTGCCGGTGCCTGGTATCCCTTACCGCCCACCTTGTAATGAGGCCCATAGTGTGTTTTTACTACTGTAGCCTGTAAGACTGTTTGTTTCCAGACTTACTGTGGAACCACTGAATGACCGTAATACGCTGTACAGCAACACTACAGTGAGAGAGATGGCACAGATTAGCACCGCGCGTATTCACGGACAGCATTGACCAATTCACTTATTCCGGTTTGAAACCTTGTTTCGTCCTCCTTCGACATTGTGAGGCATTTAATTCAAGACCTAGATGAGGACAACAAACACTTCCAGGACTAACTCTGAATGAGGCCAATTAACTACAACTAACTACGTAGTCCATCAATAGACGCGGCCCTTCCCGAGCTTCTACACCTCGAACAGCCATTCTTTGGCGAGGAAGCACAGACCGAGAAATATAAATAGAACGGCAATACTTTAGAAAACGACAATTGTTGCTGCACAAATTAACAGTTCAAACAGAATCCAGCTTCCACTGGTATGGAACTGCAGGATGTATTGTGTACCTAATTGAGCATTCGAGTCACCAATCACATTTTGCTTGGTGATACCCATGACCACCAACCAGAAACAGAACCTTGAGAGACATTACTACTCCTAGCACTAATCTTAAGAGTGCAACTCAAGAAATATAGACACACTTCTGGTGTCAATTGTATTATGATTGAATTCCATGCTCTTACAATTGTCTCACTTTTTGTACTTGTTTTTATGAATTACAGAGCTTTTCTGATTGCAGACAGTTCCCTGATGAATTCCTGATTAATTTACATACACTTTTCTGAAAGAAACATGTTGGAATGAAAGAATGAGGATGAATAAATGAGCTTCAGTGAGTCTAGAGTGTGGATGCGATTGAATGGTGAACATATATGACACATAACAATTTATGTACATTAACTTTGTGAGGGTTGTATATTGGTAGCCCCTGAAATTGTATTTCCTGTCTGCCCCTCATCTCGATAAAATTTATTTTGCACTGCACAAATCTTCTTCCTAGTCTAGGAATTAAGAGTCGGTATGCATTTTATAGAGATTGAGAATTAATTTGATTTCGTGTTTTTAGATTTGTATCTCGTTTTGTGATATTAATAAACTGATATATTTTTTTTGTATAAATTTGGCTTCATATGGTTAATTGAAGTTCTTGGTTCTTGGAGTTTCTGGATTTGGTTCAGCGTGGTACACTGCTGCATTGGAACCCTTGACCTCCCGACACTGTTTGTTTGCATTTAAAGGTTGTTGACCCTCAATAAGGGATTGTCGGCTAGAGGCCTGAATTATCATTTACCTCTTTGTGTTTTTTGTGATAGTGTGTTCAGCGCCAGGAATGCATTTTTAAATGTGAGTGAATTTATCATGGCATTTACAGGTCAAATGGCCATAGGAGGGCTACCATTAGAACCAGGGGTCTTTCACTATGGGGTACGCATTTTGTTAACATGGCTACCTGGTTTAGTGGGTAAGACTGTGAGACTACCTCATGAGTTTTTATTCAGGCCAGGGATGCCTATGGATGAAGAGGGGGGACAAGTCTTTCCCTTAGAATTACAAGCAGCTATAGCACGAGGAGAAATAGCTATGCTTGATGGAGTTGATAATGAAGGTAGACGATGGAGCACAATGATTGCCATTGGAGAGAGTTACAGATTGACTGACGTCACTGACGAATATATGTTTACGGACCACCCGTCAGATGAAGAATTAGTATATGAAATGAGTATCACTTATTGGGTGAGGGCAATAAGACGTGAGGTTCCTCAGAAGATGATGATAGTACAGCAACTTCATTTTTTGATGAAGACATGGTGAGAGTGCCAGTTTCATTGTGGACTACAGGCCCTTATGATGTAGGCCTATTGAAAGGTGTTGGAGATGTTAATTTATTTTTAAATTTGTTTATTAGCATTTTTCAGCAATATCAATCACATGACATTCAAAAGTGTCGTGCACATATATGATTGCAATACATTTTTAACTTAACATTAAACATTATCGTAAACAACAACAACTGTCTCCATGTTCTGTTCCTACAATTTCGTACCTTCCATACTAGTGTCGGGGGGTAGTCAGACGGTCCAAAGGGGGTTTGGGGGTGTCCTCAGAGGGCCAGCTTTATCTTCAGTGGTCTCGCCCGTGTCGTTTCTGATTATACTGCGAGTGTGCTTAGCCTGAGGCCTTTAGTTCATGGGGGTTTATCATCAGAGGGGTGGAACATATGTCTGGTGAGGTCTCTCCATGCCTCTAGCGCCCTGCTAGATTCATCAGTGGATCTAGCGACGCATTCCTCCCAAGCCTTGGTCTCGGCCTGCACCCACCGCTCTGCTTCACTGAGCCATATTTTGTATTGTGGTCCTGCTGGTTTTTTCCAGGACATGGCAATGGTTCTTTTGGCCAGTATGCATACCAAGTC
Source organism: Ambystoma mexicanum (assembly GCF_040938575.1). NCBI lineage: Eukaryota > Metazoa > Chordata > Amphibia > Caudata > Ambystomatidae > Ambystoma > Ambystoma mexicanum. Next base: position 383,850,481 of record NC_090938.1, read on the forward strand.
CATGAGTCGTACCGCGTGTTTAAGCTTGGCCAATCTGGGGTAAGTTCCTAAAAGGCACTCCTCAGGTGTCCATTTGTATCTGGTCATGCCTGCTTTTTCGCACGTCTGTTTTACTTTGCCCCACAGCAAACTTGCCTTGGGGCATTCCCACAGCATATATATCAGATCAGCCTTTTCCCCCTTACACCAGGTGCAGTTCTGTTGAGCTTGCTTATTAAATTTGGCTATTCGGTGTGGGGTCAAGTAAGTTCGGTGCAGTACATTCATCTGTATCTGTCTGAATCTGTGGTTTCTTGAGACTTCTTTGGGGAATGTGAGTGCCCCGCCCCACTCCCCCTCTGTCATTTCTCTGCTTATGTCCCTTTCCCATTTGTTTTTCATTTCCATACTCCGGGGGTTGGGTATGTCGCTTAGATGGCCATATATTTGTTATATTGGTCTGCTGCCCTCCCTCAGGTTGTATAGCATCATTAAGAGTGGGTCTGTGTCCGGTTCTTCAGGCCACGTGTCCCACTTGCATCGTGCAGTGGTGCGAACCCTTTGATACCGTAGGAACTGGCCTGGGTGGATGCCTTCTATTTCTTGTAGTGATGCAAACTCTTTGAAGGTGCCTTCTTCGTAGAGGTCTGCCCAGGTGTAGACCCCCTCTCTTTCCCATAAACTAATTTGTTTCAGATCTGTGGCTGTTTTACAGAGGTCTGCGAGCAGTGGTACTTCTGGTGCATAGGAGTTCCGTGAATGGGTGAGCATCTTCGTTCTATGTCATATATTTTTCCCCAGGGTGGCTGGGGGGGGGGTGCGTTTCCCAGTAGTTGTGAGGGTATCCAGACCAGTTTTCAGTTGGGGAGGACCATAGCCTGCAACAGGGGGGTTTCAGATGTGGGCTCATCGGCTAGCCATTTGGTCACAAAGCTTAGCTGGGCTGCAAGGTAGTATTTTTCCAGGTTAGGAAGCTGGATTCCTCCCTGACTATATGGTAGGGCTAATGTCGACAGTGCCAGTCTGTGTCTGTTTTGCCCCCATAGGAACTCTTTTATTAATGTCTCAAGCAGTCGGAAGAAGGGTTTGTTAATGTAGTAATGCACATTCTGGAACCCGTACAAGAACCTTGGCAGCACAATCATCTTGACTATCAAGGCCCGTCCCATCATGGACAGGGGGAGTTTCGCCCAGAAGTTCATTGATTTCCGCAGGGCTGGGTGTGCTGCTTTTGTGTTGTGCTCGTGCATCAGTGTGGGGGTGTGCATTATTTGAATTCCGAGGTATCGGAACGAGGTGGTCTGTCATCTTATCCCTACTGCTGGAAGTGTCTCCATGTCCTCATGTCTCAGGGCCACTGGGGGGAACTGCAGGATTTTGACTTGCTGAATTGGATTCCTGAGACCTTGGAGTAATTATCCAAGACATCTAGTATGGTGGGCACATTGTGTTGTGGGTTCCTGACGTATATTAGTACGTCATCTGTGTAGAGTGAGATGACGTGATCTATTCCTCCCAGCCTTATTCCAGCATCGAAAAATTGCTTCCTAAAGTAAATGGCCAAGGGCTCCAGTCTCAGTATGTACAGCATTGGGGACAGTGGGCCTCCGACACGTATTTCCCAGATTTCACCCTAGCTCTAAGCTTAGCGTATAATATTGTGATCCATCTAATGAACCCCGGTCCAAAGCCAAATTCCTTGAATACAGCCACCAGCCACTCCCAATATATGGAATCGAATGCCTTTATGGCGTCTAGGGAAAGTAGTGCATACGGGTCCCCATCATTGATGGTGAGCGCTATGATGTGTTGCAGCCTGTGCAAGTTCATGGATGTGTTGCGGCCGGTTATAAAACTGCACTGGTCAGTGTGTATTATGTCTCCTATGATTCTGGACAGCCGCTTAGCTAATATTGTAGTTAAGATTTTTACATCATAATTAAGCATTGCTAGTGAGCGATAGGAGTCACACCGGTCCGTCGGCTTGTTGGGCTTTAGGATCAGGACCACCAGTGTTTCTCTCATGCTCTCAGGTAGTATACCCCTCTCGTATGCTTCCTGGTATATCTCATGTAAAAGGGGCATTAGGGAGGGCTCATAAGCTTTATAAAATTCTGGGGGCAATCCATCGGTGCCAGGTGCCTTGCACGTGGTCATGGACCTAATAGCCGCCGTTATGTCTTCTGGTGTGATGTCTGTTTCTAGTATGTTGGCCTGTTCTAGGGACATCTTGGGGAGCTCTATCTCGTCCAGTGTGTCCATTATCTGTTCCTGGGAAACCTGTTCATTATGGGAATATAGGCGTTCGTAGAAGCATTTAAAGGTATTATTTATGTCCTGCTGTATGTGATGCGTGTTCCCTTCCTCGTCCTGCAGTGTGGTGGTAGAGTGTCTGGGATGTTCCTTTTGGCAGAGCCAGACCAGTAGCCTGCCTGGTCTGTCGCCTCTACATGTGCTCTGTACATTTTGGCAGTGTAGTCAAACTTTTCTAGCCTGCTCCAAGCGGTTGCATTCTTCTCCCTGAGTTTCTGGAGTTCAATTTCTCTCTGCTAGGTGCCTGTGGGGGCGGCCTCTAGCCTTTCAATCTACTTCTCCACCTGTTCTAGTTCCCTCCTGAGTGTTTTCCTGATTCCCCCAGCCTTTGCAATGATTTCCCCTCTTATCACTGATTTTAGGGCGTCCCATTCTGTGCTTCGGTGTTCCACGCTGCCCGTGTTAGCTTCTATGTAGTTGTCTAGAGACTCTTGTAGTTCCTCTCTAAAGGCTGGGTCCTTCAGGGCATCTGTGGGCATTTTCCACATGGGGATCGGGGGTCTTGGGCCACTGTGGTTCCATGTCACTAAAAGTGGGGAGTGGTCAGAGATGGTTCTCCCTAGGTACTGTGCTTCCCCCACTTGGGGTAAGTGTTCCCTGCCTATAAAGACGTAATCTAGCCTTGTGTGTAGATTATGCGGGGTCGAGTAGTATGAGTAACCTCTCGTTTCCGGGTGTGTTTCTCGCCATGCATCTGCCAGGTCCAGTCTGTCTATCATTGTGGCCAGTGCTGTTGTTGCTGCTGATGGGCCTTTCGGATTGGGTATGGACCTATCCAGTGTTGGGTCATGTATACAATTGAGATCTCCCCCCCAAATGAACAGGCCACTTCTATGTTGCGTAATCATGGGATACAGTGAGTTCAAGTGGGCCGGTATGTTGTTGTTGGGGAAATAGGAGTTCATGATGCATAATTCCGTCTGTTCTATGTGCCCCCATAGCATTACGTATCTGCCTTCCGCGTCTATCTCTGATTTGGTCAGGCGGAATGGGAGTTGTGGGTGTATCCAAGTGTAAACTCCTCTTGCATATTTGGAGTAGGTGGTGACAAATCAATGTCCCCCCCCAGTGAGTGTGGAGTTTAGCCACAGAGTCTGCCGTGCAATGGGTCTCCTGTAGCAGGGCTATCATCACCCCTTTCCTGCGTAAGTAGGCCTTGATTCTGTTTCTGCAAAGGTATGTTATCAGACCCCTCACATTCCATGTCATTATTTTGATTGCTGTTGTGGTCATGGTGGTTCAAAAGGGTTGTTATGTTTGCCCTGCTTCCCCCTCTGCTTCGCTTGTGATCGCAGCTCTGGTGTTGAGGGCCTCCCCTGTGTGAGGGTTAAGGCCCAGGTCCCCCCACGTCCTCCATCCAGTTCCCCCCTCCCCCCGGTCCATCTGGAGACTTACCAACTATAGTAACGTTCATTCTGATGAATGAGAACAACAAACTGTGCAACTTTGAACTGCCCCCAGCAGTTGCTTCTAACTTGCAGCGCTCAGGGGCTCCCGAGCCTTTTGGGCCTTTCCAGGCCTCCCGGTGCGGGTTGTGTGTTGGCGGTCTGCCTCCACGTTTCCTGAAGGGGTGTGTCGACGTCATCGGCGCTCGTGTGAGCCAGTGCGCTCCTGCCCGATGTTACTTTCGTATTACTGTGGTTCTTAGTGCAGTGCCGCGTTTTTTTTCCCTTGTTGTGTGAGCATCTTTCGCTTCCTGTTGCTTTTGATTGTTCAGTGGCCTGTGATCTCCCTCGTTGCCCCTTCATTGTCTTCTGCAAGGTTGTTGTGCTCGAGCCACATATTCGCTGCCACAGGCGTTTCTAGAAAGATAGCTTTTCCTTTGTGTATTACTTTGAGGCGCGACGGGTACATTAGCATGTACTTGAGGTTGAGCTCCCGTAGTCTTGCTTTCACTGGGATGAATGAGTTCCTTGCCCTTTGCACTATGGGAGTGTAGTCCGGATACATGACTATTTTGGAGTCCTGTCTCTTAATTTCCCCTCCTTCTCTCGAGAATCGCAATATTGTCTCTCTGTCGCGGAAATTGAGGACTTTCGCAATTATTGGGCGCGGGTGCGAGCCCGGTGGGGGTCTTTTTTGCAGGGATCTGTGGGCTCGCTCTATCGAGAATCCCTGGGTCAGGTTGCCGCCCCCGATTTCCTGTTGTAACATGGTCTCAATGAATTCTGTAGGGTCCGGACCCTCCATTCCCTCCGGGACCCCCAGGATTCGGATGTTGTTGCGGCGAGCTCACCCTTCCGCATCCTGCGACCTCGCTTCCAGCCGTGTCACCTTTAGTTCCAGGTCTTGGACCTTAGTTTTCAGATCCGTTGTGCTTTCTACATTGTCCTGTAGGGCAGCCTCTGCTGTAGTCACTCAGTGAGATTGCGAGCATCCTGCCTTATCAGCTGTATGTCCGATTTTACTTAGTCTATTTTTGTTTCAATAGAGGTGCGTAACGCTGCTATGGCCTGCAGTACCTGCGCATTTGTGGGTTCTCCTTCCTGGGTCGGTAGCTCCTCTGCAGCCCTAGCGTCCTGCTGTAGTTTGGGTCTGACGGTTGTGTGGGAGTCCATCGTTGCGTTTTTCGGTTTGCCCTTGAGGGGTGACATCTCCTATCTCTTGGCACTCAGTCCGCCCCCTCGTGTCGGTGGTGCTCGCCCTTCCGCCGGTTGTGGTCCCGGCAGCTGTCGTTTCAGTGTCCGGTGTGTGGGTCCTTGATTATGCATGCCCGGGGCAGTGTTATTCCGGGTTGGCGGCAATCGATTTTACTTTCTGTAGCTGGCCAGTTTTGGCATCGGTCTCTTGCTGTCTCGGCCCTTTGTTGCTGTGGGCCTGGGATGTGCCACCCCTGATGAGGTTTGACTTTCACGGTGTCTTGCCCCCTACGGTGTCTCTTTCTTTCTGCTCCCCGGTGGTAGGTGTTATGCCTGTGCCTTCCTGTTCCCAGGCCTTCGCAGCGTTAGTGTCGCTGGGCCGCCCGTTGGACGGTGGTCATGATCTTGGGGTTTAGGGCGCGGGCTGCCGGTGCTCATGCGGCATGCGGGTTAAAGCGCGTGTGGGGCCTGTCTTTTGCCCGTGCGCTGTTGTTGTAGCACCCCCCCAGCCTCTCCGGACTGCGCCCGGGTCTCTCCATCCCTTCGCTCTGCTGGGCTCCCCGTTTCCCGGTAGGATGCGGCCGCGGTCAGGCTCACCGTTTTGTGTTGGGCTGCAGTCCCTGTGAGCCGTTCCGGTGCTTCTGTAGATCCGTCGGGCCCGTCGTCCCAGCAGGATTCTCCTTCCAGCCCTCTCCGGGCGTTTGCAGCACTGGTTCTCTCTGTCAGGACTACAGGCAGGCAGAAACATGGACAGGTTGGGCACAGGAGAGTTGTGGGCGCTGTTGTGGGCACTGTTGTGGAGAAACCAGCTTTTCATGAAAGGTTGCAACCATACAGAAGGATGCTTTGCCCCATGTGCAGGGAACAGAAGCTAAAGACTGCATTACCCAGCGGCCGGCGCCAAAGGACTACAATCCCCAGCATGCCAAGGGCCAATTCGGGCCAATCAGGGACCAGGAGGGGCGCGGTGGCCCCATCGCACATGCGCAGAGTCCCAAGCACGGGGCTTGCGCTTGAGACTCCATGCCGGAAGGACGTGCGGACCGGAGCTCCAGGAGAATCATACGCGAGGGGCCCAGCGCCACCCGAGCAGCAGCCCGGCCCCTGTCCTACACGAGATAAGTACCTCTTCATGCTAAGCGCCCAAGGGGATCAAGGGGGAAGTGCAGGGGGCGACCATTTGCCCATCCAGAGCCCCTGCACCGATGCGAAAAGCTAAGTGGGCATAACTTTGGCGCCCTACGCGCCGGCGGCACATTCTTTGGGGAATATTAACCCGTACGGGGGTGCATTGTCATTGGGGTGTTTCCGCCTCCTGGAGACCACTGGAGGCGAAAACACCGCACCGAAGAAATCTCGCTACGTTTAAAAGCACGATCGATCACGAGGGTCTGCAGGAAGACCGCTCGTGAATAGTTGGCTACGGCAAAAACCACGTTCGCAGGGGTCTGCAGGAAGGCCGCCTGTGTAGCATCTTGCATAGAACAATCCAGGCCCTAAGGGGGGCACTTTAACATGTGTGTGTGTGTGTGTTTGTGTGCGCGGATGTCGCATGAGGTGAATGCTGACAAATTCAGAGGGCACGTTTTAATGCTTGTCATTTTCTTTTAGCTTGAATCTTGAAGACAACACTTCAGACGGCTCAAGGACGCGACCGCCCTTCACGGACAGGACCCAGAAGACCAGAGCTAAGTTTGCATGCTAATTCTTTGTACTGGTCTGTTGACTTAGGGTTAGTAAGGGCGTTCTTATGTGCAAATTGGTGCTTATGTAAGACTAGCAAGTAAGGGCTGAGGACACCTGAACAAAAGTGCGCAGCAATCAATCTACCCTAAGTATTCCCCCATTCCTATCCATAACCTCTACCTTACCCTCAATCCGGTTTACCTAACTTCCCCCCACCTATCCAACCATCGAGACCCTAATCCTCCTTCCCTGCTCTGGTCCAGGAAACCCGTGTAAGCTCTGACTTGCGGGCTCCGCGACCAAAGTGGGGGTGGTTGGTACTGCGTCGTTCCTGCGCCTTGGAGTTTGGCCTTCGTGACACTCTCCCCATGCCTCATCAGCAGGGGCCCCGCTGGGCGACGTCCGTTCTCTGTGGCCGCTCACCGCTGTCACCTTCTTCCACCTCTAGGTTTCGTGCCCCTCGAAGCCGTCTCCGGTTCGGCCCGTGTGGCCGGGTGCAGGGTCCCCGAATGTGTCCCTCGGTGGTCGGTGGTTGCTCTCAGGGCGCCCTCGTTGGGTAAGTTGAGGGTAGCCGCCTGCACTCCCTTCCCCCCACAGGCTGTCTGCTCCGCATCTCTGCAGTCTACAGCGGAGCCTCGGGCGCCGCCATCTTGCGGGTCAGGGGGGCTCTGCTTTGCTTTCTCCAACCGCCTGCTCCGGTTTTCCGATTTTTCATGGGAACAGCACTGGGTGTTGGGAAAAAGGTTCCTTTCTGTGATGCTGTAGCTTTCATGGCCGTTCGTCGAGTATTTATCGAACCATTCGGTCCATATCAGGATCCCGGGCAGGAGCGCTAGCGAGTCTCGTGCTTACGCCATGCGCGCCGGCCACGCCCCTGTTGGAGATGTTAAGATTAAACTGAAGCCAGGAGCAATTTTGCCTCGAGCTCGACAGTATCCTATGTCTCAAGAGGCAGATGAGGGTATTTTTAAGATGATATCCGCCATGATGGATCAAGGCAAAAATCTAAACGGGGGTTGTGGCATTTAATTCAGGACATGCACCCAATTAATCAGATTGTAGAGGCCGAGTTTCCTCTTGTTCCTAATCCAGCAACGATTTTATGTAGTATCCCTGTTAAGGCACTATATTTGACTGTGATTGAATTGAAAAATTTGTTTTTCTCAATCCCATTGCATAAAGATTCTCAAGATCTGATGTAATTTACATTTAGACAGACTAGGCTAAAAAGTACAAGATTATCCCAGGGGTACTGTGAGTCTCCATCGATTTTCAATGGAGTCCTGCAGACGGACTTAAGCAATCTTGATTTGCAAGTGTTGTGTTGCAATACGTGGATGTCATTTTAGTCTGCAGAGGAAGAGTGCAGATGTGATTCAGGTCAGCTGATGATTATTCTAGAGGAGAAGGAATATAAAGTGGACAAGGAGAAATTGCAGTATTGCCAAGAAGAGGTGTTATACATAGGGCAGTTAATTTTGCATGAGGGAAAGAAAGTTACACTTGAAAGGGCTGAGGCTACATTGAAAAGTTGCATGTTCTGAAGACATAATGAGCTTTGACACGCCTGATGTGAATGAAAGAATGGTGGTGATGATGAGTGTGAATGACAGTTTTAATAGTTTATCTAAAACTCAATTGGTGGAAATTCAAGGGGAAGCACCACAGGATGAAAAAGATCTGTGGACAAAGAGGGGGTGTTCTTTAAGCCCTTCTGAAGCATTGTGGTGACAGGAAAGCACTGGTAAACCAGTGATACCTGTAGCCTTATTAAGGGTGGCGTTGGAACAGCTGCACTCCCAGGCGCATGTCACTAGAGAAAGCCTTGCAGCAGCTATTGGAGAGGACTGGTTTGTACCAAACCTGCTAGAACACATTGCATTTTATGTAGTAAACTGCATCGTATATCAAATGTTTACTGCTGGGCACACACTGCATACAGTCAGAGGAGTTATCCGGTGATCTAATGTTCCCTTTCAGCATTTACACATCAACTACATCGATATGCTGCAGATCTGTAATGGATACAGATGTATAATAGTAGTAGCATGTGCCTTTTCAAGGTGGATTGAAGCTGGTCTGTCTACACATCCAGATTTCACCTGCGCAGTGACATTTTTTGTACGAGAAGTGTTTCCTAGATGGGGAATATGTGAAGTATTAAGATCAGATAATGGCCCCCATTAGGTAAACAAAGTCTTTGAGAAAGTAAGCTTGTTGCTTAGTATAAAGCACAAGTTCTCTTCGGCTTATAACCTGCAAGCGAATGGGATCTGTGAGGGACTCAACGGCCTGCTTAAGGAAAGGACAGCTTAATTGAAGCTTACATTGAAGAAAGGATGGTTACGTTGCCTGCCCCTTGCATTATATGCATTATGGAATCAGCCAGGCTTTGATCACCATCTTACGCCCCCATGAAATAGTGACAGGGAGGCAAATGAGGACACCCCTCACTCCTCCATCGAGAAGTAGAAGCGATGCTCAGACGACAGCAGAATTTTTAGGAAATGAGCTACATGCCTATGACTAAAAGTATCTCTGTCATTTCAGAACAAGTCAAGCGGACGGGGTGTCGGGCTCAGAACACAGATGAAAGCCATACATCAACCAGACAAACCACATTTCTACTGCCGAGACTTTTTCCCGCTGATCAGGTGCTGATCAGGAACTTTGTTCGCAAGTGGCATGCACCTCGCTTTCATGGCCCTTTCATTGTGGAAGATGGAAGGTGGAAAATTTTCAGGAAGACGAGCTACGATATTCCTCGGTGACATGAAAGTCTACACCGGAGAATCCCCCCTCCGCCACCCCAGTGGGAAGTAAGCATCAAGGAAGACGTTCAGCATATGCAGACCAGATGTATGATGAGGAAGAAGGATGCAGAGACTGTCCAATAGGCAGATAAAGAGTATATTGGACTGTGGTTCTTTCGGGACACTCTTTCAAATTACGAAACAAGCGCTGAAAGAAAAGCTATTTGTTCTTGAGGCACAGGAGCATGCTACCATTGGACTGAGACACATTTATGTCTTGATCGAGAAGGAAAAGATGCCAGATCTGGAATTCCTTTTCAATGACTCGAAGAGGGAACAGTTCCCCCGATTCCTTTCTCACTGAGTTTCTTTTTGGAGACACCTATGGTAGTGCCTGATTGCCACGTTCAACGGATCATACTTGCTGTTTTTCTCTTCATTCTTCATGCATACCCTGCACTTGTGGGGGGAACTGTTAACATTCATCTGTTCCTGTAGGATCCTAAAAATGGTCCAATCGTGAGGATATTGCTTGCAGTCATAATAGAGCAAGTTCTCCCGCTTCCTGAGTACAGATTTTAAAATACAAATGCCCCTATCTGAGGACACTGCTAATAGACTAGTTGGAATGGTCTTTTATTTCCTGATTGAAGAACGTCCTTATTTTGTTGGAAGTCAAACTGATGTTCAAACTTTCCTGAGAGATCAAAGAAATCTAGTGGTGCTTAATCAATTGCTATGTGACATTAAAGAGCAGGTTTGTTTAAATTCCGAAGCAATGCTGCGAGCATCCTGAATGAGGCTGTTGAGTGTAGACATTCAGAACTTACTGCTATCCTTGGTTTTATATTACTTACTGGAAACACATCCACATTTAGTTTGGCGAAAGGCAACTCCTTTGTGTACATCAGGAATCCTGTTAATCGTCCTGCAATCAGCAAGCTACTTGAAGAGCTTGTGGAGAAGATCCAGATGCTGCCAGAATATTTCATGATGTTGCCCAAATAAAGTCTGATTTTTCTTTCCTTAAAAAAGATTGAGAATGGGCAACATCGACAGTAATAATAACGTGGCTAACAATGAGAGCCCACCACGACCAGTGAGAAACTTTTGCTGCGTCAAGTGGGCCTAATGGTATATCATTTATAACTGCATCTTGTTTATTGTGATTCTTCTCTCACTTACAGTACGTACTGTCCACTATGTGGACCCAAATAAAGCAAGGGTCACTGTGTATTTTGCTATGCAGGAGGAGGGTATAGATGTGGCAACTACAAGACAACCGAAAACCTATGTAATTGTCCCTACTCCAGAGGTACATTTGAAGGCATCTAGTCCTGTGATAGATAAATCTAGGTTTCCTTTTGGGGGGAGGTCACATATGGAAGTTATAAGGGACTCCCTGTTGCCTTCATATTATGTTAATAGGATAAGGCTTCTGGAGCTTTCTCCTACACAAGTAGCACATGTAAAAACACCCAGTTCACTGACACATGTTCCTGTGATTCCCCACAGTGAGAAGGAATTAGGCTGATATACTTCATGAGATGATTATTTATTTATAATTTAATGTGATATAGAATGAAAAAATTCAAACTTTACACATGTTATATTTACAAAACCAAGGAAAAAGAAAATTCACTTTTTACATTTATACAAATAGAAAAAAAGGAATAAAGGAAAAAATCAAAAAAGAAACAAAGTGAAATATAAAATACATAAGTATCTATAAGTACATAACGCTTTTACAAGATCCAAAATCTTACTAATAATAATAATAAAACCTTCCTATAAAAACACTTTCAGTCAATTTAAATAAAAATGCCTAACACTTTTTCAATCTGTAGCCATATATTGTATAATGCAATAAAAAGATGCATATTAGATGTATTTGTACAATATAGCCAGAATTGATTTTCAAATATTGATTCCAGATTGTGAGCAAATTCTCCAAGGTGTTTAACAATTGAGGGTCTCATTTTAGGGCATTCGGTTAGTAGATGCTTAGCCGTCTCCAGGCATTCCGTTAGAGCACATATGCGACATATTCGGTCAGCAGTTGCAATTTTTTCCCTCGATCCCAGATTATAGAAAGTAGGTAATTGCTCCAAACGGAAGAGAATGATAAACCGTCTAAGCTTTACAGAAGGGCATAAATGCAGATATGTCTGAGGTTTCATATAACTATACAGTCGATGTTTTACAAAAGCACATGACTTTAAACATCCTAGATGTGAGAAGTTCTCCTGCCAGTCCCATAATTCTACCTTTTTCCCCAGGGCTACTAAAGCCTCCTGGGAAACAGTCGACCCTCTATTTGTCCAACCAATATCTCTCAGTAACTGGTTCATACTTTTCTGAAGAGGGGAAGAAGTATCTTTTTTACTTACTTCTAAATATATGGTAGCCAATAGAGGATTGGGAGAACTGCTCTTCATCTTAAGATAGAAGCTCACCCTTTTTTTAAGCACCATTGCTTTAAGTGAAGGTAGACCCAACTCAAGCCTTATCAAGGCCATAGGGACACTCGGAGGTAACCCCAGAATGCGACGCCAAAATTTTCCCTCCACCACTTGTAGCCAGGCTAGATCAAATGAGGTTAGGGCTTCCAGCCCATACGTGATCATGGGCGCGAACACCTGTATATACAGGTGTCTCGTCCCCCATAGTGTGAAGCCCGCCTGCCTACGGGTAAATGATGCAATGAATGCTGTTACTTGCTGCGCCCTTATTCTCCTGCCTTGTCTACACAGGGAATAATCACCCCGTGGTTCCATTTCAACTCCAAGGTAACAATAGGAGGGGGAATATAGTATAGTATTATTCTGCACCCAAAGCTCAACACGGGAGACTTTTTTCTTCGTGAATCTTATCACTTTAGTCTTGTCCAGGTTAATCGCTAACCCATTGATCTTAGCGTACTCCCATAGTGCTTCCGCGGAGCGCCTAATACCAGCAATAGTATTGTCAAAGATGACTAAATCGTCAGCATATGCCAACACTACGCACGGTACATCCCCTATTTTAGGGGGGCAGTTATTCACCTCGTCCAGCACTATTGGAATATCATGGACATATAGATTATACACGAGAGGTGCTGTGACGCATCCCTGTTTTACCCCTCTATCCTGTCTCACTTGTCTAGTCAGGGAGCCCTCTTGATTTAGTCTGAGGGACACCGTGGTATTATAGTGCAACTGTCTTAGATAGTACAGGAGACTACGCGGGCATCCCATCGCTTCAAGTTTCTTCCATAGCCTAGCTCTTGGAATAGAGTCGAATGCTGCCTTAAAGTCAATATAGAGGGCGTAAAGCGGGGGCTGGCCCTTATTGAACGCCCGAGCTCGTAATATATCTAACACCCACAAATTGTGCGTGGTAGAGAAACCCCGACGAAAACCACATTGAAACCTACTAAGAATATTAGCCTGTTCAGCCCAGTTTTGCAATTCTGTAAGTAAAAGTGCTGCAAAAAGTTTTCCCGTGATATCCAACATGGAAAGAAGTCTATAATTATTTGGGTCCGTACGGCACCCTTTTTTATACACCGGCACCAATATTGCTGTTTGCCATGTACAAGGGATCTTCCCCTGCGCTAGGACCTTTTTAAAGAGTATGGAGAGGAGGGATGCCCAAAATGTAGGATGGTTCTTAATGACAACATTCGCTAGGCCATTCGGGCCCGGCGCTCTGGAAGCTTTCAAGGTTGTTATTTTGTTAAGAATGGCCTCCTCCGAGGGCTCAAAGGGCTGAGGATAATAATTCATCATGGTTGTAGTTATTGGCTCATCTACTTCTCCTGAATTACGATCCAAGAGAAATCTTACCCAAGTTTCCTCTCCAATGGGATTGTCCAGCTGGTCCTTGACCCTCTCTTTGTTCTCCTTCAGTAACTGCCATATGTTACGCGAATTTCCAGAGCAGATGGTTTTCACCAGCCTCTGGTTTCTAACGTTCCTCTCTGTATTTCTGATCTTTCTAATACTAGCACTATAATTATTTTTGGCTTTCCTGGCTTTCTCATAATAGATAGTGTGCGCTATATTTTGTCCCCTGAGCCCCCGCATCTCTGCTCTAAACCTTCTTTTCGCATCACGAATTTCCTTGCTATAAGGCATAATCACACCTCCAGGCTTTGTCATATGATTTTTCCTAGAGGTAGCATGTAATCCTGAAAATCCCAGTATCCATTCCTCTATTTCATTAACATTTAACTGCTCAAAATAGGGGAGAGGTCCCAGGGCCGGATGTAAAAGCGCTTCTGTAGCCTTATTAATATTTCTCTCTGACCAAATAATTCTAGAGCCTGTATAGTTAGTTTGAATAATGCCCGTATTACACTTGAAAGCAGTAGGGAGTGGGAGTTGGAGAGAGCACATCAGAGCCGCATGGTCACTCCATTTATTGGCTATAACCCTCATGTCAGTCACTGTGGATAACATTTCTGGACACATAAATATGTAGTCTAACGTACTGATTGATGTTCCATTAGACCAGGTGTGTTTCCCCGGCCTATCACCCATTGTTCGACCGTTGATCATGGCTAAATCCCATGACTCACACAGTTGTAGCCACCCCATCCCTTCATTCTCTCTTTTATCATGTGTCATCCAGCATCTTTCATTCAATGCAGCGTGAGGGGTGACCAGCTGATCGTCCTTCATATGACAGTTAAAGTCACCCATCACCACTACCGACCGATTCCCAGGTCTTTGAGTCCAAAAGGTCAATACCTCATGAATAGCTTCTTGTAGAGCTTCCCTTATAGATGCTCCCGGGGGATTATAAAGGTTCATCAGTAAAAATCTACTGTGTCCATTATCGTTGGGGTAGTCAACCTCGACCGCCAAGAGATAATCAGTGGCGTTGACCTGGATCTGCCGTGAGTTGACCGTATTGACCACCCCTATAAAAAGTCCCCCGTAAGGACGACCTTTGTCCCCTCTTTTGGCGAATGTCTGATACACTACAAAACCGTCCAGCAATAAGAGGTTCATTGCCCAAGTTTCCTGAAGACATATACAGCTATTTTGCAGCAATAAGTCCATAGACCCATCTGGTCTTAGAAGGTGGGCAAATCCCCGACAATTCCATGAAACAAAAGAAAAGCTTCAGAGATTCTGTGATATTCGTGGGAGAGCTTCCAGCAATGTTTTGAGAGCTTGCTGTATTTCTGATATCGCCGTATTTTTTGGAGCCACTGTATTGTTCATATTTTCCGGCACCACTAGACTGGCCAATGGAGGTTGTGACTTCTCCATCATGGCTACCTCAGTTTCAGTGAGGTCTCTCTCCTGAGGATCTACATCGATGGCAATATCTACAGTTCTCAATTCTTTTTTGAATTTTCTGATCAACTGTGCTGAAGCTAAAAAAGTGCAGTGTATAGCAGAGACATGAGGATTAGGAACCTGTAAGGGTTCGATATACGAGAAATCATCAGATTTCATAACTCTCAGTTGTGGGATGTGATGCAGTCGGGTTAAGAATTCCGAACGCGCCAGCCAGGGATTTTTGCCACTGGGGTACAAATTCTTAATGTAACAAATGCGACTGGAATTACATTCCCCTTCCGAGCAGGTTTGCACGGTCCCTGTAGGCTCAGATGTTTCTGCTATGCCAACTAGGCTGATTTGGTCATCTGTGTCAGCTATAACACTTTCACCTTGGTCAATATCTTCCTGTGTGATGTCCTCTGTTTCAGCCATTTCATACTTTTCTCCTGGCACTAACCAATCAGTCAGTGGTCCCTTTGTTTTTGCGGCTCGTGCTACTGCTCGCGCCTTTCTTTTTCTGATTTTTTTGGAAGTTGGTTCCATAGCTGCTTTAGGTCTCCCACTGGGAGGTATAAATTCTATTGCTGCTTTCTTGTTTTTCAGGGCCCTTTTAGCCAATCTACGTTGTTTCCGCGTGAGATATTTCCCGGGACTATGCACAACTTCTAAGTCCTCTACAGTTATTACTGACAAATCTTCTACTGGGGGGTTGTCCTCTGGGACCAGATTCGAGGCCACATCTTCGGTGGCTGCTTCCATTATCTCTTCAGCTTCTTTCATCTCCTCCATAGTTTGAAGGGCATCCGATAGATTTGCTTCTGTCTCATCCCGCGGGACATCCGTTCGCTCTAATGTCCTCGTGATGATATTAGTGTTTGTCAGTATGCTCCCTACCATTTGCAAAAGTATTTTAAGAGCAAATTGTAGTGAGGCCACAGACAATTGGAGCTCACTTATTGCCATATTGTTGGAGTGCGGACTTAATTCTTCATTATCCTCCTTTTCCGGATCATCCTCCATTGAGGCCATTGCAAGGTTAGGAGATGCAGAGAGACGTCCACAGCTGGGCACAAGATTGGCTTCTTCCAGTGAAGTATTAATACTTTCTGTATGGTGGATGGAATTGTTATTAGCCTTTGCCAAGTTCTGCGTTGCCATCCCTCTCTGGATACTCAAACAGAGGTCCAATAATGAATTATTGTCAATATCCTCATAGTTTGTAGAATTTAACGAGATACTCTCCTTATTCCTTGATTCGGCTATTTCCTCGTTTATGGTTGAGTTGATCTCAAGTGGTGGATTCACTCCAAAAAAATCTGTGATGGCTCCTTGTACCACCGGCGTTGTTTTTAAATTCTTTTTGCATTTATTGCCTTTCTTCTTATTTTCCTTGCCGTCACTCAATGGCCTAGTCTTGCCTTTACGTAGGTTATACATTGTCAGGGGCGCTTTTCTCCCTTGCTGGATATCCTCAGTGTGTTGCTTCCGTACTGGGGTGGATGCTGAATTACCAGTTTCAAGTCCTCCTTCCGATGTGAGGAGTACTAGACTGTCCGCTACCCCCACTAGGTCAACACTACACTGGGGCTGGGGAAATGCACTAGGACTGCCCCGGCTTAGAGCTTAGAGCTTACCTATGGGGACGACTGTGTCTCGTGCCTGCATATTGCACCTTGTAAGCCGCCTTCAGCCGCCTTCAGCCCTCAGCCCCTGCCCCCGACCCCCCCAATCAGAGCCCCTGCCCCTACGATATTACTCGGCAATGTAAGCCGTCACTCAGGCACTCAGGGGTAATGGGATCTGGGATCTAGCTGTACCAGCTAACTGTGCCGACTCCTACTCCAGTCCTGGCACCCCGTTCTCTAATAACCTACTTGTGTGGGTCTGCAGACCGCCGTACGCGCTCCGGACGCTTCAGGATGCAGTCTCTGTGCCCGTGTCCCGCACTTCACTCCCGGCACTCAGGGGCCTCGGAACCTCGGGCCTCGGGCCGAATGCCCTGCGCTCAACTGCGTAGCCCGTGCTTCCAGTGCTTCCTGCACCTGCACCTGCGCCACCCACAGCCGCCAACGGCCCACCGCGGCCACAGCGCAGCCAGCCGCTCGCAGTCCGCAGCCCGCAGCCAGTCACACAGACCGCGGCCCGCCGCCCACAGCCTCCAGATCAGAGGAAAGGACCTACTGACCACCGAGTCCACCGAGTCAAGCCGCACTGTCTCACTCGTTACAGCCGCTTCCGACTCTGCTCTGCCTCACGGGTCATTTGAAGGCATCTAGTCCTGTGATAGATAAATCTAGGTTTCCTTTTGGGGGGAGGTCACATATGGAAGTTATAAGGGACTCCCTGTTGCCTTCATATTATGTTAATAGGATAAGGCTTCTGGAGCTTTCTCCTACACAAGTAGCACATGTAAAAACACCCAGTTCACTGACACATGTTCCTGTGATTCCCCACAGTGAGAAGGAATTAGGCTGATATACTTCATGAGATGATTAAGAAAACTCATGAGACAAGAAGGAGACCTAAGAGAAGTACTAAGGAGGATGATCATGACTTGAATAATTATCTGGATAGTAACCACATTTGGGAAACAACATGTGGTATCAGCACATGAAGGAACTGGGATGAAGAACCTCAAAGGAGGAATGCTATCTATCTGCACTCCTGCCTTATAGTATGGGGAATCTAAGATTGTCATAGCTATTGAAATAGATGTGCAGACAGCACATTGTCTATCATACATTGCACTCTGCCAAACAAGAGGTCAGCTCTAAAATGAGCAACTGAATGGACAGATCCAGAGGAAGACGATTATGTCCAAGACACAAATACAAGGCTAAGAGCGCATACTAAAAAATCATGTGATCAGCTATGAAACGCCTGGGGTAAAAGGAGCTGGAATCAGATGGGAAGTAAACAAAAGACTTGAGAGTCCAGGAAAAACTGCAGAAGAAATTTGAAGATGGAAGAACAGAGGCCAGATGCAGATTTGGGGATCCGTGCTTTCTCCAGATAGATCGGAAGAAGGAGTGGTCATCTGCAGAGCATTGGCAGCGATGGGACGCTACCAGCCAACCATTGACATAGTGCAGAATTGATGCAAACCTCTATGGCCGAAACATGCTAAACTACTGATATGGCTCGAAGGTGGAAAGTGCAAAGCTATGTTTCAGAAACATGAAAAGTCAGAGAGAATCAGAATTGTGGTTGAATCTTTGATGCACCAGGAATGAACATTGGGATAGCAGTGATCATGGATCACTACTGGGCTTCTGGATCGAGCGCTTATATGAAGCTGCCTGAAGGTTGGGGAAGACTATTTTCTATAGTGAACGTTCATGTTCCAGTGTTGGTGATTCCTGAGAGTGACTTGCACATTGGCGAATTTCCAAAGGCAGATGCTCATCTGAGGAAGAAGAGATCTGTGGAGCTGATGAGTTGAATGAAGAGAGAGATCTACTTCTCAGCCAAGTGAATAGGAGCTTTTGATTCCATCCCTTACCAACACAGATTGTTCAGTCAGACTTCATCGTTATTCACAATAATCTTCATGCCAAGGATCCAGACAGCGGCAAATACCAAATGGTTACAGATAACCAGATGGGAGCTGTTGCAGACAATCAACACTATCATAAATGGATGTAATGCTATCAGGAAGAGCTGAAAGCCATACGACTGATGACTCTTCAGAATAGATACGTTCTGGACATGATTACAGCTATGGATGGAGGTGTTTGTGCAAAAATTGGAGAATCATGTTTCACATTTATACCTTCTCATGATGACGAGAATGGCACCTTGACAGAGGACATAGAGATGCTGACAAAGGTACACGTTCAGATGGTAGACGAAGTGGAAGATATTGGTGATGACAGTTGGTTTGGATCACTCTTTTTGTGGGTTCCACGATGGATGGCATATATGTTCAAGTTCCTTGGAGCCCTGATTGTGATGCTGTTGCTTGGATTCTGTGTAATCAGAGTGGGTATCTTACAATGCAAGAAGACTGCAAAGAAATCTATAGGGAGGAAGATCATGATTGATGTTGAGTCAGGATGAAAGACCAAAGAGCTGACAGATGAAGAAATCAGAGATTATGTGAAAGCCAACATCCATGCACCTGAGGGAATGAAATTCCTGTACCCATAGGAAGTATGTTTGGAAATGGTTCTACTACAATCCAAGTGGACAGTGCATGCTGATGACCTGAAACAAGGATGAGCATGTGAAATCAGCTGGATGCCTGAAAGGAGTAATAAAGATATGGGTCCCGAAAAAACATTTCTTCAGAAAAGTGTTAGGCTCACTTGGTCTCCACAGGGGTGCCGAATGGAATAGGACGGTCCGATGCTGAATGGCTCCACGTGCCCCATCTGTTTGCCCCTTTTGTCACGAAAATCAGATTTGCCTAAAATGTTAAAACGAAATGTTACCTAACCGTAAGGAGGAGGACCAACTCCCACCTCCCACCTCCAGTGGCCTCCTTGTGCACCCCTCTGCTATGTCTCACCTTAATGTTATGAATGGCGGATTCTCCATCCTGCGATTTATGCAGGGGTGCGTAGCAGTTCAAGGATCTAGTTACTTCACTGATCCTGAAGAGTTCCAGACAACTATGACTCAATGGGGTAAGTCTTTATACCAATGGTATGGCTTGCTTTAGAGTTCAAGTTGTAAAATGTTCACTCTTTTGCCTCTTTGCAGGTTTCCCCTTGGTGCATAAAATGAAGCGGACTCCTCCCCAGAAATGTTGAGCTGAATTCCAAGGTAAGTTTCCACGCCAGCGGTATGCGACAATGTCTTAACATACGGTATTGTTCTTCTGCGAAACTAACCTGCTGTTCTTTTTCTATTCTGCAGGTGCGGTACCTCTGGGGCACAGACCGCATGATGATGTCTTGAGGGACTGCAAGGAAATGCAGCCTTTAGGTGAGTAGTAGCGCTGCGTAAGATTTAAATGTCTTTAATGAGGCCCTTCCCCATTGTGCAGCTAACCTGATGCCTTCTTTGTGTTCGACAGGTGCGGCAGCTCCGAAGCGGTGATCGAGGGATGGTGCTTCGATGGATCACTAGGGTGAGCTGCCTTCTGGTAAGTATTAGCGTTGCACAGCGTTGTAATGTCTTTGACGTGGTCTGCACGGCTACCCTGGTGTCTTCCTTTTCAGCTCAGCAGAAGCAGAGACTCCCGAGCGATCGAGATGGAGCATCAGGTAAGTGTCTTGTTCAGTTTCTCCCCTCTCTTCTTTCCTTGCAGGTAGCTTGTGAAAATCTGGACGGGCGTGGCTGAAGACTGGCCTGAAGTTAGCAGACACGGTGAGCATTATACTGCAGGAGTGCAGAATAACACGAAGCGTGTACTGTTCTGAGGGCATGGTTTAAATAGCCTTCCAGAAGTAGTGCCCCGGTAAAGTAGTCCCTCCAACCACACCCTAACAAATAGTTCCCAGGTAAAGTAGTCCCTTCAGTCTGCCTCAGACTTGTCTGCCCTTGGTTCTCTTATTTTGTAACCTGCCTTGCCTGAAAGGGCAGTATGTGCCTGGCGCCAACGCCGCCAGAACCGAGTCCAGGAAGCCCTTAGGCAATCCTTTGGGGCCTTAAAGGTCTCCATGGATGCCAGTACCCTATACAGGCTGGTCTGCTCCTGACGTCTGGGGGCAAGCACCGTGACAGCACCCCCCCCAAGGCCCCTCCCAAGGTGGTTTGTCTCGCTGGTCCAGGCTTGGTCGGTAGTTTCGATGGAACCAGTTTGCTAGACGTGGCGCATGAACATAGTCACTTGGCTCCCACGACCTTTCTTGTGGACCGTAGCCTTTCCAGTCAACAAGAGAGAAAAGTTTTGATTTGACCAACTTTGACTCCAAAATGTCTTTCACCTCGAATTCTGGTTCACCATCTAACATGATGGGTCTTGGTGGTTTCGTTATCCGAGTTCCTGGTTGTACTGGTTTCAAAAGAGAAACGTGAAATACGAGGTGGACTCGCATGTTCAGAGGTAACTCCAATTTTACTGCCACTGGATTGATGATGGCTGGTGTATGGTCCCAAATACCTGGGATTAAATGTGTGGATTCCTTTTAGTGGTATGTGCTTTGAGGCTAGCCAAACCTCATCTCCAATCTGGTATCTTGGAGCTTCACTCCTATATTGATCTGCAGATTTCTTGTATCTTTCTTTAGCTTGCTTTAAATGTTCTGTTGCCTTCTTGAAGGCTTGAGTAATGGTAGTGTGCAGGCTGCTTATGGCTGGCATTTCCAAATGTTGAAGTGGATCAAGTTCTGAGGTTCGTGGATGCATTCCATATATTGTATAGAATGGACTCTGCCCGGTGCTGGTATCCAAAGAGTTGTTGTAGGCATGCTCGGTTATCCATAAAATGTCCTTCCAATTACTTTCCGTTTGATGTAACATGCACCTTAGGTATTGCTCCAATGTTTGGTTGGTTCTCTCGGTTTCACCACCCATTTGAGAATGGTGGCTGGTCGAAAGCCTTACGTCAATTTGGGCCAACTGGCAACATTTTCTCCAGAACTGTGGGCTAAACTGACTGCCCGATCTGAAACTAGGACGGAGGGGAATCCGTGTATCTGGACAATTTGTTCTAGGAATTCCGACCCCCAAAATTGAAGCTGAGGGCAAACCTTTTAACGGAATGAAGTGGGCCATTTTGGAAAACAAGTCTACTACCACTAATATAGTGTTGAAGCCATTACAGGGAATAATGTATGCCAGGGTGTAGGTGGAACATCCAGAGGTTTTAGTAGACCCAATGGTTTCTTTCTCTGGGCTTTCTTTTGTGCACAAATGCCGCATGATAGCACAAATTGTTTGATATCCTTACGCCATGTTGGCCACCAAAAATGTCTCTTGATCTTGGCTTTGGTTTTTGCAATTCCAGGGTGGCCTTCCACCATCAACTCATGATAATTTGAGATGACCTGTTTCTGAAGTTCTTTACTAGGTAAGTAGAGACGTCCTTGGAAATAAGGTAAATGATCAGTAACTGAATGATATCTACTTTTAGTCGACCGGTCCTGTAAGGCTTCGGAATCGAGGAGATGCGAAATTTTCTTGTGGATGTCGTCCAGGGTCAGTGAAGTAGTGATTCCTTGGATTTTCCCCCCTGGGATAATGGGTACAGGATCCGGATTTGAGTATGCTTCTTCCATCCCTATGCGGGACAGAGCATCAGCCTTGCCGTTTCGGCAACCAGGTCGGTAAGTAATCACGAAATTTTATTCTGCGAAAAATAATGCCCATCGGAGCTGACGAGAGGACTGAGCCTTGGCTGTCTTCAGGTATTGTAAATTTCGGTGATCTGTAATCACAGTAATGGAGTGTCTGGCTCCTAGGAGATCATGTCGCCAAGCTTTGAATGCTGCCTTGATGGCCAGAAGCTCTTTGTCGGTTACAGCATAATTCAGTTTAGGTGCTGTGAATTTTCGTGACCAAAAGGCCACTGGGTGAAGTTGATCTGTCTCTGGGTCTTTCTGGGAAAGGACCACCCCCATTGCCAAACTGGAAGCATCACTTTCTACCACATACGGGAGATCTGGGTGAGGATGTTTTAGGACTGGGGCTGAGGTGAATTTTCTTATTAAGTCTTGGAAGGCCTTTTCCGCTTCATCCGACCACTGAAAGCATTTGTTCTTTCATAATAATGATGTGATGGGATGCACCAAATGCGAAAAGCCTGGGATGAATCTGCGATAGAAGTTTGCAAATCCAAGCATGCTCTGAACTCCTTTGATTGAAGTTGGAGAGGGCCACTTGAGGATAGCGTCTACCTTCCGTGAATCCATACAAACGCCACATGGAGTTAGAACGAACCCAAGAAACTCGACCTCTGTAACGTGGAAGAAACATTTTTCTAATTTGACATACAACTTATGTTGCCGAAGTTTTTCAAGTACAGCACGGACGTTTTTCACATGATCCCGCGCGGAAGCTGAGTACACCAGGATATCGTCAAAATATACGACGACACAAACATCAATTAGCTCTCGAAGGACATCGTTCATAAAATATTGAAACGCTGCAGGGGCGTTACAAAAACCCAAAGGGCATCACTTGATATTCAAATAGCCCATACTTAGTGCGGAAGGCGGTCTTCCATTCGCCTCCCTTTTTGACTCGTACAAGATGGTAGTGTAAATTCGAGCATCCTTTACTTGGTCCAGCAGTTCAGGGATTAGAGGCAGGGGCTACTGGTTTTTACTGTCACTTGGTTTAATGCGCGGTAGTTGATACAAGTTATTAGGTCTCCTTCCTTTTTAGGGATGAAGAATAAGGGCAAGGCCGCCGGAGACTTGGACGGGTGAATGAAGCCGTTAGCCAGGTATTCATCTTAGTATTGTTTTAGATGAAGATTTTCAGGTTCTGTGAGGGCGTAAATTCTACTGCATGGGATCTGAGCACCGGGTATTAGGTCGATCTGGCAATCATATGGTCTATGGGGTGGTAAAGTATTGGCTTGGTCCTTCTGGAAAACATCCTGAAAATCCTGGTATTCCTGGGGTAGCAGATTTGCCGGACTCATGAATGTTGCGATTTTCTTGGTCAGGGATTCTTCTGGATAGCAGGTATGAGCACATTCTGAGAAGGTCAACCTCTTATCACGCCAGTCTATGCAAGGATTATGCATTTCTAACCACGGCATTCCGAGAATTATTTGGAATTGCGGGGCCTTGATTAAGTCAAACACAATGGTTTCTCGATGCCCGTCTTCGCACAACAGCGTCATTTCCGTCGTCGAGTGTGTTACAGGACCAGAAGAGATCTCTGTTCCGTCGACAGTGGCGACCAAATCAGTTGTTGCCTTTTGGCAAAGAAAAAGACACATCATTGAAGCCAATTCTTGATCCATATAGTTACCTATGGCTCCTCTGTCGATGTAAGCTCTGACTGTGTGCATACGAGACGGGTGCTTGAGACTAATGAGAATTATTGGTAAGGCTAGATGTGAGGTCTGAGAGTCCTTCTTCTCGCTCGACAAGCGGACCTCTATGCTTGTCGGGCAAAGTAGTTTTCCGGCTCTGGTTCGGTGCTGACCTTATCGGCGACCCTGATTGCCTTCTTGGGTGGTTTCACTGGACAGTCTCAGAGAAAATGGCCCGCTGTCCCGCAATATAAGCACAATTGTTGTTTTCTCTTAACCCTCTCGGATTTAGATAGCCGCCCTCGTACACCTCCAATTTGCATGGGTTCAGATGTGTCTGTGGTCTTGGAGGTGTTGTCTCTCGGACGCACAAATCCCCGATTCTCCAATCTAGCTCAGTCAGCTTTCCGGTTCTGCAGTCTGTGGTCTAGTTGTACCACTAAGTCAATGTATTCCGCACAGTCTCGGGGTGGGTTGACCACTTGAGCCAAGACATCTTTCAATTCACCTCTCAGCCCACGGTGAAATAACGTAGTTCTTTCGTCTTCTGGCCAACTGGTTTCCACCACTAAGCTGTTGAAGGTTGCAATAGATGTTAACTGATCCTGTTTCCCTTGACGAAGAGACAGCAGTTCATTATTTAAAGCTTGGCTTTGGGAGTGTCGGGCAAACAGCTTCTCCATGTTCTGCTGAAACCCCTGGAAATCTCGAAGAAGGGGATCATCTTGATTAACTAGTGGTATGGACCAATCTGCAGCGCTGCCACTGAGGTATGAAAGAACAAAGGCCACCTTTGATTGATCATTCGGAAAGGACCCTGGCCTGCATAGGAAGTGTAAGCGGCACTGGGTCATAAAAACCGCAAACCGTTTAGGGTCTCCCACAAAGCGTTCTGGTGGAGCTAAAGATATGGCTCCCGGAAGGACCACCTGCACTGGGTTACTTGACTGAGTTGGGACTGATGCCCCCATTCCTGGTAACGGCGTGTGGCCAGCCTGGGCTTGGAGTAATTGTCTGGCTAGATCATCGTTACGCTCTGTTACCACAATCAGTTCTCTTCTTAGAGCGTTGGTCTCTTGTCGAGCCAAATGCACCTCTGCTCTGAGTTCCTCCAAAAGCTGGGCTAATTGGTCAGTCTCTGAGGTTTCCATGGCGTTTTCACCTGGTCTCCACAGGGGCGCCGAATGGAACTGGATGGTCCGATGCTGAATGGCTCCACGTGCCCCCTCTGTTTGCCCTTTCCGTCACGAAAAGCAGATTTGCCTAAATGTTAAAACTAAATGTTACCTAACAGTAAGGAGGAAGACCGACTCCCACCTCCACGCATTTTAGCAGAGCTGGACCGGAAAAAGGAAGGCTTTTCCAGTGTGTTGCAGCTGAAAAGCAATTGAATTACAGAAGTGAGTCAAAGAAGGGAGAGGCTGGACCAGCCCCAAGAAGCCACGGCCGCTCTGGGCCAGAATGATCAGACAGTAGCTACAAACATGTGAAAGAACAAACTCCTGTTCAGAAGACGGCCACGAAAATAATGAAGACGTCAGAGGTTCATTAGAAAATAGTATTTTAAATACACCAGAGCTCAAAATCATGGTCTTCAGTCACGTCGATGGCTGGAAATGGACAATCGTGATGAGCTACACCTACGCAAGGAGACAGAGCATGCTATACTCTCTCGTATTCTCCAGAGCAAGGAACATTTCCAAGGCCAAGTTCAAAGCCTTAATTGACATGCAGACCACAAGAGGGGATGATAGATTACATGCTAATTGGTGGGAAGCTATGGTCAAGACCAACCCACTAGTACCTGGCAGCCAGCCTGCATGCTGCTGACGTATGTGGAAAAGTACTGACGGATGTAAGAGTGCCAACCAATTATAGAGGGCCACATACTAAAGAGCCCTATAGTTTGTGTAACCAATGGGACGTTGTGTATTTGATGACGTTCATAATGACCTATTTCAGGGTAGGGGTTAGTTGCCCCACCTGATACTAGAGACCCTATCACTCTCTTAAACCAGTATGGAATTTATACCTAGATGTTTCCTTAGACCCAATCACTTTCTCCAATAGGTTTTTGAAGTTTACCACATAGGATGACATCAGCAATGATGAGTTTTTACTATGTTAGATGCTTTTTTATACGATTTGTTGAGCGAGAAGATCGATCGAACGAATTGTCGATGTTCAATGTAACTCCCTGTTTTAGACAATTGCAAAGAAAACAGCTTTGATTTTCCAACTTTCTGAGTTAGTTTGATTATTGATGTTTGAGTATCTTCTGCATTCGCATCCATCTCAAAGTATTTCTGCCTCGTCTTAAAGGGCTGGGGCGAGAACCCTGGTTGACGTGGTAGCAGAGAGATGATGGTTAAAGAACCATCGACCTAGTAAGGTTTGGGGTCCCGGATAATATCGGACGTCCTCCGCCGTCTAGCTGAAAGGACGTGAAACGCCCTGTACATAGCGGCAATTAGCTTAAAGAATCTTGCAAGTGCAGGTGGGTTGGATCCCTTGGTTTGAACAGAATCCCCTCCCGATTTCTACAGGAAGCTGAGCTGACGGAAGGCTAAAGCAGCTGGTTGAGAAGGTGACGATCCAGAGAATCGGAAGTTGAAAAGGTGAATGATGAGTAGACTGAGTGAGGTGGCAAAACATGAATGGGTGTTGAGTGGAGAGAATGACAAGGGGAAATAAATAATGGAGGTTGGTTGGGGTAAAACAAATTGAGACGACAAATGTCAAGTTAATAAGTGAATAGCTTGAGAAGATGAGCGTTGAGTTATTAGGTAAATAACTTGAGATGATGAACGTCAAGTTAATAGGTGAATAGCTCGAGATGTTGAGCGTCGAGTTATTAAGTAATTGACTTGAGACGAGGATCGTCAAGCCATTAAGCACTGTGAGACAAGGAGCATCACAGTTAGGTTAAGCCCACAATCCTTCGTCATAGGGACATTAGTAGGAGTCGTATCCAGAGTCCCGAAAGATGATGACGTAGACTAAGGACAAGTTAAAGATTGTCTAAAGGGAATAACTCACACTCCGTCAGAGTATTTTTAGGGGCAGAGAATAGTCTCGAGGAGCATAGACTGAGATATACGTAGGCCTGCCAAGTTTGTCAGTTTGTCTATTTGTTTTATGTGTTGTATAATGTGTATGTGGTGAAGAAATAGTGTAAATTTAAGAGACGTGAAAAGAAAAGAAAGTACGGAGA
Source organism: Ambystoma mexicanum (assembly GCF_040938575.1). Lineage (NCBI taxonomy): Eukaryota > Metazoa > Chordata > Amphibia > Caudata > Ambystomatidae > Ambystoma > Ambystoma mexicanum. Next base: position 383,877,156 of record NC_090938.1, read on the forward strand.
TTTTAAAATTAACTATTTATTTAGTTGAACTATGATGTTTAGTTAATAAATAGATTGAAATAGAACGTGATATAAAAGGCTTGGAGCTGCGACAGTTGGATGCTCATATTGTGTTATTTTTCTGAAACTTATTTATAAAGTGTAAAAACAACAGTGAGTATTGACAGTCAAGTGTGACGAGTCAAAATGAGGATATTACTCCACTTATAGATCTATGCAAGCCGATGCCAAAACATGCACTGAAGCTTAAACAGTATAGTGCGAAATGGGTTAAGGGCACAGCAGATAAGATGTTCATGCCATGGCCACAAGTGGGATCACTATCAAAAGCAGTTTTACAACACGTGATGACATATTTGCACGCAGTATACACGGGAAAAAAGTTAGAAAAGAGTTTAGCGAGCTTTGAGCTCTGGAAAATGTACCAGGAGGAAAGAGAAGATCCACTTCCTGAAGACTGGATACTTAACCAGTGCAAAGAGGGGGGTGAGGAGCCTTCCTCTCGCCCCGCCGCACCTGAAATAAATGTCGATAGTAAGAAGTAAGAAGGATGACCGACTGTACCCATTAAGAGAGCTCAAGGCAGAAATAGGGTACAGCAATCCGGCATATGAGTCGCCTGTGCATAGACTCCAGAAAGAGATGTGATTCCTAAAATCCCATGGGACAAGGAGAGAAGTGATCGACCAAGTACATCCTTAGATATAGGGCGGGAAGTAAAGAGATGGAAAGGAAGAGAAAGATAAGGCTGATGAGATAGCACTCATACAGAACGAATGGGTGGGTGGTCGGATTTTGCTGAAACTTGATGGAAAGAGCATTGAGGAAATAAGGCAAAGGGAAGACCAAAATGAACAAGATAAAAGGGCTGGTTCAAGAACCCTGGTTCACTCCAAACTTCTCTCTTCGGCAATCGCCTCCTACTCTAATAATATCCTCCTCAGAGACTTCAATGTTTTTGAGTTTTAACCAGTACAATACCTACTTGACTCTCTATTCTCCCTGACTGACATCATGGACCTTAAACTGATCATACTCTTCCCCCAAAACTTCTTTTTTCCCCATAGACTGAATGGGGGAAAAACTTTGCGCACGGCTACAGGTGAAACCGCTGGATGGATTTTGACGAAATCGGCGGCAGGTACAGGGGCTTGGTCCAGAAAGCGTGCTTTTGTAAATGTGGTCACCACCTGTGCAGTATGTTTCTTTATAATGATCAAAAAGTAGGTCTGAAATAATTAGTGATATCTATGTTCGCTCCGCGGTCACACTTCCCTGTTTAGCCAACGAACAAGATACCAATTGGCTAAGGGGCTGGTGTCATGACCGCGAACATGCAACGTCTCTGCCCATTGGCTGCTGTGAGACGTGTTCTTCGTCAGATGGTTTGGATACGCCCGACATCTTGGATCCACGGAAAGCGGAGCAACAACCAGCGTACACATGCTTTTTTCATGAAACTATTTTGCTGTGTCGCAGAGCATTGGGAAAGGTTCAGAGAGTAAGACATGGGTGATCAATGCATTTGTTCTTCGGTCGTCATGATGTCATTTCTATGGACACCTTGTACGCACAGTAAATTTGGGGTGTAATAACGATAGCACTTCAGTCCATGTAGTGGACAGGAAATTTGTAACTGTTGAAAGCACACGCGTATTGGTAGGCAACATTGAAATTGACAACATGCCGTGAATGCATTATTTTTTCCAATGGCTATTATTATATTCATTAGTACGCCGCCATTGGTGGCACATGCTACAGTGGTTTTGGCCAGGGGCTAGAGTCTTAAGATATGGGTGGTCAATGCATTTTTTCTGGGGTTCGGTCATCATGATGTCATTTCTATGGACATCTTGTACGCACAGTACACTTATACCTACTTAATGACGTATGTTCTATGGCCTCCTTGTAGGCACAGAAAATGAGTGGTCCAATAAGGCCAGTATTTCAGCCCGTGCAGTGCATGCAGGAGTTGTTACATTTGTAAGGACACGTGTTGTGTTAGGGAACATTGGAATTGACAACATGCCATGAATGCATTATTTTTTCGAATGGCTATTATTATATTCATTAGTACACCACCATGGGTGGCACATGCTACGGTGGTTGTGGCCAGGGCCTAGAGTCTTGGATGCATGGCCGTCGGCCGAAGGCCGAAGGCCTTACTTTCAAGACTGTAGGCCCTGGCCACAACCACCACCGCATGTGCCACCCATGCATACACCCGTAGTGTTGCATTCTGATTGGCAAGTTGTGGAGAGTGCGTGCAGTGTTGGGTGCATGGCCGAAGGCCATACACCCAAGAACAAAGTAATAAGTATTAGCCGTGGAAGACACTGCACACCAATCCCATGTAAGATCCACAGACATACAGCTAGGAGTGAAGCCTCTGGGCAGACGCACTGAAGGATAACACACCTACATAATAACCCCCACTACCACACATCACTGAGGTGGTTGTGGGGAGACCCTGCACTCTTGGGTGTAGGGCCGAAGGCCATGCACCCAATAATACACTTATACCTACGTAATGACATATGTCCTATGGCCTCCTTGTACGCACAGAAAATGAGGGATCCAATAAGGCCAGTATTTCAGCCCGTGCAGTGCACGGGGGAGTTGTTACATTACTAAGGACACATGTTGTGTTAGGGAACATTGGAATTGACAACATGCCGTGAATGCATTATTTTTTGAATGGCTATTATTATATTCATTAGTGCACCGCCATGGGTGGCATATGCTACAGTGGTTGTGGCCAGGGCCTAGAGTCTTGGATGCATGGCCGTCGGCCGAAGGCCGAAGGCCTTAGTTTCAAGACTGTAGGCCCTGGCCACAACCACCACTGCATGTGCCACCCATGCATACACCCGTAGTGTTGCATTCTGATTGGCAAGTTGTGGGGAGTGCGTGCAGTGTTGGGTGCATGGCCGCAGGCTATACACCCAAGAACAAAGTGATAAGTATTAGCCGTGGAAGACACTGCACACCAATCCCATGTAAGATCCACAGACATACAGCTAGGAGTGAAGCCTCTGGGCAGACGCACTGAAGGATAACACACCTACATAATAACCCCCACTACCACACATCACTGAGGTGGTTGTGGGGAGACCCTGCACTCTTGGGTGTAGGGCCGAAGGCCATGCACCCAATAATACACTTATACCTACGTAATGACATATGTCCTATGGCCTCCTTGTACGCACAGAAAATGAGGGATCCAATAAGGCCAGTATTTCAGCCCGTGCAGTGCACGGGGGAGTTGTTACATTACTAAGGACACATGTTGTGTTAGGGAACATTGGAATTGACAACATGCCGTGAATGCATTATTTTTTGAATGGCTATTATTATATTCATTAGTACACCGCCATGGGTGGCATATGCTACAGTGGTTGTGGCCAGGGCCTAGAGTCTTGGATGCATGGCCGTCGGCCGAAGGCCGAAGGCCTTAGTTTCAAGACTGTAGGCCCTGGCCACAACCACCACTGCATGTGCCACCCATGCATACACCCGTAGTGTTGCATTCTGATTGGCAAGTTGTGGGGAGTGCGTGCAGTGTTGGGTGCATGGCCGCAGGCTATACACCCAAGAACAAAGTGATAAGTATTAGACGTGGAATACACTGCACACCCTTCCCATGTAAGATCCACAGAAATACAGCTAGGAGTGAAGCCTCTGGGCAGACGAACTGAAGATTAACACACCTACAGAATAACCCCCACTACCACACATCACTGAGGTGGTTGTGGGGAGACCCTGCACTCTTGGGTGCAGGGCCGAAGGCCATGCACCCAATAATACACTTATACCTACGTAATGACGTATGTCCTATGGCCTCCTTGTACACACAGAAAATGAGGGATCCAATAAGGCTAGTATTTCAGCCTGTGCAGTGCACGGGGGAGTTGTTACATTTGTAAGGACACGTGTTGTGTTAGGGAACAATGGAATTGACAACATGCCGTGAATGCATTATTTTTTTGAATGGTTATTATTATATTCATTAGTACGCCGCCATGGGTGGAACATGCTACGGTGGTTGTGGCCAGGGCCTAGAGTCTTGGATGCTTGGCCTTCGGCCTTCGGCTTGCTTCCAAGACTGTAGGCCCTGGCCACAACCACCGCCGCATGTGCCACCCATGCATACACCCGTAGTGTTGCGTTTTGATTGGCAAGTTGTGGGGAGTGCGTGCAGTCTTGGGTGCATGGCCGAAGGCCATGCAACCAAGAACAAAGTGGTAAGTACTAGACTTGGAAGACACTGCACACCCATCCCATGTAAGATCTACAGACATACAGCTAGGAGGGAAGCCTCTGGGCAGAGGTGCTGAAGGATAACACACCTATAGAATAACACCCACTACCACACATCACCGAGGCAGTTGTGGAGAGACCCTGCACTCTTGGGTGCATGGCTAAAGCCCATGCACGCAAGAATGAAGTCATAAGCAGTGGAGTCACAAGTCAATATGGGTGTGGTGGAATGTGCCAGTTGTATCCATGCAACCAAGAACAAAGTGGTAAGTACTAGACTTGGAAGACACTGCACACCCATCCCATGTAAGATCTACAGACATACAGCTAGGAGGGAAGCCTCTGGGCAGAGCTGCTGAAGGATTACACACCTATGGAATAACCCCCACTACGACACATCACTGAGGCGGTTGTGGGGCGACCCTGCACTCTTGGGTACATGGCTAAAGCCCATGCACGCAAGAATGAAGTCATAAGCAGTGGAGTTACAAGTCAATATGGGTGTGGTGGAATGTGCTAGTTGTTTTGATGCCCTAGTGTCTTAACTTCATGGCTGTAGACGATGGTCCAAAAAGTAAATTTATAAGCAGCTAATTTACAAGGACCATGGTTTCCATATGCAGCGATGGTTGTGGATAGGAACTCTACTCCTCGTACCTTGGTTGTAAGGCGTAGGTGGTGGGTTCCTCACCAAAGATGGAAGGGCACCCTACAGGTACTGCAGCATATTATTACCATAGATTAGACGTGTAGATTCCCATGTGTAGAAAATGCCTGCCAATATACTTACTACAAGTTCAAAGTAGCTTTATTGCGTCGAGGAATAGGCGGACCCAAGCCGGTATTTCAAAACAGCATGATCAACTTTGATGCGCAGTGCACAACCAAGGAACAACATGCAACATCATTTTAGTGCAATGACAGTGAGATACCTCATTTAGATTAAAGTCTGGTTATGTGGTAATACCTTCACTGGAGAACAAACTAGTGCTGAGCGCAAAGCATAAGCAATTGACTTTAAGTGGGTGACATTATACACTACTCGAACAACAGTTTATGTGATAAGCAGTGCTGACATCACTGCCAGCTTGCAGAAGACAGCAGCGAGCTGTTACCTCGGTACAAAAATGGATTTGGAGGTGCTTGTTCAACCGTGAGGTGTCAGATAGATGTTTAGCACAACTAGACGCCTAAGCCCCTAATGTCTCTCATGCCTATCAGGCGTATCAGGCACTTGCAGGGCATTTCCTAGGGGCAGGCACGCAGGGGCACGTGCGCGTGCTTCTTGTAAGGATGTGTTGGAAAGTGGCTATGGCCTAAAATAAAGAGGAGATAAAGTGTATTAGTATGCAGCATATATCAAATATATCAATATAAGTGATATATAGTAATACAAAGCTATGTTAATGTCCACATTGCTGCAAACACACCGCAGTAGGATGTTTGAGAGCATTGAAACTTTTATCTTCAGACGGGTCCAGCAGAGAGGCCAGGCTTATCAGGCACTTGCAGGGCACTTGCTACAAATTATTCTAAAATAGAATAATTTATGGTATCAGCAAATGAAGGCGGTGGGAGAGAGAATGCCAGATGAAAGCTGCAATGTCTGTTCCTGAATACCATATGCCATGAACACAGAAAGGACATTCATTGCCAAAGAAGTGCCTCCACATGATGCAAAATGTCTGTCATCTAGCAGCGTGTAGGACCAGAGGGCAATTCGAAGGAAAATAGGCAACTTTACAATGGCAATCAAGAAGAACATTTCCATATGAAGATACTTATGCGCAAACAAGGAGAATGGATGTAGGATGGGGTGGACAAGCAGGAAACATATGTATCCAGCCCAAATTGGAGAATGAATAAAAATCGTTGATATGAGAAGGATGGACTGCTCAGATATGCAGTGGCGGCTGGTAAGTTTGAAACCTGGTGGGGCGTACCCCCGCAAAATCTTTTGAAAAATGGCCTCCAAAATGTGCAATTTACTGTTCAAAAATCCCACCAAAATAGGACAAAAAGCATTAGGGTTTACATACTAATGGTGGTACATTATTCTTACGTGTGCAAGTGTGATGGTGTATTTTACAGCTGCTTCTTTTGAGAATAGCTGGTAAAATGGTGTATGCATAAAGAAATTCATTATATAGTCAGTAATGATGGAAACATATGTTTGTCATGCTGTTACTGGCATTCATATGCGTTCATCCTCTTACTAAGGGGGGATTTTAGGCATTTTCTGAAAGGGGAGAAACTAAGCTAAAATATTTTTCGTTTTTAACACCTTAATGAATGCAACATTTGTCCTCCTACCTTCACATATTCCATTGTAGCTGCATTAAACTCTGACCTACGGGACACCTTCAGTTCACCTTTGTCGCTTGGGTCATCTACGGGTACTGTGTCCAAGCATGCCAACATCCCTGGCGTTCTCCCTCATCATATGTGTTTATCCATTTTTAATTCGCAGGAGGTATGTGAAACTCCCATGTGCAAACTACCCATCTCTGCAGCACTCTCACAAATGAATCCACAGGCCTGTTAGAAATGCAATGCCCATAAAGTGTCAGTACTGTTACATATGTCACTAATGCATATGTCATTTTAACCAATATGGTGCAAGAGCATTCATTGAAAGCACATCCAGAGTTTGGAATAAAGTGACCAGTTTATAATGCAGGGGAGCCTCTTGCTTACACGAGTTTACAAAATGATGGATAGTTGTTAGCATCAGCAATTAGTCATTCACGAATATATTGCAATTCCTCTCATGCTGCAAGATCTAGCATAAAACCCCACTTTCTGCCTTTGTAGGCCCCCTCTTACTCTGCAAAGTATGACCCTTTCCATGTTATTGTTGAATCATCTACTATCTACTAACCTTTACAAAGCTAAACATAGATGGAGTCGCAGTGACCGACCAGACTGTACGGCTTCCCCAAACGTTCATATATTTAAGCTCTCTCTCAGTCTCAGACCAAGCATGCCTAGCCATATAAACGTGCAATGTTGCACCATTACAACGCATTGGGCCCGATTGTCATGGGTCAGGTTGCAAGTGCTGTGAGAATCTTCCTGTAGTGCTGCTTATCCACAGCACTTCCTTGGTAACATTATATTTATATATGATGGTGTTAGCCCTGCTGAGCACAGAGAATGTGGTTTAACTCTGAGAGCATCAGGTGTTTTCTGCCAGAATACCTACTATGCCTCAAGACTAGTGCTGAGTGCTACAGAAGTGGTAGCTACAGTAATAGTAATTGCAAGTAGCAGCCACAACTACGAGTCAAACGTGCTGGCTGACTGAAGAATAGTCAACCACAGATAACTGTGGCCTGTTTTATTTGTGTGAAGTAAATATTATCTCCCTTCTTTTTGCTCGTTGCTGCCCAATCAGCGAAGCTATGGCCTTACGCACAAAATACAAGTGATTCTTGCAAAAAGGTGCTCGGGCAACCGACCTGACTCCAGACGCAGCTGGTGGGGAGGGCTGCGTTCCCATCAGCGCCGAGGCCCGAGCCCCTCACTTACCTGTACGCAATCCCACTTAAGTAAAAGTTACAGCCTGTAACTTTTACTTTAGTGGGATTGTAATTGTCAAGTCGCACTGCCAGTGCCCAGCCCGTTGCCCGCCGCTCAGCCTTCTCCGGGATTGGAATGGATCCTGATGAATGCCGAGCAGTGGGCCATAAAAAGACAAGCAAGCACACGTGGAAACAGACTCGCGCAGAACCATGGATAGAGGGGAGTAGTCCGGCACATCAGAAATGCCACATCCTGCAATCACAATTCAATACTTTTTGCATTTGATTGGTACCTCCTGGTTTCCATTTTAGGACTTTGCAGCAAAAGGACAATCGTTAACACTGATCAGAAGCCTCCACCCCGCGCATTGGACCGTATTACACAGAAAAACGGGTCACCCTTCAGTCGGTGCACTATTGGGTAAGAGGAACAGGTGTGTGCGCAACCAGTACATCCGTAAATGTTTGCTTGGGGTCCTGTTACTTTTATGCACTTTCGCCTGCTTCCCACAAGGCCTTGTGAACTTCAAACACCATGTTTTGTCCCCTGTACCGCATGGTGAAAAGGAGAAGCTGTTTTCTTTTACTTTGAAAAGTGCAGGGCAAAGGTAAAAACGGTATAAATTCCTGTGTGCTGACTCTGCTGTAGTAGTAGGCCTCCAGATGCAGCTGGTGGGGAGAGCCGCGTTCCCATCAGCGCCGAGCCCCTCACTTAGTGTACGCAATCCCACTTAAGTAAAAGTTACAGCCTGTAACTTTTACTTAAGTGGTATTGTGATTGCCCACCGCTCAGCCTTCACCAGGATTGAATCATGGTGAATGCCAAGAGGCAGGCGGGCGGCTGGCCATAGTAGTACTAGGCCTGAACATGCGCCACACCCTGTGGCGCATGTTAAGGCCTACTACTACTACTACGGCCCGCCCAGCCCACACGTCATTCCAGGCTAGGAACAAGTGCCGTGGGCAAGTCCACATTGTGCGGGCTGCCCGCAGCGCGTATTCATTCAGGCAGGATTGAATCAGCCTGGATTCAGGATTAAGCTTAAGCAAGTCAACAAGCAGAAACGAACTAAGTAGAGTAAATTATGTACATTTTTACTTGCTTTCAGCAAGTTACTTACCGGCTATGTTGACTGGGCTGGACTCTGTCAGCGTCGCTCAGGAGCAGGAGGGCAGGCAGCACGTCCGATCTGTGGATGGGCCTGGTAACTTGCAGGAGCTGGTCAAGAAGAAGTCCACAAAAGTCGAGTCCACCACCACACCAGCAAGGGCCCCGGAAAGAAAGAACGAGAAGCGAAGGCGAGGCACTGTGTGCCCATGACCCTCACCCGACTCCACCCACGGATTGTCATTGGCTGGCAAACAGCCAATGACAATCCACAATCTATTGTTGCTATGCTAGCACTAGCATGGCCCTGCCCATACAGTTTCAGGAGAGGACACTCTGCGCTGTTTGCGCAGAATAACAAGACTGCAGGGCCACCCCTCCAGCGCCCCGCCAGCCTCTTGAATGGGCGAATGGTTACGTAGAGTGCGTGGAGCTACGAGCTCCACATACTCTACATTGCCGAAAAGTTACTAAATCGGGACGCGCCCCGCCGCAGCAGCAGGCCTGGGCCAGGCCAGCAGCCCAAGCGGCAGAGCGGCAGATTAATAAATAAATAATTAATCTGCCGCTCTGCACAGGTTTAATTAATTTAAAATAATTTAAATAACGAAGTTAAAAGAAAGAGAGACTCTGTCTCTTCTCTTCTTTCTCTTCTTCCATGGGGGGGCGGCGCCCCCCCGCCCAATGTAAGCAGCCGCCACTGCAGATATGACTGAAAGATCATGAGAACCAGGATGCTGGGAGGGACCTCAGCTATTGGTGTATGGGCATGTTGCCACCAGCACCGGATGGGAAGAAGGACTATGAACTTGTCCTGCACACTTATTGAAGAAGGAACCAGTAAGCATAGTGCAAATAGTAAATGACAGATGCCTAGAGTCATGGGCCAAACACTCTAAGTTACTAACATAGGGCGACAATGAAGCAGGAGTTGTATCTATAATATCACTAAAGAATGCAACAACATGTTTCAAGAATGAAGGCTAACTTCTGGTTGGAGAAAACAAAGGATGTAGACCGATAATTGAGGTCCCAGGAATGAATGGAGGAACTGCAGTATTGATGGGCCGATATTGGGCCTGTGGATCCAGAGCTGCTTACATGCAGTTGCCTAAGAATTGGGGAGGAATATGCTCCATTGAAGTAATACATGCTCCAGCATTAATGATCCCTCAAAGTGACCTCAATATTGATGAATTTCCAAAAATGAATGATCACCAGAGACGGAAGAGGTCACTCAATCTTCACCGGCTGAAAAGGGAGAACTAATTCTCATCAAAATCAATAAGGGCCTTTGAAAACATTCCAAATTAACTGTTCAGCAAGACAACAATGATAATGACATCTACATTTATGACAGGACTCCAAACTGCAGTCAACGCCAAGTGGCTGAAAATCAGCGGATGGGAGCTGTTACAGATGATCAATGCAACAATAAAAGGATTCAATGCATTCAGAGAAGAATTGAGAGCCATCAGGCAGATGACTCTCCAGAACAGGTATGTCCTGGACTTAATTAAAGCAATGGAAGGAGGCATTGTTCATTGGTACCGTCTCATGATGGAGAAAATGAAACATTGGTGGAGGTCATAACTATGCTGACGAGCCCTGCATATGAAGATGGAGGATGAAGCTGATGAGACAGCAGGAGAGGCACTTGTTTTCACTTCTGTTATCATGGATTCCAACCAGGCTTGCGAATGTTTTCAAAATACTTGGAGCAATACCAGTATTGGTATTGCTAGGATTATGTCTTATAATAATTATCTTGGGACAGAGCCAGAAGAAAGCTAAAATGCCATTGGGATGGAGATAATTATTGATGTAGATGCTGGAGTTGGTGAAAGAATGCAAGATGAGGAAAGTACCCATGAGAACATCAAGAATAGTAATTTGACACCTCCAGGAATGACGTTTTACTACCTTAAGGATCATCAAGAATATGTAGGATGGTGGATTTTCTGTCTACCATCAGGCGATTGCTGTCACATGACCTGGAGTGTGGATGACCCTCACCTGAGGAGGGTGGCAAAGATATGGATCCCAAACAAATGGCAGTATGAAGAGAAGATGAAGGCGATTGAAGAGGTAAATATGGCAGAGGACTTGACCAGAGGGGGGAATGTAGAGGAGCAGTTGGATGCATTTTCCCTAACCTCTGCCCCCTCAATTCCATCATCCTGAAACAGCAAGAAAAGAGCTTTATGTGGCACCCCAAGTGTTGTCCCTATAATACATTGGGCCTCATTACGACCCTGGCGGTACATGGTAAATAGCGCTGGTAGATCTGCTGGCGCTGTTAACCCCCATACCGCCTCATTACGAGGTCCGCTCGCGGGACCCGCTCGGGACGCCTGGTTTTACCAGAGGTCCTTAGCGGGTCCCGCGAGCGGCCCAGCATGCTAACAACGGGCCCGTCATTAACGGGCCCGTTGTTAGCATGCTCCCCATTCCCATTGAGCCCTAAGGGGGCTCATATGGGAATGGGGATGTACCGGTTCCGGGTTCCCTGAATGGGGAAATACCGGGCCCTCCTAGGTCGGAATGGCCCGGTATTTCCCCATTCAGGGAACCCGGACCTGAACCCGAGTTTGGGGCTAGCCATGCCCTTACTAAGGGCATGGCTACCTCCAAACTCGTAATGAGGCCCATTGGGTTTATGAGAGACGATATGCACTCAGACAACCATACCGAACGTACCCTCATACTGAAAGAGTGGAAGGATGTCAGCACGCATTATTGGACATCATGTAGTGTTGAGTGAAATCTATCGAGGGCAGAGTGATGTCATGAAGAAGATATATGAGAACATACAGAAATTATATGAAAATACTTAAGATTGACAATTTAACTGCAGTGACAAGAGAAACATGTACAAAATGATAAAGTACTAAATTTTAGGGGGGAATCCCATCCATACCACCAGGGTGGAAGCTCTACCTTATGATGGATAGTGAGAACTTGGTTTAAACAGGAGATAGAAAGCTCTAATCAACTGTTATCAACATTAAACGCATAACTGGTCAAAAAATTAATCAATTCGTAATTTATTAAGTCATAAAAATACAAGTTATAAAAACTTTACCATTTTCTAAAAAACACTGTATATAAAATACAATTCTTCAATAGTGACAATCACTGCCTTCTGGACTAGGCTTCGATCCTGATTGATCGAGAATCGGTCAGTCTAGAGAGGCTTTACTTCGCATCTCTGAGACACATTTATCAATTGCTTGACATGTAACTATTCCGAATGGTAGAATCACATAAACCATTATCATGTGCTCGACATGTTTCAGTCCTCTATAAGTAGTTAAAGGGACCTTCGTCAGGAATAGTGTCACCAATATAATGATTAAAACGAATACAAGATCTACTAATAATGTAGGTGGCTGTAGGGTGTCTACAGCTGCTTGTAAAACAGTATAGCTGTAGATTTCTTCATACAGTGACCGTTGTAACTGTTGAAAAACAACAAAGAGAAAGGGTCAGCTCTAAATGCTGGATTGGGTCTCTTATCGACAATAATTGGTCTAGAACAAACTTAAAGGTCTAGAGTACCTGGTCTGTTCTGTGGAGTATATTGCAGAAAAGATCTTGAGTAAAGCAAGAGGTGTCTTCTGATAGGGTTGAGGATCTCTCAAAAAGTAGAGATAATTCACCTAGAAAGCAAAATTATGCTAATCAGATCCTGAGGGTTTTTGGCCCGGGCAAGGCTGACTGGAAGAACACACGTGCACATCCATCTTAAATGACTTATTCAGAAAAAAGCTTGTTTAAAAATGACAAGATTAAAAAATACAACGTGAAAAAATACAGGCATATTTAACGTGAAAAAATACAGGCATATTTATAGCACAAAGGCTAACAGAGAACCAACTTAAAATGGCAGGAAACCAGGATATGAATGGGATAACAGGAGCTGTGTATACCTGTAGCGAAGCCTAGGACTGTCAAGTCTCCTTCTTTGTAGTTTCGAATTTAATGATAAGGACAGGGCTTGAAAGCGTCAATCTGGCTCTTTGCTAAAGTTATTCCGCCGAACCACCTATTAACAAGTGAGAACAAAATGGTTGGCAAACTCTCCCCCGGGTAGAAGAATATTAGATGCTCAAAAAGGCGAATGTTCATAGGATTACATTACCTATAAGGTGTGGATCACTCGATTTAATAGGGAAAATGAGACGGCCATCGATCTGAGGAACGGCCTTCTGTTTCTTCGCTACCGCTCTCATACGAGTCTAGATGAAAAACATTTAAGGCAGTAGTTTGCTCGTAGTCAACCTACACTAGAAGAACCAAAATGTCTCTTCTACTAGAGTGGGAGATACTCCCGTTCTATCTGTTGAAGAATCCTTACCTTTAGGAGTGCAGGCCTGGAAAAATAGTCAGTGGTTTGGGACGCTACACGCTCGCCGCCGGACATTTAGCTTCTGAATGCTAACTGAAACGCGGCCGCCATGTTGAATGGTCATCTTATAGGCGATGTAGTCCTTTTTTAGTGTCAGGACTAAGGGGACTCTCCGCTGACATAAAGGAAGCTTTACTATGGGTAAAGTTAGCGGTATAATAAGAGCATGATAGAAGGAAAGTAGATAACATTTACAATACTAAAGGGCGAAGTGGTCTGTAGCCTTGTTAGTATGCCCATAAAACTCTATCCGAGTCACTATCAAGCTATCTATCATTTTTAAAGATTGATATGATTCAGTAGATAGGGAGTCTTAATACGGGTAGAGAAATCTAGATAGTAACAGATTTTCTGCCATTCGACTACCTCATTAAGCCCTAATTGGTCACTTTTAGTAAGGAATATTAATCTTTGTTCCTTTTCAATTAAAGTTTTTTTCTTTTTTGTAACATCAGAGCCTATGATAGTGAGCAGGCCAGTCCATGTGATATCTTCTGCAGTATGATGGTTATCCAAAAAATGATTCACCATGGGTGCCGTCAGGACTTTATTATTGATAGAGCTACGGTGCTCGATAATTCGAGTTTTAATTTTCATATACACAAAGAAGATAAAGTAACTTGCTGACCAATAAGTGTAAATACGCAGTAACGCAAGGTACATGAGAAGTATAGAAGCTTGCTATAGATAGAGGAAACTATAACCTGGCTAGGACAGCCATGATAGGAAGATGGACGACGGCTTGTGTTAAGACTCAATCCAGCTACCTCAGAGACAGTCCATGGGTGCAGAGTTAGGAAACGGAGAAATGGCTTTGTGTGCAGAATAAAGAGGAGTCTATGTTGGCCTGGGATGAAGGGTGCTATTTTAAGGAATAATTGCAAGGCACAATGTGAGGCAGATGGATAAGCCATGTACATAAGATATATTTTTCTTAGATTAAAGAAGAGGAAAATATTTGCAAGGGCCAAGTATTAGAGAATTAACAGTGAATAAGGTTTATACAAGATGGAGTGAGCAAGTCTTTAGAGGCCAAAAGGAGCAAGAACACCAAGTATAATTAAATCAAATAGCAGTAAGTAGGAGGTTGACATAGACAAAATTCATATGTTTCCTTAACCACTCCTTCCCTTCACTAGGTTTTATAGTTTTCCACGTAGGATGATGTCATAGATGACACATTTTGGGGTATATAACCTGTGTGTGATCAAGTTTGTGAGTGAGTGTGTGAGCATTAGTTCACTGTTTGCCAGTTTGCCCTTCTTTACTGAACTGATAATAAAGTAGTATTTTGCCATATTTTTTGAGTCTGTTCGTTTATTTGGTCTGAGATCTTTATTGTTAATTCCATTTAGCACAAAAGACTACTCAGGGTGCTGGAGCGGAGTATCATCATTGCTGTGTTTGTACGTCCAATGTTGTGCAAGTGGCGAGTGCTGATCTTGCTTGTTGATGGCATTCATATGTTCCCTTATACTGAAACTGACCTGTCTAAAATTGCTACCAACGTATATCATTCTGCCGAGCTAACTAATTATACTTAATCCTTGGGATGGGGAAAATGTTATAACATTCTAGATATAGAAGGTGAACTTTAAATTAAAGTAACTCCCAAACTAGACTGAACATTGTCTGCAAATGTAAATTATACATATCAGTCAAAACACCTGTCTCTTAGACTCATATTGTATCCCTCATCTTCCATCATTTCAGGAGTAACCATAAACTGATTTAAGGGGACGAGCGTTATACACAGGTACCAGATCTCATAATTGTTAACTAGATTATGGTTTGGGTAAACCTTACGGTACCCGAATGAGCAAGAGCCCACACCTCAGAATGCTCAGATGATCAGTGCAGAGTGAGAACAATTACCCCCTCTTTTTGCTTTTCCATATTATTTCAACATGGTTCAAACTTTAGCACTTTATTCTTTACCATTAGTTTCTGCCAATAGCAGGCACACTGACCATTCATCCCTTCACGGTTTACCTTTTTAATCTCCCAAATGGACAATGAGCCCTCACTTTCACCCACAACACCATGCGACAATAAGTTATTACTACCTTTAAACTAAGTTTTTTCCATGGATCCTGTGCCTAACAACATACAATATTTAAAACACTGCAGCCAATTGGCAAATCATGATGTAATTCTTACCAGGGTTTAATATCAAGAACCCCTAACCAGAACATGGATATTTCGTGCACTGACCCGACAACGTTATCACCATATAGCTACTATTGTTACCATTTACATGTTTGAACTACATATGACAGAGTGGTTTTACTAGCAATGAATTTATGATTTCCTCCCCCCTTCTCACCTTTCATCTGTTGTACTATTAAATATGACCTTTTATATAAATGTTTCTCTATTTAAGAAAGTACTTGACATTTTTTGCTTTACGTTTTCTCTTATTTGTTTGTTACCACAACCAATGATTTAATTGGAATTTAATTTGTTTTTGTTAATTAACATGTATATTCACTAACCTCTCCTTCCCCGTAACCTTGGAAACTGTTATCCACACAATCATTGGGAATCAGGGACATTTTAGGACTTTCACAGCGTTTACTACTAGGGCTGTATATACCGTATTGCCTTGAGAAAGCACTAAGGGCGAAGCTTCGGGCCATGAAGTTGGCACACTAAGGTGAATTGTCACAACAGTAAAGTCATTGACCTTGTAACTCACTGTAATCTCTAAATCACACCAACAGAGATGACTAGTCTCATGTATGGGACCAACTTGTAAAAAATGTGATCTATCAAATACAAACCATGTATCAAGCACTTGTTTGTGGTGTTTGATTGACAACACCAGTGAGAAGCACTTAAAAAGGGGACACTTGCTCCAATGTTATATTTGAAGACCTAGGTTGTAGGCCTTACCCATTGTGAACTTCTCTCAGAACTGCCAGAAAGGCGAGAATATTACTAACATAATATAAGTTGGTGACGCAGCATATGCAAGTCTACAATCGTACACTAAGGTAGTCTAGCTTTAGTGCAGTCATCTGAGGACATTTGCCTTTAGAAGAAGTCTCCCACCCCTTCTTCAGATCCTCTCAAGACATGAAGATTCACTCTGAACCACCTGAGAAGAAATCACTGGACTTTCTTTGGAAAAGTTTTACTTTCCAAAGCCCTCAGCCTGAGGTGAAGAAGGAACCGTCCAAGGCAGAAGAGAGTTCTGCCCCTATCCACTCCGAAGGCACATTGGGAGTGACTTTTGGTGTGGACCAGGACCTGTGAGGATTTTGAAATTTGTCGTGCTCACACTTAAACACATATATATATGTACTCATTCACTATGCTTCACGCTTAGCAATCAGCCTTTAGGCCCTAACATGAACCGAATACTGTTGCACAATATATGTAAACTGCACGACACAGAAATATAATGATTAACAGAATGCAAAGAAGTGAAAAACAGCAGATGGCCCTTATCTTGGGGTAAAGGGCTTATGGTTCATGGACAGTCCAACGGTGGGAAGATGAGGGAGGCCGAGTTGCAGGAATGTGAATAACAGGAAAATGTAGACATAACAGATAACGGTGACTCGCACACAGGGTGCAGCTGGCGGAAACTGGAAATAACTGCCTACATGGTGTACGTGTAAAAATGTGTGTTGCAATATGAACTGATATGCTGAAAAGGGTATAAAAGGACCAAGAAGGAAAGAGGGGGCGCGGCACTTCGACGACTTGCTTTGCGAGACGTGCGAACTTGCAGCCCATTCGCGAATGTTTGTGAGATAATAAAGTAATGTTTCTCTTTCTCGGCTTCTGTCTGAGTTCATAGGGTTCCCCTTTACTGGTTGCTGGCGACGGCGAGAAATCGCACCCACAATTTTGGTGTCAGAAGTGGGATCCCAAGGAGCGACAGCCCATCACTGGGTGAGGACCACCGCGACGGAACCGGAGAAGGAACCGATCACGAGGGCCCACTGACTGAATCCGCACCATTGATTGCGACCAACACGTCATCCTTGTTTGTCCGGCTCCGTCGACGACGGGACAGCAGGCTGTCGCCCTTCGGGTCCAGAACACTCTGGCGGGACCCTAGAGATAAGTGATAATGTTGATGATTGCTGAATGCATATATGAATAGTGGATGGAAAGGATAGACGGTGGTAAGTCCGTCTTTGTGATTTTGAATAGATATATGAAGACTTGTCTGGTAAGTGACAGAGTTTGATATACCGGTATAATGGGTCAAACGGCTTCCCTCAAGAAAGGTATAGGTAAAAGGCACTATGCCCCTCTAGAGGGAACTCCGGCTTTTGATATGTTGATAAAACATGGTTTAAATTCTACTTTGTTCTTAAAAGAGTGGTCAGAATACACTAAGGATTCTATTGAACACAAGTGGCCAGATACAGGGTCGTTTGACTTAGATCGGATTAGTAAGGTAGAAATAGAATTAGCAAAGCGGAGGGTTAGACCCGCCCAGTTTGAAGCTATCCGATTATGGAGAGTAGAAGGAATGCGCAGGCGCAACGCAGAAAACAGACAAAAGGCAAAAGAGTTAAAACGAACGGTCAATCAAAAATTGCATGACTTACATGAAAAAGAAAGAGATGAAAAGTATGAGCAGTTGGACAGACGCATGATGATTAAACATAGTGGAGGTATGTTTCCTGTCATGCCGGCGCCTCGATATGAGGACATCGCACAGGGCCTAGAAGCAGAACAGACTACATCAGACTTGTTATTTCCGGGAGCCTCGGCTCCGCCGGCTGACAGTGCGGGAGTAGGGGTAGAATTCCCGATGAAATATGGAAATGAAGAAAAGCTCATTGGCCGGCCAAGGACTGGACAGGTTAGCAAGTTAAGAGAAGAGGAATTATCAGATATAACTAGTAGGATCTACGGGTTGGAATTGAATGAGAATGTGAAAGAGCAATTAGGCAGATTGCTACCGATAGAATTCAAGAAGGTAGGTCGGAACATGTATGAATTATTGGAGGCAACAAGAAAGGTAAGAGGCAGACCACAACCAGACCTTACTCCTGAGTATCTCGAAGCCGTACGTCTTTTAGACACGGGTTCGACCAATACTGAACTGTGGGAAGGTATGACTCAGATAATTAAGGAAATTCAAGACACACAAGGAAGATGGCGCAGGGAACAGGATGAAGATGAACGCATACAGAGAGCCAGGCAGGGCGAAATGAATGCCGCCAACTCAGACGCTACAAACTTAGTTTCCCGATTAACTAAACAAATCCGGGAAAAGACACCCGAAGCCCTTGCAAAGGAGGTAGAAAATTGTGGGTGGGCACTCCAGGTGAAGGTTATCTCTGAACTCATAGATAGTTTGGAAACCCTTGATGATGGCAGCAAAACTACCTATGCCAACAGACGAAACAAGACTAAGACTGATCTAGACAAACGCCTTCATCCAACAAAGGATGTCCAGGGTGAAAAGGAAAGAGCATGGAGGGTAAAGACCATACAGAGTTTATTGAGAGATTATAAAACTTTAGATTACTCACAGAATTCTGACCTAACAACGCCTGAAACAAGTACCCCGGGGAGTGGTGAGAGTGTGGTAAAAGCGAGTTCCCAATTTCCCATGCGGGAATGTCAACCTACGGTGGACATCAAGGGAGACCCTGTTCGCACCTATGTGCATGTTCCCCTAACGCGCATGGAATTAATACAAATCGCTAAAGGCATTCCTGATCCCAGAATTGACCCGGCAGGTTTTTATAAAGAGGTGGGGAAATTGTTCCGACCAGGTTTATATACTGTTGAGGATGTAGATGCTATAATGAACAGTTTGTTACCCGAAGAAATATGGACACCATTCCGGGCCACAGACCAGGATAGCATCAAATGGAAGGAGATAGAGGATGCTAATAAGAGCAGAAAATTACATGAGGAGTACCCTCCTGAGTTAAAAAGGCATGGAATGAATGTTTTGAAGGCTCTTGAGAAGGTTTTACCCCCGTTTGATGTGAATGTTGAGAAACTAACCACTGTAATACAGGGCCCAACGGAGGAAGTGGCACAATACTTCCTACGATTCGAGGCTGCTTTCCAAGCCCACAGTGGCCTAGATGTGGCCTCCGAAACAGGTCAAAGATACTTTGCCACCAGTTTTGTAGAAGGGCTTCATGCCACCATCCAAGACAGTATTAGAAAGGCAGAAAGTACATGGATGAGTAGGAAGCCAAAGGACCTGTTGGAGATGGCAAGGTATTATGAACGTGGGGAAAAGGTGAAAGGATTACAAAGGATTAAGCAGGATAAAGATTTAAAAACCAAAGTGTTAATTCAGCAATTACAACAGGGTCAGGGCACGACAGGTAAATACGGCTATAATGTTAACCCCAACCACCCTTCCCAGAATTTTCACAATATAGCAGTAAACCAGGCGAGGGGTGCTGTCCAGGGAGTTGCTCCGTATCCCAGGAGGGATGGTCT
Organism: Ambystoma mexicanum; assembly: GCF_040938575.1. NCBI lineage: Eukaryota > Metazoa > Chordata > Amphibia > Caudata > Ambystomatidae > Ambystoma > Ambystoma mexicanum. The sequence goes on from NC_090938.1 coordinate 383,896,897, forward strand.
GCCACAGAATGTATGTGCCTTTTGCAAGAGACCGGGGCATTGGAAAGCTCAGTGCCCACAAATTGGGGGAAGAGGACGAGGTGCACGATTAGTTTCACAACCAACCTTTGCCCCAGGAATTAAGAATGGTGGGCCCGGAAACCAGAGCAATCAGTTTAGGGCACCCCAACCTAATGTCTTTGATAACCAATCGGGAGGGGAGGCCCCCTGGCCAGCTCCACCCCCTCCGAATATGTTTCAGCAACCTAATCATACTGTACCAGTACAGGGCGTATGTGTGGGTGATGAATGCAATGAGGATGTGTATTACAATGATGATTTTCAGGACAACACGAGTGGGGTGTTCTGAGGAGGCCGGGGTGAGACAGCGGGGTTGGTGCAAGTCCCTATAGATCAGAGGGGTCCATATGCGTCTGTCAGAATAGGACCCCACAAGAATCTGAAATGCCTGGTAGATACAGGAGCCGGAAACAGCTCCGTAAATATCAGGGCCGTCCCAGCTGTCCCATTATCGGATAAAAACAAGGTGTCTGTTGGATTTGGGGGCAATCCAATAACTACTCCTGTGAGCGAGATAGTAGAAGCTGAGATACATGGGGTGAAATGGGAGAATGGATGGCTACTAACTGATCATTGCCCTGAAAACCTATTGGGAATTGATGCACTCAAAACTTTAGGTGCTACGATATATTGTTCCCCGCAGGGTGTGAGAATGACCATTCACAGACCCCTAAACATGATAGGAGTAATACAGGACATACCCTCAGAATTACAGGATATCCCGAATGAACTATGGGCCACTCATGGCAACGATGTAGGGGTACTAGATGTATCCCCAATTGTGATAAAACTGAAGCCAGGCGTAAGACTACCCAGGATAAAACAATATCGTATATCGCATGAAGGGGAACAAGCTTTATATCAGATAGTTCAAGACATGATACAACTGGGTGTAATAGAGTTCACAAACGACAGTCCCTGCAACTCTCCGATACTCCCGGTTCATAAAAAGGGCGGGGAAGCACTACCCTATCGTTTTGTTATTGATTTAAGAGAGATAAACAAAATAGTGGAACCCCGCTATCCGGTTGTCCCCAATATAGCTAGTGTCCTCACTCTGATCCCCAGCACGGCAAAATGGTTTACAGTTATTGACTTGAAAAATGCCTTTTTCAGCATTCCCATTGCTGAAGAGAGTAGATATTTGTTTAGCTTCACATTACGAGACAGGCAATATCGCTTCACCCGAGCTCCACAGGGATACACTGAGAGTCCAGCCATATTCAGCCAAGCATTGAAAACACAAATGGATGATTTGATGTTACCTGTTAATACTGCATTGGTGCAGTATGTTGATGATTTGCTTTTATGCGCCAATACAGAAGAGGAATGCCATGAAGTCACAAAACTAGTGTTATTACATCTAGCAAAGAACAAACATAAAGTGTCCTTGACAAAAATGCAGTATGTCAAGCAAAAGGTTCATTACTTAGGCTTCGAATTATCTGAGGAAGGGCGGACCTTGTCCACTGATCGAATTGCATTAATACAAGCAATAAAAGGCCCCAATACTGCCAAGGGACTCAGGCGGGTGGTGGGAATTCTATCATACTGTAGACATTGGATCCCAGAATTCTCCGTAATGGTTAAACCCTTATTGGAAACACTGAAACAGGTCCAAGGAGAAGGGCCAATTGTTTGGACCAATGACTTAGAAAAGGCTCTTACTGCAATGAAAGATGTGTTGTGCCGAGCACCAGCTCTCGGGAAACACCCAATTATTCAAAGAGGTTCAACTTGTATGTAGATGAACAGGAAGGCTGTGCTGTATCTGTTTTGACCCAAGAACAAGGGGGAAGGCAAAGACCCTGCGCATATTTTTCCACCTCCCTAGATTCAGTGGCAAAGGGCCTGGCCCCATGTATGCGGGCGGTAGCAGCGGCTGCTGCTGCACTCAAACAAAGCGCAGGAATTGTGTTGGGAAGCGAGGTCACGGTGAAGGTTCCCCATGCAGTAGATATTTTATTAAATAGGGTACATACGCAGCATCTTACCACGGCCCGACTCACGCAATATGAAATGATTCTTTTTGCAAGCAATGTGAAAATAGAACGATGTAATACTTTGAACCCAGCCACATTGCTTCCCCTACCTGAGGGTTCTGAGCCCATTCAACATGATTGTGTAATTGTTACTGAAGAACACACTAAAGGGAGGGCAGACCTGCATGATATACCTTTAGCTGATGGTGATGGTATTCTGTTTTGTGATGGATCCTGTTTTAAATTGCCAAATGGAGAAACGGCAACAGGATATGCTGTGACCACAGGAGAACGATTGGTTGAGAGTGGGAAAGTACAGGAGAAATCAGCTCAAGCAGCTGAATTGTTAGCTCTGACTAGAGCTCTTATCCTGAGTACTGACATGAAGGTAACAATATATACTGATTCTGCATATGCACATGGAGTGGTATCTAATTTTGGTAGATTGTGGGGAGAACGTGGGTTTTTGACCTCCCAAGGGGAGACTATAAAGCATGCCCAATTGATTGCCCAGTTGTTACAAGCGCTAACCCTACCAAACAAGGTTGCAATAGTGAAATGCTCAGCCCATACGAGAGTACAAGATTATGTCACACAAGGAAACGCTTTAGCTGACAAAATGGCAAAAATGGCGGCCGCCAGGGACTCTAGATGGGAGAATAGGCAACTAATTGTGGGAAAGGATGTCACTAGGGAAGGTACGGAGCACCACATAAAAGAAATACAAGCAGACGCAACCATTGAAGAAAAACAATCTTGGCACAAGGAAAAATGTTTTAAAGAGACAACAGAAGGTTTATGGACACACATACCTACAGACACTTGGGTGTTACCCGATGCATATTTGCCAGTTATAGTGAGCATAGCTCATGGCCCATCCCATGTTAACGCTAGAACTATGGAAGAAGTACTAAGCACTGTCTGGTATAATAAGAGATTGGGAATGTATTGCCGACAATGGGCCAGACAATGCGAAATATGTGTAATGTACAATGTGGGTAAGGGAGTGAACGCACCAGCAGGTCACAGCAAACTACCGACATGTCCTTTTGAAGTGGTGTATATGGATTTTATTCAACTTGAACCTGTCAACAAACACTCTTACTGTTTGGTAATGAAATGTGGTTTCTCAGGATGGGTAGAAGCTTACCCATTGCGGGACAACAGCGCTACGTCAACGGCGCGATGTATACTAAAGAACTGGGTGCCATTGTATACAGTCCCTAGGTACCTTTGGTCTGACAACGGAACCCACTTTACAGGTGAAGTTGTGAGTAAGGTTTGCAAGGCCCTGGGTATTGACCAACGTTTCCATGCAGTTTTCCATCCCCAATCAGCCGGGATTATAGAAGCCACTAACAAGGTTTTGAAAAATAAACTGGCAAAGATCTGTGCTGAAACAGGCCTTAAATGGCCAGATGCTTTACCCCTTGCGTTGTTGAATATGCGCACCATGCCCAAACGGACACATGGTTTGTCTCCATTTGAAATAGTCATGGGCCGACCACCAAGCATCGGCACACCAATGTCTCCTGCTAAACTGTCTGAGCAAACATGGCCTGCATTACAACAGTATTGTATTGGATTAACTAATAGATTGATTTCTATTAATGCACAGGTTAAAGCAGCAGCACCGCCTCCTCTTGTGGGAACAGGACACAACGTGCAACCCGGAGACTGGGTTGTTATCAAAGCATTTGATCGTACCAGCGGATTGCAGCCTAGATGGAAAGGACCCTTCCAAGTCCTCTTGGCGACTCAGACTGCGGTGAAGGTGGACGGTAAGCCGCATTGGTATCACGGAAACCATATCAAAAGAACGCAACCATTTCTTAACCCTTCAAGTAGAAAACACGATCTGCTGTCACCAGATACTGCACCACTATCTTCCGCCACGGACGAATGTGTTCACCATCTCCGATCTCGTGACGTGTTTGTGCCAAGCAACGTGTAAGGACACTATTTTGAACTTTGACCATTAGGGAGACGAACACTTCTGGACTCTCTTGTTGGTTTTAGCAGAATTATGCCTTACTGAAAACGACAGACTTGTAGTCTGAAGGGCCTTCGGCGATCCCCTCCTGGGACAGGCACAACGAGACGTGGGACAGATCGTGTGGAAAGTGGTTTCCAGTGCAACCAATTACCGTTAGGGTGACAAAGACACTGGTGCTTTAAATAGTGGAAATAGGAATTGCTCAGATCGCTAGGTTGCAGAAGACATGCCTGATCAGGAGCACGCTGGTCTAATGCCTGAACATAATGGACCCCGTGATATATATTTCACACGGGACAGATTAGCTATTAGAGAAATAACAGGAATATGTGGAAGAAAAGTAAAAATTATTTTGGGTATATTTGGTATATTATCTATGATAGGCTTTGCAGTGTTATTTTGGTATTTAGAACACCCTTCCATGTTTCAAATGAAGCATTTGCTACCTGATTTACACACCTCTAACAGAACAGATATTGAATATGTACAAACTACAGAACGTCACCCACATGACCATTTTGAAGAGGATGAATATGTGAAGAATACCTATATTAGACTAATGAATGCAACTCAAAAGGCTCTAAATGTGTCCAATTGCTGGATATGTACTCATATGCCCAGACATGGTGGGGAAGGGCTACCTGTATACGCTATACCTATTTCTGAACACGAGAGTTGTCTCATATTGCACATGAGGATGTGGCATGCTGATAATTACATACCGGCAGGTAACCCTTGTTATAACATGAGCAGATTGAACGTAACATTAGGCATACACGGAAAGAAAGGTATGATTCAGAAAGGTATCTCGTTTGCAACTACGATGGTCCGAATTATGCAACAACCTCCTCCCCCCATTACAGTAACCAGAGAATTACCAAACAAAGGAGTTTGCTTCTCTAGAAATGCACCAGGGAGGTCTGGGGATAAATATTGTGGCTACACCTTGAATTTCGATAACTACACTAAGGGCTTCCTGCAAATTGAAGCACATGCTTACATTTGTGATAAACTGGCTTATTTGTGGTTGGCTGGGAATTTTTCTGGCACCTGCTATGTAGCGCGAATTATTCCTGCAGCTATGGTTTATAGCACAAAATATCTCCATAGCCAAATAAATAGTAGATCCAAACGTAATGCGAAAACACAGGCACAAGCGATCCCTCAGTATAAAAATACAGATCTGGAAAATTTTTTTGATGTCTTAAAGGCTGTCGTGTCACCTGTCGGCATATTTTTCAATAGTGAAGAAATTAGGCACTTAAGCAAAGCAGTAGAGTATATGATAGAAGATACTGCTGATATATTGACGAATCTTACCTATGAGGTAAAAGCCATAAGGTTAATGACTATCCAAAACAGATATGTCCTTGACATTTTAACTGCTGAACGTGGCGGTGTTTGCTCTTTGGTGGGGAGCCAATGCTGTTTATTTGTTCCTGAAAACAGTGGGGGTATTATGGAAGGAATCTCCAAATTACATGGAATTTCTCGCTCTATCCACTACGATGAAGGAACCGGCGACAGCTGGTGGATGACATTATTAAGAGATTTAGGCTGGAAACTATTAACTCCTCTCCTGGTGTTGGCTGCAATTATAATTGGAATATGTGTTTGCATCCAGTGTTTTCCCATGTGCATATCTTGTTGTTTGACTTGTTTTTCTTCTGTAAGCACTTCTGTTTTCCAGGCTATAAAGCCTAAACCATTCCATAAAGTGGAAATACCTCCGGACATGGGGGGTTTGGAAAAAATAGAGCTGTTTAATACTATCGCTTAGAAATCCATTCTTTGTGCTTAAGTGTGAGCAAAGGGCGGATTGAGGATTTTGAAATTTGTCGTGCTCACACTTAAACACATATATATATGTACTCATTCACTATGCTTCACGCTTAGCAATCAGCCTTTAGGCCCTAACATGAACCGAATACTGTTGCACAATATATGTAAACTGCACGACACAGAAATATAATGATTAACAGAATGCAAAGAAGTGAAAAACAGCAGATGGCCCTTATCTTGGGGTAAAGGGCTTATGGTTCATGGACAGTCCAACGGTGGGAAGATGAGGGAGGCCGAGTTGCAGGAATGTGAATAACAGGAAAATGTAGACATAACAGATAACGGTGACTCGCACACAGGGTGCAGCTGGCGGAAACTGGAAATAACTGCCTACATGGTGTACGTGTAAAAATGTGTGTTGCAATATGAACTGATATGCTGAAAAGGGTATAAAAGGACCAAGAAGGAAAGAGGGGGCGCGGCACTTCGACGACTTGCTTTGCGAGACGTGCGAACTTGCAGCCCATTCGCGAATGTTTGTGAGATAATAAAGTAATGTTTCTCTTTCTCGGCTTCTGTCTGAGTTCATAGGGTTCCCATTTACTGGTTGCTGGCGACGGCGAGAAATCGCACCCACACCTGCCACTCTGCACATGAATTTCCTGAAGCTGGGAAAGCTGACTTGAGCGGGCCTCACATCTGATGCACTAAACTGGTCGCACTATTTTCAGAGCACCTTAAATGATATTGAAGACACTGGTGATGGTTTTTGTGCTCTCACATCAATCTGAACTATTGCTTGTACTTCAAATTTGCTTAACGCTGCAGTGTGCCCTAGCTGAGCCCATCACCTGCTAAACCCAAAATAACAGCTTGATGCCAGGACCTGACCTGAATCACTGGCAAGTCACATGCCTACTCTGGCTAGGGGTCATAACCACTGATTGACCCAGCTAGCCCTTGAACAGACACCTCACCGACCTGCACATTGAAACCCCCAAGATCTCCAATTCGAAGACCGCCGCCCATGGACTCGAACCGCTGGAGCGTCATGCATCGACCCCTCCCAGTGGCTAAATCCTGACTCGGCCTTGCCCAATTGCATAGAGATCCTGGGACCGTCCTGACCTACACCGTGGAGATCCACCTTTCGACCACAGAGACCAATCTCATTCGCCCCTACTCTATCTCTGGTTGCTGCTTGGGCCCACACGATCCAATGTGTCCAAACTAAACTTGCTCCGCTCGCATCAACATTGGACACCGGGTTCGACATCATCAACCCACCCAAGAATCGAGAACAGGTACTGTTGACCACAAACTGCCCCCTTGGTCCACTGGTTTGCTAGAGACTGGTTAGGGTACCTCAGCACCTTCTTTCATCAAAGAAGACATATCCTTTTGTGGTTATTTGCCTATCACTTCTGTACCCACTCAAAGGGCTACTTTCTCAAGCTTGTTGTTTCCTCATTATCTCTCACAGAGGTGGGCTTTTGTAAAGTGTTTATATTTCATTCTATTCCAAATGATGTTTTTAATTTAAAGTACATATTTTTATAGAACCTTGATGAACATTCCCTTTATTTTGGACTGTGCTATTTTGTTGTTTGGGCCACTTCTGGATCACATTCACACCCCTCTCAAGAGCATAGCCTTCTGTGATGAATTGAGGGAATGTGTCCCTTTTCCCCAAGGGGGAGCCTTCCCCCGTGAGGCTAGGAAGGTGAGCCTGCTTTGCAATACCCTGCCTAAGGGTAGAGGCAAGTGGGAACTCACCTGGAGCAACTCCCCTTTTAGGGACAAGGATTCCCATTCCTGTGAGGAACTCCCGAGAAATCAAACCAATGACACCAATTTCCAACAATATCCTATAAAGATTAATGCAAAGAAAATATCCATGTGTGCTATTGTCAAGAGGAAACTGCAAGTGTTCCTTTAACTAAGAAATCTTCATTAACTGGGACAAGGAGGTTGACTCATGGAGGAGAAGAGAAGTCATGGTGGACAGAGGGAAAGGACTATGTAACTCCGCCGGGGAAGTCCCAAAGCTATGCAGCATTTGAAAGGGGAGAAGCTGAGAGAGAAGCGAGAGAAACCTGTGAGTTACCATTGGGCTCCCACACCAAGCAGAGGCTGGATGCTCCTCGTGTCCACAAGCTGTGAGAAAGCAGCAACCCAAAGGAGATGGTATGGTATGACAATGGGACTTTTAAAGTGCAAACTAAGGCCACAAGGCATCTAGGTGCTAAAACTGATAGGGTGGTGAGAACTGGTCCAAGATGCCAGAGAGGTTAAAAGAGGTACATCTTCAGAATCTTACGAAAATGAAAATGATCAGCAGTATCATGGAGATGCCAAGGAAGAGAGTTCCAAAGGCTAGGGGCCAGAGCTGAAAAGGAGCATCCCTCATTCCGATTTTTAAGGTATCTCGGAATGCTCTGAAAGATTTGTCAGGAAGTTCGGAGAGTCCTGGCCAGCCTGCAGAGGGCCAGCTGCGAACAAAGGAATTCAGCACCCATGTTATGAATAGCACACAGTGCAATACACATTATCTCAAATTCAATCCGACTCCTGATTGGAAGCCAGTGCAGCTGGCACAACAACTCGTGAGAGTGAGTATGTCTTGGAGCCCCTAGAGCCATCAGGGATGCCAAATTCTGCAGAACCTTTAGGCGCTGGAGCAAAAAAGATGGTTGGCCAAGGTAGATACCATTACAACACATTGCGGGTGGTGTCTCGCAAGAACGAGCAGGAGAGTAGTATCATTGGATGCACAGCATCCTGGAAAGAATGTAAGAAGAGAGTGGAGGAGTGGTGGCTTGACCACAAGAACCCAGTGCTGGTCCTGCGGTCCAAGTACCAACACTGATACCACATTAGCAAATCGGTATAATTTGATACCGGTGAAACCATAGAGCATTCAGCTATGAAGGCACGAAAGGATAGATGTAAAGAAAACATTAAAGGCTAATCTGACGAAGTTAACTGATGAACAGGAGGAAACTGAGAAGCTGATGATGGTATCCCTACCCATCACAGGTAACAGGGAAGACCAGAGACACGGGAGAGGGATGTTCAACCATTATTGTAAGGTTCACATTTGTCCAAGTGTGGAGAAAGAGATTATGATATTAAAAACTAGTGAAGTTAATGAGAATCATTGTTGGAACACTTACACTCATCCCAATGTGCATTAAGGGACTATAAGTTCAAAAGTCAATGAGGCTAACAGGAATCATCATTGGAAAGCTCATACTCGTATCAGCAAAGAAGAGGAAGAATATGTTACTTTGATGTGTGTGTAGTGAAGCTAGTGGAAATCGTTACTGGAACACTCATACTCATCCCAGTGAAAGAGATAAAAATAACCAATTAATATCCGAAGAGATAACGATAAACAGTGTTGGAACATTCTTACTCAGGTTAAGCAAAGAAGAGTAATCCCGTAAGAGAGAAGTTTTAAGGGAGACGTTAGTCATTGTTGGACAACCCTACCAAGGGCGAAAGGAAAAATAATTCTTGACAGGAAAAGTCAAAAGGAAGAAAAGCAAAGAACGGAAACTGCAGCTCAAGAAAAGAGAGGGGAAAACTCCTGAAAGGATTGCATGAACTGTGTGAATTGATAAAAGTAGTCACCAGAGACTATTTAAAGATAACATATTGAATTGAAGAGAGCAAGCAGAAATCACAACAAGAGAAGGGAGTCATTCTCCTGTCCTTAGTTATTAAGTTAGCGGTAGTGTCAAAGTGGGTTAGTTTGAACGGTGGACAGGTTCATTTAAGACTTTTCACTGATGACTGACAAGCACCTTAGCTAATTTTGGTTAGGTAGGGACGTCTCAAAGCATATGGAAAGTTAGAACCCCTTTCCCTGTTCTTTTTACTAAAGAATTCACAAAAAATGAATCATCAGAATCTGCAACCTTCTGACCTGCCACACTTCCCTCGGCCCAATTTACGACAAAAGGCGAAGGAGATATACCTCTTAACTGTCCCTATTTTACCATTATGATTGAGTTGGATTTTGGTTTGTAGAAGTGTTAGAGCTGAGTGAGGCATTTCATCTCTGTGTCCTATACTCCTGCTGAGCAGAATCCAATTCGTCACAATTAACTTCTTTGAAACATTCGCCCTCGTGTTCCTAGCAATGAGTACGTGTTGTGCCAATGCCTTTAAACTCCGCTAACGTTGCACTGTTGCCTTCTATACTAGTTTGCAAAGCTCTTTTTTTTCACAAGTATAACCCATCACAAAAAAATCCAATCAATTTTTTTTCCCCTTAAATATACATTTTCATGAGGGGGCGCTAGAGAGCCGAACAAGATGGGCGCAGGCTAACGGTGCTCCAGTCATCGTTGGTGTGGAGCAGCTGAAAACCATGTCCAACATTAACTGATCACTCTATAAATAGGAGGAAGGACCAGCCCACAGCAAGTCGGATCCAAGGGTACAAGAGACAGGAGACTGGGTACGGAGGAGCCAGAGGTCGCTGCGGCGGCCTGTCTCAGATCCCCTACATAATACAGTGCACAGCTCGCCAAAATCGCTATCCTTAAAGGACGGGCAGCAAGGTGCCAACACAGAGGGTTTGGCACCGGACTAATTAATCGCAGCATGGAGAGCGGAGTCCACAAACGCTTCAACTGACGAACATCTAGAGATCACCCTGGATCAGACACGGGATGCCCATAACTGCAGTGGGGAAACACGGAGGGGTGGCCCCCGCGTCCGCACGATTGCTGCGGCCTGAGGTCAGAGCGGATTGCTGGCAGCAGCCGAAGCTGAGCGGGGCACAAGATGCTCCGGGCCGGGGAGACTCGGGACCCTGTGGTGGAAGAGGATCCACACTCGCGAGTGGACGTTGCCGCATGGAAGTGCCGGCATGCATCAGGCAACGGCTGGTTGCAGAGAGGGCCTGCAATGTTACCGAAGTAAATGTGGAGTGGAGGGGGGCCCCGAGGATCCTACGGGGGGCACTAGCCCTGAGCTATGCCAGTGGGAGACAGCCCGGTGCATGGACGCCCCACCGGCTCAATCAAGCTCCCCAGTCCCTTCCACGAAACTGATTGATGACTCTCCGGTGTGTGGCATGGGGGTGAGGGACCCCGGGTGCTGAGATGCGCCTGGCGTCCGAGCGCTCTGCTGAGCACCCGGTGGCGGCCTCAAAACCCACCAGTGCGGCCAAAGCATGACAAGCATTGGGCCTCAACAACGATATCCGCAGCTCGCGGACAGAGATCCATAAAGTAGAGGGTCAGGTGCCCAAGTAACCCAAGCAACGCGACACAACAAAAAAAAAGAGGAAAGGTGGTGCCCCAAGAGGAAACCCAGAAGGGGCTGCAGTTGTCTCCGTCAAGGGTCCCCCACCCAAAGTAGAGGTGCACCCCCGCACTGCAGCACTATAGGGCCCCGAGCAACTACTGATACACATGCTGTAGCACCCCAACCTCCAGGGAAGGAACAGGCACATTGGAGTCAGAGGGCTGCTCCAGGACCCAAAACACACAGGGGGACTGCAATATCAGGTGCACCAAACAGGGCCGGCAGTGGTAGCCCTGTAGTGGCAGTAGCCTCAACATCACAATCACGACCAGGGATAGATCGGAAGGCTAAGGCTGCTACTGGCTGACTCACCGCCTCTCGGATCAGTGGGTGAACCCGGGGGCCCATGAACCCCACAACCAAGGCAACAGTCATATAGAGTGCAACCGAGTGGGAGCCAGAAGAGGCAATGTATGGGCCCGCAGACTCCCTAAACCAATGGCGAACCTTGGGAGAAGGCAACGCCTGGCCGAAGAGACCGGGAAAGAAAGAGCAGACCCGAAGAGGGAGTCTCAAAGCAAGACTGAAAGTCAACGCAGAGTACTTCGCCAATCCATCGGGTAGGGTGCGACAAGAGGGCCAAGTAAAGCTGGCTGGGAGGGCATGCAACAGGGAAGACAGACCCTGGACCTAGAAGATCCGTCCAAGCCGGCGCAGCCAAGCCTACCAAGAAGGTCCAACTGGCACAAAACAGAGATGGATGTCCAATCATAGCTCCATACCATACTGGCAGGAATGGGGATAATAGGACAGCGGACACAAGAGACGAATACCACCATACTAGATATAAAGCAAGACCTGCAAGACGTCCAGACCCGCCTGGCCGCCCAGGCGGAGAGAATAATGGACAATGAACAGAGGATCAGCACAATTGAAGACAATCAGATGACAAAGTCAACAGATCTGGATTGGGCCATCAGGGATGTGCAATGCCTGGGGGAAAAAATTGACAATCAGGAGAATTGCTCCCAACACAATAACCTACGGGTGTTTGGTCTCCCCCAAAATGCTGAGGGACCAAATCTGGAAACATTTATCTACGACTTCTTTCGTCACACCCTGCAGATAGAGAATGTGCAAGACCTCACCATTGAGAGAGCACGCCGGGCACCGATCCCGAGAACCACCGCCAAATGAGCGCCTGAGTGTCAAGCTGATTGGCCCGAGAGGACCGCGTACCTGTAGTCTTGGTGGTTGGTCTCGCAGAGGTCGCCAGTCTGGAGTCCAGGAACTGATGAGATAGCGGCACGAGGAATCGGCCTCTCCACCACCCAAAAGAGGAACTGGGTGAAGGATGGACCAACCCCCAATGTCACGAAGGCACTCTCCCAGGTAAGCGTGACAAGAGGATGTAGGCTCAGATGGATGGAACCATAGTCCAGGTAGAGCTTGTTGTCAAGACCATGAATCTTCCAAGAACCTCCGTGCAGCGACAGTGGATAGATAGACCAGTGTAGCAGAAAGGTATTCGAAGTAGGCAAAAGGAGCTTGGCTGGTGCAGATGTTTCCAATGGTACACAGGATGAGATTAGGAGTCAGGCAAGACAGGAAAGAGTGAGGACAGTTGGAACTAGCAGTCTGGCCAATTAGAGAACTGTAGGAACGTGCCCAAGATGGAACAGGGGAAAATGCAGGCTAGTGTGGGATAAGTCCCATCTACTCAAAGATGACTCAGGACAGAACTCCGGAATGGGCTGAGGGAAGACTGACCCAGGGCAGAACCCAGGTAGTAGCTGGAGGCTGGCTGGCCAGGGCCGGACCCAGGTGAGGATTGGAGGCAGGCAGGTTCAGGACAGGGCCCGGGTAAGGACTGGAGTCAGGCTGGCCCAGGGCAGGCCACAGGTAGGACTGGAGGCAGGCAGGCCCAGGACAGGCCACAGGTAAGGACTGGAGGCAGGCAGGCCCAGGACAGGCCGCAGGTAAGGCTGGAGGTAGGCAGGCCCAGGACAGGCCACAGGTAAGGCTGGAGGCAGGCAGGCCCAGGACAGGCCACAGGTAAGGCTGAAGGCAGGCAGGCCCAGGACAGGCCACAGGTAAGGCTGGAGGCAGGCAGGCCCAGGACAGGCCACAGGTAAGGCTGAAGGCAGGCAGGCCCAGGACAGGCCACAGGTAAGGCTGGAGGCAGGCAGGCCCAGGACAGGCCACAGGTAAGGCTGAAGGCAGGCAGGCCCAGGACAGGCCACAGGTAAGGCTGGAGGCAGGCAGGCCCAGGACAGGCCACAGGTAAGGCTGAAGGCAGGCAGGCCCAGGACAGGCCACAGGTAAGGCTGGGCAGGAACAACGAGGTGAGCAAAGCGAACCGCGTTGAGACGCGGCCCGCTTTGACTCGCGGCCTCTTTTATGGGCCGCTGGCGCCCGAGAGGCCTGGAACGCAAACCGTTCCGTTTCCGGGCACCGGCGAACCCAGAACGAGGCTTGGGAGGCAAGCCCCCACGGCGCATGCGCGGAACCGAGAGAGAGGGCCTCCGCGCATGCGCCGAAGGCCGCCGGCCCCGTAACCCGTCGCTCCCCTCCCGGCGAGTCCCCAGACGCGAACGCGCGGGTAGACTCGCCAGGAGGAAATGGGAGCGGCAGACCCCAGTCTCCCGCGTGACATGACACTATGCCCCCTCCCAGGAAGACCCGGGGCCCCAGGTTTCCAGGGAAACCGTACGTAGAACTCACGTATCAGCCGGGGAGCATGCACGTGCTGGCGCGGTTCCCAGGTACGATCACAGGCTGGGTACCCCTTCCAGTCAACCAAATAGTGGAGCACCCCTCTACGGTACCGGGCATCACAGATCTCGTGTACCTCAAACTCAGGGACGCCCTGTACCAAAACAGAGGCCGGACGAGGAGAGGTGCGGCCGTAATCATCGACCACATAGGGCTTTAACAGGGACACGTGAAAAACGGGATGTACACGCCAGGAAGAGGGTAGGCGAAGACGGAAGGCTACAGAGGACAACCGTTTGGTGATAATAAAGGGACCCAAATATCGAGGGGCCAGTTTGACGGGCAGATTGCGGAGAGGCAGGTTCTTTGAGGACAACCACACCTTGTCGCCCTCCTGGAAATTAGGTTCTGCACTCCTCTTCCTGTCTGCCTGTCTCTTCATCCGATCCCTGGCTTCACTTAAGATCTTGCGTGCAAGTTCTTGCTGTTCCCGGATGTGTAAGACCAGACCATCAGCAGAGGGAACAGTACTAGATGGAACTGGTTGAAAAGGCATTAACCGAGGATGTAGACCAGTGGAACAGAAAAATGGGCTGACTCCAATGGAAGCATGAACAGTGTTGTTGTAGGATACTTCGGCCAGATCTAACCCACCTTTCCAATTAGACTGTGTGGCATTGGCAAAACAGCGGAGGTACCCCTCCAAAGTCTGATTGGTCCTTTCGGTTAGCCCATTTGTCTGTGGGTGGTAGCCTGAGCTTAGAGCTCGATGTATTCCCAGATGACCACACACCTGTCTCCAAATTGATGAAAGGAACTGGGTACCTCTATCCGATATGATTTTCTCCGGTAGGCCGTGCAACCGGTAGATGTCGTGCAGAAACGCTGAAGCCATTTGAGTAGCTGTAGGGATTTTCTGGAATGGGATGAAATGGGCCAGTTTGGTGAAGCTGTCCACAACCACCATTATACAGGTGTACCCTTCAGATGGAGGCAAATCCACAATGAACTCGGTGGCGATGGTATGCCATGGATCGGGAGCCACTTCGGTGGGCATTAACAAACCCAATGGTCGTCTTCTGGGAACCTTGCACTGGGCACAAATTGGACAGCTGTCGATGTACTTCTGGACCTCGGTCGCCCAACCAGGCCACCAGAACTGTCGGGATATCAACTCTCGAGTGGCTCTGACCCCGCGATGTCCTCCTATGGGTGAATCGTGGGATCCATGTAGAATGCCCCTTCTAATGGCTCCTCTAGGTATGTAGAGTCTTCTCTGAAAAAACAACAGCCCATCTCGTTCTGAAACCAATTGCCGACTAAGAAGGGACGTTCTTTCTGGATCCGACCGAGTGGCTTCCGCGATGGACTTAAGGTGAGAGGACAAGGCCAGCAGAAAATGGCGAGGAGAAATCAGTGGCAGTTCTGGACAAGGCGTTCCATCTACGTTTTCCAGGGACCTGGAAAGCGCATCCGCCTTTGTATTGGAGGTTCCCGGGATATAAGTAACATGGAACTCAAACGGAGAGAAGAAGAAGGCCCACCGGGCTTGACGAGGAGTCCGACATTGCAGAGAGCGAAGATATTGCAGATTGCGATGGTCTGTCCGCACCTCCACAGAAAAGCGTGCTCCGAGGAGAAAATGTCTCCATTCCTCGAATGCGGTCTTGATGGCCAACAGTTCCCTTTCAATCACCGCGTAGTTTCGTTCGCTGGGACTCATCTTGCGAGAATAATAGGCCACTGGATGTTCTACTAACGTGGTTGGATCTTTCTGAAGAAGGACTGCTCCTACAGCAAAGCTGGAAGCATCAGCCTCCACTATGTAAGGCAACTCTTCCTGGGGATGGCGCAGGATCGGGGCAGCCATAAAGGCCGACTTCAATACGTCGAAAGCCCGGGAAGCCACGGGATCCCATTCGAACGTGATCTTGCTGCTGGTTAGCCTGGTGAGGGGCGCCGAGATCTGTGAGAACTGTGGGATAAAGCGCCTGTAAAAGTTTGCGAATCCCAGAAAGCGTTGGAGAGCCTTGATATCGTGTGAATGTCTCCATTCTTGTATGGCTCGCACCTTCTTGGGATCCATCCCAATGCCTTCTTGATTGATAACAAATCCCAAGAACTCAATGCTGGGTTGGTGAAAGCTACATTTCTCCGCTTTGGCGAACAGGTTATTGACGGACAGCCGATGAAGGACCTCACGAACGTGTTCCACATGCTCGTCTAAGGATTTAGAGAATATCAATATGTCATCCAGATAAACCCAAACGGATAATCCTAACAGATCACCAAAGATGTAGTCCATGAATCGTTGAAAAACAGCGGGGGCATTACATAGGCCGAAAGGCATAACCCTGTATTCAAAATGCCCAAAAGATGTCTTGAAAGCTGTCTTCCACTCGTCCCCACTCCTGATGCGCACCAAATGATAAGCTCCGCGGAGGTCCAATTTGGAGAAGATTCGCGCAGTATGCAAGGTTTCAAGGATACTGCGAATTAAGGCTAAAGGATACCGGTCCTTGGCTGTTATGTCATTCAACTGCCGGTAGTCGACACAGGGTCTCAATGTACCTTCTTTTTTCTTTACAAAAAACAGGGGGAATCCTGCAGGTGATTTTGACGGCACAATGTACCCCTTTTCTAGACTCTCCGACAAATACTCCTGAAGAACTAGCTTCTCGTCACGTGTCAAAGCATATAATTTCCCATGGGGAATAACGTGGTCCGGTAGCAGGTCAATGGAGCAATCAAAAGAACGGTGTGGTGGAAGGGGTATGTTGCCGGGTTCAGAAAACACCTGTTTGAATTTGGAATATTTTGTGGGACCAGAGACGTGGAACATAGATGAACCCCATTGCTGTCCGTTACTAGAGAAGTCGAGACGGTCCTGGTGGGAACCGGTAGCTTGCATTCTTGGGCACACCTTTCGGATGAAAAGGTCAAGGTCTGGGTTCTCCAGTCTATCAACGGATTGTGGTGTTGCAACCAAGGTAATCCCAAGACCATCTTGTAGTTTGGCGACTTAATAACATCAAAGGCTAGTTCCTCGTAATGATCAGCAATCAGAAGGGCCAGTCCAACTGTG
This sequence comes from Ambystoma mexicanum, assembly GCF_040938575.1. Taxonomy (NCBI): domain Eukaryota; kingdom Metazoa; phylum Chordata; class Amphibia; order Caudata; family Ambystomatidae; genus Ambystoma; species Ambystoma mexicanum. The sequence continues at coordinate 383,913,779 of NC_090938.1, forward strand.
AACTGACTAACGGGTCCAGAAGACAAGGGAGTACCATCAATAAGCTCCACCGACAGGGGCGTGTGTCTGGAAACGAGTGGTATCTTATGTCTGGTGACAAACGTTTCGTCGATGTAATTGCCGGAAGCCCCACAGTCCAGTAGACCGGATACTTCCAGGTTCTTGTCTGGTAGTTTAATTCGGACCTTCAGCGTCTGTAGCACCGCTGGTTGCATGGGTAGACGAATAGAACAAATAACAGAAGGGTCTGAGGAAGGAATGGGACCTGTCGTTGCCCTTCCTGAATACGACAGGTCTCCTAGTTTCCCGACTTCTTCTTCTGCGGACGCAAAGGACACGTACCCAAATAATGTCCAGCTGCTCCACAGTAAAGACACAAATGCAAAGACCTCCTTCGTTTCTTCTCTTCTTCCGTCAAAGGTCCCCTCATGGCTCCTACTTGCATGGGCTCAGATCCGGACTCGGTCGAGCCAAACGAACCAGCGGGTGTGTTGGTTGTCCGGGGACCGCTTCTGTCAAGCCGACGTCTCTCAGCCTTTCGTTCGGCTAGCCTTTGGTCAATACGGAGTACTTGATCAATCAAGAGTTGAAGGCTCTCTGGTTCAGGGATGTGAAGTAACTCATCCTTGTACTCCTCTCTCAGGCCTCGACAAAACAGTGTCTTCTGTGTAATTTCGGGCCACTGGGAGTCGGTAGCCAAAAGTCGGAAACGGCTGATGTAGGTGATGACGTCATTGCTTCCCTGTTTGTAGTCCATCAATTGATTCTGTGCAACGGAGGCCAGGTTCGGCGTCTGAAATACCTCAAGAAAGGCTTTTTCAAAGGCAGCAAAGTCATTCAAAATAGGACTGTTCGTAACCACAAACGGAGTTGCCCAAGCTAATGCGTTCCCAGTTAGGTTCCCCAAGATGTAACCAATCTTGGCCCTATCGTTATTGAAGTAGGTAGACCGGAAGAGAAAGTGTATCCTGCAGTGGTTACAAAACTCTGCCACCCGTCTAGGGTCTCCGTCGAATTTAATGGGTGTTGTATGAGCCAATGATCCCTCTACTTGAGAGGTACTAGGTGCTCCTTGCGTTATCATTTGTCGTAATGTTTGATTCTCCTGACGCAGGGCGGTCATCTCGGCCCTGAGCGCTAGCAACTCGTTCCTCATGTCCTGCGATTCATCCATCTCTGAATCAGGAGGAAGGCGTCTCAATCTGTCAAGCTGATTGGCCCGAGAGGACCGCGTACCTGTAGTCTTGGTGGTTGGTCTCGCAGAGGTCGCCAGTCTGGAGTCCAGGAACTGATGAGATAGCGGCACGAGGAATCGGCCTCTCCACCACCCAAAAGAGGAACTGGGTGAAGGATGGACCAACCCCCAATGTCACGAAGGCACTCTCCCAGGTAAGCGTGACAAGAGGATGTAGGCTCAGATGGATGGAACCATAGTCCAGGTAGAGCTTGTTGTCAAGACCATGAATCTTCCAAGAACCTCCGTGCAGCGACAGTGGATAGATAGACCAGTGTAGCTGAAAGGTATTCGAAGTAGGCAAAAGGAGCTTGGCTGGTGCAGATGTTTCCAATGGTACACAGGATGAGATTAGGAGTCAGGCAAGACAGGAAAGAGTGAGGACAGTTGGAACTAGCAGTCTGGCCAATTAGAGAACTGTAGGAACGTGCCCAAGATGGAACAGGGGAAAATGCAGGCTAGTGTGGGATAAGTCCCATCTACTCAAAGATGACTCAGGACAGAACTCCGGAATGGGCTGAGGGAAGACTGACCCAGGGCAGAACCCAGGTAGTAGCTGGAGGCTGGCTGGCCAGGGCCGGACCCAGGTGAGGATTGGAGGCAGGCAGGTTCAGGACAGGGCCCAGGTAAGGACTGGAGTCAGGCTGGCCCAGGGCAGGCCACAGGTAGGACTGGAGGCAGGCAGGCCCAGGACAGGCCACAGGTAAGGACTGGAGGCAGGCAGGCCCAGGACAGGCCGCAGGTAAGGCTGGAGGTAGGCAGGCCCAGGACAGGCCACAGGTAAGGCTGGAGGCAGGCAGGCCCAGGACAGGCCACAGGTAAGGCTGAAGGCAGGCAGGCCCAGGACAGGCCACAGGTAAGGCTGGAGGCAGGCAGGCCCAGGACAGGCCACAGGTAAGGCTGAAGGCAGGCAGGCCCAGGACAGGCCACAGGTAAGGCTGGAGGCAGGCAGGCCCAGGACAGGCCACAGGTAAGGCTGAAGGCAGGCAGGCCCAGGACAGGCCACAGGTAAGGCTGGAGGCAGGCAGGCCCAGGACAGGCCACAGGTAAGGCTGAAGGCAGGCAGGCCCAGGACAGGCCACAGGTAAGGCTGGGCAGGAACAACGAGGTGAGCAAAGCGAACCGCGTTGAGACGCGGCCCGCTTTGACTCGCGGCCTCTTTTATGGGCCGCCGGCGCCCGAGAGGCCTGGAACGCAAACCGTTCCGTTTCCGGGCGCCGGCGAACCCAGAACGAGGCTTGGGAGGCAAGCCCCCACGGCGCATGCGCGGAACCGAGAGAGAGGGCCTCCGCGCATGCGCCGAAGGCCGCCGGCCCCGTAACCCGTCGCTCCCCTCCCGGCGAGTCCCCAGACGCGAACGCGCGGGTAGACTCGCCAGGAGGAAATGGGAGCGGCAGACCCCAGTCTCCCGCGTGACATGACACTGAGGATCATAACTATGCGCCTCCTCAATTTTCAACACAAGATGATAATCTTAAAAGCATAGAGCGGCATGCCCCATCCATATTGAAAAGGCGCATTTAAGGATTTATAATGACAACTCAGTGGAGGTCTCCAAGAGACGCAAGAGCTTTAACCCAGTCTTTGAGGCACTGAAGGAGTCACACCACAGACACTACTTAAAATTTCCAGCCACTTGGTGCATCCAGCTGGAGAGGCTCAGTGGCATACCTTTGACGACCCGGAGGTGGCATGGCATTTTCTCCAGCAGCATGACCTGGTCACCACAGAATACGATAAACCTCAGTTGGAGCCCCAACGACCAGAATTCCACCCCTCGTCCAGCCAAGAGCGGCAGGATGCGAGTGGAATTTGGCACAAAGGCGGCAGAAGACCAAAAGGCTGGGGGTTAAACTGCAGATAGCAGCTCCCTAAGTTTCTACCTGTTTCTTTGTGATTGTGGGCTCTGGAGTACACCACTTCAGTAGCCCCCTTTTTTGTGTGTGTCACCCAGCACCTTCCGTGGAGTGGCACGGGGTTGTCGTTCAGACTCCCCCGACTCCAGTTCTGAGGCGACTCCCATCCCCCAGAAAAAGGTAAAGTTACCATTAACTTTACTTAGTCAATCTACCACAGATCCAGTACATCCCATCTTCCATGGAGTACTGGAAAGGGTTAATTTGTATCCCTTTTTATCTGTACCTCCTAGAGCATTGTTTCGCTCTTTTAACATCTAGACTTGGCTGGTGGCAGTGGTATCTACCCTAACTTTTCTACCGCGATTATATTAGATAAACGTGGTACTGTTCTTGGCTATTATATTAGCCTCGAACATAAACCCGCTTGACCAAATCGTCTTTCTTTTGGCTCCGGTTGGGTTTATTCACCATTTATTTTTGTTAAAGTCCTTCTTGTGTTTTACTTTGCACAGCAAACTAGGTTCGCCTTCTTTGTTCAGTGTCTTTTGGCGGGCTTCTGCTCAGAAGCCCTCCTCAAGGCGCCTGGGTGTCTAGATGGGCTGAATGTGAGGGAGGGGTGTAGTCACCCCCAGCACAGGGTATCCTAGGAAACCCAAGTCACACTTTGTCATGATTGGCCAGGGTAGTTGTCCGGGCTGGCCAACCCCCCTGCTGGGTGATTGACAGCTAGGCTATGTGAATGGGGGTTTTTCACATAAAAGGCAGGTCTCTTGGGCTAGAAGTCAGAGAGTCGCCACTGGAACTACAAGGAACCGAAGAGAAGCGGAGAAAACGACAGCTGCTGCAACTACCCCGTCCCGGTGAAGTCCTGCGCTATCTTCCCTTCAACGACTTAGAGAAGATCCAGTCCGGAGTCTTCTTCCCTTGAGCTTGGTGGGGATAACCAGCACATCTTTCACAGCCAGAGGATCCTCTTCTTTGGTCGAAATCGCTGCACGCTGCTGTAGTGGTCCGGATAGCCATCGGAAGAGCCTCTCCTGTTTTTAAGGAGCACACCTTTTATTCCTCGTCGCTGCTGCCGGCCTCATCCCTGTGTGGTGCAGACCCCCTTCAGATGTCCTCCTTCACAGTGAAGCTCCAGGAATCGTGGGTCTGCGGGAAACCAACAGGAACAACTGCCAGGGCACCAGCTGCACCATTGGAACAAGGTACTGTGTTCGTTGAGGAAACAGGGTGAATCCCTTTTCCTCATCTCCCAGGCTTGCCCTTGTCTTCCCTCCTTCTTATAACTTTTGCTTCCGAACATTGACAATATCGAAGTACTTTTGGCTACGTTGAATCGTGAACTGTCTGACTATGTGATCTTCGACAACAGGCCCCGGTGTCACTTGACCCTGGCTCCGACCCTTTGACTTTTGAACTCCTGTCTCTGAGTGTTTCTCGATTGTGTCTGCCTAACCAAAATTTTGCCTGTGATTTTTGCCTCCAACCCCCTCTGGGTATCTCATGTGCTAAGTGTGTTTTTGCCCCGGTAGCATTTCATGTCACGGATACGCATTTATTTAGTAGACCGAACTGTCAAAAAGTGATCGCAATCCTATTTGCGGTAACGTGTTTTGTTCGTAACACCGGTTCATTCAAACACAGGGTACTTAACTTGAGACTTACTGTAAAAAGTGAATTGTTTAGTTGTAGTATATTTAACATGTGGGTTTTGTTTAAGTTTAATAGAAGTGTTGCGTTTATCACGAATGGTTTAAAAATAAATGTACTTATATTTTTCTACCTGAAACCTTGAGCCAGTGTTTGCTCGAGTCACAGTAATTGTGGTGCTTTGTGTAATCTCTGCTACTGCTCATATTCTCTTGAGATAAGCCTGGCTGCTCCGCCACTGCTACCACTCTGACATAGTCGTACAGGCTTGTACCAAAGGTAAAGCTTGTATTGCCACCTGTAGTCTTAATTGTGTGTAGTGGTCCCTAAGGGTACTGCACAGGATTCTGCCTAACACTGGTGTACAGCGGTGAGGATTTGGAAGTAGAGTGATTACACTTAGAGTGCTGCTATTGCTTGGGTTCAACTAACCACAAGGCTAACACCACTAATTCTATATAACTGAGAAATCATGTCAAATATGGAAAGCTACACTCAAGACAGTCTTTTACTCTATACTGCTGAGGTTCTGAGAACCATGTGTAGGGATAAGAATCTCTCTGGTAACGGAAATAAATCTGAACTGGTTGCAAAGTTAATGGGAAAAAGTCTGGAGAGTGGGTCAGAAGGACCTACACCTCCAGCAAATGTGGATTTTGATGTTTCTGATTCTGAGAGTGTTAATTGTGAAGAAGTAGATGAGTCCTTGTTAGGAAACCCTACAACTCCCTTGCCTGCTCAGAATGCATACCTCTGTCCACAGGGACCCCCACAGGTCCTACACTTACTCCTGAGTTTATTGCACTCGAGAAAATGAGACTTGAATTGGAACTGAAACGTATTTGATGTGTCCCTTAGGGGACCCTCGCGTATGGAAACAAGGCACAATCACCACACTCAAACTAATACGCCAGACACAAGGTTGTATTCCCAAAAGCTAGGGTATATTGCAAAGCAAATAGTCTCAGTTGGCCAACTGGGTCTCACGCCCCGCGACGTGTGTCTCCAGATCCCGAGGGACGCAAGAGACCGCATCATTGTACAACAGTTACATATATACAAAATGGGCATCTCACAATCAGCAGTGACATATTCAATACCGCCCATAATGTATTTCCTTTGAATTAGGTTCGATGATTGACAATTGTGACAAGTATGACACCTTCAGACATTCATTTTAGCAAAGTTTGCAATTTCGCGAGCCTGCAGATACAATTCTTTGTTTTAGAGAACACATTGCTCCTGTTCTTGCAAGCAAGCTGTGTGCAGGGGAGAGACACATTCCAGGCCTCGGTATCTCCTAGTTTCTATTCGTGTTCTAGGGGTCAACTCGCTCTCCAGGGTTCTACAGGGCTCAGGGAAGGGGGGCCGCAAAGAAGAACATAATTCAAGCCATTAATCGTTTGTTTCAACCATTTCTACCGCATGGGCGAGACTAGCTGGCACCTGTGTAATGATTAAATGCCTTGCTGCTTACTTCCAAGGACTTGTGAGGGAGGAGACTGGGCATCGCTGTCTTGGTCGCCAGCATTATGTTTCAACAAGTATCTATGTAATAGTGGAGCAGAATAAGCTTTCAGCAAAGCAGTTTCAACAGAAGGCAAAAGGCGAAAGTTAAAAACACAATGGCAATTTTAATCACATCAAAATGGCTGCACTTTAGTCAAGCTTATAGATGTGTATTTCTAATACCAAATAAATGAGGCGGTTGGTCTTCGGCCAACAAAATACATTGCCTCCATCATTGAGGGGTATCTACTTTTTCTGGACTGACAAACCCTCCTTTTGGCCGTATGCCAAACGCCTCATCCATACACTGCATCATCTTCCGACCAAGTGTCTGATTCTGAATCTTGCATACTACTAGTTTTCTCCTCGTTATCATCAATATTGATTGACATGAATTCTTTTACTGTCTTCATTTCATCATTTATTTGAGTATCTTATTTAGTAGTGCTCTTTTTTGTTACTATCTGTACACACTCGTCACTTATTTCAGTGCAAATTATAGGTAAGCAGTGTATACAACAACAACATGAATATTCCTAGCACTGCTACTAGGATCGCAACTAATTTCCATCCGCATGAGTGTAATACTTCCCAGAACCAGGAGTTTATGTTCAATTCCCAACTTCCTTCTGGAGGGTGAAGGTCAGAGCTCAGAACGTGCAACTTTCTTATTGCTTCGAAAATCGTACGGGAGGAATCGCTTACAAATGCACAACATGCTGATCCTATTTTGGAGTGTCATTAATCTAATTCCTTTTTCCTCCAATGTCATATTGTATAATATATCTGTTGCTCCATTTATTGTTTTCTTTAATATTCTGGACAGCTGTCTTATATTATAGGAGTTTATTGCTTGGCCCCAAAATGATATGAATGATTTTGCTATGTCTTCCGCGATTAAACCTCCTTCCCCATGTCGCCGTGGTCTTGACCTGGACAATTTGGCTATATCTGCTGTTCTTGAAAGGAATACCCCCGGGAACAGAAGTCCCAAGTAACAAGTACCTCCCCAGTTTCTAGGTAACCAGGGATACACTTTTTCTCCACATATGAAATATACATGGTCACCTACATAGACTGGTTCTACCTCTCTATCAAGAAATGCTATATTCAAACATCTAGTGAATGTCCCCACTGAATAGGAGCCCTTTTTCCTCAGGCAAAAGGGAACAGAGCGTGGACTGTAAATCACTGTATAGGAGGGGGGCACCGTATCTTTATTTCCTTCTGGGTTCATATGAAACGTGATTACAGATGATTTATAGGGCACAAATAATCTATCTTGTGGCATCACTACTGGTGTGATCAATCGTGCTTTATGAAATATAGAACAACCTACAGGTTTCATAATAATCTCCTCAAATTCATTCATATTTGTTCTGTCTAACTGACCAGTTTCACTTTTGTTCCATTTCCCATAATATAATGCACTCAAGGACGCATAGCATGCAGAACTCAATGGCAATGGCTGCACATACCAACATATTCCCTTAACACCATGCTGTGTCAAGTGGGCACACACCCAACAATTATTTTTTCTCAGTTTTGAGTGAGTCATATTCATTATTAACAATAATGTGGTTTTTCCATATCCTTCCCTATGTCTTTCTTCCATTGGGGACAAAGTGTAAGCAATTATATGGGCCGGGCTTTCAGAAGTGGAGATGTTTCTAATAGGCAAGAGCACTTCCAATGGGTGTATTTCTTCTAAGTACCATAATACCAGTATTGTCATTATTGAGGCTAATATACTCATCACACACATGACTATTGTTAAGATCAGCATACAATGTTTTCGGCAATTTCTTTTTTGTAACCTTCCAGTCTCTATAGTTAACTCATTATCAGAGGTGGTGCAGGAGGGGGCAAAAGCTGGTTCCGGCATTTTTTTCTCTCGCGGTCCTTCTCCAACAATGTTCGTCGTGAATATCTCTTATCGTTGCACTCGCTCGAATGTCAATAAGTTCGGAAATGTCAACAGTTAGCTCTGCCATTTCTCAGCAGCCTGATTTGCTATGCGTTGGGCAAGATTTCTGTGCATCTGCACATTGCTCAAAGAACTCCAGAGCAGTTATCAATTGCCTTCGTACCATATGAGTCCCTCATCTCCGTGAGGGGTGATCTGCACATAGATTATTTTTAGCACCGTGGAGCCGCGTTCTTGAGCTGTCCGATTTGCACAAACCTCATGCCGCTCTCCTCTAGGCCTCCGGTTCCCACTTCATCCGTGATGGGAAACAGAGGCAACAAAGATCAAAATGAAATGCAGATTTGATCACTCCTTCTTCCGAGGCCATAAATAATACTGCCTTGCTCCTGGTATCGTGTGATCAATGAATAGTGCGGGTGCAGTTCCAGACTCAGGCTAGGAGTCAGCCTACGGCGCAATGACAGATGATGGGCACCAGAGTGATGATTCAGGCTCTGTGTCAGCCAGCAGTGATGCAGGTTCTGCTGGACAACGTTGGGGCACTCTTTGCCCTTTCTCCTTTATAGCAATTTTTTCAAGCTTCGTTTCAGGCTTTACTTCAGGATCAGACAGATTTCGTGGCAAAGAACTGTCAACAATTTCTTTCGTTCTCAACAGTTTTCAGGCAGTTTTTTCAACGGCGATGGGATCTTCTTAGCATGCGTTGCATGTATCCACGCCTTCCTCCCGTCCACGCGGATTGCAGTCTGTGTTGCCAAAAGTATCTGGTAGGGTCCACGCCATCTGGGTGCAAGCGATGACTTTCTATCAAAATTCTTCACTAGAACCCACTCTCCAGGTTCCAGTGAATTCCCCGGACCAGTGTACCTGACGGGTCGAGCCTCCTGCATCTGCTGATGAATCATACGCAATTTCTGCATTAAAAGGTTACAATAAGTACTGAGCACAGGATATTCTGCTTCTTTTAGCCGCTTTGGCTGTGGTGCACACCAAACATTCGCCGGCCTCCCCATTACGATCTCGTACGGGGAGAGCCCAGTCTTTGCCTGCACAGATGTGCGCATGCACAGTAACGCTAGCGGTAATGCGTCTACTCAACACAACTTGTTTCCTGCACAAATTTTCAATAAGACCGGCACTCATGGGGTGTCTGGAGCAGTGGAATCTCTTGTCAATTTGGAGACTGCGCAAATCTGTAATATCACTGTGCCCACAAAATGCGGGCCATTATCTGACCATATGACCAGGGGCAGACCAAACCGTGAAAAATATTCCTTCAACATTACTTTTGCAGTGCTCATGGCGGTGCAGTCTTTTATGCTTCCACCCACTTACTGAACGCACACACAACCACTAAAACGTACTTCAAGTTTTGGCACCTCTCCATCTCTATGAAATCAAAATGGATTACCTCAAATGGCATAGAGTGAGGGCCAAAACTGCCTGTTGGAGTCACCGTTCCCTTCCCCACATTGTGTTGCAAGCACGTAATACAATTTTGTACCAGTCTTTCTGCATTTTTCTTTATGTGTGTGTTCTGCCATACTGTGGCTAAATGCTGGACTATCTTCTTAGCACAAATGTGTGTAGGACTGTGGGCCATTGTGACCATTGCAGTTACATAGGAGTTGGGCAGCATCCATTTTCTTGTCTACCCAGCAACCTTCTAGATCTAATTCTGCAGAGCCCTCAGCCCACTCTTGTATCTCATCAGCAGTGGCTTCTGCCTGCATCTCTTTAACAGTAGCAATTCCATTTTCTGTTATGCAGGGCACTTCCTCAGACTGTAATGTCAACATTTTGGTATTCAAATCAGTGGCAGTTTGCTTCGCAATCCTGTCCTGTCACTATTGCTAGGCGCTTTGGACACGTAAGTGCAGACAGCAATCATACATTCAAAGGGCCATGTTGAATTCTGGCTCCATGTGATGTCAAGAAACCCCTCTCAGCCCAGAGTCGGCCAAAGTTAGAAACCACGCCAAAGACGTATTGGCTGTCAGTATATATGTTTACACTTAGATTTTCAGAAATCTCACAGGCTCTAGTCAAAGCTATTATCTCCGCTGCTTGGGCGGAGTTGTAGGGGATTCTTTTGGTTTCTACAATTCTTTTCGGTGTAGTGATAGCATGGGCAGCAGTTGATGTGCCATCAGGTAATTTAAAACAGGAGCTGTCACAAAACAGTTCTCCATCTGGCTCTTTCTGTGGGGTATCTGTTAAATCAATTCTTCCTTTTGTTTCTTCCTCAGTGACCATTAAACAATCATGGGGAGGTGATTCATTCTCACCTAATTCTTCGGGGCAGTGGCATTCATTCTGCAGGATTCAAAGCGCTACACCTCATAATTTGGATGTGTGGCGCAAACAGGACAATTTCATATCTAGTCAATCTAGCAGATGTGAGGTGTTGCGTCTGCGTTCTATTTAATAGAATGTCTATGGCATGTGGCACCATCAAAATTAAGGTGTGCCCCAACACCATTCCTTCAGTTTGTTTCAGTGACGCAGCAGCCGCTGCAACAGCTCGCAAACAACGTGGTAGTGCGGCGCTACAGGGTCCAGCGGAGAAGAAAAATAGCCGCATGGTCTATTTCTTCGACCTTGTTCCTGTGTCAAAACAGCCAACGCGCAGCCTTCACTCTCATGTACAAACAATCCAAAAATGTTTTCATAGTTTGGTGTGCCCAAAACTGGAGCGGAACACAATGCAGTTTTGAGCAGATCAAATGCTCTCTGACATTCTTCATTCCATTGCAAAGGCATCACAGCATCCTTTTTTGTCAATGCCACCATTGGCTTCACAATCAATGCGAAATTCACAATACACTGCCGGCAATAAGAAGCCATGCCTATTATAGCTCTGACTCCTTTCTGTGTTTTTGGAACAGGCATACCAGAAATACTCTCTATTCTTTCTGGCGTCAGTCTTCTCCCCTCTCTCAAAAGTAGGTAGCCCAAATAAGCCAACTCCTTTCGACAATATTGGAATTTCTTTAAGCTTGCTTTATGGCCATGTGCTGCTACGTGTGACAATGAAACAGTACTTTTTTTTACAAATCTCCTCTGTATCAGCTGTGATCAATAGATCATCTATATATTGCAACAATGCACAACCTGCCAGTAATTCTAGCATATCTAGCTGTTCTTTCAATGCCCTGCTGTAAATACTCGGACTCTCTGTGTATCCCTGTGGAATGCATGTGAATGTAAATGATCGTCCTCCTAATCTGAAGGCAAACAGATATCTACTTTCCTTATGTACTGGAATGCTGAAGAATGCATTCTTCAAGTCTATAACACTAACATATTCTGCCGAAGCGGGAATCATTGTCAAAATCGTGGTGACGTCTGAGACCAATGGGAATTGAGGGTCCACCACTTTGTTTAATGCGCGCAGATCAATTATGATATGAAACGATATGGTACTTCATTACCTCCTTTCTTATATAGTGGGAGAATGGGGCTGTTACATGTGCTGCCTGTAATCTCTTCAATCACCCCCAGAGTTACCAAATCTGAAACAATACTTTTCAATCCTTTCTCTCCCTCTGCTGAAATGTTATACTGTGTAATACGCGGTAGCGTTACTCCCTCTTTTAGAACAATTTTTACTGGCTCTATTTTCAAGCATCCCACATCATTTTCATTCATTGCCCATATGCAAGTTGGCACTTTACTCAATTCTCCTGGCAAAGGTTTGGACAAAAATTCAGTCACTGGTACATTCTGTGGCGAAATTGTCAAGAACACTCCATCAGGAGTGCAATGGATAACTGCACTCAGTTTTTTCAATAAATTTAATCCCAAAAGATTTCCCCCACAATTTTCTATTAAGAGGAATGGACAATATTTAGTGAATGGACCTAGTGTTACTGGTACTGATTGGGACACTGGATTGATTACTCGGATACCTGCAAACCCTACTGAAATATTCCTTTGCCCCGACAGTGGTATTTCCGGAACCAAGTGATGGTCTATCGATCATTTTTGCGCCCCTGTATCTACGAGAAAGCTATGCTCTCTATTCCGGACTTTCATTTCTACTTAGGGTCCTTTTTGATTCACGGGAATAGACACTGGTTCCGACCCCTTTCTTGGGCTGTCCTATTGAGGGAACAACACATCATCTGATGTGTAATCACTACTATAATACGTATTTGGTTGTGTATCAAAAATGTTTCTGCCCCTTCCTCAATTCCGCTCACTCTGATTTCCATACTGTGGGTTCTACTGGCTCTGGTTTTGGCTAAAAGCACTCTGATTTTGAGCTTGGTTCTGATTCTGGGTAACATTTCCTTGACTATTTTGGTGCTGCTGCATATTGTATCTATTCTATCCATTTGTTCCTGGGTGTCCCCTATGCTGTCTTCTCTGACCATACCCTTTTCTATTTTGTAAATGTGGACATTGCGCTCGCCAGTGACCTTCCTCTCTGCAGTACGCACACTGATTTAGTCCCAGAGTCCCTCCATGCATGTTCGAATTACTTCTCCCTTGCGCGTTACCTCTCCCTCTATTGTGTCCCGTCACTTGCTGAAGTAACACCATTGTTTTCAGATTCACCCTATCCTTCGCCTCTTTCTCTTTCTCTGTATTCACTCTGTTCTCATAATATTGGGCCATATGCAATACTTCGCTCAACGTTTTTGCTTGCCATGCACTTTTGGATGTCATTATTGAGTTTTGAATTGGAGGTATTAACCCTCTCACAATCTTATCAACACATAGGGCCTCATTACATGGAAGGCGGTAAGGGTTAACTGTCACCGGTAATGGTACCGGTGACCGTTAACCCTTACCGCCTTATTACGAGGTCCCTTTGCGGGTAGGTACTTTAACGCATGCTTTTTGCAGGCGTTAAAAACCAACCCGCAAAGGGACCTCGGTGCTAATTACGGCACCGCAAATTTGCGGTACCGTAATTAGCACCTTCCCCATTCCCATTATGCCCTATGGGGCAAAAATGGGAATGGGGAAGGGCAATGGTGGAAGGGGGAATTACCGCCCCGCCAACCTTGGAATAGGGTGGTAATTCCCCTTTCCACCAAGGCGGTGCCGGTATTTTACCGGCATGAACCATGGCGCTAATAGCGCCATGGTTCACCGCCTACCGTGTAATGAGGCCCATAGTCTTTTACCTGCTTCTGTGCTTACATCCTGTCCACTAAAATCCGTAAATACTTCCTCAAATCTATTGAAGTAATCTGTAGATAACTCATCCTTGCCCTGAACACATGCAGTTAATTTGTCCCATACAATTCTTTTTTCTGGAACTATTTCCTTCAATGTTTGTATTATCCGTGCTGGTAACGCTGCTATATTTGGTGATGGTTTTTCGCCCACTTGTCTATTCTTATCCTCTGCTACTAAATCTTCCCAAGTGGCACCATAGGTTACCTCATCATTTACTTTTCTTATTTGCTTCCATATATCTGCTGGCACAACTACTGGGAATATTAAATCTATATCATTCATCGTGAACATGGACGATCTTAAATAGGACTCTATTTCCTTATAGAATCCCGCCGGATTCTTCCTTAAATCGAGAACCGTCTGTTTTATATTATTCACTTCCTGTCTGGAGAAGGGGACGTGCACATATTGTGCTGTATAATGTGCTTCCGTTACCTGCGCTGGAGCTCCATTAACACCAGGAACTTCTACTTTTGGTACAAAAGTAGGTGGGACTTCTCTCATGGGAAATGCTGCACTCACTTTTCCTCCCCCTATATGCAGTGCTATTCCCGGATCGAGTGATAGGGCTGTTTCTTCTGTTCCATGTTCTAATGCTCTCTTGTTTATCGCCATCAATTCTGGGGGGCTAGCTTTCTTATCATCTATATCTTTGTCCTGTAAATATTCAACCATTGTCTGCAGTGCTTTTCTTTTCATTGGCAAGCGGTATTCATCAAATATTTCATGTATTTCCATTGTGGGAATAATAGGATCTGTAATCCATTTTAACGCCTCTCATATACATATTTTTTGTTTTTCACTCGCCTGTCTTGACGGCAGAAGAAATTGCTGCTGCACATATGGTACCGCCTCCTTTCTATCCCTTCTTATATCTCTATTCCTATACCCTGGCATGGTAAACATTTCAGCATATGCAACGTCAAGTTCATTCTTAAATTCAAAAAGCCTGTCTACATGTTCCTTAATTTCTTCATCTCTCTCTCTACAATGTGCCAAAGCATCCAAATCCAGCAACTTCTGCGGCGGTACCATCCCAATTAACTGCTTCCATCTCCTTATTAAATATTCCCCCATGCATCCCAACAATACCTGTCTGTCATTGCTCCTCCTGAAATCATACATCGAGTCCAGCGTCGACGTTTCATCATTCCCGTCTATGTACATCGCTGCCTGTTCTTGCAATTCCCATTTTCTCTCCCTGCTGATCGCACTACGGGTCAATCTAGTGCACTCACTTTGTCCCGTCCCCTCTCTTCTTTCAGTGAGTTCAAGTTCAATAGGTGGAGGTGCGGATGGGACAGAAGCAATCTCTTGGGAGGGAGGTGCAGATGGGACAACGGGAACGGGAAGTAACTGCTGCGGTGCTGGCTGGCTAATGGGAGGCACTGGTTATATGATCTGTGCTGGGATCTGAACAATAGGGAGGGGCTGAGCAACTGAAGGGGGCTGAGCAATAGTCAAGGGGCGGTCTTCTTAGTCTCTCTTGTTGGGCGCTCTCGCCTTGTTTCAGTTAGTATTTTGCTTAACAACTCATCTTATGAATGCAGCTCTTGTTGTGGATATATCTTGTCTATATTTAACTGACCACATCTGTATGATTTTCTCAAATTCTCATCCCACTCCTCCTCCTGCCTTTCTTTCACCCTTTTTGTTTTCGATTTATGCCTGCGCGCATTTTTCGCTCTGCTTTTCCAATGAAGCATAGCTTCCTTCCTCCAGTCTCTAAGGACATCAAATGCTGCAGGACATGTTTTCTTTTTCAACAGCATTTTTTCAAAATAATCTATCCTCAAAATCTCAAAACTCCCGTGATTCGGCCATTGTAAATCTCCCTCTTTTCTGGTTTACCTATGCAAAATTTCACAAAACATTATCGCTCCCACACCATACTTCACATACATCTCATACGCCGGCGACCCCACGGGTGGCGCGACCTGGCCAGTTTCCAAAGATTGTCTACCGCAGTGGAAAAATCCCACTAAGGTGGACAATACCCCAGGCAGGTTTTAACCTTACCCTTGGCTAATCAACCTTACACTGGGCGTTTGATTTTGCAAAATCAACTCTCAACCAATATCAGGGTTACTTCGAATCGGGGCACGACTCACCTGATCAATCAAGTCATCTTTCAAGACACAATTCATCCGTATACTGATGCAACCAATAATCGTTGTGTCTGTGTATCTTGGCTCACTCTGCCTCGTTTTGGGACCCTCGCCTCCTTGTTCTCTGGCCGGACACGTCGATCAGGGATCAGTTGTGTACAGATCTGCAAAGGAGTCTCTCATCACTTTCATAGGGGCGCCCCGAACACCTCTTGATCCCTGCTTGACCGTCTCCTCCTTGCCGTTTTCTCCGCCTTCCTTATTTTACAACGTACACAATGGAACAAGTGGGGGAGGGTCCCTATTCAGGCGCCATTTTGATGTGGCCCCTATGGGACCCTTGCATATGGAAACAAGGCACAATCACCACACACAAACTGATACGACAGACACGAGGTTGTATTCCCAAAAGCTAGGGTTTATTGCAAAGCAAATAGTCTCAGTTGGCCAACTGGGTCTCATGCCCAGCGACGTGTGTCTCCAGACCCCGAGGGACGCAAGAGACCGAATCATTGTACAGCAGTTACATATATACAAAATGGTCATCTCACAATCAGCAGTGACATATTCAATACCGCCCATAATGTATTTCCTTTGAATTGGTTGCAATTTCGCAAGTCTGCAGACACAATTCTTTGTTTTAGAGAACACATTGCTCCTGTTCTTGCTTGCAAGCAAGCTGCGTGCAGGCGAGAGACACATTCCAGGCCTCGCTATCTCCTAGTTTCTATTTGTGTGCTAGGGGTCAACTCGCTCTCCAGGGCCCCACAGGGCTCAGGGAAGGGGGGCCGCAAAGAAGAACATAATTCAAGCCATTCATTGTTTGTTTCTACCATTTCTACCGCATCGGCGAGACTAGCTTGCACCTGTGTAATGATTAAATGCCTTGCTGCTTACTTCCAAGGACTTGTGAGGGAGGAGACCGGGCATTGCTGTCTGGGTCACCAGCGTTATGTTTCAACAAGTATCTCGTGGCCTTGCTCTATGCATGAACAATAATGTAATAGTGGAGCAGAATAAGCTTTCAGCAAAACAGTTTCAACAGAAGGTAAAAGGCGAAAGTTAAAAACAAAATGGCGATTTCAATCACATCAAAACGGCTGTACTTTAGTTAAGCTTATAGATGTGTATTTCTAATACCAAATACATGAGGCGGTTGGTCTTCGGCCAACAAAATACATTGCCTCCGTCATTGAGGGGTATCTACTTTTTCGGGACTGACATATTGATGCACAAACTGCCATGAAACATCAAGAGTTAAGGCTCAGAGAAATGCAGCTGAACCATGAACTAGAAATGAAGAAACTGTCTCTAGAAAATGCTTCTCTCCCAGAGTCTTCTAGGTCTTCCAGCCCTAAGAGACCGTGTATGCCAAAGGAAATGATTGGTATGTATGAGACTATACTTGATATTTTGGATTGGTTAGCAATGTTTGAGGACAATCATGGGATTCAAGGTATCTCAGGGAATCAGTTGATTCCTTGGCTCTTCTCTAGGCTCCCCCCCTGTTGCAAGTGATGCTGTAATGGAGTTGGGGGAGGAGGATAAACAGGATTATGAGTGTGTGAAACTAGCATTAATAGCTAGGTTTGGGAAGACCCCTTCCCAGTATTTTAAAATGTTTAGAACCCTCAAAAAGCATGATGATACCCCTTGGGCTACCTGGGTGTGTGAATGTTTGAAAAAGTTAGATGGTTGGGTTAAGGGTTACAAAGTGAACACTTATGAAGGTTTGAGGAATCTTGTGATGTTGGAGTCTATTTTTGATGTCTGCTCTCCTGAGCTTAGACAGCACTTGGCTGATTCAAATGAGATAGATCCTAAGAAGCTAGCTAAGGCTGCTGACTTGTGGGTTGCCAACAGGGCTACTCACAAGGATTCTGAGGCTACTCAGAAGAAGGATGAGGGGAAGCAGCCAAAGAAAGACAACAAAGAGAATTCCAATAATTCCAATCCAAAAGAGGGCCCCAAACATAACCAGGGTAAGCCACAAGGTAAACCGAATCAGGCTAGTGTACCACCTAGTTCCACACCAGATGGAGGTCAGAGCAAACCCCCATTCCAGAGAGCATTTGGGAAATGCTTTGTTTGTGGGTTACCTGGCCATGTGAAACGAGATCCCAAGTGTAAGGGTAAACCTTCATGGATCAACACTGTCTCCTTAGCCTTCTCCCAGGTGGATGAAGTACCTATGACCAGTGGAAACTTTCAGCTACTAGCTGATGAGCCCCTGGGAGTCTCAGCTAGTGTTTCTTTAGTGTCCTTGGGTCTTTGGGAACAGCAGAACTTAGATGTCTATAACTCATTCCCAGATAATACTAAAGAGTATTACAAAGATAGTGTTCTTGTGAATGGTCAGGAAACCCCTGCCATCCGAGACACTGGAGCCAGCATAACTGTGATTGATGAATGTTTTTTCAAGGTAGAGGATGTTGCTAAGGCAGCCAAACACCTAACCAAGTTAGCTGGAGGTCCTGTGCAAATGGTTCCCCAGTTACCAGCTCTCATCCAGTGTAATGACATGACTGTCAGGATACCTGTAAGTGTGCAAAATAACGTACCTGGGAGGGTCCTGCTGGGTAATGACCTTAAAACTCTTGGAGTTGTGTCTAGTACCCCCAGGTCCCCCAACAGAAGGAAGCAGGAGCTCACAAGGTCTGCAAGGGAGAGAACCTTAAGAGGCTCTCCTGGGGACATGATAGAGGAAACTATCACCCCAAGTCCACAGGACTTACATACTGCCATTGCAGGACAAGAAAAGACAAAGGGGAAACCTATGTCTGCCAGCAAGAAACCAAACCAGCAAGCACTCCTGTGCCCAGAAGGACATCTCTGAGACTGTCCAAAGTCACACCTGTGACTCCCATACCAGCTGACGCTGAGTGTGAGGTTCAACCCTGTATGGTCAAACTAGATACTGAGGAATCAGATCTAGAAGAGGATCTTACCTTGGTAGGAGATCTTGACCCTGTTGACCATCCTGAGCTGCAGTCTTTACTGGCAAAAGGTGAACCCAACAGGGAAGATTTCAGTAAGGGACAAAGAGAGTGTCCTACCTTGGAAGATCTTCGCCAACAGGCAGCTTCTCAGCTCAATGGGACTGAGCCTGGGAAGTATAGGTAACACAGGATGGCCTCTTCTACAGTGAACCAACTGAGTCAACCCCTGGAGACTACAAACGACTTGTAGTACCTCTAGTGAACCGATTCCAGTTTCTGCAGTTAGCCCATGAGGTACCTTTGGCTGGTCACTTAAGTTTTAAGAAAACCAAAGAAAGGCTATCTCTGCACTTCTACCTGCCTAAGATGGGTACAGAAGTAGACAAATTCTGCAGAAGTTGCCACACTTGCCATAACTCTGGCAAGAGTGGATCCAAGAATGTGGCACCCTTAGTGCCTCTCCCAGTGGTGGGAATTCCCTTTGAGATGGTTGGGATTGACATAGTTGGTCCTCTTGACCCTCCTACATCTTCAGGCAATAGGTTCATCCTGGTTGTAGAGGACCATGCCACTAGATTTCCTGAAGCCATACCTGTGAGGACTGTTATGGCTCCGGCTGTGGCTAAGGCCCTACTTGGTATTTTTACGGGAGTAGGTGATATCTGACCGGGGTTCAAATTTTATGTCCCACTACATGCAAACCATGTGGAAAACCTATGGAGTCACCTACAAGTTCTCAACAACCTACCACCCCAAACCAATGGGCTGGTAGAGAGATTTAACAGAACTATGAAGAGCATGATAGGTGCTTTAGAAGAACCCCTTAGAAGAAAGTGGGGCCTTCTACTGACATGCCTTCTCTTTGCATATAGAGAAGTCCCTCAGGAGGGAGTAGGATTCAATCCCTTCAAACTTCTCTATGGCCATCCAGTCAGAGGTCCATTAGCCCTGTTTAAGGAAGGGTTGGAGAGTGCTCCTTCCCCCAAGCCAGTCAGAGTGACTGACTATGTGATAGGTCTCCGGAGGAGAATGTCACACATGATGGAAGAGGCAAGTGATAACTTGAGCGCTGGTCAAGCTCTGGTCAAACATTGGCATGACCAGAAGGCTAACATGGTTGAGTTTACTCAAGACCAGCTTGTTCTTGTTATGGTCCCCACAAAGCAGAGGGCCTTGAAGGACAAATGGATAGGACCCTTCAAGGTTGTGGGTAAACTTGGAGAAGTGAACTATCTGGTGGACTTAGGCAATCCTAAGGAGGCTCCCGGAGTCTTTCACACCAACCGTTTAACGGCTTATGTCACTAGACCTGACATAGGAGCTCTGCTTCTAGCTTCAGCTCAGGAGGAGGAGGAGAGTGAACCTCTGCCTGACCTCCTTAGAGGCTGAGGAAGTGGAAGGAGTTAATCTCTCTTCCAGTCTCACATCTGACAAGCAGGATGAGTGCAAGTTACTGTTAAATCAGTTTGCTTCCCTGTTCTCACTTTCACCAGGCTTGACCCCTTGGGGCCAGCATGAAATACGCACTGGTGACTGTTTGCCTGTCAAAATCAGGGGGTACAGAATGTCAGACAATATCAGACCCCACATAAGGAATGGGGTCAACAAGATGCTTGAAATCAGGGTTATAGAGCCCTCTACTAGCCCATGGTCTAGCCCAGTTGTGCTTTTACCAAAGGCAGATCCAAGGAGTTGAGATTCTGCGTGGACTATAGAGCTCTAAATGCAGTCCCCATGACTGATGCCCATCCTTTTCCTAGGACAGATGAGCTGGTGGACAAACCTGGTGCAGCCAAGTACCCCAGCACATTTGACCTAACGTCAGACTATTGGCAAATAGCCCTGACAGATCATGCCAAGGAGAAAACTGCATTCTACACCCCAGCTGGCCTCTATCAATTCAAGGTAATGCCGTTTGGATTAAAGAATGCACCTGCTACATTTCAGAGGATGGTCAATCAAGTTCTTAATGGGATGGAGGACTTCTGCATGGCATACTTGGATGACATTGCAGTGTTCAGCCCTACATGGAAAGAACATGTAGAACACCTAGCCTATGTATTGCAGGCTCTTGACCAGGCCCAGCTGACCATAAAGGCAAACAAATGTCAAATTGGTCAGAGTTCAGTGGTCTACCTTGGTCATGAGTTAGGAGGAGGTGAAATAAGGCCATTGCCTAGCAAAGTACAAGCTGTACAAAACTGGGCCACCCCTACTACTCAAACCCAAGTGAAAGCCTTCCTAGGTCTCACTGGGTATTATAGGAACTTCATAGAGAACTATGGGACCATAGCTTCTCCCTTGAATGTCATCTCCTCTCCCAAATTTCCTAAAAATGTCAGGTGGAATGAGGAGTGCAATCAAGCCTTTGAATGCCTTAAGAAAGCCCTTTGTCAAGCTCCAGTCCTAAGAGCTCCTGACTATCACCAACCCTTCATTGTACAAACGGATGCTTCTAATGTAGGTATAGGTGCAGTCCTTAGTCAACTGGATGAGAAAGGTAGGGAACACCCCATTTGTTTCATTAGCAGGAAGTTAAAGGATCCTGAGACAAGGTGGGCACCAATAGAAAGAGAATGCTTTGCTATTGTGTGGGCACTGAAGAGGTTTAGACCATACTTGTATGGATCTACCTTCACTATTCAGACTGACCACCAACCCTTGAGATGGCTGGTGCAAATGAAAGGGGGAAACCCAAAGTTACTCAGATGGTCAATCTGTCTGCAAGGATTTGATTTTTCCATTGAGCACAGAGCAGGAAGTCACCACCAAAATGCTGATGGTCTCTCTAGGAGGATGTTTGTAACTGACTAGAGGTATGAGAACCATCCAGGAGTGGATTAAATCCTCCTGTCCTTTAGCTTGGGGGGGGGAGTGTTAGGGAGAATTCTCATTTCATGTCTAATTTCCCTCACCTAGTGAGTCCCCCAGCAACTTTGCTGGACTTCTGGAGTTTATTTTATTCACTTGGTAAGAGTGTGAGCTTTTCCCCCACTATTACCTGTGTTTTGCTATGTGTTTCTACCTGTTTCTTTGTGATTGTGGGCTCTGGAGTACACCACTTCAGTAGCCCCCTTCTTTGTGTGGGTCACCTAGCACCTTCTGTGCAGTGGCACGGGGTTGTCGTTCAGACTCCCCCGACTCCATTTCTGAGGCGACTACCGTCCCCCAGAAAAAGGTAAAGTTACCATTAACTTTACTTAGTCAATCTACCACAGATCCAGTACACCCCATCTTCCATGGAGTACTGGAAAGGGTTAATTTGTATCCCTTTGTATCTGTACCTCCTAGAGCATTGTTTCGCTCTTTTAACATCTAGACTTGACTGGTGGCAGTGGTATCTACCTTAACTTTTCTACTGCGATTATATTAGATAAACGTGGTACTGTTTTGGCTATTATATTAGCCTCGAACATAAACCCGCTTGACCAAATCGTCTTTCTTTTGGCTCCGGTTGGGTTTATTCGCCATTTATATTTGTTAAAGTCCTTCTTGTGTTTTACTTTGCGCGGCAAACTAGGTTCGCCTTCTTTGTTCACTGTCTTTTGGTGGGCTTCTGCTCAGAAGCCCTCCTCAAGGCGACTGAGTATCTAGAAGGGTTGAATGTGAGGGAGGGGTGTAGTCACCCCCTGCACAGGGTATCCTAGGAAACCCAAGTAGCACTTTGTCATGATTGGCCAGGGTAGTTGTCCGGGCTGGACAACCCCCCTGCTGGGTGATTGACAGCAAGGCTGTGTGAATGGGGGTTTTTCGCATTAAAAGGCAGGTCTCTTGAGCTAGAAGTCAGAGAGTCGCCACTGGACTACAAGGAACCGAAGAGAAGCGGAGAGAACGACGGCTGCTGCAACTACCCCATCCCCGTGAAGCCCTGCTGCAGTCCTGAGCTATCTTCCCTTCACCGACTTAGTGAAGATCCAGTCCGGAGTCTTATTCCCTTGAGCTTGGTGGGGATAGCCAGCTCATCTTTCACAGCCAGAGGATCCTCTTCCTTGGTCGAAATCGCTGCACGCTGCTGTAGTGGTCCGGATAGCCATCTGAAGAGCCTCTCCTGTTTTTAAGGAGCACACCTTTTATTCCTCGTCGCTGCTGCCGGCCTCATCCCTGTGTGGTGCAGACCCCCTTCAGACGTCCTCCTTCACAACGAAGCTCCAGGAATTGTGGGTCTGCGGGAAACCAACAGGAACAACTGCCAGGGCCCCAGCTGCACCA
The DNA here is from genome assembly GCF_040938575.1 of Ambystoma mexicanum. Lineage (NCBI taxonomy): Eukaryota > Metazoa > Chordata > Amphibia > Caudata > Ambystomatidae > Ambystoma > Ambystoma mexicanum. Next base: position 383,936,413 of record NC_090938.1, read on the forward strand.
TTGGAACAAGGTACTGTGTTCTGCTTGAGGAAACAGGGTGAATCCCTTTTCTTCATCTCCAAGGCTTGCCCTTGTCTTCCCTCCTTCTTATAACTTTTGCTTCCGAACATTGACAATATCGAAGTACTTTTGGCTACGTTGAATCGTGAACTGTCTGATTGTGTGATCTTCGGCAACAGGCCCCCGGTGTCACTTGACCCTGGCTCCGGCCCTTTGATTTTTGAGCTCCTGTCTCTGAGTGTTTCTCGATTCTGTCTGCCTAACCAAACCATTGCCTGTGATTTTTGCCTCCAACTCCCTCTGGGTATCTCAGGTGCTAAGTGTGTTTTTGCCCCAGTAGCATTTCATGTCACGGATACGCGTTTATTTAGTAGACCAAACTGTCAAAAAGTGATCGCAATCATATATGCGGTAACATGTTTTGTTTGTTACACCGGTTCATTCAAACACAGGGTACTTACCTTGAAACTTACTGTACAAAGTGTATTGGTTAGTTCTAGTATATTTAACGTGTGGTTTTTGTTTAAGTTTAATAGAAGTGTTGTGTTTATAATGAATGGTTTAAAAATAAATGTACTTCTTTTTTCTACCTGAAACCTTGAGTCAGTGTTTGCTTGAGTCACAGTAATTGTGGTCCCTTTGTGTAATCTCTGCTACTGCTCATACACTCTTCAGATAAGCCTGGCTGCTCCGCCACTGCTACCACTCGGACATAGTAGGACAGGCTTGTACCAAAGGTAAAACTTGTATTGCCACCTGTAGTCTTAATTGTGTGTAGTGGTCCCTAAGGGCACTGCACAGGATTCTGCCTAACACCCGGCACCTCCAACAGCAGAACTGTTCAGGCACCCTGGATATGTGCTTTTGACTCACGAACATTCCTCCTAACGATCTGCGAACTAGCGAAGACCGGACTCTGTCGCAGCAGCTCCTAGCCATCCATGGCAGGCCGGCACCTCGACAGGAGCATAGGGCTGTGATGAGCACACCGAGCGGGTGGCGGGAGGGGGGACCAGGGGCCAATCTAGTTTTGGTTTAAAAGTTATGTGGTGCTCATATTTGAGCCCTTGTGTGAGATATGCTCCTAGACCTACACAGAACCCATCAGCGCTCCCACTCCAGGCAACACGCCAGAATTGCCCAAAAAAACCACTGAATGGCTCATATTACTTTGGTGACACTCAACATCCAGGGGCTGGGCCACCCTATTAAATGGAAGAGAATGCTAAACAGCATGCGGGATCTCCAGGTGGACATAGTACTTCTCCAGGAAACCTATCTAGGTGCAACAGAGTCAGGGAAACTACAGCGCGGATGGGTGGGAACGGCAATTCACTCGCCACACCAGGGAAACTGGGGTTATGTTTCCTCAAAAACAAACGTGTCCCTTTCCATATCAAACACGTGTGCGGACAAAGAGGACAGATATGTGTTGGCCCAGGGCCTTCTCCACCATCACTCCATTATGCTGCTTAACATATATGCTCCCCACCACGCACACTCCAACCTTCTTTACTCATGCATTTGCAACATGTGCCCAATACATGGGCAATATTACACTCATAGGGGGAGACATCAACATAGACCTTGACCCTCACCAAGACCGCCAAGGCATAGCCGTATAAATAAACTCAAAGCTGTGTCACATGACAAATATTTCAACTAATATCCATGGCTGTTTCTTTCACACCTGGAAATATTACTACTACTCCAATTGAGCAGGTTCTTTTACCTGAGATTATGTTTTAGTGTATAAGTGAGGCTACTCCATTAGTGAGTAAACTAGCTTCTAACAACTCCAAAAACACTGCATTAAAGTGTAAGCTACTGAACCCACGTTCACTAGTCAAACACTGCCACAAGGTGGCTGACCTCATCATGCAAACCCAAATAGATATCTGTGCCCTGACAGAAACATGGGTCCACAATGCTGCTATTCACTCCCTCCACTTGCTACCCCTACTGGCTACTTGTTTTTCTATTCAAACAGGCCAGAAAAACGGTGTGGTGGAGTGGCTTTAATTCATAGGTCAATTCTTAAGTTGCATGTATCAAACCAATTTGATCGCTGTGAGACTCTTTTCATTAAATGTAATTGTAATCCAGTATCCTCTTTTAATACTTCTTTATAGACCCCCTAGCCACACACCTCTTTTTGAAGAACAAATATTAGCCTTCATAGGCAACTCTTGTAAGTTACACTCCCCCAACATTATTTTTGGTGATATCAATCTCTGGACAAATGACCCTACAGATGGAACTGACACTTCCCTAGCTGAATCTCTACTTTCTTTACAATTTGTGCAACATATTAATGCTCCTACACATATAGGTGGAAATACCTTAGATTGGGTTTTATCCAAAAATCTTCCCATTACAAACATCCAGATAAGCAATTGTATCTGGTCGGGTGACCATTTTATATGCTTTGAGAAGATTCATAATAACATCTTTCCTGTTAATCAGTTGCCCCCCACACCTTGTATGACTAGGAACATACGAAAAGTTACGCAAGATGCATTTCATGCCATAGTTCTCCCATTGCTTCCATCACTTGAAAAATCAATGCCTCTTGGAGTCTTTGTGGCCAATATCAGATCTGCAGTGGACCAAGCATTTGAGATACTTGCTCCCCTCAAACCCTCTATAAATAACGGTACTACTAAATCTCACATACCATTCACACCCGAGATAATTGAGGCTTGTGCTCAAAAATGCAAATTAGAATGTTTATGGCGGAAGCATCCATACTCTTATCTCCCAGACCAAAGAGATACACCTGAATTCCCGGATTGCTAAAGCAAAATCGAGGCCTAAGGAGCTTTTCACAATCCACCAAGAGTTGAAGGGCAGTACTGTGATATGATATGATATTTTATTTGTATCGCACTCATACAAAGGTGTTTCAGAGCGCCAAATTTACCTCATGCTGATAGCTCCTGGTGCCAAAATATTCATGATAGCTTTTCAAACAAAACTGTAACTCATCAAAAGAATATTGAGGCCAAGCTTAAATTAATATCTGGTCATATCAACCCAATTACAAAGAGTGTAGAATGTAGTGCTGACTCTCCTGCCTTCTCTTTCAAAGCAGTTTCTATAGAGGAGGTAATTGATGTAGTCTCCAAACTTAAACCCACCTCTTGCAAAGGGGATACTTTCCCTGCTGCATTATTCAAAGAATACATCTCTACTGTCTCCCCATGGGTGACTACGTTTGTTAATTGCTCCTTTTGTGAGTCACTAGTTAAAGAGCCATGGGTAACACCCCTGCTGAAGAAGGAAAATGTTGACCCTTCAGAGGCTGGTTATTACAGGCTTATCACAAATGTCCCCTTCATCTTAAACATTTTAAATAAGATTGCTTACTGTCAATATCAATCTTTCGATGAAGAACATGATATTGGCTGCCCAGCAATCCGGTTTTCGACCAGATTATGGGACAGAGACCGTGTTACTGGACTTAAAATCATACATTGCTGGTATCGTGGATGAAGGTAACACTGCGTTATTGTCACTCCTGGATCTGTATGCCGCGTTCAATCTCGTTGATCATCAACTTTTGGCAGACAGACTAATTTCAGTGGGCAAATGCTCTAAAGAAGTGACTGCTTGGTTTAAATCTTTCCTGGGGCAACGTAGTATGAGAGTAACCAAAGACAATGCTTTTTCCATCGCCTCTACCCTCTTATGTGGTGTTCCTCAGGGATCATGCTTGTCACCTTTACTCTTTAATATCTACTCCCGCCTTCTCTGTGCACTTCTGTTGGTTATAGGCATATATTTTGCCAACTTTGCCGACGATACGCAGATAGTTATTAAGTTAACTGGTGACTACCTTCAAGATCAGGAGCGTATCAACTATATCTTTACGGAAATCCAGAACTGGATGGCCATGAACTTGTTGGCTCTTAACAATGCCAAAACTGAACTGCTTATTCTAGGTACTCTACAACGGTTAAAGAGACTGGATGTAAGATATGAGCATTTTTTGATCGGTCAAAATACTATCCAAGTCTCAAAAACTGTTAAAACACTTGGAGTTTTTTGTTAATCCCCAATTGTCTTTCAATAGGCAGACTAGGTATTTGAAATCCTCCTGCCATTTCTATGTTCAGCTTCTCTGGCAAATACAGCCTTATTTGTCTAAAGAAAATCTTGCCCTGATTGCAGCATTGATTGTGAATTGCAAGCTGGATTATTTTAATAGTCTCTTTATTGGCACATCTCAGGCCAATCTTAAATCTCTGCAGGTGGTTCAGAACAGCGCTGTGCGTGCTGTGTTTGGTCTCAAGCGTATAATGCACGTCTCTGAGGCCAGGCGCAGCCTGCACTGGCTGCCTGTTCAACAGCGGCTACAGCATAAGGGCTTGTCTGTTGAGTTTAAATGCCGCGGGCCGATGCCCCATCTTACCTTACAGCTAGGATAAAAAAGAAGCCTATTGGACATATACTACGATCCAGTTGTGACATCTCCTTGATTCAACCTTTGTCTTCATTGAAGAAAATTGGGGGGTGCTAGTTTCAATTTGTGGGCTCCTGCCCTGTGGAATTCCATTCCTAGATATCTGGCTGAAAGCAACTCACTAACTGCTTTTAAAAAACAGTTAAAAACATTTCTTTTTCATGCAGGCCATGGTTAATTTTGTAGACTGCCTTTAACAATCGTCCCCTACTCTGCCTCTAGTAACATCTACCAACACTTTGTGTAGGCTCTGTAGGTTGTCTCATCCTGGTCTACTGTGTCTGTTTCTCTATTCTCTCTGTTTTGTTGTTTGTTGTTTATGTTTTTCTTTATCTCCTCTTTTGTGTGCACCCTGAGGCCTTTGGATTAGTGGTGCAATAGAAGAATCCAGATAGATAGATAGATAAACGTACGAATGCTGCAATACCCCGACCTCATAGAACAGCTCTCAGACGATGCCGACAGGTTTTGGGAGGCTAATCTAGTGCAACGCTACACCGCATACGCTTGCTGGGACGCCTTCAAGCCTTTCCTGCGGGGACAGTGCCTATCGCGCTGGGCGCACAAACGTAAAACATGGGGGGAGGCCGAAACCCAGCTGACAGCAGATCTAAAAAAAATGGAGGGGAAACATAAAATAACTACGAATAATCAGGTAAGGCTCGAGCTGAGCAGGCTGAGGGCAAAAATCAGACAAGTAACCACAGACAGAGGCCATAAATCATACAACAGCTGGTCACAAGCATACTATCTAGATATGATATATGACAGTTTATTTATAAAGCGCCTATACACAATGTGTTTCAAAGCGCTTCAAGGCAAGGAAGGGAACAAGGGAAAATACAACAACATTCTTACAGGCCATCAACAGTAAGGATGTGAAATTAACTATCGTACTCGGCCTGACGACATTTCAGATAGTGCAAGTGCTAAAACATAGATAAGGAAGGGAGGGAGAGAGTGGGAATGAAATGGAAACAGACAGGCAACTACCGTACAAGGCCTGACAACATTTCTGGTAGAGCTGGAGGAAAACAAAAGGTGAGGGAGAGGGGTGCAGAAAGGGAGGGGAGGAACAAAACAAGTGACTATTGTGCTAGGCCTTACAACGTTTCAGATAGTGCTGGAGGGAGGGGGGGCAACAGTAAGGGGTAGGGGAGCACCTAGAGAGTGACAAATGCCTGAGGCTGATGACCCTGGCACTTAAACAGAGACAAGCCGCTCAAACCATTTCTTCAATTAAAGATAAGGCCGGAAACCCATTGGTTGGCGATGATAGAATCAATGCCTGATTCGCTGAATTTTATCAAGACATTTACGCCGCATCAGACACATGCACAGCTCAAGCCATTGAGTCCTTTTTAGACTCCATAGAGATACCAACGATCCCACCGGATCACACGGTAGCACTGGACGCTCGTTTCACAGCAACAGAAATAGCGAGCGCCATAGCGGCACTGTCCGCCGGGAAAGCCTCTGGCCCCGATGGGATCCCCATAGATCTATACAAAATCATGATGGGGGAACTGGCAGGAAGACTGGAAGAAGTATTTAATGAGGCGGTCACTTGGGCTCGGCTCCCACAGTCAATGCTCGCGGAAAATGTAATAGTGTTTCACAAAAGCGGGCAGGAAACCGAGCTCTGCGGGTCCTATGGGCCTATCACTTTAATAAACGCAGATGCCAAAATACTGGTGAAATGTCTGGTGCGACGCATCGAAAACTGCTACCCACTCATTATACATAAAGACCAAATGGGATTTAGCCGGAACAGACACTCGACCGACAACATCAGACGGCTAGTGCATGTGATTACTGGAGATAGGGACCCAGGGGATGACATATTTGGCAGTAGACGCAGAAAAGGCATTCGACAAGGTACAGTGGGAATTTATCTTCCGGGTCCTGCCCCAATATGGCTTCCCCCCTCGCCTTGTCCAACTGATTAAACTGCTGTATACGGACCCAACCGCCACGGTGGTCACTAACGGCATCACCTCCCGTGCATTTGAACTACAATCAGGCACGCACCGGGGGTGCCCTTTGTCACCCTTGCTCTATGCCCTCTCCATAGAACCAATAGCGATTAAACTCAGAGCAGACAGCGGCTGGGCGGGTATACATCAGGGCAGGGAGGAACACTGCGTATCCCTATACACCAACAACATGTTACTCTATGTCAGCACTCACTTCTCTCCCGTATATACGAGTGGCATTGGAGATCGGCCCGATGGCTGGATATAAAATCAAATCCGACGTTATGCCACTAAGGGAGGACATCCCCTGGGATCGCGGGGGTTGGCACCATTCACACTCCAAACGTAACATATCAAATACCTCGGCATAAATATAAGCGCAAATATAAACGACCTCTGAGACCTAAATTATCCTCAATACCAACAAAAACATTTGCCAGGATATGAGCAGATATGACACCCTGTGCCTCTCCTTGAGAGGGAGAATAAACATGTTAAAAATGAACTAATTTCCCAAATTAATCTATATCGCAATGATGATCTCAGACAACCCTACAATCAGGTCAATGAAAGACTTACACAAAGCAATTGCAAGGTTTATTTGGAAAGGGTGGAAGGCAAGGGTCCGCCTACAAGCACTATAGGCAGCCAAAACAAATGGCGGTCTTGCGGCCCCATCCCTGAAGGCCCACCACCAAGCAGCCCAGGTTTGTTGCATGAAACGCTGGCTAGACGCATCAGACGACTCCAGCCGGAGGGCATTGGAAGTAACACTCATGAAACCACTAACCCCAATCAAAATCATGGCCATACCCCCGATAAAGCTCCCAACAAACATTAAAAGACGCCTGATAATAGGACCAACGATCTCTCAATGGCACAGACTGAGGGCCACAAAGGGGGTACCAACCCAAAATGCACCACTCTGGTCCAGTCTATGGGCTCTCCTATCATACGGGTCAACGCAGAGCGTAGACAGCAAACAGGATCAAGACTGGGCAAATACTCGGCTAATGGACATTTGCGAGGAAGGGTCACTCATGCAATTCCAAGACCTGTCAATCTGGAAAAGTGAATACCCTTCATTTGAATGACGGACGTAACTTTATGGCCGTAGGCCAACCGTCTTATGCACTGAATTATAGAAATACAGACTGCTATGCTTGACCAACAAGCGGCCATTTTAAACGTAGCAAGAATCGCCATTTTGCTTGTTAACCATTGCTCATTGCTTTCTGTCTAAAAACTGCTTTGCAGCTTGCAATTCTTGCGAATTCTGCTTACTCTGCTCAACTGTTAACATTGTTGTCTGAATATGAAAGGGCAAGGTCGCGGGACTGAGGAGTTCGTTGAAACTCCTCATGAGTAGCCCAGAAAGGAATGCCCACGCTCCCTCTCTGTAGCCTTGAGGGAGAGCTACAGGGCATTTAATCATTTCACAGCTGCCAGCCAGTCTCGTACTGTGGTAGAATATGTTAGAATAAAGCAGCTAAAGGCTTGAATTATGCTCTTCTTACGGCCCTCCTTCGCAAAACCCTTGTCATGATGCCTACCCCCGGAGTATCAGGCCAGGCCCAGCACCCCCGGAAGCAGGCATCATGCCCTCGGGTAAAAGCCCAGCGGCCCCTTATAGGGACTCTTTGGACTCAGTCCTGGCGCCTTTGGCGCTAGGCTCATGTTGGACATCAGTCCTGGCGCCATAGGCGCCAGGCTCATAAAGGGAGGTGTTTTGTGCACTTACCTGATGCAGACCATGCTGCACGCTTCAGGCCTCCCTGAGACCTGAAAGGGACTATTTTTTCATAGGGACTATTTTTTCACTCGGGCGTGGCCAGGGAAGGATACATACCTAGTTGGGGAAGGATACATACCTGGGACTTCTTTGGAGGCTATTTAAGCCACGCCCAGACAGCAGCTCATGCTTCGCGTTGTTCTGCTTCCTGCAGCTTAACGCTCACCGTGTCTGCTCCTCCTCCTGGACTACAGCCACGCCCGTCTTGAACCTGGAAGACCTGCAAGGAAGGAAGAGAAGAGAAAGGCGAAAACCAAGGATTATTTCAAGCTTCTTACCTGCATCCGGAATCTTCTCGCCAGCATCCCTGAAGGAAGACTTCAATTTAAAAGCATCGCGTTGCTCGCTGCAGCGCCACGCTTCACTCACCTGTCCTCGAGACATCTCCCGGCTCCATCGCGGCTGTCAGCATTGGACGCCACATCTCTGCACCTAGGGGAGAGAGGAAGAAACAAAAGGTGAGCAGAAGGACACACAGATGGAAAGCCTGATTAACAGCCATAATACTTACCGGCTTTTCTTCCACATTTCGGGTCGGCGCCGCCCCGTTGGCAGGTACCGTACCCCAGCCCCTATGGGGAAAGGACTAGAGACATTTCAGAGGAATGATAAGGACATCTAGAGGGATCGCCCTCATTACTACTCACCTCGGCAGCTTAACCCCTCGACGCATCGCCTTCATTCTGCACCTGAAATAAAGGACAGATCACAGGTGCGAAAGACAGCATAAAGGGGGCCTCACTTGAACTTTGAACTTTCATACTTACGGCGCATCGCTCAGGAAAGTCAAGTGGATTTTGCCAGCGCCATTCTGAAAACCAGTGAAGTAACTGGATGAACGCGCGCCCCTGCACCAGAAGCAGGATGGAGAGTTCAACCTTCCAAACCATAAGGTGAGCTTAAACCGGGTTTGGAGGAATAGAGAGGAACGGAGGGGGGAAGGGGGGAGCTAGCACACCATTCTGCAGACTGTTAATCCCCTTTCTCATCTGCAGAAGGATATTCCTACGGGCCAAGGAAGCACGATTTGGAGGTCCTGTCCAATCGGTGTTCCGGGTCCTGCGCATCACGCTAGAAGAGGCCGCAGTAATCCAGACTAGATCAGCACCCCCTTGGGAGCCAGGTGGGTGTTACAACCCTTTAGAGCGTGTCGGCTCCCAGGACACGAATAGTACCTCATAGATAGCAAAGCTTGGAATGTGACTCTTCCCCCGTGTGCAGCTTGCTTCCAAGAACAGAACCACTGTGTTCTGTTCAACAACTAGAAGATGCCTCCGCACTTTCTAATTGCACATTGTTACTAGAATAGACATTGAAAGTGTCATAATTGTCATACCCATCGGAAATGTCCATCGTCATCCCGAGTTCAAAGAAACTTAATAAAGGGGGGTGTTAAACATCACATAGCTGATTGTATGATATGCATTTTGTATATATGTAACTGATGTACATAATTCGCTCTCTTGCGTCCCTCGAGGTCTAGGAAACTCACGTCGCGGGGCGTGAGACCACAGTTGGCCAATTGGGACTATTTTTGCTTGCAATAAACCCTAGCATTGGGAATTTGAACCTCGTGTCTGGCGCATCCTTTCGTGTATGGTTATTGCCTTGTTTCCATATCGCGAGGGACCCCTAGGGGCCCCTTTCAGACCCATGCACAAAACTGGGGCTAGATCATGGGGACTGACTCCCATACCAAATGATACAAGCCACGATACATGCCCACAAATCACAGAACTCCCGACAACTAACACCCGCCCCATGTGAGAGGGAAATGGAACAACATCTTCAGTCCTTCCCGCATATCCACACGTTCTACCAGATGGCGATCCCGAGCAACATGGGCAGAAACTGTACACTAGCAATGGCATGGTCCAAGGACCTTGGGTCACAAATAGATATACCCAATATCCTCGATTACTACATTGCCATCCCACTAATGTCCACGAATCTCAAAAACAGAGAGATCCGATATAAAATCCTGCACCGACTTTATTACACCCCAACCAAACTTCACACGATGGGGATCGCCCCTTCCAACGCATGCTGGAGGGGCTGTGGAGCAATAGGTACACTGGGTCACATAGGGCCTCATTCCTACTATGGAGGTAGTCATGCCGCTATTTGCAGCATGGCTACCCCCATACCGGGTACCGGGTCCGGGTTCCCGGAATGGGGAAATAATGGGCCATTCCGACCTTGGAGGGCCCGGTATTTCCCCATTCAGGGAACCCGGACACTGTAGCTCCCCATTCCCATTTGAGCCCCAATAGGGCTCAATGGCAATGGGGAGGATGCAAACAATGGGTCCGTTAATGACGGGCCCGTTGTTTGCATCCTGGTCTGCTCGCGGGACCCGCTAAGGACGCCTGGTTTTACCAGGTGTCCTTAGCGGTCCCGCGAGGAGAACTCGTAATGAGGCGGTAGGGGGTTAACGGGGCCGGCAGCTCTACCGGCCCCGTTAACCCCGTACCACCAGGGTCATAATGACCCCATACTGTGGTAATGTCCTGGGATCACTTCCTTCTGGAGGGGAGTACATAAACAAATAGCAGACATCAAGGGAGCGTAAGTGGCCTACACACCTGAGTTTATGCTGCTAGACGTCGACCACGAAGAATGGCACACAGACACATTAATCCGCAAACTCATTAGCCTCATACCGGTTCGATGCAAGGAAACTCCTGGTCATCCAGTGGAAAGCCAGGGCACCACCATCGACACTAGAGCGGGTCGCGCTTCTCTCTAAGTCATGCAGTTAGAGGGAGCGGCATTTATGAGGAAATCAGTGCATAACCCAACCAGAGCAATGAGATTTCGGGAACTAATCGACCCATACATATAGAAGGCAAAGGAATTAATGGGTAGGGAGACCACATATTGGAAGGGGCATGCTAAGAAAGAAGGAGGCGGGCAAGCCTGCTATTAGATAAGGACACTAAACGCACCTGGCACCAACCTACAGAAGCTTATGAACTTATTTAATAATTTCATAGTAGTTAGTTAAGGAGCACTCACATAGTTTAGGGGAGGGGAGCGGGAGGCAGTTAAACCTGCGGCTGGGACGTGGGGGACTGTTGGGTCGGGTAAAATGGGACTTAATATCAGAACGCACTTGAACATATAGCATTGTCAATTGTACTGTGCTAATGTGATGAATGCAAAGTTAATCGCCTGTATTGTGAATTAAAATTAATAAAAAGAAGTTTAAAAAAAATATATATATATATGTACATTTTCATATCATATTTTCTAAATACTTGACTTTGAACTCCTTATCTCATAATATATGTTTTAGCATTCCTATATATGCCATCTCTATTCAAAGTTATGTGAAAAAGTAAAAATGAATTGTTCAATTAGTTCAACAGAACTATTTCTATAATATTTACACAGATGGTACAGGCTTGTGGCCTATAGATCGTACACGTGGTGGATTGACATCAACATTTTGCCTTTACAGAAGCGGCTCCCACGCTGTCTTTTTTCCTACATAAAAACATCTCTATTGGCTTCTTGGGAACAGACACATGGGTTTAGTCAGATTATGAATTATCCTGGGTAAGTATAGATTATATCTGTAAATGTCTGCTTCTAGAACAGACAAAGCTTTTCCTATAACAAATCTAGTTAAGTTAAGAGGGTTATTTTTGTGCAAAATGTTGCTTTTATGTGAGTTTGCTCTTTGTTTCCTCAATAATCAAGCTAATCGACCTGAAAGGATACTTGACCATCAAGCTTAAACACCTGCCTAGTTTGTGTGTTCTATAAACTCTGCTATGAGTTTTCATTGATTGACTGTTGCTGCTCAGCCATAAAAGATTTTAAAACATACAGTGGGCCTCATTATGAGTTTGGTGGTAATTTGGTAGTAAAACCACACCGAATTACCACCAAACTCATTTACCGTTACTGCGACTCAGTACCATGGGTTCACCACGGGATTATGAGTGGTGGAAGGCCATTGTTAATCCACATTATTGAGTCCATAGTACGCCATGGGGATTTTGGTGGAATTAGCGCAAGTGGTAATTCTGATGATTTATTTAACTTAAAGTGGAGGGTTTGTCTCCACTATGATGATGCAGGTAAATCCACCACTTCATGGTCAATCTTGGAATTTGGTGGTGTAGTAAACACCAGCGATAATTCCGTTATCGTCCAAAAAAGTGGCAGCATTGGAATTACTGCAACTTTTACCTCACCTCCGAAATTGTAATGAGGGCAACAGACTTAACACCTACATGGCAATCCAGGGCCTCACACACTATATCAACTAAATTATTTCCCAAGCCAGAACTAAAAGAAGACAAGGCAATGTCACTTTAATTTGAAGAAAACTATGGTAAGGGAACATTCTATTCACTAAGAAGGTTGACTCAGACCTTCCTCCACACCTCTGCCAATTAGAGTTAGGAATGCAGGCTCTTGTCAATAAGCCAAAAATCTCTGAGCATTGTGAGAGCGCGGCATCAGCAGATGATTACACAGTGCTTTAAGTGTGATGAGAAGTTGAAGGGGACTTTCAGGGCCTAAGTAGTTGCTTGATGGAGGAAAAAGAGATTTGTAGTTATTTTAAAAGAGGTTAAAAGGAGAGGCGGGCACATTGTAAGCATTCATTTTGCTTGTGAAAGGGCTCCCTGCAAGGCTTGGCGCTGTACATTAAGGAAAAAAAGAAGAGGAAGGTGCAGCAAAATGAATGCTAGTTGGTCGTGTCTGTGGATCCTGCCTGCTGGAGGAAAACTTAGAATCTCTGCTGTTACTTTAAGAGACTTTTGAAAATCACTGAATTCGCCCATACCACCACCATTGGGGGCATAGCGCCGGCGAGAGTCCAGTCTCTGCCAGTCCCTCCTGAGTCACGAATGGGCATTGACGTGTTCTCCTCCTCGCTTGACTCGCTCCATGTGAAGATGTCTACTCTCTTCTTTCCCCGAGCTGTCTGAATTTCGGCCCTCATACCCGGCAGAAGCAACAGATGCTTGGTGGATGTGGAGCTGGAGCCTGTGATGATCTCACAAGCGCGTCCACAAGCGCACCTAAACAACATCTATGACATGACACATGTCCTGCAACCCTAGACATTACGGACGCTGAACTGCTCCAAGAGGAGCTGCCTTCAACATTGCCTGCTTACGGAAAGGCAGCATCTGTATTTACTGACAATCACAGTGGCATTGTTGACGGCATTTCGCCTATATACTGTGTGCACGAATCAACCAGTTCTGTGTCGCTGCCCCATTAAGGGCGTGTGCACGCGGCGGAGGGACATATCACTCCGTCACATGGCGTATAAATAAATGGGGTGTTCCCGGCGACTGCAGAGCGACCAGGGAGCCCGCACCAACAACACTGGGTCTGTGTGTGTCTGTGAGGGGCTCACAGGCCGCATGGAGAGTAGTAACAGTGGCGACGAGTCGAGATTGTAACCCGGGCACAGCGGTGACTTTCGGCTGTGATTTCTGTGATGTGCATTGATTGGCTTACATGAATCTCACTGTTTGAAACATGCCGCGGAGAGGGATACAAACCACGCGGTCAGCGGCCATCTTACAATCCGGGCTTAGGAAGGTCGCGGCTTCTTTGTGAAGACATGGCGAGCCATCCAGGCCCAATGTTTGGAACCTATTGTGGCAGACAGCCATATATTGCACTTGATGTGCTTTTTGAAGTGAATTTTGTACATTTTCACTCATTTTCGTCGAGTGTTGGGTGTGGATCCAGGGCAGGCCTGCTGCTGTATGTGTACCCTGAGCCCACCCTGCTCAATTTTTGGGGCCTTTGGCCTGGACTATGTCTGCAGCATCTACTTCCCATTGGCTTGGGGCATTGTGACTGTTTGTGACTTTTCTTATATCCATGGATGCCTATTGAACAGTGTGCAACTGTGAAACATCTGTGGCCTACCAGCATCCAGTGGAAGGGGAACTAAAGGTAGTCCACGCTGCAAGGTGAGGTGGTACAAGTTGTGGTCCCATTCAAACCATCTGGGGTGCCATTAAGCTCGCCACCATGAATGCCGACTAAACTGCGGACCAGCACAAGCCCCTCCAGCGGCAGTCCAACAGGCTCCACCTGCACCGCCACCAAGACCACTCTTGTGCCCACCGGGGGCCCTGCAGCCAATGCCTGAGTTTGATATCTCAGGTGCACCTTCCAGCCGAGGGCCTAGGTGGAAAATGTGGATGAACAGATTGGAGATGTATTTCAGGGCCACCATGGAAACCAACGACGACAGTAAGGGGGCTACCCTTTTGTACTGCGATGGGCCTGCGGTACATGAGGTGTTCCTATCCCTCCAACCTCAAGATGGCTCATATGCAGCGGCAAAGGATGCCCTCTACAATTATTTTCTCCCCATGGTAAATGCCGACTACAAACGTTTTGTCATGGGGCGCGGCCCGCCAGGAAGACAATGAGATGCTGGACACATTCTATGGGAGGCTGCTCAGGTTCGCAGTGCCCTGTGCCTGGAATGACCCCGAAACAATGATCAGGAACCAGCTAATTCAAGGGTGTGTCTCTGGAAATCTGCGCTGACAGATCTTGAGGGAACCTGACATCACCCTCCCTCGCATTTTAGGCATTTTAGAACTGGGAAGGTGTCATGAGGTGTCTGAGCAACGGGCGTCCCGCATGGAGGCTGGGGTGCGTCCCAACAAGGTGGAGGACATTTGTGCTGTGGGCAGAGGTAGAGGACTAAGGCGCCCGGTGGGCAATCAACGTGACAGAGGACAGGTGCATGTCAACTCGTGCATGAAGTGCAGGTTTGACCTTCCACATCCTGCGGAATGCCCCGCCATCGGAAAGCCGTGTGGCCGCTGCAGTGTCGCTGATCACTATGCCTGCATGTGCAAGGCCCCAAATCCGATGGTTATTCCTAGAGGTCCAATCCAGGTGGGATTCTTCCGCCAGCAGCGCTCATCGAACGTGGCCCAGGGAGACCAATGGGAAGACGGAAATGACCCCGAAGGTGAGGAAGAGGAGTAAGAAGAAGAGAATGTGTTCTTTGTGTCGAGTGTGAGTGTTTTGCGACTCTGTTCTGATGCTTGTGGACACTGGCGCCTCTGTAAATGTAATGACCAGAGAACATTATGCTGCCATGCAGTCTCTGCCGGGCCTTTCCATGCCCAAGGCTCACATCTTTACCTTCCGGGGGGCACAACCAATCCCGCTTGATGGGGCGTTCATTGCAGAGGTGAGACATGGTGGGGCAAAGATTTGTACAAGGTTTTATGTCACTCCAGTGAGCAGCAACACCCTTCTGAGCTGCGCGGCAGAGGCCCTGGGCATCGTGACCAATGTTCCCTCTAATTATTTTTCTCTAAGTGCGGAAACGATTAGCTTCTGTGCGTACATTATTTTCTATGTGCGCAACTGAATAACAATGTAAGCCACTTTGTGAGCATCCGTAGTTAGTGAGATACCATCTCCGAAGAGTTTGGAAGGAAATGTCCCCTTCCCAACCACCGCAATTCTTTACAAATGTTTACAGAGCCCTGTCAACTAATATTGGAGGATAGCATGGGAGCCGGTAGGGGAACAGGCGGAAGGGAATAGGAGAACACTCCTTCGGGGTGAAGAACAAATCAGCAACTTTCAAAAAACAAATCAGATGTTTTGGCAGTACCGTACAGTGAAGGAAAAGTGTTTGCTCAAGGCTAGGAAACTATAGTAATAGCCTAGGAAACGGCACCTTCTATTTCTATGTATGCTCAGCTGCTGAGGACTTTTCAATATTTAATGGGTTTGCATGTATTGCTTCTAGCATCCCCATGCATCTTGTTCAACTGATAACAGTGAATTTCAGAAGAGGGGTCCCTAGTTAAAGAGGAAGGTACTCAATATGTTGTAACTATGAGCATTGCTGCTATTGATTTTCTTCAACAGGCACCAGAAGACACCTTGTAGATTTTTGTCTAGGCTGTGGTGATCAAGGGTGGGCAAAACTATAGGCTGTATTATGTGTCCTGTAATTTCACTTCCTATGTCAGATTTTTCAGGGATTAAGAAAGTCATTGGCTTTGCAAGTAGGGATATTTCATGCTTATTAAAATATGTTCTCTCCCCTTAAAATTCCTCTTGAGATTGGGCAGTAATATTATTCAAGTTCCTACCAATGACACTGCTCTGCTGGTCACTGATTCGAAAAGAGGTCAGTGGAACTTTGTGGGTAGAAGCAGGGGGTAGATTGCTATATGTTCATGGTTTCCCGTTTTTGTTGGGTACATTGCCCTGTTTTTAGTAAAATAGTATATGGCTCCTAGCTGTAGGGCTGGTTTTGAGTAAATCTCACAATGCAGACAACAACATAATGTGCATAGTAAGCAGAGGCCCCGGAATTCAGAGCATCATGTTCTGTGGTGTAGTTAATCTGATGCAATTATCATCCTGACATAAATTATGAGAGGCATTTTCTCCTGGCCGTTGACTTACTCCATTAAAGTGGCACACAAACTCCAATTGGCATGTTTTCTGACACATTCCTTTCAGTTGCAATTATTCCATTTGCAAAATGTCTGACTTTTTTGACAACCACATCAATGATTAGTGATACTTGTTTTTTGTAATAAACATGAATTTTTCCCCCCCAATGGCCTTAAACACTTTCTGCATTGTCTCTGAGCAGTGTTGACAAATGAATAGTCACAACTAAACCTATTGTTTATCCTGAGCATGCCAAGCTTTTTTGTGCATACACGTTTTTCTCTCTGCGCAGAAGTACATTTGGTAGGTACTATGGCATATCTTGAAGTTTTGGACTGGTTGATGAGCTCTCCTTATAATCACATATAAAATATATTATTTTTTAGCCTATATGTTTGGGAAAAGAGTTGCAAGATGCTCATTTCCCACTGATTTGTAAAGAATTGCGGTGGTTGGGAAGGGGACACTTCCTTCCAAACACTTCGGAGATGGTATCTCACTAACTACGGATGCTCACAAAGTGGATTACATCGTTATTCAGTTGCGCACATAGAAAATAATGTGCGCACAGAGGCTAATCGTTTCTGCACTTAGAAAAAAATAATTAGAGGGAACATTGGTCCTGGGTGATAAAGTACTGGTGAGAAATCGTCACCCTCGAGGAAAGCTCTCCCTCACCTATGAGCCAGCACCGCTGGATGTGGTGGCAGTAAAGGGGTCAATGGTCACAGCATCTGATGGAATGGCCCGGTTACCCGCAATGCCAGCTTCTTAAAAAAACTGGGTGAGTCCAGGGCAGAGACAATGGCAGACATGGACATGGAGGAGGTTCCTGATGAGGGTGGTGGGCTCTCGTTTCTATCGGGGTCTCCGACCCACGAGGAGCATGACGATGGAACACCGACCAGAGAGACTGGCAGGAGGTACCCCCTGAGCACAGGGTGAGGGAATCCTGCCCGTTTTACGGACTATGTCATGGACTAGATAGACTGTTGTTGTATCTCGGATGCCACTGGGCCGACGCTCACCTGGGAACCAGGGTGGGTGTCATTAAAGGGGTCTCCGGGGACATGCTGGTATAGTGTGCTATGATGTGTGGTAGCTGGTGCTTCCTTTTCATATGTTGTTGTTTACTTTGTAGTTATGGAAAAGGATCAGTGTGGCGCTGCCCCCTTAAGGGCGCGTGCGCGGCGGAGTGACGTATCACTCCATCACGTGCCATACAAATTAACGGGGCGTTCCCGGCGGCCGCAGAGCGACCGGGGAGTCCCCACCAACAACACTGTGTTCATGTGTGTCTGTGAGGGGTGGGGGGCTCACAGGCCACATGGAGAGTGGCAACAAGCTCTGTCCTCGCCCTCTAATTGCAATCTCTCATGAGACAGCTGTTCGTTCAGAACACGGCAACGGAGAAATGCTCCTACTGCCAATACAAATGACTTCACTACACATAGATTCTGTAGAACCAACTAACAATCGCACAGACTTGTGTTTGCTGAATGAATACAGCAAGATCAACCCTTCAGGCTTACCGCCAGTGAGGGTTTCCCCAAATTCCAATTCTAAATCACATCTATACGTCAGTTGTCCAAGCCATGCGTGGGGAGCCTGAAGGTCAGCTGATACTTCTACTGTGTTAATGTCAAGATTGATGTCAACACCATTAAGTATGATCCCAAATAGAAAGTGAAGGCTTCTTTGATCCAACAAAATGTTGCTGGAAGACGAATTCAAGGAATATGAAGCCCTTAACAAAACAACAAAGAGCAAATCTGTGAGCGTGAGCATGTCAATCAACTGCTGTGCATGTGACTCAACTAAACAACCTACCGAAATCCTTGCAAAGAAGCCCATTGAAATAGAAACAGAGAAAACAGAGGAAAGTACCTCTGTTAAAGAAAATCTGTTACTACAGGCAATCAGCAAAGGTATTAATCCGTCAGTGGCCGTTAATACGGAAACACACTTGCATTCTGTGGATCCAACCTGCGCTCTCCTAACACTTGAACACAGTTTTACTCAGTCTTTGGGGCAGGTAGCAGACTCACATAGTCCCTCATATGAGATGATATTATATGTTATTTATAATACGCTTAATACTCAGAGGTTTCTAAGCGCAGACCCCGGGATCGAGCCAGTGTTGCTCCATGTCGTCTTGCTTCCAAGGCGAGCACTTTGCCCCTGAGCTATCCTCCCCATACAGTCCTCTGCCCTCGAGTGATTCAAATGTTACAACTAATTCATCTGGAATAAACAGGACGCACAAGCAGTCTTATTACCCTAATGACAAAAGTCAACTGTCAATAGCAGCAGGGATTCAAATTCATAACAATATTATGGCAGCACTTACCATTTCAATGGCGCCATTCACTAATCTATACGAAGCAATTAATGAGAATATCAAGAATAATGCAACATTGCTGGCCATGATGCATTACAAATTAGTTTATATGGAAGCATTCACTACCAAAGTGCAAGAAAGACTGGACCACGAGGCGGAAACCTCAGCAACATGGCAAGCGTGCCTACGTGACTTGGCCAGTGGAGATCAAGTCGAAAAATCTGCTATGATGTCTGCGCTGCTTGACTCAACCAAATGGATGAGAAAAATAATAACTGAGCAACCGACAGAGCCTTCGGAGGGTGCCAAAGGAAAAACGGTCCCAGAGTATCCCCAATTGGCTCTCACCAGATACTAGCCAGTTATGCAAGCAATAGGAGTCACTGAACAAAGGTTGCCATCAATTCAAACCCTCAACTACCATTCGAAATAACCAGGAGTCATCCCAGATCACATCATCTGATAAAACGCAGCAAGTAATGACATGCAATATGACTTTCATACTAGATGAACGGCAGGAGAATGTCCTACAAGACGATGAAGTGTTTCCTATCTTTAAGCAACATATTCACCTCGCAGAATCTTATCCTGTACCTCAACTAAAAAATACTGCATCTCAGTTAAAAAATAGCGAATGGACAACTAACCTGAAGAAATCGAAGAGCCTCAAAAATGGCCCGAAGTATAAAGCAAATGGCTCGCAAGCATTTCTAAGGAACTTGACTACGCTGCCTCATCAGTCAACAACAAGTGCAGTCAAACGAGCCCAAACCGAGCTGGGATTCATCAAAATTCTTCACAATGTCTCCAACATACCCGGGAAGCCACCCCACGAGTAAGCTTGTCAACTCAGTACAAGACATTAAGTACCTCTGGTACAACAGATGCCGGTGAGGAGACAAAGTTAGAGGGGCGTGATTCAATAGATGACATTTCATTCTATATTGAAGAGAATGAAGTTGTTCCAGATAGAGCCTTGTCGTCCGACCATCAACTCTTCCAACAAAGGCAGTCCGGTGCCAACCTAGAGCAAAATGCACCTATTACATTACTGGAAACTACAGAAAAAAGGAATGTCTTTACAACGGCTGATCCGCCTACCTTTTTAACACACTCACAAAAGCGGCATAACACTAAGTCCAGTGCTTTCCAGAGGCCTTCGCAATCCATCATCCTCAATGAGGCAAGGTCTGGTGATCAGAACCCAAGAGGACTGTGCAT
Source organism: Ambystoma mexicanum (assembly GCF_040938575.1). Taxonomy (NCBI): domain Eukaryota; kingdom Metazoa; phylum Chordata; class Amphibia; order Caudata; family Ambystomatidae; genus Ambystoma; species Ambystoma mexicanum. The sequence continues at coordinate 383,956,635 of NC_090938.1, forward strand.
AAGGCTGAACCTTACATCCAAATGATAATGATAATGATAATGATTTGTTATTTATATAGCGCCTTAATCCAAAGCGACGGCATTCTGCAAATGTGTGCAGAATGCTGTAACAGCTGTGTCTTGTCCTAATACCAGAATTGAGAAGATCCAGCTGGAGAACATACTGTCCGACAGAAATGAAGTAAATCTAAAAAGAAAGAATGTGATGCATTTACTGCACTGTGTTCCCGCATTGCAGACCATTAGTTCAGATGACAGTGCAATAGTGTGATATGTGGATGAGTCCAGAACAGACTGGGTGATCCGCCACGTAAAATCACATGCGATAAAAGAAACAATATTAGAAGCAATTACAGCAATTTTGCCGTTTGGGTTTGAACTATGCAATCACATCTCAGCTAAGCCAACTAGAGACAACAATCGGCCAGTATGAAGAAAATGGTTCGCAACCTTTCATAGAGACTTCAAAAAAGGGATTTGATGAGAAGACAGATCGCCTAAAAGTCACATTTGCTAACACTGGGGAATCATCTGCTGTCGGAACAATCATCTGCAATCAGGCAGACAAACTAGAAGGTGTTGACGATTGGTCCTGGTTAACTCCCCCCCAGACAAATTTGAAATCACATTAGCAAAAAGTGACCTTAACACCGGCCAACTGTACCCTTTTATCCTGGAATACTCGAGGGTTCAAACATTTGTTCAACTACTGTACCCTGAAATTCAAAGGAGCCTCCTTAATATGCTTATACAAAACATGGCTATGTAGTACCCAAGTGTGTGAAAGCTATGAGACATTTACAAACTTTGCTGAAAAAGGAACCCAAGGCAGACCGTACACTGGGATTTTAACATTGGTTAAACATGATCCCAACCTAAAAGTAGTTAATACAGGCAACCGTAGCCTGTTCGTACAGTGGACCTTATTACAGTATTGCCACCCCGAAGCCACTGACCCCACGCACTTGGTACTAATGAATCTCTATTGGAATCCAGCGAAAACACTCTACACTATTTTTCTACAATCAGTGGCCACCATTATTGACAATGCTTACAGAGATATGCACAAAACACACGTCCTAATTTGTGGCGATCTGAACATCAAATGCTTGGACAAAGATGGCTTCCCTCTTAGTGACTCATGTGTCGATTCAAGCTCACTACCCACTAACACCAGTAAGTGGATGCAAATCATGAGATCCCAAAACTTCTATATGCTAAATGGCCAAACTCTGGGCGATACCCCAGGAACAAAAACCTGGAGGAACAACACACAGTCATCCACAATTGATTATATCTGGACATCACACATTTTGTTTACATCAAATAGAGCGCCTAGCCATTATTTCTGCAACAAAGCAGTGATAATGAAATGCTGAGGTTGACCTGGAACGCGAGAAGTGGACAAGGACCAGTTCACACGCTCGAGTCAATTACAATAAACCAAGGTGGAAATCGAGAAAAAATTACAAAGAAAGATATTAACTTGCTATCTGCAAAATATCTCAAATTAGCAGAAGACAACATGGTCGACATCTCTTATGCTGCACTTTTGGCAAGTTACAAAGTGGTACAAACCAGGATTCAGACAACCGCGATTGACACCTAGAGATATCTACAGCTTATCAGTTGTTGAACAGTGGAAGACCCTATGACGACACCTAATAAACATCAAGAAAAACTCTATTATGCTCTGCCACACCATGCTAGGAAAGGCACTGAAACAAAGGAAACAGTGTTATAAAAACTGGTTGATCAAGAGCAAGGTGAAATAATGCTAAAAGCAATATGTAAATCAACCTCCAGAGACACGTGGTCAATCATCAATCACACCACCCTCAACCAACATAGCAGGTTGAGTAGTGGTGTATCGGATGATCGGTGGGTCAAACACTACTCCAAAGTTTTTGCCGGCATTCCGGATACAGAATCAGTTACTATGAGTGCGCTGCCTAATGCTTGGAACCTACCTGGTAATATCTGCGACATGACATTAAAGAGGCGATAAGAAAACTGAAGCATTCACACGCAGCTGGGCAAGATGGTCTAACGAATTCGATGCTCAAAGCCTCTCCAGAAGATTGGTCAAGGTTTATAGCAGTACTATTTAATCTCATCTCGTGGTATGTAACCAACATCATGGAATTCTGCTATTGTCGTCCCGATCTTTAAGAAAGGCCCAAGAGACGATCCAGCTATTTACAGACCGAAGTCCTGCTGGATGTCCTCGGAAAACTCTTTGCATCCAACCTGCAAAAAAAGGCCAACTGATTGAGTAATCTCGGTCAATCTTTTGGACCCAAGACAAACTGGGTTCACAAAATAGTGTAGGAACTGATCTCAATCTTTTAATTCTGAATCTATTGAAACTGTAATCGATAAAGATGGTATGCAACATATTTTTGGCTTTTATTGATCTAAAACAAGCCTCTGATAGTGTAAATAGAGTGAAACTATGGGTGAAATTACGGCATGGGGTTGTGCCAAGGACCTGCCTCAAACTATCGAAGTCCTCTACACCAATACGACTATGCATCTGCGTCTAAACAACGAAGGTGAACTATCATCCCAAATAGACATCTAAAGAGGAGTGAAACAGGGCTGCCCATTAGCTGCCACATTGTTCAATTTATATTTCGCAGATTTTCCCAAAGCCTTAAAAGAAATATCACTTTCCTCATAAAATAAACAACCAACCAATTTCAGTCATGATTTATGCAGATGTTCTAGTCCTAGTGGATCAAACACAGATTGGACTTCAACGTTCACTTGATTCATTACAACACTTTGGGCCTCATTACAACTATGGCAGTAGCCGTGCCGGTAAAACGGACAGGCTGCCGGCAGAGTTGTGATTTTATTTGGCACCTGGTTTCACGGAAACACTGGGGGATTATGACCTGGGTGTTCCTAGAAGTCAGGTGCCAGAAAATCGTTAATCCCCATTCCCATTTGAGTCCCATAGGACTCAATGGGAATGAGGATGACGGTAGCACCGGCAACGTTAATAACAGTGCCGGTGCTACCGTGAAAATCTGCGGGCGGGTGCCATCCCGCCCACCAGGTCAGTCCTGGTGGGCGGGATGGCAGCCAGCCGCAGACTCAGAGTGGGCTGGTCGGAGTAACAACAGTGCCGGTAGGCTTACCAGCACCGTTGTTACCAGACCGGCACACTCGTAATGAGGCCCGATATGTCAGTTCATGATTTGATCACTAACATTGACAAATCGAAAATAATATCATTTGGCCGCAAACTTGGGAAAAAAGGCAAGAGCTTTTACAATTGCAGTTTTACAACTGCAGGGTGTGGAATCAATTCACTACTTAGGAGTCAAGTTTAACAATTCCATAGAAAAGATTTGGCAAATAGAGTTACAACAAAAATCCAAAATGTTAGCCTCACAAGGATTCATATTGCATGTAAGATATGGGAAATTCTCATTGATACCCCTGCGTACCTTGTACATACAAAAGGCAGTTCAAATTCTTATGGAGGAGAGGCAACCCTGAACCTTCCGTGGAAAATTTTGAACACCCTAGAAGGAACGTTTTGGAAAACAACATTGAAAGTACCAAAGGGTCTACCAATAGTTGCCATCAGATCAGAACTTGGGCTGAAATCACTGCACTCTATTATAGTATGGAAAACACTATTGCTACTGAGGAAAATATCAATGGACAAACCAACTATTCCCTACAGCATCTTAAAGACAAAGGCTCCAGGAAAGTATTGCGATATCCTGGACAAATGGAAAGGAAAATGCGCACATCAATTAGAATATTTGGAGTCGTCCATGCAATCACTTCTTTCCAACCCTTGTGGGGTAAAAGAAAAACTAAAAAGACTAGACTGGATCAATACTCTGGAATTAAGAGACCAATACAAATCTCTCAAAAAATCGGTGCAGGAACTTCGGGCTCTGAACACGATCCCAAAGTATCTACAGAGGTTTCTGAGCAGATACCACTGTATTCAGTTTTAACGCATAAGATTTAGTATCTATCCTACACTTGAGTGACCATACATGAAGGTACAACAAGAGACCAATGACGCTGTGTGTCGATTTTTCAACATTCCAGGCCACATGGAGACAGTAACAATGTGTCCTGCAGTGATTGCTGAAAGATCGCTTTTTCTTTTAAAATATGTCAAGAATGCAAGCTCCTTGACAGCGGATGAATGGTGGAACATGTTTCTCTGTGGTGAGAAACCACATTTAACAATAATTTATCTAAGATAAAATAATGAGCAAACTACAATACTAAGTGGAACAGGATGCTCACAAGGTCTTATCAGATACATCAACTTTCTGTTTCTTAAGAAGCAAAGAGTGATGAAGAACGGTCCCACTTGGACTCTTTTAAGTTAGTTGACCTAGTGTGTAAAAAGGTTTGTAATAAACTAACTCACAATAAAAAATGAATGCTAGCAATGCTCCTGCCTCTCCCACTGACCTCTCGCAAAAAGGCACTGACACCTCTTATCTCACCTTTGTAAGAAATCAGTGGGGGAGGCGGCGGACGCCTTGCCAGCATTCATTTTGCTGCACCCTCCTCGCCATTTGTTCCTTTATTTTCTATGCTTACCTCTGCAGGCAGCCCTTTCACTATGCACATGGTGAAAGGGCTGCCTGCAGAGGTCGGCTCTATTAGGGGGTGGGGGTTAGTACTTTTTGGAGACTGGCTGGGCTCCATCCCGGTTGGGCCCAGACCACTTCAAGCCCAGCTATTACATGATAATGAATAAAGTAACATAGCTGCAGATTGAAAAGCATGATGACGGCAGGGGATTAACACATTTTAAGGGGTGGCCAGTTTATTCAATAGAAAGTCATTCACCTCCTTTCCTACTTTTTGTTATTTCACTGGTTCCACCTGCATAAAGCTTTAAACAGACTTCTGTCTCTGACCGACCGCCTCTCTTCACCTCTTCCAATAGCATGCATGGGCAAAATAAGGGTGCACAATGCAGTTCTGGTCTTAGTTGAGTTCAGCTATTTAGCTTGATATGCTGCAAATCCGTTCTGTTTTTTAAAAAGAATTATGCAACGGGTATATTCCACTTCCATCTGCACTCTCGCAAGCAATGCAGCGAAGAACATGCAATTTGAAATTAGTAAAGCACTTCATCCTCCAGCATTGAATAATTAAGTATCTAGCTGGGCAGCAGATGGAAAACATAAAAAGTACCTTGACGTTTGCCTACGAGGTGATATTTGGTAGTTATGGCACAGCGTTAGGGACACTTTTTACTAGTTTGCAGCCTACAGATTGCCTCCAGACTGCCCCTTGCTGGCCCTTCGTGTCAGGGAGGGGTTTTTATCTGAAAGGTCCTCACGGGGAAGTAAAAGCAGATCCTTTTAGGGTATCAGTTGCAGCAAACAATAGCAGCATAAAACCAGAGCCTCCTCTACTGACTCGAACTGCTCTTTGCCGGCCCTTCGACATGTAGTTGCCGCTCACGTTACCACATTTCAGGTCTGTGTGACACTGGCCATGGCCTGTGGCCATTTTTCTCTGGGGCAAGCCTCAGGACCGCCAAGCTAAACAAAGTAGCCTCTGGATAATGGCCAGTTGTGAGACCCCACTCCGGGTCTGTGAGCTGGAATTGAGACCGCTACACTTCCACCAGCAGAACCTGATACCCACCTTTGGGTCTGCAAATTCCACAGCGTTTTTTGTGGGTCTATGGACCTCTGGCCAGTGTCGACTTTACCCAGGGCATGGGCATTGGCAATGTCCAAGACCCCACCCAGCTACCCAAAGAAGCCACTGGTCCGACTCCTGACCCAGACACTTCTTTACTCAGTTTGGGTTCCATGGGCCAGTGGCCATGGTTGAAGGCCATTGAAAGATATGGAACTGTGCAACAAAACCAGCTGTTTTTTGCCAACTTTGGTTTAAATTACACCCCTCTGGGACCCTCCCAACCCTAAGTAAGTTGAGAACAGTTTCTGAGGAGTGTAATGTGCCCTAGAAATGGTAGATTTTACAGCAAAGTTTGCAAACCCGCAAATGGTCTGCAAACAACAATGGCAGCATTTCGAAAAATGTTGTACGCCCCCAGCAAGGGTCCCAAAAAAGCCACCGAACCTAAGCTATATGTGCGATTTCTTAACACACTTTTTGATGACAGGACCGTTGCTAGCATCCTGGTCTGACCAGGCATTCCTTAGCGGGACCCGCTGCAGACCTCGCAATAGGGCGGCCCGGAATGAACGGTGCCGGTCCCTTACCGGCACCGTTCATTCCGTGGCCGCCTGGGTCGTAATGAGGCCCATTATCTATTCTTCATAAAACATTTCCAAGAGGCAGCTCTAGATTCTGAGGAAGAATTGAAGACTACAATGGACATTTTTCTAATGTCAAAAAATCTGTTTTTAATTCCTTACTAATCATGGAGGTTCAGGGATGGCGGGTTCGAAAGGGGCACCCAACCTTCAGACTCGGTTAGGAGATCCAGGCGGCGAAGCAACCTCACGCAATTTGGGGCCAAGGAATGACAGGAATCGGAGGAAAGGCGTAGTGGCGAGGGAAAGTCCAATCCACCAGAAACACGCCCCCTAGCACACTGTTGACAGGGAATTCCCTTGAGCAAAACTGTCAGCACTTACTGTTGGACTCTGTTGTAAACTGATCCACTGTTGGGGTACCCCAGCGAGAGAAGACCTCCTCTAGGACTTCCTGGCAAACTTCCCACTCGTGTGAGACCATGCGCTGCCTGGTCACAGCATCCGCCAAATTGTTCTCTGTCCCCGCCAGATGAACTACAGAGACCAAGATCTGCTTCTCTAACAGCCAGAACCACAGTTGCATCATCTCTCTGCAGAGGGAGAGGGAGCGCACGCCACCTTGCTTGTTCAGGTAGTGCATGGCCACCATATTGTCTGTCAAGATCAGAACATGCTTCCCCTTCAGGGCAAGCCTGATGGCTCACAACTCCAGCCCGTTGATGTGCCACCTAGCTTCCATTGCTGAACAAAGGCCGCTCACCTGCAAGTCCTCGCAGTGAGCGCCCCAAAACCCTTCAGGACGCACCATGACTACCCAGGTCTGAGGCCACGGAGACATGGAGGCCAGAAGGGTTCCCCTGCCAGTAAATTGCTGCTGTCAACCCACCAGAGAAGGTCATTGACCACTGACCTGAACACCCTGAGGGGATCCTTTAGGGTTCGGAAGTACTGGGACCAGTGGCCTCCTAGGGGCCATAATAAAGATCTAATTCGCAGCCTGGCCTCTGGTATAGGAAAATACAGGCGGCCATGAGGCCTAAGAGGCAGAGGAAGGAAGCCGCTGGTAAGGTGGTGTGGTTCTGGAACAGACTCACCATCTGCGCAATGTTGATTACTCTATCTTTGGGTGGAAAAGCCTTCCCTACCTTAGTGTCTAGGACTGCCCCGATGAACTGGAGCCTCTGAACTGGTGTCATGTGGGACTTCTGCAAGTTCAGGGAGAAGTCCAGCTGACTTCCCTTGGATCAGCCAGTAATCCCCTACAGGAATATGTGGACAGCGGATCTCCTGTGGTGAGCCGTAACCACCACCATGAGCTTGGTGAAGACTCTTCGAGCGGAGGTCAACCCAAAGGGAAGCACCTTGAACTGATAGTGCTTGTCCCCTATGAGGAATCTCAGTAAACACCGGTGCTTGAGATGTATTGGCACATGGTAGTAAATGTCCTGAAGATCTTTGGACACCAGCCAGTCCTGCAACTCGAGAGCGTGGATAATCTCTCTCAACATCACCATCCTGAATTTTCTTTTCTCAGGAACTTGTTCAAGGCCCTGAGGTCGAAGACCTCCTCCCTTCTTGGGTACCAGAAAATACCAGGAATACCAGCCCAACCCTTTCTGCTTGGGAGTTACCTATTCCACAGAACCCTTCAACAACAAGACTCGCAGTTCTGCCTGGAGCTCCTGTTCCGGTTGTTAGGGAGGTGGTGGGGGTCTGTCCAGAGGTTTCCTTAAGAAGGGCAGACAATAACCCCACCGCACAAGCTCCAGGGGCCAGGCATTGGAAGTAATCTCCCGCCATTGGGGCCAATGCTCTGACAGCCATCCACCAGTTGTAGGAGGGGAAAATCAAAGTGGCTTTGAGGACAGAGCCGCTCCCGCCACTGCTACCGCTGCCTGCTGGCCCCTGGAAGCCCCTGCCCCTTTCTGGAGTGTGAGAAACGCGTGTGCCCCTGCCTGGCTTTTGGGAGCTGTGCCTTCATGCCGTAAGGCACGTAATGGCTGTAGCCCTTGCCCCTATAGGCAAAGCTGAAAGCAGTCTTGGCTGGCAGCGCAGTTGGGCCCAGCGATTTTGCAGCAACCTCTGACTCCTTGAACTTCTCTGGGGAGTCTTCGGCCTTTGGACCGAAAAGGAATTCTCCCTGAAAAGGCATGTCCAGCAACCTATTCTGGAGTTTGGGGAAAGACCTGAGGAGCACAGGTAGCCGTTCTCCTGAGTACCACAGCCATCCCCATTTACTGGCCGATCCAGTCCTCCATGTCCAGGCCCGTTTGCAGCGACTGCCTGGCCACCTCCTTCCCATCATCCACCAGCTGTATAAAGTCATCTCGCAGCTCCCCCTCAGGAATGTATTGGGCTGCCTGTTCCACCGCCTTCCACAGGTCAAAGGAATACTTGCCAAACCCACAGGACACATTACTCGCCTTCAAGGCCATGCTGCCAGAGGTGAAAATCTTCTTCGCAAAAGCATCCAGCCTCCTATTCTCCCTGTCAGGAGGCATATTCGAGGTGGATGAAGCTGCTATGCTGGAAACCATGGCTGCCTGAACAACTAGTCCTTCTGGGGAATGATGAGAGGATAAAACGGACAGATCCCCTCTTGTCAGCCTGCATTTGCTGGTCACGTGGAGCTGACCGGAGGAATAGAGCAGGGCTGTTGACAGTGGCATGGCATTAAAGCCGGTTTAAGTGGTATGTGTCTTTCCGTAGTGGGACCCTTGTCCAGGATATTAGTAACATCATAACCGTGGACTGGAACTGCAGAAGCATTCAGTCCCAGAGTGTCGATCAGCCTGCCCACTAGTGACCTAAATTTGACATGGGCATGAGTGTAAGCCTGAGTCTGTTGCAATTCTACATCTGGGGATCTATATAGCCCACTAGCATCATGCAGCCCCTGTGCCAATGCCAGGAGGTCTGCCTGGCCATCAAAATAATCGACACCACCAGCATCTGAATATATAGGGTTGATGTCTCCTTGATCATTCCCACCGTCCGCGCTGAAAATGTGCGCCATGGAGCCGAAGAAATCAGACTGGGTAAGCGGGACGAAGAATTGATCACTGATTGTTTGGGTCAAGGGCTTATCCTTCCAGGTCAAAGGGGGAGCTGCCAGGGCCGGACAAAGGTTGGGCGCATTAAGAATGACCGAGCCCAGAGCCTCACGGGAAGGTCCCGGCTTTGAAAGCTTAACCGCCTTCTTCAGCGTTGAGCCCGAAGTCTCTCCCGACGCTGATGGTATCGGTATAGGTGCTTGCATGGAGTTGGGACCATCCAAGTCACTGGGGCGTGCTGTTTCGGGGGTGCACCGATGCCTACAGCCCCCTTTTCAAACATCGACAGCATTTGTGATTTGAATTCCTCCCATTCCTGATGAGTTGTCGGCTCTGCCGACGACTTACCTCGTTCTGACGAGGAGTCAGAGTTGCATCAATGGCGGTGACTTCTTTTTATGAGAGGACGACAAAGAAGAGTGGTTCCGTGAATGAGACCGCTTCTTCGTCTTGCGCGATTGACTTTTCTCTTTCTCTGTCGTAGGCCCCTCCATTTCCACCTCTGAGGACTGAACGGTTGACCATGCAGGTGATTTTGACGGCGGTTGGCCCACCGCGAGCTTGGCTGCCTGCTCACGAAGGGACTTTGGGTTCATTTTCCCACACAAAGCACACCTCTCAGTGTCATGACTCATGCGAGGCACCACACATATATGTCGTGGGGGTCAGTCACCGACATCTTGGAGCCGCAGTCAGTGCAGCACTTGAAGTCTGAAATCTGGGGAGCAGACATCTCACGGTCAAGAAAAATCACAAAATTTGACGAGAAATGTGTTGAATAGTTGAGCACTCAATGAGTAAGCACTATGTTCCTCAAGAGCAGCGTGTTGAGCGTGCGGAAAAAAGGAACTGAAGTACAGGGCATAGTGAAGCAGTATATATACGATGCCCGATGTCATGTCCGGAGCCGACGATCGGACATCGATCAAGACGGACCGGCAATCGACGGCCGAGTCAAGGTCCACTACATCCCCTAAGTTTTTCCAAGCAGCAGTGCTGGATGAGGATATGTATCTGATGAGGAATCTGCATGAGAAAGGCAATACATTGAAGGGATGGTTCAATAAAGAGTGCAAAATGAGGAAATTAACCCTTTTCAGTGTATTAAAAAATGTGGTCACAGACAAAATTGAGGTCATCTTTCTTCTTTTTTATTCATGTACTGTTTTATCAAAACCTTTATAACTATCTATACAAGACATACAAAATATACATTTTCATAACAATTCATAACAATTTCTCAGATAATTTCATACGCAACATCATATACCTTATAGCCTCATAAATATATTCATGCATCGAATAAAACAATATGGATCGAAAAGACTACTTAAGAAAGAAAAAGAGCTGCCTTTTCTGACTAAGAGTGCAGAAACAGGCTTAAATGAAAGACCAGACTAAATGTAAGATGCCATCAACGTAATACACGACAAGATAAGAAGAGACTGTTGCTATTTTGGGCCAGTACCTACAACTTATATTTTGGACTGGAGTTTACGTGTTGGACAGATGCAGATGGGAGCCATTGCTTGAATTCATCACTACTGCCAAATACGTATACTCATTTGTTGGGTGAATAGTTGAATAAAACCTATTTGAAGTGAGAATCGACTTAATCATCATGTCGAATTTAAAAGAAGCAGATGTACCTCTAATTACAATAATTACCTTTAGGAATAAATAAACAAGGAAGAAATGTAACTATTAGAAAAAAGGACCTAAAATACGCCAAATAGACGGAATGACATCATTGTGAATAAAAACCTACGTGTGATCCAGCCAATAACAGACGTGAGGTGAAACAGACGGATGTTGTCGGTGAGCTGACACGAAGACGGAAGGAGGTTCCAATCAAGGAGGAAGATGAGGCTGCATGAAGAAGTATCCCCGTGTAGAAGCAACAACAGGAGGAGGGGAGAGTGAGGACACGGCGCTCACTAACAAAGAAGAGGACTTTTAAGTACCCCAGAAAAAGTACACAGGAGCGGAAATTCCTACGCAACGTGCGTCAACAAAATATACCGTTGGGAACCTCAGGAAAAGCACGCCGAAGCGGTAACTCGTAACCGCGGGAGACCACGCAGGACGAGGAGACGAACGACCGGTGCCAACGACAAAGGTAAGACAGATCACATCCTTTCAACCCTCGAAACGGCCCTAAATTGAAATTAACTGTTGGAATACACTGGAGACAAAATACTTAGCAATTTCTCCTAATTAATTTTTAATGTGTCAACCCCACAGGGTACTGAAGTCTGGAATAGAGTTTTACCCACCTGAGCCATCAACAAGCCCCCTGATCAAGACCAATAAAGGTGGCCCTGACTGATAGACTCTAGAAGAGGAACAGACAATCTTCCTTTGAATAAAGATCGTGAAAATTGTAAAAGAGGACAAACGTGGAATGAGGTAAATATTTAACACGGAGGTATCAAGATGAAACCCAATGGAAGCATGATGTCGGGATTAGAACCTAACATAATACCACTCTAATTTCATTTTATTATCTAGGGAGTGGGATATCAAAAATGAATTCCAAAACAACCAAATAGAGGAGAGGAACAGATACGGCAGCAATAGAGTTAACAGCTACCCGCATCAGGAAGATTACTCCCTCCACAGGTAATGGAGTCAATTGTCTAGCCCTATTAATTACAATATAGGCACAAAAATCTATCATATGTGTATGGAAAGAGGACTCCCTAGTAGGGAGAGAAAATAATGCCGAACACGTGACAGTGTGACAGCGTTTACTAACAAGTATATGGGGGATGCAATAGTGGAGAAAAAGAGAAAGATGATAGGGACGATTGTACCCATCTATAAATGTAATCAAAACTTTAAAATGTTTTATGAGTTATACTACATTAAAAGAGTGGTGAATAATTGTAACGTTCACCTGATTCCCACGGAGGTGCAGGTCTGGCTTCAAGTGCTGATGCTTCTTCAATGGTGAAGCGCAGGACTCTGAAGATGGACAGGAAGGGCCCTCTACTCTGGCTTCTCCGGCTTGCAGGAATATTCCCCTGTGCGTGAAAAGGGAGTATTACCTACTGACTGAGTTATGCTCAAGCCTCCCACTCTCTTCCAACCCTCCACGATACCCTTCCACGATTCCCCGTGAAGTCTCACCTTAGGGTCTGAAAGGACGAGCTCTCCATCCTGCTTCTGACTCAGGGGCGCGTTGAACCCAGTTACTTCACTGGATTGAGGTTGGATGGGAGTTCAGGTAAGCTTGATTATACTGGTAAGGCGCTGTAAAAATTCTGTTGCAAGTTCAAAAGTTCAAGCTTTAAATAATAATGTTCATTGTCTTTTTTCAGGTGATGAATGAAGATTCCTTTGGAGACTTCTTGCAACAAAGCGCTGATGTTGATGTCTTTTCCCCATAGGGGCCGGGGTTCAGAATGCCAGAGATATGGTGCCGACCCGAAGTGAAACGTGCAGTTCCAGTAAAGATCTGGTAAGTCCTAGATGAGCGCTCAAGTAATGTTTTTGCATTCGCTCATCTAATGTCTTTGTCTTTTTTCCCCATAGGGGCCGGGGTCCTGCTTGGAAGCAGCAAGACCCGAAATGAAATGGGAATGACCCAACAGGTAAATCTTAGAAGGAAACTGAGCTTTTCCTATTCCCTTCCTTCTCTCACCTCTTATTCTTGTCTTTTTCTCTAGGCTCTGGGAAGTGGCAGTGTATCCGGATGATCGCTGCTGAAGATGGAGGAACCCAGGAAAGGTGAGTGAAATGCAGCGCTGCAGCGATCGTAACGAAATGCTTTTAAAAATTATGTCTTCCCTTTCAGGATCGTCGGTGATGTCTCTGTGGTGCAGATTAGCTGGTAGGTCTCTTGTCTCCCTTTGCAGGTGACCCAGGATGCTGACAGGCGTGGCTGAAGTCCAGATGCAGGAGCTGACACGGTGAGCGTTCAGCTGCGAGGAGCAGAACAACTCGAAGCGTGAGTTGCTGATCGGGTGTGGTTTAAATAGCTTTGGAAGAAGTTCCAAGTGTGTATCCTTCCTCCGATCAGGTATGTATCCTTCCCCGACCACACCCGGGTGGAAAGTAGTCCCACAGGTAAAGTAGTTCCTATTCAGGCCTCAAGAGGGCCTGGATGTGGCAGCATGGTCTGCATCAGGTAAGTGCACATTAAAACACTTGAACACATGTCTAGCTTTATGAGCCTGGCGCCTAAGGCGCCAGGACAGAGGTCCAACATGAGCCTGGTGCCTAAGGCGCCAGGACTGCGTCCAAAGGGCCCCAGCTTGGGCCCGCTGGCACTCCCCTGGGGGAAATGATGCCTGCCTCTGGGGTTGCTAGGTCGGAACTGGCTCCTTGGAGGTAGGCATCATGACAATAATAGAGCCCTCTGTATTCCTTGTGTTTCCACAGAACATCATCCAGAAATTGACCTAGAGCTATAACTAAAAGGGATAAGAAAGGAAACATAGAAGTCTGGCGAAATCCAAGAATAAGGAACAATTCAAAAACAAAGATTGTTCTTTTATCTAGTGTGTTTTTCTTCCCCTGAAGAATTTCCTGTAAAGTAGTGTGTTAGTTGGTAATGAGGAATGAAACATGTTGGGTATGTTTGTTTGAGGAATGAAAGAATGGATGAATGATGAACCATCAGTGCAAAATAATGGAGATACTAATAGACCATATTCTACAATAACTAAAACCGTGATTGAGTATCCCATGGTGTGATTAAAAGCAATAACATATTAGATCTAAAATGAATTGCCTTTGAGAGATGTACCATAGAAAATGACTGCCAACCTAGAAGGCTAATTGTTGTCGTATGCAATAATCTACAAAATAATTGAAAAGAAAAAATGGATTGTTCTCAATTATAAAGAAATATGTATTTTTCAGTTAAATGAAGATGAAGTGAAATGAAGACACTGTATATTTGTATATGAAAATAAAATTGTGATATTTTTTTATACAAAATTCTCTGTAGTATGTCAAAATTTAATTGGATAAAGACATGCACTTAGGGTCATTAGCTGGATGAGTAGTGGAAAGCAAGGGACCTTTTGCACATTTAATACTATATTGTGGGCAGTGTTTTGAAGAGGGCTGTTGCATAAAGGTCCATGGCAAAAAAATATAAGTCAAAAACCTCTGGTCTCTCAAATTTGTGTGTCGAATGAAAAATAGACATAAAATCCAAAGTGCTATGTGTCATAAGAGGTACTCACGGCACGAGCAAATTATAAAAAAGGTTTTAGCCCGGTATAAACTGGAATTAGATAACCTGGTCTGAGAGGACCTCTGGGAGGCGTGCAGCGCAAATAACATTTAAAAAGTGTTTGGGTCTAGTAATTAATGCCCCCCCTTCCCCACAATGGAAATAGCATTGGTCTTGCAAACAACATTCAGGACCAACAGTGTGTGGACAATTTTTCAACACTGTACAAGGAAACCAACCCCATAAGTGAAGTTGAATCAGTATTTATTCAATCAGAAAGGGGTAGCCAATTAACAGCCCAGGTTCTTTAACAGTGCACCTGACAGAGGTAATAGCTGCTATTGCAAAACAGTTTCATAACCGCTCTCCCGGCCCGGATGGCAACACGGCTGACCTCTTCCAAGACATGATCGAATTTTCGTCACCTACCTGTATGCTTTAAAATAAGTAAGATCCTCGATCATGGAAATTGGCTCCAATATAGCCAATTTTCAAAAAAGGGAACAGATCCCTGCCGTCAGCTTATAAACCCATATCCCTGCTTGATAATATTTGGAAGGGATGCTCTTGCAAAAACTAGATGCTTGGGTAGGAGTAAACAACATTTTAGCCAAGGTTCAGCTGGACTTTCTTCCGGGGCTGGGGACTTTTGAGCAAGCCCTTAACCTGCATCTTATAATAGCTAATTCCCGGTTTATAAAACAAGAGCCTCTCTACTTGGCTTTCTTGGACCTGAACACAACCTTTCATAAAGTTAATCGATCTCAACTCGGGTCACTGAATTTTCCAAAAGAAAACTTAAATATACTGAGACTCATTCATCTTCACACTGAAGCCTCCGTCAGAACTGGAGAAAAAGGCCACTGCACCCCTTTTATTTAAATGTAGACACAGGCGTACGCCAAGGGTGTGTTTTGGCCCAATTGTTGTTTTCTTTGTATATAAATGATCTCTATGAGGTCCTTGTAGAAATAGGAAAAGATGTACCAAAAATTGGGAACATGGCTCTACCTGTGCTGGCGTACGCTGAAGATTGTTTGCTCATTTTTATGAACCCGACAGATCTACAAGTGAACACTGATAGGTTTACAATAATGGTGTGCTCATCAAAAAGGAATCTTCGTAAAACACCACAGATGCGCAGCAATCAATTCCCAGGTGACTGAATTTGACAAGTTAGGTTTTAGATATTTGTCAACGCTAATAGGTAATCCTCACCTCGAAAAGCAAACTTCTAAAACGATGAAAACTCTTGGTAGTATTTCTCAGTTTACGAGGATGTGTCACTCACAGCCACTGAACATGATACTGAAAGTGTATGCAATGAAAACAAAATCTGTTGCACTTGATAAGGGCACCATGTTGGGTATGTTTAATGTGGCAAGTTTACAAATCGTTGAGAATATGTTTTTAAAAAAAAGTTATTTGGCCTCCCAAAGTCTGCTCCCAATTATCAGGTTCAGCATTAGGTATCCATCACTTGGAGGACGATTTCATGATGGAGTCGGCCATCCATTGGTTACGCCTTTGGTCAAATTCTAAAACAACCATGACGCAGTTCAATTTCCAATCTCTGAAGTAAGCCTGGAACTTCCAATGTGTCTTAGTTTAAGCACATCAAGTCCTTAATGAGGAGATATGCCCTGCGGTGGCACCCAAGATAAGGGATGAGCAGAGCCCACCACCGAGGGGCATATTAGCCATTAGCACCCGTGTAGATCCCTAAACGGGTGCTAATGGTGTCTTTTTTTTTTAAAGAAAAGAAAAGAAACGTACCTTACTTGTGCATTTCCACGCCGGCAATGCCCCCATAGGGTTCAATGGGAATGGGGAGGGAGGTAATAACGGGCACATTATGAATGGCCCGTTATTAACTCCCTCTTCCCCTCATGGGACCCGGAAAAGAGGTCTGGTTTTACCAGACGTCTGATCCGGGTCCCGCAAAGGGAACCTCGTAATCGGCGCTCCCGTAATGAAGGGGGCCGGTCCCGTACCGGCCCCCTTCATTACGGGAGCGCCACGCTTGTAATGAGGCCCATATGTCTTATTACTAGGGCTTGTTTTAATGGTTTGCCACTCAGAGCCATAACAGCACACTGGATAGGCAATGACGGGTCCGAAAGCTGTAATATGAGTTCATGTGTTCTGCTATACATAACAATCTGCTACGTTTTATATTTATTTGTAGGGCCTATCAACATGTCCTAGCTAGAACCTTATTCCCAGCCCTAAAAGGATTAGGCTTAACTCAATGTCGCCTGGCCCTTTATGGCCTATTGAGGTTGGGCACTCCACTTGTTATCCATCTGAGGCAGGTACTAGGAATCAGGAACAGGAATATGTTGGTGTAAGCTAGACTGTGTCTATTCTGTCAGATTTATTATTGCTTTATATTGTGCACATCGTATTTTTACTTTGCTGTATGAAATGTCTTTTAATGTCCGTTTTATGCCGGTTTAGACCGAAATAAACAAACAAACAAATGATTGATAATGTACAATGTATGATTGTTATTCAGTTGGGCCAGAAATGTGCGACTCATTTCCCTATTGACAGCCATACTTTGCAAGTCCTTTCTTCCAGGCTGCCACTCATTGGGACCATAACTTACCACATCCGCAAACTTGGTCCGCGTGAGTCCGGCAGCAAGGCAGTTCACTCTGATGTTCATGGGCGCCAATGCTGGAGCCAGCACCTTTGTCAGGCTTAAGAGGGCAGTCTTACTGACACAGTAGGGTCCAACGATCTAAAAAAGGGATTAAAAGTTAAAGGTTCAATGGAAAGGAAAAAACAGGAAGCTGCATTGACAGTGATACAAAAAAACAGAAGTAGGTAAACAAGGAAGGCTGTTACTGGGAGCACCACCATTTGCACCCAGTGAATGTCAGGATGTGGGTCACTCCACATTGGCAAGACACATAGCAGTGAGATGTGAGATAATGAAATGAAACCTCACAATCCTACATGCTTAGTGTGATACCCGCATAATGCTCCTGTCAACACATGATTGTATTTGACGTTGTCTCCTCATAAGGTGTTGAAGTGATAATGCTATCATCCCAGCCCCAGTGTAGTTTGCTTAGCACCATCCCACCTACATTGCTGTGTATTTTTTGGGGGCTATACATTTTTTGGGGTCGAGGAGCAATGCTGTGCTGTTGCCCCAGAGCCCTGAGCTGTTTTTGTGATTTGAAAGGGTGTTGTAGGGCAGAATACGGTGTGCCAATGGGGTGTCTACAGTTGAGGCATGCTGCAAAGGGCTCACATCACAACAGAACTAACCTAGATAATGGTACATGACTTACCGGCGCGGGGTTGTAGGCACTTATAGATGAGACAAACACGATGGATCCTCCCCTACAACAAAAGAATCCAATAGGACTCAATGAGAAGTATGAGAACATCAACATGTTATGTATCATCCTCTCGTTCCATTCCTGCCCGGGTGGCACTAAAACAAGTGGTCGCTTCAACATTCACCATCTCTCACAGTCTTCATGATACTCCCTTTCTCGAGCGGTAGGCTGCAACAATGACTAGAGGTCGCTGAGGAAGACTTGGCTTCCCTCTGGCGCAGCACTTCCACCCAAACCTGGGCCTGGTGGGAAATGTCATATTTAAGTTAAGAATGTTGGCAAATTGTAACCCTCATCTTCAGGAGGGTAGCTCAGGAGCAATGCACTCGTCTTGGAAAAAAGACGGTGCCGGGCAGCACGGGTAGAAGCTTCAGTCTGGCATGAAGTGTGTTATAAAAAACAACGTAATTTTTTTTAGGCACTCACCACCTATTCTTAAACAAACTAATTAGGAAGTGTTCATGAAAAAGGTTTTTAAAAAAAAGATTTCTGCTTTATTCAGATCACAACTTCTTGTCCAGTGAGACAGTTATAATGACTGTCAACCAGTGGTCAAGTCCTAAAAATAAAAGTAGGGGGGACTCATCAACAAACGCAATGGGATGTGACGTTGCCAGGAATTAGCACACAGAGGTGAAATATGCACATTTCATTAAATTGGCTTTGCATAAACACCCACATTGCGCATTTGCCTTTCATGACATCCACACACACACAAAACCAGGAGAGGATATTTTCATCTAACAGTGTTTTTGAAAACGTTAAAAGGTGTGCATGTTTTCAACTCCAAGAGACAATACAAATGTTTTCCCTGGAACATGCAGCACCGAAATGGGACATTTCACCTTTAGTTGATTGTTATTTTTCATCCTTACATAGTGCAGTGGTGAAGTGTCTGGCCAGACTGCAAACCTGACGACTGTGGTTCGATCCCCGAGGTGGGCTTTAATTCATACATTCAAAGAAAACATTCAATGTTTCTCATTTCAGCTGTGGGGGACTGAGTCCACCCTCTGGTAATAGTGGGTGGTCTTCATCCACCTGCATGTACCCTCCACTTGAGCCCTGCTGTCAACTTCGAGAACTCTGCAGGCAATCACCCTCGCTTCTGCATGTGAGGGACAGATAGCTGCGCCATCAGGAATGTCGACTTCACGTTCGCGTCAAAAATCTGTAATTTCACAAGAAATGGAGAAAAATTCAGAGAACATTTTAGACCAAGATAAGTAGCACTGGGACACCGTGATGAATACTGTTCGTGGCATCATTTGTCTATTGTTGGGGGGTTCTGCTTAAAAAAGCATACCCTGATGGCTGGGACTGGTATTGCTAGCAAAAACAAACCTCAGCCCCTAGAGAGGGAGTCAAACAAGTACCACGGATACAGTTCTTTCTGCTGCTTAGGGCTGGGAGTACAGTGGAAGTGGCAACGCCTCTGAGTTAGGCAGAGACGAGTAATACTCTAGCAGTGAGAGGATGGGGCATTTCTACATGGACTAATACACAAAGGACTGTTGTTTCTGGGCCGGTCTCCTCACTGAAAACGTCCTCCGTGTAGGGACACATCCTTACCTTCTCCCAAACTTCAGGAGTTGAATCCAAGATATTCCCAACAAAGGGATTCACTCCGGCACTGGAAATCATGTAGTCGATTCCACCGTAATGCTCCAGAGCCTGAACGCAAAAGAGAACATCCAAGTAAGAGGACCTAGCACCCACAACATATACAGTAGCGTGTCTGTTTTCTGTGACTGGCCAGCCTAAGCCTGTTGTGCGACGCCCTTGGCCTAGCTTGGTAGGTTACACGTATTACAGTTCTGTTCTTTAAATACATGCAATTGGTGATTGGTCTCTGAATGTGACCTTGCATTATGATTGGTGGAGCAGTGTCCATATTATCTCCTCCACCAACCAACCCGAGTGGCTGAAGTCTGTTTTGATGTAGAGAGTTGCACCTGATCCCATCACCTCTTCTAGATCTTTCTCGTCCCTATCATTCATCCTCACCTGTATCGCTGGCACGGGATCCTGCTTGCCTGCAGGATTCCCTGGTCCCATTTTTGACTACCATTTTGTCTGGTAATCAAGTTAGCCTGCCTATTTTTCCCAAAATGTCATGTATTTCCACACACCTGTTATGGAAGCGGGTGCCCCTGAGTATTCCACAGCACAATACACAGCCTGATGTGATATTTTCTCATCTTTCTATGTCAAGAATTAATCCAGCCACCTCCTTTTGTATTATTTGCAATTTGCCACATTTTCTGGGCGGCTGGCAACAGGGAAGAGCGAGTTGCAACAGTGTAGTTGAGCCATGATTACGAGCCCTGAACAATGGGAACACTTTCTTACTGTGCCTTGTGAGAAATGATCCCTCACCCCTGTGAACCATGACCCTGTCTGGCAGCAAGCAGGTACCAAGGTGGGGTCTAGCAGTTAAGTTAATAGGTTAATAACACGTAACTTGGGTCTAACCTTGCCTGAGTCAAGAATAAGGCCAGCGTCTGCCATGCTACATGCTGAGCTGAGAAACCTCGACAGCGTGGAGACACTCACATCACAATGAGAAATGAGAGCCTTTGCTATGAACTGCAGCACATTTGGGTGCTGCGTAGGTGCTAGGAGCCCTAGCAGTTAAGTTAATCAGACCCTCCAGGATATTGCGGCATGAAATGGAAAATTTTGCGGCACAAAAAAGAAATAATTGCGGCACACAACTGCATTTTTTGCGGCATTATTTATTGTCGAAAAATACATCATTTAACATCTTTTTTATCCAAAAACAGAGAACTTGAACAGTACAGAGTGTTGCACATTGAAACAGGAATGTTTGAGGTGATGTGGAGAACTTTTAACAAACCTTTGAGCTAACTTTATCGAGCAATAGCATCAAATTGTGAGCCTGAAATGCCTGTCATTGTTTTTTCAAAGCAGTCTTCTGAGTTAATGCCTTCTGCCACTTGATTTATAAGCACTATAATGGCACTGATTGCATAGCTTTCTGAGCACCCCCGTCTATTCCTGAGCTACATCAGTTTCAGTACTTGGTCCAAATCCCATCTCCCCTAATCACATCAGTCCTGACTTGCAGCTCCTCTTTTATTCTGTGGGTTCCTAAATATAGCCCTACCAGTCGACCTCAGTCCTGACTTTCAGCACTCTACGCAACTCCTGCTTTGGTACCTTCATAATGCTGCCCAGCTATAACCCCTGCATTTTCAGTACTGGGATGTAGTCACATACAGGCACACACGCACACAGCTCTGCTGATCTACCTAAATTCTAAAATGCGCCCCTTCTGCTATCCCCCTACTGAGATCCTCTCACACAGGTGCGTCCAGGCACACCTGTCCCTAGTTAAGGTAACCCTTATGGTCCATTTCTGGAAGCCCATTACTGCTTCACTACCACTCTTTAGTCATGGCATGTGAACCCAATGTGTATGGGCAGTCCTCCGGGGTTAGGTCCACACATTTCAAAACAATGACATTGAAGTGGAGCTAAACACCCTCAAAGCCTAAATTAGCAGATGACCAAAATCGAAAATTTTAACAGACTGGGGAGTGAAGCGTTGGGTATAGATAGTGGGTGAGTGCAGTGAAGAAAGAGGAAATCCAAAGATGGCATGGGGGTGGTGGCATCCGTATAAAAGTAAATGGAAGGTGTATCTTAATTAAAGATGACAGCGTCGATACATTAATCTCAAAAAGACTCAGTCTCCCATCCAAATGAGCCATGAGAATCTTCCCTTCAGCGGAGGACAGGAGCATCCTCTGCAGGCCATCTGGCTTGCCTCCAAGGCTGAAGGCACTTCCCTCGCCAGCATTCGTCCCCCAGATCTATAATCCCAGTCCGTTGCTGTGCACTGCTAGAATTGTTTTGCATAAATCAGGGCATTTATGTAATTCCTTTAGCTCTTAGTCTTCACTGTGGGTCACCTGCGTCTGAAAATCACCTCCTTCCCAGTTCCTATTCCAGCTTTCTACCAGATTCACTGCCTGCTCCTCTGTTAGCACTCTCGAAACCGCATAACACTCTGAGGTGCTCCCACAGTCGGTCCATCGCTACTAGTGTTCTGTGAGTTGCTCCCAAAGCCTTAATCCTCCACAGCAACACTGTTATTTGGGGAAGGGGTCCCTCAAGATGTTTCTTAAGCTCAAGGGATCCAGTAAGCGCTCTTGCCAGTAATCCTGCCAGGTTTCCTGGCACCTTAAATCCTTTAAGTCATTTAGTGCGGTGGACAGGCCACATCACTGGTGAGGGTCACAGCACAGCTGTGGCAGCAATGCGCTTTACAGGAGCTTGCTGCCATGTGAAGAGGATATGGGATACTGCTGTTGCCGAAGCTTGGTCTCGGCAAGCTTGGTGTCAGTGCAGACCCTCCCTAGAATAACTCTGTTACACTTAATCAGGTCCAGTACCTCTGCCAAACACAAAACGTGGGTTCCTTCCCCAAGATAGTTTCTATGAGTGTCCTTCACTGAAGTCCTGCTAAAAACAAGCATTTGCAAATCCAACAGCATTGACTTGATTTTAACATAACTGTGTATAGGAATTGCCAGCTGCTGCTATGGTAATTAATTGCAAGGCCTTTGTCATTTGTGTCCCGTTCTGTCTGGCCACGCTCTTTAGGACAGCCAGGCTGAGTCACCACAGCCTAACATTTTGGGGTGTGGAGGGGGGAGAGGGCTACAGCTCGATCAGCTCCATGGAGGGGCTTGAATTCAAAGGTGTCAACCCTGGTTCACACCTTTGAACTGAAGCCCCTCGGTTTATTTGCTTTTTGCTCAGTGGAGTTGTTAACCTTTGAGCTGCTGCAATTGGCAACCCCTCTGTGGATGCTATAAATCATTAAATGAGCGTGAAAAAGATACATAAAGCTAATGTGTCTTTTTTGCGCTCATTTAATGATTTATAGCGGCCATAGCGGGAAAAGGCAAATTTTGCGGTTTTTTTGCAAATCGCAAAATCGCCATAAAATGGGTGGTCTGGTTAATAGTAACACTGATTGCAAGTCTAACATCTTCTGACTCAAGAATAAGATCCGTTTCTGGCAGGCTAAGTGTTGAAAAACCTTCCTAGCTGGGGAGACTTACCCCGTAGAAGCAACCTTTGACATGTTAGGTGCTCCGGGACAGCGATGGGAAAAGTGCACGTGGAGGGTGGCGTTAATTTCCATTCACCCCAGGAGTGGGAAGCCCTTGTTGGACAGGGACTAATTGATATTTGTTATTGTGAGAGGGGAAAAGACCAGAACTGAACAAATTAATATGGACGCTAAAATCCCCTTTCACCACGGGAGCAGCTGGTCCCTCCAGAGGAGATCTGGTTTCCTCACACAGGAAATCTCAGTGCCTCCCAGATGGGGGACAGGGCTCTGATGCCCATATAGCAGTACAAAGACATCTATGAATTGATAATTAGGACTTGCATCATAAGTGACACATTATTTATTTATATACATACAGCAGGAACAATACTCCTTTGATCTAAAAAAAAACATACAATAGATAAGAAATCAGATTTGACAGGAAGCAGTGGGCCTCTTACAATGGGGTGAGTTTGAGGGACATTCTAACCAGGATGTGGAGGGAAGTAAATGAAACAGTCACCGGGGGCAATACTTAAGTGGACATATATAAAGGACAACGAACATTGGACATTTTTAAGTGCAGGAGGGCGGTACGGCAAACTGTGCTCAGGATGTAACCATGATGGGTAAAGGGCTGTAGTGGAGTCAGAGGAAGTGAGGGACAGAAGCAGGTTAGAGGCAAGGGAAACATGTTTGCTAGCAGGCAGATGAGAAGTAGGTTAAGAATGTAACTCAGAGGCAAGGAGGTAGGCTTTTAGTTTGGTTTTGAAAAAATCTGTGTGGATTGGTCCTCGGATGTCCCAGGGAAGAGAATTCAATACAAGTGAAGCAAGAAGAGAGAAAGAGCAGAAATGTGAGGAAGCACAGGGAGGGCAACGAGCCACAAGGGTAGTCGAGGCAGATTGGATATTACGAGAAGGCTTGTAGAGTTGGATAGAGGATAGATAAAGTGGTGCCTTACCATGGAAAGATTTGTGAACCAGGAAAATAAATTTAAATATGGCCCTGTCTTTCATCATCAGCCATCCAGCCTGGTGATGGTATGAGGAAGTAGGTGTGAAGTGAGAAAATTCAAAAAGAATCCTGGCAGCAAAGTTAATTATTGCATTAAGAGGACAGAAAGCATTGTTGGGGAGACCAAAGAGGATGCTGGCACAATAGTCAGTTTAGAGAAGACAAGAGTGGTTAAGAGATGCTTGGTGGTGTTGAAAAGAAGGCAGTGTCTGATTTTCCTAATATTTAGGAGGTTGAGGCGGGTGCTGTTCCAGATTTGGAGATGAAAGTAGCAAAAGTGTGACAAGAGTCATAGATGACACCAAGGCTTCTAGCTAAAGAAGAATAGGGGAGAGAGCAAGGTGGGAACTGGATAGGCACAGGAAGAGATGAGCAAGAGCTTTTGGCAGGGAAGAAGAGCACCTCTATTTTGGTAGAGTTTAACATCCGAGAATACAAACCCATCCAATATTTAATGGCAGAGAGAGAGTTTGAAATTTTGATAGATCAGAGGAGAGTTCAGGAAAAGAGAAGAAGATTTAGGTGTCATCTGTGAAGAGTTGGTACAAAAACCAACAGGCGGAGATCAGTGCCTGAAGAGCAGAGGTGTAGAGTGTAAAGAGGAGCGGACCCAAGACAGAGCCTTGTGGTACACCAACAGTTAGAGGAGTGATTTGAGAGGGGATGTTGACCCAGGAGAAAGAGAATTGGTGAGGTGCAAAGGTAGGATTCAGTCCAGACAAGGGCTTGATCGCGAATCCCAAGATCAAAGAGAGTATTAAGGAGATCAGATTGATCGGCAGTGTCAAATACAGCATATAGGTCAAGGAGGATTAGGATAGAGGATAGGTTTGAGTGCTTAGCAGAGAAATTGAAGTTGGACACATTCATGGGAGCAGTTTCCGTAGAGTGACAGAAGCGGAAACCTGCTTGTAGGAGGTCTCAAAGGTTGTGGATGTCTAAGAAATTGGTAATGCGGTTGAACACAACCCTTTCAAGCCCTTTCGAGTAGTGCGGAAGGAGAGACACAGGGCAAAAGTTAGTCAGTAAGCTCTGGTCAGCCTCTTGCTTTTTTAGGAGTGGGATGACTGTGGCTGGTTTGGAAGCAGAGGGAAAGCAAGCACAGTCGAAGGACAGGTTGAAGAGTTTAGTGAGGTAAGAGAGCACTAAATGGGTAATAGGCTTGACTAGCTGAGGAGCAAGAGTGGGTATTGTACTAAAATAAGAAAGAAAAATAACGGATGCATGTTTACCTCGCATTTGAAGTAAACGAAAATACCAAAACCCGGTTATGTCGCACAAGGAGATTGAGGGTTGCAGGGGTTTCCCCTGCTCCCCTTATGTGGTTTAACAGGGTTGTGGGTTGCAGGGGGGTCCCCCGCACTTGCAATGCTGAGATTGTGCCATTGGACAATGGCACTGATATCTATATCATCATTGTCTGCCTGCATTTTTGCTTTCAGAACATCCAAATGCAGTATTTTCGGACACACAGTGATCACATAGATCACAAGAGGGTACAATGTTGCACAAGAAGGGTTAGCCTTCGTCAGTAGGGATAGGACTTTGTCAGTATTAGTGTGACTAAGTGGGAGATGGAGGCAGAGGATGATGGTAGAGTTGGCACAGTGTAAAATGTAGGAGGAGGGAGTGTGAGGAAGGGTCAAGCAAGAGTCACTCATTTTGGAAATGTTTGCAGTGAAGTATTCAGCTAGGTCATTAGCTGTGAGAGTGGGGCTGATAGGCTTAGGAGGACTGAGGAGTGATTTTAGGCTAACCTATAGCCGGTGAAGATGGTTGGAGTGAGAGCTAATGAGGGTTAGGTAGAATTCCCTTTTCGCTCTATCAAGGGTGGACTTGAGAGAGTTCAGGGCAGAGAGGTAGGGTTGTAGGTCCTCATGAGAGTGGGTACGCCTCTATTTGCACAGCAGCCAATGCATGTCTGTGTGAAGCCAGCACATGAGTGGGGTGACCCATGCTTGAGGATGCTGAGACTTAGCTATTAAAGTAGGCAGTGGGAAGTGAGAGAAGAAGATGTCACATACTAGGGATTGGAAGCTGAAAAGGCAGTGTTGTTGGAAGAGGCATCGGGTGTGAAGGCGATGAGGGGGAACTGTAGGTCAGAGAGAAAGGGGGGAATGGCAGAAGGTTTACATTTCCTTTTAATAATGGGTGAAGCAAGTGGGGAGGAAGGTCAGAGGTTGAAAAGGAGATGGTGGTGGAAATAACTGAGTGATCCGATATGGATGGAATGGCAGTAGTATTAGTGGCTGAGAGAGTGGTGGAGTTGAATAAGAGGACCAAAGAGTTAATCCCTGTGTGGGTAGGTTGGTTAAGGATAGAGTGGAGAGCATGGTCACTAAGAAAAAAATTAAGTTCAGATTTCTGAGAAGTGGTTGAAGAAGCAAGGTTAAAGTCACCTAAGAGAATAAGGTGATATATAATGGAAAGAGGATCAAGGAGTTGACCAAAATCATCAAATAATTGTCCAGTGAGACTAGGAGGGCGATATATGGAGATGATGTGAACTGAGTGAGGCAGAGCAATAGTAGAGATGGTGAATTCAAAAGAGGTAGGAGAAGACGTGGCATTGGAGATTTGTGAGGCATTGAGGTGGGAAGCTAGTAGGTGTTCACCGCCTCCATCTCTGCCAGTCAGTCGAGGAGAGTGAATGAAGGATAGTTTGGAGTCATGTAGGACTGCCAAGGTGGCAGTGTCAAATGGAGACATCCAGGTATCAGTGATAGCAAGAAGGTCTAGGGGAGGAGAACCGGAGTGAAAGTAGTCTGTGATAAAGGAAGTTTTGTTGCATACAGACTGAGTATTACAGAGTGCAATGTTCAGTTGATGAGGCAAGGAAGAGTAGAGGAGTTGAGTCACAGAGGAAGAGGGGCGAGGTGTATAGGTGTTAGAGGAGGTATGGTTAGCTCATCTGCACTGTTTGTTGGAAGGAGTTGGAGGAAAGATGGAGCAGTGGAAGTTTCAAGTTGTGAGTTTTGTAATAGGGATGGGAAAGGAGGAGGTTGTGGTGTGATTGGAGAAAGTGTAGGAAGAGGTTTGAAGGAAGGAGGAGTAGCAGGAGGAGGAGCAGGAGTGAATGAATTATAGGTGTGTAACACAATGTGGAGAAACAGTACAGTAATTGGGAAACTTAAGGTACTCACAAGCGCAACAGGGAGAAAGGCAAAAGCAAAGACTCATAGGCGAAGAGACAAAGAGGCTGGTCAACAGCTGGTCTTCACCCTTCAGTGTTCCTTCACAAGTAAGGTAATGTCTCACCGTGGCCACAAGCCTCTGCCTGTCCTCCTCCTTCCCCAAGTGGCACACGACACCTGACACACTAAGGTTGTCGGCCACCAACTCTTCCACAGCCCGGTCCACATTCAACTTCTTACGGCTGCTCACCACGACGTGTGCCCCATCCTGCGCCAGCCGGCGGGCAATGGCCAGTCCGATCCTGGAAAAATGAAAATGGTTGCCTGAGATAAGAGGGGAGGAGATGAGGGACTGCACTCACGTTCTAATACGTTTATGTATACTGATTGTAATGGGGCAATCTTTCCTCCTTCTGACTCCTCTCCACTTTCATTTATTCTTAAATACTACCTATTGATCCATAGAAACTTGTAAGAAGTTGCCCTCATGATCCCTATTAATGACTATTACCTGAAAGTAGGTTGTATAAAATATATGGTTGAATACACACCAATAAAGCACCAAGTGTTTCCATGGCCATGCCGGCAGCAAAATCATTGCTTGTGCTAACACGACAGCTTATACATTTAGAAGTTTAAAGCACAAAAGGATAATTTGTGGATTGCATGGAAAAGGTGGTGAGAAGGGGGCTCTGCACTTTCCTTCACTGCAGGAAAAGACAACTAAGAAATGTGTCAAAGCAGTGGGTCAAAATGTTGCTTAAAGCACACAACCTGTTTTACTGTTCTGCCTAATTATGAGGTACAGGGTTTTTACCATGTGTAGTATTTGTATGAATACCACCTGATTATGCATTCCAAATGCTGCAAAAACACCTCCACACAAGTGAAAGCAGTAAAAATGGTAACAAATCCTGCAGTGACGCAAAGCGCTGATGCCCCCTTTCTCATTGCCTTTTCCATGCAATGCACCAAAGGGTCAGGAATTATGCTTTTGTGCTCTAACCTTTTTTATACAGTTGCAGTGTTAGCTACTACTGTATCTAAAAGCCATGCCTCTCCCCAAAATGAGGAGGAAATTTATTTAAAAAAACTAGAAAAATAATGCATGCAGATTTCTGGAGCTACTGCATGCAGTATTTGCAGCAGTATAAATCTGTTACTACCAAACCACTGGTATTCTCAGAATGTGGCCTGTCTGTAGGGGAACACATTAAGTGCTCCAGTAAATACCAGGTCTTTAGCGGGCTAAGCCCAAAGAAAATCATTAGGTTCTGTTTTAACAACATACGCCAGTAGTGCCACTGGAAAACAGTTTTTATTCTGCTTATTCCCAAAGAAAATCACGAGGCCTGTCTCAACCGTATATATTAGCACTGACTCACTAAAACACATTTTAATGACACTTGTGCCCAATGAAAATCATGGAAAATTGGTTAAGTTCTCGATTAAGATATTTGATTTGTCTTGTCTTGACAGAATGTGTAATACCTCTGCAAGCCTTAATAGGTCAGTAGTCTTTACAAGCCTGTCGTCTCATGTACATTTTCCTTTATCAGCCTTTGTCTAATCTTGGATGTTTGGCGGTTTCCCTCGTCTTGCTAGTTTGCTCCAGGCATGCAGCTACATGGCCTATATCGTCTTCCATCGTTTCAGGGAGGCTTCATTTTGCCTCTTCACACTCCGAGTTTCTCACATTCCCTTTAGTGCGTTCCATGGTTTGACTTGTGGCTGTGCCCTCTTCCTGCTCCAGCTTCATTCTTGCTTCCTCTTGCACTCCCCAGTTGCGATTATCCTCCTCAAGTCTTTCCTCGAAGATCTTCAGTATCTGGGGTGCTGCCCCCTTCCTCAGATGTTCCACCTCTTAGGCTCACTTCCTCGTCTGTAAACTCAATCTTCAGAATTTCTTTACCTGCTTAATCCCTTAACGGTCAGAAAAGTGTGTCCTGCAATTCTCCCTCTTATCCAGCTCTCCTCATAAAAATTGTACCAATCCCTTTCGCTCGTCTGTACCTTTGTCACTTTTTCCTCTTTTACTCTTCTTGCTTGTCCTCTATTTTTTTAGATGTCCTTGTGGCCACTTGGACTTCTTGAGTTTCTGTCCTAACTGCAACTGCCCTTCTCTGGGAGTCTGTGTTTCCTGCATTCTCGGTCTTAATGGAATCTGGCTTGCTGTTCCTCCTTCTCTGACGTGTGTTTCTTGGTTCACCTCTCCTGCTTCCACGTCTTCATCAGAGCCAGTTTCTGCTCCCCGAGGAAAAGTAAACAACAAATAGGACTCCCAGCATGAAGGTGATCGCAAGGAGGGCTGATAAATACAGGGGATAATACGAAGGAAACTGTGAACACACCAACCCCTAGTTTGATGGAATGGCGTGGATTACCACAGTATGAAAAACACAGAGACATGATGCATCCTGAATAGAGATGCAAGGTCCATTATTCGTTACTGAGTGGCAGTAAGACATGCATCTGCAGCACTCCAATGAACCTGCTAATGACAAATAGTCAATCTTTTTCTAGGTCCTGAAGAAGGTGGCATAAGCAAGGTGGCACACTTAAACCGGTCGGTCGACCAACCATGACAAGTGATATCTTTTTGAATAAGTAGGGAAACATCACTGAGAACTGGAAGATCACCAGTTTGTTTTCTAACACAAGTGGGTGGTATAGTTTATAGCAGTTTGTGGGATAGTGCTCTGAGAACAGAGGCAGAATAAAGTTATACAAAGCACCTTTTTCGAGAGGTCCTGGTTTTAGAAGAGGGGACCAGTTTGTCTTTTTAGTAATAATAAAGGATCAGGAAGATCCCTTGCAGCATGATACAGAATATGATATGGTTTTTATTTGTGGAAATTATGTTTGGTTGAGTTTAGGAGTAGGGAAGTCTCTTCATGCCATCTCTATTAGATAGGCGGCCCACCAGCGATACCTAGGGAAAGCTGGGGCAAGGGATTGGAGAGTTCTTCTTGAGGGACAGATATAGTTTAGCATTAGTGATGGTTTTATGAAGGTATGGTTTGTTCACCCTTTTGTGTTATAAATAGACACCCAGTGGGTGGAGGAACCTCATTTCAAGGTAGGGACAATATTACAATCACTGACCTGTTGTATTGTAGTATTCCACATCTACATCTCCATCGTTTCTGCTCTTTACCTTTCCATTAGTGACCCCTTTGCTTTTCTGATGCTTTTTACATCTTCTATCTTCTGTCTTTTTGGTTTCTCCTACTGCTGAGTCGAGTTCTCCCTACTTAGCACAGCCAACTAGACTTATCTGTCAATTTTCCTGTAGCATTCTTCTTCAGTATAGGCCTATTTCTGTTTTGTGTGGTTTTGTAGAAACAAATGTGTTAGTGGTAATTTTGGTTGAACACATGTTGGTAGTTCAACTTAATTTCTTCTTTTAATTGAGGAGACCCACTTTAGGGGTTACCCTCCCTTCCTCAACCATGCCCCCAAGACCCTGTCCCTTCTCCTGCCCCTTCACACACATCCTGTATCATTTTGAGTGTTCTACCTTCAATAAATTGATATATATGTACACATGCATATATTTAAATATACATGTATGTGTACATATATATTCATTTACTGACGGTAGAATACTCAAAATTCCTTCAAGCAAAATTACCACTATGTATTTTGTTTCTACTAAACTACCAGATACCTCCTATTTCCAGCCTCCCTCATAACTTGTTCTTCCTTCAACTTTGTCTTTTCGTCAAACTTGGGGAACCCATCTACACATGTTCACCACTCTGCAGGCTCTTCCCATTTTCTCCACACATCTATTTATTTGGGAGGCTTGCTCCTTCTTTTAACTCTCTTCTCCATCTTGCATTCCAGGCTTCTCCACTCCCTACTCTTCCTTTCTGGATTTCCTTTGCCACCCAGTCTAATTTTTCCCTTTTGGGTCACCGGTCTGATCACTCGTGTTTTCCTCTTCCAGCCTTGCCAGCTAGTGGATGGGCCTTCTATTCACGGCATTCCCCCTAACCCATATAGTCATTGCTTGTCTCCACCAGCATGACCAAATGCTGGCAGAGCTGTCCCTCCACAGGTGGACAGAACAAACAGCCCGGCTCATCCCGCTCAGAGTATCATCCTGTAGTGGCGGACTGGGCTCCACTGACCATCCACTATCTCCTGTTCCACCTCTCTTGGCTGACTGTGGTAGCAACTTTCTGGGACCAATTCACGACAGTGATTGTTCCATCAGAAACATTCTCAATCAACATTAGATCAGGGTCAGAGCATAATACCTGGTGCACTAGGTCTGCTTTCATTTAACAGCTGGTCAATTGCCCCCATTTTTTGTTTGTTTTTTTGTTTTTATTTATTAAACATTCAGTTTTATCACACAAAACATTTGTTTTACATCCACATATCATCAAGATAAAACACACCAACAGTTCCTTTTGAATTCTAAAATTTTAAGGTGCAGTAAATTCATCACAAACTACCATGTATCTCAAGGGGGAGTCACCAGTGTCCAAAGATTTGAGAAGAACCATGTTAAAATGACACAACATCTTCTAAGTTTTTTTACTTCAAGTACAGTGTTTCCATGGATAGTCAATTTGGGTTATTTCAAAATTCTTTCTAGGAAAGCCACCAGGCATCTGAGTAGTACAGGGCTCGATCCTACATATAATCTCTCCCACCACGCATCAGCGTCTGTGCCTTCCACCTTTTTTAACTTCTCATATAGGAGCAAAGTTCTTTCAGTTCTTAATTTTGGCAAAACAGAGTCAGGTGTTGCAGAGTTTCCTCTTGAAAATTACAAAGTCGACAGGATTTATCAGACACTCTGTTTCCATATCGAGATAGTGTAGCTCTTGTGTGTAATATATTGAGACGAAATCTCAGAAAGAAATCTCGATATCCAGGATATTCCGGGGTGATGTTTGGCAGTCTGTTCAGAGTTTTTGATAGAGTATGAGTCTTTGATGCCGATCTTATGGCTTGAGTTTCTTACCAGTCGGTTACCCATAAGGCTCTCTTAATCAGGAGAGGATTCTTACAAAGTGTTTTCAAAGAAAAACCTAGTTGTACTAGGATTTCTGCGCATTTCAGGTGCCATTGATTGAAAGCCCAGTTGTTCATTATTTCCTGTCTCATCTTAATGATGTTATATTGAGGGGGGCAGCACAGAGAGTTTATTTTGCCATAGACAGTTAAGGTTTTCCAGATGATTCTTACATACAAGGAAGGTAGGCCTAGTTCATGTTTTATTACCGCCATGCGAACCGCATTAGGTAGTCTTAAAATGAGTTTCAGAAACTTTCTTTCTAGTTTCTCCCAGATTTCCCACGGTAGGCCAAGGCCCGCCTCTCCTGCACAAGACAATACCGGGACCACTTTTTGGTCAACAAAGTGGATGACTGATAATAGACTAGGCCTTGCTTCCAATTACTAGGCCTTGCGCTGTAAATTTTTTTGTCTTTAGGATCAAATTTGATATCCATGCAGTTTCACCTTTATTAGCGCTGATCATAATCCCAAGATATTTCATAGAGACTGTTGGAGTTATTTAATTATTTCTGATTCTCCATCTTATGATTTTTCTCCTTCTTCGACTTGGGTTTTGGATCAGCATAATATCGGTTTTGTCTACATTTTATTTTTTTATTATTCTTTTCCACGTGACCTTGCAGGGCATCTAGTTTTTTCTGGAGGACAATAGGTATCAACATTAAGTCATCTGCATAGAGAAGCCATCCTGCTGAAGCACTGTTGATTCTCGGGGGATAGGATCTAGCTGGATCTAATATGTGCTTCAGCAGGATGATATAATGATTTAATATATCATATATGAAGAAGTTATATAGAATCACAGCCAAGGGACATCCTTGTTTAAGCCCTCTCGTAGTGAAGATTTTCTTTGTTAAGTTCTCTTCTTTGTCCAGCCGTATCTGCAGCAATGTATCAGAATAAAGATCTTTAATAGCAGACAGAAGATCTACAGGGCAACCACTTTCAGCCATTTTTGACCATAAAAGATCCTTGTCAACAGAGTCAAAGGCAGCCTCCATATCAACACAAGCTATGTAGTGACATTCTTTTTCCCTTAATGCGTTGTTCTTCAGGAGGCTAAGGAGTAGTAAATTCAGGCCACAATCCGTTCATTTAGCGAAACCTGTTTGTCTTATGTCATATGATTCTGTGTTTGTAAGCCATTCCTTCAAACGTCTCAGCAAAATCCCAGCATAAACTTTGCCCAGGACATCAAGGAGAGAGATAGGCCTATAGTTTTTAGGGTTATGTCTTTCTCCCTTTTTGAAAATTGGGACCACAATTGAACATTTCCATGAGGAAGGCATTCTTCTTTGTTCCAGTATTCTTTTAAATAGTCATGCAGAAATCAGACTACAGGTCAGGGGTTGTATACGAATTGTTCGTTTTACAACTGTTCGAATGACAATTGACCTTTTCACAATTGACCGAATTGTGAAGGTCAATTGTACCATATATGTGGGGGGAACCCCCCACAACCCCCCACCCAATGCCAAACCCCAACACATCTATATATATATATATATATATATATATATATATATATATATATATATATATATATATATATATATATATATTCGGTCAATTGTGAAAAGGTCAATTGTGACCCTTTAAATTCGGTCAATTGTTCATTCGAACAATTGTAAACGAACAAATTGGGTAATACCTTCTTTCAGTATGGCATTGGTCATGCCTTCTGGACTGGGTGCTCTTGACCAGCTAGATTTTTAGATATTTCTTATTTATGCTCTGTCAATCTTAATTGGCCACTGTTCGTGCTTTCCCATTTGATTAGGCTACTCAAAATTCTTCTTAGAGCCAAGCAAGGATTCATAATAGGCAACCCATACCAATTCCTGTATGGGATTAAGTTGTAAATCACCCTTATTTTCTTCCATGCCATTCAGTATTGACCACAGGTGCTTCGCATTGTTAGTGGTTATCTCCTGCATCATTCTTTCAGCATCCTTCTGGAATAAAATTGATCTTTGTGATTTTTCCCAGTTTCGGTAGTGCTCTTTTAGTTGATTTCCCTCTTGTTGCCTTATAGGTCCAGTCAAGCATTTTAATTTCTTAAGTGCTTGATGTAATGAGCATTTCTTTTGCTGCAATTGTGTTATTAAAGACCTGTTTGGTCTTAAATGATGATTTACTGAGGTGTCCTGATCTTTCTTTAAAAATGGCTAACAAGATGCATAGTCCAAACTTTCTGCCGTATTCTTTGTCCAACTATTTAAGGATCTAGTCAGGGCGGGAAGTGATTTTGTGCAGAATTTCAATCCATGACTCCCTGGCTCTAGTGCTACTTTGAGCTTCCATGTAGTAACCTTTTTTTCCTTTTTCTCCATTCCATTATGTCTCAAATATGTAAGAACCATAGGATTATGGTCACTTTTGATCGAATGGAAAATATTCAGGGTTAAGACTTCGGACAAGATATTCCCAGAGACAAAGAAGTGATCTAGAGTTGCACTTGAATGAGCAGTGTTCCATGTTTTCGCGCCCTCTTGATCACCTCTTATGTGGCCATTTAACATATGCATGTCTCTGGCCTCTGAGTCTTCCAGCCTCAAAAGTCCTCTTGACATTTTTGATTTTTGAGTCGTCTTCTCTTTCTTCAGATTTCCTTTCAGACGAGGAAGTAGACAATCTAAGTTCAGGTCGCCCTATAGTATTATCCATGGATTAGTTAGTTGATCTCGAAACTCATCAATCCATTTAATTATTGTTGGCACAAAAGAATCTGCTATCTTGCTATTTGGATTCAAATAGACTTTAAAGATGTTAAAGAAAACCATTATTCCTTCTTTCGGGGAGGGCTTCCCATTTTAATAGGTGTGCTTTTTGCTCACCGTCCTACTTATGCCTAATAATGTATGCCAGTGCTTGGTCCGCTTTCATGCAGGTTACGATCAAAGGAAAACCCAAAATTGATGTAAGGAAGTTTTTGACTAAATAATAACCATGGGCACAGCTCTGGGCAACCTTCCAGGCCATTGTTTTTTGGCCTGCCAAGCCATTAGAGAAGGGGAAAGACCATATTAAAATCATGCCTGGTCCCACCCCAAAAGGGGCAGTCCGGCACAAGCTGCTAGGTCACAGTACTTCTGCACGAGGCCACAGGCCTCCCCAGACATGTTTCAGCCTTGTTGGGTATCATCTGTAAGGAGTAGCTTGGGTCTCTAGGCCCAGCAGGCTCGGGACCCACGTCTGGGCTGGTGGTGACTAAAGCAAAACCAAGCTAAACCTCACTGATGAGTCTCAACAAGGCTGAAACATGTCTGGGGTTGCTTGTGTTTCCGTGCAGAGGGGATCTGGTTTAGCAGTTCAGGCAGGGCTGCACCCATTGGTGACAGTACGAGACGGATTTGCAAATGGCTTTTGCAATAGCGCAGACAGGCTAAAAACTGGCGCGTGGAAGGTTACCCAGAGCAGTGCCAGTGTTTCAGATGTATTCAAAATAAATATATTTATAGTTTGTGACCAAAGAAAATCAATATTTGCCAGCTTTGCCTCTGTAAAACACATTTTCATTCTACCTGTTGCCCCAGTTCTGCCCCATGTGTCTCTCAATGTGCCCAATATTGCCACATTGCTCCCAATTTCTTCAACACACACACACACACACACACTCTCTACTGGGTAGTGACTAGAAGTATGACATCACAGCTGGTGTCACATAGGGAACCTTAGTGGCAACTTCTGGAAACAGGTTACAGGAGTGGCAGTTAGAGGGGATCAGCCTGGGTGGTGGGTACTGGTGTTCTGGTGGGTCCCAGTCTGTACCTGAAAACTAAGACTGTGTGACTTGAGCCAATAAAGAACTCACATCTAAAGCCTACAATTGTGTCACTGTGTCTGCTTGGTTCCTGACAAGGTCACATGAAGTATACCCAAGGTACAGCCCATATGCGACCACAACAGGTCGCCAGCATAATATAGTGCCTGGGGTCACAGAGGCCTAGTACTCCGCTTCTCATAAGGGCATTGTTGTGAACTGCCTTGACGGGGCAAGACTCTTGCCAGATTGGGAGTCTGTAATTACTGGCAGTGGCCGAGAGATGTGGGGAGCCAATGCCAAAGCACTGAGTGGGAGGGAGACACTGGGAGAGCATGCCACAACTCTGAAAGTGAGCCGTAAAATGCCACAGCTCTAAGAGTGAAAAAGACCCACTGAGCACACTGGAGCGCAAAGATGGAGTCAGGAGGTGAGGGAATAAGGGACTTGACTCTGAGACATGTCTTGAGTCCATGTACATATCTAGGGGCTTGCAGACCAACACTGTTCCTTGAGGAGATTGTATCCGCCTGGCCACTGGAGCCCCTAAAATAGTCCACTAGCCCTGCCGCCAAAACGGCTTTTTTTCAATTGTGGAGTTATATTCCAGACCTCTCCCCCCCTTCTTTGACTCTCCCTAGGGTCTGAAAGCCTCAAAGGGCAGGACTCCACAAACAATATGCGAATAACAATGGTGGCCATGTAGACGATTTTTCAGAGCCCCAAATCAATCAGATTGACTGACTGTTTCTTTTCAGAAACCCTATTTGGTTGCCCCTTACTAAAATTTGCTGACTAAGCATTTGGCTAGGCAGGAAACTGATAACAGCCATGTAGGTCCATGAACAGTTTGGGTGAACCAAGATTTCACTAACAGGATTTCTCCCACTTAGGCCAGACTTAAAACAAACTACTGAATGGATTTTCTTTACATTTTCTTAATATTCTATTGTTTAAAATGAAGTGCAGACCTAGCTCGAGAGCAGCAGAGTGCTGTTCAGAGTGTGGGTAGCTGGCATATTTTAACAGTAGTGCAGTATTGTGAGATCTGTGCATTGGTATGTGCATCCATTGGAATTTGTCCTTGGTCAGGTGTTGTTGAAAGAGCTATGTTTTTGAGAGATTTGCAAAATTGGAGAATTGTGGCGGCATTCCAAGCTGACACCGGTATTGAGTTCCAGAGGGTGGGTGTATGGCAAGAGAAGGATTGTTTACAGGTTCTCTCTTTACGGACTAGTTGTGATTCAAGCCAGTAGGTTGATTTGCTGCGCAAGGAGCGTGTGCCACCAGATAAGTGGAATTTAGCTGGCAGGTACGCTGGTGTGCTACATGTGACAATTTTGTAAATGATACATGCAGTCTTGAACAGTATCCTGGCTTGGTGTGCAAGCCAATGTAGTTTGCTTAGGATGGGGGCAATTCGGTCAAAGTTCCATGCTCCCATAATGAGACGGGCTGCAGAGTGGTGGACTGCTTTTAGGGGAGCCATGTGAGCATATCTGGGTCTCCTTGGCTATGTTTTTCTGCAAGGACAGATTGCTGTCAATGGTGAAGCCTAATGATTTTGCTGAGTCTGAGAGTTGTGGATGAAATCCTTCTAGACACTTATCTTTGAGCCATTGTTGGACAAGTTGTTCTTAAGTGGGCGGACCGATGAGGACAAATTCGGTCTTGGATGGGGTTAGTT
Organism: Ambystoma mexicanum; assembly: GCF_040938575.1. Taxonomy (NCBI): domain Eukaryota; kingdom Metazoa; phylum Chordata; class Amphibia; order Caudata; family Ambystomatidae; genus Ambystoma; species Ambystoma mexicanum. The sequence continues at coordinate 383,994,192 of NC_090938.1, forward strand.
TGATGTAGTCAGCCGACATCCAGGACTGGATGATGGCTAGGCAATTGCGGAGACAAATGATGTCCTGCACGCTATTTACTCTCATGTACAACTGAGTATGGTCTGCGTATTGGTGTATGGACATATTGGGATATTTAAGGAGAGTGTCCAGAGGCTCCATGTAAAGGTTAAAAAGGATTGGTGAGAGGATGGAGCCTTGGGGGACCATTAGGTGATTTCAATATTAGGTATAATCTTCCTCTTGCTACGAGGTTGCATCATTTTTTTGAAGCACTGCTTGACCTAGTTTCTTACTCAGTATGTCTTGGAACCTACTCATCAGCAAGGGGGTATCCTAGACTTGATATTTTCAACTGGTTCTAGTTCATCAGTTTTGCAAGTTGAGCAGGTCCTCTGGTCCGACCATCATCTAGTTCCTTTTCTGGTGTTTGGGGCACCCATGGGGACATATTGTGTCCACCAACCGCATTAAGGAAAAATTGACAGGCTATGAATGCCATTCAGATGGCAACACTGGTTAAGGCTAATTGCCCTATGGCTGCCCAGTGGATTTTACCACCTTATCCCAGGTGCTTCTGTTTGCTGCTAATCAGCTGGCACCACTTAAATAAACTCAGGTACGCAAGCTCCCTTCCCAGTCATGGTTCTCTGATGGCCTGATTGGAGCTAAGACAAGCAGCATGGCGCTTGTCCTATGGCCCTAATGAAAAGGTGATTTTTCATATGCTTTCTAAGAAGTATCACACAGCTAATCTGCTGGTTCTATGTGAAAAGACCTTTTTTTAAAGGTCACAAGAGAAAAAGACCAATTTACTTGGCCTTTAAAATGTGGTTTCCCTTTTTATTTTACACATTCGGGGGGATTCACCCCTCCGAACTGCCATATTTCTACCCCGCCTGCCACCCCCACAACCCCCTGTCCCCAAACCCTAGTCCCTCAAACGAAAACACATACATACACACAACACACACACCAACACACACGCACTAACAAACCCCCCACTCTCCCAAAACAAAACTAAATACATACATACACACAACACAGGCACCCGCACACTTACCCATTCTCCTGGTCCTATGCTTCCAGGTCCCAATCTGCCTGTCAGCCCCTTTGCGCACTCATGTGTGGCAGGGGCGTGTCAGCTGGATTTAGAAAGACTGCTCCGTGCGGTCACAGAGCGGTCTTTCTAAATTGGTCTTTAAGTGAAAATATCTTTTTACCGTTCAGCTGGCAAAGCAGATTTTTTGTACACATTAGGTTGAAACGGCTCTCAATCGATCTAGAGAGCTATTTACAATAGTAAAATCTTTTTCATCCACAGCACTGTTTATGCCAGTAGTAGCCCCTTCTCAGTCACATTGTGATGCCCTGGATAATTTCTTTCATACTAAGATTGAGGTCATTCGTCATCATATCCTATTAGACCAGGCTACTATTCCTCTGGTCTTAGATCAGCCTGGTCAGCAGTATGTTCCTAGTTGGTCAGGTTTTCCTGTTTTTTCTAATGAGGCCGTCCTTACTGCCATGTGCTAGCTCAAATCTGAGGCTCCTTCCGACCCCGTTCCGCTCAGTGTCCTTAAGAACATCTTGCCGGAAATGATCTCTTGGGTCAGACAAGCCATCAACCTATCTTGCCAATCGGGATGTATCCTTGATGAACTTAAGCAAGCGATTGTGGTTCCCGTTTTAAAAAGGCCACCACTGGATGTCTCTGATCTGGCTAACTTTCGTCCTATTTCTCTGCTCCCTTTTTTTATGAAACGTCTTGAGGTTTTGGTATCCCATCTTCGTTCTTCCATTATTGAGTATGCCTTCTTCCTTGACCCCTTCCAGTCTGGTTTCCAGCTGGGAAGAGGCACTGAGAGTGTTTTGGTATCAGTTTCGGACGATCTGGCCAGACTGGTTGACGGAGGTGGTGTGGGTGCCCTGATATTGCTCTACCTGTCAGCGGCTTTTGAGACCATTGATCAATCCATTCTCCTGTCCCGCCTGATGGCAGCTGGCCTCTCGGGAGCAGTCCTGTCCTGGTTAATCTATTTTCTGACTGGCATGGACCAATTACCATCTTTACCTCCCTTTCTATCCCCTTCTTTCACTTTTTCTTGTGGTGTTCCTCAGGGATCCAACTTGTCCCTGATATTATTTAAGATGTATGTTCAGCCCTTGCTCAGGCATATCCGCTCTCATGGCTTCAGGTGCTACTCGTATGCGGACAACACACAGATTCTGGTTCGCTTAGATCTTGACCAGACCAGTGTGTTGTCCCATGTGTGCCAGTGCCTGGGATCCGTGAAGGGATGGATGAGCAACAACTGGCTTAAACACAATGGGGATAAAACGGAGGTTCTGTGGTGGGTGGCTCTTCCTCTGTTTCTGGCTCTTGCTCTCCTTATTTTTGACCAACTGCACTTGGTGTTTTTCCTGTTCCAGTGATGTTTGTGAAAAATATGGGAGACTATTGGTCATCTTCTCTTTCCATGGTTTCCAGGTTAGCACAGTTTACAAAACAGGTCATTTCGTATTGAAGGTGCTTCGTAAGGTTTTGCCATTTCTGCCCACACACCTTCATTCAGCTGTGGCTGTCTCTCTTGTCACCAGTCGCATAGATCACTGCAATGATTTTTATCTAGCTCAGCCAAGTGGCCTAATCCATTGCCTTCAGCTGTTGCAGAATATGACCGCTCGGGTGGACACGGCCACCCTCTATGGTTCCCACATCACTCCAGCACTGAGACTCCTTCACTGCCTTCCACTGCATAAAAGTATAGTTTTAAAATCTCTATGCTTGGTTCATCAGGTGTATTAGAATGTAGGTGTAGACTTTCTTCAGGATACATTTCTGCCATACGTTCCAAGCTGGACACTCCGTTCCAGTAACGATTGCTTGGTTGTGGTTCCCAAGTTTTGTTTGAGCAGAGTGGGTGGCCGAGCCTTTTCAGTGGCAGCTAGCAAGTTGTGGATTTCTCTTCCGGGGGGGGTTGCGGCTTACTAAAAACCACCTGCAATTCCGCCATTACCTTAGAACTCTGCTTTTTTAGCTTCGGGCCGATCACTGTCTTCTATGTGCTATCCATGCCCCAAGATGCCTTTTGGTGTACGTGCACAATATAAATGTTCCAAACATAACAGGAGACCTGGAGTTGATTGGAACAGTCCAAGTTGTTCTGGACAGCCTGGTGTCTGCCTGACAGGTAGGAGGCAAACCAATTCAGGACAGTGCCAGAGAATCCCATCCTGTCAGCAATGAGGGAGAGAAGGATGCAGTAGTCAACAGTGTCGAATGAAGCCAAGAGGTCAAGGAGGATGAGGAGTTCGACCACCCTTCCTACCCTTATCAATGATTTGGAGAGCATAATCCACCACTTGGAATGTGGCTGTCTCGATGCTACACTTTGGGCAGAACCCTGACTGATAGTCTTTTAGGACGTGGAGTTGTTCAATTCTGGTGAATAGTTGTGTAGAAACTACTTTTTCCAAGATTTTGTCAATGAATGGGAGGTTCTTAATAGGTCTGTAGTTGGCCAGGTTGTTTGGATCTAGGGTTGTTTTTTTCAAAAGAGGTTGCATGAGACCAGTCTTGAGGGTGTCCAGGAATGATCCTTCTGCGAGGGAGGCATTGATGATGCTGAGGAGCGCATTGAGCGCCAGGCACGTCAATTATTTAATGCTTGAATTATATTGTCAGAGCAAGAAGTAGGTTTGAGGGAGGCAATCATTTTTAGGAGATCCGAGGGAAAGAGAGGAGAGAGTTCAGTCCAGAGGGGCAGTGTGCATGCCGGGGTGCACGGACACTGCACCTGCTGTGAGAGGTTGTTTTTATGGTCTCTCAGATTTTATTTATTTTGTCCATAAAAAACATGTTGAATCAGTCAGATTTTTCCGTCAGTTCTTGGTACCTCAGGGTTGGGTGAGGGTTTGGTGCAATGCTTTACTACTTGAAAGAGAGCTTTGCTCCTGTTAGAGGTTTTTGCAAATGTGGTGGTGTATTAAGCAGCTTTGTCCTCAGTAATCAGAATCCTACGGTTTGCGCGCAGAGATTTGAGGTTGGTGAGGTCTCCCAAGTTATGGTTTTTGCACCACCATTTTTCTAGGACTTTAATTGAGCGTTTGTTGGAGGCTAGCTTGCATGTGTACCATTGGGTGGGTAGTTTGGTCTTAGCCCGGCTGGATTTTAGGGGGGCATGAGTGTCCACCAGTTCCATAGCAGAGTTGCTGAACAATTCTAGGAGGCCCGAGGCATTCCCCGTGGTGTGGAAGTCTGCAAAGTTTGCTTCTAGCTCATTGAACGGGAAGGTTTTGAATGAACAGCATTGAGTGAGGGGGCATTTAACCTGACCTTTATGAGCCGTTGTCAAATGAGTGACTGATAATGGGATGGAGGAATGGTCAGACCAGTCAAGTGGGATAGGGTGTGCACAGGTGATGCAAGGGGCTTGTGTGAAGACTAAACCTAGGGTGCTGTCAGTGCAAGAAGCATGCTTCGAATGTGGTTGTTAATCTGTCACTCTGGGATGTTAAAATCTCATAGAAAGACATTTTAATGTGCTAATTTGGCAGAGGAGAGTAAGTTGGAGATGTGTGCAATGAAAGAGTTACTCCTGTTAGGTGGTCTGTAGATTAGGTAGAAGGTGATGGATTCCTTGTGTGAAAGAGGGAACCAGCAGGCGAGTGATTCAAATGAGCTTGTTCTGGGAGAGTGGATGATGGAGCATGGCCAATCGCTTCTGTGGATTATTACCACTCCGCCTCCTGCCCTTCCTGACCGGTCGGCAGCTTGGATGCAGTAGGCTTGGGGTAGGATGACGTCAAAAACATGTGGAGAGGATGGAGTAAACCATGTTTCAGCCGAGGCTGCCCAGGGCCCTTGGCCATTCGAACACTAATGAGAGTGATGATGGGCTGTGTAGGGAGGAGACACATAGGGATTTTTCTTTTGTGACTAGCAGCAGTAACAATTAGTTTGTAGGTGAAATGCAGGATAGCGTGTCAGGCCCTTGGCCCTACCAGGCCGGAACAAGCACAAACAGGTGAGGTCCTTGTCTTTGCACGTCCTTTGCTAAGGACTAATAAAAAAGGTGGTGGGCGGAGCAACTGTTGACCTGGAGCTGGCCTACAATCCTTAAGTAGAGTCTTGGAAGGCGTGAAAACTGGATGTGTGCAGAGAGCTACTCAGTAGCAGGGCCTGGTCACGTGCTCAGCAGCCTACTCAATGCTGTCTGCCTTGAGCTGGCCTACAGTCCTTAAGTAGAGGCTTGGGAGGTGGGAAAACGGAAGGTGGGTGGAGTAACTGAGTGGCAGGGCCTGGACATGTGCCAAAAAAATTAAAGGATTATGAGTCAAACCAGATGTACTGTCATGTAACATAATGTAATTTGTCATTTGTATAGTGCCTTTTCCCTTTGGTATAGCCTCAGAGCTCTGTAGGTGAATGCGTGTAGGCATTTTAGCCAATAGTAAACAGGTAGGGGTGGCCAAGTCCCTGTTTGCTACCCATGTCAAGCTGCCATGTGGATGGGTGCTGTGAGGTAGTCTGGAGAGTATGTGAGTGCAAGAGAATTCAGGAAAGTCGTCATGTGTCCAGCTTGACCAAATTTTGTCATGAGGGATAGCTGCATTCTTATGGCAGAGGTGTTGTGCGATGTGACTTAGAGTAGTGTATGATAGCAGATGTGTGCGGGGTTGGTGGCTGTGCCTTGGACAATCTTCCATAAGCATTGAGTGTGATACGTACCTGTGTGTCCTGGATGGTTTCTTGGTTTTGTACATGTGGCGATGATTCTGTCCTGTGGTCTGCTGGAGTTTATTCTCTCCGTCGCTCTGCACATTTCTTGACGGGTTCATTGCTGCCCTGGCCTACCTGAGAGGTGGTTAAATAACCCAATATGTGGCATGGGTTTGTCAGGATGCGGGTGTAGAGGGAACCAGGTGATCTTCTATGCAGCTGCTAAGGGGTATTGTGTTCCAGATTGATGGGGATTGGACAGAGAAGGAGGATCCGCCTATTCTTGTTGATTTCTTCATCAAGGTTTGGCACAACTTCAATTGGTTTGGCATATAGGTGTGAACAAAATTGGTCTTTGAGAAATTGTGTGGCCAAGGCAAGCTTTGGGACTCTTCACTAAGTTACACCTGCTTCACAGAACCACATAAAAGCTTTCCAAACCGATTCAAAGTTGGGTTCACAATTGTTTTGTACCATTTCCTGAAGATTCATCAAACACACACATGAATTAAAAGACTCAAATAATGCACTTCTTATGTTAGGTTCTTTTGTTTCGGTGAAAAGATTGTATCCCGCACCAATCCATCCAGTAGATCCTTTTAAATCGTGGCCAAAAGTGGCAAAAATCTTGCAAGTAATATCTGAGTTCACCCACACTCTTTGCAAACCTACAAGGCCATTTTCAAGGCCCTTATTGCACAATCTGTGTTAGCTGACCTGCAAGAGGCCATTAAAATGTATTAAAGGGCAACAAGATTATCTGACTGAAAAACAGCCAATCTGATTGGATTGGGCCCTTCGAAAATGTTCCAAACAGACACGATTGTTATTCCATGACTTTTTGAGGGGTCCTTTAGAACGGTTGTTGCAAAGCATTTAAAAAAGTATCATATTGCAGAGCCCTGGACCATTCTCCAGTTGTATGCAAATTCCATGAGCTTCAAAGAGGGGTGCAACTTGCCTCCAAATTAGAAAAAAAACACGTTTTGTTACTGGGCTTTGTGGGCCTGGCCAATCTATACATGGGCCAGTCCACGGTTCTAGAGGCTACTCACTCTGTTGCTTAGACAACGGACCAAGTGTGGGGGTAAGTAGTAGCCCGCTGACCCACCAGGGCCACAGGGATACCAAGCACTGGCCATGGCTGCTGGCTGTACGCAGTAGCCACTTCAGTTGGGTGATTGGGTCTAGGGGGCTAGTGGTAACCCCCAGACCTGCAATGGCTATGAAGGGTACCTGGGATATGATGGCCTATGGCTATAGCTGCTGCCCATACCCAGTGGCCTCAGCTGGTGGCTTGGGGGTACCCAGGGCATGGGTGAGGACTATACCATAGGCACAGTGTCCACTGGCCATGCCAAAGGTCATGGCCAGTGCCCTACTGATCTGACACGATTTCTCATGGCAAGCAATAAGATGTGAGATGTCATAAGCAGTGTGTGTTAGTGGTCGAAATATGACTTCATTAAAATTAGATTGGCCAAGCTACACCTGCTTTAGGATCAATACATGATACGTTGTCGTTGTTTTATGCTGCAATCATAATGACCCTTCAACAACGTGTTATCATTGATATTCATATTTTTTACTAAACCTGTTTAAGAGGCTTAAGCAGTTATAACCAACGTCATTAAGTCATGCAGTGCACATAATGCCCTCGCAGGTCACTATGAGTACTTGCCAAAGAGCTTGCCCTGTACCCTTCCCTCATGCACAATACTATACCCACAGTACTCACAGTAAATACTGTTTACTGGGCATGGCTGGTGTCCATGCACTGAGCACATTACTCTAGTCACGGTTCCTCAGGGGACTGCTCACGAGCCACGTTCTATGGCCACGTGCTGTGCAAGGCTGTACACCTCAGGTATTGTCCATGATCATACCCCAAGCACTGAACCCCAAAGAACAGCACCCAAAGGCAATGGCCTCTTGCCATGCAATGCACCTATGGTGCCTGCAGAGTGGTCTTTACCCCTTTCCCAAAGTGCTGAGAGGGCATAGCCTGATGTCATGGCCCAGGGTAACTGGGACTGGGGCATGGCCTACTGCAATATTCCAATTTCAAACACATCGCTGATGTATGCCATCTCCCCAGGGCAGGATGCAATGGTGGAGCCAGTGGGGGAAGGGTGGTCGGTCACCACCATCCTAACCCCCCCCCCGCGAGCATGGCTGCTCTTTGGACCTGACGATGCGCCACCCATGCCTCCCGCATGGCTGGTACTTGCAGATCTGGCTCTGATTGAGTGGAAGTTCTGATATTTTTAAAAAATACAAAAGCCTGTGCAGCTATCACAGGAGACGCCACAAGGTTGCTTGGCAACCACCACATTGCTCAACAGCACAGCACTGGGGGGTGCGTGTGTGTGTGTGTGTGTGTGTATGGTCGGTCACTTCAAATACCTTAAAGAAGCTGCTGGGATAGATGGGCTGTGTCAGTCTCTTCATGCATGTGATTTGCAGTGACCATTTCTGGCAAACAGAGAATTTGGCAGAGCCTCATGAATGTGGTTTAGAGTGACCATTACATTACTGGCATAGGGAGGTTGTGGCAGTAGTTTCATGCAAGCGATTTACGAAAAAATGGAGATGGCCCCACGCTACCGGCAGCCACCTGCTGTCTGATGGGAGAAAAAGTTGTGTGAGGGGCATCTAGCAGAGAATGGTTCTATGTTAAAAACCCAGCTGCTAAAGGCCGCACCCAAAAAATACCAAATTATTTAAGCTGATTTGGAGCGTCCTTGAGCGAGTGGGATATTGCCAACATTGAAGGGTTTCAGCCGCCGAACCATAACCCACCCACTCCTCCAGCCCAGCATGATCCATTGAGGGTCTAACCCCAGACCCCCACATAAGCCTCATCCCTGCCCACTCTTAAGCCTGTGCCTGCAGCGACTTAACAAATTACACCACCAACCCACCCCCTCTCACAGTGACCCACGGCCCCTGCACAGTATTGCCCACACTCTCTGGCTCCCCCACAACCGCTAATTTGTCTAGAGCTCTCTCCCCGCTGTAATGGCTTCCTGGATCTGGTTGACACTGCACTTTGTGCGGCAGGCTTTAGAGACAATCTTCAGTGGTCAATCGTTCTCACACATACAAAGCTACGTGGTCAAAAGACCAAATACCCAGAGAAGACCGTCCTTCCCAAGAAGCATCCACACTAAAGCAGTGTCTTCAGCGTGGCTCAACAAAGAAAGGGGCTTGCATCTGTGCCCTCTACGCACAGGCACAGAATGGGCCATCTGATAGAGGGGGTGTCTCATCTATGTCCTCCAGCGCTCTGCTTCTTCCCAACCATGCAACTCCTCAACAAGTGCCACCAGAGATGGGGGCCAATCAAGAGAGAGCTCTCATCTATGCCTTTCACCTCACTGGCCCTTCGCAAGTGAGCAACACTACTGGTGCCCTCTGTGCCAGGGTCATTCAATTGCACCCTGTACCCCATTGGCACTATGCAAGCAAGCAATCAGAGTGGCCTCTGCATCTAAAGGACCCAACCTATGCTCTCTACTCCAGATGTCTCGGGAGGATAGCTCAGCAGCAACGTGCTCGCCTAGGAAACAAGACGATACAGAGCAACACAGGTTCGATCCCCTCTGGGCACGTTATAAATAACCTATCATATCATATCACAGGGAGGTTACCAAAACCTTGCCAAATTGAGCTCCCTCAAGTTGTCTACTAGCATGACCTGCCCCTAGCTAGTTTGGGGATAGGTCCACACACACCCCTAAACCTCCAATGCCAGCTTCCAGCAGCCACAGGTATCATCCCAGCTCTCTTGATCCTGCTTCCTCACCCAGTTCATGCCACTTGTGTGAGCACCTTAGTACCCAAGTGGGGTTCACTGGGATTGCAGGTGAGCCACCTGAGCTACTGGATTTTTTCTAGGGCCATACCGCTGTACAAGGCACTACCCCGCACAGTTACTGCGTGATCATGTGTGGCCACTGGCACGCGATCATACATATGCTCCTGCACTCACTCCCCGAGCCTGCGGTATATGATTCCACACCTTGACTCTCATGCGCCATATATGCAACAGACTCATGCGCTCATGAGCACTTCGTGTAGGCCCCAACGTCGATGTTCACCCTAACTCTGGTCCAACTTGTAGAAGGTTGCCTCGCCCAAAAGGCAGTTCCTCCTCCCTATCCTACGTGTTTAGCGTCTGTGTTGTTCGCACAGCATCACACACGGACATTTCGCACACCTTTGCAATCTCAGGGATTGTTTTCTAACCTCCTTCTCGGGGGTCTCGCTCCACGGACGCGTTGCCCATGCACTTCCTGCATGCAAAGGATTCTGTCCTGATCTTCTCTCTTTCAACCTGTTGGCTGCAGTCTTTCTAACCCTGCTGCTGTGGTGATAGTCAGCTCTCAGCAGCATATCACCCATAGAGAGCAGCGATTCGCTCAGAGGGGCCTTCAGAGATGTACAGTCTCCTTCATGCGCCATTTAGAATATCTTTCTGGTAAGATGACAACTTTCTTCATGCCACCATGCACTTTCCTTCCAATGTTATTGCACCATTGAATGCAGCTAGCATCCTTTCAGGGATCTTTAGTTTTGGCTATTAGGTGTCGCTTGGGACACCTATGTGCCAAAACTATTGCAATGGAGTACAGATAGTGAGGTATGACCTATGAAAAGGGACAAAGAGCATGAAGTGAAAAGCAATGCTGGTCGTCTGCGTGCATGAACAAACATGGCTGTTCCCCATATGCCAGGGCTTGACCGCATCTCCAGGGTTCCTGCTCTAAACCCCAAGGATGCTGCCCCTGCATCCAATCCACCATGGGCCACATGAGCAGTGATGCCATTGTCAGTAGACCCTCCAGTAGACCCTCCAAACAGTTAGGTGTCACCCGGCACAATTCCCACAAAGCATCGTTCCAAATGTAACTTTTTTTCACCGCGCTGAGCGCTCGCCATCTGTTTTGGACTAGGATCCCCCATCAGCTCTTCACTGGAAATGTAATGGGGGATCTGAAGGGAGTTGAAGTTTGAATAATCTCAGGATCCACAGGTAGAAGCTTCATCCCCGGCCTCAGCATGCCCATCGTGAAGGATAAATCAAATAATGGCCACTGCCATAGAGAACGATGCACACCGGAGTGACTGTGCGAGGGAACGGACAGCTCACACTAGGGTGACCAGACGTCACGGTTTTGCCAGTACTGTACCGGAAATAGGTGCTCTATCCCCCTTTCTCAAGATTATTTTTCCATTGGAAAATCCAGTGGTCCCGGTTTTTGCTAGTAGGTCTTTATAGCTGGTAGGAATGCACAATCTCACACAGAAGAAATGCTGCGTTTTACGAATTAAGATAGTCGTAGTTTCTGATCAATGAATTAGAATTTGTGTTTATTCCACCAGTAACACTTAAACCTCCACCTCCAACCGCTACTGAAGTGTAGTGCCTTGACTGCCACTTTCAAGCGTTAGTCCTGCTTTTATGTTAGTTGCCCCGTCCCGGTTTTTTACTTTTAAATCTGGTCATCCTACCACACACTCTCTCCCCTCGCAGTGCACTGGTTTGCAATGCCAGCGTATGTAAGTGTGGGTGCTTCTATCCCTGTTAAATGGTGAGAAGCCAGTCAGCAGTGAAATCTTAAACACCATCTTAAAAGCCTATGTGCATTGGGGTCAACAGAATGTTGAGATGTGTGGGTGAGTTGGCTAATTCAGATGATTAAAAAAGCAATATTTACAAACGATTTGTTTTCATATAAATACAGTATTTTTATTGTCTATTGGTTAACACGTTCAACTTTAACAATCTAGTACAAAAAGAAGTTTATTTCGGATTCCAATAATCCATAAAACACATAAAAGAATCATAATACATACAACGATAAAACCCAAAATGTAAAAATTTAAGAGCATCCACAAAAACCATATTGTATTTTTTTTTTAACCAGTCACAAAGTAAAAAAAACATATAAAAGTAAAATATATACTGCCAATACCAAAACACTTTTAAAACATATCTAAGAACAATATGCCCTATTCAATACCGCTCGACAGAGGAATCAACAGCAGTCCTCACCCTGAATCCTTAGTAACCCCTTTCTAAAATACATCACTCTTTTCAGAAAGTTGAGTAAAGCCCATGCAACCAAAACAGAATCTGCACTTAAAAGAAATAAAATAAGCCTCTCTATAATGGTGAATCTTAGACTCCCTAAGGACTGGAATTAATGTCGCTCTCTGGATCCCGGTATACCCCGGCAAAATATTAACAAATGTGGAAAATTTTCAATGCTGTATCCACACACTCGGCAAGCAGTGGAATCCGCATAGCCTTTCCAGTTCACAGTGTTCCCTCGCAAGAGGAGACAATCGAACCTTGCCCGAGTGATTAACCAACAATCTTTTTTATGGAGTCCCCAGATTAAATAGGGTTGAATCACAAAGGGCCGGCTAATCGTTACATGCAGTTTGTCAGGATTATGTTCATACTCCACAAGTATTCTCTGCTTAGCAAACGTTTCACCCAGAACAAGTTTGTACCCATTTACCTCTGGTTTAGATAGAAGAGCAGCGGGAGGAAAAAGAATACTTAGGTTGGACTCTACTAAGGCTTTAGCTATATAATACAGACAATATACATTTCATAAACCAACAATTAAAAATGCATTTATGCATTTGTTAAACAATTCCATACATACACTGAATAAATAGAACTGAGAATTAAAAAAGCGAAAGAACACAAGACAAAAAGCGAACCATTAATATGCCATGAGGTATAACATAAAAACAAGGCTAAAAAAAGAAAAAAGAATTGAATTACATGAACTGACTACAATTTCTAGTAAATACCTGAAAACACCACCACGTCTAAAGAAATTCCCCCACATTTTAAATATTGTGAAAACCTGTAACGGCTATGACCATGGAAGTAGCATCACCAGCAAGACACTTCAGCCATGTTTGTTCTGGTTTCAGGATGCAAGACAGATAGTCCCGTACACGTCTAAAGAATGACACCCGGAGCCCTTGTAACTCAGGGCAATAGATCATCAGATGCTTCACAGTCTCAATAGAGTTTCAATTGTTACAGAATCTACATGCATTATTCCCCCTAGGGATGAACCTGCTACGTGACAGTATTTCTTTACTGAAGTATAGGTTCCACCTAAACGGCATGAATTGTTGCATAACAGAGGAACTCGGACACAACTGAAGATAGGGTGCTAAACGCCAGATATTTGTGTTACTGGGCTAAATAAATGAGGGACTTGTAAATGTGGAATTTTTCAGTGGTGCGGCACAAACAACTCCTATACAAATGCTTTTTTTTGTTTTGTTTATTTTTTGCAAAGCAAACATTTACAAAAAGTCAAAATACAAAATGTCGAATCAAATAACATATCATACATTGTTAAAAACAAATTAATTACAACATTTCCATTTCAGACATTCAAAATGAAGAGAATTGAGTATTGAATAAGACGACAGTACTAAATAATAAACCCTAAAGTATTAAAAAAACTAATAGGGAAGATTACCTGTACCAAATTCTCACATTTCAGCAAGATAAGCAGTCTTCACCCTTAGTTTAATTATATGGTTTACCATAAAACATAATTCAATAATACTATTACTATCTTATTAACACTAACCCGACCACAAAATTTACAAATAATGTGGTCAATATTACAATTGGCAAGATTACAATACTTTCAGTAAGATCTGAGCTACCATTGGCCATGTTAGAAATAAGGTTTTTAGTCATACGCAGCCAAAATGCCCTTAGTGATGGCTGCTCTTAGATAATAATATACTGTCGGATATCAGTGCCTTTTAGTTGTCCATTACACAGAAATGATTCCATTAGTAATTAGCAATCATTACAACGCCACAAGCTCTAGATAAAAAATCAACTACTGCAATTTTGAGTGATATGGAAGGGCCATGCATCATGCACTACCATAGGCCGTCAGAGTTAATCCACCCCAGATTTGACACGAATTGCCCAAAAAATGTAATGCGGCCAGTTAATAAGGCCTTACAATGAAGAAGCAGATGCCTTAGTGTTTCCTTCTTTGATGTGATTTTACAAAAACGGCATGGAAAGGACACTCTAAGAGACCCTTTACCAGATCTAATTTCCATAATTTCTCCCGTTATGCACACATTGAAATGAAATCTCATATAGCAATGTCTCCAGATTTTATTTGGGAATCTTTTTAAATATGTTTCCAACTCACTCATTCTTTTTTGATGAGTAACCAATTGTGCAAACAATTTCGTAGAGATGACCTCCATCGTTGTATCAGACCAATCAGAATATTGTAGACATTTCTTTACCCTCACCAGATTATCAATCAGAGTATTACACGAAAGATCCAGCTTCTCCAGCGTTGCATGGCTCAATATTTGCAGTTTTACAAGCTCAATGACCTTAGAATTCCCCTGTAAAATGTCACCACCCAGAGGTCTGTACAAGTTGTCACCCCAAGTCTACTATAAGTCTTCTAAACATGGACAATTTGCACCACAGAACATGGTATCCTAAGGATAATAGGCCAAGCTCATACCGAATTGCAACAATTGGCACTGTGGTTGGCAGGCAGAACAATATACCTTTCAAAATGTTGGTTTCCAGTTTCCCAAACATAGATATTATTAAATCTGGGCGCGCATCCAAGTGTCGCCAAGTGTGCTGTTTGGCGTTTGGACTGGACTCTGCGGGGACTCTGTTGGGAGCGCTCATCGTCGACCCTCGCCTGGGAAAGGCTGTATGCGCAAGAGGAAGCGCTGTGCCTCTTATGCGGCGAAACGCTGCCTGTGTGGACATTTCACCTGGACTTCAATATCCACAATCCCTGGCGTGTTATAGACACGCCCCTTTGCTCAATCTTGCCCAGAATTCTCCTTAAAGACTACATGCACGCGCATCCTGCGCGCGCATCCAAGTGTCGCCAAGTGTGCTGTTTGGCGTTTGGACTGGACTCTGCGGGGACTCTGTTGGGAGCGCTCATCGTCGACCCTCGCCTGGGAAAGGCTGTATGCGCAAGAGGAAGCGCTGTGCCTCTTATGCGGCGAAACGCTGCCTGTGTGGACATTTCACCTGGACTTCAATATCCACAGTAATTATTCTCTCACATAAGAGTGAAAAGTGTAGATATACGTGCCTGCGGGCTGGGCTGGGCTGGGGTACTGGATGTGTTTGTGGGCTGGGCTGGGGGTAGTGGCTTCTCCCTGATTGCAACATCTTTCTCATGAACTTTTTGAAAAGCTACGCCTGCCCCCTGACACGTGTATATTTCTTTTTTCTGTAGATCCCTGGCGTGTTATAGACACGCCCCTTTGCTCAATCTTGCCCAGAATTCTCCTTAAAGACTACATGCACGCGCATCCTGCGCGCGCATCCAAGTGTCGCCAAGTGTGCTGTTTGGCGTTTGGACTGGACTCTGCGGGGACTCTGTTGGGAGCGCTCATCGTCGACCCTCGCCTGGGAAAGGCTGTATGCGCAAGAGGAAGCGCTGTGCCTCTTATGCGGCGAAACGCTGCCTGTGTGGACATTTCACCTGGACTTCAATATCCACAGTAATTATTCTCTCACATAAGAGTGAAAAGTGTAGATATACATGCCTGCGGGCTGGGCTGGGCTGGGGTACTGGATGTGTTTGTGGGCTGGGCTGGGGGTAGTGGCTTCTCCCTGATTGCAACATCTTTCTCATGAACTTTTTGAAAAGCTACGCCTGCCCCCTGACACGTGTATATTTCTTTTTTCTGTAGATCCCTGGCGTGTTATAGACACGCCCCTTTGCTCAATCTTGCCCAGAATTCTCCTTAAAGACTACATGCACGCGCATCCTGCGCGCGCATCCAAGTGTCGCCAAGTGTGCTGTTTGGCTGTTAGGCAGTGAGGCTGGGGCTTGGGCTAAGTCCTTGTTTGTAAGTTGGTATATATACTGTCGAACTTGCCTGTTCAGGCTAAATGGTGGTAGGTTTGCGTAGTGGCCGGCCCTTGGATTCAGGTTCTAGTAAAATCACGAAAAAAAATCTTAAAAGTAAAAAGATGTCTTTGAGAAATGAAAATGATAAGGGTAACGGCTTAGTGCCAGGTGTCAGACACGAATCACCTGTGCATTGGGGGCCGGTTACCGATCAGGATCTAATTAAACACGAAGTAGCATTCTCATATGCACATGCTCAGGTGCTGCAACCTGCGCATAGTGGGTCTCTCCCCTTAGCATGCAATATACCCCCCACGAAGCTGCCGTCTAATCCATCTCGTAAAAGCTTCCTGAGCATGCGTATGGACACCATATCAACGGAGCCTTCTCATCCCACTGATGATATCTTTGCTTCGCCCTCTGATAACTCGATTTTAGCTCCAGTAGTACTTGCCACACTTGAAAAACGGGTAAGGCTATCAGAGGGACCCTCAACACCAGTTACCCTTCCGGGGTTCAAAAGGGCTGATGTACATATTCATCGCAAAGATGCCACTCACATGGTGGATTTGAACACCTCCCCAGCATCTCCTATTAAGGCATCCCCCTCCACCGCTTTCCCGGTGTCCAGCTCGTGGCCATCATCCCCCAACCGGCCCTCTTCCCCTACCTTGCTTGTTCCTGGCTCCAACAAAGGGATGTCTGAGCTTCTCCATTCCCCTAACAAAAAGTCTCCGATTAACCCATTGGGGTTTGATATCCTGGAACCAACTAGTGATATGCAATCCCTTGAAGCATCTTACCCGGTACTAACAAGAATACTAAACCTGCTTGACCGTGGACATGAATACACCCACTACGAATTAAGAGATTGCAAAAATGTATTGACAGAAATCCTATTAAAAATTAACAAATTAGAAGGTTTCATTTTTGCAGATAGTCTTAGACATGATCTAGGTGAGCGCAAATACACGCAAAAAGAGGTCCCAGCAAATAATTCGGCATCTACTCAAACAGATGGTTTAGACTTGCCAGGGTGTGATCCTAATATCACGATGCCTCCCCAGGTCACATACGCCTTTCCTCAATCCTTTGCACAAACACTAAATGCCCCTAAATCTGAAAATACATGCCACATCCTTACGCATGCCCAGCTATGTAAGGCAGTGGCATCCCACGCTGAAAAAATAGAGCAGCTTCAGTTTTTTCTTCAACCTAGTTACGGGGAGGAAGGAAAGAAGCCCTCTCAGACTTGCATTGATGGGGGTCAGGTTTCTTATCCAGATACCCCATCAGCGTTAACTAAACTATTTGAGATATCCAACTCATCTGATCCAATACCTGTTGCCATTGCAGTCACACCGCTACATATGAAATCTGACGTTGCTCAAAATTCCCTCCCTCCTACGGAGCGGTCCTTTATATCAAGGAAGGAGAAAAGGCTATTCTTTCGTGCCTTGAAAAGAAAAGCTGATCGAAAAAAGGAAATTAATGCCTCCCAAGAGTTATTGCACTCTAACCCAAAACCAAGTGAGGCAAAAAAAACAAAATCTGTGAATAACATTGCAGACAATCCAAAGACTAAGTCTGCTATGATGAAAATCCCTGGGAATGAAACAGACCTTGGAAAAAAAAGTTCTAATAAAAATTCTACAAAATCTCTTCTCCATATGCCGCAGCCTAGAATTGAAGAGACTGAGCACTTTGCATCTCAAACACAACTACCCAACTTCTTCAAACCGATTGAGAATAAAACATCGCAAACAGGAAAGGTAGTAGGGGCTCTCGATGACGCCGTTGAGATGGTGAGGGCCCCGGTGACTGCCGCTGAGTTGCCTGAATGCAGTGATGAACTCTTGAAGCCTTCCCATTCTGACCCTACTCGTGGGGATGCTAGGAAAATCTTCCCCCTGCCGGACACAAAGGGTGCATGGGTTAAGCAAAATCTCCACGGGGCTGTCCTAGAGGGGTATACGGAGGGATCCAAGGTACCAGGGGAACCAACCAAGCAATCCGCAACCATCATAGGTTGGGAAATCATATCATTTAGCAATGGCACAAAGCGACTTAATCGCTCAGCATTAATGCAAGCCTTCAACCGTATACCTGGGCTTCGCACACTGCACACTAACGACATTGAATGGATTACACTGCCACCATTTCAAAATCATCGCATGGTATGCAAGGTGCAATCGGCCATCATTACTAATCTCCTTGTGCAGTTCACCGAAGAGCTTCGTTTCATTGGATTAATGCTTTATCCATTCGATTCAATTGATGATGCTATTTCTTTCAATGAAACGCCTCTGGCGCCCCCGCCTCCACAACTGCCAAATATGGCCGTTGGGGCTCCATCGACTGGTGTAAATACAGAAGTGATTGCCCAATTGGTAAGCTTATCCAACTCCAGTAAGGACTGGTCATGGTTATCCGCTCTCCAAAACACCCGAAACTCAGCCATGAATAATACCCCTCATTAAGTAGTCTGTAGTTCTAGCTATTCTATCCTGGAATTCATGCGGCTTTAGCAATCTTAAATCCTGGTTCTGCAAACCATGTTTAGGAACCGAATGCGACATCATGCTATGTCAAGAAACCATGTGTGTCCATGAACTTTTGTTGCCCGGATTTACCGTTCTTCAAACTAGGGCGAAGCGTAGTACAAATGGTCGGCCTTATGGGGGGCTGGCGATTTGTCTGAATATACATTTAAACATAGTGGTATTGGATGTCTTTCATGCAAATGTAATGTTGGCTGCTCTACTTTTGCTTTGGGGCCCGCCGGTAACACTTCTTTTAGTAGTATCTTTATATCACAACCCAGTAACACTTAATCAATCGGATGCCTTTCAAGAGTTGGACACACTTTTTGATGAGGTTCTGACTCAACATCCTACATGTGAAATTGTTCTAGGAGGGGATTTTAATGCCTATTGTATTGAAGTTAATTTAGCCCATGCAAATCCTGGATTATTTCTTCAAGCGCGCCATAGAGGTGGGTTGTGGCTGGAATATCTGAAATCTTGGGAACTTGATATTCTCCCCTTTTCCTTCAGTAATTGCTGTTATACTTGGCGAAGAGGAGATAGAGCTACCTGTATTGATTACTTTGCCACATCACGAGGCCTTCAGGCGCGCTCTGACACTATTTCAATATATGATCCTAATTGTAGTGACCATCATATGATACAGCTAAACTTGGACCTATGTGTCTCCCCCCTTTCCATCGATCTGCAACAAGGTCACTTGATAGGTGATCGCCCAGGACTGTCGCTTCGATGGGACAATAAACTTTGTAATAAGGTAAATGACATGCTCGCTCTACGCTTGCAATTACACTACAGCTCCATCTTTGATCAGAATACTTCGAACCAACAAGCTTACATTATATCCAATATAATAACTGAGATAATGCAATCCCTGAGTGCTAGCGCACCGCATTCTTCTCGGTATGAGATGCAGCAAAACTCCGCGTTTATCCTTGAAGCAAAAAGAGTTAAGAGGGTAGCCTTGCGGTTACTCCTTAAAACCTCAATTACATGGGGGCAATACTTGATTGAGAAAAAAAGTGTGCTGAATATTTATCGCAATAAATGTAGAGATCACAGACACTTTACACACATCAAGGATAACTTAAAAATGCTTAACACACTTTGTCACAGAGATAGACGTTCTACCTGGGGTCTGCTCAGGGCAGGATCCACTGTACTTCCCGCTGACCAGTCCTATTCGATATCGGCACAGGTCTGGCGGATGTACTTTGAACAAAAGTTTGCCCTCCCTCATACATTTGAAAAAATTGAATTTAAATGGACCCGTTTGGCCCCTGCTTCCTTTGCACCTTGGGATATATCGAGTATAGTGAACACGATATCTTCCCTGAAATACTCGAAGGCAGCAGGCCCAGACGGGATCCCCTCGTGTGTTCTCAAACGGCATCCTGCAATGTGGGCTTGCATCTTTAAAGAACTGTTTGACGGCATGTTGACAACTTCTTTTACCCCTCCGTCATGGCTAAATTCCATTATTGTGCCAATTTACAAAAAAGGTGCAAGATCCCAGCCTTGCAATTTTCGTCCAATAGCACTGATTGATACCGCTGCGAAATTGTTTGCCATCTTGCTGTTGGGCGAATTGCAAGCGTGTATTGAGGAGCGTAAAATTTTGTCAAAATATCAGATTGGATTCCGTGCAAAGATGGGCACGCCCCTAAATGCCACAATCATGGCGCATCTTCTAGCCAAACACAAAATCAAGGACTCAGGACCGTTATATATGGCATCTATAGACCTCACCTCCGCTTTTGATTGTGTTATCCGTGCATTGTTGTGGAAAAAAATGGTTGCGATGGACATACCATTGTACATTATACAACTTTTATCAAAACTCCACACGAACACCTCCTACTTGGTTAGAGTGAGCAACGATGGTGCAACAACACATCCAATAAAGATCCACACTGGGGTCAAGCAGGGATGTAATCTGGCTGCCACGCTGTTCAATCTCTACCTATGCGGAATTAATGATATATGGAATAAACAAATTTCGTATCCTCCAAGGCTGGGACATCTTAAAATCCAATGGCTGGCCTTTGCGGACGACATTGTACTGTTTGATCGTACGCCTAAAGGCATGCAAATTAAATTAGACCTATTCTCATCATACTGTCGTACGCACAATCTAAAATGTAATGTGGAGAAATCCAACATAGTAGTATTCAGGAACTTTAAGAGGAAGAATATCACCCGTGATTGGAGAATTGACAACTTCCCATTAACTATAGTTCCTCAGATTCGCTACCTTGGATACATTATAACTGATTCGCAGTCTATGGCAATGTGGAGGGATGTATTAAAGAAGAAAGCTGCTCCCCTCTCCACACAGATGCGGATCGTTTATCTAAAGTTTTGGAAATTTTCTTTGCTTCCTTTACTTCAATTTTACATCTTAAAAGTAGAGTCCATCATTCTTTTTGCCTTGGATATGTGTATAGTAAACATTGATAGCTATCTCGACCAACTTCAAGGTTCTATGTGGAAGGGGGTGCTGAGGTTGGCCAAATCTATACCCAACATTGTGATAAGGCAGGAACTTGGCATAACTGCCCTCTCGGCACGTAGAAATTGGCGCATGTTGGCTAATTTCGCTAGGATGTTATACCCTCCCGCAAATTGTCTATATGAAGATTTGGGTAAAATAATGATCGCAACTGAAAGTTCTTCGCTCACGGTTTACTATGCGAAAATGCTTGCTCTTCTTGATGAAATTGAACTTACTCCAGCTGATTTGGAATATAGACCGGATTATGTAAAACATCGGATTATTGAGAATGACTGGTGTAGAACGGTAACTGATATGGCGACACTTAAGGGCTACAAGGAGGCAGCTCGTTTTTGCTCATCTAGACGGCTGCATAAACCTTACATAATTCAATTCCCCTGTAGCAAAGCCAGGGAAATCTATTTTCGCTTTAAATTGAATCAATTCCATACTTTGGAGCGAATATATGCCTGGAGCCCACACTGGAAACAACTAGCGGGTTTAGGATGTAGATTGTGTAAGAATGGTGCGATCCTGGAAACCCTGAAGCACATGGTTATATTCTGTCCACACTTTGAGTCAGCACGCATATTAACAATTACACCATACTGTGTATCAACTGATACATCTAGGGAATGGCTATGGCTTGCCTGTATGTGGGGGACTCGAACAAGTTTCATTTTAGCCCTATGTCGACTTTTAAAGTCTATAGACAATGAATTGGAGAGGTTACTTCAAATGAATAATGGCCAAGCGCACTGCTGATGCTATTAGCACTGTAACTGCATATCATCTCTTCATTTTGGGAAATTTTGAAATCAATGCAGCTTCTGTGTAACCTTACACCTTATCCCAGCTCTCTAAGCCTATGCATGAATTTTGTCGTATTACATCTTGTCATGAATGTTTGTTGTATGAAGATCTAGCAATAATATGGAAATATAGGGATCTTTAATGATGCATAATTAATGAATTGCTTATATATGTTGAAAATGGAATAGTAGAAATGAACCTTAATAGACGGAACCATTGGGCTGTAGTACATGGAAAACCAGTAAATAGAAAAAAGTGTTTTAAATGTTCTATAAGAAGAAAATATATTTTAAATATATTTTTAAAAAAAGTTGTAAAAGTTTGTTGATCGAACTAATAAAACAACGGTTTGAATAAAAAAAAAAAAAAAAATCTGGGTAGAATTCAAGCCCATAGTTCATTTTGGGTATGACCTTTAAATTATAAAAGGGAATTAAAGGGATCAATGAATACAGACCACATATCCTGTCCACTTTCTTCATCTGAATGATCTGCAAAGATATGTTATGTTCCAAAAAGACTGGGCTTGATTTTTTCTTATATTTATCAAAAATGGGAAAGCTCAAAAATGTCATTTCACTTTTGACTTTCAAATTTGTGTGATCTATATACCAATCATAGTTCTTTAAGGATTTACCGGCACTCAATTTCATTATGGTTGTTTTACCAGCGTTCATTTTAAGATGGTTTTGTTTAATATAAGAGCAAAATGCTGAAATCATGTGCTGCAAAAAGGAGAAAGTCATCAGCGTAGGCATACCATGCGACCTTCTTTCCATCAATTTTTGGTGGAATGAAGGTGGCCCCATCAAGACAATCCCCTGCATCCGACACATATAGATTGAACAACGTAGAGGCAAATATACAACCCTGTCTTAAGCCATTTAGGATTTTAATGGGACCTGACAAAAGGCCCTCCAGGTTCAGATGTACCTGCACATATGAATCTTGGTGCAAATTAATTAAAATAGACAGACTGTTGCCCGGAAGGGCTAGAAGTTTATGACATAGGGTGGCTCTGTCCACCAAATCAAAGTCCATCGAAAGATCAATGGCGGATAGGTATATGGCCGATGACCCAGTTTTCCAGGCTGTCTGTTGGAGAATTGAAAGTAATAAACTCCCAGCGTCCGTACCTAGTTGTCTCCGAAACCCAAACTGCTGATCACAAAAGATCTTGTTTTTATCAGCCCACTCCTGAATATCTTTTTTGAATATTATGCTGGTGAAAATCTTGGAGTCCGCATCCATGATCGCAATTGGATGCTAATTCTTGGGAATTTTTTTATCCCCGGTTTTATACACCGATACTACATAAGATAAATGCCATATAGGAGGAATAATCTTTCTGCAAATAATGTCCTTAAATAGGGAGGACAAGACCTTTGCCGAAAGCCCACAAACCCCCTTCAACAGAGCATTTGATAAATTATTTGAGCCAGCAGCTTGTGAAGCACTTCCTTTTTAAATTTGTGACTCCTCACTTTCTTCAACCGTGAATTTCACTTCCCAGGGCAAAGATAATATAGCGTCCCAATTTTTGGACAGCAAATTATGGACATAGATTTCCCCAAAATGGCCTGACCAAGCTTGGTCACTGATGGGAGTAGTCTGTGAAATTCTTTGACTGGGCCCCAAGTTACTTATTAAGAGCCAAACATTTCTACTAGAACCGTCCCTTAGGACAGACAACATATTTTCATTGTCTTCCTGTAATTGAATCAACCTGTGATTTTTTAACCAGTTTCTACGTTTTAGTTTCAGCCTCTTTATTTCAGAAGAGATACTTGCCCAATCTAAACCGAGTTTCTAATGTGTCTAATTTCTCTGTTGCATGTATTTTTCATTTTTCTAACTTGAATTTTATATCTGTGTCTGTGCTTACCTCCAAGAGCCTGCCTATTCACAGTTTTACTTGCAATAGAATTTATTATACCATCCAAGTATGATCTAAATAGGTCATGGGTGTACAGAGAGTACTTCTCCTGAATTGTGTTTGGGCATTATTTTCCACAAAAAGTTTATTCACTTTCATAACATTACCCTGATGCCATTTTAACCTTGTTTTTGTCGAATGTAACCGTAAATCAGTCACATGACACAGAGATTGTGTCTGCCTCAGGCCTAGATCCCAAGTCAATGTCAACATACTATGGTCGCTTAATTCAGAATGCAATATTGTGAATGTGGACATCACCTCAAGTAGAGAATGGGTCATAAAAATGTAATCAGTTACTGAGGTGTTCTGGCCGTCCCACCAAGTTGGAAGGCCACATTGTGACTCTTTGCTCTCTCTAGCGGAAACGAGACCCCAATTATGAAAAAAAGCACCCCATAGTTTAATCTGTTCTGTTTTTCTGCCCGTGGTCTTACCACAACCCAATCTTTTAGCCGATACATTAGAATTCTCAACACATTCAATATGAGTGTTTAAATCCCCAACCACCACAATCTACAAACCGTCACAATTGATCATTTCTTCAGTGACAACCTTGTTCAAGAGATGCAAGTGCTGCGCCAGATTTTTTTTGGGATACCAGTAAATATTAACTACCAATAAATGCATATTGGACGAAGCGGAAACAACTTCAATCCTGATAGCCATAAATCGCTGCACAATATACGTACATTTCACAACTTTAAAGTTGCTATCCACTCGTACAGCAATTAACAAGCCACCCAATGGTCGACCAAAAAGGCCCCTTGTGGCAGGTTCACAGAAACAGTCAAAATCATCAAAGACATATGGGCACAACATCCATGTTTCCTGGTAACAGAAGAGCGAATAAGTAGCCAGTCTGTCACATAACTCAAGAGAGTTCGATATATGCCCAAAGCCCGTAATGTTCCATGAAAGAATCGAGAATTCCCTACTATTAAAGGTTAGATTTTAATTCCTTTATTTGATGAATGGAGTGTCTAAGAGACAATGCCATCCAACGCCAACTGGAGATGCCCTCCACAGAAGCCTGAGGTCGGACAGGGTCCGGGGGAGGACCACCCATAGAGTTGGCTTCTCTTGGTGTACACATGTTATTGGTGGTCTCTGCCTTAGTAATGCCAAAGAAAATGACAGCAAGTCATAACCCATCTTGTTGAATACCTCGACTTCCTCTAAAAAAGCCTCATAAACCGATCTTGAATTGAAAACCACCCATACACAGTCAAATTGCTCCGGATGGATAAAATCCACCCACTTTATGTCTGCTGAAGTTCTTAATGCTGGGATTTCATTTAATAATGCAAGTAATCTCCACCTGTTCAAGGAGTCAGTCCCCTGTACTCAAGCAGATAATAGATAAGGACACTTGGATAATCCAGATGACATAGCTGCCTTCAAGGACCTGCCCTTAAACAAATGCTTTTTCATTGTGCTTGGGTCAATTCTAAGACCTTGTACTTCTATATCTGATGCCAACAATATTTCCTGGTAGTAATACCCAAAACTATTGACAGGTGAATTAAGGCCGGCTTTAACCACAGTTCCCAGGTCCTCATACAGGAGTCAGAAATTGACAAGAAACATGGATCGGCTTCCACTTGACTCGAGCCCCTATGGAGATCAACTCCAATTCAAACCGAATGGATGCAATAGGCACTACATTGGGGATGCACAAAACTCTTCGCCATATAAGCCCCTCTAGTTGGTAAAAAAAATCAATTACCCATATCTGCAAGGATTCCATACCATACGTCAATTTTGGTATTACTTTGCCCTCATAATATTTTAGGTGGGATATGATGGAAAACTTGCAGTATTTGGTTTTAATTGTGCACATCTGAATAGTTTGAATCCACAGCTTGCTGAGGAGATGATCCTTGATGATTTTCCTATTCACATAAGCAATTACAGGAAACCCCAGGTATATCACATTATCTACTACCTCCAGTTTATCTTGGCCCGGTTTCCAGGCAAAAGGGATATGCCTGTATGTTTTCCGAATTTGAAGGATTTTAGTCTTAGAATGGTTAACAACCAACGAATTTTCCTTGGCATACAGTTTGAATGCCCAAATTAAATGTTGAAGACCTATCAGGGACTGATCAATCACTAGGCGGTCGTTAGCATAGGCCAGCCAAATGAGCCGGACAGCTTGGGGGAGTAAAAGCCTGGGGTTCTAAACTTTCATCAACATCAACAGTATTTTTTTGTTTCACTCTTGACACCTAATAGAATATAAACACGGGACTCTGGTAGAAGTAGTTAGTATTTACTGTTATTTATTATTAATTGTTTTTATTTATTCCCTGCATACATATGAGAAATCACGTCAAACAATATTGTACTGTGTGTTTTTTTATCCACATTTAATGTATTTCTGGTATGCGCACCTCCTACAATTTAATAGGATGTATGCACGGAACTCATATAAACGCATCCAGCATACAGTACATTTATCAGCTGAGCCTTCAAAGGGTGTGATGTAGAAGCACGTTCAAACACGGAGGCGTTCAGGCGCAGCTCATTCCCATCACTCCTGTAAGCTTCATGATAGGAAGCACATCTAGAAAACCTTCATTCAACAGGGATGGTGGGATCGCAGTTCGGTTTCCCCTCCACTTAGCAACACTATTAGCATTATTTTGGTAGTGACACAGACAGTTATGGCAGTTTCTTTTATCAATAATCAGAAAAATGTAAACATAGCGCTCCATTCCTGTGAATGTGCAAAAACATTATACATATATAGAGGGCACTGGTTAAAATGTGCAACATTCCAGCTCCATATATATTTATCACAAAAAGATTCCCTATTATTTTAAGAAAAGGGTCAGCACACCTTTCATAATTCACGTACTAAATTCCGTTGCCTATTCGGAAATGTTCATTATGTGTTTTCTTCTTGATCACTCTGTATACAATGCAGTTTAGTCTATTAATACATTTACACATTCCTAGCTACGTGATTTTAAATACATCAAAAATAAATCAATTAAAGAAATAGCTCCTGTACTTACAGATATGGCAGAATTGCTAATGTATTTTCATTTTTTGTATTGCTTTTGAATCATTCATCAGTGTGAAAACTCATTCACAGAAGAAACTACATTTCATTACTTGTATATTTTTGGGTCAATTCTGTCTAAAAATATTTACAAAAAAACGGCCACCATTTTTAGTGTGATACCAGAAAATTATCATAATAGTGTCGACACTTGGGTAAATAACGAAATTATGATTACCTGGCCCAAAGCGAATGAGGGTTTTCCAGAGGTGCATCATATCTAACTCACCATATCCGTGGTCCGACCACCACCTCATCACATTCTAAATTGACACGAACATCTGCAAAACCAACCATCCCAAACTAGCGTCAGAGGCGCCTTCTAGAAACAAAAGAAATATCACTGGCAACAACCTGCTCCCTCTATTGCAACCCGTTTTAGCTACCCCTTCCGATGACAACTCCAACCCCACCACAATGACCAAACTCTACAATGACATAATCCAGGCAGCCATAAATTAAATAGCCCCGCTTGCACTACGCAAAGCCAAACAACCTGCCCACCTCAATGGCTGGTTCACCACCGAGCTAAAAGCGCTAGGAATTGCTAAAAGAAAGGCCGAATCTCTATGGAAAAATCACCAACAGTCACAACCAAAACTGCCATTGACAATATCTCCAGGTAGTAAAAACTACCACTACTCCTTACCAAAAGCAAACTCTACAACACCAGAATCTCCAAAGCTAGCTCTAGCACTAAGGAATTATTCTCAATCCTCAGAGAACTAGAAACCCCAATCCCACCAGAGGAAAGCTGTAACAAGGATGCCAGTTGGTGTGAGGACATTCAAAACAAAACAGAACAGGTTGGTCAAACCTTCCGAACCATCATCCCTCCCTGAAAACACTACTTACCTCAAGGAACTGCAACAATTAGAATTTACGGAGGTCACCAATCCAGAAGTCCTCCAAATCACCCAAAGTCTTAAACCATCAAGGTGCAAAGGTGACACCTGCACAACGACTGTCATTAAAGACTGCGCAGCCCAACTCACCCCATTCATCACCAATCTCATGAATGCTTCCTTCAAAGACAACAGCGTCCCCATGGACCTAAAGAAGAAGTGGGTACGACCCCTACTAAAAAAAAAACACCCTTGCCCCCACATCCCCACAAACTACTGCCCAATAACAACTGTTCGATTTATTTTGAAAATTATTGATAGAGTTGCATATTTGCAAATTCAGAAATACCTTGAAGCCAATAACACCCTGGGGCTACGACGGTCAGGATTCTGCGCCAGACATGGGACGGAAACAACACTCCTGGATTTAAAAATCCAAATGGATGACCTGAGGGACAAAGGGAAATTAGCCTTGCTCCTTCTATTGGACCTCTCCGCTACATTCAATCTTGTGGACCACAATATCCTGTGTAAACACTTGGCCTCAGCAGCGCACTTCTCAACAAATGCCACACTATGGATCAAATCATTTTGCCGTGACAGAACTATGAAAGTCTTCTCCTCCCACTGTAGTCGTGTGTGGGGTACCACAAGGCTCTTGTGTGTCCTCCACTTTGCATAATATTTTCACAAAGCCCCTATTTGATCATCTGGATGACCTAGGTGTCACCTACACTAATTATGCAGATGATACCCAGATCCTCATCCCAATATCCAGGGACCACGACGCCGACACAGCCACTCTAAATGATGACAAGACCGAGGTGCTCATCATAGGCTCTCAACACAGGATCTCCAAACTAAATGATGCCTTCAAGTCCTTCAACATTAACGGCAACACCATTAAAGTCACTAACGAGGTATAAACACTAGGTTTCTACTTAGACTCCTCACTCACCCTCAATGAACAAATCAATGCCACTACATCAGCCACTACTTACACGTGCAAACTTGTCAGCGCCTGCAGACAATTCCTCACACCGGACAGCTGCTTAGCTCTAGCCAGAGCATTAGTCCTTACCAACCTTGACTACGGTAACGCTTTATATGCCCGCACTAACATCCAGAACATCCGGAAGCTACAAGTCCTTCAAAACAACGCCCTCAGAGCCGCTCTTAACATTCCTAGATCAGCACACATATTGGCCACTAGACATCAAAAACACTGGCTGCTAATACATGAACGCATCATGTTGAAATCACTCACATTAACCCACAAATGTCTTCACCCGATGGCCCTCGCATACCTATCTGACAAAATCACCATGACACAACGTGCAACACCAACCAGAGCAGACTACCAGCACTGCCTCGCTATCCCCAGGTTCAAGCTCAAAAATGCAGGTGGTAGCAGTTTCCCTACGATTGCCAGCACACTATGGAACTCTCTGTCACACCCTCTCAGAGCACAAGAATCCTTCTGGAGTTTTCGCAGACAACTCCAAACTTACCTATTCACTCTTAGCCCAGGTAACTAACGTACACCCTCACACCACACAGCTCACTTGTAAATACTGTTAGTCACTGTAAATTGTATATACCATGTCTTGTCTGTAATGTTAATACCATGCATGTGTGCCTTTCCTGTATATATTCTCTGTGTAACAACTGAAATTGTAACATTTCTATACTGTAAGAAAGCGCCCAGATGTCCTTGGGCTCGACGCACTATACAAGCTTCAAAATAAATACATAAATAAATACTGATGCGCTTACAAGATGATGGGAATAATGAGCTCCTAGATGCTTATGTGCTTCTTCGTCACATACTTTCGCTGCCCAGTTGTTATATATACTCTATACTGAATACTTTACATGGAGTCCATTGATTACATCCTATTAGGTGCAGGGGCAGTCTATAAACAATAAATAATAAATAACAATTACTACTGTGCGTATATCCTATTAGGTTTCAGAAGTGCAACAAATAAATATTAGATTCATATAAAAACAAAATATAGTATGCTCAGTAGTGACTACTGTGCAGTACAGGAGAGCAACATTTGTACATCTTGCTTGTATTTTTTTATTGGCCGAATCAGCTGACTCGTCCCACACCTCTAAACAGTATTTTGGTCCCAATTTTTCTTGACAACATGTTTCAAAAAGTACTTAACTGAAAACATAAAAGTGATGAACTTCCATTTCCTCAGTCAATGAGTTTCCACCATGACAAATGTTTCAAAAGCAATCAAAATAAGAAGAAACATGTTGGCAGACTCCAATATTTATAGTGACTGGACCAGTGTAGTTAAAATCATTTCTTTTTGATGTATTTTTAACAATGTATTCATGTATGTTGTAAATGAATACCAACAGACTAAATTGCATTGTGTAAAGGTCAAGAAGAAATAACTTTGGTAATGCAATTTTCAGAAACATAAAATGATGAATGTATTAATTGAATTGGGAAAGTTGTGATGATGCGTTTCTTAAAATGGCATGCAAACCTTTTATCATTAATCTTTATGGAGCCCGGGTGTTGCACATGTTTACTGGTGCCCTCTGTTTAGGTGTATTGTTCATTGACACAGCCACCATAGTGGTGCAGGGATAATAAACCTCAAATCGCAGAAAGAAACCCCTTTAAAATTTCAGAGAGGGATTTAACCTATGGGCACTGCTAACAGGCGTTTAAGTGAATTAGAGAACACCTGCAGCACATCCCGTCCTTCTTAACAGCCCTGATGTGTGCTGTTTCCTTCGGGAAGAGTGCTTCATCCTCCTTGGACTGATCATCCTGCTGTAGAGAAAGCTGTTTCATCTCCACTACCCTGTTCCCCTTGGATTTGTCTCTCTCCATAGATAATGGTACATCTATAGTCTCAGTCTGTGTCTAAACTCTGTTGGGCTTTTCACCTTGTCCTTAGGATGGGTATTTCTACCTTATCTTTGGCACTGTCGATTTGACCCTCAGAGTTCAACTGATGGAGCCTTGGGTCTCTTGTCTCTTCTTGATCCTGAACTGGGCTTTCCCTTTCCTGAGGAGGCAAGGATAGCCATTTTGAACTGGGCTTTGTTGATGGATTGTGTGGGTCTAGATGCATACCCTCCTTTTCCCCATTGCCTAGATCCTTTTTAGGATCTCTCTGTAGAGGTAGGGCTTGTTGGGGGTGGTATATAATTTATTACAGTGCTTGATTTAAATATAAACCTTTCACCAATCACATTAAAAACACTTTATACATAATTCATCCTAATACAAACTTTAAAACATGATATCACAAAGAAAACAATTTCACACTCAATATAACCCTTCCCCCAATCACATTAGGAAAAACACATTATTCATGATCCATCATAATAAAAACTTTAAAAGACAAAATTAAAGATTAAAGGGAACACAATTTCACCCTCGTACTCTTAAAGCCCTAAGTTAATAGCTCACAACTATCCGTGGAGACCTACTCTTCACCCTCTACTTCAACACCTGTCAAAATATCCTCTAAATGTTTAATAAGTGCAATCATCATCCACCATTCATCCACACTAGACGTTTTTGATTTCTTAAATATCTTTCCTAGGTACAGGGATCTTTTTTCAGTGAGTCCTAGACAGACCAAAACCAAGTGATACAATATCTCAGTGGATTCAGAATTACAGCAACGTTTACAATTCAAATCAAGCCCATTCCATTGTTTCCTAGCAATCAAAATATCAAACTTTTGATTGTAAAAAAACTACTAGGGAACAATCTCAGGTATTTGGGCACTGTGTCGTATGATCGATAATCAACTTAAAAATTCTGATAAAGCTTATGTCGCAACCTCAAGTCCATTGTCTCCACCCAATCCTTCCTCCATAATTTTACTTTAATCGCAATAGGGTTGGAGAGTAAATTCTCCTCTGTTATATCAAAATCTGTTAGTATTGCAACACATGCTGATCTCCACATGTAGAAAATGCGCTCACTCTGCAAAGACAGAGCCCCTTACAGTAGCTCAATGCTTCTCACTGGTGATTCACCAATACATTTCTGGTACGTAGACAAGGACTTCCACGCTACCATTGCATGTAGCGATGTGACACCAGCTCATACTTTATAACTGCCATTGGTGTACCTTTTCGGGAGACAGAAGACCTTTTGCCAAAACAAACCCTCAAGAACCGTCCATCAAGAGTGAGCAGTTGAGAAAAATACTTCGGCCACATAGGTCAGTATTGCAACCACTTTCATATTGTAGAAGGTTATGAGTGGTATCAATGAAAATTGACAGAACCGCTTTCGCAAAATAGAGCCCTGGGCAGCTAGATGTTTGAACTTTATCTTCGATTGCAATGTTCTTGATCCGTCATTTACACCTGTGTTTACCAGCATAACTAAATAACTGAAAGTGTTAATTCTTTTTAAACCAAGTGGGCATTTCACTATTTCTCCCTAAGGCAGATTGCAGTATCAAAATGTTTGTTTTAGGCATATTAATCCTCATTTTGTTTATGTCCACATATAGCTGTAAAGCTTTTAATTAGCATTGAAGGCCTATGGGCATTTGGTCCCAAAGGACCAAATCATCCGCATAAAGCAAATGTTCGACCAGATGCCCATTTACCCTGGGTGAAAACGTTCTAAGATTAATCCGACTATTCACCATGCCAGATATAAACAAGTTAAAGAGTGCTGGGGCTAATGGTCATCCAAACGTTTTGTTGTTTTCAACCTCAAGAGTAGGCCTGAAATGTCCAGCCTTACTCTTAAGGATGTACCAGAATACAAGACTTGAATTGCCTGCAGTAGCCCATAGAAGCTGTCTATCGACAGAATCAAAAGCCTGTTCCAGATCCACAAAGGCCAAATATATTTTCTTTATTCCCATTATAGATAGCATCTTTAAGATATTTAGTAAAAAGACATACAAACTGGTTCCCACCTTTTTTTACAGAACCTGATTGATAAAGATCAAATCTTCCCGCGATGTTCAGCCAGTCCAATAGCCTCTTTAGGAATAAGGAAGTGAATAGTTTACAAATCACAAAAATCAGTGCGATTGGGCAGTAATTCTTCGGGTCCTCCATAATACACTTCTTGAAGATTGGCACTACAATTGATGACTTCCATGAAGCCCGAATCGCCCTTATTTTGGCGATCTCAGAAAATAAGATCATCAGAAAACCTGCCCAAGCATTTGCCTCTTTTAACAGCAGGACATTGGTTAAACCATCTGGGGCAGTCGAGTTGCTGGCCCTTCTTATTAAATCATATATATCAACTCTCACAACGGTTAATTCCCAGTCCCACACTTCTAACTCTACCAGCAATTCATTTTTGCCATGTGGCATATCAAAAAGGGCAGAATAATGGTTCACCCATGCTACTTCCCATACTACTTCCAAGACTGTGTTTATTTGCAAGGCTTTTGAAGATGAGCCTATGGAATTGATCAATTGCCACATGTTTCCTAATTCTTTGTTCAATATGTTTAAAAGCATATTCTCAGCATCATCTTGTTTCACCCTCCACCTAAGTGATCTGACCCAGTTTTTTTAATAACCACTATTATAGGGTCCCTGGGCCGCATGTATTTATTTTTGGTCTGATCTGAGCATCCTTTTTTCATGCGCAACAGCAACATTACAAACATGCTTGGGCACAAATTTCATCCTTCTATTCAATCCCGCTTCACATACAAAAGCCATTAAAAACCGTGGGTAATGAATGGTGGCAAGCTTGTGATCATTCTCATGTTCTACATTGTCACCCCCCAAAAGTTCCAATTCCTTTAAATCTTGGGTCATCATTCGTAGTCGATTGCGACCCTGGATACCCTCTAATTCAATAGCACAGGACTTTTTTACAAGAATATTATGTGTTGACCATGACATTTGTAAAATGTTGTGGTGACTTCTTTTCGAGAATATAATTTCAAATACTGTAACCACCGCTAATAGATTCCGACAACTACAACACTTCTTTTGCACAGAGTTTCCATGTCGGGCAAACTGGGATATCACTTTTGACTGATCTATTTAGCATATGCATCTTCCTATTTAGTACTTCTTCACCCCACAACCACCTCCTTCTATCATTATGGTTCATTTGACTAGATTTCGCATCCTTACCCCTTTCAATGTATCCAAGATTGGGTATGTTAAAATCCCCACAAATTATGATGTGTGGATCTCGCAGGCATTCACAGCATTCATGCAAAGTGTCAGACAGTGTTTCTATGAACTTTCTGTTTTCAATACCCTCAGGGTTCCAATATATATTGCATATTATGTACAATACACTTTCTGATTTGTGCTTACTTGTCATACATCCTGGTTGATGGCATGTATGGGATTGCTGGAGATCTCAATTCCATTGAGTTCCCCTTCACGTTCTTTATGCACGCAACATGGCCGCCGCCAGGAGCTTTTCGTTTCGGAAGTCTCCCGGCGGCCTGCACGTTGCAACGTACTAGGTTTCCTCTGTTGTTGCTTTCGCTCAGGAAGTTCCTTTCCCTTAGAGGTGCTCCGCTTCTTGCCTATGTTTCCTCTTTAGCTCCTTGTCTCGCTCCTCTCATCTTGGACACTCGCTCTGCATTTCGTTTCCCTGCCTCTCCTGGTCTTCTCTTATCTTTCTCCTCTGCCCTTTGCAGCGTTTTATTCTTTTCTGCTCCTGTATACCATTCCGGACTTCTGCCTTGCCTTTGTGCCTTCCTATTGCTGCTTGACGGTAGTGTTGTTTACTCCACCCAGGTTCTTTCCGCGCTGGGGATTTATCTATACTCCGGCTTACGGAATCTTCTTTCTGTTAGATTCATTCCTCCGATACCCTTTGGGAGTCCTCTGAGTACCCAATTCTTACCAACTTTCCATGGACTGCCCTCCATTTAGAAGTGTCCACCGGAAGCTCCATATTCTCCGACTTCAGTCCTATCATCTGTGGACTTCAGTAGATACTCACCCTTCTGGAGTTCTTTGGGGTTTTTTATGCTCGGAGGCTTTTTCCCCAAGCAATTAGGCTGTTCTGGAAGGAAGACCACTGGCCTGCCGACACCTCCCAGTCACAGTGGTTTCCTTTCGAGACAGACCGTATCTACATTAAAAAAAGGATACTCCCATCCGGAGAAGGACGAGAGCGACTAATTCAACCTCAATAACTTCAGGTGAGGAGGAAGAGGGGGAGGTTGCTACAAGGTAGTCAGAACTAGAGGAAGACGTTATTGACATTACTTTCTATAACCACTATTTGTATACAGGGGTTAGGATGCTTAACCATCAAGATCTCCATATTGGAGTCATTCTTTAAGGGCAAAGGACGGCCCAAGGATGGTTGACCTGTCATGCCCTTGGTACCAGGGTTCAAGATGACTGTCCAATACTGGTGCTTCTCGTAGCCACGTTTCTTGTAAGCACAGAATCGTAAAGGACCCAAATTTTAGTTCGCCCGCCACAAAGTGGTGTTTAAATCCTCTTGTATTCCAAGATGTTAAGTTACTGTCCCCCGGCGAGGCTACTTCTTTT
Organism: Ambystoma mexicanum; assembly: GCF_040938575.1. NCBI lineage: Eukaryota > Metazoa > Chordata > Amphibia > Caudata > Ambystomatidae > Ambystoma > Ambystoma mexicanum. The sequence continues at coordinate 384,029,045 of NC_090938.1, forward strand.
GGTTAATATCCCTTTTTCTGCACCCTGAGGACCTGTGATAACCAAGCCCAAGAGCTCACCCCCTCCAGACCTGATCGCTCTTCCTCCCCACATACCACTTTTCTCTGTCCCCCTTCATGGCCACCCACAGTTATTGTAAAGAGGACAATTTGTCTGCTTTTCACATCCTGATTTCCAATGACTTTGTTAGTCCCAATTTCTTTACACACTCTTATGAGGAGTTCCTCCATAAGAACCTGTTGCAAAGGCCTGTTATATGTATTGCCAGTTGCCGTACAATGTGTCACTGGTTGTATTCATTTGCAGGACTATCTTTATCAGGTCAAACCGTAAGGAGAGCATTCCCTCTGCTTCATCCAATAGCACGGTTTTTACCAAACTCAAAGCTAAATATAGATGAAGCATATCAAATATATTGTTATTTGGGAACTCTACCAAATCAATATCCCTTGTCTCAATTGACCTCAGCTTTGGTATACATCGGAAGATTCTCAGCATGTTATTTCGATTTAATATTAAACCATCCCCCAAACTAAACAATCTTTCTAAGCTTACACAATGACTTTTCTTATTGTGGGGGTTGTGAGATAACTCAAGTGTGTTTTAAACGTAGGCTCGCCCAATGCAGCAGTAACCTTGCCTGCTACCTGGTGTTTTTTCTCCAAAAACCTCTCTCTCCTTTCTCAATATAAAATGCTGGACCCTTCAATAGCTCCTGTGTGTCTCCTCATGATCTACAATCGTCCAGTAGAGCTGCTGCCAGAATAGCTGCCTGGTGCCTTTGTTCTAGAGTTGAAAGAGAAAGAGCTACTTCTGAATACCGAATGTTCACACCTTTCTCAGATAATGCTGGTCTCACTACTGCTGTTTCTTCACGCATCAGCACTATGTTAGATATCTTTTGGTGCCTCTGTTCCAGGGTTATAAACAACAGGGTTTCTTCAGGTTCTGCATCTGCACTCTCTCTGTCCACCTGCACAACCAGGTGACGTTGATCCTTCCACTGATGGTGTGTCACTTTTGGCGTTATGTTAACTAAACCGCCCTCCTGTTGTTCATTGATTGAAACTGTCAACAAATTCATCAGGCGCTTTATTGCTGTTGATGGTGAATCCTCTCCTGAGATAACCTCACAACCCTCCTCACACAAGGGATCCTCCCTTGCTTGCCTATATTTACCACAATTGTTGATGGTCTGTTCCACCATTTTCTTTTTTTGGATTCATTTTTTCCCAGTGTTAACGGGACCATAAGATTTCTTAAAAATGTTCTTGACTCATTTGATCTTGCTTTCTTCCCGTTGATTTTTTTTTTTTTTTTTTTAACCAATTGTTGGGGTTGTCTCTGCTCTTGCTGTTTTTTCAAATTTCTCCCTGAGAAAATTGGATAATCTGTTGATTGATTCATCCATCGGCAAATCGATGTTGCTGATTGCCTCAGCCTCACTAGTGGTAGCCACAGCAAGTGTTCTTGATTCAATAACCTTGTTTAATGGCACCGCTTTATTCACTTGGTCAGATCCACCAACAGTTAAATCGAAATGGAGTAAATGGTTAAGGGCATCCAAATTCACTCTTGTTAGTTGATCTGGTCTTCATACTTTATCCTCAGCGCCCCACTCCTAAGGGTTATGATGGTCACAATTCCCTTGCACGGTACTACCCTCCACTTTTAGAGCACAATGTCATGTCAGTGGAGGTTCACCGCTATCAGCTTGTTCCAGGCAAGATTTTGTGTCTTTTCGTTTGTTACGATCTTGCACTAACATTTCCAAGACACTTTGTTCGGTTTTAACGTTTGCTTCTGAGTTCTTCTCCAAGTTTCCCTGAAAAGTGGTGACATAGCCTTCGATAAAGATCAACTTCAAGTGCATCATAGCCAACATGGTTGAATGGTCTTTTAGGTTCTCATTTAGAACCTTGTATATTAGGAAGGGGACCAGTGTAATGGTTAGGGCAGACATGGTACCAATGTCAATGCCCCTGCCACCTTCTCCCACTGATTACTGGACATTTGTTGTAGTCATGTATAACCTGCTGTTTTTCTTCTTCCTGATCAGAGGAGTAGGTTGCTCCGATGAGTCAGAGCTCAAGGAACTCTCCAGTGAAGTTGACATACTCATGGTGTTCACCAAAGTCTTTGTTTATCCTCTGAATGACCACTCCATGGCCCAGCCCCAAACTGCTTATTTATTTCACTTTGGTTTATACCTTCTGTCCGGGGCGAGGGCCATTCTGGCCCACTGACACAGCAATGACCTACTGAGATGGAATTCGCCTCTGCCAATTGATGGTCTCCCAATTTTAACACTGGTTGAACTAAAGGGCCGAATAGTTCTTCCCAGCTAGTAATTACACTAGCGTTAAGGGCGCAAAATGAGTCTCCATTTCTCTCTTGATTTTGACAGCAATCTCCTTTTTCAAAGTTATAGCCAAAGTGCAACAATCCTTTCCAATTTGCACACTTTCATCTTCATTTCTTTATCGTCCTTCCTCAGTTACTTAATTTCCATTGTCCTCCTTGTGCACTTTTGATGGCAGAATGCACAGTATATTGGCCTCTACGCTTACAGCGACCGTGGACTCCCCTCCCATGTCACTGCCCTTTCTCTGTGGCACCCACCAGGGCCCTGGTCCCTGTTTGTCATCTATATTGAGGACCTTTCCAAAATCAAAGTCTATAGGCAATGATTGTAGTTGTAGAGAAGAGCACTACACCTCCTTCTGGGCTATATTTAATTTTGCACAAATGGCTGTTTCATACCTGTAGAAATCAAGAGTCACACCCAGTGTTTAGATGCTGAAATAGTGCTTTTATTCTTGGTTCTTAACCAAACGAAATTATAGTTAATTGTTCCTGGCTGTTTGAGAGTTACTTCACTTCTCTGGCCGCTTCCTGGGAAAATAACCTTCTTTCCTAAGCCTCTTGGGACTCCGGATAGGCCCACCAGTCGTCCCTTCGCTCTTCGCCCTCTCCGTATGACTAGAAAAGGAAACAACAACACGTTGATCAGCTCCCGGTCTTTTATAAGTCATGAGTGACTTGTCTCCCCACCAATAGGGTCCTTCCCTGACTATCAGGCTTTCTATTGGTTGTTCCTGCCACGTCCCGCCTCCTTTAAAGGCTGCCGTCTGGTGTTGTGCCTCCCGATACTCCCGCCTGTCAGGGGAGTCCCGTCCACGTTCCCATGTGTTTTCCAAGGCCCCTCCTTTCCCCTGCTTGGGTGTCCCTGCTCGCCCGCCCCCGCCGAGCGAACTGCCTCCGTAGAGCGACCCGCTCCGTCTGGCCCGTCGCCTCTCTCTTCTTGCCTGCTCCGGCGGCGAGAGGAACACGCCGGGGTGCGCGCGTCTCCGCACCGCGGCCGGCCGCAGCTCCGAGCCCCGGACAGCACCCGTGACGTCCACCCCGACGAAACAAGGTAAGGGCTGGGCTGTTTCGTGGGCCACTGTCAGTACTCCATGTTTCCCCATTTCCCTTCGTCCGACGGGACCCTCTTCACATCTCCCCATCACAAACCCTGGCCGATCGGGCAAGGGAGCATTCCTGGACAGATAGTCGGCCACCAGTTGGAATCCAGCTGGCTTGTGAATGGTAAGGAAATCAAACGGTTGCAGTGACAGGAACCAGCGAAGAACTCGCTGGTTGGTATCCTTATGTTTGGCGAGCCATTGTAGGGGAGCGTGGTCAGTATACAATGTAAAGGGGCGTCCCAAGAGATAATATTTGAGAGTTTCCACTGCCCATTTGATGGCCAAACACTCTTTTTCCACCGTTGAATAGGCCTCCTCGTGAGGAACGAGTTTCCTGCTCACGAAACAGACTGGTTGAAGTTCACCATCATGTTCTTGCGAAAGAACCGCACCAAGACCATGGTTCGAAGCGTCTGTTTGCAAAAAAAAATGGTCATGAAAGTCGGGGCACCGGAGTACCGGATTCGAGATAATCCTTTGTTTCAGGACCTCGATGGCATCCAAAGCCGCAACATTTTTGGACAGATCAGGATTTCCTTTATTCCTTAAAGCGTCGGTCAAGGGGGCAGCCACCGTGGAGAAATCAGGGATGAACCTTCGGTAATAACCGATGAAGCCTAAGAAGGCTCGGATTTGTCTTTTTGTAGTGGGCGTTGGAATTTCATAAATGGCTTTGATTTTTGAAGTTTGGGGTCGTAACATGCCTCCACCAACCAGGTGTCCAAGATACTTAGTTTCGTGCGCACCCATCACCGTCTTCTTGGGATTGATGTGTAAGCCTGCCCTAGCTAACTCAGCCACCACCTGTTCCAAGTGGTATAGATGGGCCTCCCAGGTAGTGCTATACACGACAATGTCATCTAAGTAAGCTGCAGCATACTTCTCATGGGGGCGTAGCACGACATCCATCAATCTTTGGAAGGTGGCCGGAGCTCCATGTAGGCCAAAAGGTAGAACTTTAAATTGATATAGGCCTTGGGGGGTTGCAAAGGCGGTTTTTTCTCGGTCTGTGGTTTTCAAGGGGATTTGCCAATATCCCTTGGTTAGGTCCAGTGTACTCAGGAAGTTTGCGGATCCTAGGCTCTCCAACAATTCGTCCATTCTTGGCATTGGATAGGCTTCGTATCTGGAAATGGTATTCAGCTGTCGGTAATCCATACAAAACCTAATTGTACCGTCCGGCTTTGGTACCAGTACTATCGGGGAGGACCAGGAGCTGGTGGATGGTTCAATAATATCCATGCGTAGCATGTCTTTTACCTCGTTTTTGATGATTAGCCTTCTTGCTTCGGGGATCCGATAGGGTCTTAGCCGGACAGTCTGTCCGGGATCGGTTCTGATCTCATGTTCGATTAGATTGGTTCTTCCAGGTAAGGTCGAGAAGGCCCCTGCATAGGGTGACAGGCTGGCTAACAGTTCGGATTTCATGGAAGGTGTTAGTATTTTACCCCATTGAACGTCTTCCAGTTTGCCTTGTTGTCGGGTCACATTTTGTTCTGAACCATCGTCACCGATCTCCATCGTTGCCGCTAATATGGGTGTGGTCCATGCCTTTAGTAGATTCACGTGATATACCTGGTCTGGTTTGGCCCGGTCGGGTTGGTGGATTCGATACGTCACCGGACTAAGGACCTCCTTAACTTCATAAGGACCTCTCCATCTGGCCAGGAGTTTGTTCGTACTGGTAGGTAGGAGGATCAGTACTTGGTCCCCTACCTTGAACGTTCTCATCCGACTTCCTTTGTTATATGTTTTCTCCTGAGTTACTTGGGCTTGTCCTAGATTCGTTTCGGCCATTGAACGGAGTATTGTCAGATGTTCTTTTAGCTCTTCGGTATACTCTGTTAATGAAATTTCCTCTGAAGTCTCCCATTCCTCTTTTACGAGATCCAATATGGTTCGGGGTTGTCTTCCGAAAAGGAGCTCAAAGGGAGAGAATCCCGTAGATGATTGCGGTGTATCTCTTAATACCATTAAGACTAAGGGCAATACTCGTTCCCAGTTCTTCCCGTCGGGTCCTGTTACTCTTCGTATCATCTTCTTGATTGTTTTGTTATACCTTTCGACTAACCCGTCTGTCTGGGGATGATACACTGAGGTACGTAGCTGATGAATCTGTAGTCTCTCGCATACTTGTCGAAGTAGGGTGGACATGAAATTAGTCTCTTGGTCGGTAATGACTTCCGAGGGTAACCCCACCCTCGCGAAGAAGGGTATGAGTTGGTCACATAACTGTCGGGCTGAGGTTCCCTTCAAGGGGAACGCCTCCGGATATCGCGTAGCATAGTCAACTATGACTAGTAGATACCTGTACCCTCGGGAAGCAGGTTCTATAGGTCCCACGATGTCCATGCCTATTCGCTGGAAGGGTACGTTAATGAGGGGCATTTTCTGTAGTGGGGCCTTTGCTGGTAAAACCCCACTGGTTAACTGGCAAGTCGGGCACGCCTTGCAGAACCGGGCTACTTCCCCATATATGCCTGGCCAATAGAACCGTCTCAAGATGTTCTGCTGGGTTTTTAGGGAGGCCATGTGCCCCCCACAGGGGTGGTTATGTGCTAACTGCATTATGACCATCCTATGTGTTTTTGGCAAGACCAGTTGTTCTTTTACGTTCCCATCGTCCGCTTTGTATTTGCGATATAAGAGGCCATGATGAAACAAGAACCCCGGTCCCTTTGTTACATCTGGTTCTATCTCGTTGGCCGCTCTCTCCCGGGCTACCCGAAGGGTTGGATCAGTCAGGGTTTCGCCTCTCAGGGAATCTTCATGATCTTCGGGGTTCCAATTGATTGGACGAGTCATGTAACTGGCTTGACACCACTCTAATCTGTTCCGTCTTTTGTGACCGGGAGGGTTTCTAGGGTTCTCTTCTTTCGTGACTTTGAGGTTGACCCTGCTTCCGCCTTCTTCCTCTATGGTCCTTAGTGCTTTATCAAAGTGTGGTAAGTCTGTCCCTATGACTACGGGGGTAGGTAGGGTAGGAAGGACGGCAGCCTTTAACTGAGTGGTTTCGTGGTTCATCTCTATCTGTATCTCCTTCACCGGGTATGATTTTACGTCCCCATGAATACACCTTATTGGTATAGAAATGTTAGACAAGTTAGGAGTAGTACTCACGGTTGGAGATATGGCTGTTTGTCTACTTCCGCTATCTAGCAGCGCCTTCGTTGGTCGACCATCAACCCTTATATCCACAACATAGGGTCCAGGGCTGCGTTCTTCTGGATGGGTTTTCATAAAGCCAATATCCATGGGCTCTGTCGTCTTCCTTCTGGGGCAAAACCGGGCAATGTGGCCCCATTCACTGCACTCAAAGCATTGGGGCTGTCGAAACCCCTGGGCCACAGGTGACTGCTTCTCCTCATGTCCCAGTTTTCTTTCTTCGTATTTTTTTGGGGCGTCCTCTGGTTGCCTCCATCGGGTGGGGATCCCTCTTGGTCCCTTTTGTACTGGGTGTTCCAGGCTGGATAAGGTCATTCTTCCTATGGCACCGGTTATGGGGAGACGGCTATACCCGGCCTTTTGATAAGCCGACGCGATGTCGACCGCCTCTGCCAATGTAGGCCGGTGGTGTTGCCGAACCCATCTTTGCATTGGGCCTGGCAAGGCTTCTATAAACTGTTCTAGTATTATTTTGTCCAATAGCGGTTGGTTAGCTGGGGTAGGTGCCTGGATCCACTTCTCCGTCAGATCTTTGATGCGGTAATATAACTGCCGGGGGCTTTCCCCATTCCTTAGCTTTGTGTCCCTTAACTGTATACGGTAGGCCTCCTCGTCCAGGCCTAACCGGTCCAGTACGGCTGCCTTGATTTCACCGTATGGAGTGTTGCCATTGGGGTTCACCGCCTGATACGCTCCCTGCATCACTCCGGATAACAGGGGAGCCACATATTGTCCCCAACGTTCGGGTGGCCATTGCGCATTTCTCGCTATTCTTTCAAAACTGGTGAAGAAAAAGGCTGGATCTTCCCCTTCCTTATACTTCTGAAGCAGCGTGGACGGTACCATGGGCTGGTTCCTGGAGCTGGCTACTGCGTCCGTGAGCCTAGTAATGGTCTCGTGTTGTTTGTCTTGCGCCGTGGTTTGCAAGGCGCCCTGCAATTGGATGGCTTGCTGGAAGGCCTGGCGGTCAGCTGCCGCTTGCTGAGTTTGTAGCTGTAGTAATTGTTGCAACTGTTGTTGGCCGTCCGTCAGCGCCTTAATTAGGGTCTCCATCGCGTTGTCGCTAGATCCCACCTTCGTCGCCAATGTAGAAATCAAGAGTCACACCCAGTGTTTAGATGCTGAAATAGTGCTTTTATTCTTGGTTCTTAACCAAACGAAATTATAGTTAATTGTTCCTGGCTGTTTGAGAGTTACTTCACTTCTCTGGCCGCTTCCTGGGAAAATAACCTTCTTTCCTAAGCCTCTTGGGACTCCGGATAGGCCCACCAGTCGTCCCTTCGCTCTTCGCCCTCTCCGTATGACTAGAAAAGGAAACAACAACACGTTGATCAGCTCCCGGTCTTTTATAAGTCATGAGTGACTTGTCTCCCCACCAATAGGGTCCTTCCCTGACTATCAGGCTTTCTATTGGTTGTTCCTGCCACGTCCCGCCTCCTTTAAAGGCTGCCGTCTGGTGTTGTGCCTCCCGATACTCCCGCCTGTCAGGGGAGTCCCGTCCACGTTCCCATGTGTTTTCCAAGGCCCCTCCTTTCCCCTGCTTGGGTGTCCCTGCTCGCCCGCCCCCGCCGAGCGAACTGCCTCCGTAGAGCGACCCGCTCCGTCTGGCCCGTCGCCTCTCTCTTCTTGCCTGCTCCGGCGGCGAGAGGAACACGCCGGGGTGCGCGCGTCTCCGCACCGCGGCCGGCCGCAGCTCCGAGCCCCGGACAGCACCCGTGACGTCCACCCCGACGAAACAAGGTAAGGGCTGGGCTGTTTCGTGGGCCACTGTCAGTACTCCATGTTTCCCCATTTCCCTTCGTCCGACGGGACCCTCTTCACAATACCGTTCAGTTGATTCCAACAACTCAGAGTCTTCTATTTCAACTGCTCTTCCAAGGCTCAAACTTGTTGTAACATTTTATTTTTTTTAAAAAAACATTTTTTCTTAAGTGAGCACTCGTCCACCAAATCCCCTACAATTTAACTTTTTAAGTGAGTCTGCATTCTCGATGCTGTTCCCGGCAACTTGGATCCCTCGGTAAACCTCCCCTCATTTGAGGTTACCGAACACGAGTCACTTCTCGAAGCACCCGCTAATACTTCTTTTGAGACCCCCACGAGGCAGTGGTACGCAAGCATTACCTCCTGCATGTTAATGTCATTAGTTCCACTTTTCCAATTATTAAGGGTATTAGAGGTGTACGAAAACTGCAATGTTTTGTCCGGTATCGCTGCCTCATTATTAGTGTTCACCATAGGTTAAATAGTTGAAATTAGGAAAACAGGAAACGTTAAGTAAACATATTTCCGATTTCACATGTATACTCACTTTACCCAGTTCAAAGCCCCCATCTAGGTCGGAGCTGTTTCCCCTGACAACTGTGAGAAACCTGAAGGTGTCTCACCTGCTGGTCCCCAAAAATCTGTCATCCAGGTGGCCAGGACACAACCATCACCATTGGATCTAGTTCCTGGGGGTGGACCAGTGGGGGAGGATCACCTGGGCGAGGGGTCTTCGGTGAGTGGGACACCGAGGATTGAGACACGGTATTCCCTTCTTTATAACACTGTTTCCCGATCCTACGTTGTAGAATGTTTAGAAGCACTACACCCCCTTTTCCACACAAACACTTTCTTACACTGCAACAGACAACAGACTAACACCAGAGTCCTTTACCTGACATGTTCCAACACACAGATCAGGCAGAGTCAGGCAATTTACAACAACCAAACACACCTTCTCCACAGGGATAAAAGGCGGAGCACAAAACCACACTAGGAACAAGATCGAACGCACAAGGAGACAGCCACACCAAACCAGCAGTTCACACAGAGGAGAAAGCAGTGAAACCTGGAAGGATGCTGACGGGGGAGTTGCTCTTGCCCTTTTCAACTCAGACCTGCAAAGCCTCCGAAAGGGAAATTATAAGACCGGGAGATCCAGCTGGGGTGCGACGCAGCAGATGCCAATCGTGTACAGGGGCATCCTGCATTGATAACGCAGGCGGGAAGGCAAGCTGGCTAATGTGGTAATATCCTTGACTCCAGAGAACAGAGAAGCCATCAGATTCAGCACAGCCGGTGAGTTGGAGGAAGCTGAAAGCAGACCGAACTGTGTTGAGGCCAAGTTTGCAAGTAGCGCATTTTTGAACGCAAAAAATTTGAAAGCAAAAGAACTTGTGTGTATGTTTGAGCTTTAAACAAAGATCAGTTGAGATCCAGGTGTAGAGGGGTATGGCCCCCCGTGGGTGCTCATTCGAAAGACTCTGACTGCGACCTGTTTTTTTGAAACTACAAGAACCAGAAGGCCCTAGGAAAGGACGGCGTAAGGCGTCAGAATGGTCCTACAGGAGTCACGTCAAATCCCATGTACAATCAAAAGTCTCTGACAAGTTGCCAAAGGAAAGTTAGGGGAAGGGATCCCTACTTTCCAACAAGATTATGAACTGTGGAATAAGGCAAGTGGGAACCCGACAGAGGGATGCCGAAAGACAACTAGGAGAAGGGAACCAACGCTTTCTGCTGAAATTGAGTAAAACATTAAGATACATTAACTGTGTTAAAGAAGGCTGTAGTGGACCCGATGGAGGGAGGCCCATTTTTGCAAGGAGGATCCGAACCCAGTGGAGGGAGATCCAATGGGCGAAGAGCAATCACACAGGGTATATAAGTACCAAAGGAACTTTTGTTTGTTTGTTACTTTGAATCAACAGGTCTTCTAAGGCACAATACTTTTGCAAGAAAGAGACTTAGCCTCTGAAGGTTGTGGTATTGTTGAACTGGAACTGTAAACCTTGTGCTGATGAGGCCAAGGAGTGTGCTGTGCTCAAGAGTCCCAACTTGTCCTGTGCTTCAAACGTGAGGAAGGGAGACGCAGCCATACCATCCCGATTTATCATTTTGTGAACACTTCTTTCTTTTCTGGTGAACATTATCCCACACTCTTTTTGTAATTTAGTAGTAAGGATTGGCAATCATTTTTTTTTTTGGTATAGGCCCTTTTCATTTGACAAGACGCCACTAGGACTGCCTTATTATTATTTGATGGTCGTAGAATACTGCGTCTCACCTGGGTCTATTCCCCAAGTATAACCCCAGGCTACCCTACACAGGTGATCCTCACTCACTCATCCACCCCCAGGCTTTGGGTCTGAGAGCGTCAGCCCTTCCCTGGCCACCTCAATAAGGGATTCTCAAGGTCTATTCAGATGAATACCCCCAGGTTTCTCAGATGTCCTTCCTGTATGCTGGTTGGACAGGGTTGTTTCACTAAGAAACTCCTTTGTGGAACAACCAGGTTGCTGCTGCAAGCCTTCCAGCATATATTCTGGATTGATCTCCTCTTCTACTATAAAAAGATGGTTACTGGTTGTGTCCTCAACCCTTTCTTGGTCAACTCAGGTATGTTCGGGAGATGATTTAAAGAGTTCCCTCACCTCTCTTTCTCTCTATCTTTCCTTCACTTTCTTGTGCTTCCATCAGCTCCTCCTCTAGATTGTCCAGGCAGATCTCCATAGTGTGGCCCCACTCTCCACAACACAGGCACTATTCAAAATGAGGGGTTTCAGGCTCATTTAGGGATACCATGGATGTTGACCCTGTCTTGTTCTTATTCAGGGGGCTAAAATAAAATGGTTGATAGGGTTCTCTGGAGTTTGCTCTGCTCTGGTTTGTCCGCCCTTTATTTTCCCCTCCGAGTTGTAAGAATGGGGTTTGTGAATGTCATTCTCGATAGAATGGGTTTTAAAATGTCCTCCTGCTGTTTCACGGGATGGTAATTTCCCCAAGAATTCATGTATTGGGCTTTCTTTGGGTATTTTCCTCAGCTCGGGTTCCCTAGGTCTTTTATCTCCCAAAGGTCCATCTTGTCCTGTCCTCAACCTGTGGGAATGTAATGTCTCTTGTGTATATTATCTTTTCTCCTAAAATTACTTTGACAGGAAATTCTCTAACGATGGGGCTTTATATCGCTTGTGTTTCGAAAGATGGTGATTTTCTGGGAAGCGGAAGGGAGGTCTAACTGGACCCTTATTAACCCCATCTGGGTTTTTAGTGGGGTTCTCTGGGGAAGAGCTCCATAGATCCTCCTATATGAGAGTTCCTAGTATTTCACCCCGCTGAATAGTTCTGGGAAGAGTAGAAAAGTTGAGCACAGCAAATCTTGGCTCATTTCCACACGATATGATGAGAAAAATCTCTATACTCTGTAAGCCGAGAGAAATCACAATGTTGTCTCTCGCTGGGATATGATAGGTGTAGAGACATCAGAGACAATAGCTATTTCCTTCTATCGTTTTTCGGTTTTGAAAAATATCTTGATGTTAAGGGGCAGAATTGGAGTACCATTTTCTGTTCCAAACATGGGAAGGGAGGTGTCATGCTTTCCATTGATTTCTCACCATTGAGGGCAAAAGGGTTTTGATAGGGTTTGTCTTGTGATTCTAAGGATTGCGAAGGAGTATAGAGGGCTCTATCTGGATTCTCTATGGGTAACAGGATTCTCCAACTATTATCAATTGGATCAAATCCCACTACTTATACCATATGTAAGGAACTCATGGTGGCAACAGTAAAGCCATGCACAAGTGGTCACAGTTCAAGGGTGTTCATTAAACTGTATGTAGGTTGGAAAAACACCTAATCTAAAGCTAAATCTAAGATGGGATCAAGCATCGCCCATCAAATGAAAATAAGGCAGTCCTTGTGGAGTTGTGTCAAATTAATATTGGTCTTTGGAATGCCAGATCCCTCTGTAATAAGACTGCAGCCATCTTAGACATGTGGGGTCATTACGACCCAGGCGGTAAGTACGCCAACTTTACCACCATGGTGTAAACTACGTTTACACCATGGTGGATGGCGGATTTACCGCCCCATTCCAAGGTGAGTGGGGCGGTAAATACCCATTTCCCATTTTACCCTTCCCCATTCCCATTTTTGCCCCATAGGGCATAATGGGAATGGGGAAGGCGCTAATTACGCCACCGTAAATTACAGTGGCGTAATTAGCACCAAGGCGGTTTAGCGCCATAGATTTTAACGGCTGCTAAAAGCAGCCGTTAAAATCGGAATCAGGCGTTAAGGATTAACGACGGCGTTAACCCTTAACGCCTGAGTTGTAATGAGGCCCATGTTCTTTTATCTCAATCTTTATTTCCTCTGTCTAACTGAAACTTGGATCCCACGTCACAACTCAACTGTCCCTGCCTCCCTTACCACCCCTTCCTCGTCCTTTTCTCATGTCTCTCGTCCCACTGGTCGTGGCAGTGGAGTGGGCATCCTCTTCCATCCTAAATACCTTTTAACTACTTCTTCACTGTCCCTTCCTACTTTCTCTTCTTTTGAATACTGATACAAATCCTTTACTTATCCTCACCCCATTTCCTTCCTAATTATCTATAGACCTCCTGGCCCCCTCTCCTCCTTTTATGATGACCTTGATCACCTCCTCTCTCTTATCTCCCCCTCCCCTTCTCCCCTCGCTGTTCTTGGTTATTTCAACCTTCATCTTCCTACTTCCCCTCAACCCTAACCTCTTCTCTCGATCCTCGACTGCTACCTTGTCTCTCCGCAACTCTCTTCTCTGACTCACTCTTCTGGCTCCACTCTTGATCTCATCTTTATTTCCACCTACTCGTCTTCTCCTGTCTCCTCCTTACCCAACTATCTATCTGATCACGCGCTGCTCCCTTTCTCTCTTACTCCCAGAATTCCACCTCCCTCTCCTTTACCCTCCACCACATCTTTTACTCGACCTCCGGAACTTTAGCCCTTACTCTTCCTTGATACCTGCTCTTCTTCTCTTCCTCCCCTCTCTGATTTTTCCTCCCTCCCGGCTGACCTTGCCTTATCCTCTCTATCCGCCTCTATCTCATCTAGTCTCAATCAACTCTACCCCCTCTCCTCTTTCCGCCCTACTCGTAAACCTTCCCAACCTTGGGACTCTCCTCACCTCTTGTCCATGCGTCGTCTTTTTTGTTGCCTTGAGTGTTGCTGGCTCAAATCCCCCACTCTTCCTAACCAAACCTCCTACTTTTCTTATCACTCCCTATATGACTACTGCCTTAATTCCACCAAACGCGCATACTTTTGTAACCTCCTTCACTCCCAAGCCTCTGATCCTCGTTGTATCTTTCAAACCCTCCCTCGTCTCCTCTCCCCTCCTAACCCCTCTTCTACTTCTCCTCTTTCTCCTTCGGACTTTGCAAACTTCTTATCTGAAAAAATTCCTTCTCTCCGCCATAAAATTGTCTCTTCTCCTTCTTATTCCCCCACCCCTCCTTACACTCCCCCTCGGCTCACATGTCTAAATGTTCTCCTATCACTCCATCTGATGGCTCTCTCCTCCTAACTAAATCCCACCCTACTGCCGCCCCTTCTGATCCCATCCCAACCCTTCTTATTCCCAAGATTTACCCCCTCTCATTCCCTAACTAACCTCCTTCTTCAACACTTGTTCTCCACGGCCACCTTCCCTTCCGCCTTCAAGCATGCCACTATCATCCCTGTACGGAAAAAGCCTTCTGCTAATCCTCTTCTCGCCCAATTTCACTTCTACCTATTCTCTCTAAATTACTTGAACGCTTAGCTTATTCTCAGCTCTCAACTTTTATCATTACCCACTCTCTCCTTCCCCCCTCTCAATCTGGCTTCCGCCCCAAACACTCCACTGAGTCCGCTCTTACCTATGTCCTTAACTTTCTCTTTACCGCTCACTATTCTAAGCATTCCTCAAGCCTCATCCTCCTTGACCTCTCTGCTGCTTTCGACACTGTCGATCACCCCTTACTTCTCAACACTCTCTCCTCCCTTGGATTCAAAGGCTCTGTCCTTAACTGGCTCTCTTTTTACCTCTCCCACCGCTCTTTTGCCGTCTCTTGGGGCAGACAAACCTCTACTACCTTCCCTCTCGAATAGGGCGTCCCCCAGGGCTCTGTCCTCAGACACTTCTTATTCTCTCTTTACACCTCACTCCTTGCCCCTATCATCTCCTCCTTTGGGATTTCTCACCATTTCTACGCTGATGACACCCAGCTGTTCCTCTCCTTTTCTTCCTTCACCTATGACTTACATCTCAACCTCTATTCCTGTATTACGGCCATTAAAGACTGGATGTCATCTCACTATGTCTCTCTTAACACTGACAAGACTGAAGTCTTGTTCTTTCCTTCTAACACCCTACCCTCTCCATCTCACCCTCCTTCTATCCATTTTCCCCCTTATAATCTTCCTATTTCCAACCATGGTCGTAATCTAGGCATTTACTTTGACTCTTCCCTCTCCTTTTCTCATCATATCTCCCTCACTTCTCGGGCATGTCGCTATCATCTCTTTAACATCCAAAAAGTCCATCCCTCTCTCACCTTCCATGCTACCAAACTTTTAATCTCCTCCCTCATCTTTTCTCGCCTTTTGTATTGTTCTTCTCTCTTCTTCGGTCTCCCCGCTTCCCATCTTGCCCCCTTCAAATCCCTTTACCACTCTGCCATCCACACCCTCTGTCTACTCTCTCCCCATGACTCCATCTCCAACTCACTTTCTTACCTAGGATGGTTTCCTTTCCACTCCCAACTTAAATTTCACTTCCTTTGTCTTGTCTTTAAATCTCTTCATGACCTTGCCCCTCCTTAGCTTGCCTCTCTCCTCTCATTCTATACCCCCTCTGGCTCCCTTCTTTCTGCTGATCTCTTCTTACTTTCTGTTCCCCCACCACCTTGTGCCTCTTCTCATTTCTGCTCCTTTCAGCTCCTTGTCCTCTTACACTGGAACTCTCTACCTCTTTCTATCCGCTCCTCCCACACCTATTCCTCCTTCTGCTCCTCATTGAAATCACTCCTTCTTCACTCCCCTCCCTGACACCTTTCCCCCTCTGTCCTTTTTCACCCTCCTTCTAGTACCCTTCCCCCTATTCTCTCTTTCTCTTTTCCTGTCTCTCCTAAGATCTCGTCTCTTTCTGTTCCTCACTTTACTCATCACTCTTTCCTTCTCTTTCCTTCCCCACACCCCTCCTCTCCTTTCTTACATGCAAATTGTTCTACATGCCGACTTTATGGCTTGATTCATGTATACTGTTATTGCTTCTACTGTTCCAGGTTTGATGTGCTTTTTGTTGTTAACTGTAAAGCGCCTTGGATTAAGGCACTATATAAAACAATAAATACAAGTACGAATACAAATAAAAGGGCATGTACTGAAAAACCTATTGCCAAACCTTACAACTAATACAAAAAAGGGTGTGGGATAGACCTTAAAAAAAAGAAAGAAGCACTCACAAATAATATGTCAGGATGTGTTAGCCTGGGTCTTCCTTCCCCACGTATTGATTACGGGTTAAGGTGGGACCTTGGAGCACAGCACACACTCGAGCTTTCCCAGCACAAGTCGACTGTTCCACTTGCAGCTATCAGGACTGTCGATGGCCAAGTCTTGTTTCTCTTGAAAGTCTCTTGCTGTCGAAGGCCTGATGTATTCAACAATTCAAAAGTTCCTTCAACAACAAAAAAAGTTTGTTTCCTGGTTTTGATTAAGGTGAACATTTTCCACCCCTGGGTCCCCCTCTTCTGGGCACTGACCCTTATTCCTTGGTGTCTTGGGCGATTGGTTTTCACCCCTTGGATCTCCCTCTTCCGGGTTTAGATCCATTAACATTTCTTATTGATATCAAGTTCTTTGGGGTTATGGTTTCCTAGTCCCGCGGCCGTGATAGGTTCCCCAAGGAAAACAACAATCACAAAGTTCTGTTCTACATATTTCTCAGGTGATGGATTCACCCCAATGCCCCCTCTTCCGGGCGCCGACCCCTCACGTATCGTATTCCACAATTTGTGTAACAGTTCTCTCTCAGTGAACTTTGTATGGTAACTTCCTACGCTTGGGTCTCCATCGGCCGGGGTCGGACCCCCAAATTGACAAGCGAGATAGTTCACTTCTCTTTCCCTTATAATGTCTCTTGTTTCTCCCCCTCGGTCGCGCTCGACCCCAAATGACAAGCGGGACAGCGCACTTATCCTTGTCTTCTCAATATCTTTTCAAACACTTCATAGTGGACACCCCTCGACCATGTTCACGTTTGTCAACACAATGTTTCTTGGGACTGTAGACTTTGCCCCCTGCTGGTCAGCATCCCTCTTCCAGGTTCACTGTTGCCAAATTCACCTTCATATTCACTTTCAATGTATTCGGGATTCACTTCCCTTGCTTCCTCATGTAGCAGGATTCACTTCCCTTGCTTTCTTTATAGTTCATAGATCAAAGGCTTTCCACTGTACAGTAATTTTGCTTGACCTCCTGTATGACCACTTTGACCTATCTTGGTGGCTCTCCTACGGCCTTCTGGTTTCTGTAGTTTTACTTAGACAGGGATCAACCAGAGTTTCGCGAGTTAGCATCCACGTGATGCCGGTTCCCTCTACAGCTGGTTTCCCCTCAAAACTTTTACAGTTCTTTGAACTTGGTTCAACTTGTCACTTTGTGTCTTTAATTCACCACCGCCCAGTTCTTATCGGCTCGCCCCTCGACTCACAGGCTGTGATGAACCGATTGGCTTTCATCGTAACCGGAGTCAAGGCCAGTACCACGGTGGCAGGAGTTTCCCTCGCTCCCATTTATCAACATCGACACACTCAGTGTACCGTTGACATCTGCTCCAGCACACTTGGGCTATTGTCCTCAGCCTTACGATTCCTTCAGCAGAGGGTTTGCAGGGTTTTGTCAAAGAGGGCAAGGTTGTGTCTCTCCTCATCAGCCTCTAGATGTTTGTTGCCTTTCTATTCCTCTTGAACTCCTGGGTCTGGATAGCTGTCTCGTAGTGCGGTCTGCTTTGCTCGTACTGTGCTCTCTTGCTCCACCTCTTATACTTGCAGGGACAGGAAAGGGCATTCAGGTGTGTGGGATTCAGGCTAATTGCCTGGCTTTGCCTGACACTGGGATTGGGACATGTCAAGTAAACAGGTTGCATATTAGCCTGTTGTCTTTCGTGTCAGGAAAAGGGGAGAAATAAAGTTTCTGCATGGTAGGACAGGGAAGAGGTGTTATATGGAATTATAACTCTTGTGTTGAAGGGGTTTTTGGTGATCTCGGAAGAATGGGTTTTAGAGGGTTTTGTGAGGTAAACAGGAATAGCTGTGGCCGTGAATTGGACAGAGGCGATTGTGGGCACGGAAGTGTTTCATCAACGTAGACTGGGTGTTCAGGAATGAATTATCAGAGGGACGTGGAGAAGAATGATTGGGAGTAGTTGGGTAGAAAAGAGGATGACAGAGATTCTAAGAGAGATGGTTTCTGAATGTGATGTGGTTTGAGATCCTAGGGGATTGGTTATATACAAAGGGGATGGTAGATTTGGATGAGCTAGATTCAACGGGAGGAAGGTGGGTAAATGTATTATAACCTAAAAGGCCTCATTTACTACAGAGCTGTAGAACAATTGGAGCACCCGGGGCCTACCACAGCACACACATCGCCCAGAACCCTCGGCAAGCATGGCCGCCCCACACCTGCCACGAGTGTGCCTCCCGACCAGTGGCTTCCAAACGCTGCTGATATCATCTGACTTGCACATGGCCCCTTAATAACGGGAAGGGGATCACAGGGACAGGGATACGAACTGCATACAGCAAGTTAGACGGGTGTTTCTCTGGGTGAGAGTGGCCCAAGTAAACCCGAAAACCCGCGCCGTACTGAATATAAACGCTCTACCACTCACCATATTCCTGGAATCACGCAGAAGACACTCGACTTCTCTGCAGGCCCCGCGGGCCCGACCTGTCAACCCCAAAGTGCCCTTTACACCTGGAACAGGGGAGAAGTGACAAGGGGAATCACACAGATACGAACCCCTGTGCACGCTCAGGAACAATATGGACAACATTGAAGGATACTTCCTTTACGCTTTGAAACTGATCCAGTATTGTCCTGCCGTGTAGGGCCATGATAGAGAACCTCGAGTGAAGGGCATACTCTTCTAAAAAGTGCATGCAGGCCCTCACAGCCACAGGAGAGCTAAGTGCACCACGACATTGAAACCTGAAGCAGAACTGGCACCCAGGGATAGCGATCAGACCCTAACACCAATGTGCAATTAGACTGGTCCCCACTGTGATCCGACACTAGAGGGTTGGGCCCTGTCACACAGGGCGTGTGCCTTCCTCAAACCAGACTAGTTCACCGGTCAGGACTCTTATCAAAGTGAAATACCCTCCACAAACTACTGAACTCTCTACCTCAACCCCAATTGAAAGGTGTCCTAGATCTATGAAATACAGTTCATCTCTTCAGGCATGACATACTTGGAAAGCGTGACTCACTCCACTGATTCCGACCTCCTTCCATTCCTGAGAAGGCTGGGCCCACACTCTTGGGGCGGGTTCCCTCTTCTCCACTGGAAGAGAAGAAGTGAAGTGCTGAGCTACATACGGTCTCGAGAACTGGCGCATCGTAACAAAGGTTTCCCCCCAATGTAACACTGTTCACGAACATATGGACGTTAAGGCAAAGCTTGCATCTTATATATTTTCTCCCCACTGCGTCACCACTGGTCCTCCATTAGACAATACAATGACGACCTCGACCAAAACCGATGTAGTTGACCTGTTGAACGAAATGAAGAGCATGAGAGCCGACATAGGCGGAAAAGTGGACAAAATAACGCAACAAATTGATAAAATGGAAGAAAGACTGGAGGAGGATGAGAATAATCAAGCCTCCCTGGGCACGCTTGAATCCCAAATAAACAGATTGCGGATATTGAAGCTAGAGAAGAAGAATTCTGCCTGAAAATGGATGACCTGGAGAACCCGAGAACGACGCAACATACACATTTTTGGCATTCCAGAAAGAGAGGGAGAGACCGAACTAGATCTAAAAAGAACTCTCCACACACCTATGAAGCTCTTTTTTGAGGATAACTCTACAGATTAGCCCAAAATTGACCATATACACAGAGCTGGAGGTACTGCAGGATGCCCAAAGACAGTCCTGCCACAGTTCCATAACTATGCGGATAAAGCCAGGGTTCTTGATAAGGCCAGGTGCATCACACAGATTCCCTTGGATAATGCGATGGTTTCGATTTTTCAAGATCTGTCTTCTCTCACACTAGCTATTTGACGGAAATGCATCCCACTCTCTAAATGGTTAAAAGAAAAAGGTGTGCGATATCGTTGGGGCTACCCTTTCTCACTCACCTTTGAGTGGGAGGGGTGTATGATCAGGCTGAAGTCGGAAAAAGGATATCCACAGCTGTACGTCCGACGTGCTAGGTAACCAAGGAGAGGAAGCAAGCCAGGAAAGAAGAAGGGTGGATGGCAGAGAGTGGTGAATTAAAGGACCGAGGCGGAGGTGAATACCAAGATCCTGAAAGTTCAGGAGGATGAATGCATCCCCCGAAATGAAACACTGAAATCCATATCACCACAACAGGATAATGATAGGCCCAGCGTCCAGGCTGGCGGAACGCCCGTCCACCTCAAAAGAATAGTTAATACATGATGGGCGACAAGGCCTGCGAAGCAAAAGGTGTGATATCAAACACATGCAATAAAGACGTGAGTGCCCCAAATGCAAGGACCTACAGACAAAGATTTGGACCACCAGAATCCCAAGTGCCTCTTGACCTGAACTCAGGTGGAAGCGGGGCCGGTGTAATGGACCAACAGCCGTGCGCACACGCAAAGTGAGATAGAGCGGTGGATCGCCGCAACGACGAATTCCTTTGCTCGGGGGGCCGAGTGATGATGATGATAGAGTGAACTCGATTGCACCAAGACCCATGACGCCCATGGTGAGACGTTTAATTCTAGACTCAGTTTACGCTGATAGGCACACTTTCAACTCAGCGTCTTTGGGACCTGATGGGAGGGGGTGCTGGGGCTCAAGGGTTATTTGATTGACTTGTGATGGGACTGTGTGCTTTACGGTCCCCACTGGTGGTCCGAGACTGGCCGGGTGAAGATAACCAAGCTGGATCGGATTGCGACAGAGGGGGCAGGTGGGTGGACAATGTTCAAGAGGGAGGGGGACCGGAACGGGCAAGTACAATATTGTGTTGTGGACACTGAAGGATATGAAATGCAACAGCGGCACAGGCTCACTGTGTTAGTGCGATAGGTGGTACGTAAGACATGGCAGGAATCGCTGAATCTCCGACGCTCAATGTGAAGGGTTTGAACTCGCCCACAAAACGATCACTGGTATGCAGTGAATTCAAAAGGGCAGGCCTAGATGTACTTTTTCTCCAGGAAACTAAATACATACAGGGAGAGGAGCGCAGAATTTTACACCCCAGGTTGGGAACAGAGAATTGGGGCTCTGTCCCCCTACGGAAGGCGGGAGTGGGGATGCTGGTAAAGAAACGGCTACACCTGGAAAATGTGGGAGGACACAGAGGGAAGGGCTCTGGTGGTGGTGGGTAAGATGCGCAGTGTAACAATCACATTAGCAACACTTTATGCCCCAAACACGGGTCAATCCAGATTTCTCCAGCATATAATCCCAAAGTAATGTTAGAGGCAATGGGTCATATTATTTTAGGGGGAGACCTTAAATTGTGGGCAGACCCCACCTTTGACAGAAAGGCCGAAAATCCAGAAACTCGGGAACCTGTGAGAGGCAGCCGTACAGAAATGCTGGAAATGATGGATTTATATGGGCTCCGAGATATATGGCATACATTTCACCCAAACGAAACGGGCTATACTTTTTATTCGGCGCCCCATTCCACCTTCACTAGAATTGACAACTTGTATCTCTCAGAGGGGGTAAAGGAAGCTGCAATTGCTTCCAAGATAACACCAATTTCCTGGTCGGACAACGATATTGTCACTGCGGACATAAATCTGGTTGCTCTCCCGCATAAAAGTCCAAAATGGCAATTTAATTAAACCTTATGGAAGGATCACGTTTTCCGCGAGGAAATGGAGAGGGGGATAAAGGAGTATTTTGAACACAGTAACACAGGGGAGGTGTCCAAGAGAACGGTTTGAGAGGCTGGGAAAGCGACATGGAGGGGAATGCTGCTCAGAGAGGGAGCAAATAAAAAGAGAGAACGGTCTCTGATAGAGACGGGGCTCAGAGAGAAGATCGCACACTTAGATGCCACTGCGCGGAACTCCACTGAAGAGGTCAGACAGAAAATAGAAGAGCTCAGACTCTTAGAAGATGGCCAGGTTATCTGGAAAGTCCAGCTTCTTAAACAAAAACGATACGAAAAGGGGGGGCAAAGCACTACTCGCTGCAAGATTGCGGGGTCAATGGGAAGAAAGGGCGGTAGTCGCCATAGAAAGGGGGCTGATCCGAAAGAGATCCCAGAGGTGTTCGCAAAGTTCTATGAGAGACTATATAAATCTGACGTGGCACACGATCAAAAGGAAATAGAACAATATTTACGGTGGGTGCACATGCCACGGCTCTCCCGTGATGATGCAGAAAGTCTGCACACACCAATCACGAACGAGGAGATAGAGAAGGCGATAAAAAGGGTCCCATTGGGGAAGGCACCAGGCAATGACGGTATACAGCGGGCTTCTATAAGGCGTTCATATCATCCAAGCTCCCCTTTATTGTGGACTTATTCAATGGTATTTTACAGACGGGAGTGGCACCCGACTCCTTCTCAGAGGCACTTATCACAGTGATACCTAAAGAGGGCAGAGACCCTAAGAAATGCAAGTCCTACCGCCCAATCTTGCTGCTCAATATTGATGCGAAAATCTATACGTGGGTGCTGGAGGCCAGACTTGAGGTCCATATGCCCCAACTAATCCACTCGGACCAGGTTGGATTCATCCTGGGATGACAGGGGGCTGGTACTATGTGTAAAAAGCTAAATTTGATCCATGAGTCAAAGAAAATGGTGGATGACCCTGTTCTTCTATCTGTGGATGCAGAAAAAGCATTCGATAGGGTAGAGTGGGGCTTCTTAGAGGCGGTTCTTGAAAAGGTGGGACAGGGTCACGCATTTAGAAGGGGGGTCAAAGCTGTTTACATGTCTCCCAAGGCCTCGGTAGTCACTAATGGGGAATACTCCAAATGGTTCAACCAGAAGAGAGGTACGAGGCAAGGTTGCCCCCTTTCAGCAATACTGTTTGCACTCTCTCTAGAACCCTTGCCCAGACGCTTAGGGCGGACCATCAAATCGAAGGCCTTCGGGTTAATCAGAAGGAATACAAAGTAGCCCTCTACGCCGATGAAATTCTCTTACATATGAAGAACCCCCTAACATCGATACCAAGAGCCATCCAATTAATCGAGAGTTATGGGTAACTCTTGGGTTTCAAAATTAACAGATCGAAATCCATATTATTTCCACTACAGGAAACAACCCCAGAAACAGCTGCCAGACTTGCTTCTCTCGGCCTCGTGACTGGTGGAGACACCCTCCGATATCTCAGGATTAATCTAATGAGGAACCTAGAGACTCTATGTGATGCATATTTCCCCCACCTCCTCGCCAATTTCCAGACTGACCGAAATAAGTGGCAGAAGCTTACGATCTCATGGACTGGAAGGCTCAACGCAGTCAAAATGGTCTGCCTCCTGAGATTCCTCTACCCAATCCAGATGCTCCCCATACAACTCCCAGAAACATTCTTCAGACAAGTCAAGAGGGCCATCCTAAGCTTCTTATGGCAAGAGAAAAAGGCAAGGATACCCTATGAGGTCCTTGTCTTACCTAAGGAGAAGGGTGGATTACGTTTCCCCGATCTTAAAAAATACTATCAAGCCGCTCAGCTGAGAGTCATGATCCCACACCTGAGAGGCCAGATTGAACTACAGTGGCTACACTTAGATAACCACCACCTTGCACCGGCTAGGGTCGCAGAGTGGCTTTGGGTCGTGAGGGATAAATTGCTCAGAAGACTCCGTAATCACCCGATACTGGGCATGTTATGGGAGATCTGGAGGGAGGGGGTAGATATGCGAGGAATAACCACGTGGCCTTCCCTGCTGAGTCACATATGGGCCCCAGGAGTTTACAAGGAGATCCCTAATTTAGAGCAGTTTCAGACATGGTTCGAGGCTGGCCTCGAGAGGGTGGGACAGCTCTGGACAGGGGGACATTTTCTTGCGATCACTGAACTCGAATAAGCACTGGGAATACACCCGTTACCAGTCTTTTCATACTTACAGCTTAAGAGTACCTTGATGTGGCACAAATGGAAGGAGAGGATACAGAGGGACCTTATGCGTTTTGGGAAACTTTTAGACACAACAACTAGGGGGAAAAGGGTTGATCTCTGCCATGTATAAGGCACTGATAGAAGCAGGGCCAGGATCAACTGCCCAGATAAGACAAAGTTGGGAACGGGACCTGAACGTAGAGCTAGACTCGGAATTATGGGCAAAGATCTGTAAAGGGGCCTCCCAGATATCAATAGAAGCCCAATACAAATTGCATGCCATTAAGCTCCTTCATAGGTGGCAATATGACCGTTAGATTATCGAAAATGTTCCAATCAGCAAGTCCCTTGTGTTGGTGCTAATGTGGGGAAAAGGCCAATTACTGGCACATGTGATGGGGTGTGGGAAGGTGAAAGTGTATTGGGATGAGGTCCTGGGTTGGATCAAGCGAATAGATGGGATTTCTTGTGAGGCTGCACTCTCTTAATCTTGTTTGGTTTGGAAGCATGTGATGGAGAAATGAGAAGACTAACGGGAATAGCAGCCCCCCTTCTCATTGCGGCAAGAGCTTGCCTGGTGATCAGGTGAAAAGCAGAATCTACTCCAAGCAAGAGAGAGTGGGTCACTGTCACTACAAGTATCTGTGCAATGGAGAGAATCGCTGCGTCCCTCCATGGGAAAGGCAGGCAATACGAAATGTTGTGGGGTGACTTTATGAGTGCATATATCACCAATTCTCTGCAAGGTTCACCTCAGGGAGATGAAAATTTACCATGATACGAACACTAGATCACGGGTCCACTGAAAGGGCCACACAATGATGGGTACTCATTTGTACGTAAGAAGGAGCCGTAGCCCACATTCCAGGTGTACAAGTGCAAACCACTGATCCAGGATGTCTTCACCACAAGCCACAGACATTGGTTTAGAGAGAACAACCACAACCTTATTAGTGTGAAAGAACACAGTTCCGGAGGGAAGGGAGGGGGCAAGAGGGGAGGGAACAAATTGGTTCACAGTTCCATGTTGTTGTACCATTGGAGACGGTGGAAGATGAAATATGTCTCTAGACTTGACTTGTTGCAGTAGTTACTTGTATGTTGATCACTATGTTTCTAAAAACCTAATAAAACTCAGTTTGAAAAAAATAAAATACAAAATCTTCTTCAGAGATGGTAGGTTTAGCATATGGGTTGGCTAGTGTAGGGAGGGGGGAGTTTTGGGCCAGATGGTAGCAGCATAAAGAGAGTTATAATACTGAGTCCAAACTACTTCTGGGACTGCATTTATTTGGATTGTGGTCTGAGTTGTCGATGTAATTTTTTTCATGAGGTTCCATATCAAGGCTGAGCTCTTAGATATGAGAGAATGTACCATACATTGAGCATCATTAAGGTGCATTTGAGCTCGTCTCACTTTTATCCAGTTATTATGTTTGTTTTTTAGTTTGTTTACTTTGCACATTCTTAATTCAACCGGTAGATGTTTGGGTGCTCGAATGGCCATTCTTAGTTGGGATTTTCTTAATCGTATTTCAGCATCATATGTATGAGAATGTATTATAGCAGGTCTAACTTGCTTATGGGCATTTGTCTTGAATGTTTGCATAGCTGCCACAGAAAGACCTTCTTTATGGATGAGATACGGAAAGCGTATCTCTGAAGGATACAACCCTTCCAGCATCAGGGCCTGTAGTTTATCCGGCGTCCAATTGAACCGATAGCCACTACTAGAGCAGGCTACTTGGGATCTATAATGCCCAGGATTTGATACTGGAGCTGACATAGGCAGGGACCATGATAAAGACAGTATAAGATGGTCACTTACCATCTGTGGAACAATCTCAAATGGCATTCTGGCAAAAATATTTCTATCCATATGTATATGCATGCTGTTTGGGACCCTCTCTGCCATGTGTGAGCATCCGAGTCTGTCTTTGCAATTGCATCATTTATCATCAGAAGATTACGATCTTCCATAAGTGTCATCCAACTACGTGCTGCATAAAACAATATCTTGTCCTGCTGCACAAAACAATTTGTATTTAGATCACCCTCAACTATCGTGTAGTCCGTTGTAGAATCATTACTAATGAGGTCAAGATTATCTTCAAGATCGTGAATGAATTGTTCATCAGTAATTTCGGCATGTTTCCAGTATATATTTACAGCAGCAATAACAAAAGAATCAGATTCGATCTTCACTAATTGAATATTAGGGCTAGGTGAGGCCCAAGGCTTCATCGTAAGATCAGACCATGATTGAATGGCCATCAGCAGACCTGCCATAGGTCTGCCCCGGATCGGTTTGGAAGCCGGCAACAGAATAATAGCATGGTTATCCCATACTGGTGGAGAAGTGAGCCATACCTCTTGTAACATGATTATGTCATAGTCAGCTAATAGGTCTATGGAAGAAGTGGTTAGATGAGCATAACCACGAGTGTTCCAAGAGGCTAGGTTAAAAGTAGTGAACTTCTCAGTAAATGGTTGTTAATTTCTATGGCTGTCAAATAACAAATTTGTCGCCGAGACCACTCATGGGGCAAGAGGGTTGATGTGAGAGAAATCGACAGGGGAGCTGTAAACCAGGGTTTTGATAATGATTGCAAAGTGACTTGTTCTCTAGTAGAGTCATTCCATGGCATTAAATTAGGTTGATGCAATAGCAAAAATCTCATATTATATAATTCATCACAAGCCTACCATATATTTCTGACAACTCCAGATGTCGTCCATAGTCTCACCACTGTGGTGTCGTAGTGATGTATGAATTCAATTTGTGCACGATCAATTGAGGCTATATCTTGCAACTTTGGAATCTCTTCAAAAATATTTGCATTGCATTGAAGTATAAAGCTATGATGAGTCTTCGGATCACAGCTAACATGTTTGCATTTGTGTATAAGATTTGGTCGATTATTTAGGAGAGCTATTTTAAGCAGTGAGGCATTGGTTATATTGGTATGGTTGGTTACCAAATTTGTGGTCCGAGGGTATCTGAGAAATATCCTTGTTGGCCACAAGTGACTGTGTTGTTAGGTTAGAATGAAGTGGATGCTTGGTAAGAGAGGGTCCTAAAGGAAATCTATCAGGATCTCTCGGATTCATCTTGGTGGGGGGGGGGGTCACGTTCTTAGAGGATCCGGCCATAAATAAAGCAATAGATTTTCGAATTCCCTTGCGCCGAGCCTCCAAGGTGAAAATGTGCCCATCCTCCCCTTGCAAATTTGCCTGTATTTGATCAGGCACACATACTTCAGAACTCGCTTGTTTTGGAAAGATATTCACATGCGTGTTTGTTATGGCAGCTTTTTGAACCTCTTCAAACAGGTTGTACAATGGACTATAAGGTAGAGGTTCTGATATCACACTAGACACATGAAGGGTTTTTTCATTTGCAAAGGCTACGCTCTTCTTTGTCCCCACATTAGCCTGTTTCCTTTTAACTATTTGTTTCCTTCTAGCTTTATTTCTTGGTGGAAGGGACAGAGAGTGTACGAAATGTCGAGAGTTAGGTTTAGGTTGCAGCACAGAGGAGGCTAAATTATTTTTCTTCTTACTTTTTTTGTCATGGGGCATATCGCTTTTTGGCACGATAATATTTAGATTTAGCAAATATGTTAATAATAGGTTTACCATCTAATATTCCAATGGGATTCACATTAGGTTCAGCCACCTCAATGATGTTCAACCTATTATCAGAGTCTACAAAAGCACAGTTTCCCTCCTCTCCAGATAGACTCACATTAGCAACTTCATCTATAATAATGATCTCGGAATGCAACTCGTCAGCATTTATAGATTTCACAGTAATTGCATTATTTTCAACCAATGGGTTCAGAACTGGCGCTGACATTATGTCTCTTCTATCCATGATATGTTCTTTCATGGTTGCCATTGTGGAAAGAGTGTTGTCAGTATGCCCCGCAGAGGAAGCATTCATAGGAGTCGTTGTTTCCAAAAGCTGTTTTAACATAGTGTTTTGCTCACCAAGTCTATTATCTAAGTTCTCATATAATTTGGTGAGAGAAAACAGAGCAGTATTCATTGCTTGTAGCGAGATCTCTGCGAAAGGTAGAGCAGCCGACATAGCAGCTTCACCCAACTGGGAACTCCCTATCAGTGGCTTTCTCGGGTAGGCTGAGCATAGGGCGTGGAAGCACGGGAGCAGTCATGTGCGATCCAGAGAACATCACAGGGGATTGTGACAAGAGGGATCGGGAGAGCGGCATTGTATTACACTCTGGCTGTACTTTTGGGGACGACATTATCGATATTGCCGTTACCGGCATAGAACAGTCAAATTCGTCTCCAATTTCATTAACTGAACATGTAGGATCAACAAGCGAGTGTAATGGTTCGATGTTATTAACATCGTTCATGTGCACCGAAACTGCAATGTTTCTTTCATTCATCCTTTCATTCACCTCTCGTATATCAGACGCTGAAATCAAATCACCATCGGGTAGTGCCCCCATAATCGAGTCCGACGGAGTACATGCATTCATGGGTACTGATGCAACAGTGGTCGACTCCCCGCCTAAGTTGTTCATTCGAATCTGTATTATGAATCTCAGTTGGGCTCCCGGCGGCGTCAACCATCAGGGGAAAGGCAACAGGACAGGGGTAGAATGTTCTTATATCAGACATGAGAGCCAAACAGGCCGATTCATGGAAATACAGTCAAAAGTATCGCACGCGGCTGGCGCAGAGTGTTCCCGTGCGAATGTCTGCGCCAGCCGCGTGCGATAAAATCCATTTCAGCGCACATTGTATTCATGGATTAATCCTCCAAAACAAGCCGTGGCGCAGAGTATCGCAGCGACCCTGCAGCAGCGCCAGTTACACCCTCAAGAACACCCTTGCAGAAGCAAAAGCCATCAAGATCGCAAAACCATCGCAAAGGGCTGCGCCAACTCTGTACCAGTGCGAGAAGTAACACACGCGACCTGGGGGAGCGTGTGCGTGTAATTCAGGGGTGCGCGAGAAGTTCCACACGCGATTAGCCTGGGCGTGTGTATTTCAGGGGCTCGCGGGTGGTTTCACACGCGATCGGGCCTGGGGGAGCGTGTGCGTGTAATACAGGGGTGCGGGAGAAGTTCCACACGTGATTGGCCTGGGCGCGTGTATTTCAGGGGCTCGCGGGTGGTTACACACGCGATCGGGCCTGGGGGAGCGTGTAATACAGGGGTGCGCGAGAAGTTCCACACGCGATTGGCCTGGGCGCGTGTATTTCAGGGGCTCACGGGTGGTTTCACACGCGATTGGCCTGGGCGCGTGTATTTCAGGGGTGCGCAAGAAGTTCCACACGCGATTGGCCTGGGCTCGTATATTTCAGAGGTGCGCGAGAAGTTCCACATGCGATTGGCCTGGGCGCGTGTATTTCAGGGGCTCGCGGGTGGTTTCACACGCGATCGGGCCTGGGGGAGCGTGTGCATGTATTTCAGGTGTGCGCGAGAAGTTCCACACGCGATTGGGCTGCGTGTGTGTATTTCAGGGGTGTGCGGGAAGATCTACACGCGATTGGGCTGCGTGCGTGTATTTCAGGGGCTCGCGGGTGGTTTCACACGCGATCGGGCCTGGGGGAGCGTGTGCGTGTATTTCAGGTGTGCGCGAGAAGTTCCACACGCGATTGGGCTGCGTGCGTGTATTTCAGGGGTGCGCGGGAAGATCCACATGCGATTGGGCTGCGTGCGTGTATTTCAGGGGTGCGCGGGAAGTTCCACACGCGATTGGGCTGGGCGCGTGTATTTCAGGGGCTCGCGGGTGGTTTCACACGCGATCGGGCCTGGGGGAGCGTGTGCGTGTATTTCAGGTGTGCGGGAGAAGTTCCACACGCGATTGGGCTGCGTGCGTGTATTTCAGGGGTGCGCGGGAAGATCCACACGCGATTGGGCTGCGTGCGTGTATTTCAGGGGTGCGCGGGAAGTTCCACACGCGATTGGGCTGGGCGTGTGTATTTCAGGGGCTCGCGGGTGGTTTCACACGCGATCGGGCCTGGGGGAGCGTGTGCGTGTATTTCAGTGGCTCGCGGGTGGTTTCACACGCGATTGGCCTGGGCGCGTGTATATCAGAAGTGCGCGAGAAGTTCCACACGCGATTGGCCTGGACGCGTGTATTTCAGGGGCTCGCGGGTGGTTTCACACGCGATCGGACCTGGTGGAGAGTGTGCGTGTATTTCAGGTGTGCGCGAGAAGTTCCACACGCGATTGGGCTGCGTGCGTGTATTTCAGGGGTGCGCGGGAAGTTCCACACGCGATTGGGCTGCGTGCGTGTATTACAGGGGCTGACGGGTGGTTTCACACGCGATCGGACCTGGGGGAGCGTGTGCGTGTAATTCAGGGGTGCGCGAGAAGTTCCACACGCGATTGGCCTGGGCGCGTGTATTTCAGGGGCTCGCGGGTTGTTTTACACGCGATCTGGCCTGGGGGAGCGTGTGCGTGTATACCAGGGGTGCGCCGAAAGTTTTACACGCAATTTCAGCAGGGTACGTGTATTGCAGGTGCCGGGGAGTCCTACATGTGATTTGCCATTGTGGGTCCTCCCAGGTGTTTCCTGTACACCCTCCACGGCCCCTGCAGGCAGCCCACACCACAGGGGACTACCCTGCATCCCTGGTCATGTCCCGCAGGCAGCCCACCCAACATGGGCATGCCTCCCAGCAAAGGCACATGTCTCCTTGCACAAATAATCACCAACTCATGTTCCCCACCACCCCCACCCCCCAGCACTGTGGGGCACCTGCCAGCAGGCCCCCACCCATGTCCAACTCATGTTCCCCACCACCCCCACCCCCCAGCAGTGCAGGGGCACCCTCCACCAGGCCCCCAACCATGTCTCCCACCACCCCCACCCCCAGCACTGTGGGGCACCTGCCAGCAGGCCCCCACCCATGTCCAACTCATGTTCCCCACCACCCCCACCCCCAGCACTGTGGGGCACCTGCCAGCAGGCCCCCACCCATGTCCAACTCATGTTCCCCACCCCCCCCCCACCCCCCAGCAGTGCAGGGGCACCCTCCAACAGGCCCCCACCCATGTCTCCCACCACCCCCACCCCCAGCACTGTGGGGCACCTGCCAGCAGGCCCCCACCCATGTCCAACTCATGTTCCCCACCACCCCCACCCCCAGCACTGTGGGGCACCTGCCAGCAGGCCCCCACCCATGTCCAACTCATGTTCCCCACCCCCCAGCACTGTGGGGCACCTGCCAGCAGGCCCCCACCCATGTCCAACTCATGTTCCCCACCACCCCCACCCCCAGCACTGTGGGGCACCTGCCAGCAGGCCCCCACCCATGTCCAACTCATGTTCCCCACCACCCCCACCCCCCAGCAGTGCAGGGGCACCCTCCACCAGGCCCCCACCCATGTCTCCCACCACCCCCACCCCCAGCACTGTGGGGCACCTGCCAAAAGGCCCCCACCCATGTCCAACTCATGTACCCCACCACCCCCACCACCCCCACCCCCCAGAAGTGCAGGGGCACCCTCCACCAGGCCCTCGCCCATGTCCCATCCATGCCCCCCTGCACCTGGGTCCCAACAATCCCCAACCATGTCCGTAATGGCCATCCTCCCCTGCCAAAAGGGCCAACCAACTATCACATCCACCCACATATCAAAGGCAATTACATGTTACACACCCAATGTAAATCATGCAAATGAACACATGTCTGTCACACACAATGGCTGCAAGTGAATGTTAAAACACCCAACATGACATGCATGAAAGCAATGAGATGATACGACACATTGAAGGATGAAAATAAAAATGTAATGAAAATCAACTTGAATGGAAATGAAATGAGAAAAACCACAAAGCAAAACAACCAAAAGAAGATGAATGTCCATGAAAAATTAAAAAAAAAAAATTCCATTGAAGAACTATTTACAAGATGATCCCGGGTCCATGAGCCCAACCAAATGAAACCTAACCATGACAACTAACTAAAAACTGAACTATATACAAAAATGTGGCACATTGTCCAATCGCAACCAAATAAAAAAAAATTAAAGGAAAACTAACACTAACTATATAACTATATACAAAGGCAGCGGGCTAGTCCGACGGCTCACTGGTTGTTGTCATGGGCCAGGGCATCATCGAACTCCTGTTCAATGGCTTGGAGGCGGGCATGTTCCCTGGCCCCGAGGTCCCGCAGGGATAATGCAGTGTCCAGCTCAAACTCCCTGCGAAGACCCTCGAGGCACTCAGCCCGCCTCAGCGCCCTCCGCATGGAGTTCTCCGCCCTGACCATTGTGAGCCGTTCCTCCTCTGCCCACTGCCGCTCCGCACCTATCTGCTGGCACAACCGCTCCCACACGGAAGCCACTCCCATTCCAGGGTGCTCCTGCCATACGGCCGATGCCTGCACCCCTGATGTTGTTGGCCCCGAGCCATGATGCCTCCCACGTTGAGCCTGCTGCTGCCTCCGACGCAACTGCCTGTGCCAGCACGACGGCATCCAGGCTGATGGAAACCACCGACGCCGTCGTGCACGTGCCCTGCCCGATGATGCCATCACATCCTCCATCTGCTGGGGTCCAGTTGCTGTGGTGTCCACCCCTGCTGGACCTCTG
Source organism: Ambystoma mexicanum (assembly GCF_040938575.1). Taxonomy (NCBI): domain Eukaryota; kingdom Metazoa; phylum Chordata; class Amphibia; order Caudata; family Ambystomatidae; genus Ambystoma; species Ambystoma mexicanum. The sequence continues at coordinate 384,061,364 of NC_090938.1, forward strand.
ACTCCCGACTGTGGCAGGGATGGGATCCCCACCGAGCTGGCTGCATTGGTCAGGGCAGGTCCACAGGGGGCCCTGGTGGCATCTGGGCCGGAAGACGGCAAGGAGAACGACTGGCGTATAGTCTCCACAGAGGAGGAGAGGGCCGCCAGATTGGCCGACACATGCAGGAAACCCCCGAACATGGACGATCCCAATTGGGCCACGTCGGCACGGTGCTCTTCGTGATGACGTGCGTGCTCCTCCTGGGAAGCACGCACGGCATCACGAATCACAGCCGTGCGCATCGCGACCCCAATCAGGACCTTCTCCATACGGCCCGGGGTCCCCTCGTCCGCAGGTGGAGGGGAGTCAGATGACATGGACATCCCCTCTACCTGCGGACGGGCCTGGGACGGGGCATCCCTGCTGGTGCATGGTGGTGCACCCACAGGGTCAGGGGCAGCGACATGCACAGGCCCCTCCACGGTGACCTGTGCTGCCTCCTGCCCCTGGACTGCACCACTTGCACCAGCAGGGATGCCCCCACCAGGCCCCATGTGCGCCTCAGTGGCGGCCTCCTCCTCCTCTGTGGAAACCACCAACCTGGATGGCTCCTCGCCGTCTACCGCCGTAGCAGGCCCCTGTGGGGGCTCACCCACCCCTTCCGCTGCAGCCATGGGGGCATCCCCGCCGCCTTGCTCCACAGCTCCGTCTCCGCCCTCTTCTTCACTAGCCGCTGCGTAGAGGGAGACATGAAACACAAGCATCAGGGTACTGTACAATTGCCCCCTAGACAGGAAGCAATAGCAGATGAGTACCACTGTCAAAGTACACTTCCATCATGTCCCTCCACAACACATGGGTCAGTCCAGGCAAAACACACAGAGTAACAGGCATGGTGCATGCCATGGACATTTCCATACATGTCCAATGGACTCTCGAATCAGACAATGTAATGGTATTCACATGCATCATGGGTCATGCCTATCACATGCACACACTGCACCTCAGTCACATCCATCTGGCCCCGTACACCCCAATCACAGTGCATACAAGGATGACTAGGCTGCATCAGTGAATCTGTAAATTGTCACAGACATGTGTCATGCATCCATGGCATTCACAAGTCATAGATACGCAGGTCAGGCACACAGACATGGATACCATATATGTACCTGGCATCAGCACCCATCCCTCACCCCCACCCATGTCCAGGAACAGAGACTGCCATGCTCTCATGTGTGCAATCTGCACAGGGCTCCCCATGTCGCATTTGGACACATGCAACAACCGTGCGGTTCACACATTACTGGTCGCACATGCATTACCATGATATCCCTGCACACATACATGCGTACATGGCCTATGTCACACATGCAGGCAAGTATCAGGCAACCAGCACACTGCAACATGCCCTGTCTCACACAGCAATGCTTGGCCACTTACCGCTCAACTCCAGACGGGTCTCCCTCTCAAGGACCTGGGCATGTACGCGTTCCAGGACCCCCATCTGGATGGAACTCATGCGGCCCCGGCCCCCCTCCACGAGGCGCCGGGCCTTTATGAGGGTCCTGGACCTCAAGTCCTCCGAGCGCTTCTGGATGGTGCGGGTTGCCACCCCCTCCGCGTTGATGGCAACCACACAGTCGGCCCAGATCCTCTCCCGTCCTTCCCTGTTGGCGCGGGACGATCCGAAGAGGGCATCATACTGCCCCAGGACTTGCTCCACCAGGACACCAACTTCGGTGGCAGTGAAGCTGGTGCCCCTCTGCCCCTCTGGCCGGGGGTTGCCACTGGTGTCAGATGTTGATGTGCCCGACATGGCAACCCCAGGGGCAGGAGTGGGTGGGCAACTGGGTCCTGGGGCTGGGCTGTGGAGCGATGTTATCTGAGTCGGGAGTCTTCTGTTCCAGCAGGGGTGGACACAGCAACTGGACCCCTGCAGATGGCTGATGTGCAGGCACCAAATGGCAGGGCACGGTGGCAGCAGGCAGGCAGGCAGGCAGCAGCAGATGGCACGTAGGAGGCTGCTCGGGGCACTGGGGGGCAGTGATTCGGCCTTCTGGGCAGGAGCGTGGTCTTCCGTGTGTTTTCGCGTGGCCAGCTTGATACGGAGTGATTTGGCACGTGAAAATCCTGCACGTCAGCGTGAAATTCGAGGAAAGGGCCTTAGCGCGTAAGCGCGTCAGCAGGCGTACGCGATTTCATTGGACCAAAGGCCCTTACAGCGTAAGCGCGTCTGTGCAGTTTCGCGCACAGGCGTTGCCCTGGCAGGGCTTCTCTGTACGTGCTTTTCGTGCGGTGCGTGTGTTTTCCATCCGTTGGGGTTCACTCGCTATTACTTCATAGCGGGTGTTGGCTACGCGTTCTTCTACATGCAAGGCAGACGGTGAGTGGTACCCCGCTCCCCCCCAGGCCCGATCGCGTGAAACACTTCACGCGCACCCCTGGAATACACGCACACGCTCCCCCAGGCCCGATCGCGTGTAGAAACACCCGCGAGCCCCTGGAATACATGTACCCCGCTCCCCCAGGCCCGCTCGCGTGTAGAAACACCCGCGAGCCCCTGGAATACACGTAGCCCGCTCCCCCAGGCCCGATCGCGTGTAAAACTTGGCGCGCACCCCTGAAATACCCGCACGCAGCACAATCGTGTGTAAAACTTCTCACGCACCCCTGAAATACACGCACCCAGCCAAAACGCATGTGAAACTTCTCGCGCACCCCTGATATACAAGCACCCAGCCAAAACGCGTGTGGAACTTCTCGTGCACCCCTGATATACACGCACCCAGCCAAAACACGTGTAAACTTCTCGCACACCCCTGATATACATGCACCCAGCCAAAACATGTGTAAACTTCTCGCGCACCCCTGAAATACACGCACCCAGCCAAAACGCGTGTAAAACTTCTCGCGCACCCATGTAATACACGCACCCAGCCCTCACGCGTGTAGAACTTCTCGCGCACCCCTGATATACATGCAGCCAGCCCTCACGCATGTGAAACTTCTCGCGCACCCCTGATGTACACACACCCAGCCAAAACGCGTGTGAAACTTCTCGCGCAACCCTGATATACACGCACCCAGCCCTCACGCGTGTGAAACTTCTCGCGCACCCCTGATGTACACGCACCCAGCCAAAACGCGTGTGAAACTTCTCGCGCACCCCTGATATACATGCACCCAGCCAAAACGTGTGTGAAACTTCTTGCGCACCCCTGATGTACACGCACCCAGCCAAAACGCGTGTGAAACTTCTCGCGCACCCCTGATATACACGCACCCAGCCAAAACGCGTGTGAAACTTCTCGCGCACCCCTGATATACACGCACCCAGCCAAAACGCGTGTGAAACTTCTCGCGCACCCCTGATATACACGCACCCAGCCAAAACACGTGTATGACTTTGCGCGCACCCCTGAAATGCAGGCACACGCTCCCCCAGGCACAATCGCTGAGCTGTGTATACGGTATTTTTTAAGCGCACATTTTGGCGCACATATATTGGGACGCTACCGCCTGCTTTCTGTGGCGTACGGGTATGGGCCTGTGCGCGTCTTTGGCCGTGCGCTGTTTTACCCGATTCGATTCCATGAATGCCTGTTGTAGGCGAGCGTCTGGGCGTTCCGCGCACTTGCCTCCTGGACCTCCCCTGTGACGCCCACATTTTCACGAGTTGTTCCCCATTCCGCGTGTCACGCCCCGTTTTCCGCCTACTTTTGGGATGTGCGCCGCGCTATGTGCGAATTCGCTGTGGCTTTATCGCACAGCGTTAGATGACCTGTGCGCTAGCATGCGGCGCGCACTTTTTCAGCGCACATCCCACATTTTGCTCGTGCCCGTGCTTCCATGAATGGATGTGCGCTGTTTTCTGTGCGATTTTCTGCGATTTTTTTCTGTGGCACTGCGAATCGCACATTTTCGCACGCGTGCGTCGGTTTTTCCGCGCACATTATTTCCATGAATCGGCCTGAAAGTCTTTACGCGAATGGTGTTGTTCGCAGTACGCACCAATTTTACAGAGTGCGTTGGGCATTTAGGTGTCAAGTATGTTCGCGTCATAGCGAAAGCTTTTTTTTTCAGGCGATGGCATTTTAGAAGTTAAGGTTTATGTAACTGACGTGATAAAGTAATCAATATATGCGAACGTCAGTAAGCGTTCTTGAAAGTGAAATAAATTAAGTACAATGATTTCAATAGTATAGTTCTTACCTCACCCTCCACAGCCTCCAGCCCTATCAATGTTATCAGCACACTTTCAGAAGCGCACTTCTAGAATGCGCGCACGCTGGATGCGCGTGCGTTTAGGTTAATAAGGCTTCTGGGTAAGGTGGCAGGGCTCTCGCAGTGCAGTCACTGTGAACGTTAGAAAGCATGTTTTAATTAGCTAATGTTCATACATAAGTCCATAGTTATTAGGCTCTATGGCCAATGCACATACCAATACTGAGTCCAAGCCGGTGAATCAGACGCGCGAAGCAAAGGAGGTAGCAAACAAAGTAGTCAGCCGCCAGCAGGTGGCAGGCAGCGTTATCAGCACACTTTCAGAAGCGCACTTCTAGAATGAGGTTATACAGACCAACGTCTGGGAATCCCCTTCCATAGAAAGATCTAATACACGTTGTTGAAGATCCATGGCTTTTATGGACAGTTAACTACGGACAATCTAAGAGCAATCTTCTACAGCTATGGATGAAAAGATTACAGGTGAAGCATTTTAAATTCTCCTGCAAGAATTCCTTTCACACTTCCTGTGTGGTTTGATGGATCAACTGGCCCTGGCCAAATAAGTATGAGGGGCAGCACAGGCTATCTTTAAATGTGCCAAAAATCAGTACCGCCCTAAACTCAATGTGTCACCAGCACAGGGAAAGTTGAAAGGCTAATGTATGTTGCAAAAATTGGTAAAAAAATGCTTATTTCAGCCCTCAAAATATTGAAACAGCTCAAAAATTTGAATTTGGAAAAACTGGCAAAGTGATGACGTCTGAAATCTGTTTGCTTCTTGTATCCAAGGTAGTTCAGCTCGATAACTTAAAAATCCGATTTTGGAAAAATTCGGAAAATGTACATTTTTAGTTTTAGAGTTCCAGTCTTGGCCTAGTCAATAGATTTGCTGCTTGATTACCTACCAGTCAAAGCTTGTGGGGTTAGCTGTTGTCCTCCAAGTCCTGCCCCTCGGGATCTTCAGAGGTGTAGCCTCTGCCCTATTTTCAGAAATGGACTCTAGTTGTCTGAAACAGCTAGTTTTTAAAGGAGGAGTCTCTCGCCTACAGCTTAATTTGTCCCACTCCTGTTTCCCTGCGGGCCAATCCAAAAGGAACAGATGAGTGTTATTCATGTACTCAGTTGCAACTGGTCGTCCTGCTCATTCACACCGAAAAGAAACCATGGCCCTTGTTAAGACGGATTTCTGAACTCTGTCCTGGTGGCGCAGAAGTTCAGAAGGCCAACCTAATTACTTGGAACAGGGTAACCTCTGGACGAGCCAGACCAATCAAGGTAGCGATCGCGGCGGTCAAGACTAGGTCTCAAGAGGGGTGAGGGTGACTGAAAGCCCGCAATGAGCACACAAAGCAAGAACACTTACAAACTACTCCAAACAGTTGTTATATTAAAAATATATACACATTTATTTCAAGGCCTTTAAAACAATGACCGTAGCGAGAAAATCACAATATAACGATAGTAAACCAACACATACCATATCAACACAATATATATACAAATACTACAAGTCTCAAGCGTTATATGCACGAAATGTGTAGTCCACCTAAAAGGGAGGGAAAACAGGCAGTGCGCAATAATGCTTAGACCCAGTTCGCCTTCAGAGGCACCTAACTAGATGGAAGTCCGAGCCCTGCGAAGACTGGAGCCTTGTGCTCAAAAGTACCTGCACGCGCTGGTGCCAACGGGCAAAAGGAGAAGCTCTTCGAGGGAAATCAGGCAGTTCAGTTTAGTGCACAACAGAAGAAGAACAAGTTCCGCGACTCAAGCGCAGCCTCCACAGTGGGCAGAAGCAGAGCGCGAGTACGGAAAAGGGTGCTGTTTGACACAGCGGGGAAAAGCAATGAGCTCCTGCAGGAGGGCGATCAGATCCTAGCTATGCTACTCACCGGTCCCCGATGCAAGCAGACCCAGGCTTCTCCGCGTCAGTTTCAGCAGCTGGCAGGTTCAGAAGAGCAGGGAACGCCTCGTCGTCGTGTCGAGTAAAAAGACGTCCTAATCGAAGAAACCCGCACAGTTTGTTACCACAGCAGGGCAACGGAGCGGCCGTGTGTATCTGAGCCAAATGTACACTACTCACTTCAGACCTGGGAACTCCAAGTGTACGAAGCGTGTGAGAGTGACAAGGACTCGAAATACTACACAACCTGGCGGCGGTTACAGAGCAAGACTCCCGTGTAAGCTGGTCAGTCAGCTGGATGGCCCAGAGACGCTTCCGAAGGCTTACTGGCAGGAGATGGTGAAGATGCCGAGAATAGCTGTTCCCGCTATTCCAAGGGTCGAAGTACCAGTACAGGCCTTCTGGTTCGATCAAAGGTGAAAAGGGTTTCACAAGGCGACAGCAGTGCAGAGGAGAAGTCCTTCAGCGGGTCACCAGCGATTCCTCGGTCCAGCCTCTTGGTTGCAGGATACTTGGCTCCTGTATTCCTTCGTTCGTGGGAACTCAGGATATCGACATGGTAGTGGTGTTTCCAGCCCCCTCTTATCCACGGTTCCCTTCGCGCCAAAACGGAGGGGACCCAATGGGAGATCCGCTCATCAACACTCACACCATCGTGGACCAATCACGGACCACGGTGGTCCCAGGCATTCACACCACCCTAGAATCTCTGGCACCCAGGATGTGTATTGGGACCAGACATCCCAGCCCACATCCTGGAGGCACACACAAGACATGTAGAAGCCCGCGAAAGCATCCGTGTTTCGCGGGAAAGTACATGCCCAAATAAGGAAGGCCCCGGGTCGGCTCGACCTGGGGAAGGTGAAGGGAGCAAGACGGTCAGCGGACAGGACAAAGGAGCCTCGTGGTCTGGCCATTTTGGGAGCCAGGCCACCATTTTGGGTTAAGCGCGAGAAACGCGCTTAGAACGCCAAAAGGAGCTCAAATCACAAGAAACGATCGCTGCCACCATTCCGGTCCCTGAATCACTTGCACCGATCAGATACAATCCTAAACGAGTATCTAGGGCCTGTAGAAGGTTAGAGACCCAAGAGAGCTGTAACTTAGCTTACAGTGCCCTCTTGTGTCATGTTGCAAGAAAGCCGCAACATGATAAAAGAAACTACGGGAAACAGCGTTCCCCGGTACTGACTGTCTTAAGTGCATGTCAGTTTCCCCGTAAGAAAGGAGCGAAAGCCCAGAGGAGTGCGGCAGAAGGCTGCACTTCTCTGGCAAAGTCAAGAACAAGTTGAAAAACAACAGCAAAAAGTTTAGGGGTTGCCACATGGAAGGAAAATTACCTACAATTACGAAATCTTTCCTAACAGCCCTCATTATGACCTCGGCGGTAGCCATGCCACGGGTCCGGGTCCACAGAATGAGGAATTACCGGGCCATTCCGAGTTTGGAGGGCCCGGTAATTCCTCCCTCCAAGGACCCGGACCCACTCCTTCCCCATTCCCATTTCAGCCCCCATAGGGCTGAATGGGAATGGGAGAGGGGGCAAACAACGGGCCATTACGAGTTGGCCTGTTGTTTGTCCCTCTTCCCCTCGCGGGACCTGGTAAGCATGCCTAGTTTTACCAGGCATGCTTACCGTGTCCCGCGAGGGGACCTCGTAATGTGGCGGAACGGGTTTAATGGGTCCCCATCCTTGTGCGGCACCCGTTAACCCGTTCCACCAGGGTCATAATCAGGCCCCATATTTATTGTGTCCGCTACCTACAAATAAACTGCCATGTTTGTCTTCGATCATGGAAATACAAGATCAACGTTTCTCATTTGAGCTCATTAGTAACTGGCCTTGCCAAAGAGGAGAATGGCAATGTTGCCCAGAACAAAATCATTTTCGGCTATGCCAGTGTATTTCAGGAAAGGATTCGTGCCTGCATAGGTTTGATTTGCATTAACATGGACATCTATCTTTTGTTTACATCACCATCTTCGGAGGCGAGAATGTACAAACCCCTATTATATTTGTAAGCTATCAATATCTTCATCTTATAACTGCTAGTCCATAAGGAAGCATTGGGCCTCATTACGACCCAGGCGGTAAGTTACCGCCCGGGTCGTACCTTTACCACCATGGCGTAAACTACGTTTACGCCATTGTGGTTGGCGGACTTACCGCCCCATTCCGAGGTTGGCGGGGCGGTAAGTCCCCAATCCCCATTTACCCTTCCCCATTCCCATTTTTGCCCCATAGGGCATAATGGGAGTGGGGAAGGCGTTAATTACGCCACCGTAAATTACGGTGGCGTAATTAACAACAAGGTCCCTTAGCGCCATGGATTTTAACACCTGCTAAAAGCAGGTGTTAAATCCTCCATGGCGCTAAGGGACCTCGGAATCAGGCGGTAAGGGTCGGCGCTGTTTACGCTGCCGTAAACCCCTTACCGCCTGGGTCGTAATGAGGCCCATTGTCTCTATGCATGACGTCATCTTCAATATGGCAGGTTCCAAGTTTTCGAGTTCCATTGGCTTGTTCGAAATAAGAAACATTTAGACTGACTATTTTACAATTTACCAAGCTGTGTTGAGTGTGCCAATGTAAATGCATTTCTGTTACACTGTAAAAGAAGCCCTTTAAAAAATATACTTCTCTTGTTTAACAAATAGATGTAGTTTTGCTTTGAATTGTTGCCCTTCCATTACTGTATTGTCATAATAAATTAAAAGAATAACAGAAAAATAGCTACAAACACTCATTGTGGCAGAACGCAAAGTATTTTTTTGACAAAATTATTCTTAAACATTCACTAGTTAGAAACGAACCCGTTGTGTATTCCATCTCTATTTGTACTTTTCGCATTGGGATAAAATGTAGTTTGAATGCATATCCCATAGTTTAACCCAATCATTTAATCTGAAAGGTTTGATAACGTTCTGTATATTTCCAATTGTGCTTGGACAGAGAATGTCAAAGCCGATAGTTTTGAATGCACATATGTGAAATGAATTCCTGTCAAATTCTATAGGAATGCCTCTGCGGCTAGTAGTTTTCACCAGTGTTGCTGAATAAATATTCTTAAAAATGCACAATTTGCATCACATATGATTTTTTTTTTTTTAAACCTTGGTTACTAGTCAAATAGTGTCACAAAAGGAAAGAATAGCCATTTGCAACTGTGGGCCACTTTTTCATTATTACTTGAGACAATTTTGTGTCCCAGTCCGACCCTGCCTAAACCACATGCTTCAGGCATATATTTCAAAGGACTGTGCAGCCAGAAGAGGAATGTTCACCTGCTTATATACAATGTGTGCCTTTTAAATGAGAATGTCTCTCCATGCTTTTACACAACCACTTGAAGAGCAATCCCACCTTTGTCCCATTCTCACCCTCCAACAGATGTTTTGTTTTTATCAACGCGTCGTTGCTCTACGTGTGTTAACACCTCTGCTGTGCGGTTTGTCTCTTTCTTTCCCTATTATAGTATAGTATTAACTACCAGATTGCCTATACTTTTTGTATAATATATGCCCTCAAAGTGATTGAAATGGGGTGTGTTCTTGTGATTTCCCATTTGTCAGGTTCTTTGACATTAGCATGCTGTATGTTTTTTTTTTTCTCTAGATCCTCAGCCTCAAGGATTTATTACTTCTCAGAGAGAGTCTGTGCCTGCACACCAGAGGTGTGGTTAATTTTCAATGGGCTGTGCAGCCCAAAGCGTCAACTGCACCTCCTAAGAAACAATATGTGTGGTTTAGCTATTTATTTATATATTTACTTGTAGTGCGCCGAAGCCTGCAGGCATCAGGGCACAACAATCACACAGAACACAAACATGAATAATGAACGGGACATATAGACGCCTAATAGGTCAAGCCCTGCTGTGACCCTGTGATTACTTGATTAGCTGAGACTGTCGGTATTATTTATTTATTTATTTATTTATTATTTGTATAGTGCGCAATTGACCCGTAAGCATGATGGCGCATAACAGACAAACAATGATACAAACTACAAATAACATGAAACACGGGGTAAAATAAAATACATCATAACAACCAAAATAGTCCCGCTAGGTAAAGAGGAGGAATACCCCTAATGTAACCCCATTCACAGTACACTAAAAAAGAATGGCCTTGATAATTGTCCACTCGTCGTGCCCTTAAAGAATTAATTTGCAGTTGGTATACCCTCTTAGGAAACAATTGCACAAGCCAAGATAGTTTGGGAGCGTGCTAGACCCGCACCCCACTATAACGCAATCACTATTGGGTGTGGAACACCACGCACTTAAGTCAATTCACCAAAAACACTTAAGATCAGAAAGTCAAACTATGCCGGGTCCTGTACGTTGACGCAGCCAAGCTAATGTTTTGTTGCATACCGTTTCTCTAGTCTCTCTTGTAGTTACTTTCGGAATATTTGAGGATAACAAAATTACGTTGGTACACAATAAACGCATGTGTGTTGATGTCCTTGATACCAGGCATTTGAGATTTTTTAATTACACATTCCGCAAGGGAGTTTGATTAGGAGCAACATTGCTTTCCAGGACTAATAAATTAGAATTATTGTCATAATTATGAGTCAGTACTGGGATTCCAGAGAGTGTATCCTTAGCTGGGCCCTTAGGGACGATGCTGGACAAGTTGACTTGTTCCTTAGTGATCGGTGCTGACCTGAATGGTGCCTGCGGTGGACCGCTAATAGTGTTAGATTGGGAAGCTTGGTCCCGAGTCTCAACTCGTAGATTAACTTGGCAACCACTATCCAATTTTCTTGGCTGGTTCAACTCTGTTGTGGAGGGTTGTTTGACAGGCTGTCCTGTAGTACTGTCTTTATGCAAAGCTATAACTGGAACAAACTCAATCAGAGTTTCCAAGAGGGCACTGAGGTCCTGTAAGTTGTGGCTCTGGTGACGTTCTTTCGCGATACTGTCCTTTAGATGTTGAAACTGGTTTGAGATGGCAACATCTAGTTGAATGGTTGAACTTCTGAGGCGCTTTACCAGAGTTAAAGGTAATGAACTAATAAGGTCAGTGTCACTCATGGCATATTTTTTTACCCCTCCCAGTAAGGTGGTAACTCCTGGTCAGAAAGCTGACCCAACAGGGTCGATAATGCACCTACCCAAAGTACGCTTTGGGGTGAAAGGAGCTGTCTTTTCATTAATTGGAAGCAGGCTGGCCAAGTCCCTGTTGAGGTTCTTGCAGATGGAGGTTTCTGTATGGGGTTCCCTGCTAGTAGAGGACACAACATCATGCATCTTCTGTCTCCTTAGGGCGCTTAGCGCCGGACCTCAGATAGGCGGTCCCTGTTATACAGTGGTGAGGCGACTGCTGAGCCAATTCCAGATCACCTGACAGCCTCCCTTACTTCAGTTGTGGAGTTGTTTAGTGCCTGGCAACTAGGCAAAAGGCTTGGAGAACCAGACTTGTTGCTGCCCTCCATAAGAATATACGCAGGATATCCAAGCTTTAATGGCATGGTAGCCCTGCCTCACTCTTGTCACCCATATAAATTTGCAATTATCACTAGTTTACACAGAGAAAAGTGCGGATAGTCGGGTGACTTTTTCAAGACATATTGGAGCTCAGACTCCTCCAGTATGTGTGCGGCTTGTCGTCTGTTTTCCACAGACTTATTTTAGGGTGAGCTAAACTCCTGTACCTTTTTTTCGAGCTATGCCACCCTGTTGATGGCCCACCATCCCCACCGGCGACCATGACTTTCAAACAAAACTGGTGTTCGCAATGCCTTCCCAAAACCACAAAACTATGCGAAAGCATGAAGTGTATTGGTTCTACGTCCTATGTTGGAAGTGCCTTATTTAACACTAATATCGACTAATCACTTACACAATTATATGATCTGTTTGACATTTAATTAGAATTTCTTTTCTCTTACCCCTGTGTCGAGCCAGTGATAATCGCCACCTTCTGTTTGTGTATCTTGGCCGCCTCACTCAATGTTCTCTTCTGGAGGCCTCTGCCCAATATTGTGGCATGCAGCTTTGTCTGGCAGAAGATGGCCTCTCTCACCCATGATTGTAGCATTCTCCTTGGCCCTCTGGCTAGCACAGCTAATCTTGATCCTGTGGGAAAGACAAGAAAATATGTGGGGAGCCATGAAAAATCTCATTGCATCACAGATGAACGGTGGTGTTATACCAACATTTGCCACTGTGTGCTACAACTGTGGGAATTTAGGACCACGTCTTGAGAGAGCACGCACAGGAGGCAGAAACTGCCCACATCTATGTAACTTTCCCTCCCTATTAGCGGTAACGTTCTTGCCCATCTGTGCTCCTCATCTCTGCTAGGCAGGTGAGAGAGGGCCTTAGTTTCCATACCAGTTTTCATACTCATGTAATCGATAATATTATTTGCTTCCCTCTTGAAGTACACAGCAATGGTACTTTACACAATTAGTGATGTGTTGGGGTGGCAGAAGGCCCAAGGATCATAACCAAAAGGAAAAATGCAGTGTTCCCCATCCGTATAAGTCTAACTTAAACTTTAGCCGAAAGAGAGAGAAAATTCTCCTCAAATATACGGCTCATGACCCTAGGGACTGGTATCCCAAGATATCTTAACCCATCATCATGGACCAGAAATGGTAGTCATTTTATATAGTCTAAGGCCCTCATTACGACCCTGGCGGAATTCGGAAAACGATGGCAGAAATGCAATACCGCCATCGATTAGCGCTCGGTGCGACTATGACCCGTCACCGCAAAGTACGAAGCCATTAGCGACACCGTAGTGAACGCCAACGCTAACTGCACCAAGCACGCGCGCGCGCGCCATGCCAAGCCGTAAACACCACCATGGCGCAAGGGTACGCTAATTCCGACCCTAGCGGACATGTACCTAACGCCATCAAGCATGGCGGAATGTACCATTCCGCCATGGTGAGAAGTACGGCATCGCGAATCAACCGTAAACGGCCCCACTGAGTGCCTGTACACCGCTCCCTGCCCACAAAGTACAACTCCCCGTAGGTGCAATGAAGTCACAATGCAACCATTGAAATGTACAAGTCACCCATGCATGCCAACGAACAAATGAAACACAAGAGGGGCCAATGGGAGCTGCAGGGCACAGATGGCACGAATACAGAAGCCATCCCAATGGACATGACCACAGTCCCCCACCAAGAAACGCACGCAAACACAGGCACCTGTGACCAGCAATATTCCGAAAATCACATCATTCCACCAGTCCACCTGGCTGACCGGCATCTGTTACACAAAACCCAATCCCCCGCCCCTGAGCATGACAACATTCAAACAGTCATATTGGCAGCCCCCATCCCTGACCTCACGGGCTTCGCAGGCAAACGCGCCCAGTACAGTACCACGCAACTAAACTCCGAAGCTGGAACCCAATGCAGATCTCCTCACAATACATCGCTCCCCAAATAGGAATATGCCACATCACTTGCAAAGAAGAACGCTACACGGGCCAAATCAGAATAGAAATTTAATGCACAACAAAATCACCAAGCCCATACAGCCATCAGGCCATGAACTCCAAAACACATTTCACCATTGTGGGCTGCATCCGCAAGAAATGACCAGCCACTACTTGTGTGACGCCTTGTTCCATCATGGTACACAGAGCCACATTCACGTACGAAAAGGCAACATGGAAGCGCACAGAACCGCAGGGCCGTCCCAATGGGGAGGTACTAGTCCAGCTGAAAGGCCGAAATGTTGCTCCGAGCCACTAGTACTGCGTAAGGGCATGTGGCCCATTGGCGATCGTCCCATAAGATCGTAATGCTGCTCCACTGATTAACACGAAGCAGCAGGTGTCGGGAGTAAATGCCATCTGCAGGAGTGGCATACAGATGGCAGTGGCAAAAGGGGAGGAGATACCTGTCAACCAAAAGAAAAGAAAAAGAACAGAATGGCCATCAGAACTACATCCGAACAACTCACTTCAATGATCACACTGAATCCACAGCCATATGCATGCTAGCCCACTCCAAAGGATCATCACCACCCCAAAACCACTTGCGACTCATAACCATCTATATCGAGGTGTAAACACCATTACAAACGAGTGTACCTGTGCATGCGTCTGTGAAAACAGAATCCATCTGATGGGATTGTCAACGTGCATGGACACAAGTGTCTGAAGGCGCGTCGAGAAAGGGAGGGCTCAACAAGGCCAGATAGACGATGGTCCCACTATGGCAGCCCTGCATCACATAGCGCAGGGGAGGCGGATAGATTCCAAGAAGCCCTGAACATGGCAAACTCTGTATCAAATCATCTGCCCATGCATCCATTCATCATTCCCTCATCCCGGTATAAAAACGCCTGAACATTTACTCACATAACATTAGAAATATCCATTGAGTCTGTGCGTTATGCAGCCTGCAAAATCCACAGTGCCCCAGCCCGTAATTCCAGTGTTGTGAAGTAACATGTATTTGGGAACGTCCGGCCTCATCGCCCACGTCGCTATTGCGCATCCCAAACTATTCATATCAATCATTGCTCCCTCGCCATGGCCCCTGTCTCAAGGACATTGAACAATAGAACGTTATATGTGCAGTCAGACCTGTGGGCATCTCCTCGCCGCGAGCTGAAAACCGAAAGCGCCGCCCTTCGAATTCCTCATTTGCAACATCACGTCGAAAAGGCATCTGTGGCCGTTTGAAATCACAAATTAATCCATCTAGTGCGGCTGTGTGTGAAAATGGCAACTGCCTTCACCCACAAATGGGACGCCCCGCCCGTCGGTGCAACTCGGTACAGTGATGCATGAGGGCCCACCGTTACTCGAGTACTACGTTCCACTGACCCGTCACAAGTCTGTTCGCGACGGCAAAGATTGTATGTGAAACAATGGGACCATAGCCGAATGTACATATCAACAAATGTTACACGGCCATCGGGTACAAATACATGATTGCAATAGCAAGATGCCATTACCGAATTGCAGCGTTGTGTGCGGGACGTGCTCGGCCAAAGGGGAGAGCAGCTTGCACAGGTGGAATGAATCACCACAGGTGGAGGCCATACAGCCTGAAAACACATAAATTGCACACCCAGTCTCCTCCCACAACCACACCCACTCCGAAATGCTACCGGCAGGACTCGCGATGTTGGCCCTGGGGGACCTGATAGCACTGCAAGTACTCCAACTCCAAGAAGAAGACGAACACCAACTACAACCGGCCGCACGGAGGAGACGCAGGAGGAGGAGGAGGGCAAGGCAGGGCCAGCAAGGGCCGCCAGCACAGCCACTACCACCACGCAGGCAGGCCGCAATCCCACGCCTCCGAGCACATCCGTTCAACCTCACTGATGAGCAGATCCACACCCTCTACCGTTTGGACCGGGACACCATAGCCGCCATTGTGGACATGACACAGGCTGACCTTGTCAGCATGATAGATAGCCCAACCGCCATCCCACCCCTACTGAAGGTGGTGTCTGTACTCCACTTCCTGGCCACAGGCACCTACCAGCACACAGTCGGACAGTTGCATGGCATTTCTCAGCCACTGTTCTCACGGACACTATTGCAAGTGCTCGATGCCCTCCTGCAGCACGCAGACGACTACATCTCCCTACCACGCTCGGAGCAGGAAATTACAAACACGAAAGTGGGATTCCATGCACTTGGCGGCATACCGGGTTGCATTGGTGCCATCGACTGCACCCATGTTGAATTGGTCGTCCCACATGCCATGGAGGCCCAGTACCGCAACCGAAAACAATTTCATTCCCTGAATGTACAAATGGTGTGTGACTCCAACAGGATCATTACACATTGTTGTGCCCGATTCCCTGGATCAACCCATGATTCTATGGTCTTGAGGAACTCTACAATACCACGCTACATGGAGCGACACGCAGGGAACAGATCCTGGCTACTCGGTGAGTCTCATTACATGCATGATAATGTGGGGTATGTGATTCGGCAATGACCTGGCAGGAAGGGGGGGGGGTGGTGTGCGTACGTAGCAATGGCATTCCACATAATCCGTTTATCGTCCACATACAGGTGATGCTGGATATCCACTGAAGAGATGGCTCCTCACACCAGTCCGGAACCCACGGGACCAGCATGAGGAGGACTACAACCATGCCCACTCACGTACCCGTGTAGTCATTGAACAGGCATTCGGCCTACTGAAGACTCGTTTCCGCTGCCTCAGCAGGTCTGGCGGGGCACTCCTGTACCGCCATGAGAAGGTTGCAAAGATGGTGATGGCATGTGTCATGCTCCACAACATGTGCGTACGTAGAAATGTGCCCATGCCCCCTGACGCAGAACTGCAAGCACCTGATGATGGTCATGATGAGGGTGGGGATGTGGCAGCACCTCAAGGAGTCTGCGAGGCACCGGAGGGCCGTGACATTCGTCAGCATCTCATTGATGCATGCTTCTAGCACTCACGCCTGGTGGCTGATACATGGACACGGTACTCGTGGCACTGTGTGTGTCTGGTACATGCACAATATGGACTGTACGCCTATGATGGCCTAGTACACAATGATCATTGTCCACACATCACATTGGTTGATCGTGCACTGTTTATGGCATATGTGATATCATATTGAACACCCTATCGACCCGCCACCCAAGTGAGCCCAACACACCCCCTCCACCCTCCTACCTCCCCCCCGAACACCAGTGTCCAAAGATGCTCATTGTCAGTGGGCTGTCGCTATTGCAAGCCCCCTCTGCGGGTATCAGGGGCACCCCTGCCTGTGGAGCGCAGGTTCCTCCCAGATCTACGTTGGGGGCTGCCCTGGACGGAACTTGCAACGGATGATGTCTCTGCCTGCTCACGTCCATGCATGTCCCTAAGGGTTTGTGAGAGCTCAGTGAGCAAACGGCGCACTGCGGCAAGTTCGGCACATACGTCTGTGGACGTCGCATGCAGTTCCCCCCTCAGGCTCTCGGTGCTTCTCTCCATTTGGACTCTCAGGCTCTCGGTGCCACTCTCCATTTGGACTCTCAGGCTCTCGGTGCTAGTCTCCATTTGTGCCCTTAGTGTCTCTGTACTTCTCACCATTTCTGCCCTAAGTGTCTCAGTTGATGTTTCTATGTCTGCCTTAGTGCCCCCACATTCATCGGCATGGTCCTTGAGGAGCGTGGCCAGTTGCTGCTGTTGCACGATTAACTGATCGAGGGACTGTTGCCTCTGCTGGGCCATGGCCATTTGCGGGGGTGTCACAGAGGGGCTGTTGACCTCATGTTGCCTTGCCACAGGGCTTGTGGGGGATGGCCAGTCGTCGTCTTGTGGGTGCCCCTGCGTGGCATCCTCATGTTGTACGGGATGGGACAGACAGGGGGATTGGGACAGGTCATGGATGGATCTGACTTCGACATCCCCGTCTTCTGTGTCAGAGCATGCTGCCATCAATGGGGTGTCACCGATGGTGCTGCTGCCACCAGAGGCAGTGCCTTCTGTGGCATCCGTTGGGGGGACCTGTGGTGGTGGTGTTGTGGGCATGCTGGCTGCTGGGGTGCCTGTTGATGTTCCCTCCTCTGTGCTGCCACCTGATTTGTGCTGCTGCCGTGTCTTGATGCGTGCAGCTGAGGTGGAGGGTCTTTGGCCGTTGGTCTTGGCCCTCTTTGCAGGTGTGCTGGTAGGGGTGTCCTGATGCTCGTCGTTTGGATCGGACCCTGTGGTGGAGTAAAGGAGGGCGAGGGTTATTAATGGGTCTGTGGGTATTGGAATGGCATTGTATCACATGCATTGGGGTGGTACCTGAGGGTGATTTGGGTCGGGGCCTTGGAGGTGCTTTCATTTGTGTGTGGAGTGAGGGTGCAGTTGTTTGGCAGCCTGCAGTTAGGGTGTGCCTGCTGCACGTGTAGTGGGTGTTTTAGGGGTTTTTAATTATTCATGTATTTATTGTGAGTTTTAAAGTGCGCTATCAGGCCGATGTGTGTGGACGTTCTCCTGGACATGTGTTTCTGTTGCACTATGTGGACACATGGTACTTCACATGATTGGACATTGTGGATTTAGCATTGTTTTATTTGGCCCACCTACCTGAATCTTCGGATGTCTGCACTCCTTTCTCCATCCCTCCGACTCCCTCTATGCTCTCCATTCCGATGGTGGAGGCACAGATTTCTTCCCAGGGGGTCAACTTGATGGGTGATTCAGGACCTCCCCCGGTGGCTGTGGCAATGTTGCGGTTGGCAGAGAGTATGCTGCGGACGCGTATCCGCAGGTCGTCCCATCGCTTTCGGCATTGCTGTGGGGTGCGGGGTGCGGTCCCCACCGCACTTACCCGCTGTGCCACCAGAGCCCATATGGCCTTCTTGTTTGCAAGTGCCGTCCTGGTCATTTGTGTGCAGAAGACGACGGCAGCATTCTCCTGGAGGGTCTCTGTTAGCACGGTGAGTTCCTCACGGGAGAAGTGGACCTGCCGCTTGCGGTCGCACGCTTTCTTCGCTACTTTTCCCATTTTTCTTGGTTTCGCTAGGGTGGATGACGGGTTGGGGTGTGTCTCAGGGTAGTGTTTTTAGTGGTTGTGTGGTTTTAGTGGTTTTATAGGTGTACGGCGGGATGTTTCCCATTCCGGGCCCATGTTTTTACTTCCGTTTCCGTATATTTCCGGTCACCGTACTTTCCGGTAGGCGCACACTGCGGTGTCCGCTGTGATGGGTGGCGGTATTGCACCTAGGGCGCCGTACGGCGGCGGTGTGGGCCGTTTTGGGGTCATTTCCGCCATCGCGGACTTTGCACTTCCGCCATGCCGTGGTGCTCGTGCCCGATGGGTCGGAATGGGCCGCACTTTGCTCCTTCGTGCAATGGCGGAAACGCTATTTACGCTGTGGCTGTCCGGTCAGTCACTTTCCGCCAGGGTCGTAATGAGGGCCTAAGTCTTCGACCTCTAGGGACCCAGATAGGAATGCCACCAATTTGGCTAAGTTTATTTTGAACCCCGACAGTTTCCAGTACCTATATAACCTCTGGCAGATGTGGTATAGAGTCCTGTGGTTGCGCTATATATAATAATGTGTCATCCGCAAAGCGGCTTAGCTTGTATTCCGTTTCCGCCACAGATATGCCCTGGATCCTCTGATCATCCCAGTACTCCACCACCCATGATTCCATTACCAATGCACACAAGGGAGAGGAGAGAGATGACAGCCCTGTCGAGTCCTTATCCGCAAGGGAAAAACCAATGACTCTTCCCTGTTAACAAGAACTCTGGCAGTTGAGGTGGAGTACAGCATCCCAATCCATCTCCCCATCTCAAGGCCATGCCCGCGTGAATGGCCAACTAACACGGTCAAATGCCTTTTTGGCATTCAGGGATAAAATGACGTCGCTCTTCCACGCAATCTCTGAAGAGGAGAGTAAGCTTAATGTATTTCTAACATTGTCAGAACCCGGTCTGTTTTGCACAAACCCTGCCTGATCCAGATGCACCGACATTGGGAGGGCCAGCTCCAGTCTGGATGCCAGGATGCACGCACACAATTTGGCATCAACACTGAGCAGTAATATTGGTCTACAGGCTGAGCACTGTGTCAGGTCCTTAGCTGGCTTGGGGATCATCATCATCAAGGTGGCCAGGAAAGAGGGAGGCACATCTCCTGTGTCTTGAATGACATTAAAAACCTTTCCTAACTGGGTGGGGGGGGAGTTAAAATATCCTGGAACTGTTTATAAAAGCCAGAGGTAAAGCCATCTTCACCTGGCACCTTCCCTAGTTTAATATGTCCACTCCTCTTCAATACATCTTCAGATGTAATCTCCACTTCCAGTTTATCCCTTTCAGATGCTGGTAACGATGGCAAGGGAAGCCTACCCAGGGAACCCTCAACTTCAGCATTGTCAATCCCTGCTTCACTAATACAAATCTTCATAGCGCTCTGTGAATCACCGGAGAATCCCCAGAGGGGTTGCCTATAGCCTTCCTCCCTCATCCCTGACCTGTTACACCCTTCTATCTGTCCTCATAAGATGTATCCTATGGCCAAGATTGTTCCGAACCAGTTACCCTTTTCATTATATATTTGTTCAGTATATCTCATATTCTGAAGTACTTTGCCCAAATGTAGTGAGTGCAGTTCCTGCCTCTTTTCTCCCACAGAGTTCATGATAGTTTGTATGTCTCCCCCTCCATCCAATAGATTGGCTCTCAAAATATTTATTTCCTGCTTTAGCATCGACTCTATAATGCCTGTTTCACTTTTTTCCCTACTTCCTTCAGCAGTGATGAGCCCCTGACCGTGCCTTTAGTCGCATCCCATGCATATCTCATAGCCACCTCACTAGTTTGTTAACCTCAAAATAACACCTCATTTCCTTTTCTAAGAATTCCTGAAAGACCAAGTCTTTAAGGAGAACATCATTGCACTACCAGTGAGAATTGACCTTCTGATGTATCCCTAATTTCCATATAGCTGTGATCATATCATGGCCTGACGACGCTATTATCTCCATGCCCAATAGTTCTATATAACGCTGTTGCGCCGGAGGCACCAGAAGGAAGTCTATACTCGTAAAAGTACAGTGCGGGTGCAAATATAATATGTATCCCCCTGGCTGGTCATTTCTGGACCTCCATATATCTGTCCAAAAATAATGATCCCTTAGGAGGTCATAGAACGCTACGCTATCCTTTTTTAAATGTTTTCTTTTTTTTATTATTTTTTCTTTAGAAGAAACTGTTGGGGTGCAAATGAGCCGGTCCCACCACCTAGGGATTTTCACAGAAGGCAAAACCCATACGAAGCAATCTAACATACAAGGGGGGAGCAGCCAACACCACTGGCCATCATATAGAAACCGCTTAGCACTTAGCAGTAAATACTAACACTAGAAAAGCCCACCCTTCACAACGCCATTTTCTAATAGGACCTAAACCAGACAGGCCGCAGACCCATGCTGCTTGCGCTCCCCATTCACATAATCCAATATCTACACAGCATGCTGGCTCCGCTTGAGCCTTGTTGCCACGGAAGTCCATCTCCCTCTCGTCCCTGTAGTGTTGCGAATAATCTGTATCGCCTTCAGGGATGTGCCCAACACAGAGCGTGAGACAGTACCAGGCCCCGGGTTGTGTCTATTCATCGCCACTAAACAGCCATTGCTCCTACGACCCCCACCAAGCTAGCCCGGTGCTGCCTGCACATCACTAACCTGACCCCCACTCCCCTGGATTTCTAAGAAGCACCTGACCCCCAGGTCCTAACCTCGATAAAGCTCCCACCAAAGATCCAAAGCCACAGGACTGTATTTCTCCTCAGCAATAACACACGTCTAAGCCACATGAGATGCAGAGAAGGGTAAATCAAAGATCAATCCCCAGAGGGGAGACCTTAGGTGCATGGACTGTGGGATCAATGGAGCCCTGAATGTACAGGTCAGCATGACTGTATCTTATCCTCCCCTCTCTCTGGCACCCCTTTCCTGTGCCGCCCAAGTACCTGCCATAATGAATTAATAGCATGTCGTAGTTACTTAGTTTAAATAGGAAACAGTGTATTTCATAAGTGACCTGACCTTCACTGTGAGGATGAGCCCAGCTGACCCAGGTGGAGCCAGAACGACGGAGAAGAACCAGCCAAATAGTGCTTGGCATCCCCTATGGAGCAAGCTCATGTGTAGGGTGCCTCCAATCAGGAGCACCAACATTTCTCATATAGCTGTGATGATTTTCCGGCTTATAACACAGTGTTTTCGGATGTAAAACCAGAGCGCTCTCGAGCAGCAGAGTTCTTTGCTGATATTTGTATTTTGTTCGAGTAAACCTTTTTATCCTTGCAAAGCTATCTCCTGGCTTAGCGGGTTGTTTTTACTCTAGTGTGTGCGTATTGTGGACTTGCCTTCATTTGGTGACCCCAATGTGATTCCCCAACCACTGTACTTGTGGTGAAATCCAGGAGGCCCCTCTGGAAGGGCAGTTTCCACCTACAGTAACCGGTCCCCCAAAATACGTATGCAGCAGAAGTGGTCCTTGCGGGTGGCAGCTTTGCCGAAACCTGCCTGCTCGTTGGAGCCAGGTATATCCCCAGGGAGAGGCCCAGACCTGTAGTGGAAGACCCACAAACCGAGGCTGTCGGAAGAACGTGGGCACGTGAGTATAGATTGCAAGGAATAATAATGTCTGGGGAAGGGGATAGAGCGTTATGGTAGAGGGGAACACACAATGAATGAAAGTGGATGAATAAAGTGGATTTTTTTAATGTTGAGGTTTTTTACATATGGCCATTTTTTATTTATCTACTAGTTTTTAAAGTATGTGGAGATATAAAAGAGGAAGGAAAGGGAGCCTCTCTGTCTGATGAGAGAAGGTGGCAGCCAAAGTGCGCTGTCCCGACCCGTGCAGGAAAACAGAAACTTAGGAACCCCATATAAGTAGAGAGCTTGAGAAAAAGTAGCGGTTGTTGTTTTAGCTTGTTATTTTAGTTCGTTGTTTTTAGTGTACTTTTTCCACATGTATGGAGGAGGTCCATGAGGGTCATGTGTGGTGTGAATAAGAAGTGAGTAGAGAAAGTGTGAAGGGAGTGAATGGGGATGCTCTAAGGGGGAAGAATAGGCTCAACATTTTAACGTATACGTTCTTTGATATAAATACAATTGTGACAGTATTGGTTGGCAGTGCAAAGATCATTGTGACGTGCATGTAATAAGTGATTTTTTTAATTGACATTACATGACTTAAAGGTGTGAGCTGACAGGGAAAACACTAAACCAAACATAGAGGTAACACACATTCTCGACAGACAAGGAACATGGGGACAGACACACCCCTAACACACATATGTAAAGCCATATCCCTATACAGTGACAAAATTAAAAAATACCACAGTCAGTGGGTGATGGAGAGTAGAGGGGAGAGACTACCTCACTCCTGGCCAGAGGAGGGATCTTTCGATAAGTGTGCATTAGACCATATGTCCTACATACTTCACTGCCAAATACAAGGGGAGACCACTACAGAACCGATGGGAGATAATGGATTTATGGCAGATGTTTGCGGAAACAGAGACCCCAGAGGTGGGAGGGGTAATGCCAAACCAGGAGAAGGAGATGGACATGGGGGAGGGTGAGAAGGGGGAGAATACCACCAAAGAAGCTTAATCCATTGCTGACTAGACCAGCGAAGGGATACACAAACCCAACCTATGTAAAGGGGAGGTGGCCTGAATGTTGGGAAAGTAAAGACAACATTGCATATGCCCCTAATACACAAATGAGGAGGACAGCCACATATGTCCCCTGGGCACAGATGGACAAGAACAACCTTCTTAAGTCCTTCCCCCCACTCATGGCGGGCATAGGGAAATGGATAAATGCATTAAAAAAACACACTGCAAAGGTGCCTCTTGCCATAGGAGACATTAAGAACCTATTGGCATAAGCATTGGGAGATCAGTCAGAGTCTGTGTGGGTGAAAGCGGGCTACCCGGGAGTAACACTAAGCAACATGATGAGGCGTCATTCAACAATATTAGGGCACGTGTTTGGGATGCACTGCGGAGGACCTTCCCAGATACCCTTGATTTACAGTCAATAATGCAATGCACAATGGGGGATGACCAAGATGCTGCGCAGTACATTTTTCAGGTTCAGGAGATGTGGAGAGCGGAGATGGGCACCGCTTGGGATCGATTAACATCTTTGTTTTATTTTCTCATGAAACATGGGCTCCCAAAGGAAGTTCAGAAGGCACTGGATAAGATAGTGGGGGTGGAAGCAAAGGGCTGGTCTGAGATTTAAAGCATCATGGTGCACCATTGTAGAAGGATCAAAGAGTGGGAAAAGGAAACTATCCAAAGACAACAGGCAGAAGAAGCGAATCTAGTTCAGAATAAACTAGTGAAAGTAGCTGCGGTGTCAGTTGCACCGCCCCCAGAACAGACGAGAGAGGAGGGGTGTACCTCAGTGGCCACACAAGCAGAGGTGTGGTCAGACAATGGGCAAGGACAGTGGGGAGGAAATCAACAATACATGGGACCCCAATGGCAAGAAGGGCAAGCAAGAGGACAAGGTGGGTTCCGAGGGAAAAGAGGAGGTTGTGGGACAGTGCTGGTCATGCGGAAGGTGGGATCACTTTACCAGAGAATGTCGCTGTAGACTGGGAGTGAACTACACTATAACCAAACGCCCTATGGTGGACCCCACCCGGGAGCCCACAGGGCCCTATCAAAGGACCAACAATGATTCCATACAAAATACACCAAGCATACACTCAGTTACCTCCCCTGATCCTAGGTGCATACTGCCACCGACCACAACAATCACAAGCCATGCAACAGCATCAGTGACGCCCTAGGGAAGCAGGCACCCTTTTGCCATTGCACCCAAGATGCTGCGGCCCCCTACCAAGGAGCAACAATAGTGAGAGGAAATCCATTTGCATTCCCTGATACAGACACAAACCCTGACTAGGACCGCCCACTGGGAGAACTTGCATGTCCAGTACTATCAATGACCTTACATCCAGAAGAGGAACCACTGATGGGGGCAGAAGATAGGAAATAAGCAATTCATCTTCATGGTGGGCTCGAGGGCGGGAAAGTCATGCATACATGAAGGTGACTTCCCGTTATCAGGGAAAACTCTCAACATGCAGGGATTCTCTGGGGCTGTAGTACTGGTTCCTTATACAGAAGATTTAGATGTCAAAATTGGACAGAAAATTGTTGTGGAGCACCACTCCTCTACTTTGACAGCTCCCCTGTCAACTTACTGGGTCGAGATTTGCTCAGCAAATTGAACATGAGAATATTGTTCACAGACAGAGGAATTGTCTGTGCCACACACCGGGCATGTGCCCCCTCTGGGCCATGCTAGTGATACACGCTGTGGCCAATGACATGGTGGCGAGAGGGATACCTGTGAACACAGACATGTTTCTTTACAGCATTAGAGTACTTGCCAGAGCAGTGCCCCAAATTACCAGAAAAGAGTGGCGAGTACCTGCTGATTTTGTTTTCTGACCTGTGGTGGTTGATGGTACTATCTTGTCCCTAGATTTGGAAGGGTTACAGGTGTCTGCAAAAGGAATTGTGGTACTGGGAACAGATATCCATGGGTGCCAATGGCGCACAGTTGTGTGCATTGACCCCAACATACCGTTCAGAAAACTCACAGATAAGGATCTCTTAGAAGACAGAAACAATGATGGTGAAATCATATTGGAGATTTGTATACTTTGTAAAATTATGGCGCAATACAAGAAGGTACAGAGACCCCTCATGGCAATTGTAAGTGGTCCTCCCCATTGTATCAGAAAGGATACAAGGTAGACAAAAATAAACTCCAGTACTGTTTACCCAAGGTGCTCTACCTAGGGCAACTCATCTCCAAAGATGGCAAAAGAATAATACCCGATAGGGCTGCCACAGTGTGTGCCACCCCCAAAGAAACAACAGTGAAGAAAATTAAAAATTCGTAGGTCTCTGCAACTATTGCAGAGCCTGGATTTTAGACTATGGGACATACACCAAGCCACTCCTGCCTGGCCTCAAGGAGGCTCAAAAGGAAGATGAACTGATTCATTGGACACCAGAAATGGTGACTGCTTTCAATGACCTAAAAGAGGTGATTTCATCAGCCCCAGTTCTAGAGACCCCAGGCTACACACAGGAGTTTTATTTGTTTTCGCACTCCAATGGCACCCTCATGACCGCAGTGTTGACCCAGAAAAGCTCCATGGGACACAAGCCTCTGGCCTACTACAGCAGTACACTTGATTCTGTCCTGCAGGGACTGTTCGCTTGTGAACAGGCACTTGCTGCAGCAGCATTCTCAATTGAATAAAGTTCCACTATCGTAATGGGATGTTCAGTAACATTGTACAATGAGCACTCGCTGTTTGCCATACCGGAACGCTCCAAGTCCACTTTAACCACACAAAGAGCATCTGCCTATGAGATAATACTGTCAAGCCCAAATATCCACATAGTGCAATGCAGAACACTGAACCCAGCCACATTTCTGACAGAACCCTGCACAATGAAGACATGCAACAACATGATTACGCGACATATGAAGGGGAAGGGGATGACATTCCTGTTAGGGAGAATTCTCAAAAATGTCCTAATTCCTTTCACCTTAGAGACCCCCAGCAACTTTGCTGGATTTTAAGGACTTGATTTTTTTTACCTGGAGAGAGTGAGACCCTTTTCCCACTCTCTCATGTATTTTAACATGATTTTATACACTGTGTTTCTTTTTGGTTATGGAGTCTAACAACTCCATAGGCATCATCTTTTACAATTGTGTCACAAAGCACCTTCAGTCCAGTGCAACAGGGAAGTCTTCCAGATTTCCCAAGGTTTAAATACCTTCTCTGGGATCAACTACTGTTTCCCAGAGCAGTAAAGTGAAATTAACTTTACTTAGCACTGTACTTGCTAGACCCAGCACACCCTATTTTACAATAGAGTGCAAGAGGGGTTACTTACTATCCCCTGTGTCTAACTGCTCATGTAACATATTTTATGTTACCCTTTCCTCAATTGACTGGCTAGTGGCAGTATTTCGTTTTTGAACTACCTTTTACCGCAACCGTTCATGGCTTCAGTAAAGTAACTGTGGGAGCCATCTTTTTCAAGGTCTTTGTAGAAAGATCCTTCTAAAGAGTTTCTCTGTGCACCAAACCAGGTTTGGTCTCTTTGCTCATTTCACCTTTGGCGGGGTTTCTGAGAGAAACCCGCCTCTGGCTCCAGAGTGTTGGAGTAGGCAGGAAGTGAGGGAGGTGCCTGAAACTCCCTGTACTTAGTCTCCTGGGAGACCCAAATGCACTCTGAGGTGATTGACTGCTGACTGTCCGGCAAGACAGCCACCCTGCTGGGTGAGTGACAGCTAGGCTGGAATGAATTGGAGAGAACTGAATAAAAGGCGAGTCTTTTGGCTTGGAAGGCAGAGTCGACCACTGGACGAAGGAACCAAAGAAGAGCTTGAAGAGGACACCTGCTGCAACTGCTGGACCGTTGGTTTGCCCGGTGAAGCCCTGCTGCAGTGATTACTTGCCAAGTTTGCATCGACAGAGAAGTCCCTGCAAGGACGACTTCTCCCTTTGATTTGGTGGGACCAATCATCTGCAAAGTGGGCCACTGGGACACCCATCTCGGAGCTGGTTGAATTTCCTCAGTACTGGTGCAGTGCAGGAGTCCCCCGACGTTCTGTTAGGGAGAATTCTCCAGAATGGCTAATTTCCCTTACCCACTGAGACCCTCAGCAGCTTTGCTGGATTTCTGGGATTTATTTCTTTCACCTAGTAAGAGTGTGAGCCCTTTTTCCCACTCTTATGTGTTTGCTGTGTGTGTTTAACATGTTTGTGTTCATAGACTGTGGAGCCTCACCTACTCCACAGACATCATCTTTTTACTGTGTGTTACACAGCACCTTCAGTGCAGTAACACAGGGTTATCTTTTAGACTTCCCAACTCAAACTCCATTTTCTGGGACTGACCACTGTCTCCCAGAACATATAAAATTGCCATTAACTTTATTAGCCTCTGTAAAACCACAGACCCAGTACATCCTATCTTACATAGAGTACTGGAAAGGGTTAATATTTATCCCTTTTTGTCTGTTTCTCTTGGAGCATTGTTTTGCTCCCTTTTCATCAAGACTTAGCTGGTGGCAGTGGTAACTAACCTATTTTTCCTACTGCAATAACCTTGCTATTGTTTTAGGCTTTCTTGGTAGCCTTGAACTTAAACCCGATAGACCATATATGTTTTATTTCGGTTCCAGCTGGGTTAATTCGCCATTTATTTTTGAAAATATCTTTCTTGTATTTTACTCTGTGCGCCAAACCAGGTTTGGTTCCTGTGTTCACCGTCTTTTCACTGGCTTCTACGCAGAAGACCTCCTTAGGCACCTGTATGTCTGGGGGACAGGATGTGAGGGAGGGGTTTGGACTCCCTGCACAGGGTCTCCTTGGAGACCTATGTCACACTCTGAACTGATTGGCTGTGGTGACTGTCCCGGCAGTACAGCCACCCTGCTGTGTGATTGACAGCCAGGCTGTGTGAATGGGAAAAACTGCATAAAAAGCAGGTCTCTGGGTCTGGAAAGGCAGAGTCGCCTCTGCAACAAAAGAACCGATGACTGAAGAGGACCCCTACCATGACTGAACCACCCGGTGAAGCCCTGCTGCAGGTCCAAATCCTCAAACTCCAACGACAGAGAAGATCCTCCATAAATCTTCTTCCCCCTGATCTGGTGGGACCAACCAGTTTGCCCAAACTGCAAGCCATGACTCCCTCCTCTGGTCGAATTCGCTGTACAGAGCTATAGTGGGCCAGATAGCCAGGAAGGTCAGACCCTGCTTGGATTTTAATGAGTGCACCTTTTATTTGTTGCTTTGCTATGCTGCTGGTTTCTTCCCTGGGCAGTGCAGGACCCTCCAGTCTTCCGACTTCATGTCAGTCCGATAGTCGCTTCAGGAACCGTGAGCCTGCAGGAGCTGCCAGGAACGTCCACCTCAGCTGCAGCTTCTTTTCCATTTAAAGGTACAGTGCAAATCCAATTGTTCGTTTTTTGTTCAGCCGCGGTGTGTGAAATCTTTCTCCAATCCGAGGGCTTGTCCTTCTCTAGTCTTTGAACTAACTTTTCTGCCGACCAACTTCATCCGGAACTCTTGGCAAAGACTGAACAGTGAACTATCCTGAGCTGTGTGATCTTGAGCAAAATACTTTTGTCCTATTGACTTTGGCCCTAAGCCCTTTTGATTTGAATCCATCACTGTAGTTCCTCTTTTTAGATTGCCCTGCTTACTTACCTGTTGGTGCTGTTCAATTTCTGCCTAACTTTGTCTTTCCCTCCCTTTTAAATTTCTGGAGTGCCATTTTGCTCACACTTCATTTGTGAGCTTTACTTGTCTGGAACCTATTGGGAGTGGTGTGGTGTATTAAGAGTGTGATTTCTAAACTGCTTCACTTTAGTGAAATGTTATACAACTGATGTGTAAATAAATGTATATTCTTTTACTCAGAAACCTTGAATCAGTGTTTGTTTGAATCATAGTAATTGCTGTCCTTTGTGTAGCTATTGATACTGCTCACTTGCTCTTGAGATACGTCTGGCTGCTCAGCCATCGCTACAACTTTTACTGTGTTGTACAGGCTTGTACCAAAGTTGAATTTGTACTATCACTTGTAGTCTTAATTGTGTGTGGTGTTCCCAAAGGGTACTGCATATAATTCTGCCTAACAAATGTGTACAGCGGTGAGGATCAAGTATAGTAATTACACGTAGAGTGCTGCTATTACCTTGGATCAACTAACCACAAGGCTAACATCACTAAAAAGCAATATTAATCATGTCTGATATGGAAAGCTACACTCAGGAGACCCTCCTTAGTTACACTGTGGATTATTTAAAAAACCTGTGTAGAGAAAGGAACCTCTCTGCCAAAGGCAAAAAGTCTGAATTGATTGACAAGTTGTCGAAAAACCAACATCTGGGGAGTGGGTCTGAAATGCCTGATTCTCCAGCAAATGTGGAAAATAATGAGGATGATAATGTGTCTATTATTGATGAGTTAGAGGAAGTAAATGTGTCTCCTAATGTAGGCCTCACTGCTCCCTTGTCTGATCAGCAACCTCAACCTTTGTCCACTGGGATCCCATCAGGTCCTACACTCAGTCCTGAATTCATTGGTCTAGAAAAGATGAGGTTTGAATTGGAATTCAAATGTTTAAATGCTCAAACTGCACAAAAACACCAAGAGCTTAAACTCAGAGAAATGGAGTTGAATCATGAACTAGAAATGAAAAGGTTATCTCTTGAAAATGTGTCTTCCCAGAGTCTTCTAGGCCTTTCAGTCCTAAGAGACTCCATATGCCTACAGAAATTGTGGGTATGTATGAGGTTAAGCTTGATATTTGGGATTGGTTGGCAATGTTTGAATATAACCATGGGATTCAAGGTCTTACAGGGAATCAGTTGCTTCCCTGGCTCTTCTCTAGGCTACCCACTGTTGCATCTGATGTTGTGATGGAGTTGGGGAAGGTAGATAGAATAGACTATGAGTGTGTGAAGCTAGCTTTAATTGCTAGATTTGGGAATACCCCTTCCCAGTACCTTAAGAGTTTTAGGACCCTCAAAAAGCATGACGGTACCCCTTGGGTTACCTGGGTATGTGAATGTTTGAAAAACGTAGATGGTTGGGTTAAGGGTTACAGAGTAAACACTTATGAAGGTATGAGAAATCTTGTTATTTTTGAGTCAATTTATGATGCCTGCTCTCCTGAGATAGATCCCAAGAAGTTAGCTAAGGCTGCTGACTTGTGGGTTGCCAACAGGGCTACTCACAAGGATTCTGGGGCAACTCAGAAGAAGGATGAAGGAAAGCAGCCAAACAAAGATAACAAGGAGAATTCTAATGCCTCCAATCCAAAAGAGGGCCACAAGCAGCAACATAAAGGTACACCACAAGCGAAACCAAATCAGGCTAGTGTACCATCTGGACCCAAACCAGATGGAGGTCAGAACAAACCCCCATTCATCAAGACATTTGGGAAATGTTATGTGTGTGGGTCAACCTACCATGTGAGAGGGGATCCCAGATGTAAGGGTAAACCTTCAGGGATCCACACTGTCTCCTTAGCCTTCTCCCCAGAGTAAGAAGTACCTATGGCAAGTGGAGATGTTCACCTACTGGCTGATGAACCCATGAGAGTCTCAGCTAGTGTTTCTTTAGTGTCCCTGGGCTTGTGGGAACAACAGAATTTTGATGTCTATAATTCCATCCCAGATAATACTAAAGATTATTATGAAGATAGTGTTCTTGTGAATGGCTAGGAGACTCCTGCCATCAGAGAAACTGGAGCCAGCATACCTGTGGTGGATGAATCATTTTTCAAGCTGGAGGATGTTGCTAAGGCACCCAAACGCCTCACCAAGTTAGCTGGAGGCCCTGTGCAAATGCTTCCCCAGTTATCAGCTCTCATCCAGTGTAATGATATGACTGTCAAAATACCTGTTAGTGTGCAGAGGGAAGTGGCTGGGAGAGTCCTGTTGGATAATGACTTGAAAACTCTTGGAGTTGTGTCAAGCACCCCCAGGCCTCCCAAGCACCCCCAGGCCTCCCAGTAAAAGGAGACAGGAGCTCACTAGGCCAGTAAGGGAGAGGACCTTGAGAGGCTCTCCAGAGGTGTTGATAGAGGAAACTATTACTCCCACTCCACAGAAGTTGGTCACTGCTACTTCTAGAAACAATGAGGCAAAGGGGAAACCCAAGACCTCAAGGAAAAAGTCAGACAGCACCCCTGTGCTACCAACCAGGACATCCCCAAGATTGTCCAAAGTCACACCTGTGACTCCTTCCCCTACTGAGGCAGAGTGTGAGGTGCAACCTTGTGTGTTTGAGCCAGTTTCTGAAGAATCAGATCTGGAAGAAGACACTGGGCCTCATTACACGGATGGCGGTAACCATGGCGCTAGTAGCGCCATGGTTGCCACCGGAGTCCGGCATGGTGAATGGCGGAATTACCGCCCCATTCCAAGGTTGGCGGGGGCGGTAATTCCCCATTCACCATGGCCCTTCCCCATTCCCATTTGAGCCCCCATAGGGCTCAATGGGAATGGGGAAGGAGCAAATAACGGTACCGCAATCAGCGGTACCGTTATTTGCTCTGAAGTCCCTCAGCGGGTCCTGTCCTTAACATGTGGTCTGACCACACATTAAGGACGGGACCCACTGAGGGACCTCGTAGTAGGGCGGTAAGGGATTACCGGCACCGGTGCCCTTAACGGTGCCAGTAATCCCTTACCGCCATCCGTGTAATGAGGCCCACTGTCTTAGTTGGAGATATTGACCCTGTGGACCATCGTGAGCTGCAGTCTGTACTGGCAGAAGGTGGACCCAAAAGGGCAGACTTCAGCAGAGGACAAAGAGAGTGCCCCACTCTCGAGGGTTTTCCATAACAGGCTGCTAAACAACTTGATGGGCAAGAAGTTGGAAAGCATAGGTTAAGCTGGGAAGATGGCCTCTTCTACAGTGAACCGACTGAGCCTATCCCTGGGGACTGCAAAAGAATTGTAGTGCCCCTTGCCAACAGACTCCAGTTCCTACCGTTGGCCCATGAGATACCTTTGGCTAGTCACTTGAGTTTCAAAAACACCAAGGAAAGGCTCTCCTTATACCTCTACTGGCCTAAGATGGGTTCAGAAGTTGCCAAATTCTGTAGGAGCTGTCACACTTGCCAAACCTCTGGCAAAAGTGGAGCCAATAATGTGGCATCCCTGGTGCCTCTCCCAGTGGTGGGAGTACCTTTTGAGAGAGTGGGCATTTACATTGTTGGTCCCCTTGACCCTCCCACATCTTCGGGGAACAGGTTTATCCTGGTTGTAGTAGACCATGCTACAAGATATCCAGAAGCGATACCTCTGAGAACTGTTATGGCTCAGGCTGTGGCTAAGGCTCTACTTGGTATTTTTACCAGAGTAGGGTTTCCTAAAGAAGTGATATCCGACAGGGGATCCAATTTTATGTCCCACTACATGCAAGCCATGTGGAAAAACCTGTGGTGTCACTTACAAGTTCTATACAGCCTACCATCCACAGACAAATGGACTGGTAGAGAGGTTTAATCGTACTATGAAGAGCATGATAGGTGCTTTAGAGGAACCCCTTAAAAGAAAGTGGGACCTTCTACTGCCATGCCTTTAATTTGCTTATAGGGAAGTCCCACAAGAGGGAGTTGGTTACAGTCCCTTTGAACTTCTCTATGGCCATCCATTCAGAGGTCCATTGGCACTGATTAAGAAGGGGTTTGAGAGTGCTCCTTCCCCCAAGTCAGTCAGAGTGACTGACTATGTGATAGGTCCTGGAGGAGAATTTCACACATGATGGCAGAAGCTACTGATAACTTAAAAGCAGGTCAGGCTCTGGTCAAAGATTGGCATGACCAGAAGGCCAACATGGTTGAGTTTACTCAAGACCAGCTGGTGTTAGTTATGGTGCCAACAAGGCAGAGGGCCTTGCAGGACAAATGGATAGGACCCTTCAAGGTTGTGGGCAAACTTAGAGAGGTGAACAATTTGGTGGATTTAGGCAGACAGACCTAAGGAGGCTCCCAGAGTCTTTCACACCAACCGTTCGAAGGCATATGTCTCGAGACCAGAAGTGGGAGCTTTGCTTCTAGCTTCAGCTCAAGAGGAAGAGGAGAGTGAACCTCTACCTGACCTCATCAGAGGCCAACCATTGGATGAGAAAATAGAAGGAGTCAATCTCTCTTCTCAACTGCCCTCTGAACAACAAGAGGAGTGCAAAGCTCTGTTAAATCAGTTTGCCTCCCTGTTTTCACTATCACTAGGCTTGACCCCTTGGGGCCAGCATGATATTCTCTCTGGTGACTGTTTACCTGTGAAAAGCAGAGGTTACAGAATGTCAGAACATGTGAGATCCCACATCAAAGGAGAGGTCAACAAGATGCTTGATCTCGGGGTTATAGAGCCCTCTACAAGTCCATGGTCTAGTTCAGTTTTCTAGTACCAAAGGCAGGATCCAAGGAGTTGAGATTCTGTGTGGACTATAGAGCTCTAAATGCAGTCACTAAGACTGATGCCCATCCTTTGCCAAGGACAGATGAACTGGTGGATAGACTTGGTTCAGCCAAGTAACTCAGTACATTTGATCTGACGTCAGGCTATTGGCAAATAGCCCTGACAGACCATGCCAAGGTGAAAACTGCATTCTCAACCCCATCAGGCCTCTACCAATTTAGGGTTATGCCTTTTGGACTAAAGAATGCACCTGCTACATTCCAAAAGATGGACAATCAAGTTCTGAATGGGATGGAGGACTTCTGCATGGCATACTTGGATGACATTGCAGTGTTCAGCCTTACATGGAAAGAACATATTGATCACTTAGGATATGTTTTGCAGGCTCTTGAGCAGGCATATCTGATCATAAAGGCAGGTAAATGTCAAATTGGTCAGAGCAAAGTGGTCTACCTTGGTCATGAGGTAGAAGGGGGTGAAATAAGGCCATTGCCTAGCAAAGTACAAGCTGTACAAAACTGGGCCACCCCGACTATTCAAACCCAAGTGAGAGTTTTCCTATGTCTCACTGGGTACTACAGGAATTTCATAGAGAACTATGGGACCATAGTTTCTCCCTTGAATGTGATCTCCTCTCCAAAATTCCCTAAAAAGGTTAGATGGAATGAGGAATGCACTCAAGCCTTTGAAAACCTGAAAAAGGCCCTTTGTCAAGCTCCAGTCGTAAGAGCTCCTGATTATCACCAACCCTTCATTGTGCAGACAGATGTCTCCAATACAGGTATAGGTGCAGTCCTTAGTCAACTGGATGAGAAAGGTAGGGAGCACCCCATTTGCTTCATCAGTAGGAAACTGAAGGAACCAGAAACAAGGTGGTCAACCATAGAGCGTGAATGTTTTGCGATTGTGTGGTCTCTGAAGAAGTTTAGACCATACTTGTGTGGATCTACTTTTGTGATTCAGACAGACCACCAACCCTTGAGATGGTTAATGCAAATGAAAGGGGACAACCCAAAACTTCTGAGATGGTCAATCTGCCTGCAAGGGTTTGATTTCACCATTGAGCACAGAGCAGGTTGTCACCACTAAAATGCTGATGGTCTCTCTAGGATGTTTTTAACCGACTAGAGGTAGAGATTCATCCAGGAGTGGATTAAATCCTCCTGTCCCTTAGTCTGGGGGGCCAGTGTTAGGGAGAATTCTCCAGAACGGCTAATTTCCCTTACTTACTGAGTCCCTCAGCAGCTTTGCTGGATTTCTGTGATTTATTTCTTTCACCTGGTAAGAGTGTGAGCCTTTTTTTCCCACTCTTAGATGTGTTTTGCTGTGTGTGTTTAACATGTTTGTGTCCATAGACTGTGGAGCCTCACCTACTCCACAGGCATCATCGTTTTACTGTGTGTTACACAGCACCTTCAGTGCAGTGACACAGGGTTGTCTTTTAGACTTCCCAACTCAGACTCCATTTTCTGGGATGGACTACTGTCTCCCAGAACATATAAAGTTGCCATTAACTTTATTAGCCTCTGTAAAACCACAGACCCAGTACACCCTACCTTACATAGAGTACTGGAAAGAGTTAATACTTATCCCTCTTTGTCTGTTTCTCTTGGAGCATTGTTTCGCTCCCTTTTCATCAAGACTTGATGGTGGTAGTGGTAACTACCCTATTTTTCCTACCGTGGTTATCTTAAATAACCTTGGTATTGTTTTAGGCTATCTTGGTAGCCTCAAACTTAAACCCGCTAGACCATATATATGTTTTATTTCTGTTCCGGCTGGGTTTATTCATCATTTCTTTTTGAAAATGTCTTTTTCGTGTTTTACTCTGCACGCCAAACCAGGTTTGGTTCCTTCGTTCACTGTATTTTCGTGGACTTCTACGCAGAAGCCCTCCTTAGGAGCCTGTATGTCTGGAGGGGGACAGTATGTGAGGGAGGGGTTTAGGACTCCCTGCACAGGGTCTCCTTGGAGACCCATGTCGCACTCTGAAATGATTGGCTGTGGTGACTGGCCCGGCGGCACTGCCCACCCTGCTGTGTGATTGACAGCCAGGCTGTTTGAATGGGGGAAAGCTGCATAAAAAGCAGGTCTCTGGGTCTTGAAAGGCAGAGTCGCCTCTGGAACGAAAGAACCGATGAGGAGCTAACGGAGGAGGTCCCCTACCCTGACTGAACCACCCGGTGAAGCCCTGCTGCAGGTCCGAATCCTGGAACTCCAACGACAGAGAAGATCCACCAGGAATCCTCTTCCCTGAGCTGGTGGGAGCAACCAGTTCGCCCAAACTGCAAGCCAGGACTCCCTCCTCTGGTCAAATTCGCTGTACAGAGGTACAGTGGGCCAAATAGCCAGGAAGGTCAGACCCTGCTTGGGTTTTAAGGAGCGCACCTTTTATTTGTTGCTTTGCTCTGCTGCTTGTTTCTTCCCTGGGCAGTGTAGGACCCTCCAGTCTTCCTACTTCATCTCAGTCTGACAGTCGCTTCAGGAACCGTGAGCCTGCAGGAACTGCCAGGACCGTCCGCCTCAGCTACAGCTTCTTCTCCATTTAAAGGTACTGTGCAAATCCGGTTGTTCGTTTTGTTCAGCTGCGGTGAAAGTGTGTGAAATCTTTCTCCAATCCAAGGGCTTGTCCTTCTCTACTCTTTAAACTAACTTTTCTGCTGACCAACTTCATCCGGAACTCTTGGCAACGACTTAATCGCGAACTACCCTGAGCTGTGTGATCTTGAGCAAAAGACTTTTGTCCTATTGACTTTGGCTCTAAGTCCTTTTGATTTGAATACATCACTGTAGTTCCTCTTTCTATATTGCCCTGCTTACTTACCTGTTGGTGCTGGTCAATTTCTGCCTAACTTTGTCTTTCCCTCCCTTTTACATTTCTGGAGTGCCATTTTGCTCCCACTTCATTTGTGAGCTTAACTTGTCTGGAACCTATTGGGAGTGGTGTGGTGTATTAAGAGTGTGATTTTTAAACTGCTTTACTTTAGTGAAATGTTATACAACTGATGTGTAAATAAATGTATATTCTTTTACTCAGAAACATTGAGTCAATGTTTGTTTGAATCATAGTAATTTCTGTCCTTTGTGTAACTATTGATACTGCTCACTTGCTCTTGAGATAAGTCTGGCTGCTCAGCCATCGCTACCACTTTAATGGTGTAGTACAGGCCTGTACCAAAGGTAAATTTGTACTGTCACTTGTAGTCTTAATTGTGTGTGGTGTTCCCAAAGGGCACTGCATATAATTCTGCCTAACAGTCCTCCCTCTTGTCCCCACGACTGAGGCCCAGGAACAGCGAGACCTGCAGAGCTGCACAGGAACAGAAGTCACTAGCTGCATCTTTTCTTCTTTACCAAGGTACTGTAAAACAAGTCTAAGAGAACTTACCTGTTACTGTAGAAGTGCTTGTAACTTCCACAACTCACAAGTCTAATCAGCTTGTGGCCCTACATTTGATTCTTCTTTTCATCAAAGACTCCTAAGAACGTGTGCAAAGACTTTTCCATTACTTACCAGAAGTGCTTTATCCCATCCAATAATTTTGCCCATTAACCTTGGATTAGCCTATTGAATTGAATGACTCTTCTAGTAAACTCTAAAAGTATCTGCACTGCTTCAGAATATTTTTTAGTCTCTTGTTCTCTAATAACCTTTTACCTTTTGCCAACTTTTAAAGAGTATTCTGAATGGCAATAGTGAGATATTAATGTCCCCAGCACCCTTGTTACTGAAGTCACCTGTGGGTGTAGGTTGTGTCTGTGGGCCATCCCAAAAGGGCCTTGTCTGATTCAGAAAATCAAAGTGTACAGTATTGAAGTATATTTGTGTGTTACTATTCTATTGCTCCCTTCTGAAGAAGGTTTTATAACTGACTAATACATTATTAATTGTTTATGAAAGAAACCTTGAGTGTAAGATTTTATTTGAATACCTGTAACTGTGACTCTTTGTGTAACTCGACTACAGCTCACATTTCCCCTCTTGAGATAAGCCTGGCTGCTCAACATGCTACCAAAACTGTGTAGTACAAATTTATACCAAAGGTTGGATTGCCTATACATGTAGTCATAGTTGTTTGTAGTGTTCCCAGAGGGTACTGCATTCAAACTTTTCCTATCAATTCCCAAAGCAAAGGACAGTGCCCTGGAAGAGGGGGAATATTGTTTGTTGATGGGTCAGCATCAATTGATCCGGAGACAGGAGGAAAACCTCGTTGGGGCAGCTGTAGTAAGATTGGAGGAAGGGGAGAATAAAATGCTCGTCATGAAAAGATTACCTAGACATTTTTCTGCACAGGCGGCAGAATTTGTAGCACTGATCAAGGCCCTAAGAGCATCAAAGGGATGTTGCATTACAATATATTCAGACTCTGCGTACGTCACTACTACAGTGCACGCAGCTCTGTCCCTATGGAGGAAAAGGGCGTTCAGGAGGGCAGATGTATCCCCAATGCAACATGCAAAATTACTGATCACTTTGATCACTGCCCTCACAGAGCCCTCAGCGGTAGCAGTGGTGAAATGCTTAGCTCACACTCAAAATACAGACGAAATATCCTTGGGGACTGCAGCAGCAGATGCAGCAGCGAAAAAGGCACAATACCTTCCCATAAACATGAGTGCAGAATATGTTTTAGCAAGTACGGCAGTATCCTCAACCACGGATGCATATACCACACTGCGCGTATCGCAGATAATTGAATTGCAGTGTCGAGCGCCCCAAGAAGAGTAGGAACTCTGGCTCAAATGGTGGTGTGTTCAATCGCCCAAGGATCTCCTCTGTCGACAACAAGCCACAGGAAAGGTTGTAATGCCTGTCGAGCTACTTTACATAGCATTTGAACAGCTTCACTCCCCATCCCACAGTTCCAAATAACACATTGCAGCTGATCTCTAGAAAGATTGGTTCATTCCGAATTTACAAGAGCACCTGACACAAATGGTGGTCCAATGTACCATGTGTCAAGTGTTCAGCACAGGGATGACATTGAGAACACTGCAGAGTACATTACCCCATCCTGTGGGCCCTTTGCGAGGGCTGCACATTGACTACGCAGACATGGGAGAAAGGTGCAATGGGGCAAGATATCTGATCACGGTGGTGTGTCCCTTTTCCTGCTGGGTGGAAGCAGGGCCCTGTGCCCACCCTAATTCAAAGTGTGCTGCAAAGTTCCTTGTTAGAGAGGTTTTCCCTCAATGGGGAGTGTGTGATGTCCTGCGATCAGACAATGGGACTCATTTTTTCAATGAATTGTTCGAGGAAGTGGCAAAGTTGTAAGGGGTCAAGAATAACATTTGCTCAATTTACCATCCCCAAGTGAACGGAATGGTGAAGAAAATAAATGGTCTCCTCAAAAGTAGATTGTCTGAACTATGCAACACCCTCAAGAAAAATTGGGTGTACTGCCTGCCCTTGGCACTATTCCAATTGCGCACCAAGCCCAGTAAGGAGCATCACCTGTCCCCTCATGAAATAGTAACTGGCCAATGTATGCAAACGCCACTGTCACCAGTATAGAGAACCTCAGATGCACACAGAGCTGCCACCATTTTAGGAGCGGAATTCAAACAATATCTCACGCAACTTACATGTGCAATAAGATGCATTACAAAGCAAATTGCACCACCCTTCACAGAATGAGAGAAACTACAACTACTTTGACATGACCCCAACCCAATCCTTGTTACCGGGGGAGTGGATTTATGTAAGGAGTTTAGGTAGGAGGTGGAACACACCCCGCTTCCGCTGACCTTATGAGGTGGTGTTTTCCACCCCACTTGCAGTGAAAATAAAAGGGTTACGGTACTGGATACATATCTCAGATATTCATAAAGCCCCAGACAATTACCTCACAAAACACACTGGGCCTCATTACGACCCTGGCGGAATGGGTTAAACTGCGCCGCAAAAGGCTGCGGCGCCATTCAACCCATTCCGCCACATTACGAGGTCCCCTCGCGGGACACGTTAAGCACGCCTGGGAAAACCAGGCGTGCATACCGGGTCCCACGAGGGGAAGAGGGAGCAAACAACGGGCCATCTCGTAATGGCCCGTTGTTTACTCCCTCTCCCATTCCCATTCAGCCCTATGGAGGCTGAAATGGGAATGGGGATGAACCGTGTCCGTGTCCTCAAGTGAGGAATTACCGGGCCATCCGAACTCGGAATGGTCTTGTAAGTCCTCATTCCGAGGACACGGATGCGGTTTTGCCGGCAGCCATGCCGCCAATAGCGGCATGGCTACCGGCATACCTCGTAATGAGGCCCACTGACTGAAAACAACCAAGCTACTACCTCAATCTAGGGTGTTCCTAGCCAAACTTTATCTGTGCATGTGAGCTGTGTACAAGAACATGCATTGCTGCTAGAGCACGGGCCACCTCAAATTAAACCTCTCTCTCTCTCTCTCTCTCTCTCTCTCTCTCTTTCTCTCTATCTCTCTATCTCTCTCTCAACCTCAAAACCACCCTGTTCTTTCCCTCTACACAGGTGCAACGATTATGGATTTGACACAGCTGCAAAATTCATCAAATGTAGATAGCAGTAGGAGTAGAATGAGTTCTTTGAGAATGTACAGTTACAGCTGTGGTTTGCACTTTGTGGTGATTTTGTTTATTATGTTGATATTAGCATTGGGCATTTACTGGGGAGCATCTTTTATCCGGGGGGACCATATAAAGTAAGGGGGTGGGTAAATGGACATGGAATGGATATAAGTGGACCTGGAATGTGAATTTGCCTATGACCCTTACCAGTTTGCATCTTAACATGACAAGAAAGGTCCCAAGTGCTATTGTGTCTACTGAAGATGTAACTGATATATCACCAGATGCCTCAAATGTCACATATATACTGCCTTTAGCACTTACCCCCTAATCATCTACCTCAGTATTTAACATATTGTTGACCACAGCCCCTAACATGATTACTGGTTGTTCCTGCCCCTTTGCCCTGAGTGAAAGGATGAAAGAAAGCGCCCAGATAATGAGAGTTGAACAAGTTCTTGGAGCAACAAATATCACAATGTATAATACTGCAAACACCACATGTAGCAACTCTGAATCCACGCCCTGCAATCACTCAGTGTTTACCCTTTCACGCTGCAGTGCGAGGGAGAGAAATTTCCTCTTGCGTAGTGATAGAAGGAAACGACAAACCCGCCCACATAAGTATGATGCATATCATGGTTTAAGATTAGACACAGTGGAAGACCTTCGCCATCCCAAGCATTCAAACCATTGGTACTCTGTTATGAGTGCGATGGGAAGGCGAACAACCAATGGGAGTTGCTATGTCTGTTCTCCAATACCCCATGCATCCGGGGCACCCAAAGTATCGATACCACGAGGGGTACCATCGAATGAAAAACAATGTCTAATTCACCTTGCACTATGTAGGATCAAGAGCACTTTCCAGGCACGCAGTGTCGACTTACAACTCCTTGAGCCAGATACCCGAAAATGCAAGACCAGCTCCACCAACCCCAACTGTTTCAAGGAAGCGTTTCTCGATATACAAGGGACAAAATATATGGACAATAAGTGGCAAGAAGCAACATTTATGTGCAAAGCAGAAAGACTTGTCGGTTACTCAGGAGAAACACTAGCCTTCGTTGAGCAAGCACGTGCACAAATATGGAAGGAACTTGTTGCAAAACTGACATGGGTCACAGCAATTGAAAAACCGGTGAAGGTGCACCAGGACGAAAGTTATGAACTTTGGTTTTACAGCAAAGGAACTGTCTTGGTAGGATCAAACAAACGATGCAACCAAACACTGCTTATTCCAGACCTCTGAAAGGGTATTGCTGCGTTGATGGACTACTGTTGGGTATGTGGCCAGAAAGTGTACTTGCACCTCCCGTCATCATGGAGGGGCTACTTTTCACTTGCAATGCTGCATTCGACCCTGCTTGTTCTGCCCGAAGAACACCAAAAGGGGGATCCTTTCCAGATGAAGATCAAGGGATGTCCAAAACCACAGCAATAGCACCCACCATTTCACCTCCAAGTTTCTGCATCCTACCAGAAAAGAACATCATGACCGCCTACAGAGAAAGAAGTGATCCTCAAACTATTTGTCTCAAGGATCATCAGACTTGCTTGCACAAATAGCAAGCAAATACAGACTGTTCAATTCTGCAGAGACATATTTCACATCTCTTGTGCCCACCGTCCAGGCTTGAGCAAATGCTAAATCTATTAGGGACACAGGGATAAGGTGGACACTCTATATCACACAACTATTTCACCCCACAAGCCCCCAAAAATGATAAGGAAGTTTGGGTGGACTTAGCAGGGGGTGGGGGGATGTATATATATGACCTGCATACCAGAACAATACACACAGAGTGGGGAGAGCCTGAGGCATGTCTGTAGAGCATTGATGCCCACAAAAAGGACACCTGCATGGGACGAAGCAGAGAGGTGGGCAAAGGAACGGAAAAATGGGGAGTTATGGGGGGTTGAATTTGTTACTGTAAAAGTAACGAACAAGGGGAATGTTAGGATGGAAATAAGCTTATCCCACCCCCTAGGCACTTTCACATAAGGCGAAACCCATATGAAGCAATCTAACGTACATGGGGGAGTAGCCAAAACCCCCGGGCGCCATATAGAAACCTTGTAGTGCTTAGAAGTAAATGCTAACACTAGAAATGCCCATCCTTCTCGACACCATTTTCTAATAGGCCCTACACTAGACAGACCGCAGACCCATGCTGCTCATGCTCCCCGTTCACAGAATCCAATTTCTACACACCATGCTGGCTCCGCTTGAGCCTTGTTGCCATGGAAGTCCATCCCCCCGCCTCGTCCCTGTAGTGTTGCGAATAATCAGTAGCACCTTCAGGAATGTGCCCAACACAGATCGTGAGATAGTACCGGGCCCCGGGATGTACCTATTCATCTCCACTAAACTGCCATAACACCTTTGACCCCCACCCAGCCAGCCTGGTGCTGGCTGCACATCACTAACCTGACCCCCACTCCCCTGGCTCTCTAAGAAGCACCTGACCCCCAGGTCCTAACCTCCATAAAGCGTCCACTAAAGATCAAAAGCCCACAGGACTGTATTTCTCCTCAACAATAACAAGCCACATGAGACACAGAGAAGTGTAAATCAAAGATCAGTCCTGGGAGGGGAGACCTTAGGTGCGGGACTGTGGGATCAATGGAGCCCTGAATGTACGGGTCAGCATGACTGTATCTTATC
Source organism: Ambystoma mexicanum (assembly GCF_040938575.1). Classification (NCBI taxonomy): domain Eukaryota; kingdom Metazoa; phylum Chordata; class Amphibia; order Caudata; family Ambystomatidae; genus Ambystoma; species Ambystoma mexicanum. Next base: position 384,104,153 of record NC_090938.1, read on the forward strand.
CTCCCCTCTCCCTGGCACCCCTTTCCTGTGCCTGCCATAATGAATGAATAGCATGCCGTAGTTGTTTAGTTTAGTTTAGTGTATTTCATACGTGACCTGATCTTCACCATGAGGATGAGACCAGCTTACCCACGTGGGGCCAGATCAATGGAGAAGAGCCAGCCAATTAGTGCTTGGAATCCCCTCTGGAGCAAGCTCATATGTAGGGCGCCTCCAATCAGGAGCAGCAAAATGTCTCATATAGCTGTGATGTGTTTTCGGCTTATAACCCCATGTATTCGGATGTAAAACCAGAGCGCTCTCAAGCATCAGAGTTCTTTGCTGATATTTGTATTTTGTATGAGTAAACCTTGTTATCCTTGCAAAGCTATCTCCTCGCTTATTTCCCTAGTGGGTTATATTTACTCTGGTGTGTGCGTATTGTGGGACTTGCCTTCAATACATAAACCAAAAACATCCTGGGTCCTTAACATATACTATTTCAACATTCCTGCTTATTAATTCCACAACCTCTCCTGAACTCTGTGCCACCATGCAAGTCACTCCTGCTGCACAGTCCCAGCCACAGAGGCCTCCAGGGACCTTCTGTGTAATGTTAGCGGACTCCTCCTATCTGATCGTCCTCGGGCCACACCTCCAGGTCACCACAAGTTGGCCAAGGGCTCACCATCGCCGGCACTGGGGTCACCTTGTAACACCAGGAGCCCTGTGATCTGAAGCCACCACGACTCTCCTCCAGTCATTCCAGTGCCAGAGTCCGTCAGGCCTCAACCTTTTCTGCAATGTCTCTGCCCTGCATTTGCATTGCCGTCTGCAACGTCTGTGGCTCACGGCCAAGTCATGCAGTTGTTCTGGTGTCTCCCAAAGATTTCCCATGTGCCCTCTGCGGCATGCCACAGAGGGTAGGCGTATATACCTCTGCACCTGTATGTTCAGGGGGCAGATGAGGCACATGCTCATGCCCGTCCAGGTGTCTCAGCCGAGCGATGGAGTGCTGATTGTGGGCCGGGTCAGGATTAAGCTGTCTATGTGGCCATTGTTTTTCTGCGCCCACTAGCACTCTCCTTTCTTTGTATTTTAATTTATTGAGAGCTTTAGGTAAAAATTCTATGTTTTCCATGTTCCGCTCCACTGAACTTTATTTGAACACTTGTGATAATTTGTAATAACCCCACCTTTTTGCAGCAGAAGTTGCTCAAGAACTTTAAGACTTAGCCATCACATCAGATGACAAGTCTGAGGATGGGAAGATAGCTCGAGGGCAACGTGTTTATCTTGGAAGCAAGACAACACAGAGCAACACAGGTTTGAATCCCTGTCATGTGCTTTAGCACAGGGGCTATACATTTTTCTTAGAAACAAGACAACACAGTGCAACACAGGTTTGAATCTATGCCCAGTGTTTAGAGACTGATCTCCGGTGATTAGTGTGTTGCAAAATGTAATTAACAAGTTGGCATCGACATCTGCACCTTTAGCAAGTTTGACAATGGGACTCATTACACGGATGGCGCTAAGGGATTACCAGCACCGGTAAGGGCACCGGTGCCGGTAATCCCTAAGCGCCATACTACGAGGTCCCTCAGCGGGTCCCGTCCTTAACGTGTGGCCAGACCACACGTTAAGGAAGGTACCTGCTGAGGGACTTCAGGGCAAATAATGGTACCGCTAATAGTGGTACCGTTATTTGCTCCTTCCCCATTTCCATTGAGCCCTATGGGGGCTCAAATGGGAATGGGGAAGGGCCTTGGTAAATGGGGAATTACCGCCCCGCCAACCTTGGAATGGGGCGGTAATTCCCCCATTCACCAAGGCGTAATCGGTAAAATACCGGTGGCAACCATGGCGCTAATAGCGCCATGGTTACCGCCGTCTGTGTAATGAGGCCCAATAACCTGTATTCAAGAACGTAATCTACAAAACATGGCACCAATGCAGCTCCTGTATAAGCCAAAACTAGTATTAGCACCCGGGCGGGAGGAGCCAGCCAAGCAGATGGCTAGGAACGTGGACCTGAACTGCTGGTGTAAGCCCGCGTTCCAAGCCGCCTGTTAGCCAGCCCCCCCGCCACCAACTTCTCCCATCCTCTGTCCCACTTTGTTTCTTCTCCCCCCAACTCTGCTGCTTCCCTTTGCCTCCCGCAGGCCACCATTGAAAGGGAAGAGGGGCACCGCCCATAAGGAGCCTCGCCTTTCCTTTCCATGGTGGGTGTTAATGGCCTTCATCCCCCGTTCCAGGGACTGGAATGGGGGATAACGGCATCTAGCCCTCGTTATCCACCCTCACTTCGCTCAGGCTGATAACTTGGGCTGATAACTTGGGCTGCCAGGCCGTTATCCCCCGTTCCAGCCCCTGAAATGGGGGATGAATGCCACATTACCATTAAATAAATTAAGTGACTACTCATTAATGCTTGGATGGCGTTCTTTCATAGATCAGAGATATATGATTTCATCACAAACTCTAAACTGGATTTTCTTATCAATGGGGACAAAGCTAGTCACTCCACATCCCTCCTAGAAGATCTTGTTCCCTCTGGTTATAAACTGAACAGTGATGTGTGGAATCTGGAAAAGATGGATGTTTAACTGTAATTTGTAAAGATAATTTTTCAAGTAAACAAGTTCCACATGTTTTATTTGTAGGGTATTGATGCTTTGGAGCTACAATGTTAAATCGAGCAGATCTTTACATATTCCGTTGCACTTTTTGTACTTCCCCCCACCCCCAGTTGCACCAAACCGACTTCTGGATACTTTTTCATACCTCTTTGCTGACCTAAGCTTTTAATTGGCCCATTTCTATATTCATATATTTGTCTAGTTTCTCCATCACCTCTAGGATTGCACTTTTTCACTTGAGAATCTGTCTTCCGCACAGTTTGAACAAAGGATACATTACCCCTTCACATGGGTGCTAAGAGTCACCTTAAATACCATCTTCGCCAAGCTTGATAGTGTAGTTGTTGATGCTCCAAGGCCTCTAGGTTGGTTTGATCATTCAGCTGTACCATTTCATTTACCAGACCCAAAAGGTAAGATCTCTACAGTTAATCCATTAAAACCTTTAAACTCCAGGCTTGGGAAAATACCTTTTTTCCAGTAATAAAAAAAGTCCTTGAAATACACCAAATGAAACTGGAACATGTTATGTTATGTTATGTCACTTTGCATTTATATAGTGCCTTATGTATCATTGGTATGATCTCAAAGCGCTGGTAGGTTGAACGCCCTTGTGAACCTTAGTTCAAGTCAGTAGAGATCGAGAGAGACTCATAAGGTGCGTGGGTGCACCAGATGTGTGTGCAGCTGGTGTGGCACTTGCATGATAGCTGCTTCTTAGCAGTAGGTGTGGTGGTTGGGAGGTCAGGAATATGTGTTCATTCTGGTGGATTGATACCCAGACTGATTTCTGGCAGCATTAGGCCTGAGGAGACGCTTATGCTGGCGGTGTGTGCTCAGTTAGCTGTGTTTAATTAGGATGATGTGGCGGGTGTTAGTATGAGTGGTGGTGTATAGGAGAGAGTAAGCGTGGTGGTGTGATATGGTGGTTTTCACTAAGACGCTTGAGATTGAGCACTCCTCTGTACTATCAATTCTATCTGTTTTATTCACTCTGGCCGTTCATTCAGCTTGGTCTGGTCATACATTTCATCTGGTTCGTCATTTAGTTTACTAGTCTTTCCATTCATTGCATCATTCGATCCTTCATCTACATAAACTACTCCATCCAATCTGTTGATCCATGTCATCCTTCCCATCTGTTTAGTGTGTTCCATCTGTTCCATCTTTTTTATTAGTTCGATCTGTTCCATGTGCTTTACTCACTTCATCAGTTCCATGCGTTCCATCCACTCCATGCGTTCCATGTGTTCCATGCGATCCATACGATCGATCCATTCTATGTGATCCATCCGTTCCATGCGATCCATGTGATCCATCCGTTCCAGCCACTCCGTCCGTTCTGGTCACTCCGTCCGTTCTGGCCACACCGTCCGTTCCCTCCACACTGTCTGTTCCATCCACTCCGTCTTTTCCATCCACTCCGTCTTTTCCATCCACTCTGTCTGTTCCATCCACTTGGTTTGTTCCATATACTCCATTCTTTCCATCTTGTCTATCAGTTCTTTCCACTCCATCTGTTCTATCCACTTCACCTGTTCCAACTATTCCATCTACTCCATCTGTTCCATCCACTCCAGTTCGTTTCATATGCTCTATCCATTCTATCCATTCCAATTTTTCATTCTACTCCATCAGTTCCATTTATTCCATCTGTTCCATCCATTCCATCTAATCCATCCACTTCATCAGTTCCATCCTTTCTACCTGTCTCATCCACTCTACCTTTTCCATTCACTTCATCTATTCCATCTACTCCATCAGATCGATGCACTCTAACTGTTCCCTCTGTTTCATCCACTGCATCAACTCCGTCTGTACTATCTACTGTATCCATTTCATCCACTGTATCCGCTCAGTCCATTTGATCTGTTCCATTTGTTAAAGCTACTAATTTTTCCATTAGTTCAATCTGCTCGGTGGTCTCATCCGTTTAATCCACTAATCCATTTTATCTGTTCGACTCCTACCATCTGTTCAGTCTGTTCCATCCATTCATTCGTTCTACCCACTCCATCCGTTCCACCCACTCCATCCGTTCTAACCCCTCTACGTGCATCGTCTGTTCCATTCGCTCTGCTAGCTAGTACATTTACTCCGTTCTATGTGATTTGTGTGTTCCATCCACTTCATCCGTTCGTTTTGACAATTAGACTTATTCACGCTAGCTCTTTGTTCCATCCTTTGCATTCACTCTATCCGTTTGATTCATTCTGTGCGTTTGATCTGTTCTGTCAACTCCATCTGTTCCATCTACCACATCCGCTCAATTCAGTCACCTTTTCCATCCATTTCATTCCTTTGTCCACTTTATCTGTCCACTCCATCCTTTCGAGGCGTTCAATCTACTTTTCTGTTTTGTTTACTTGGTCAGTACTTTATATTTCATCCCTTCGTTACGTTTCATCTACTCAGGATACTTCTTTTAATCCCTTAATCCGTTCCATCTATGTCATCCGTTCCATCCACGTCATCCGTTTTCATCCGTTCCATCCACGTCATCCATTCCATCCATCTCATCCGTTCCATCCACGTCATCCTTTCCATCCATATTATAAATATGACGCACGGCACCCATATCCTCAGTTTGTTTTTTCCTCCATAACGTGTGACCTGCTCGTACACAATGCCTGCTTGACTGCACATAGCGTTGAGGATGAAAGATGTTCCACAATATTATGTTGATGCAATTTCACCTAATCTTTATAAAGAATAGGCAACAATGAAACCACTATCATCCACATTGCAAGAGGGATACACAAAAACTTTGAAGTTTCTCAGTTTACCGGTGGCCTTTCACACAGTGAATAATGCCATTCTGCTGGACAAACTTGTAATAACTGGGATCATAAGGACAGTTTTAGAGTGGATTGCACCTTTCCTATATGGCAGAAGAGCTGCATTAGCATTGCCCCTTTTTGGTCTTTTACTCTGGTGGAATAATTTGAGGTTCTGCAGGAGTAGTTATACCCACCACCTTTGAATGTGCACTTATGCCCACTTGTGTCAGTAATTGTAGGCTTTGGTATTAACTACTACAATTATGCTGAGGACACACAGTTGATGTTTAGGCTGTGGAATTTGTAAGCCTTAGGTTTTAGCATTACAGTCCTGCCTGACAGATCCCGATCAATAAATGTGCTGCAACTTCCTGAAACCTAATCCATTAAGATAGAGAAATTCTGCAACTTCCAAACCCAAGAAGGGCCTCCTCATATGGGAGAGGTAACATCATCTCTGGTGTTGAGAAGCAAGACAACCTTTGACCCCAATGAATTGGTCAGATGTTGCAGACATGTTGTAATCACAACTAAATTCTGTAACTTTACAAATAATTGATTTTGGTTCATGGATACAAACACTTTAATGTTAGGGTGAACGTTTTGAAGAATTACATGACCAACAAGCTCAGTTTGCATTTAGAACTTAGTGACTTGAGTGCACAACACTTTAATTGCAAGCATATTTGTCAAATATAAAGACTTCCCAACATGTTCTTTGATTTTGTGCAAAAGGGCCAGCAACCTTCATTGGTGCAATTTGACCCCTTTAATTGGTCTTTTTTGAAAGAGTACACTCAGAGTATATCAGACTATCCATCTTGAAACGATAACCTTCTATCAGAAAATCATTTATATGGTTATTCTATGTTTAATAATATGCTTTTTTCCTTAAGACAAGTGTAACATTCTGATAAAGACTACAATATATAATGGAAATGATCATTAGAATTAAATATTGCAACATTTAAAAAAGAAAATAGCCTCTCTTATAAAGTTAGTACAGTTTATAAGAAAGGCTGTACAGTTAGTACAGTTAAGAAATATTCATTTTTAATAACTTCTTTTGCTAAGAATGTACATCATTTTGTTTCTCAAAATGTCCTGCCTTCTTGAACATGTCACGCTCAGATTAAAACATATTATTTGGATGTTTTTAAATTAACAAATAATAAGACACTAAAAAAAGCAAGTGTATACCGGGAGCCTGGTTCTCTGGTCACTTACAAAGTCTCTGAAAAATCCAGCAGCCCCTGAAAAGCCTAACCGGATATTGCTCACCTCGTAGCATACAGAAAATGTGCCTACAGTGTGATGGCAACATTCCTACAGGACACTCAAAATAAACAATGTATCTCTCCAAATAGCAGATAGGTCCCCAACTTAGGGATGTATCTGCCGCTATTGTTATAATTCTATTTTTTACCATAAAAAAACTGTAATACACGTATGCTTCCCTGCCTTTTCATCATGTAGACTTTCTTTGTGTGTACTTTTAGTCGAATTCGATCAGTTACATTCATATAAACAGGTCATTTTGCCATGTTCGTTCTCGCATAGGGGCATCTATGACTATCTCTTTATATGTGTATGTAGGTTTAAGGGAGTAGGGGGTGGAGGGGTGAGCTAGGAGTGGTGGGGGAATTGTGGCACCTCACCATTATAGAAAAAAATAGTCAAATTCAATTCAACAAAATAAAAAGGCAGAAAGAAAGTGCAAGATCAAAAAGGTGGGGAATAATAAACAAAAAACACAACACATCTCCCCCTTCTCCTCTTTTAAGATGCCTGTGTTTTTTTCTCTGGTCATGCTGCTGTCAGCAACAGCTGGGATGGCTCTAGCAAAAGAGCACCTGGCAACGCAAACCTTAGCCACATAGAGAGAAGGACAGAGATACAGATTGAGCCAGAGAGCAAGTGAGAGAACAAGATATCATCGGGCATGGCTAGTAAATGATGAAGGCATATGTAATGTATAGAGAACATGTTTGGGGGGCCCACAATGATGGAACATACACCACACATGCTGGAAAGATTCTTGCCACAGCATTCATTGGGTCTTATTATAATGCCACTGTGGGACTTCTTTTACTGAGCTTGAAAACATTATTGAAAAGAAAATGTCGATTTTTAGAATCCATTATTTAGTTTTATACCATGATGAATCACAACAAAAATAAATATTTTAAATCTTGAACAGTTTGCTTTTTCACCAATTGATCCTTAAAAAGGCAAACTAAATATATACTGAGATTTGCTACAGAAAAGTATATATTTTGTGCCATACAAAAAAGAAACATTTTTTTGTGAGACATTTCCTTTTTCTTTTTTTAATTTATCATTGTCAGGGCACCCACAAAATGAAGGCATTTCTGTTTTACCTTTAATCTCATCCTTTAACTACTGTGATGTGTCAGATGAAGTCTGTCCACTGGCTGCAAGTAGTGTAATAGTATGTGCACAGAAGTGGATAGGGTGTGTGGCAGGTGGGTTATTGGACTGCCCCCAGATTCTTGGGTGTATGAGAGTTTGTGCAGTAGGTGCAAGTAGTGTAATAGTATGTGAACGGGTAGGTCCTCAGGTGAGCAGGTTATCTGGTGACTGCAGGCAGGCTTCATTAGGGTAGGGGAGTGGAATGTAAATGATATGAGGATGTTTGTATAGGTTGTATTATGCTGTGGTGGTTGTGGCAAGCTGCTGGATTCTTGGGTACGTGGCTGGAGGCCATGGACCACGAGTCTGCCCGCTGCCGTTGACATACTGTAATAGCATGTGTGGAGAAGTGCACATGGACTGAGGTGGCTTAGGGTAGGGGAGTGGAATGTAGGTGATATGATGATGTTTGTATAGGCTGTATTGAGTCTGCTCACTGGTTGAAGTACTGAGGGATGTAGCCACCGGGCAGATTTTTGGGTGTATGGCCATATTATGCTGTGGTGGTTGTGGCCAGGCCCTAGACCCTTGGGTGCATGGCCAGAGGCCAGAGGCCAGAGGCCATAGACCATAGACCATACACCCAAGAGTCTAGGTACTATTCTTTAAACACGTGCACTGTGCAATGTGCTCAGTTCTGTGTTTGTTCGCATAATCATCGGGTCAGTGGGAAAATAAATCCATGCAGGATTAAAAAAAAACATTCTACATTCATTTGATGTTATGTGGCACACTCTGTTTCATTGATGTGTGCAGTACTTACAGGAATGTTTAAGGTACACATCTATGTGGTCTTGCTGTTATATGCACTGTTTCATTAGGAGGAATTGAAATGGGGTATGCTTTTCGTTTAGGAAGTGGTGGTAGTATGGTTGCAGTTAGGTATCAGTTGGCATATTCTAACTGTTTATCTGTTTCCTCTTTTTAGTGGTATCCATTTATGCTGTTTGATTTCTGTTGGTGTTTTCTAAGTACTGTAGTTTTGCAAACTAATATTGGAGGATTATGAGGGCAGTTAGATACCTGTTGGCATATTCTAACCTTTGGTAGTTTGAAAGTTGTTGAGGGTATGTTTGTAGCCCTTTGATTTCTGAAGGTTGATTTTGGCAGTTGGACAGCTGAAAGTAATATTGTAGTACTGAGGGTGTACTAAGATACCAGTTGGTGTATTCTGGTTGTTTATACTTAGTAATTGTTGAAGGGTTTCCTCAGAAGAACTTTCATTTTTGCTGGTGGATTTTAAATTGTGTGGTAATGGGACATAATATTACAGTATTATGGATGGAGTTAGATACCAGTTGGCATATTCTAACTGTTTATAATTTCATAGTTTTGCAGGGTATGTCTTCAAGCACCTTCATTCTTGTTGGTGAATTTCCATTTTCCACTATTGCGAAGTGCCTTTGCAATATTATGGGTATTCTTACATGCAGTTGTGTATTTATTGCAGTGATATGGGCATCGCTAGACAGCTGTTGCCTTATTCTAGCAGTTGGTCATTTCACAGGTCATTGAGGGCAGTTTGTCAACCCTCATACTCAGTACTTTTCTTTAAAGTATTATGGGTGAAACAATATTAGTGTGTCCTTTCCACAGTTGTTTCTATGACTATAATCACTGGGTGATTAAAAAAACTGTATAGCAGCACAACTGATGTCCTGATGGTACATTTTGTGTATGCTAAACTGTTCCAGTGTCACAGGGGAGAAGGTTATTTTTCATTTCCGGTTAGATATCTGTTGGTGGGTATTGGGCAGTAGGCTATTCTACTTTTGTAGATCAGTGAGTGCATTTTGTTTTCAAGAATATTAACTAGGCATTTGCAACATTTGCTGGTACGCTGCTGAAATGGAATGGATTCATAGTTAGGTATAGATACATACACAAAAAGGCTTGTTAGGGGCTTGTTCCTGTGCCACATGGCTGCAGAGAGTGCATGTATGTTGCCACATGTATGTAATCTGGAAGAGTTCATTCATGGGTATGTTTTTGCGTTCAAGTACTTGCATTAAGTAGGTTAGAAAGTGGTGTGGATCTTCTTGGGGGTTTATAGTGAATCTCACCATTCCCACACAGTTGTCCCATTCCTGTCTTATTCCTGAGACACTGTAAGTGTTGTCAGGATTGTTTGTTGCATTTATATGAAGGAGTAGCATTTGCAAACACAACTGGTCTGTAAATGTTTACAACAATTGGTGGCAATTGGAATAGAATATTGATGGCTACATTTGCATAGCAATTTACACCAGTTGTGTTGGAAAATTTGAATGCACCAGACAGTTCTGTGTCTGAGTCATTTGATGGAAGTGCATGCCCTTTTTTTGAAGAGGTACTTCTCTTTGTTTGTGTTGTTGCGTGTGCATTTTCATTTTCAGTACATCCTTCTCTGGTTGTGGTAATTGGTGGAGTAGCAGCTGCTTCAATTTCTTTGGTGGTACTATTGGGAGATCATGTATAAGTTGTGTTTACACTAGTTTTCTTTTGCAAAGTTTGCTTTTTTGAGGAACAGGATACATTTTGAGATGGGGTGTGTAGAGTGCACATAGTCTGTTGTACTCTATGATGAAAGGAATGTCAGCCTTGACTTTGCTTGAGTCAAAATTGACTATAACTAGTCCTTCAAGTGTACATAGGCGTGACAATGCTGCACAACTGATGCATTCTTTAAAGACTGTGCTGCCAATGTCAATCAATGCTTGATCTAGAATTAGACCTTGCGATTTATGAATAGAAACTGCGTATGCAAGAGATAGAGAAAACTGTTCTATTCGTGCATATGTGTATTTGAAAAGAAGGTATCGGGCTGCTGAGCGTACTATCCTTTTAACTTCTGAAAGTTTGTCGAAGTGGATGTTGACAAACTGAATGCTGTTGTCACGAGGGTATGTCTGGAAGCCAACAACTGTACCAAGAACTCCATTAACTAAAGCTTGCTCTACGTCAAAGTTACACTTTAGCATTACTCCAAAACGGGTGTGTTGGAGCTTTTAAGCTATTTAATCGTGCTGTTGCTTGTTGACACATAGGTACTGGTATACCATGCATGTCCAGTTTGTCTGTGGAGTAAATTGGACTATTGGTTGCATTTCTTTTTTCAACATTGTTTGATTGAATTGTGCACAGCTTGCTAGGGTTGGCATTAAGGACATACCTTTTACATTTTTGTGTGCTAATTGTTCCATGATATCAGTAGCAGATGTGTTATGCCTGTATAGCTCATGAATGCGTCTGCTATATAAGATGGCTGTGCTTCCTTAGAAAGTACAACAATCCGAATTCTTTTCAAAATGGTAGCATAGGTGAGGTCTGAAGACTGATGCATATTTTCAGTTAGTTCTCTGAATTGGAAAGGTTGCCAGAGATGTACATTTCCTATGCTGCCACGTGTGTTACTGCACAGTTTGTGTCCTAAGGTTTTAAAAGTAGGTTCACCTTTCACTGGTGTTAATTGAAGAAGATATCCTAAAACAATAACGTGTTTTCATCCAAAGAGTTCTTCATAGTCCGTTTTAAGGACCTCTTACAATCTGAAGTGAATCAAAGCCAACATTAGGTTGGAGTCCATGCTCACCTCATCTATTAGGAGCATTTTCATTTCTTTCAAAACTCTGTGTAGCTCCATAGCAGCATCTGCTGAAAGTTTGTAGTAGTCTAATTTGTTTTGGTGTTCTACTGGAAGGAGTAGCCATCAATGTAAAGTAACACCACCTATGTTGTAAGCAGCTAAACCTCTGGGGGCAGTTACAACAGCTGAAAGCTTGTTGTTTGTCAATTGTTGATGATTTTTTATTAAGAATGTTTTGTCTGAACCAGCTTGACCACTTACATACAGGAGTACAGGTTTATAGTTTTGACAGGTACAAGTTTTAGTTTCGTGCTGCACACCATGTCCAATTTCTTTACTTACTTCTACGAAAATGCTATTCTGTTCATCATTCAGTTGTGATTTCAGTAGAGCAAGGTTTTCTTCAGATTGCTGATACTGACACATGGTGTTTTCTACTTCAGTCATGGCTAATTCTTTCTCATTTACTATGAGTGGCTCTCCAAGTGGTTCTTGGCTTCCTGTAAGAGAAAGTTGACTGCTCTCAGGATTGTCTATATTTAGTTGTGCTTGAAGTTTTTTTTCTTGTTTTTTCTTGTTGGTGTTCATGGTCCAACATGTTTTTGTACTATTTAAAGTTTATATCTGTTATCGTGTTTTCACTTGCATTGAAAGCATCTTCATAGGAGTCATCAGTGTTCAATAAATCTTCCTCTTTTCCCCATGGTTTAAAAAGTTGCAGTAGGGACATGTAGTAAAGTTCTCTATGTTGAGGAGTTTTTAATGATAGCTTCAGATGATTAATCAGGCTGCGTTTGGTAAGTTTAACCAGGCTGCCCTCACAACTTTTAACTATGTATTTACCCTTTTTTTCAACTGGTTAATATTATTTTTGTATGAGAAGTTTAGGGATATGTGGTATAGACACATGGTTTCCAAAGCAGTACTCCTTGTTGGGTAGTATGTGTCCAATAAATTGTTTTTCAAAATGTCCTGGATGTTGGGATCATTTTGGCTATTGTTTCTATGGGCCTCATTACACGGTAGGTGGTAAGATACCGCCCTTACCGGCATGGCGCTATTAACGGGTCCGGGTAGGCAAGAGGCCGCTAATTGCGTCCCATTTCGAGTATGCAGACACAAGCATAGCGCCATGCCGGTAATGTCCCTACCGCCATGCCACTAAAGACCCCATAAAGACCCTTAGCGGCACCGATGAAAGCGCTGATATCACTTCTGACCTCCTGCAACACGGAATTAGCGGTGATCGCTATTAGCGGTCACCGTAAATTTGCGGAACCGGAAATAGCGTCATCGCACAGGAACGGGAAAGAGCACGGCGGCCATCTTTAAAAACACAATCCATTGCCATCCTCTGCCCCCAGGACCTGCATCCACACCAGTGCCATACAAAACCATCCAAGACCCCCTGACAATGCCCAAGGCAATTAAAAAAGGAGCGGATCGGCAGCGGAAGGAGAAATTCCCCAATGAGGAGCTCATCATGCTCACAGATACGCTTGCCGCCAACGCGAATGTGGTGTTCGCAAATGACATGCAGCGTGAGACCCTAACCAAAAAAAAGACCATCTGGGCAGAGGTGGCCCAGAAAGTCAGTGCAGTAGGCACCACCACCCGCACTGTGAAACATTGCAGGAAGCGGTGGGACGATCTCCGCCTCCGAGTCCGCAGCATACTGGCTGCCAATCGGAACCTGGCCATGGCCACAGGAGGTGGTGGAGATTCACCTATCAAACTGAGGGAGCGGGAGGAGACCTGCGCGAGCACCATAGGTGTTGAACCCATAGAGGGAGTCGGCGAAATGGAGCGTGGTGCGCCCACAACGTCAGATGGAGGTGAGTGTCCACATAAAACACTGCACTGTGAAAGTAGAGGTACCCCCCAAATGTGAGCCCTAAATCAGCTCATGGATGTTGCCACAAACATACATGCACACAACCCTGCCCATGTGAGGGTCACATCCCAACACACACACATGCACACATCACCACAGACACGTGCCACCCAGACCCATGCATGAATGACCCACCCAACAGTCCTACAACCTGAATGCCCACAAATGAAGCATCAATGCATAGAACAGCATGATGTACAACATCTGCATGAAGCATGTTGACCCATCACCAATGCCATCCCCCTCTTTGTCCCCAACAGGCTCACAGACTGATAGCGATGAGCAGGACACTGTGACACAGGCTCCCGCTGCCGAGAAACAAGCCAGGGGAAAGGAGTCAGGGAACACCGCAGCACATCGAGGGGCACAGGGAGGAGTGCGCTCCTGCAGGGGGCCAAACACAGCAAACCACCCATATCACCAAGACGTGAACCTACGGCTGAAGCAATTGCTGCACCCACTCCAGTGATCCCCCCAATGCATGAACCACCCATGGAGGGGCCACTGTCTGCTGCCAACAGTTCAATTGGTGAGGCAGCAGCCACCGCACCGCTGTCCGATGTGGAAGACACCTGTGACTTGGCCATGCAAGAGCACACCCCCCAAGCCCCCACCAATCGAAAGTACCAAGCCCATGGCCAACATCCCAATCCAGCAGCCATGCCCAGTCTGGCGATGAAATCGTGGCAGGGTGCTGGAGCCCACCGGTGTCCTCACCTGATACCCTACCCATAGATCAAGGCGTGCCACGCACCCCACGAGCAGGACACAGTGGCCATGACATGGCCATCAAGAGGCAGCGGCAAGAGGACATAACAGCACTGGTTGGCCAGCATGTTGATGAGACAGCACGTTTGAGGCAGGAGTGCAGGGAGAATACGAGGGAGATAAGACAGGGCATGGAAGCCCTGTCTAATCTCGCTGGCCCTGTGAGGAGATGGCACTAGTGAGGCAGGTCCTCACTCGCATAGCTGACACTATGGACAGACAGTATCCCCCACAGCCACAAGAACAACCATGCACCTCCTCCTCTGCCAGCTCAAGGCAGACAAGCCCCAGGCGCACACCCTCCCAACCCCCTAATGGTGGTGGTGGGGATGGGAACTAGGGCCATCCCGAAGTAGCTGGCACATGTACAGCAAGACAGCAACGTTGTACCAGCCATACATGTGGTTGTTGTGGGGGGAGGGGGGAAAGGGTGTTTTGGGAGTGTTGTGGGGAAAGGGGGGGAAGGGTGTTTTGGGAGCATTGTGGGAGGAGGGGGGAAAGGGTGTTTTGGGAGTGTTGTGGGGGCAGGGGGGTAAGGGTGTTAGCGTAGTTGGGTCCATGCACTTCTTCACCTCTTAATATATTAAACAGACTGGTGACAAGTTGAAACACAGGCTTGGACCTTATCATTGAGTATGTGAGCTTTATTGGGGGACAGGGCCCAGTGTGCGCTTCACCACAGAACCCAGTTGAAAAATACCCACATCCATTCAACAGAGTTGGACCATGTGATTCAGAATATTTGGTTGATCAGATGCTGACGCACATCGCGTCCCTCCTGGGCATCCCCTCCTGCATGACTTGTAGCCCCATCTCCTCTCTCCTCATCCCCATCATCATTCTCATCAGGTGGTTGCATTTCAATGTCAGGGGGCATTGGCACATTCCGTCTGATACACATATTGTGCAGCATGACACATGCCATGGTGATCTTGGCCACCTTCTCATGGCCGTACAGGAGTGCCCCACCCGACCTGCTGAGGCACCGCAACCGTGTCTTCAAAAGGCCAAATGTCTGCTCAATTACCACGTGGGTACGGGTATGTGC
Organism: Ambystoma mexicanum; assembly: GCF_040938575.1. Lineage (NCBI taxonomy): Eukaryota > Metazoa > Chordata > Amphibia > Caudata > Ambystomatidae > Ambystoma > Ambystoma mexicanum. The sequence goes on from NC_090938.1 coordinate 384,119,262, forward strand.
ACGATTGTATTCCTCTTCGTGCCTGTTCTGTGGGTTCCGTACAGGGGTAAGGAGCCACCTCCTCAGGGGATAGCCAGCATCACCTGCATGGGTGCTACAATGGGGACGTGTTACTGTTCACATCAGGTGCAACCTGTACATTTCACACAAATCAACATTGCATTGTGATTGCCATCCACAAATCCCAGCATGCATGGAGATGATCTGTGTAACTGCAATGTGAGAAGGTGAGCTAGTCCTTGCAAGTGGACATGCACCATGCATGCCTCCGGCAGTTATTGCCATGTCCTGGGTGAGGACAGGTCTTAAGTGTTCGTGGGCCCAGGCAACGTTTGTACCACACAGCTAGTGTACTGCCATTCTGAAATCGATGTCGCCATGCTGTGAAGTGGCACTTCAGGAGTGGTGTATGGGTGTGGTTCAGTACAATGGATACAGGTGATCCCTTTGCATGCACTCAAGGGCGCATATCTGTTGTGATGTTGTTCAGCGCACATTTCCAATTGGCATATTGGCTCCATGTTGCTGATTTGTGTCATATGGAGTATGGTATGATGTGCAATATGCATGTGGATAGATGTGTCATGTTTGCCATATTGGATTCATTTCAATGTTGTGCAGCTTCAAAATTGCATGTGCTTTTGTTTCCGGTCCATTGTGGCCTGCCTTGGTGGACATTGCCGTACATCTGTATGTCCATTTATTCTACGTATGACAGTCCACACCCAGTTGGAGTATGTAAAAAGGTCCCCCGAGAGGATCAAGGGCAGGGAGCTGTGGGTGCAACGCCCTGGCAACAGTAGGAACCCTCGCCCTGCTCGGGGGCAACTTGTTTGGTTTAAGGTTAATGGTTGGGGGGGAGTTTAGGGGGAAGGGACATGGGAATGGGGACACGAAAATAATGGCGGCGGCAAAGCAAGGGATTCCAAATACAATGAACCTGTGCCTTACTAAATGGGGAAGGTCCGCATTGTAACCTATAACATAAGGGGGATGAATCATCCCACGAAAAGGGTGAAGCTGGAGAGACTACTCAAAGGGGAAGGGGGGGATCTCATGCTCCTCCAGGAAACCCATATCAGAGCAAAGGACAAACAGAAAACCCGTCTAAGGGGTTTTAAAATCTGGGCCCAGGTGAACTCCACAGAAAAAAGATTGGGGTCCTTATAGCAGCGAGGGATGGATGGGACGCAAAACTTGAGGACGCCATCACAGATAGGGAGGGAAGGTATGTGTTCGCTAACGTGGTATTGGAGGGGCAGCGGTTCACTCTCGCGTCCGTATACACGCCCAATGTGGGACAGGATGGCTTTTTGAGAGATACACTGGGAAAATTCGAATCCTTCGCAAGAGGGGAGGTGATTTTGGGGGGAGACCTGAATATGGCATGGGACCCAAAACTGGACAGAAGCACGGGTAACGTACAAGGTCATGGGGCACCGTCGAAACGCCTCAAGCAACAAATGGACCAACTAGCCATATATGATGTGTGGAGGGAATTGAAAGGGGAGCAAAGAGGGTATACATACTTTTCGCATGTGCATAACTCCATGTCAAGAATTGACTACTTCTGGGCCTCAGTTGGGCTTATGGGCGAGATCCAGGGGCTGGAAAAGGGGACAATCGCACTCTCAGACCATGCACCACTGTGGCTAGATTTGAAACTCCCGGGGAAATCTAATGGTCTATGCAGGTGGAGGTTGCCGGAGGACATAATCCGAGACCCGGTTACGGGGGAATCAATAAGGGAAATGATAGAAGAATATTTCACACAAAATGACACTGGGGAAATTTCTATGTGCACGGTCTGGGAGGCGTTTAAAGCTGTGATCCGCGGGAGGATAATGGCACTGAAAATCACGAAGGAGAAACAGAGGTATATGTGGGAAAAGGAACTGGAAAGATCAATTACAGAAATACAAGGGAAAATCGTGGCACAGCCTTCTAGAGATCTCAAGAGGGCGCTGAGACATACACAAGGCCAACTAGAGATGTTACGCACTAAAGGGGCGGAAAGGAGTCTGATATACCTAAGACAAAGATACTATATAAAAGCAAACAAAGCAGATAGGCTTCTAGCGAGACAACTCTGCGCAAAACAAAAAGACACTACGATCAAAAGCATCACAGACACGACAGGAGAACATCTCACGCGCACACAAGACATAGGGGAAGTGTTCAGAGAATACTACCAAAAACTATATTCCGCAGACCACCCAGATGCAGACGCACAGGACACATATCTGAAAACCCTCACCCTCCCACAAATCTCAGAAGCAGACAGGCAGGCCTTAAAGGACCCTATTAAAGAAGAGGAAGTTAAAAAAGCAATAAATGACCTCCCAATAAATAAAGCTCCAGGCCCGGATGGCTTCACGGCCCCATTTTATAAAACATATGCAGATATGATAATCCCTGTCCTCACCAGGCTCCTAAACTCATTTAAAGATAGTGGTAACGTGACCCCCACAATGAACGAAGCGAAGGTCCTAGTATTTCACAAACCAGGGAAAGACCCTTCAGTCCCCGCTTCATATAGACCGATCTCCTTAATAAACATTGATGCAAAAATATACACTAAGATTTTAGCCGCCAGACTTTCCCCTCTTCTCCCGAAGCTAATACATCTAGACCAATCGGGCTTCATCCCGGGAAGACAAACCCATGACAACCTTAGAAGGATCATCCACTTGGCGGAACAAATAGGCATAAAGCAAACCCCGGCTATCCTACTTGCAGTAGATGCAGAGAAAGCGTTCGACCGGGTGGAATGGTCCATGCTGTTTAAGACCCTGCACTCCATGGGATTCGGGGAGAACTTCATAGCAAGAATAAGAGCGAACTATAATGCCCCAACCTGCAGAGTGGCAATCAATGGGGAGGTTACGGAAAAGGTGCGCATATCCCGCGGAACAAAACAGGGATGCCCGCTTTCCCTACTATTATACGCTATCTTTCTATAACCCCTCCTACTGAAATTAAGAGAAGCTACACACATAAAAGGGATAGAGATGGCAGGCATACAGCACAAGGTAACCGCATATGCTGATGATATGCTGCTAGCATTAGAAGAGCCGGGCCAAACATTGGCGGCAGCGGAAGGGGAGCTAGAAGAATTTGGGGCCATCTCAGGCCTAACAATGAATAGGAACAAATCGGAAATCCTAATACTGGCGGGCGACAGGGGGGAGATAGCGAGAGTAGCCAAGTCACCGGACCTCAAGATAGCAGAGGGCGGCATTAAATACCTGGGTATAACGCTTACACAAAGGGTGGATCTGCTCTATGGGAATAACTATCCGCAACTACTAACGAAGCTTCGTAGAGACCTGGAGAGGTGGAATCCCCTCATGATCTCTTGGTGGGGCAGGATCCAAGCGGTAAAGATGACCATCCTCCCAAAAATACTATACTATTTCCAGGCCCTCCCGATAGGGGTACCCAGATCATTCTTTAAAACACTGTCAAAGACAATCACAACATTTGTGTGGAAAGGGAAAACGCCAAGACTTGCTAGGGCTGTCATGTCCTCCCCAATCAGGGAAGGGGGGCTGGCGCTACCTCACTTCCAGAAATACTACCAAGCGGCACAGTTAAAAGTACTACGGGAGTGGCTAGGCGACGACCCACAACCGATCTGGGCAGTGCAGGACAGAGCAGTGGCTAGAACCCCACTAGTGGAACTCCTTTGGAAACAGAAACAGCATAGACACCCCAACACAGGGATTAGCGAAATAATGAAAACAACGATGGAGGTGTGGGACATACAAACACGAAGGGGCGTAATGACCACCATGCAAGGCCCATTCACCCCTATTTGTAGGAACCCGCAATTCCCACCGGGGATGGAGCAGGGGGCGTATGAATGCTGGGAGGAGGCAGGAATAACGAAAATAGGGGAAATGTTCTTCAACAATGAAATTAGATCATATGAAGCATGCCTCCCACTCACAGCACGCAACACACGGGAGAAATTTAGACACGAACAACTCAAACACTGGCTAAAATCCCCGGACATAGCGAAAGCAGCAACGAGAACTCTCACCCCATTTGAGACATATATCACAACTAACTCTGGGGCAAAGTAATGGGTTTCGATCTTATACTCCTTTATATATACACAGGATGAAGAAATTAAGTGGTCATATATGATTAAATGGAACAGAACACTGGGGGAGGAACCGACAAGAAAACAATGGGAGGACCTCTGGACTCTGATACCAAAAATGACAAGATCAGCACAAACAAGAGAAATGTGGATAAAAATCAGTACACCGTGGCACTACACCCCCGAGAGACTTCATACAATGTTCCCTAATTCGTCAAGCCTCTGCTGGAGGGAATGCGGAGAGGTGGGGACATGGAAACACATATGGTGGACATGCAAGGGAATAGTGCCTTTTTGGGAAGAAGTTAAGGGAGAAATGGGCAAAAATTTACAGAGATGGGACAACTAGGGGAGGGCCTCTGGCTGTGTGGAATAAGAGACGACAGGGCAAGAAGATTTAATAAAGCACAATGGAGAAGCTTTATGGGACTCCTCATAGCGGCATGGACAACAATAGCCCACAATTGGAAAAAGAAAGACACCCCACTGATATACACATGGCTTCAAAAAGTCTGGGCCCAGATGGTGAAGGAAAAAGTTACACACACAATCCAGGTAACAAGAGACAGGTTCTCTAAGGAATGGGGAGGAGTCCTGCAGTACCTCCAGACAGACTTTATGGAACAATGGTGCCCACACAACATCAAGATCTCAGACATCTTCAATGCATAATGCAATCCCTGAATCAAAACTCAAGTGTCCCTAGGGGGGGGGGTGGTGGGGAGTTGGGGGGAGAGGTTCATGTAATGTTGAATACATGTTGATATGTTGAAAACAATAAAGACAATTTGAAAAAAAAAAGAATGGTGTGTTGCTATCATTTTGATGTGGTGGAAGGTGCTTTTGGAAGCAGGCTAATGAATGTCCTTGTAGTCCTGTGTATTTGCGCACTAGACAGGAGTCCATGGTTTGTAATATTTAAATGTTCAATTGGTCTTTAGCTTTCACACACTGATTGAGGAACTGACGCAAAGATTTTAAGGATTGTTTTCGTATGTTACACATCGAGGTGCACAGCCATTTGTAGACAGGACGGATTGATTCGGTGGAATGGAGAGTTGATAGTAAGTTTGCTGGGGATATTCTTGCAATCAGCGTTTCTTCTGCCATAATGGTACTGTCTACTTTTTCATACCTTCACCCACTGCTATGTATGGCAATTGGGTTTATTTGCTCTTGTTTGTATGCCTCTTCATTGAAATAAGGCTATGTGCTGGTTGTGTGAAGCCACTGACCTGCACAGACGTTTGAAAAGGTATCTATGCTGATATTGCGTATCTTGTGAAGTAATTTTTGTAGTTTACTAATTAATGTTGTTAGTGGTTTCATTCTGTTTAAAATTAATATAAATAATTTCCTTTTGAGGAGCACTGCACTGTCTATGAAAGCTTCCAGGAATAGTTTTCTGCTGTAAGCTGTAAGGGTAGAGCGTGATTTCTCCCCTGTTTTATAAGGTTCTGAAGGATTCTATGGTGGAACTTTTTTGTAATATACATTTTTTTGAATGCTTACTTGCGGCTATGTTAACGTTGGTAGATGAAGTGTTAGCACTACTGGTACCACTAGTGGTAGTTGCATTCTTTTTAATACATTTAGTTTTACATTTTGGAAGAGAAGTCACACTTTTTTTTCTACTACCTGGTTCCGTTTTGCTCAGTGACTGTATTAGCTGTTTTGTATGAACTTTTTGTACAAAGTGTGCTAGAGATAGATGGCCGTTTTGCATTGTTTGAGTTGTATCTGCTCTATTTCTGCATTGTTTCCGATAGAGTTGTTTTTTGGTAGGCATTGTCTTGTGTCTGTTGGAGAAAAAAGGAAAGTGTGGGTTTGGAAGTTGTGCAATGTATTTGTGTCTACTGTGCTTGAGTGTCTGAATATGAGGGTAGGTATACATAGAGGAGTGTGATTGTGCAAAGGGCTGTTTCTTTTGGCTGGGAAGGTTGTACTGGTATGTGTGTGTGTTCCTGTGGGAAAGGTTGGCTTCAGTTTGTATGACAGTGTACGGTGCTTGAAGAATTAAGACATTACAATGTTTTTTTTATAAAACTAGTGGGTATTAACATACTGGTATTCTGGTGACAATAGAAACAGTGGACCTGGCAAGTTGCAATGAGTATGGGTGAAGCGAGTGATGTGGGGTTGGATAACATTGTTTAGGCTACAACAACACTGCACTGTCTGGGTAACAGGCAGAACACTACAACAGTACTGCTCTTTGTTGGATGTGAAGAGTAGGTTTCTTCTGGGTTGTATCCTCCAGCAGAGACGTCACTGGCTTTTAGGAGGCGGTTCTTCACTGCAATTGCAAATTAAGGAAATTAGTCGGTATGTGTGTTAAAGGTTCAGTAATAGCAGTAGGAGAGCACATTATTTTAGATTGTAGGAGGATTTGTTGGCATGGCAGGAAGAGTGTGTGTGTGTGCAATTGTACAGCACTGCGTACGAGTGGTGACTTGGGAGTATTAGTATTGTTGGTAGGGGGGGCCAGTGCTGCAGTGATAACTTTGCCCTATGGTGCTGCACTTTTGAAGTGTATAAGATGTTGTTGCACTACTTGTTTTGGAACTGGGTTAGTGCATGTCATAGTAGACTGCGGAAAAGGGGAGAAAGATGTAGAGATTGTAAAGGAGAATGTTACGGTGTGTGGAATTTTGTTAACTTTCTCACACATAGATGCTTGCTACATGAGTGCAGAAATCCTTTTCTGTTGTTTAACTTATATATCCAAATGTACAGATTGCACTGTATCCAAGGTACACATGCATTTTTATGCTTTCCTCCCAATGGTACATTTTGCCAATTGTGAAATGTATGTACTTGCCATGCTTTACTAACATACATGCAGTTTCCCTTTTGTGTGTGCATTTTGGGCATTTCACATATGATCTGGCACTTGAATGTGCTGTGCAAATGCTCCCAATGTGTTTTTTTATATTTTTAAAAAAGCACAGAGAGTGGTGCTGAAATTTAAATATGTGGTTTGCAGCTGTTATGCTAGTGCGAAGCACAAGAAAATGATTAAAGCAAACAACATTATAAGTAACTATCAGTTGATGTGAGGAAATGGTACCAATGAGAGTATGATTATTGAGTAGGTTATGCAGGACAAGTGGCAGGCACCCTGTTCAAATGCATGCAGTCTAAGTAGTTGCTATGCTTTGGTAACATACATGCAGTTTCCATTTTCTGTGTGCATTACAAAGCATATGCATACCTGATGTTTGTGTTGATGGATGTTGATGTATATGAATCTGGAAGTAGAAATCCTAGAGAGTTTTACAGTACTTTTGGATGCAGGTGCTTGGGAATCATAGGAGACCTGTGCTCTGAGTGTTGAACAGTACATCTGCAGTGTTGTACTGAGTTGGTAGAGTTAGATGTAGAGATCTTTGATGTGATTGGTGGATGGTTGTGGGACTGCTTACCAGTAGCCAATGAGACAGTGCTGCAAAGTGTGAAGTGGAAAGGGTAGAAGGACAGCCCCTGTGTTAAAGGATCTATGAACTCCGCGGTAGTTTGCGGATCACACGTGCTACATGCCAGGCTTCTCAGCTTGCCTGGCATGGAAATGGGACTATGGGGGTTAGCAATGTAGGTGTTAAGGGTGTGCTGTACAGGAAGGGATTGTAATACATTTTTTCATTGCTGTGTTGGTTGTGTAGTGAAGATGGCTAGAGTTGTTGTATGGATAGTGGGAGATTCCTTTGTATGTGATCTGGAGAGGTATGCAAAGGCAAGAGGTGTTTCTGCTGATCTTGGTTTTCCAGGCCTGGAAGCTTTATGGGGGAGTGTACCTGGCTGCAATGTGCAGGCACTGCTTGCTCTTTACAGAAACATGGCTACTTTTGGTAGTCCTGATGTTTTGGTGGTGCACTGTGGAGGAGAGCATTTGGGCTACATCAGTGCTCCAAGTTTAGTTCCTGTATTGAAGTTGTTGGTGTAACAACTATTCCCTACTGCAAAGGTGTTTTTTTCTGAAATACTAACAAGAGCACAATGGAACAACTACAATGTCTTCAATCCCCAGCAAAATGTTGGAAGGTGTCTTGTTAAAAGAGGCATGGGTATAGTTTTGCGACATGCTGAGATGTCTGCTTTCTCCAATGACAGCATTGACTCCCTTGGTGTGCACAATTTTACCGCAGACAGTGTTTTGTTGTCCATTCTTGGAAATGCTCATTTTTTCCATAATCTAAGGGATGCTTTTCAGAGGCTGATGTAAGGCAGTAAGGAGTAAAACAAGAGATAAAAATCCCCCCAAAAATAGAAAACAAAAGGTGTTTGTTCAGTAGCACCTAAGAGAAAAGGCTCTTTTCAGAGCCACCACAATAGAGGGAATCTCTACCCTGGGTTAAATGTCTCTCCGCACCCCCTCTAATTGGCCGATTTATCAGAGAACTCCACGGTAGTTTGTGGATCGCATGTGCCACATCCAGGACTTTTAAGGATGGCAGGCATGGAAATGGGACTATGGAGGTCAGGGGATTGGTCAATAAGGGACCCTGGGTGTGGTGTGCAAGGAGAGAGTGTGGGAGAGGCTCCGTTTGCTGAGAGGAGGGCATATGGATGTGTCTATGGCTGTGTGTTTCTGGAGGCAGAGTGTCTGAATTTTGGGGGACTATTGGATACATTGGTTGCAGGTGTATGCAGAACACTGTGGAGTGGCTGCACATCTTGGATTCCCTCATGCGGATGTGTACTGGTATGGAGTGTGTGGCATGAAGTGGCTGGATTTGCTTCCCCTTTGTGCAACTTTGGTGACATAGCATCATCCAGCTATTATTATTGTTCATTGTGGAGGGAACAGTTTAGGCCATGTTACTGGAATCTCTCTGCAGTTTGTGATGAAGGAGGCACTTGGGAAAGTCATGGACATGTTTCCAAACACTCGAGTAATTTTATTAGCGCATTGCCCAGAGACAGATGTGGCTGCGTTCTTTATCATTTGGACCGCAAATGGAGAAAGTCAGGCGCAATGTCAACAAGACTGTTTGCGCATTTTTGCGAGATGTTGGTATGTCTTCCTTCCACAATGAAAACATTATATTTCGTAGCAACAACATTTTCTGCAGGGATGGTGTCCATCTTACTGATGCGGGCAATCACCTTTTTTTTTAGCAATATTCAAAATACTTTTCAGCCGTACTTGCAAGCATAGCAAGCATGTATGCAGTAGGTGTTGGCCACTTCATAACTTCCAAGAACTAAAAACGAAAACAAAAAGGCTCTTTTCAGAGCCATCATTTTCTCCCGGAAAAGAATGCAATGGTTTACATGCTGCCACACCCTGCATGCTTTCGAAGTCCGTGGACTACCGCAGACTTCGCAGGCTGCAAAGGGGCCTGCACCGTTTCGTTGGCACTTCTATTTTTAAACCATGAAAGGCGGCTCTGAAAAGACCCTCATTTCTTTTGATTTCTTGTTTTGTGAATTTCTTTGGATTTTTTAAACATGACACACAAGGGAGGGAAGGGAAGGGGCACCAACCACAGGGATAAGAAAGGGCAGATGGAGAGAGGAAGACGTTGGGTGTGCCTCATTGAGGTAGGGGGCACTTTATGTCATGGTCCCGGAATGCAGCCCCGAAACCACTCCGGAGCTGCTCACCCCTGCAGAGTACCGTGTCGCAGTACACACACAAAACAGTGACCATTGAAAGGTAAGGATCTACTGCAGTGCATATGGCCTGCAAGGCTGTTTGAGGGATCCGCTGCCCCACAGGGCTGTCCCTTGTGGTGACAGGAGCAGATGTCGAGGATGTTAGACTGGAACTCAACCTACTGCCTTGTTCGAACGGGACGACTGTCCAAACTGCTGCTTTGTGGTTAGCTCTCAGGTGTCGCCACATCGAGGTAGTCCTATAACTGTACAGCCCAGGTTTGCTACAACTGAGTACCATAGACTTATTGCAGCGAACCTTGTCTACACTAGCCTTGGGCTTACCACCAACAGTGGTAAAAATCCTCCACATCCAAGACTCATGTCGGCAGCTGGTAGTGGGAACTTCCACTACCTAATTTTCTTCTTCCTCTTCATCCTCCTCTGCATCATCACACCTGTTCCCCTCTCCAGGCTCTTGAGAAGGTGGTGCTGGTGGTTTTGCTGGGGTTGGGGTGGTGCTGAGGCTGAGGCAGCAGATGCAACAGCAGTGGATGCCATTATGCAGGAAATGCAGGAATGTAGGAACAAGCAGCAATCTGGTGCAAGCAGCAATCTGGTGCAAGCAGCCATCTGGTGAAACAGCTATCTAGCAATCTGGCACAGTGCTCTGTTCAGGAAATCCAAAAACAGAATGAGGAGCATCACTGGGGTGTGGCCTTTTATAGGGGTGATGGGAAGCACTTTGCGGACAGTCGCGAGCATGGAGGACAGTCGAACGCTTCGCGGACACTTTGAACCCCAAGTTGGCTTTGCAGATTTTAGATGTTGAGGGGCCCGGACCCTGTTTGCGAATAAGGTCCGAGGCTCAGCGTGGGTGTGGTCACATGGTGACAGCCTGAACGTTTGCAAATAGGACGGCTGTCCATAGGACACCTATTGTGCAGAATCCATTGTGGGCATGTCCATAGGTGTCCTACAGTTAGGGCTTGGGTCCCCGAACTTATTAAAAGTGCGACACATGACGGGCGGACAGTTCCGAACAGGCACAGTGTTCGTAGGACCCAGGGGTTGCGATGTGCATGTGTTAGGTGTTCGCCGGACATGGGTGCGGTCCCCAAACTAATTAAAGTACGTCATCACGTTGCAGACATGCTGGACAGGCCTGTTGTTCGTAGGACCCGGGGGGAAGAGATGCTCAAGCACCCAAGTGTCTGGCGGACAGGACTGGGGTCCCCAAACTAATTTCAAAGAATGCGCCCATGTGTTCGCAGGACCGGGGTGGGGTGTCGAAACTAATTAAAGGTACGTCACAGCTTTGACGCCTCCATTTTGAATGCGGACATCTCGGACATTACCGTGCTCTGCTGACTCCTAACGGGGCTTTTAAAAAAGAAAACACACACCCATAGCAACAGTCTACGCATACAACTTTATTTACAGACACAAATAAACAAAATTAGGAAAGGGAAGGGGTAGCAGAAAAGGAAAAATATACAGGGGAATTGGGGTTTTCCACAGGTTGGTGATCAGGGGAGGAAGGGATTGAGGTCTCGTCATAACACCTTTGCCGACAGGGAATTTGTGGGGATGGTTGGCTGGGACAGGGACAAGGGGTAACGGTGCCGGTGAGGCAGTGGTATTTAATATTGTCCATTATGTGTCTCTGTACAAATTCTTTTAAGTTGCTTTAAACTGTTCATCAATTGGTCAATTTTTGCCTTCAGGCTCACAAGTTTGTTTTGCACACTGTTAGTTTGGTTGTGTATATCCCCATGCACTTGTGGAGGAGCTGCTGCTTCTGGGCCATTCCCTTCATTTTCCGTATGACTGTTAAACAAAAAAACATGTCTCAGGTTGTTAGGCAGAATCCTGTGAAGTGCCTTTAGGGACCACTACACACAATTAAGACTACAAGTGGTAATACAAGTTCACCTTTGGTACAAGCCTGTACTACACTGTTAAAGTGGTAGCAGTAGCGGAGCAGCCAGATTTATCTCAAGTGCAAATGAGCAGTAGTAGAGATTACACAAAGGACTACAATTACTGTGACTCAAGCAAACACTGACTCAAGGTTTTTGGTTAAAAAGTAAAAGTACATTTATTTTAAACCATCTTTTCACAAAACACTTCACATCTATTAAATTAAAACCACACCTCAAATACACTACACACAACCGATTCCCCTTGTGCAGAACAACTCAAGGTAAGTACCTTAGGATTTGACAGACCAGTGTTATGAAACAAAAGGCGTTACCGGGAATACATATGCGATCACTTTTTGACAGTAATGACAGTTCGGTCTTACTAAAGATACGCGTACCCGCGGGTAGAAATGTTACCGGAGTTCAAACACACTTAGCACCTGATTTAACACAAGGGAGTTGGGGATAAAAACCATAGGCAATACTTTTGTCAAGACAGACAGAATCAGAGAACACTTTCTAACAAGAAGATAAAAATCAATACGCCTGCGCCAGAGTCAAGTGGAACAGGGTTCCTGTTGTCGAGGATCACATAGTCAGATAGTTCACGATTCAAGGTTGCCAGGAGTACTTGGATATTGTCAAATGAGGAAGCAAAAGTTATAAGAGGGAAGGAAGAAAAGGAAAAGCCTTTAGTGAGGAGAAAAGGGTTCACCCCAGTTCCTCGAAGTTGGACATAGTACCTTATTCTTTGAAGAAGTTGGTTCCACGGCAGTTGTTCCTGGTAGTTTCCTGCAGACTCACAGTTCCTGGAGCTTCAGTCCTGGGGACAAGAAGGAGGACGTCTGGAGTGATCTGCACTACCCTGGGATGAGGACAGCAGCAGCGACGGTGAATAAAAGGTGCGTTCCTTTAAAACAGGAGAGGCTCTTCAGATGGCTATCCGGACCACTACAGCAGTGTGCAGCGATTTCGGCCATGAAGAGAATCCTCTGGCTGTGGAAGATGAGCTGGTTGACCCCACCAGGCTCAAGGGAAGAAGACTCCGGACTGGATCTGCTCTGGTCTTTGAAGGGTAGATAGCTCAGGACTGCAGCAGGGCTTCACCGGGACTCGGGGTTGCGGCAGCCGTCTTCTTCTCTGCTTCTCTTCGGTTCCTTGCAGTTCCAGTGGCGACTCTGACTTCCAGCCCAAGAGTCCTGCCTTTTATGCAAAAATCCCCCATTCACATAGCCTGGCTGTCAATCACACAGCAGGGGGGTTGTCCAGCCAGGAGAACCACCTCAGCCAATCAACACAAAGTGCAAATTGGGTCTCCATGGAGACCCTGTGCAGGGGGTGACTACACCCCTCCCTCACACTCAGCCCACCTGCTCAGAGCACTTGGCTGTATCTGCCATTTCTGTTCTTTCTGCCTCACCAGGTCTACTGCTGCAGGTTGCTGTGCTGTTTGCCAGATCACTGTGTTCCTGTGGTTTGGCAGATTCCTCTGTTCCTGGTTCCAGGCTACTTTAACCTGGATAATGGCATCCATGTCTACCTCTGCTGTTGCCTCTGCCTCAGCACCATCCCCACCACCTCCTTCACCAATGCACCCATCCCAAGGGCCTGGGGAGGGGAATAGGCGTGACGATGCAGAGGAGGAAGAAGAGAATGAGGTAGTGGAAGCCCCTGTTACCTGCTGCTGACATGAGTCTTGGGTGTGGAGGCTTTTTTACCAGCGTTGGTGGTAAGCCCAAGGTTAGTGCATCCAAGGTTCGCTGCAATGAGTGCGGCATGGTACTCAGTTGTGGCAAACTTAGGCTGTACAGTTGTGGGACTATTTCCAAGCGGCAACACTTGAGATCCAACCACAAAGCAGCAGTTTGGTGGGTCATCCCCTTCGAACAGGGTAGTAGGTTGATTTCCACTGAGGCATCCTCGACATCGTCTCCTATCACCACAACGGAGACTCCTGTGGTGTAGAGGATTCCTCCAACAGCCTCACAGGCCATATGCCCTGCAGTAGATCCTTACCTTTCAAAGGTCACTGTTTTGTGTATGTACTGCAACGCAGTACTCTGAAGGGGTGAGCAGTTCCGTAGTGGTTTGGAGGCTGCGGCCCGGGACCACGAAGGAAAGTGCCCCCTACCTTGATGAGGTAAATCCAACATCTTCCTCTCTCCATCTTCCCTTTCTTATCCCTGTGGTTGGTGCCCCTCCCCTCCCTACCATTCCCTCCCTTGTGTGTCGTTTTTAAAAAATCCCCAAAAATTCACAAAACTGAAAAATAAAAAAGGATCTTTTCAGAGCCATTTTTCACAGTTTAAAAATAGGAGTGTCAATGAAATAGTCAGGCCCCAGCACTGTCCGCGAAGTCTGCAGACTGTGCGGTAGTCCGCGGACTTCGAGAGCATGCAGGGTGTGGCGCATGTACACCATCGCATTCTTTTTCCAGGAATAAAGTGGTGGCTCTGAAAAGAGCCTTTTTGATTTTTTTTTCTTCCTGGAAGTTTTGAAGTGGCCAACACCTACTGCACACATGCTTCCTATGCTTGCAAGAATGGCTGCAAAGCATTTTGGATATTTGCGCAAAAAAAGGTGATTGCCAGCATCAGTAAGATGGAAGCCATCTCTGCGGAAAATGTTGGTGCTATGAAATGTAATGTTTTCATTGTGGAGGGAAGACATGCCAACATTGCGCAAAAATGTGCTAACAGCATTGTTACGGAAGAGTGCAGCCAAATCTGTCTCTGGGCAATGCATGAAAAACTAACTCGAGAGTTTGGACACATGTCCATGACTTTCCCAAGTGCCTCTTTCATCGCAAACTGCAGAGAGATTCCAGTAACATGGCCTAAACTGTTCCCTCGACAATGAACAGTAAGAAATAGCTGGATGATGCTGCTTCATCAAAGTGGCACAAAGGGGAAGCAAATCCAGGCACTTCATGCCACGCACTCCATACCAGTGTACATTCACAAGAGGGAATCCAAGATGTGCAGCCACTCGACAGTGCTCTGTGTACACCTGCAACGAATGTATCCACAAGTCCACCAAAATCCACAAAAATCCTGAAAGACACAGCCATAGCCATAGCAATCTGCACACCTCTCAGGAAACAGACCTTCTGCCACACTCTCTCCTTGCACACCACACCCAGGAAACCCTATTGACCAATCCCCTGGCCTCCACAGTCCCATTTCCATGCCTGCCATCCTCAAAAGCCCCGGATGTGGCACATGCGATCCGCGGACTACCGCAGTTCCGCGGGTCTATTGTGCAATTTACAGGGGTGGGGAAAGACATTTTAACCTGGGTTGGAGGTTTCCTCTTTAGTGTGGCTTGTAAAAAAACACCTTTTATTTTCTATTTTGGGGGGGTTCTCTTCTTTTCCTCCTAACTGCCTTACATCAACCTCTGCAAAGCATCCCTTAGATTCCAAAAGAAACAAGCATTTCCAAGAATGGGCAACAAAACACCATCTGCAGTAAAGTAGTGCATACCAAGGGAGTCAATGTTGTCATTGGAGAAAACAGACATCTAAGCACACTGCAAAACTATACCCATGCATCTATTAACAAAGCACCTTCCAACATTTTGCTGGGGATTGAATACATTGGGGTTGTTCCATTGTGCTCTTAGTAGTATTTCAGAAAAAACACCTTTGCACTAGGGAAAAGCAGCATCAGTTCTTCCATCAACAACTTCAAGACAGGAATCAAACTTTGGACACTGATGTAGGCCAAATTCTCTGCTCCACAGTGCACCACCAAAACATCAGGACTACCAAAAGTAGCCATGTTTCTACAAATAGCAAGCAGTGCCTGCAAATTGCGTCCAGGCACACTGCACCATAAAGCCTCCAGGCCTGGAAAACCAAGATCTGCAGAAACACCTGTTGCTTTTGCATACCTCTCCAGATCAGAAACAAAGGAATCTCCACTATCCATACAATAACTCCAGCCATCTTCCCTACCCAACCAATACAGCAATGAAAAAAAGGATTACCCTCCCTTCCTGTAACGCACACCCTTAACACCTGATTGGCTAATCCCCACACTACAATCCCATTTCCATGCCAGGCATGCTGAGAAGCCCCGAATGTAGCACGTGTGATCCGCTGACTACTGCAGAGTCCGCAAATCTCATAAACACACAAGGGCAGCCCATCTTCCCTTTCCACTTCAGACTTTCCAGCGCTTTCTCATTGGCTACTGGTAAGCAGTGCCACAACCATCCACCAATCACATCCAACACTCTGAGGTCTCCTATTATTCCTAAGTACCTGCATCCAAAAGTACTGTAAAACTCTCCAAGATTTCTACTTCCAGATTCATCCACATCTCATCCATCAACACAAACTACAGGTATGCATATGTTTTGTAATGCACACAGAAAATGAAAGCTGCATGTATGTTACCAGAGAATAGCAAGTACTTAGATTCCATGCATATAAACAGGGTGCCCTCCACTTGCCCTGCATAACCTACTCAATAATCATACTGTCATTTGTACCATCTCCTCACATCAACTGACAGTTACTTGCAATGATGTTTGCTTTCACAGTTTTATAGTACTGCCCACTAGCATAACAGCTGCAAACCACATATTTCAATTTCAACACCACTGCCTGTGATTTCTTTTTAATAAAAAAACACATTGGGAACATTTGCACAGCACATGCAAGTGCCATATCCTATGTGAAATGCCCATAATACACACACAAAAGGGAAACTGCATGCATATTAGGAAAGCATGGCAAGTACATGCATTGTACAATTGACAAAATGCCCCATTGGTAGGAAAGCAAAGAAAATGCATGTTTTCATTGCAAACAGTGCTATCTGTAAATTTGGATGCATAAATGAAACAACAGAAAAGAATTTCTGTACTCACGTAGCGAGCATCTATATGTGGGAAACTTAACAAAATTCTACACCCGCTAACATTCTCCTTTCCAATCTCTACATCTTTCTACCCTTTTTCTCACTCTATTATGACTTCCACTAATCCATTTCCAAAACAAATAGTGCAAAAACATCTCACACACTTCAGACCTGCAGCCCCATAGGGCACAATTATCACTGCAGCACTGGCCCCATACCAACAATGCTAATGCTCCCAACTCCAAACTCATATGTAGTGCTGTACAATTGCACACACACAGTAACTCTTCCTACCAATAAATCCTCCTGTAATCTAAAGGAATGTGTTCTCCTACTGCTATTACTGAACCTTTAACACACATACCCACTAACTTCCTTCTTTGGCAATTGCAGTGAAGAACCGCCTGCTAAAAGCCAGTGACGTCTCTGCTGGAAGAAAAACCCAGAAGAAACCACCTCTTCACATCAAACAAAGTGCAGTACTGTTGTAGTGTTCTGCCTGTTACTTAGACAGTGCAGTGTTGTTGTACTCTAGCTAGACAATTGTATCCAACCCCACAGCACTCACTTCACCCTTGCTCATTACACCTTGCCAGGTCTACTATTTCTATTGTCATCAGAACACCAGAATGTTAACACCCACTAGTTCTACACAAACATTGTAATGTCCTTACTTCTTCAACCACATTACACTGTCATGCACACTGAAGCAAACCTTTCCCACAGGAACACACACACATACCATTACAACCTTCCCATCCAAATGTAACAGCCCTCTGCACAATCACACTCCTCTATGTATACCTACCCTCATATTCAGTCACTCATGCACAGTACACACACATACATTGCACAACTTCCAAACCCACACATCTATCAGACTTTGTACAAAAAGTTCAAACAAAACAGCTAATACAGTCACTGAGCAAAAATGGAACCAAATAGCAGGAATACATCTACCAGTACGTTAATATAGCCACAAGTAAACATTCAAAAAATTCATTTTACAAAGAATTTTCCACCATAGAATCCTTCAAAACCTTATAAAAACAGGGGAGAAATCCCGCTCCACCCATAAAACTTACAGCAGAAAAGTGATCCTGTAAGCTATCATGGACAGTGCAATGCTCCTCAAAAGGAAATTATTTGTATTAATTTTAAACAGAATAACAAACTTAAGTAGTAAACTACAAAAAGTACCTCACAACAGATACAATATCAACATAGATACCTTTGCAAACATCTGAGCAGGTGAGTGGATTCACACCACCAGCACAGAGTCATACTTCAATAAAGAGACATTCAAACAAGAGGAAACAAACCCAATTGCCATACATAGCAGTGGGTGAGGGTATGAAAAGGTAGACAGTACCATTATGGGAGAAGAAACGCTGATTGCAAAAATATCCCCAACAAACTTACAATCAACTCTCCATTCCACCGAACCAATCCATCCCGTCTACAAATGGCCGTGCAACTCAATGTGAAAGCCAAAGACAAAATAAAAATGAAAATATTACAAACCATGGACTCCTGTCTAGTGTGCTAATACTCAGCACTATGAAGACATTCATTAGCCTGCATTTCCGGACCTGCTTGCAAAAGCACCTTCCACCACATCAAAATGGTAGCAACACACTATTCTACTGTACAACATCTCGTTCAGAGACTGTACTATGTAAAAAGTCCTGCTGGAAGAAATTGACCACATCCAAAGCAAATATTTTGGAAGTGAAGAGCACTTACAAAATCCAGTAACTTTAGATGAGAGTAGCAAAAACCTTGCAGATACCAACCTTCTATTACACACGTACAAAAAAGAAATAGCAATGTTCAAAAGCACATCGGCTGAAGTACCAAACCAAGCATGTGTGTGTTGTCACAGAACTTTTTATACAAAGAGCACCAAAACTGTAGATATAACGTACAAAATAGAAGACAATGAGGAATCCCAATGGTTCCAATTAGCTCTCTATCTTATAGCAGAAAACAAATACAAAATTACTAACCCCTCAATATTTTGCACATACTGCACTGGAAAACCTGACAATAACCACATACCTTCACGGCTGTCACTAATAACTTGGAAATATTGCCAGTGCCAAAACCACTACAATAGCTTAATGTGTATGAGAGCATTGTAATCCAAACAGTGCACCCATTTCAAGCAATAATACACCTTCAACCAAAAACAGCCAAGTTGCCTCCTTCTAAATTAATGAAAGGCATTTGTGGCAAAGTAGCTTATTTGCCATTAGATCTTAAAGAAAATGTAGGAACTCTGGGAGTGCAACAGCCAATAGATCAATCTTTGATTATCCTAGTTAATGATGTACCTACAAAAGACAAAACAAATTGGCAGCAACTAGTAGACTTAAAGTTAGAGAAGCCCTGCAATATATAAAAGAGAACAATGAATACTACAAAGAAATAAACATTGAAGAAAACCTGAGAGAAACCGCCAAAATAATTCATGATTCCTCATCAACTGGCCAATTGGAACTTCTAGATCCTACTATAGCATCCAATATTTTAGACCAGTATACAATTCACCCACTGCACTAGAAACATATCAAATGCTCCAAGCCAAAGGCTCTCCAATCAGCATATGGAAAAAAAGTGTAGAAGCGCACGCCTTTCCTCTACTCTTTCCTACTGGAAAAGGTGGAAGGTACGATGAAAAATGCACACAAATAACAGCACCAGAATACCGCTCTTTACGAATGTATTCTGAAGACCCCAGATTCAGACAAAACATTGAATACATATTTCACCTCCTCTTTGAAAGTGAGCTAGCAACTCTATGTTACAGAGTTGCACACACATTAAAACAGGTTCCAATTCTCTAAAGATGTCTACTTCAAAAGGTGCAAGAGAAAGATGAGGGTTTACAGTCAAGTATTACACATCTCTGGGCAAACATGCGTGGTACGAAAGAATACTGCTTCCGACATCACACAGATGTACGGTGTATGCTACGCAACGTTGGCCCACCCACATGGTTTGTCACTTTAAGTTGTGCAGAGTATGCATGGGAAGACTTGCACGATTTCCTACATATAGCTAATAGAAACAAAACAGGGATAGACATGAAAACAGCAGGATAAGTCTGCTCTCTTGACGCTGTAAATGGGTCAAGGCACTTCCATCATCGCTTTATTGACATGCTGGACTTCATCTGTAATAAAAACAATTCCTCCCCTCTGAGAAGTGGAACACTTCTTTTTGGAGAAAAGAATATCAAGCCAGAGGAGCACCATACATCCACATGCTTTTGTGGATTAAAGATGCTCCTAAATTTGGTCAGGACATTGTTGCCACTGTTTTGCAGTTCATTCACAAATATTTCACTTACAAAATCCCTCCAGAAAGCGCACATAGTGATCAACATGCACACATTTTGCGGTTTCAAAGACACAAGTGGGCAAATATTGTTGGCGCTAATATACAAAGGCAAATACTGCATCAAATGCCGCTTTGGTTTCCCTAAACCAGTTTCAGCAAAAGGACAAGTTAATAACTTCATGTCTTCTGTTAGACACAGTGTAAAAAGGCAAATCGCTTAAGAACACATACAGCATAAAAAGAACTGAAGCATGAAAGTACATCAATGATTACAATGCAATCATTGCCCTCCTATGGAAAGCAAACATATAGATGTGCAGTACATTGCAGAGTATTCCACTGCAGTTGCACGAAATGTCACAGCCTACTTAAACAAAGCTGAGGAAACAGAGCTGAAAGACCTCTGGGATGACATATCATCTGACAAAACACGGTCACAAAAATGATACAGCGTTGGCATAAAAATGCTCTGCCATAGAGAATGTTCTATTCCAATTGCCACCAATTGTTGAAAACATTTACTTAAATGGCGCAGACCAGTTGTGTTTGCAAATGCTACTCCTCCTATTGTTGTGGCCAGGCCCTAGACTCTTGTGTGTATGGCCTACAGCTTCCAGTCATGCACCCAAGAGTCTAGGGCCTGGCCACAACCACCCCAGCATAATACGGCCATGCACATAAAAATCTGCCCACTGACCACAACCCACACACATAAGGCAGCTGCCTGAGGCCTTCGCACTTCACTTCACATACTATTGCAGTACTTGCACCCACTACACAGACTCTCATACACCCAAGAATCTCATGATAGTCCAATAAGCCACCTGCCACACACCCTGGCCACATCTGTACACATACTATTACACTACTTGCAGCCAGTGGTCAAAGTCTTGGGTACATGACCTCTGGCCATGCACCCAAGACTCCAATAGCTGGACAGAATTACCACAGCATAATACAGCCATACACCTAAGAATCTGCCCAGTGGCCACAACCCTCGGGGCAGTCCAATAAACCAGCTGCCACACACCCTGTCCACTTCTGTGCACATAATATTACTACATGCACCCATTGGGAAGACTCTTGAGTACAATAAGCCAGCCGCCTGAGGCCCTGTACACTGCTATACACATACTATTGCAGTACTTCAACCAGTCAGCAGACTCTTCAGTGGAATACGCCAGCCACCCGAGGCCCTGTACACTTCTCGACACATACTATTACAATACTTCTACCAGTGGGCAGATTCTTAGGTGCATGGCCGGAGCTTGCCACAACCACCACAGCATTAATACAGCCTACACAAACATCCTCATATTATCTACATTCCACTCCCCTACCCTAATGAAGCCTGCCTGCAGTCACCAGATAAGCTGCTCGCCTGACAGTTCACATACTATTACATTACTCGCACCAACTGCACAGACTCTCATACACCCAAGAATCTCGGTGAAGTCCAATAAGACGCTGCCACACACCCTGTCCACTTCTGTACACATACTATTAGAGAACTTCCAGCCACTGCATAGACTCCTGGCTGCCCACAACCAATACAGCATAATACAGTAAACTACCCAAGAATCTGCCCAGTGGCCACAACCCACACACATAAGGCATCCACCTAAGGGGCTGTCCACTTCAGTTTGCATAATATTACATTACTCGCACCCACTGCACAGACTATAATACACCCAAGAATCTTGGGGCAGTCCAATATGCCACCTGCCACACACCCTGTCCCCTTCTGTACACATATTACACTACTTGCAGCCAGTGGGAAGACTATTGAGTGCAATAAGCTAGCCGCCTGAAGCCCTATGCACTTCTCTACACATACTATTACAGTACTTCAACCAGTGGGCAGACTCTTGAGTGCATAATATTACACTACTTGCAGCCAGTGGGCAGACTCTTGGGTGTATGTCCTCCGGCCATGCACCCAAGAGTCTAGTAGCTGGTCACAATCACCATAGCAAAATGCAGCCATGCACCCAACAACCTATACAGTGGCCACAACCCACACACATACGCCAGCCGCCTGAGGCCCTGTCCACTTCTGTACACATACTATTTCAGTGCTTGCAACCAGGCAGAAGACTCTTGGGTGCAATAAGCCAATCGCTTGAGGCCCTGTGCACTTTTCTACACATATTATTACAGTACTTCAACCAGTGGGCAGACTCTTGGATGCTTTGCCCCCAGCTACCACATCATAATACAGCCTACATAAACATCCTCATATCATCTGCATTGCACTCCCCTACCCTAACGAAGCCTGCATGCAGTCATCAGATAAGGTGCTCGCCTGACAGTTCACATACTGTTACATTACCCACAACCACTACACAAACTATCATGCACCCAAGACTCTCGGAGCAATCCAATAAGCCTCCTGCCACACACCCTGTCCACTTCTGTAAACATACTATTACACTACTTCCAGCCAGTGGGCAGACTCTTGGGTGCATGGCCTCTGGGCATGCACCCAAGAGTCAAGTAGCTGGCTGAAATCACCACAGCATAATACAGCCATACCCCCAACAATCTGCACACTGGCCACAACCCACATACATAAGCCAGCCACCTGAGGCCCTATCCACTTCTGTACGCATACTATTGCAGTACTTGCAACCATTCGACAGACTCTTAGGTGCAATAACCATCCGCCTGTGGCCCTGTGCACTTCTCTACACATACTATTACAGTACTTCAACCAGTGAGCGGATGCTTGGGTGCATGGCCTCTGGCCATGCAACCAAGAGTCTAGTAACTGGTCACAATCACCACAACATACTATTGCAGAACTTGCGACCAGTCAACAGACTACTGGATGCAATAAGCCAGCCACCATCCACCCAAGAGTCCAGGAGCTTTCCACAACCACCACTGCATAAAACAGCCTATACAAACATCCTCATATCATCTACATTCCACTCCCCTTCCCTCATGAAGCCTGCATGCACTGACCAGATAAGCTGCTTTCCTCAGGAGTTACCCGGAAACAGCTGCGGTGTCTGCGGACACCGTGGACACAACACTGTCTTCTTCCACCTAAACAAATACATCATATGAACCATCTTTCACTCCACCACCCTTTCCAGCCCCTCTTCCCAACACCAGATGCCCCAAAACATGTTTTCCAGGCCTGTTCGGCACTGCGCTATCCGCGAATATCCGCGGATACAAGAATACAACATATCACACGTCCCTCCAGCCAATCAGCAGGCACATTGGGTGTCCGCGGACATGACGCATTTCCATGTACCAATCAGAGTCCTGTTCGGGGAGCAAACAGGGAAGTGATTCCGCAGAGCGGAGCCAGATAGCACAAATTTTTTGGGATCTACATTTTGCCTGTTTTAAACAAAACTACTCGACGGATTTTCACCAAATTTATAAAAGCACGCTTTCGGTCCAATCCGCCTCTCCTGCCGCAAATTTGGTGCTAAACTATCCAGTGGTTTGGGCTGTAGGAGGGAGCAAAGATTTTTTTCCATTCAGTGTATGGAAGACATTTTTTATTTGATATCCGCCTATAACATTGCCCCCCCTTCACGAAACATCACCAAACTTGGCAAAAATCAGAGCGGGCTATATACTTTTTTTGCTAAGTTTGGTGAGGATTCATCCAGGGGGAGCGAAGTTATAAGCCACCCAAAAAGTGCTCTTCCTATGAGTTCAGCAACTTAACCATAACTACGCGGCTTCTACCGCAGGCCATGTAATAAATATTTTACAGGGCCTGGAGCAGATTATTGATATCTGAGTTTGGTCTGCGGACCCAGTTCCCCGTTTGGTCCACGGATGGGTATCCGATTGGCCTAGAGGGTGACGTGATGTCCGCAGACATCAGACGCGCCCACTGATTGGATGGTGAAAAGCGTGAAGTGCGTCAGATTTTTGGAAACACCCGCCATGTTGGGTTCGCGGACAGTGGCCGTGTCCGCGGACATCGTGGTAAAAACATATTAAAAAATATCACATTGTACTTGTCAAACTTATCAAACAATCTCTGGAGAGGTGAGAGGTGATGAGGATGGGATGGGATATGGCCATAAGAATCCGAAAAAATGGGTGTCTGTCATCCCCGAAGTCCGCAAACAGTCTGGATGTTTTGGGGGCAGTCCTGTGATGTTCACAAACACTTCAGATGTTCTGGGACATCTAGGCCTATTTCTATGCCTATTTCTACATTACAGGGTTGGTCAAATTCAGTTATTGGATGGCTTATAACTTTGACACCCCTCAGTGAAACTGGGAATAGTATTCTAGACCTGATTCTGAATGGTTCTGCAAAATTTGTTGGGATTCTGTCAAGAGGGGGCAAAATTAGAGGGGGGTCCCAAACTATTGTAAAGGCTTATAAATGAGGTGCCATTTGACAAATCTACACAAAAGTTTGCAAAAACATTTTAAATCCAGATATACATGTGTTTTTAAAGTTTGTTGGGATTTTGTCAAAAGGGGGCTAAATTAGAGGAGGGTCTCAACATTTTTAAATGGCTTATAACTTTGTTGCCATTTGACAAATGTGGACAAAAGTTTCCCGAAAGGTTATAGACCCAACCCAGAATGTTTGTGTAAAGTCTGAATGGATTTTGTCAAGTGGGGGCTAAGTTATATGACTATTGTATGTACATACATTTTGAGACTTTTGAAAAAATAGAACATGGGTGCATTTCCAGAAAGCTCATGTACGTTTACAAGGACCATAAGGCATGGTTTTGCAAATGTACCTGTGTTTTATTTTGTAGGTACAAAAAAATAGTGATATACTTTTGGTGACTGAGGTATAGCATGTGGCCATGAGCAGTGGCCAGATTATCCGGGTTATGGCATAAGGTCATGACCCGGACAATCTGGCTACTGGCCATGACCACAAGGGACGACAAATGGGGTTAAAGTGGCCATGTCCATCTGGGACTGGCCATGTGGTAAAGTTATTCAAAAGTGGGATAGGTTTGAAAGGGAAAAGAAATTGTGCTTGTGATAATATGGTTATAAGGTTCTCTCTTTGCCTTCTGCAGGCTGCCATGGAAAGGGAAGAGGGGCTCTGTACGGAGCCCCGCCTTCCCTTTGCATGATGGCCATCTTGGAAAAGGATTTTCCTTCATGCTGTGTTAGAAGAAAAATATTTTGGTTTTTTTTAGCACCCCAGTTTACCGCTTTGGGAACCCGGGGTGCTAGTGGCCTTCATCCCCCATTGCAGGGGCTGCAACAGGGGATAACGGTCCGGAGCCCTTATTATCTGCCCTTGTTTCACTTGGGTCAACAACTTGGGATGCCGGGCCGTTATCCCCGTTGCAGTCCCTGGAATGGGGGATGAATACCACATTATTCCCATTAGCATAACACAATGACATTTGTGATGTCATCTTTCATGTCTTGGGTTTTAGTCTTAGCAGTGCACAGGGATGGCAGGAGTTATAGGTTATTTGGTTTTACATGTAACCATAACATCCCTTTACCAACGTTTTTCCATTAAATGTCATGTTTTTATTAGTGTAACTTAACCATAACAACGTTTTTTCAGTGAATATATATATATATATATATATATATATATATATATATATATATATATATATATATATATATATATATATATATATATATATATATTTGGAGAGGGCTAAAGGTGAAGTTGGTATAGTGCTGCAATGTGAGCGAAATTTGAAATGTTTTGTTTAAAAAAATACAAGCCAATAAAATAACCACCACAATTTGGAGAGGGTGAACGGACACAGAGTTGAACACCTAACGTACGTACTTTATTCTCGTTAACATATCAACAACACCATGGCTTGGGTTAGCTCTTTAGAAAGAATGACCGCGTGTGGGATGTGAGGCTGTCGGTTTCCAATGGGCTCATTGTAATGACTATGACAGAGTGTTCACACACACGTGTGGCCCACCGACATTATGTAGGTATTGAGATTGAGGTGAGAGAAAGGAAGTGACTGGTTGGGAGGAGTAGGGCAGTACGAGGCCTCGGTGTTTGTGTATTCTTCATGTGCCTACATTCCTTCATGTTCTTGACAGAACACATAGCTCCCAACTCACAGGCTTTTGGCGGGTGTCACCCGCCTTGTAAACAGCGGACTCACCCGCCAAACCTCATGCACGCCCATTCATTTCAATGGGCCTCTCACCCGCCAAAAGTAAAATCGGGTGTTTTCACCCGCTTTTGCGACATAAATGGTTGAGAGCTATGCAGAACACCACACGCCTGGCCATGCATTCGTCTGTCAGTTGTATAACCTGTGGCTATGAGGGGGCAGGGGTTATACACGTGTAATGGGATGTTGGAAGGGTGGTAGGAGAGCTAGGATTGGGGATGAAGGGGAACAGTAGCGTGAGGGTTCATCAATCCTGACACGGTACTCTGTTAAGACAGTGAACATATGGCTGGGGTGTGGATTGATGTTCCAAACAGAAAAAGGAGGGGTCATTTAGCTGTATTCATCACTAGCATTGGGTGAAGTAGGTGGTGTCATATCCTGACAAGGACATAGTTAACGAGGAGCTTGTCACAGAACAATAGGCCAATCAGCATGCACGGGTTCGCGCATGCGCAGGTCATCTTTATCCGGTTCAAACGGGCAGAGAGCCAGTGCAACATCAGAAAATCCTATCCCTGCTAACTGAGCATGCATAGTGTCTCTGTGCATGCTCAGTAAGTAATTAACAGGATACCATTTTTTGATAGCTTTGATGTACTCTTTTGTTGCTTTCAAAGAAATAAGGCATTATACTGCGTTTTTTTTGCTCTGGAGAAGTATCTGCATGCTTTCCCCTGCCTCATCCCCTGCAAAATCTGACGTTACACTGGGCCTCAGACCGCCGTCCGGGAGATCGCTCTCCTCCGCTCTGCCTCCAAGAAAGCTTGTGAGTGTTGGGGGTCGCCTGCCAGGTCCATATGGCAGGCGCCCCTGGGGTGCTGCTTCCTCACAGCACCCAAACAGGCCCAGCGCCTTTGGGAGTTTGGGGCCTGCCATGTCCATCCGGCAGGCCCCGCGGCGCTATGGGACACCAGCGCCATCGGGGTGGGGCACAGCCTGCCAGGGTCCTGACCATGCAGACCTCGGCCACCGTCCTGGCACGAGAGTCCCATGTCAACAGGGCCTGCAGGCCTGTACCTCCCACAGGTAGGCCTGTGGCCTACATCAGCAAGGAGACACGGACTCAGACCAACCTTCCACGGAGTCTGCAGCCGTTCTGCTTCACGTGCCTGCAGGGGCTCCCTTTATTAACTTGGGCCATGACAAAGTCATGGCCCATCTTAAAGGGGCAATACACGGGGGAGGGACACATCCCCTTAAAGGGGCAACACACATGGGAGGGTCCCACGTAACACTCCTCCTTTTTCATAACGAACAAACAAACGTAGCTAAAACACACATGCCTCCCACCAGTTACAGAACAACAAAACACGTATCAAACAGTACTTGCAGGGTAGACCGAAGATATGATATGCCACTGACACATACCTAGCTAACGCCAACAGTTACAGATATAAAGTATACTCCTCCGTTTCTAAACATGCTCAAATAGGTGATCATGGTGGCCGATGAGCTGCTGGAGGACCACAGGCAGATCCACCACAGTTTGCAAGACCCTTTATTAACCTGGGGTTCGGAATGGCAACTACACAAAACAACGCCATGGTCGAAGGCTGGCACCACATGCACACCTCGCAATTACGGGATCACAGTCTCACCTCATTGTTATTTACTGAGACCACTTAGAGCATGTAGTTACTATGCAGGCTCACAGCCTCAAACACACAGGATTACTGAGTTCTCTTTAAGCAACTGCAGAACGGCAGACTGTTAGGGAGAATTCTCTGTTTAGGCTGAATTTCCCTACCTAGTGAGTCCCCCAGCAGCTTTGCTGGATTTCTGGGGTTTAATTTTTTTCTCCTGCCAAGAGTGAGACTCTTTTACCCTCACTCTTGGACATGTTGAAGTGTGTTATCTTGGACAAACCTCGTGTTGAATGGGCTATGGGGTCTTTTACTCCATAGGGCCTCATGTATTTTTGTGATGTGGGTCACACAGCACCCTCTGTGCCGTGACCCAGGGGTGTCCTAGGGACTCCCCAACATAGACTCCATACCCTGGGACTGACTACTGTCTCCCAGGGCATGTAAAGTCACCAAAGACTTTGCTAGTCTTGAATCCTGAACAGAACCAGTACAAACCATCATATTGTGGACGTACTGGCTGGGGCAATTCGATTGCCCCAGGGTCTGTTAGTCGAGGGGGCACGTCTCCGTCCCCCCTGATCGAGTTTTGGCTGGTGGCAGTGGAAACTACTTTTTATATTCGACCGCGAATATTTCCCTATGGGATTTCCCATTGTTTTAGGCTAACACAGTTAATTATTTATTTACGGTAGCCTTAAACATACCGCCGGTTTATATATTTATTTTTATAACTCCGGTTGGGACTTTTTGCCAAAACTTGATTCTAAAATGGCGTTGGTGTTCGCCTCTGTAACTCTGACCCAAAGTGGAGCCCTTTGTTCCACTTTTGGCGGGCTTCTCCACAGAAGCCCTCCAAAGTGGTGCCACTCTGTCTGGGGTACTTAGGAGGGGTGGAGGGGGATTTAGGCACCCTGGACTGAGTTACCTTGGTAACTCAAGTCGCACTCCGTCCTGATTGGCCCAAGTGGTGAGCCGCCCGGCTCACCACTTAGCATGTTTGAGTGACAGCTAGGCTGGGTGAATGGGGGCTTGCTGCATAAAAGCAGGGCTTTGGGGACTGGGACTTCAGAAGTCGCCACAGGACCAAGAATCCGACGAGGGAAGAGCTGAGCCGACCTGCTTCGACGACACCACCCGGTGGAGCCCTGCTGAACCGTCTCACCACTTTTTCCCGACGACCGAGGAGAACTCTTAACGGAGTGGCTCCTTCCCTTGACTGGTGGGGACAACCAGTTTTCGCCTTCTTTCCTTCCTTCAGAGGTATCTCGTGGCCGCCTTGCCTGTGCCAAGCACCCCGGCATCCGGAATACCACACTTTACCCCCATACCGCGAAAGTCGGTACCAACCCTTTAACCGGAGGACTCCGCGGCTGGTTTCTTCCCGGGCAGTGCTACGACCTTTCTCTTCTGCTCTTCAGCGAGATATTCTTCTCCCCTGACCGACGTCGAGCCTTGCTGTCGCTGCCTGGAACAACTGCCCCCGCTGGAAGATCCTTTCCGCTTAAGGTACTGTGTTCCGCCTGGCTTCCCTTGCTACCGACTGTACGGGGTAGATTTAGTCCCCGGCTTTCGAACCTGGGAGTGCCTGGGACACTTTGGCTAAACTTTCTGAGCCACTCTAAACTCTTTTTGACTCTTTGCAAGACTTGGAATCTCTAACTAACAGTGTGATCTTGGGCACATTTTCGCTCCGGCTACTCTAAGAGTGGGCCCTGCCTAGTGACTTTTGCTCACCTGTGACTTTATTCTTCTTTAAGCCTATTGCAAGTGTTCTGGACCTTAGAGTGGTGTGTCTAACCTATTTCTGCTTTTTCTCTCCCTTTCTTGGAAACTACTAGAGTGTCATCTAACGTTAAGCACTCACCTCTGTTTTAATTAAGTGGTGTTAACCTAGAGTTGTCTAGATAGGAGAAAGGATTGAATTTACTTTCAGTATAACTGTGTTGAAGTGTTTTTACTATATTTTTGCTAGAGTGTTTTTAACTTATGTGTATTTTAAATAAATAACTATATACTTTTGAAACCAAGCTCTGGTCAGTGTTTGCTTGTGCTATTGTGTTTTGGTACATATTGTGTATACTTTACATACTGCCTAACTCTTCTTGAGAGAAGTCTGACTGCTCAGCCACAGCTACCAGGTAAATCTGGGTGGTACAGACTGCTACCAAAGGGGTTTACTGCTCTACCTGTAGTCTTAAATCTTTTGCAGTGTTCCCCAAGGGAACTGCACAGGTTTCTGCCTAACACTGGTGTACAGCGGTGGGATTTGTATTGAGTATACATTTTATTGTGCTTTAGATACCTTAGTGCAACTAACCACAAAGCTTAGCACTGAAAAAGTAAAACCTCTAACATGTCAGTTATAGAAAGCTATAGTCAAGAGTCCCTTGCAGCCAAAACTGCTGATTGTTTAAGAGTGCTCTGTAAACATAAGGATCTCCTGACTAAGGGCAAGAAAATGGAGCTGATTGAAAGATTGTTAGCTAACCAAAGTCTGGGTGATGGTTCAGAGGAACCTACCACTCCAGCAACTGTAGATGACAGTGTTGAAGTTAACATGGAGCAAAATGTTGATGTTTCTGAGGAAGAGTCAGAAGAGGAGGGTGAGGCTGTTGTAACTGTCCCCCCTAGGCCTCTGCCTGCTCTACCTGCTGTGCCTACTGGACCTTTACCAGGTCCCACATTTAGTCCTCAGTACTTTGAACTGGAGAAAATGAAGCTAGAATTGGAGTATAAGAAACTTAATGCTCAAACTGACAAAGAACTAAGGCTAAGGGAGATGGAGCTCAAGTATGACTTAGAAATGAAGAAATTATCTGTTGAGAATGTTTCTCTCTCTGGCTCCTCTAGAAGTTCCAGTCCTAAAAGACCCCGGATGCCTAAAGAATTGGTTGGTATGTATGAGCCTAAGTTGGATGTGTTGGATTGGTTGTCTCTGTTTGAATATAATCATGGGCTCCAGAACATCACAGGAAATGACTTACTCACCTGGTTGTTCTCTAGGCTTCCCCCTGTTGCAACTGATGTGGTAATGGAGATGGGGGAGGAGGATAGGAAGGACTATGAATGTGTGAAACTAGCTTTGATAGCTAGGTTTGGGAAGACCCCTTCCCAGTATCTTAAGAGGTTTAGGAGCCTCAAAAAGCATGATGGTACCCCTTGGGCTACCTGGGTGAATGAATGTTTGAAAAACTTAGAGGGATGGATTAAGGGTTACAAGGTGAACACTTATGAAGGTATGAAGAATTTGTTTATGTTGGAGACTATTTATGATGCCTGCTCTCCTGAGCTCAGACAACACTTGGCTGATTCCAGGGAATTAGATTCCCGGAAGCTAGCTAAGGCTGCTGACTTGTGGGTTGCCAACAGGGCCACTCACAAGGATTCTGGGGTAACTCAGAAGAAGGATGGGGAAAAACAGTCTAAGAAGGACTCCAAAGAGAATTCTAATACTACAAATTCCAAAGAGGGCCCCAAACAAAACTATAAGGGTAAGCCACAAGGGAAACCAAATCAGGCTAGTGTACCTTCTGGTCCCAGACCAGAAGGAGGTCAGAACAAGCCTCCATTCCAGCGAGCCTTTGGCTCATGCTTTGTTTGTAAGGCTACTGACCATGTGAAAGGAGATCCCAGATGTAAGGGTAAACCTTCAGGGGTCCAGCTTGCCTCCTTAGCCTTCGCTCCAGAAGAGGAAGTACCTATGGCAAGTGGAAACTTTCTATTACTAGCTGATGAACCCACTGGAGTCTCAGCTAGTGTTTCTTTAGTCTCTCTGGGGTTGTGGGAGCAACAGAATTTAGATGTCTATAACTCTATCCCAGATAATACTAAAGAGTATTATAAGGACAGTGTCCAGGTGAATGGTCAGGAGACTCCTGCCATTAGGGACACTGGAGCCAGCATAACTGTGGTGGATGAATCATTTTTCAAGGCAGAGGATGTTGCTAAGGCACCCAAATGCCTCACCAAGTTAGCTGGTGGGCCTGTGCAGATGTGTCCCCAGTTACCAGTTCTCATCCAATGTAATGATATGGCTGTAAAAATACCTGTCAGTGTACAATGTGAAGTGCCAGGTAGGGTTCTGTTGGGTAATGACCTCAAAGCTCTTGGAGTTGTATCTCATACCCCCAGACCTCCTAGCAAAAGGTTTCAGGAACTCACAAAACCTGCAAGGGAGAAAACCCTGAGAGGGTTATCTCAGGAGATGATGACAGAAATCACTCCTCTACCACTGGAGCAACTTACTGCAGTAACTACCAGATCAGGAGCAAAGGGGCAACCCAAGACTCCTAGGAAAAAGCCAGCAGCAAGCACTCCAGTGCTTCCAACAAGGACTTCCCCTAGGTTGTCCAAAGTTACACCTGTAACTCCCCCTCCAGCTGAGGCTGAGAGAGAGGTACAACCCTGTGTGGTTGAGCTAGACTCTGAGGAAGAGCTAGAAGGAGGCCCCAACCTTATTGGAGATTTGGACCCTGAGGACCATCCTGAGCTGCAGTCTTTACTGGCAGAAGGTGGGCCTAGCAGGGCAGCTTTTCGTAAGGGGCAAAGAGAATGTCCAACTCTGGAGGGTCTCCGCCACCAGGCAGCTTCTCAAGCTGATGGGCAAGAGCCTGGGAAGTATAGGTTGCACTGGGAAGATGGCCTCTTCTACAGTGAACCCACTGAGTCTGAACCTGGAGACTACAAACGCCTTGTAGTCCCACAAGAAAACAGACAACAGTTCTTACAACTAGCCCATGAGATACCTTTGGCTGGCCACTTGAGTTTCAAGAAGACCAAGGAAAGGCTCTCACTCTACTTTTATTGGCCAAAGATGGGGGCTGAAGTAGATAGATATTGTAAGAGCTGCCATACCTGCCAGACTTCTGGTAAGGTTGGTTCCAAGAATGTGGCACCTTTAGTGCCTCTCCCAGTTGTGGGAGTCCCATTTGAGAGGGTAGGGATTGACATTGTTGGTCCCCTTGATCCTCCAACCTCCTCAGGCAACAGGTTTATCCTTGTTGTAGTAGACCATGCTACTAGATACCCTGAGGCCATTCCTATGAGGACTGTTACAGCTCCGGCTGTGGCTAAGGCCCTCCTTGGTATTTTTACCAGGGTTGGGTTTCCTAAGGAGGTAATCTCTGACAGGGGGTCAAACTTTATGTCCCACTACATGAAGGCCATGTGGAAAACCTGTGGAGTTACCTACAAGTTCTCAACCGCCTACCACCCTCAGACAAACGGGTTGGTTGAAAGGTTTAACAGAACCATGAAGAGCATGATAGGTGCTTTGGAAGAACCCCTTAAGAAAAAGTGGGACCTTCTACTGCCATGCCTTCTCTTTGCTTATAGAGAAGTCCCTCAGGAGGGAGTAGGTTATTCTCCCTTTGAGCTTCTCTATGGCCATCCAGTCAGAGGTCCATTGGCCCTGATTAAGGAGGGGTTGGAAGGTGCTCCTCCCCTCAAGCCAGTCAGAGTGACTGACTATGTGATAGGTCTCCGGAGGAGAATGTCCCACATGATGGCAGAAGCAAGTGACAACTTGAAAGCTGGTCAAGCCCTGGTCAAACATTGGCACGACCAGAAGGCTAACATGGTTGAGTTTACTCAAGACCAGCTAGTTCTAGTTATGCTCCCAACAAGGCAGAGGGCCTTGCAAGACAAATGGATGGGACCCTTCAAGGTTGTGGGAAAACTTGGAGAGGTCAACTATCTGGTGGATCTGGGCAGACCCAGGGAAGCTCCTAGAGTCTTCCACACCAACCGACTAAAAGCCTACATCTCCAGACCTGATGTAGGAGCCTTGCTCCTAGCTTCAGCTGCAGAGGAGGAAGAGAGTGAATCTCTCCCTGATCTCCTCAGAGGTGTACCTTTAGATGAAAAAGTTGAAGGAGTCAATCTCTCTTCAGACCTGACACCTGAGCAACAAGAGGAGTGCAAATCTATGTTAAATCAGTTTGCCTCCCTGTTCTCACTGTCACCAGGCTTGACCCCTTGGGGCCAGCATGAGATACTCACTGGTGACTGTCTGCCAGTCAAAAGCAGAGGATACAGAATGTCAGAACATATCAGAGCCCACATCAAAGGAGAGGTCAAGAAGATGCTTGATCTCGGGGTAATAGAGCCCTCTACTAGTCCATGGTCTAGCCCAGTTGTGCTAGTACCAAAGGCAGGATCCAAAGACTTGAGATTCTGTGTGGACTATAGAGCTCTAAATGCAGTCACCAAGACTGATGCCCACCCTTTGCCCAGGACAGATGAGTTGGTGGATAAACTTGGTGCAGCCAAGTACCTCAGCACATTTGACCTGACGTCAGGCTATTGGCAAATAGCCCTGACAGACCATGCCAAGGAGAAAACTGCATTTTCAACCCCAGTTGGCTTGTACCAGTTTAAGGTCATGCCTTTTGGACTGAAAAATGCACCTGCCACATTCCAAAGGATGGTGAACCAAGTTCTGGCTGGGATGGAAGATTTCTGCATGGCATACTTGGATGACATTGCAGTCTTCAGCCACTCCTGGGAAGAACATGTGAACC
Source organism: Ambystoma mexicanum (assembly GCF_040938575.1). NCBI lineage: Eukaryota > Metazoa > Chordata > Amphibia > Caudata > Ambystomatidae > Ambystoma > Ambystoma mexicanum. The sequence goes on from NC_090938.1 coordinate 384,153,335, forward strand.
ACCTAGGACATGTGTTGCAGGCTCTGAAACAGGCCCATTTGACAATCAAAGCCAGTAAGTGCCAGATTGGTCAAAGTAAAGTGGTCTACCTTGGACATGAGGTAGGAGGTGGAGAAATAAGGCCTTTGCCCAGCAAGATTGAAGCTGTGCAAAATTGGACAACACCAACTACTCAAACCCAAGTGAGAGCTTTTCTAGGCCTCACTGGGTATTACAGGAATTTCATTGAGAACTATGGGACCATAGCTTCTCCACTGAATGTAATCTCCTCTCCCAAATTCCCTAAAAAGGTAAAATGGAATGAGGAGTGCAATCAGGCCTTTGAAAAACTGAAGAGAGCTCTTTGCCAGGCTCCAGTATTGAGAGCTCCTGACTACCACCAACCTTTCATTGTACAAACTGATGCTTCCAATGTAGGTATAGGTGCAGTTCTAAGCCAACTGGATGAGAAGGGTAGGGAGCACCCCATTTGCTTCATCAGTAGGAAACTGAAGGATCCTGAGACAAGGTGGGCAACTATCGAAAGAGAATGCTTTGCTATTGTGTGGGCACTGAAGAAGTTTAGGCCATACTTGTATGGTTCTACTTTTGTTATTCAGACTGACCACCAACCCTTGAGATGGTTAATGCAAATGAAAGGGGAAAATCCAAAACTATTGAGATGGTCAATCTGCCTGCAAGGGTTTGATTTCACCATTGAGCACAGGTCAGGGTGTCACCATCAAAATGCTGATGGACTCTCTAGGATGTATATCATCGACTAGAGGTATGAGGTTCATCCAGGAGTGGATTAAATCCTCCTGTCCCTTAGTCTGGGGGGGGCGAGTGTTAGGGAGAATTCTCTGTTTAGGCTGAATTTCCCTACCTAGTGAGTCCCCCAGCAGCTTTGCTGGATTTCTGGGGTTTAATTTTTTTCTCCTGCCAAGAGTGAGACTCTTTTACCCTCACTCTTGGACATGTTGAAGTGTGTTATCTTGGACAAACCTCGTGTTGAATGGGCTATGGGGTCTTTTACTCCATAGGGCCTCATGTATTTTTGTGATGTGGGTCACACAGCACCCTCTGTGCCGTGACCCAGGGGTGTCCTAGGGACTCCCCAACATAGACTCCATACCCTGGGACTGACTACTGTCTCCCAGGGCATGTAAAGTCACCAAAGACTTTGCTAGTCTTGAATCCTGAACAGAACCAGTACAAACCATCATATTGTGGACGTACTGGCTGGGGCAATTCGATTGCCCCAGGGTCTGTTAGTCGAGGGGGCACGTCTCCGTCCCCCCTGATCGAGTTTTGGCTGGTGGCAGTGGAAACTACTTTTTATATTCGACCGCGAATATTTCCCTATGGGATTTCCCATTGTTTTAGGCTAACACAGTTAATTATTTATTTACGGTAGCCTTAAACATACCGCCGGTTTATATATTTATTTTTATAACTCCGGTTGGGACTTTTTGCCAAAACTTGATTCTAAAATGGCGTTGGTGTTCGCCTCTGTAACTCTGACCCAAAGTGGAGCCCTTTGTTCCACTTTTGGCGGGCTTCTCCACAGAAGCCCTCCAAAGTGGTGCCACTCTGTCTGGGGTACTTAGGAGGGGTGGAGGGGGATTTAGGCACCCTGGACTGAGTTACCTTGGTAACTCAAGTCGCACTCCGTCCTGATTGGCCCAAGTGGTGAGCCGCCCGGCTCACCACTTAGCATGTTTGAGTGACAGCTAGGCTGGGTGAATGGGGGCTTGCTGCATAAAAGCAGGGCTTTGGGGACTGGGACTTCAGAAGTCGCCACAGGACCAAGAATCCGACGAGGGAAGAGCTGAGCCGACCTGCTTCGACGACACCACCCGGTGGAGCCCTGCTGAACCGTCTCACCACTTTTTCCCGACGACCGAGGAGAACTCTTAACGGAGTGGCTCCTTCCCTTGACTGGTGGGGACAACCAGTTTTCGCCTTCTTTCCGTCCTTCAGAGGTATCTCGTGGCCGCCTTGCCTGTGCCAAGCACCCCGGCATCCGGAATACCACACTTTACCCCCATACCGCGAAAGTCGGTACCAACCCTTTAACCGGAGGACTCCGCGGCTGGTTTCTTCCCGGGCAGTGCTACGACCTTTCTCTTCTGCTCTTCAGCGAGATATTCTTCTCCCCTGACCGACGTCGAGCCTTGCTGTCGCTGCCTGGAACAACTGCCCCCGCTGGAAGATCCTTTCCGCTTAAGGTACTGTGTTCCGCCTGGCTTCCCTTGCTACCGACTGTACGGGGTAGATTTAGTCCCCGGCTTTCGAACCTGGGAGTGCCTGGGACACTTTGGCTAAACTTTCTGAGCCACTCTAAACTCTTTTTGACTCTTTGCAAGACTTGGAATCTCTAACTAACAGTGTGATCTTGGGCACATTTTCGCTCCGGCTACTCTAAGAGTGGGCCCTGCCTAGTGACTTTTGCTCACCTGTGACTTTATTCTTCTTTAAGCCTATTGCAAGTGTTCTGGACCTTAGAGTGGTGTGTCTAACCTATTTCTGCTTTTTCTCTCCCTTTCTTGGAAACTACTAGAGTGTCATCTAACGTTAAGCACTCACCTCTGTTTTAATTAAGTGGTGTTAACCTAGAGTTGTCTAGATAGGAGAAAGGATTGAATTTACTTTCAGTATAACTGTGTTGAAGTGTTTTTACTATATTTTTGCTAGAGTGTTTTTAACTTATGTGTATTTTAAATAAATAACTATATACTTTTGAAACCAAGCTCTGGTCAGTGTTTGCTTGTGCTATTGTGTTTTGGTACATATTGTGTATACTTTACATACTGCCTAACTCTTCTTGAGAGAAGTCTGACTGCTCAGCCACAGCTACCAGGTAAATCTGGGTGGTACAGACTGCTACCAAAGGGGTTTACTGCTCTACCTGTAGTCTTAAATCTTTTGCAGTGTTCCCCAAGGGAACTGCACAGGTTTCTGCCTAACACAGACGACCAGTTCCTCTTCCATCAGCGTCCGTTCAGGAGTCACATCCCAAGTCCAGGTCCATTGATGGTACAGTTCACGGCCGGCAAAGCCGCGCCTGGCAAATGCCAGGGGCCACCTCGCATGGTCTCTTGATGTTCACAGCAGAGCAGCGAGACGCCGGTCACGGGGCAGCAAGGCTACTCCATGTGATGTTGATAGGGCACAGGGTTGTTGATGGGGTACGGGTTGACAGGACATCGCTCACCCCGTTCGTCAGCAATGTTCTCCCGATCTGGCACATGTCCTTCCTCCAGGAGCACAGGAGGGCGCACAAGCACTCATGATGAGCTGCAACCCATCCCTTGACTGATGCACTGATTCTTGGTGTTGGGGCCCAGGGCTGTCTGGCTGAACTCAGGGGGTCCGGCAGGTATCTCCCCGAAGCCCTGTTTAGCCTGGTCCTTCGATGGCATAGCGTGCAGGGTGTCTTTAGCGACAGGCCGCCAGGGTGTCCTCAGTGGCAGGCAGTCATGGCCACCAGCATGCTAGACAGGGTGACCTGTGTACCGATGGCACTGTTCCTGGAGATAATCGTTACTCTGCTGGTTAGCCTTCCCTTCCGACTGCTGTAACAGCACACCAGTTCTTGTCTGGCGGCCAACGCTGGGCAGGATTGGCGTTCCAGGTGCGTGGTGTGAGGTACCATCTCGGATCACCTGATAGCGCCGGGGTTGCACAGAACGCAGGATGTCCTAGTGCTCATGGCAGTGACCCCCACCCACAGGGCCTGAAGGTGACCACGTGGGCCACGGTGAGGCTACTGTTGGCGCTGGAACAATGCCACGCTTCAGTTGCACAGGGCAGTCTTTGATGCAGAGAGTCATTTGTCCATCGTGTGCAGCCTCTTGGACATTCCATTGGTAGTGAGGTGTACGATGCTCTGAGTGCAGTGCGCTCACGCCCCCAGGACTTGGAGTTCTGATGCGGTGCTGACGAATCTGCTCTGCCCTGTGACATGTGTTGACCCGGAATAAGTGATTACTCACATTCCACTGGATGTATCGGGCTCATCCCGACCTGCCTTGCCTGTCGGTGCCTGTGGAGTAAACTTGCCTCCTCATCTCTGCTCTGGTGTGAAACGCCTTATAGTTGCCCCCTCAGTATGCTGCTCCCGACTGGAGCCAGTCATCACTTTCCTGGCGGGCGGTAGAACGGCGGGCAGGCAGGGCCCCTGGAGGATGGGCTGGGTGACTGCAGTGGCGCAGTGTGGGGCCACTTACGCCGCACACAGGTTGACCGTGGTGGACTCGTGTTGGACTCGCCGGCTGCCTGGGACTCCCCACTGCATGGTGAGAGTCATTCTTTCTGGACACCTGGTGGCACGTGGTGCCTCTTCCCCAGTGCAGGATGGTACTGGGGTTTCAGGTGCGCAGGGACGTTCGGTTTCTCTAAGTGGCCAGCCGTGCACAGTGCATGGGTCGCAGGACACACCACTGCCCTGGCTTGGAACCCTGAGGAGCCTGAGGGTGGAGTCCCCATCTCCAGAGGTGTCGCGGTCCCAGTTGGTGCTGGTGCACTAGTTCTGCTTGGTGTCTTGTCGGCTCAGCACCGGTTGCGCCCCCCGGGATCATCCAATGGGGTGCCTCTGGCACAGGCTAGCCACCTCTCTTGTTCCGGGGCCTCGCTGGTACCATTTCGCCCTCATCATCAGCTCCTGCGGAGCGTGCATGCTTCTTTCCTTTCTGCATCACGGTCCGGGTGTCTACTGGAGTCTCTCATTTTCGCCATCACTCCACAGGTGCTACCTCTCAAGTAGGTCTGGCAGCAGATGCAGCCGGGGTGCCTTCTACTGTGCTCCTCCAACTGCTGTAGCAGGTCTTCACTGTGGATTTCTTTATTTCTTTATTTTATTTTTCCAGCATTTGTTGTGCTCTGCACGGCCACGCCGCTCTTCATGCACTTGTTAATGGCCAGCAGTGCTCGGAATTCCAAACCTGCCTCTCACTGTAGTCCTCCACCGCAGGCGGCCCAGAATCAATCGGGGCTGTGTCGGTCTCATGGCGCCAGCAAATGCGGGACTATTTTCCTTCGTTCGGCTGGAGCTTATCTTCATCACACCGCTCACCGGAGAACTTTCACGTTTATGTTCTCTGTTGCCGCGGAGACCGCCATGACGTGCAGGTTGGTTTCCCCCTTGGCCGCACAAGTACCCTCAGTGCAGAGGGCCGCGGCCAGGCAGGATCACCGACAGGGCTCCTCCGCCCACCGTCTTTTGCTGCCTTGGGGCATCTCCACCCCCACCCCTCGGTCGTGGCAGCGGGTGTTCTGCCTCTTCACAGGGGAGGAGGCAGGGCAGCACTGCTTCTCCCTATGCGGCGGATGCCGCTCATTACTTCTCCATGGGGTCGCACAGTCGTCCCCTCCGGCGGCGTGCTGCTGGGGTGAGCCGCAGCATGACCCAACCCACCCAAGGCGGGAGGTATCACTTCTCCTTTGCCGGCACGATGGAAACCGGCGGGGGCAGGCTGGCTCCCTCTCTTTCCCCAAACAGCTCAGATGCCACAGGGGTAGGATGGCTCCCCCACCGGCCGCACGAGCACCCTCCACCCAGAGGGCCGCGGCCAGGGGGGGCACACCCGCAGGCCTCTCGCCGGGGAGGACCCACTGTACCGGACACCTCCGAGCCCTGCTGTCTTCCAGCAGGCATCCTTTCCTTTTTTTTTTTTGCTGCAGCGGGCCCGGATTCTGGATGGGCCGCCGCCGCTGGCAAAAGTTCCCTTTTTCAATTTTTTTTTTTTTTTTTGGGAAAATTGCTGCTCCTCCCCCTCCGCGGTGGATGTCACTTCACATCTTCTTTGCGGGGGGGGCGCACCTCCTCCCCAATCGCGGGCTCCGACACCCGCTCTTCTTACTGTGGCAAGGGGGAAAAGCTTGCGCAGCCGATGCTGCTTTTCCATCCCCGCGCGGCTGATGCTGCGTGCACCGAGCCGCCTGATGTTGTGCGGCCTCGGGTGGGGAGGGGCTGCTCACCCTCCTTCCCACACGGCGGATGCCGCCTTCAACGGTGGGCGGACAACTTCCCTCCCTCCGACGGGAGGGGAACACCAGCTCCTCAACGTGGCGGCCGACGCCGCAGGCAATCTCACTCCACGTGGGGTGGGGGCGCAGACCCACACCCCCCCAGCACACATCTGACACGCTCGCCGAGGCGAGCGGGGGAGGGACAGCTCCTCACCACGCTACGGGGCACGCAGGGCCCTCACTCCTCGTCGCCATTGTTGGGGGTCGCCTGCCAGGTCCATATGCCAGGCGCCCCTGGGGTGCTGCTTCCTCACAGCACCCAAACAGGCCCAGCGCCTGTGGGAGTTTGGGGCCTGCCATGTCCATCCGGCAGGCCCCGCGGCGCTATGGGACACCAGCGCCATCGGGGTGGGGGCACAGCCTGCCAGGGTCCTGACCATGCGGACCTCGGCCAACGTCCTGGCACGAGAGTCCCATGTCAACAGGGCCTGCAGGCCTGTACCTCCCACAGGTAGGCCTGCGGCCTACATCAGCAAGGAGACACAGACTCAGACCAACCTTCCACGGAGTCTGCAGCCGTTCTGCTTCACGTGCCTGCAGGGGCTCCCTTTATTAACTTGGGCCATGACACAGTCATGGCCCATTTTACACGGGGGAGGGACACATCCCCTTAAAGGGGCAACACACATGGGAGGGTCCCACGTAACAGTGAGCTCACTGGTCTCACCTCGGTATCAGCTGAGCACGGACCCCCTCCACCTCTCAACGGCCCCCGCCATGGGAAGGTTTCATGTTATGTTGATGTCTGTAACGTGCAGGCGTGGCTGAGGTGCAACTCAGGGCACGTTTGGGGAAGTGAAGGAGGTAACTGTGTGTGAAGTCGGGAGTGAGTGGGGGTGCGCAGGGCCTAGTGCGGCAGCAGCACACAATATACACACCTGGACACCAGGATGTATTACATCATAACTGACTTTATTGGCGCTCTGAGGCGCGCGCATCATTTTGGGGGCGTCATCCTCGATTACCATTGGCCCGTTCAGGTGACAGTTGCATCTCGCAATGCTACATCTCCTCCCAAAATAATTACAGTCCTACCCCGTTTCTTCGATTCAGCGTTGCGGTTTTCGGGTGATTCAAAATGGTCTACCTTGTTGATGAGACGTGGCTGTCCCATCTACATGTTCTTCCAGCTTGTTGTGTTCTTCTCTGTATGGCTCCTCTTTGTCCGCTGAGTATCCTTACTCCCTTTGTCTTTCTTCCTCACCTTCTTCTTCATCTTCATTCCATTGACTGTATTCTTGTATGATGTTTTCTCCTGCTTTTCTGAAGAACGAGCTGTTTCTTGTTATGACCCATCTATCTCTTTCTGCCGTAACCATGTCTCCCTTGATGTGATAAATGTTCATGGGTCGGGGATCAAACGGTGGCATGTCATTATGGGCCTATGTTTGCTTTACTAATACTTGTTCCCCTAGGAGTATGTTTGCCTCTCGTGTCCTTCTCCGGTCCACCTAGTCCTTCATTCTTTCTTTGGCTCTGCTGTCTCTTTACCTTGTCCTTGTCATCGCTACATCCATTTCCATTTCCTGAACTTCTTGTGGTACTCTTGACCTAATGTGGCGTCTAAACATGATTTCTGACTGACATTTCCCTGGGAAGTCATGTGGCGTGTTCCCGTAGTCCCTAAGTAGTTGACAGAGTGCTTGTTCGGTGGGCATGTGTGTGATGGTTGCAATGCCGTTTGCCCTTTTAATATTGGCTATAAAGCGCTCCACCACTCCATTTGCTTGGGGCCACAGGGGTGTGATTTTCTTGTGTCTGAATCCCAGGTAGTTTGCTAAGTTCTGGAAAACCTTGCTGGTGAATGGTGAGCCATTGTCTGATTGAACTACCTTTGTTACTCCAAATGCTGAGAAAATGCAATCAAGTGCAGTATTAGAACAGTGGCTGCTGTGGATGCCACAATTTCAGTCTCTGGGCAGTGGGAGTGTTCATCCAGTGCTACCAGCACATATTCCCCGGATCTCAAGGGTCCAAAGAAGTCTATCGCCACTTCTTCCCATACTCCCTCAGGGAGACCTGACATGCATAGTGGCTCTGGGAACACTGTGGTCTGCAAGCAGAGAAGGATGTGGCAGGATTGTAGTGCTTTTTCTATGAGTTTATCCATTCCCGGGAACCATACATTGCTCCGCAACATGCGTTTGGTGGAACTATTCCACGATGGCCCTTGTGCTCTGTTTCTATTATTTTCTGATGAAGGGGCTCTTGTTTTATTATCCTGTCTGGTGTCATGAGATGCCGTTAGCTGTGATGTTATCCTATTGGTCCCTTCTTCTGTGATGACAAGCGCTGTGAGGTGTGTCTTGCTCAATGTGGAGATGTGCAGGTCTAGGGCGGATGGCATTCTCGCCAACACAAGTTTCTCCGCCAACGACTGTGGCACATGTAGGAATTTTTTATTAAACACCAGGGACTCACAGCCTGCAATCACTTGGGATTTTATGGCCTCCTTGTTATTATATAAGTGGAATTTGCAGTGTCTCACTCTGGTTCTCAACCATGTGACAAACTTGTCCATGCTTTCCCCTTTTATTTGTGTGGTAGTGTGAAAGATCTGCCTTTCGTAGTCCACATTTTGGTGCATGGAAAAATGTTCTTTTATATCTTTTTAAGACTGTCATACTTGTACTCTACATCTTCAGGCAATTCAAAAATGATGTCACCCACCTCCAGACCTGCAGTAACGGTGAGTAAACCAATGATATGCTTGTCTTTGTGAAGGCCTTCTGAGTCCAGGTAAGCTTCGAACTCCTTCATCCACCTAGTCCATCGTGAACCAGGATTGATGGGACAGGGAATGCATCTCTCCCTTTCTGTTCCTGTGCGTGGGCAGGTGCAGCCGCATTCTGACCCTTGTCTGACATGGTGTCTTCTTTCTCTGGTCACTATGTTTGTAGTGCAATGTGAAAATGTCCCTTCTGTGGTGCTGGCAGGCTGATACACCTCCCTGTGTCTTTCTTGCCTGCTGGGCAAGGTTGCTCCTTCTTTAGGTGCTCCTCCAGTCCCCCGGGGCATTGGTGGGTCTTCCAGGCCTTGTGAGGTGCTATTATGGGCTTTGAGCACTCACCCGTGGTCCACAAAGCTTTGCCGGTCCTTTCCTTCACTCCCTCGCAGCATCCGCGTTCATTTCGGAATGCTGAGGGATACCACATGGGAACGACTGTTACAAGTGGGTCGGGTTCATCCTCGTCGCCAGTGTGAGGTTGTGAGTGAAGTGGGGGTGTGCAGGTTCTAGCGCGGCAGCAGCACACAATATACACACCCGCACACCAGGATGTATTACGGCATAACTGACTTTATTGGCGCGCGGATATGCACGCATAATTTTTGACCGTAACCCTTGATTACCATTGGTCCGTCCAGGTGACGGTTGCAACTCGCAATGCTACAGTGCAGACTATTTGTTTCTTTTGATCTATGTATTTCTTTCATTAATGAGTTTAAACCCACAGCACAACAATCAGTGCAAAATATCTGTTGAATGGAAAACGAACATTAAAACACATATAAAATAACACCAAAAGCCATTGGAAGCGTCCTTGCTGCACTTAGTGACTTGGTCGCTGTTTATTAACTTCTCGTTGGCCTTTCCTTTTGTAAAGTTGCTCTGAACTTGCAGAGTGGCATGTTTTTAAGAAATACAAACATCGTATTACGTGTACTCAAACCAACTTGCCATGTTTTGGCCGTACCTGCTTTGTGCCCTCAAGTTCTATTTGTGCCTTCTAGTTTGCCCCCTAACATTCCTTCCCTTGACTGTTGCCCCTGAGATCCAAAGTTACTGTCTCATCATGCCAGAAAATAAAGTCTGAGACGCAGAAAAGGGGTAATAGATTACTGTTGAGCAATCGCAGTATCTCAGTGAGAGAGACACGGCGTGCTCACATTTTTTTACTGCAGAATCACTCAGACGCTAGCATGTACTTAATCGTAACATAACACAGCTCCGCAAACAACTAGGTTGGCTGCAATCGCTATGTAGAAAGACGTGCAATTGTGTTCCGCTGGCTGCACCCTCGAAATATATGTCCTTGTCATGGGCTTGCAACCTTTCATGCCTTCCAAGTATGTCTCAGAAACAAAGCAGGAAGAAGAAGGCTATCTTTGCCTCAAGCACCTCCCTCTGCCCCCCCCCCACCAATTTCTTTGGCCGTTTAACGCACAGTGCACTGTAGTCTATGCAAATGCCCCATTGTTTAGTATTGCAGAGATGCAGTGACCGTCCACGGCTCTATTTGTCATGGCTCTGTTCTGTTCGTTCATCTTCCCCTATAAATTTCCATACCAGGGGCCAGATTACAGAAATGTTGCACCGGTGCAAGTGCAAAGTTGCACGGTATTAGCACTAGGGCAATGTTTGCCCTATTTTTAAATACACTGGGACACATTTGAAAACTATTGCACCATGACAAGTGCAGTTTGACATATTAAAAGCACCAGGGCAAAAATTGCCTTAGTCCAAAAAAGATAAATTTTTGATGCATTTTTGCATCAGGACAAAGTTTGCCCTAGTGCTAATACCGTTCTGTATTAGCACTAGGACAAACTTTGCCCTGGTGCAAAAATGCAGTAGAAATGCATCTTTTTTGTACTAGGACAATGTTTGCCCTGGTGCTTTTAACATGCTAAACTGCCCTTGTCATGGTGCAGTAGTTTTCTAGTGTGTGCCACTGTTTTTAAAAATAGGGCAAACTTTGCCCTAGTGCTAATACCGTGTAACTTTGCCCTTGCCTTGGCGCAAAGTTTCTGTAATCTGGCCCCTGATGGGCATATATTAAGAATTCTTCAGCTACCCAAAATGCAGCTAAGCGCTGCACCCAGGCCATGTCTGATACCACCCCACACACACCCTTGACTTACCAACAGCACTTCTCTTTCTGGGGCTTGTGTGATGAATTGACTTCTGCCCTGCAGGAGTACATGGATGAGACAGGCTAAAGTGCCCAGTCAGCCCTCACACTTCTACAAACCAAGAGCCAACACAATCATAAAGGTAAAAGAGGCACAGTTAAGAGATATACCTCCTTCACCTTAAGGCTATACTCTCAAGAGGGCTGTGATTCAGTAGCAACCCAAACAGCAAAGTGTGCAGTCCAAAATAATGGAATGTCCAATCAAGTTTCTATAAACATAGATATACTTTAATCATACACACAATGTACAGTATTAACTAACTAGAAAACACAAGAGAAAACTCATCCGTGTAAAAATAACGTAGAATATGTGGCACTTCGGATAATGAATCAGGGGTGAAAGGCAAGTAAAAGGCACAGTTGTCTTTAATTGCATATGTTCTTGGATGTGAGCCAAGTAGTCTCTAGAGCCCAAAGATGGACTAGGGTTCAGTTATCAGTTTATAATGCCTTCCTCATTTCTTGGTGGTCTGCCAGCGCTGAACCAGACTTATTGGCACTGTTCGAGCATTTAGAAAATCAGAAGGGTGCAAAAGCAGCGCCTAAGGATCCTGGTGATTCAAATTGTAGTCCCAATCCAGGGGCTCAGGGCCAAGATGAGTCCTTTTCTCGTGCTCCCAAACACAGAGGAGGCTGGCCGATAACTGCACGACTCCTTCAACATGGTTAGGTCCTGGGTACCGCTGTGGCTGGTAGGTTCACTCCCAATGGTTAATGGGGGTGGCTAGGGGACAGAACTCACCTCTGCCTTAGACTACCTGCCTTCATCTCACAACTGGAGGACTCTGGAAAGGAATGCTCTCCCTGTGGGTTCCAAAAAAAATCTTCTTCAAGGGTTGGTGTCCAAAAGATGATTCCAAAGAAGTGTTGGGAGACCCCTACTTTTAATTGTAAAAATGTGCAGGTGATTAGAGGTGTTTGGACTAAAGCTAGATAGTGATGCAATCCCTGTTCTTGAAAGAAGTGGACTTTGGCCTTCTGACATACCGAAAATGCTTTGCTCTAGAGGAAGTGGAGGGAGCAGGAAGGAGAGAGAGGGAGAGGCAGAGAGAAACAAGATGGTGGAAGTCTTCATCCACTGTACATAGCCCTCCTGTCTAAACTAACCTCTTCCCTTCCCTTCTCACTAGGATCAAAGGTCTTTAGAAATGCAGCACACTGGTGTGAGCTACACCCTTTGAATGGGTGTGCTCCTTTTATTCCTGTGCACAGGACAGATGCCTGAGGTACAGCTGTCTCTGAAGGAGTGTGTTACCTACTCTCGTAAACAGATCACAGAAGAGGCATGGTCATTCAGGTTCCTGCCAGTCATTGGGCAGACTCAGCCTGTCTGGCCAGAATACACATCACCTTACACAGTTGAGCTGGCTCACAGGAGTTGGCATGTGTGAAATCACATTTTATGTGGCTGTACTGATCATAAGTAGTGCCATGCATCATACCTTAACTCGTGCATGGCTTGTATTTAGAATTTACCCTGCCACCAGCTTGGGCTACTTACGATCATCATAGTTTTGGCACAGGGGTGTATATCTTAAATGTAGTGCCTGCACTGAAGAAACATATCTGTCACTGCAGCTGTCAAATGTGCAACTGTGCCACTGTTAGAGCAGGGTTACATGTCTTTCCATCAAAATGTTTCTATCGAGGATTAGTTTAATCAAATCCTTTCCATTGAAAGATGTTTCATCGAATTGCCATACATAAAGTGTAATGTTTTTATACATTGAAACCCATACATCGAATTGAGTTTTGTTATATAAACACTTTACATTTTTTGAATGGCAATTCACTGAAACATGCATAACATTGAAACATTGCTGCCGAGTGATGAAATCTATTCAATACAGTTAAATTTTCATCACTGCACAGCTCCCTCCAATTTGTGTAGTGTCAGCAAGTGCACTTCACACTTTTATTTTATTTTTTAATAGGGGCGTATTTTTTAATGGGGGTGGTTCCTTCCCAACCCCCCAATAAAATAAAATAAAGGTCCCCAGTCCTTAAATTGCTCGATAACCCTACACAAGTCAGAGGTAGCTGTCTAGTGCTGAAATCTATTCAATACCGTTACAATGTATTTCAGCACTGGACAGCTCACTCTAACTTGTGTAGTGTTCATTATTATTTATAATCCCCCCAAACCTCCATTTTCTAAATTGAACCCTTTTCTCGACCCATTGAATTTCCAACCCAAACATCCATACTTCTATTTTTAAGGTATGCTTGAGTTGGAAATTCAGAGGAAAAAAATTCAATGAATATTTTTTCGATGGAAAATCATTTCAATTAATACATTTCGATGGAAAAAGATTACTCTTTCGGAGATGGAATTACCTGGAACATTTTATTAATTAATAAAAATCAAAAAAGCAAGGACTTTCACAGCCTTGCCAAATGGCAATTCATCACAGCTTGTAGTTTCAATGTATTCCTCTAGTGACTTACACAACTAGCTGGTTTGGGCATGATTCTTTAATAGGTTCTGGGCCAGACAGATACTTAACTTTTTTATGACACTGAGGCTCAGTGTCATGTATTGTTTAAGTATCGGTCTGGCCCAGCGCCAATTAAAGTGACTGAGCTGGAGGCAATATGCCCTTTATTTGCAGTGCTGTGGGGGCGCCCTTCTGCGGCCGCACCCCCTGAGCGCACCTTGAGTCGGCGCTGAAGTATTCTCATAGAGGTGGCCTGGAGAAGGGTGCTTGGAAGATGGTATCGTGGATTGTCTGTCCCCCAGACCCACCCTCCCCTTGCCCTTTGCTTGGATTGTGTGGCAAGATGGCATTTCAGGGATGATAGACTCAGAAAGCCCAGGCTTGTCTCGAATATCACATATCGTGCCACCATCGGGGGTATCCAGAACTTAGTCTGCGGAAGAGAAAAAGAATAGGGGGGATAAAAGAGGTTTGCTATGTTGAGAACTGTTTAAAGCACCTTGCTCTGTATGCTAACTAACTGCCATTTGATTGCACCTTGAACACAGCATTTTCTCTTTTTGTTTCTCTACTTTTATATTTTCTTGTTGCTTATTTTTTTTCTTTGTTTTATTATGAATTTAAATGATTTATGCTTAGAATAGTTTAGAATAATTTATGAGAATTGTGATCAGTTAAATGAATATAATATTTACGTAGTGTTATGACACATTTTATATAATTAATGATATGCTATGTTGAGAACTGTTTAAAGCACCTTGCTCTGTATGCTAAATAACTGCCATTTGATTGCACCTTAAACACGGCATTTTCTCTTTTTGTTTCTATACCTTTCTATTTTCTTGTTGCTTATTATTTTTCTTCGTTTTATTATGAATTTAAATGATTTATGCTTAGAATAGTTTAGAATAATTTATGAGAATTGTAATCAGTTAAATGAATATAATATTTATGTAGTGTTATGACACATTTTATATGTTTTAATGAAGTAAATGGATTTTGTATTGAAAGGTTGAATTTTTCAGCCAAATAAAATAAAAAAAAATAAAAATAAAAGAGGTTTGTATTTTTATCTGTTTTATGGATTATTTCCAAAATAAACAGATATTCATTAATTGATAAGAATATGGAAAGAGGGGGAAGGCGCTGTGAAAGCATCACAAAGTAAGACACAGATAACAGATTCAAAGTTAAAAACAAAATGGTTTATTAAATCAAATGTCAGCATGGTATAGGCCTAACTTGCCATATGCTACGGTGGGAATTCCCTACCTGAATGAAACTAAGGAAAGTCTGAGTCAGAGTTCATCTTTAAGGTATGTCTGTGTTCAAAACTTATCCTTGCCCTCACAACTAAAGCTAAACCACATGTAGGGATGTTAATAATCAACAAAATAGTAGTCAGCACAAAATCAGAGCTTCTCCCAGCTCCAAGCCTCCTTTTCAGCCCCACTTCCCCAAGTTCAAGAAAGTTCGACAAAAGTCTCAAGATTACCTTTCTCAAGTTCAAGGCAATACAGTTCTGCGCAATCCTCAGGGTTCCCTTCCCTAAGTTCCAAACAACACAGTTCAAAAGTCCTCAAGACAGTGTTTGCAGTTCCTCAGTTCTCAGGGTTCCCTTCCCTAAGACTTCAATACAATAACTGATATTTGTTTCAGTCTTTCCAAATTCAACACAAATCTAGGTCAAATTGACCCTCCTTCTGGTTTGCATCACCAGCTTACTTGTAGTGTTCCTTTGCGGTGTATTTCACAATGTCTTTGGCTTTCACACTTTGGGGCTCCCTGTTCTAGGTGCAGTTTTCAGACCACACGGTCCACTCATCACAGGTTGCGCAACCAGGAACCCTAGGCTCTTCTGCCTATACAGGTTCTTCTGTATTTTCCCTTGTGTCAAAATTCACCTTCACTTGGCTTCTCTTTGTCGGCCTCTTGGCTTTATATATAGGTTCACACTCTCCTGGCTTCTCTTTGTCAGCCTCTTAACTTTGCAATTATGTGTCACACACCTTTTTGCCAGTCTTTGGCCTTGTAGCACTGTTACCCATTCATAACGTTCAGTGTTGTGGTGGTCTGGTTCATGCCCACCTGCTTGTTACACTCTTTCCCACTTGCACTCTTTATGTAGGTTGCTTTCCATTGGGCACTTTCCATTTTTGGTCTTTCATGGTTATTAGGGTTGCCCATATTTAATATGCATAACTTCGTTTTGTTTTCCGTTTCCATTCAGTTCGATATGCAATATATATATTTCAGCGTTGTTTCACATTTTCATTCAGTTAGATATTCGATATGCATATTTTAGCTTTATTTCGAGTTTTCATTCAGTTCAGTGTTCGATATGCATATCGCGCATAGAAACACTTGTGTACAGGCACGTTATAAATGACTTATCATATTTTAGCATTGCTTCGAGTTTTCAAACCATTCGGAATTCAATGAGCATTATACAGCAGTGTATTACCTATGTGCATCCTTCCCGAAGTGCCCCGGCTTTGAGTGCAAGATATAAATGACCGACAAAATAAATCCAAATCTCCTATTTCCAAATAATACACCTGCGCCATCTACAACACTTTGACATAAATATGAATTGTCCTATCAAGTAAACTTACCAATATTTATTTAGCATTGGGTAGAAATGATTGGCATAATTTAGTTTGTTTAACCTTGGGGCATGATGCAGCATATCTTTCAGGGACCCATCCCCACAGGAATCCCTACACCCATCAAACTCTGCAGCCTATCTTTTGTTTCATTTGTCTGTTGAAACAACTGGGGCTCAAAAATAAATCTGACGGTATAGAAGAGGTTATAGAAACAGGTGAAGGAAAACAAGCATGGTTTACCTTTAGAGAAGAACTAAATGTGGGCTTAGATCTGATAGGCCCATCCTTAGACACAGGGGACATAGTCCTTAACATTGTTATTGCACAGAAAAATAAATATTGTCATTATCAAGCAAAGATGTCTAAGATAATCACTACTGGTATAGCTGCAAATTACTTCTTTTTTAAATGAATATTTTATCATTTTCAATCCATCAAATGCAAGCAGTATACAACAGTGTTAACACAATATAATGAAAGTAAAAAGCAAAGAAATGAGAACACAAGTAATTCAATGAGAGATCTTGCAAAAGCAGAACATAGCAAACAAATCAAAACATCTCATATTGTTGGAATAATACAGAATATCCCAACCCCACTTTACACACTTGTCCACAAACACAGCATTACACAAACACACAATACAAGAAAAGACAGGACAAACAACATGAGCAAACACTAGGTGCAAAAAGGACAAGGGTGAGTCAAATCATCAGATCATTTTTCATACACACATTATAAGATATCATAACAGTAATATTTTAAGAATATACGCCATTGAAAATATCCCAAATTAATTGATAGTCTCCAACCAATTTTTCTTTAGCATATGCAACTTTTCCCCTGGCAGCCGAACATACTCTGAAACCAGTCCTCAAATTGGGGTTTCTTTCCCATTAGACTTCCATTTCCACAAAATCGGTTTCTTAGCCAGTAGCAATGCTTTTTATGTCCAATTTCTAACTCCAGCTGATAACTTCAAACCTTTTGGGACTAAGCCCAGATCATAGAATAGTGGAGTATGTGGCAGTACTGACTGGGTTACAAACTCCATTCAGGAGATCGCTTGCTCCCAATATTGAGATACTTGCGCACAAGACCAAAAAATATGAGTATTGGTTCCAATTTCCTTTTTGCAGTTCCAGCAAATATCAGATTGTGATTGTTTACATACTTTTATCCTCAATGGCGACCAATACAGACAAGCTACAACCCTCTGAGACTGATTTATGGAATTATTTGCGTGAACAATGCAGATTTGCAAGCCTTTCTGCCTGAAAATCCCTGTTTAAAGTACAGGGATTTTCAGACAGAAAGGCGTGCAAATCTGCGTTTTTCACACAAATAATTCTATGAATCAGGCAGTCTGTTGTGTTTAGCGTAAATCCAGGTCCAGTTGGAATTTCTTCAGGTTTTTACATATTATCGACCAGTTGGAATCATACAGCTGCACATGCATTACAGACTCCAAGTTATTGGCTCTGGCCATTCCATGGGCAGGGCAGTTCTTCAACATGACTTATAGGCCAAGAGGGTCATGGATCTTGGCATTTAATGCAGGGAAAAATTATGGCAAAATTCCTTGCAGTACTATATACTTTGATCTTTCAGAATTCTGTAATTTATGTTTAAATTTCAAGCTCCATCGTATAATGTGCTATTCTCTAAAACATGTTTCAGCTTCCAAATACCTGCAAGCTTCCACGTGTGCCAATTACGCAGCCTATTGTCAACCGTAATTGCTGGATTTTTCCAGATACATCACTACAGAGATAGCAGGACTTTTCACTCAGTTATGTGATTTTCATGTTTCCATTCAGAAACCATATGTGGTACTGTACGGAAAGTGTTGTCAAGACGAAGTTGATAATACATTGTAAGAAGACAATCTAAGGTTATAGGTGACAGAGTCCTTTTCCATCCATACTGTGAGAAACCAAAGGGTGTCTCACCTACTAGCCCCCAGGGGTCTTTCTCTCAGGTAGCCAGGACACAGCCATCACCTTTGGAGGCGTAGGCTAAATCCCAGACAAGAAGACTGCATTGTGTTTCAATGACACCAGCGACCCTACCGGGTGAACGGCAGAGTTGGGGAGGCAAGGCCAACCCGGTGGTATTAACCTTGACTTGCGAATTACAAATTGCAAAAACAAGAAAGAAATGCACACAGCCGATGAGTTGGCAAGTGACATGAAAGATGGGTGTGTGTTAAAGATTGAAGTTGCAACAGTGTATCGCACAATTGAAGGCTGCACCAGGGTGGATGAAATGCGAAGGAAATGAAGGCAGACCTGTGATGAACTTTGAATTACTGACAGCTGTGAAACCAGCGATACTGAGTAGCGGAGTGGTCCGGCGAAAGGAAGTAGCCCACTTGAAAGTCTCTGTGAAAAGTGAAATGTTTTTGTTATAAAGCGATAAAGTGAATGAACTATAAAAAACAAAGTAATCAAAATTAACCCCAGGAGAAAGGTTGTGAGTAAAAAGGTGAATGTTGAACTTTTGTGCTCATTACATTGAACTACACATTGAACTACACAGACCAGGAGACACTGGGCTAATAACACAAGAGTGTAAGCTGAAGTAAAAGTTGAAGTGGTTCTGCGGAGCTCTATAGTAAAAGCCACGCACATTTGAAAGTCTTTGACATCAGGAAAAGAACCGGCCCAACTGAGGGAGACTCGAAGTGTGATAAGTTAGGGGAAGGGAACCCCTAAAGGATGTGAATTAAGCTTCGGGTAGGGAATCCCTGCAAGTGTTGTGTTTGAAAGGTCAGAGCCCGACTGTGGGAGGACTACGTGAACTTTGTGCTTTGAAAGGTCTGTGCTCGACAGAGGGAGGCGATAAAGTGAATGAACTATAAATACAAAGTAATCAAAATTAACCCCAGGAGAAAGGGCAGGAGTAAAAAGGTGAACGTTGAACTTTTGTGCTTATGACATTGAACTACACAGACCAGGAGACACTGGACATATAACACAAGAGTGTAAGCTGAAGTAAAAGTCGAAGTGGTTCAACAGAGGTCTATAGTAAAAGCCACACACATTTGAAAGTCTTTGACATCAGGAAAAGAACCAAGCCCAACTGAGGGAGACTCGAAGTGCGATAAGTTAGGGGAAGGGAACCCCTAAAGGATGTGAATTAAGCTTGGGGAAGGGAATCCCTGCAAGTGTGTGATTGAAAGGTCAGAGCCCGACTGAGGTAGGCCTACGTGAACTTTGTGCTTTGAAAGGTCTGAGCCCGACTCAGGGAGGCCTACGTGAACTTTGTGCACTGAACGGTCCAAAACCGATTGAAGGAGAACGGCTTGAATGTTTTGTTGAACTGTGTTTTGAAAGCTGGAAGGAGAGACTCTAATGTGAAAGGCGAGGCAGGCCTTGATCCACGTTTTGGACTGCCTTTGCCTTGAGAACCTGAGCCAGAGTGTGTCATCCGATTTACAGGGACCACCTTATTCCGTGCTGTGTGACGTGGGGAGGAGGCTTGACTCAGCAACATTTATTCTTTATATTATAACACTGATTTTCCTTTGCATACATATTCTCCTTTACACACTTTTTGTACAAGAGAAAGGGCAGTTATTAAGTTTTGTTAGTATAGGCCATTTTGATTTGACTGACTCAACTAGGACTGTTTTATTTATGATATTGCTGTAGCGACTACTCCCATCCTAGCTATAGTGCAAAGTAGGAGTTTTTCAAAACCCTTAAAATTAAATAAAGGTTTTACAAATTGCACCTTTTGTGTCAGTGTCATACTTGTGATACCATGCGTCCCTTACACTACCCACATAGTGGCTGACTCAGAATTGCCCTTATCCCACTGATGTAGATTACTCAAGGAGAAAGCAGTATGATATTTCCTCACATATGGAAAACCAAAGCCCCCTTCCACCACTGAGCGCAAAAGAATTGACACTGGAATTTTCGAGTGTACTCCAATCCCCCATAAACATTCTCGAAATACTGTCTTAATTTCTCCCAACAAAGGCTGCGAAAGAGGAAGAGGCAACATAATTAACAGATATAAAATCTTAGGAGGCATGGTCATCTTAATCATGCCAATTTCCCCCCATATTGTAAGGTTGATTCTAGACCATCTTTACGTCTGAAATAATGTCCCTGAGTTTAAGACGTATGTTATTCTCCAGCATATCCATAAATACATGAGTGCCTAAATGTACAAATCCTTCTCTAGCCTATCGGAACTCATTTCCAGGAACAGAACATTTGTTACACATTAGTGTCATTGGAAAAATGTTGGTCTTAGATATATTATTATTAAAATTAGATATGTTATTAAAATGATGAAATTGTTCCAATACATTCCGAAATTAGTACTCTGGATTTGAAAGCGGTGGGATGACTTGCAGCTGAGGGCCGAAACATCCTAGACACTCACAGGGGGGAATCTGCTGCCACTGGAGGAGGGACGGTGCCCCCACTGACCATCATGTCCTGGGAGGAAACACAGAGCTCTATCATGCACATGTGGGGCATAAAGGGAGGTGGGACAGCAGAGGCAGGGGCTGGGGCCCAAGGTGATGGTGTAAGTACAACAAACCCCATGTAAATGCAAATAATGAGTCCAAATACATGCATCCTCAAGCAGAGAAACACCAAATGGGCAAGGTTACAGGTCCAACACGTGTCAGTCACAGCAAATGGCCTGATCACACATGCCATGGGATGTGGGCAGATGTAGCAAGCAATGCACAAGCACTGATGCCAAAATGTACAGCCCTATACATGACGAGTACCCATGTGTGCCAAGGTTAGAAAAGGACAGGAATCATAGGCCCATTGAACACACAACAACAAACCACCTTGGCAGACCAATAGTCAATGTGCACTCCCACCACCCACATGTAGAAGCACACATCGGACCAAACAGATCAAAGAAGCACGATGACAAGAGCAGGACACACACAATGAGTGTACTGCAAGCCTGCAGATGCGACTCCCAGAAGACTAACAGCATGCTCATCTCACCCTAACATGTACATCCTCTGACAGCGACACACCTAGACTACCGATGTCAGCCCAGCACATGAAGGCAGACCATGCGAAGGCCGCACCACCACCTCCAGCTGCGCCAGCACCACCACTGCCAGCTTTGCCAGCACCACCACCACCTCCTGCGGTGCTAGCACTAACTCCTGCTGCTCCAGCACAGCCAGCTGCCGCCAGCACCACACCCGTGGTCAGTGGCCCCTCTCACCCTCCTGTGCCCTCCACATCACCATGGGCACAGCAGCTACCAGGCCATCATGGCAGGTACAGCACAGAAGAGGAGGAGGAAAATGACACCCCATACCTGACCCTGTTTTTCAGCCCGACAACACCACACAGCCCCCCTCCTCTACATATGCCCAGCATCTGGGCCATGGATGCACAACTATGTGAAACTGAAGACAGGCATGGGGAAATGACCACACTCGCCCAGCAGCAGCTTACTGAGTTGAGGCTGTTGTGTGAATTCATCCAGGCCTGCAGCCACAAGTGTGCCCTGGCACAAGGCTGTACAACTGCTGACCTTCCCATCCCAGCCCAAAGGGTCAGCAAGGGCAATGAGGTGCTCTCAGCCATGTCTGAGTCCCTCACACACTCCATGCATATAACCCTTGAGCACTTGCGGGCCCAGAGGTCTGACACGCCCACATCCACCACTACCCCTGGGAGTTCGCAGCAGGGCAGCCCAAGGCACCGCTCCCAGTGGCTTTCGTCAACACCTAGGCCAGCCAAGAGCCGCGTGCCGAAGAGGCAGTACAAGTGTCACTTGGCCTAATACTTGAATTCACTTTGAGCCTATGGGGTGTTTGGGGAGGGTGGTGCATGGGAAAGTATGTGTGGGGATGGCAGGAGGGTGGGCTGTGGGCAGGGGGTGTTTGGGGAAAGGAGGTGTGTGGGGAGGTTGAGGGCGTTTATAGAGAAGAGGGTGTTTGGGGAGGGCAAATGTCTTTCCTCTTCAATTATTAACTTCTGAGGAAGAGGGTCCTATGGGGGATTTAAGTCACAATAAGATCAGGGAATCCAGAGGAAAAAGTCCTAACCTACTTTTCGCCGGCATCATTTCTACAGAGACCGCCACCCTTAACCCAAAACACAAAATCTGAGAATTTTCCCTTAGAAAGACAAAACGATCCCAGAAAAAGAACACAAACACCTGCCTGTTCACACACAAGAGTAACCTCTATGGATACCCGCCACTATTCAGGGGGAAAAGATCTGGCGATTCTAAATAGTGGAAGTAAGGGTTATTCCATCCCCTTGAGTGGAACTCCTTTCCAGCCTTTGGGCAGAAATTGGGGATGGATGTGGAAGTAGATCTGCCCTTAAAATTAGCTCAATTGTTGAAAAAGCTAACTTTGTTGGAGGGGACTACAAGTCCCATAATCGTAGAAGTGCTGGGACGATGAAGAGCCATGCAGTTGCAGTATTCAGGCAATTAAGCCGATCAGACCACATCTGATGGACCCTCAACTTGGGAGGCATAAAAGGCCACTCACGTGCAGGCAATTGGAAGGAGTGGAAGGAGCAGGAACTGTGACTAGAATGTGAGCTGTAGCAGTAATAGCAGAAGGAAGAAGGCACAAGGCTGGCAAACTAAGCTGAAGTGAGAGAACAAGAGGGATGCCGGAACATGGAGATAGCAGATCACCTGCTTGTTCTGAGAGGGTCCTGTTCCCCCAAACTCTGAAGTGCAGAGGCTGCACAGCGGAAGAAGTGCAGAAGAGCTGTCTTTCTCTATGTGAGCCTGATTGCGGTGGTGGCCGAGCTGCAGACATTCAGTAGACCGAGGCAAGAAGCAATTGTCAAGCCATGGGTCTCAGGAGCGAGAGGAGTTCCCAAGCTGTGTGGCCGAACCAAGGACACCTTTTCAGGAGAATAGTGTGGGTCCCCAGTGACCGAGAAGCAGTAGAAGTTGTGGCAGAAGTCAGGAAAGCAGTGTGACCTACAAGGCAAGTGTCTAAGAAGCTGGTGAGTGAAGCACAGCATTCTAACACATTGTATGAGCATTGTCGGCAACAGTATCCTGCTCCCTTTAAACTCGTATTAAGACTTTAAGCGAGTATAAGTTGTTTGTTGCATCTAAAATACCATGAACATTGAAATTTAGCACTTGCGTATAACATTAAAGGCCTTGTACTCACGTGAGAAGCTAACGTTATTAAAATCCATTGTTCTATTAGTCAAAGACTGTTACTGTTTGAAAGAGTGGTTGTGTGACCCTAATTAAAAAGAGGGAACACTGCTAAAACCATTAGCAAAAACCTAACTATAACAATACAAGAGTTACAATCTTTAACTTGTGAAAACTACATCAGAGAAATGTCGCGTTTGCCTAATTGTGATTCCCAAAGGATGCCTGCCCTCTGTCCTTTACTTCCACACAGGGATACAACTATATACCAATCTTTAAACCCTGAAAACTATATCAAGAAGTGGTAGTGTCTTCCTAATTCTGATTTGGAAAGAAAGACTGAATTCTATTATTTATTCTAACACGGCATACCTTTTATGTAAAGAAGATAAAGTATATAATAGTTGAAGAATACAAGCATTACCCAAGTCAAGAGTCTCCCCATATTCACATTGAACCCAACCTTTCCAAGAGTTAAGGAGCAATCTAACTGCACTGTGAAGTTGATAGCAGTTTATTAGCCTAAGAGACAAGTATTAACTGAAGCTAAGAGAGTAGCAGCAAGGCATCTAGGTAAGTAATTGGAATGATAACTCGCAGAAAGGTGTGCAGATACAGTTGGGGAAGGGAAACTGGCTGCTGTAAAGACTATTTTGAAGTTGACACCACCTGTAGTGTCAGAGACTGTGGAAGACAGAGATGTAAGTCTCAAAGGAAAACCCAGGTTGTTATTGAGGCAGACAGACAAGAGAGGCAAACCAGAAGAGCTGGAAAGTATCCCAAGGAATTTTGTTTTTGGAAAAGTAGAAAGACTTCAAAGCTTGGGGAAGAGAGTCCTTTTTTGCACTGTGAACTATCTAAAACCTTGTGGAAGGGAAAACCTTTTACAAACCAAGAGCTGGAAGATGCTTTGAACTGTTATTTGAACACGTATTATTTTGAGGCCACATCCCTACACATTACATACAAATAGATTAGAGGGCAAGAATAGATTGTGGACACAGACTGATATTTACTTTGGATTTCCTGGCATAGACAATCCTTAGTTTCATTAAGGTAGGGAAATCCTACCTTAGCATACGGCATGTTGGGCCTTTTTCCAACCTTATTTTCTGTTGAATAAAAGTGTATTGCCCAAAACTTTAATTCAGTTGTCTGTGTTTACTTCAAGATGCCTTCGCAAACGGTGTTAGGGGTGGGATGCAGCTCAGCCAATGCAAGTTGGGGAACCCTAACATTTGAGAAATTAAGTCCCAATGTATCAGACCTCTCAGTAGTTATGGAAGGCTCTATTGGGTTCTATATGTGCAGCAGTGGGGAAGAAATGATTCATCAAGGTGAAAGAAGATGTATACCCACTGATCTGGTCTTGATTCCACCTCCACACACACACATCAGATTTGCTCCCAAGTTGGGGTTAGCATGGACATTTGGAATTGTTGTATTAGCAGGGGTCATAGACCCAGACTTTGGGGAGATATTAAGGTGTTACTACAAAACCGTGGGAAAGATCCCTTCCAGATCCATCAAGGGCATACAATTTGTACAGGGGGTGCTTGAAAGAGCAATGTTTCCTAGGGTAAAGGAAGAGGCCGGGAAGGAAGTAACAGACCGGTGTAGGACCCCTGGAAAATTCTAAGTTAGGGAACAAATACATACTTGAAACAAGTAGATTATGTCATATGGTATCCAGAAGCCTTTCCCCTTAGAGCTCATACCACCCAGCAAATCCTGAAACACCTCCTACCCTTCATTTTTAGAGTAGGGTTTCCCAAAGAAATCTTAACGGATCAGCGCTCTACATTTATGAGCAAACTCATTGGGGAAGTGAAACAACTGTTGCATATTACCACCTTAAGCACTTCAGTACACCACCCACAGACAGATGGGCTTGTAGAAAGGTTTAATAACACTATGAAAATTATTTTATGGAAGCTAGTGGAACAGGACAGAAGGAATTGGGATCAGATGGTACCTCAGGCTTTATTTGCTGTTTGGAAGTCGTCTACAGGATTCTCCCCATTTGAATTACTATAGGGATGGGAACCCAGAGATATCCTGGATATGTTGAGGGGAAACCTGGGAAGAAAGTGATGAAGGCCCAATTCAACTTTCCCAAACCGCCCACCGTCTTAAAGAGCACATGACTGTAGTAAGATCTTTAGTCCAAACTCATATGGCCAAAGCACAAGAACAGCAGAGAAACTCATATAATCATACAGTCACCGAAAGATCTTTCTCAGTAGAACAAAAGGTGTTAGTGTTAATTGCCAACCTCCAAGAATAAACTAATTTCCAAATGGCACGGGTCTTATGAGGTGCTAGAACAGCCAGGACCCTGTAACTACAACCTGACCGCTGATTAAAAACACAGGTATACCATATAAACCTTTTAAAATAATGGAAAGAAAACCCTACAGAGTCAACTACCACTATTCTGTCACATTAACTACCCGATGACTCTGATAGAAAGGTGCTTATCCCTCTAGAACAAAAAGGTATTAGTGTTAATTGCCAACCTCAGAGAATAAACTAATTTCCAAATGGCAAGGCTCTTATGAGGTGCTAGAACAGCCAGGACCCTGTAACTACAACCTGACCACTGATTGAAAGCACAGGTATACCATATACATCTTTTAAAAGAATGGAAAGAAAACCCTACAGAGTCAATTACCACTATTCTGTCACATTAACTACCTGATGACTCTGATAGAAAGGTGCTTATCCCTCTTGAACTTGGTAATAACCAGAAACAAGTTCTGTATGACTTACTCCTACAATTAACCAATGTATTCAGAGAGGAACCAGGGAGATTGAAAGGAATCTACCACCACATCCGCACCCCTGAGGGCAGTGTGGTACACCTAAAACCTTATAGACTACCCAAGGCAAGGAAAGCGACCATCATCCAGGAGGTCAAGCTAATATTATAGAACCATCTAAAAGCCCCTTGTCTTCCCCCATTGTATTAGTGGCCAAACCCGATGGAAGTTGGCGATGTTGCATTGCTTTCAGGAAAGTCAATGCCATATCTGTTTTTGATCCCTACCCGATGCCCCATATTGATGATCTAAATGATCGGCTTGGTAATGCTGTCTATCTCTCCATCATAGACCTTACAAAAGGGTATTGGCAGGTTCCACTTTACAGCCAAGATAAAGAAAAAACTGCCTTCACCACGCCCCTAGGTTTGTTCCACTTTAAAGTCCTCCCATTTGGACTACATGGGACCCCCTGCAAATTCCAACGGTTGATGGATAAGATCTTACACCCATACTCTGTGTTCTGCAGGGTCTAAATAGATGATATCGTAATACACAGTAAGACCTGGGTAGAAATATGTTCATCATCTCTATAAAATCATGTGAGTCTTGACAGCAGCAAGGTTAACATCAAATCCTAGGAAATGTAAATTGGCCCAATCCGCAGTAAAGTAGGCTGATGGGGGCTTGGGTAGGTGAATGTATTGTTGAGGATATATGTGGATTGTATCTAATCCTCTCTTCCTCACCTCCATCCTATAGTGGTGTTCTCTATAGGAAGTGTCCCTTCCTTTTGGTGGCTTTTCCCTCTTTTCAGTAAGCAGTGGAACTTCAGCGGGTAGTGTAGGATAAGGCTGGTAATATTCCCGAAAGACTAAGGGAGATTAGGGTGAGTCAGTACTAGTGAATGGGCAGTACCATGTTTTATCTTGGAACCTCCGTTTTCTAGGTTGGGGAGGTTCCTGGGAATTTCCTAAGTTAATGGGACAGAAATAACAGTATTCCATAAACATAGAATCCACTCAGAGGCTCAAAATATTGTGCTGACACCTGAGAAAGAGAACAAATGAGAAAACAACTTCAGAAGTTTTGGAAACAGGGTGCTGAAGCACCACAAGAGAACAGACCCCAAGAACTGTGAGATTAGGCTCACAATGTATGGTATCCTTTGGGGAAACCTGGCACTGAACTTGTAGATCAGTGTGCTTACTGTGATAACATGTATGTTGTACTTTTCAATTTCACATTATTATACATGTGCTTTGAAACACCATTTGCTGTATAGGAACATTATAAATACCCAAAAGATTATTGAACAATATGTTCATACTGTCATTTTTTTGGCTATTGCATGCATCTCACTGTATGTTGAGCCTTAGGGTTTTCTTCTCTTTACACTTACATAGAAGTCAGCCTCAGTGGAGCATTCACCATTGGCTTGTGTGGGGACTTGAATTTTGCACCAATCAGCTTATGGGTGCCATGGTTTCAGAGTTGTCAAAAAAAGAAAAGGTCTTGCATACTTTTGCAATGTAATTTCTGTTAATACATCTTTCATTTCATAGAATAAAATACCCAATGTAAAACTTGATTGCATCTCTACTACTTTGATTCTTTGTGTTAAAATTGATCACATCAACATTCATTTTTACGGCTACAAATGGCCTTCAACTATACAGAATGTGGGCCAATAAAGCAAATAGGGGTTGCACATCTATGCTTGCTGACAGGAGTAACAGAGTGTGAAGGAACATCACTTACTGTTCAGTAGGAACTATCTTGCTGTGCCTTGCAACTTCAGCCTGGAGAACTCCTTAGTATTGCTAAAGAAGATGTCATTCCTTTTCTATACAGTATATATATTTTGATCCTGTTATAATACACTCAACATTTTTGAAAGGGGTTTATGTCTAGACAAACAGCCTGGCACTCTGGGGCCCCTATTCCACTCATAGCCCAAAACAAAACGGCTCTCCTAATTGGCTGAAAGACACCAAACATCTGTAAACCCAATCAGAGGGTTTGGCTAGCCAACTATGATTCTATGAAGACCACTTGCCTCAGGAACTAATACAGCTGTTTCCTACTGGAAGCAGTTAATGATTGTCAAGTAAGGGAGGAGTGCTTCAGTCGGAAAGTATTTTCAGTACTGAGGCAGTCGGGCATATATGATGTTGCCTTGAGGGATGCAAGGATCGCAGTAAGTGTCTTTAAAATTGTCCGGATAGCTGTGTTTTAGTGAGATGGAATGTGTAGTGTGCTATGAGTTGTAACGTTGGTTTCAGCCTGAGTGCAATTCTTTCGGTGAGGTGGACGGGGCAGGACTTCTCATCAAGGGTGTGACACTTGCATGGGAGGGAAGCAGCCCTTTTCACCAAGTGTGTGATAATTATCAGCACTTTATGCTTTATGAGGTTGCATCCTGTCCACGGGTGGTGTTTGAGCACGAGTGCAGAGTACCCACAACCGGGCCACCGCAAGCACGTTTAGGAAATATGTAACTCGTACCCTGCTTCAGGTACTCCCAGTGCTTTACGTGGGTTAAGAAATTGGGGAGGGCCCTCGTTTGGGGGTATGGCTTGCATGATGGCTGTGGTCTAAAACCTGATGGGCGTGGCCTAAAAACGAACATGTTACATAACTAAGTGCATATCGCAACACAGTGTGCTTGCTATATTCCTTAAAGTATAGCAATCAAAGCTCAAGATCATTATTTATTGGAGTTCCCAAAACCGGAGCTGAACATAGCGCAGTCTTGAGTAATTCAAATGCCGTTTGATGATCCAAAGTCCATGGCAGTGGCAAAGAAATGCCCTTTCTTGTCAAAGCCAGCAATGGTTTAATCGTCAACGAAAAATTAGGGATCCACAATCTACAGTAAGAAGTCATACCTATGAAAGCTCTAACCTCTTTCTGCGTTTTTGGGACAGACATACCAGAAATAGTCTTTATCCGTTCCGGTGTCAACCTTCTTCCCTCCTTTGACAGGAGATAGCCTAAATAGGCGACCTCCTGACAACAATATTGGAATTTCTTAAGTGAAGCTTTATGACCATGTTCCGCTAGATGACCAAGCAGCAATACAGTGCCCTCCTTGCAGGCGCTCTCAGAATCCGCAGCCAAAAGAAGATCTTCGACATATTGAAGCAGAGCGCACGTAGGAGGCAGCTCGAGAGTATCAAGCTGTTCCTTCAACGCTCTACTATAGATACTAGGACTCTCAGTGTACCCCTGCGGTGCACGAGTAAATGTGAACGAGCGCCCACCCAGGGTAAATGCGAACAAGTACCTGCTATCCCTATGTATAGGAATGCTGAAAAATGCATTCTTGAGATCGATCACACTGAAGTGAGTGGCAGAAGCCGGAATCATAGTAAGAATTGTCATTACATCAGGCAAAATAGGAAATTGAGGAGCCACAATCTTGTTAATAGCACGTAAATCGATAATAAACCGAAAAGGAATTACATTATCACCTTTCTTATACACGGGCAAAATTGGGCTATTACACAGGCTACCAGTAATTTCCTCAATTACACCACGACGAACAAAATCAGAAACAATACATTTAAGCGCTTGCTAGCCTTCAGCCGAAATTTTATACTGGGGAATGCGGGGCAAAGACACACCATGCTTCAAAACAATTTTGACAGGTTCAATTTGCAAAAACCCAACATCATTATCATCGATCGCCCACAAGCATTCCGGAATATTACCAAACTCTGGCGGCAAAGGTCGGGACAAGAACTGTGAAACAGACACTTGCTGTGGTGAAATCGTTAAACGAACTCCATCCGGAGAACAATGTATCACTGCATTCGATTCTTTCAACAAATTCAACCCCAGCAAATTCTCTCCACAGTTTGAAGTAATAAGGAATGGACACTGGTCCGTGAAGGGACCCACTTTAATTGGTACCGGCAAAGAGACCGGACAAACTACAGGTGTGCCAGAAAACCCTACGGAGACGTTGGATTGCCCTGACAGTGGAATGTTTGGAACTCGTGAATGGTCAATGGAACACTTCTGTGCTCCTGTATCTACCAAAAATAGATGCTTCCTATTTCCCACTACCATCTCAATGTAGGGAACTTTCTGATGAGCGGGAATAGGCGTTGGTTCCAAACCCTGCTCCGGGCAATCCTAACGAAACAAAACGTTGTAAAAGGGGATCTCTTCAGAGAGATAAGCAGCAGAAGGATGATCAAAAATATTTCTACTATCGGAACTCGATACCTGTTTGTCCTGAGAGAAAGGTTGCTGTGATTCTGTTGCAAACTGACCTCTACCGAAGCCCCCTGGTCCTGGGCGACCTCTGGGTCATCTACCCATGTTTCCAAATTACCTCTGTTGCAGGGCCGGACATTGTGCACGCCAATGTCCTTCCTGTCGGCAATAGGCACACTGGTTAATGGTTACAGGACCCAAGGGCATGCTTCCTTGAGGGGCATACTGACCCCTAAACTGCGTACCACCCCCTCTGGGACTTCTAACGATTTGTTGCAATAACACTTTCGTCTTCAAGTCCGCTTTCTTTCTTTCAACTCTTTCCTTCTCGGTATTAACACTATTCTCATAGTACTGAGCCATATGCAGTACTTCTGATTGAGACTTCGCCTGCCAAGCGCTCTCAGAAGACATAATTTGTGCCTGAATGTCGGGCAACAATCCGCGCACAAATTTATCGACAAATAATCTTTTCCCTGACTCCATGCCCAAATCCTGTCCACTAAAATCCGAGAATACTTGTTCGAATCGGTTAAAAAACTCGGTAGCACCCTCAGATTTGTTTTGGACACAGGCAGTGAGCCTATCCCAGATGATTCTCTTCTCGGGGACTATGGTTTTCAACTTTGCAACTATCCTTTCAGGTAAAGTCAGTATCACCTGTGCCGGTCGTTCTCCCGCTGGTCTGTCTCTATCGAATCCAACTATATTACCCCATGTGTCTCCTAACCCCGGTACATCATCAATATTTCTAATCTGTCTCCATAGATCAACGGGCAGGAGTACGGGGAATAATAGATCAATATCACTCAAGGTGAATACTGACGACCGTAGGACCGACTCTATTTCTTTATAGAACCCCGTCGGATTCTTTCTAATGTCGGGAATGGATTGTTTTATGGTGTTCACCTCCTGTCTCGGGAAAGGGACGTGAACAAACTGTGACACATAATGTGCGGGAATGTCGTGGGCAACTATACCTGCTTGGGCGTTAGCTGGAACTTCGACCTTTGGGAAAAACGTCAGCGGAACCTCTCTCATAGGCAACTGAGACGGGGGCAACTCCGAACGCTTGCTGAGTAACAAGGCTAAATTGAGCGCTAAGGCAGTCGAAGAAGTGCTAGGCGAAAAGGCTCTTTTATAAATACCCAATAATTCTGCGGGACAACAAATCTTATTTTTCACACATTCTTCCTGTAGGTATTCTACCATGACCTGTATTACTTTCTTTTGCATATCTGGTGTATACTAACTATACATATCATATACTACATCAGGAGTTATTGACATATCTGAAATCCACCTAACCGCATCTTTTGTACAGATCCGCATTTCCTCATTCATCAACTCTCGTCGGGGAGAAAATCGTTTCTGTACAAACACAGCGTCCAAATTATCTCTATCTATTTCCTCATTTCTTAACCTCTCCAACTCCTTCCTATATTCAAAAATCCCCTCAACATGCTTATGAACTTTCTCCGCAGTATCCCTAGTTAATGCTAAGGTATTCAGTTCCCGTAACCCTTGTGGAAGGTACACATCGCCTAATCTATCCAACATTATAATCAAATGATTCCCCAAACCCTCAATAAAAACGTTTGTCTCAGGAATACTTTTCAGGTTTTGAAGTGCAGAAAAAACATCATTTTGTTCACCCTTCTCCATACATTGTTTAGCCCATGCAATCAACTCATTCTTTTTCTCCAAGGGAACAGTATTACGTGTTACAACCCTCGATCCCGCTCCCTGATCTACTACAAGCGGCACAGAACCACTTGGAACATCCTGGTCATCAACAAGCGAAGGCAAAGGAGCAGGCAAAGGAGTGACAACTTGAGTAATAACAGGCAGAACAGTAGGAAGAACCGGAGGAAGCATAGGAGGAGGAACAGCAGCAGGGAGAGGCAAAGCACCTAGAGGAGGAAAATACGGAGGTGGCGCAGAGGCACCAGGCCTACACAAAAGTTTATAGATCAACTCATCAGATGCATGAAAGTCTTTTGATGGATAGATCTTCTGGGTTTCTAATTGGAACGCTCTGTCCGCATTTCTAGCTGAATCCAATTGTTTGTTTTTGTCATACGACAGCGCCTTTTCGGCATTTGTCATATGTCTGCGTACATGCTTTTCCCTACTCTTTAGTTGCTGTAAAGCTTCAACTTTCCAACTTTGTAATGCATCAAATGCTGCAGGCCTAGCCTTTTTCTTAATCAATATCGATTCTAAATACTCTAAGCGAGGGACTTCGAAACTACCATTGGTCGGCCACCGGAGATTAGAATTATGTCTGGTTTGTCTGTGCCAAATCTCATTAAACGCTATACTACCAAAACCTTTCTTACAGTACATAGTACATGCCGGCGACCCCTCCTGTGGTGCCGGACGGCTAAATTCCAAAGATTGCCTGTTTCCGCGGAATAACGCCCTGAAGCGGACAGACAATTTCTCAGGCATGTCAGAATACTGATGTTACCTGGTCAATAATTGTGCTCGCAAGTACAATGCTCCAAATTCAAATTGTCAGGGTTAAATTAAGAGTCGGGCCACGACCCACCTGACCAAAGGACTGGGAGGCCCGATCGGGTTACTAAGGACAAACTAAGGACCCACGTGTTTGGTGATTTCGGCAAATTTACCCACCTCGATATATGGACCCTCGTCAAGATGACGCCTCGTACTCCGGCTCACCGTTCAGGGATCGGATCGTGCAATACTTGAGAAATTAGCGTCTCTTTCAGTCGGGCCCGTTTTGTCACCGTCCGATCCCAGTCCGATAGCCGCAGCAGTTCTCTACGAGATGAAGTCAATCTTGAGGGTCCCTATTCGGGCACCATCTGTGAAACCAGAAATAAAAATAGTGAGGCTTTTATACCAGACAAAGTGAAATACACCAACACGGGCTTGTAAAGATTTCCCAGAATCTTTATTGCAAAACCGAACAGTTACAAAACAAAGTATACAAATAGCTATTTGGCTGCCAGTACATCACAAAGAACACGGGTGAGTTCAGTATGAGAAGTGAGCAGGATTTGCTAGCTGGACACTGCCGTATTTATACAAAACTTAAGAGTGACGTCCAGCCTCCTGTATGTTAATGATTCACCAGGGCTAGGGTCCGCGCCTGGGTTTTCTCCTAATTTGCATACATTACGTGTAACTTGCTCGAGATACTTTTCACAATACAAGACGTACATCTCAATACTTGTTTCTCATAGTTAACCTTAATATATTATGTTTATCCACAAGAACACATGACAACACATTTCTAATTATACAGTTCGGTCAACATCGTTATTCATATGCATTGATGGTTTGACATTGCGGGTACACATAATCCTCTGATCCTAGGTCAACGAAGGACAAGGTCTACACGACCCGGACATGTAGCCTGCAGGCAAGTTAGACATTAACCTGTCTACAGAGGTCGAGGAGGTTAATACAAGGAACAGGGGAACACAGGCCAGCCATTTTGGGTTACAGGATGACTTTCATGGGGACGGACCCAAAATGGCGGTGTGAACTAAGATGGCGGCTTAGTTAAGCTAAGGTCAAGACCTTGCAATGCCGATTTCTTCGTAAAGCAACTGGGCATAGGCCAACATACACAATAAAAGGGGGAACAATATTATATCAGTTCTAACACCTTAACAAAAGGGTAGGTGTTAAGGTACATTAGCATCCCACTACGTGGTTCGGTCAAGACAACCCTTCAAAGCCACTACTCTTCTGTCGGGCCCTGAAAGGGAGGCCCAGGAAAGAACCACCTTTCAAGCGTTAATGAACAGTCTAACGACTCAAGCTGTCCTTCATTGTAGATACTTCTCTGAACCATTTTTTCTATTTACATGCTGACGCTTCACATACCAGACTAGGTGCTTTATTGTTCCAGGGACAGGAAGAGGAGGAGGGTTGACCTGTCTTGTTCATTAGTTGTAAGTTATTCCCTCGGGAGACCAGATATGCCCCAATTGAGAAGGTGTCTTGCAGTTAATTGGGCGATACAGTCTTTATGTTACTACTTGCTGGGACATGACTTCACCCTCCTCACTGATTATGATCTATTGGTTTGGTTGGCCCACCACTAGGCCACTGATCCTAGGTTTGTACGATGGTTCCTGTCCTTACAGCCTTTTTCATTCACTCCCAAACAAATTCCTGGTAGTTGTCGGGCACAGGCTGATTATAGTTCTTGTTACTTTTCCATGCACGAACATCAGAGCTTGGTGAGGGGGGTATGTGACACATCTAGCTAGGACTCCAACCCTCCTGGGGACCATCAACAGGACGCCAAAACCAATCCACGTGCACAGGAACCCGAACAGGAAGCCATCACACCTCCCCGGGAAACCAGAATCTTGAAAATTCCAGTACTTGCGGAAAACTGATAAGACAAGTACCCCAGAGAGAAGTGGAACTTAGGGAAGTAGCATAACCCCAAGGTTCATAAGAGTGGATGAATGGTTTGAAAGTCCTGGCAGAGGAGTATACCAGGCATTGTGATTGTGAGTCAGGGACCCCACACAGACAATTTGATAAGTCATTTAAAACGCACCTGTACAAAAGTGTTTCTAGGCGCCACAAGACAAGGGAGGGAAGACAGAGGAAGGACAAACAATCTTACTAGGCCTTGTGACATTCAGATCTTGCAAATGAGATTGCGCAAGTGTGAGAGGGGGGTGCAGAAGGGGGTAGTGCCGGAGAGAGGGAAAGGGAAAGTGCTATCAGTGCAGCATTGCTCTGAGTAAGTGGAGTCAGGGCAGCACGGCTCTGGGGAAGAGCACAGAGGCAGGAGACAGAAGGGTTACAGTTACAGCCACAAAGTACATGGTAGGCCTGGAGGCAGTGCAGGGGCGGCTGGTCATGGATGAACCTGGTTCCCAGAGAAACTCAGAGGGTAGCCAGGCCACCAGTCAGCGCAGCAGGCAAGTAGGTCAGCAGGGGGGAGAGAGAGAAAGCAGAGGCAAAAAGGAAGGTCTTGGGCGCTTCCGGGACCTTCAGATGGTCCAGCTCAAGCATGAGAGGGGCAGGGAGGCCATTCCAGAGGGATATCTACACCCCACTCTCTGCCAGGAGAAGTGTTGGATCCTTAGACAGTTAGAGGTAGCTGCGTGAAGGGCTCTACTAGGAACGTTTTTTGGAAGAGAGTTGGATGTAGTGCAGGCCCCGGCCCCAGAAAGCCTTGTGGACAATGCAGAGAGTCTTTAACTTGATCCATGCAACCACCGGTAGCCAGTGTAGTGATTTCAGGCTGGAGATATCCAGTCCCTGGGATTGAGGCTAAGGACAAGTCTCGCAGTCCTGTTCCGGGTTAGTTGCAGAGGGCGGAGAGTAGAGGCAGGCAGATTGAGAAAGGGGCTGTGTGGGATACATTGACCCACTCAGCAGAATTCCCATCCATAACCAAGCTGCACTTCAGCAGTTAACAGCAAAATGGCTGCACTGGCTCCTTTGAGCACCGCTGCCACGCATCAAAACTGCATTTTGCAGCTACAAAAGGATGGCTGCACTGTTTTGCCAAGCACCATTGGGTAAGTTGGAACCGGGAGCACACCAAGAAAGGCTGCCAGGGTGTGTTCTGGTGTGTACTATAGAAGCAGAGTGAAAAAGCTGCGCTGCTTTGCTGCTAGCCCAACGTTTCCCATTGAAAAAGGGAAATATTTTATATTTAAAATGATGCCACTTTGATGCTCTTTTCATCTGTTCTACATTACTCTGCTTCTATCAGTTAGGCCCTGCCATGCCCATCCATATTCAGATTGTGCTCCAGCAGAAGAGAACCTTATTCCTGAATGGCAGGCTGTGTCAGACCAAGTCTGGGAAATCAACAGAAGCTTTACTTTCAACCGCATGGGAAAAAGCTTGTCTTTTGGGCTACAAAATGTCAAAACATCACTGCTTCAAAAGAAACCCTTGCTCTAAGGGCATATGTCATTTTCAATGAACCTGTGTCTTAAGCAGATTGCTGTATAAGTGAAACTGACTAGGGCTGCAAACAGATGAGAGATAAAAACCGAATTTGAAAGGGGAAATCCCAGCAGCATTCATCACGTGTCAAAATGTGTTTTTGCAAACCAAGAAACATGCCTGTTTTAAAAGTACAATGTTGAATAAAGCCCTTTCCTTGCCTAGGAATGTCAGGGGGGTGTTGTGTGAAAACCTAGATGGGATGTTTTGTTTCAACAGACATGATTCTGATGCAGAAAAATAAAAGAACTAAGTAAAGGCATTGGCTGCATTGTGGAACTAGCCAAACAGGTTTTCTGCTTGGGGGTTGCTAGCAACAGGAGAGATCCTCCTCCCTAAAGAAGCCACATTATATTCTGGGACACCTACGTGCGACCTTTGGAAGTGACAACCACCAGTCACTGAAGCTGGGGAAACACCAGGGCAGCCCTGGGCTGAACTGACATTTGGTGGTAGCCTGAAGAAAAAAATTGTCCCAGTGGAGGACAAAGGCCAGCCCATTTTGTCTCAAAAGACTATTTTATTAATAAAACATTTTATCTCTGCAATTGGACAACGAAGAAAGGCGAAAGTTTCACAATCTAGATGCAATTTTGATGGCTGTCATTCAGGACGTGGTAGCCTTCAGCAGCACATAAGCGACAGAAATGGCAGATAATTCGATATTCTGAGGAGAGTGTATATGTAATTCAAGATTAACATGCCTTATGATAATATGTACACATGCATAAAGTTATAGAATTTTAGGTATGACATTTCTCACTGAAAAGGACAAAAAATTATTAGACGGACAAAACAAATTCCTACAAATGTGAGAATTGGACTGCCAAGCTCTGCGTGAAATATGTAATCTGCCTATGAAATTTGTTAAATTGCCACAACTGTACAAATGTGTCATTTATGTTAAGATTGATTTTGGCAAAAAGGACTGTGGGAAGGCTTTGCAACTCATAAAAACACAACCCCATAAACTGAGTCTCATCCTAGAGGAGGCAACCATTATTGGCTGTCCTATCCGGTTCTTGGGGGTAGGTCTAGCTCAGTTCTGCTCAACAATATACCCGGTGATGTCACCCACTTGTATATAAAGGGTGGGAGCTCACAGGGACAGGCACTCTCTCCTGAATTTCCAGCACCTGCATATGCAGACATTCCAGATCCACCTTAGCAAGATTCCAGACTCTACTTCCAGACCAAAGCATAGATGACCCTATCCCAGCAAGGCCATTGATCTAGAAACCCCACTAAAATCCCAATAACAAGGGGGAAAAGCTGTGGTACCTTCTTGGGAGCATCCTGTGACCAGACCGGCTTTTTGCCCACTACCTGCATGCCCGCTGTACCCTTGCCATCCAGTGACCAGACTTGACCA
This sequence comes from Ambystoma mexicanum, assembly GCF_040938575.1. NCBI lineage: Eukaryota > Metazoa > Chordata > Amphibia > Caudata > Ambystomatidae > Ambystoma > Ambystoma mexicanum. Next base: position 384,190,778 of record NC_090938.1, read on the forward strand.
GCTGTTTGCTATGAGGGGCTCCCGCCTTGTTGTGACTAGAGTTTTTGAGTTCAGAACCCAGTTGACTGTCCCAAATCCCAAACTCAAGTGACGAGTGCAAGTACTTCCCCATCTCATGGCAACACATAGCCTATCCCATCTGCACTTTTTTTCATTGTCCTACTCTCTAAGTAATTCTATCCATACCCTGACAACTTGTTTAAAACTGTTAGAATTCTCTGTGCACCCTGTCCTTGATCTCCAAGCGGTAGCGTCACTTTTCTCTTCATTTCTGTCTTGCATAGATCATAAGTCCTTAGCCATATTTTGATTAAATAAATTAACTTTCCATAAAGAAAAGGGGTACACTGCGTGAAGGGTTACAACTGCAGCATAACTTTTATATTAACGGGTTGCTTTCCTCTTTTCTAGCCATTAAATCTAGTGTAAGTGAAATTTGTCTTTTCTTTGAAAACCAATTTTCTCTCCTTAATTGCTTTATTTTACCAAAACCAAACTTCCTTTCACCTTGAAAATCTCATCCAATCATTCAGCTATAGTCACTCTTACACTTCTATATTGTCCCTGTGATGTGCATCTATCACCCATCCTAAAAACCGCATTCCGATTCTATGTATTTCATCCATTTTTTTAAAAAACGTTTCAACATTTTAAAATGCAAATGTGTAAATTGCAACTTTTTAACGTGTGAATTTGGCTACGCTGTGTTTTCATTTCAAGTTGGTTTTTGAACTGTGTGCCTTTTGTGATACCTTACCTTATAGTTGCTAGTGATATAACATCCCCGATAGTGTGATGAAATATATGTACATCATTATCTAAACACACATATGATAAATTATTTCTCAGAATCTGAGTGTCATTTATGCCATTGCAAAGGGTTTCAAAAAATGTGTGAGGGAAGGTCGGATTTTGATTCTGTTTGCTGCCTCATATCCCTGACTCTCTGCTGCTTCTTTCTATCCACTGAGTGTTCGATTAATTGGGGTTTGAGGGAACATTGCAGTGAGAAATCTTAATTCGGGTGCTATCTATTCTAATAGAAAAAGTGCTCCTATTCATTTGTGCTTTGGATATGTTTCATTTCCTTTGAAATTAAAATAAATAAATGTTGTATTCCCACCAACCGGCCTAGTTCATGGTGCATTGTGACCCGGGGTATTTCTAAAAGGGGGTGTGAGACGGGTTGGGTATCGGCTCAATTCCAATTCGTAGAAAATAAAGAGAAAATATTCTAATTGAGCGCTACATCCTAGGCTAAGGGCAAGAGTCCTGATCCGGTGTGTGACGCCCGGTTAGAATCCTTCACAGCTGTCGCAGTCATCCAGCCTAAAGAGAACCAGGGCTCTGGAGACAGTGAGCTTCTGGGGGAAAGTGACAGAAAAGGAAGAATACATTTGAGGTGGTGCAGCTGGTAATGACCCTTCCTAGCAAGGTCTGTGATGTAAGGAGAGAAGGAGAGAATGGAGTTGAAGATGACACCAAGGTGTTTTGCCACACAGGAAGACGAAGGTAGAGGGCCAAAGGAGGGTGGCCAGAGTGCTAGATGTACAGCGGGAGCAAAGGTCCCAATGTAAAGGATCTCAGTCTTACTGACTTTAATGCAGAGATCATTGGAGATGCACCAATCCAGAATCACGGGTAGACAGTCAGGAATGAGCGACAGAGGAGAGGAGGCTGAGGGGAGCCTGAAAGAGCTGAGTGTCACCTGCATAACACTGAAAGTTAGAAGAGAAGGTAGAGATGAGGTGGGCCAATGGGGCCACATACACATTGAAGAGGCAGGGTCAGAGGTTAAAGCCATGGGAAACAGCACATGTGGAGAGAGGTGTGGTGAAGAGAAAGGACCCAAGTTGGACCAGGGAGGTTCAGTTCAGGAGGACAGCCACTCCAAGCCTGAGCCGTGATGCCCAGGTTTTCACAGAGTCGATTGATCAGGATGGCATGATTGACCGTGACAAAAGCAGGTGAAAGGACAAGGAGGATAAGGACAGAAGGAAGGCTTGAATCGAGCTAAGTGAGCAGATCTTCACGGTGCGCCGGAGAGCAATTGTTGTGCCTCTGAAGTAATGCTGATGGTCATAGAGACAACCAAAAGATTCAGTGTGGAGAGTACGCTGGTAGATGGCCAGCTTTTCCAGAGGTTTGACCAGGAAAGGAGAGATAGAGATCGGGTGACAGTTTGCCCAACCGGCAGGACCGGCAGAAGACTTTTTAAGGAGGGGGTGCACAAGGGAGGACTTGAGGAGAGAGGGGAAAGTTCCAGTGGCAAAAGAGTGATTGCAGAAATCGGCCAAGACTGGAGCAAGGGTGTCAATGTGGTCCTTGAGGGATCTGGAGCAGCATGGGGGCACTTGTTTGGATGACACTTTCATAGGTCGGATTTGTCTAGAAACCTTGTCAGGTGTAGTCAGAGAGAAAAAGAAGAAAGGAGGAGGAGAGGGCGAGGCAGCCAAAAGGGGGCCAAGAGAGATAGGTGGGGTGCTCGGTCCAATGTGGCCATGGAAAATACTAAAAGGAGGTTTACTAAAAGCATGGAGAAATGTATGCAGCTTGAGGATTGGGATTTATAAGATACAGAATGCTTTGTGATATGGACCCCATACATTTTGACCATGATGGGGTGCACTTTTCGAGTGCAGGTAATGATGTTTTCCTACTAGACAGCTTTGCAGCACTCAGGAGACCAGGATGCGAGTAATATATCACAGTATGTTTTGCAGTGAGTGGGGCATCAGCGGTTGTGGGGGGCCACCGCCAGAGCGTGGCAGAGCTACGGGGCGGTCCTAGCCAGGGAGGAGTCACGCTGTGGATGCAGCCGCAATCTTTACCCACTGGCTGCAGGAGCAGGTTGGGGTTCTATGGGCACTGACATCCATATAGACAGTTGGAACTCCTTGAAACTGCAGTGGCCCTGGGTGACGCATTTTACAGATTCGTCAAAGTGACTGGCCAGCCGAAAAAAAGGAAGGAGAGAAAAACCAAAGTGATAGGTCACTAGTTCGTGTGAAGCCTGGGAATGGCAAAGGGTCACTAGGAAGGTGTTCTATGACAAGTCCACTCAGGATTGGGGCAAGGCTAGGACTGCTCATGAGTTGACTTCAATAAGTGATCTGTATGGTTTCCATTACAAAATGTGAGTCTGTGCAATCATTGGGATAAGGGGAAGATTAATACGGTATGTCTGTGGGGAGGAGGGGCAAGTAGGTTTTAGCCCCGCTAGGCATCATAGGTCTTTTCATTTTCTTAACACGCCAACCACAGCCTTGCACACACCAGATGGCTCCAGACTGTGACTTTGCACCTTGATTAGGAAAGCAGGGTTCATTGCGTGTCACCATGCAGACAGTAGTCCATGGCAAATCAATGCAGTGATATGTCTGCAGCAATGAATTGTGCGCAGCCCAAGTCAGCAACCTGTTGGTTAATGGCGTCTATGCGGTGCTCCTCTATGTAACAGCACATACCAAAAGAGAAAGTAGAGCAGTTCCAGGGGGCAGTGGCAGCTATGAGAGGGAGAGCAAAAGCACCATTGGCAGAGCTGCAGAAGTTCATATGTCAGCTCAACTTCGACCGTGAAAGTCAATGCAGTGGGTAGAGTGTTCACAAGGAGTCAGGCATTAAAGAGGGCCGCCAAACAAAAAAATACCATCATGCACGGCTGGGGGCAGGAGTGAAAGGGGTCCTAGTAATCTGCAAAGAATTTCTGGGGAGCTTCAATGGGATATCGGTTTGGAAGGAAGGAAGCATGGCAGATTTTGCATCCGCACATTTTAACTGGGTTAAAATTGCTGAGGCACATCTCCAATTCCCCGAGAAGGAAGGCGCCAAGTTACCATAGGGTTAAAATGCTAAGATTCCTCACAGGCGGCTTTTCAGGGTAGCAAACAATGACATTACATGTGGTCAGATTTTGCTACCGCTGCCGTCAGATTTTGCTATCGCTACATAAATAATGCAACATAGGGTTAAAATTGCTGAGGCACAGTTCCAATTCCCTGGGAAGGACGATGCCAAATACCATAGGGTTAAATTGCAAAATTCCTCACAGGCGGCTTTGTGCAACATAGGGTTAATGCTGCACTGCCCTGTACAAGACAGGGCTAAAAATTGCTAAAACCCCTCACAGGCACAGCTCCAGTTCATAAGGAAGAACGCCGCCAGGCTACGAATGCTATCGCGAGCTTTTTCTGACATTACACCGGCCCCTCCCACTGACCAACCCCCCTCACTTAGCTGACTTCTCTTTGTGGTATGTTTATTTTTGTATTAATTTACATAGTTTTCTGTGGTGTGCAGCGACCTTTCACAGGGTGGGTGGTACTTTATAGACATTTGGAAGAAAATGTTGCAAAACAAAAATCAACAAACAAAATAAACAGTATTGATAAGAAAGGGTAAAATAAGTCAAAAATAATGTTACTACAAACAATAAATTATTTGAGTCGTGGCCATAAAAGTATCACATATAGAGTTATTAATGACTACGTTTTCCTAGTCTAATATAAGTACGTGTATTGCCGGTGTGATTGCCTGGTCCAAAGCAGGGTGTGTATTACCAGGGCTCTAATTTATGAGAGGGCCCTCTGGGAAAGGGCGAGGTGTTAAACAGTATGTGAATTATAGTAGAATTCACACATTTGAATGTGCTGTTGTAATTGCAAGATTGTATTATGAACATTCCTGCTCAGTGCCATGACTGGAGTTAGGTTAGCATGTCTGATATAACATGACTGTAATATAATGCACCTGTTTTCTTTAATTGTGAGCGTTGCATAGCACTCGGGGTTGCCAGTATATGGGGCGGGATCCTACCATTGAGCAAACTCAGCCCCCGGTCTTGCCATAAGGTGTGAAGTCTAAGGTCAAGATTGTCTACGCGCTCATCGTCCATTGACACTCCCGAAAATCCCAAATGCCCTGTCTTCATTGTCATCAAAACAGTCTTCCAGAAAGACATTGCCAAATTTAAGGTTACAATCCCCACTGATTACTATAGTTGCGGTGGTCAGGGGTTTGTGGTTAAATTATCGTCCATATCGGCATTCAGCTTCTTGCAGACATTTTTCTGTTTCCTCTTTTGGGGGTGTTTGCGTGGGGTGGGGTTTGTGGGGGCATTACAACAGTTGATTTAGCCAGAGTGAAAACCCCACCCATCTCATTATCTTAGACATTTCTATCGTATCTAAATGAAAATGTCTTTGAACAGCATCAAGTACATCTAGGGCTATAAATGTTACCCAAAATGTCTTTCATTTTCACTTGACTGCTTTTGTGTGTTTAAAAAACTCATCTCTGGCATTTGGGGCGATTGTTCAATGTTCTTGCAAAATCGCAATTTCAAATGGGTTTACCTGTAAAAAGAAAGTCAGGATCATTTAACTTCAAAGTTAAGCCTGCTACTATCCATGACGGTAGTCACAAGGGATCACAACCTTCGCAGTGTTGCAGGGGATCACCGATGACAGGGGAATGTCTGTCTGGGAGCACCTTGTCACTGAAACAGCTTCTTAAGTTAAGCGCCCTGCAGGTTTGACTTTGGCCTCATTTAGTTGGTTAGTTAACCTTTTAGAGGGTAGTTAATCAACCTCATCCAAAGTGTCCAGTGGATCAAAATAATTTGATTGGAAAATCTCAGGCAGAAAGTCACTACCTTGAAGGGATCCTCCTTGGTGGGTTTTGTTCTTAGATGCTGCTGTCGCTTGGCTCCACGAGAGCAGGGACAAATAAAATGTAAAGGTGCTAACACAGGTTTTTCTGGCCTCTCATGATAGCCACGAATTGATGCTAGCAAGAATTTTACCGCACTGGGATTTTTAAAAGTGACAATTACAGAGACTCCATTCAAAACTTTAGTTGTGGAGAGTATCCACCCAATCCTCCTTGTCATTAAGATCAATTATGAGTTGATTGGACTACCTTTCAAGGATGTGTTGATTCACTGGGTGTCCATGTTTAACAAAGAAACTGTGAACTCCTCCTTTGAGGGTGGGCGTTTGGGTATTTGAATGATCACTATCGCTAGTGAAGGGACGGCAGGGGGCGGGGTGGGTAAGTCAATGAGCCATCTTGTGGATAGTGTTTCCTTTAGGTCAACCTTTTGTTGATTGAAGTCTGAGTGATTTTCATTGCCAAGGCCCGGGCAAAGCTGTGGTTAGTAATTCTTGGAGCCATCTTAGAAGTTGTAATAGTACTTTTTTCATAGGGGCCTTTGAAACGCCAGAAATCTGGCAGAACCAGATATATCATAAACACACAAGGGTCCACTAACATATGAGCCATTCCACCTGTCGGGCGTAATGATGCTTTTAGATGGACACTGTGATTTCAGTTGGGCGGGTTGTTCGTTCTGTGCGTGAGTGAGCTTTTGAAACACGTATTCATGGTTCTTCACCATCTTCCAGACACTAGCAAGACCAGCGATTTCATTATGATCATTATGATCATTTCTGGAAGCAAACCATCTCTCATGGTTTCAGAAAGTCTGTAATGGCAGGGAGGGGAAGAGAGCAGTGTCTCATAAACACCAATTTCTGAGTTAGATGTTTTGGATGGTTGTTGGTTAACATCCACATCGGGGGGCGGGGGGGCGTCACTTGCCTAGTTCAGCTTGCGCCTAGGCAGAGTAAATCTTGCCTTTGGTGCAGTGGGGCTCCCTCAGTGTGAGGGAGCGTACTTTACCCCTAAATCATTTTGCTTGTCGACTTTGGTCGACTGCCTGTTCGAAGGGCATTTTGGTGCTCTGTTTCTCAGCGCAGGTAGAGGATAAACAGATCCGACTTGTAAGTGGACTAATGTACGCCGCAGTCAGACCATTGATTTCATAATGTCATGAATAAACACTGACTTTGCCTTGATAGATGGTTTGTGATCCCAAACTTCTTTCCACACGGGGGACACAGGAGAGATCCCATTAGCTCTGTCTTTACAGCACACAGTGCGCAAGTTACAGTCAGTTGAGCGTCCAGCTCCCCAAAACCTGCTAACGGTAAAGATCCAGAGTGCCCATGAACTGGGTTCTCTGTGCTGCCACTCCCCGGCGTGAACTGATTGCCTTCCTTTTTAGTTTGGGCTATAGGTGTCACATGGAGATTGCACCATTCCATTGCTTGCTTATCAGCATTTGGTGCGTTTAAACATCTAAAATGGCCGCCGCCCCTCCTGGCGTCTACGCTGCTTAGCAACATTGTTTGGGAACAGCCGCTGCTGCAGAGGCCTGATTGGCTACCTGATTCTTCATCCGCCCTCCAGACGCACCGGAAGGCGAGAGCCGGCAACTCCCATGAAGGCACGAGCACTAAGGTTTCAGGAGCTGTCTGTGGCTGTCTGCGGATAACCGCACATCACGCAGTCCCTCAAGCTAATATTCGCTTTGCCTATGATCCGTGCTTCTTCTACTAACACTCCTGCCACATCGAGGACACAAAGAAAATAACTCCAAGCTAACCTTTGCCCACAACTATCCAGCGCACTCTGCTGCCATACACAACAACCAACCTTTACAAATCAGCAATGATCCAAGCTGCACCCCTAACCCACAACTATTCCTATGCGACAGAACAATCTGCCTTACCGGCTAAGTGACATGCGTTGTGCAAATACATCCTGCATTTGAACTAATCTAACCTGCTCAAATGCACTTTCGGCTCATATTTTGCATTTGACCTAGCCTACTATGTTTAAATGGTTTGGGCCACAAATTATTCTCTCAACCAAGCCCAACTTGGTCAAATAACCTGTGCCACGCATACTGCATATGCCAGGCTCTCAGATGTGAACTAGCCTTGTTTCTGCTAGATCTACCTATCCTGATGACTATGGCCTGACCTATGCCAGTCCAGCCTATTTAAATCTATTTTTTGTTGGACTAGACTACGTTGAGCCACAACTGCCCTACCTAGGCTAGACAACAGATGGCAGTACCTTACCCTGCCACACCCAAATTACCTTTAGCGCCTCCCCACCCACAAATGATGATTGTCAGGAAGGCCCTCACTACTGCTGCTCACCCTACCACTTATTTACCTAGCCATGGACCAAGCTAAGTATGTACCATGCCCTACACAAGACAGAAATACCAGGCTTAGAGCTAGATTAACCTAGCTTTATGAGCCCAGAACCAATAGTAGCAAGCATCTGAACCACCGCTCTAGTTGCAAACACACAACCTCATATCCTGTGCAAGCCTTTAAACAACACGCACTACCCTCTACGGAACCTCTGAGCCGCCCACCCAATACAACTACAGTATCCGGAGCGCTGATCAATGCTAGATCTGTTGCGGCAAATGCCTCTGAAATAGCTGACATCCTAACCTCCGATAACCTCGACTTCCTTGCTATTATGGAATCTTGTATGCACAAAGCTGCAGGCCCAGTCTTTGCAAGAGCTGTACCTGGAAACTATCAATTAATCAGAATGGACAGACTTAATGCCAAAGGAGGTGGCTTAGCGATTATAGCTAAAGCCAACCTCGCCATAAGACTCTCAACTGTACCTCCACTTAAATATTGTGAACTACTCACCGCCAAACTGCCCATATCCCACTTCCGCACCTTAACCATATTCCTACTACATAGGCCACTGGGAACCATTGGCTAATTCGAAGAGGACCTGTCCAAACTCCTAGCAAATAATACCAAAGAGTCCTCCAAATTACTTATCCTGGGAGACTTTAAATTAGGAGTCAATGATCCAGAGGACAAACAAGCCCAATCTATAACAACCATGCTTGCTGAACATGGCCTAACCCAAAAAGCTACAGCCCCAACTCATGACAAAGGAAGGACCCTAGACTGGCGAGCCACCTTGAACTGCCCCACCGCCATTACTAAGATCACCCCCCAACCCTAGACTGACCATTATCTAATCAATTTCTCCTTAACTTTAGACAAACAAACAGCCCAAACTAAAATAATGGCACCTCCTCTCCCCACTAGATTAAAAAAAAACATTACACCTGACAAACTCCTACCTCTCCTCCTTCTTGCTATCAATGCTCTCCCAAACAACTCAGATCCGATCTCCTGGTGGATCTATACAATAATACAATGACCAAGGCCCTTGACACAATTGTGCCCCTTAAGCTAAGCAAAAGCAAGCAGCAGACACATCCTAACGCCTGGTTTACCCCCCATCTTTAAGAACTAAGATTGCAAAAGACAAATCTAGAAACTTTATGGCGACAATCCCCTACAGTCGAAAACAAACTACAAATAAAACTTCTGGCGAATAACTACAAAAAAGAAATTATCTGCACGAAAAAAGAACTTTTTAATGAAAGAATCCAAATGCTAGCTCTAATACCAGGGAACTATTCATAATCCTTTGGGAATTAGAATCACCCATACCACCTCCTGACAATATAGCTTCAGACAAACAATGGAGCTCTGTCATCCAGAATGCCTTAGCTAACAAAATAACATCACTTCAAATTAAAATTGCCAAAAAAAAGCTTCCCTGCCTCCCACTGAGACGCCGATCACCAACCCTACCAAAGACACGCCTGGCCCAGCTCCATTTACTTTCACCAAAGTATCCATTCAGGAAACTGAAAAAATCATCACCTCCCTGAAGCCTTCCAACTGTAAAGGTGACAACTGCACAACCCGCATAATCAAGGATGCTGCAAGAGAGTTAGCTCCTTTCATCTCCAAGCTAATCAATGCCTCCTTTACATCTAATACTGTTCCAAAGAACCTTAAAGAGTCTTGGCTTTTACCTCTGTTGAAGAAACAAACGCTAGACTCATCCATCCCCACCAACTATAGGCCCATTAGCACGGTCCCTTTCCTCCTCAAGATAATAGATAGAGTAGCCTATCTTCAAATTTAGAATTATCTTGAGACGAACCAACATTTGAGCCCCCGCCAATCTGGATTCAGTCCACAACATGGTACAGAGAAGGCCTTAATTGATCTTAAGGCACAAATTGGTGAGCTCAATGACAAAGGAAACGCTTCCATGCTGCTGCTCCTTGATTTGTCGGCAGCCTTTGACTTGGTCGACCATAAGGTGCTATGCAGCCATCTAGCACCGGCTGCCCACTTCTCAAGTGAAGCTATAGCTTGGGTCCAGTCTTTCCTTGACAACAGAACTATGCGAGTTTTCTCTACCTCGGCAGACCCAATTCAGACAACATGTGGTGTCCCACAAGGTTCCTGTGTCTCGTCGACTATGTATAATATATTTACCAAGCCTTTATTTGACAAATTGGACAGACTGGGAGTCACCTATATGAATTACGCTGACGACACCCAGATCCTCATTCCCCTTTCGGGCAATTTCGCACATGATACAGCCTTGGTAAATGAAATATACACCCTCATTCAGGCATGGATGGCAACTTATGGCCTCTGCCTGAATGACGATAAAACAGAGATCCTTATCCTTGGATCCGACCACTATCTTAAAGAAACTTGATTCTAATTACTCCGCCTTCAACATCGATGGCAACAAAATCATAGTAGCCAAAGAAGTGAAGACGCTAGGCTTTTACCTAGATTCCACATTTAACTTGAGAAAACAGGCAAACTCCCTGGCATCATCCAAAGCCTATACCTGCAAACTTATTAGATCCTGCAGGCCATTCCTTACAGAAGCTAGCTGTATTACCTTAGCTAACGCTCTTATATTATCCAAACTTGATTATTGTAAAGCCCTTTACTTGGGTGCAAACAAATACATCACCAATAAAATCCAGGCATTGCAAAACAATGCTATTAGAACACGCTTGAACCTACCCACCAGAGAACATATATCTAACTCAAGAAGAGACCTTCATTGGCTTACAATTAGTGACAGGATCCTCCTCAAAACAGTTTTGCTAACCTTCAAATGTCTAAATAATGCAGCCCCCCCACCTCCTGGAAAAAATAGTCAGAAGAACATCTACCCGCCCTTCTAGAGCGTCCAACTCGCACTGCCTACAAATACCTAGATTCAGATTAAAAAAAACAGGTGGAAGCAGCTTTCCGGTAAAAGTCGCCCAGTATTGGAATGCTCTGCCACTTGAGCTCAGGATAGTTCAGTCCTACCACAGCTTCAGGCGCAACACCCTCAACTGGTTACAATCCGATGACCAACATGACTAATCATTTGCACTAACCCCGGAACCTATGCCTGTATACATATCTGTACCTAGCTCATTACTATACTGCATGTGGCCCAGTAATCCTGTATATAAGAACCTTTGCCTGAGTGCACAATTGAACCCAGTTCACTATTGTATTGCATTCTGACCTGGTAATTATGTACATCGGAACTCCACCTGACCACCTGATACATAATTGTCTCTTGTATGCATGTACCTTACTCTATCTCACTCTACCATGTAACTAAACTATAAGTATTATTTGTACTCTGTTGCGCCTTACACAAAAAGAAATAATCAGGATGAAGAAGATCCTATAGATAAGCCAGTTGTTGCCGTGCATGTATATTTATTTTACATTAACACAGTCCTTTTTTGGTTGATTAAACAATTTATTTTACAGATCTTTCGATAAGCACGAAAGTTTTTAGCATCAAACGGACAAAAGTTATTGTGAACGGTGGTAACACGGGTTAAGTGTCAACCTCTGATGTATTGAGGTTGTAGCTCCACACTGAAATACATTCCCTGTATAAAAAGTGATAGAGAAAGAACTATCAAGCAGGGAAAGTATACCTGAGGCTTAAAGATGGCCCCAGGGTTAGTTCACATAAGGTGTACACAACAAATATTGACATAACATACACAAAGGGGAAGATACAGTTGTGTCACAGGGATCGACACAGGTGTGGACACAGTTGTGTTTCGGCCAAAAACGTGGCTTGATTGAAGCCGGTCTGTATGCTGGCCTTCATCAGGAAAGGCACCATTGGTGGTGCTGTCCGTTGATTCTGTGGGTGTAAGAGAGGCAGTGAGGATCTTCAAAGAAAGGGGTGATTTAATTGATTTAGGATAGTATTAGATACAATGTTACATTTCATGGTGTAACTAAGAAGCTTACCTGCTGCACCAGTGGCAGTGGCAAGCTGGGAACTATCCTCACGTAGTTAAAGGATAGTATGTGCGTGATAGCACTTAGGAATCTGCCTGTGATTGTTTCAGGTCGACATCTCTCGGGTTCATACTGACTGTGAAAGACCACAGCGGGTCCCGGACCTGAGAGAAAAGGAATACAGGATCAGAACGCATGATCCTGGATCAGGATTAAGAGGATCGTAAAAGAATCCTACTTGGGGTAGATTACCCTCGAAAAGCATGGGGGTGAGCGAGTGCGTGGCTATGGGGTGTGGACGTCTGGCCGGTGGTTCAAGTGGTCTGAAAGACTAAAATTGAAGTAGTGAAACCGATTTGGGAAAAACAATTAATTTGGGGAAAAAATACTGGGGGTGTAGAGGACTTAGAGTGCCTAAAGATGCGTGCATGAAGTGGCGCTGAGAGGTAGTGGGGAACACTATATTCCATGCAGTTAGATCTAGTTGGGAAAATGCCATTTCCTAGCAAGCTTACCGTAGTGTGTCCGGCGTTCCTCCGTATACGGGGTCCTCAGCTCGAAATTAAACTGTGAGGAGAATGCTAGCTGCTAAGTAGATATGCATAGTGCAGGCTAGGTGGCAGCCAATCAAAAAAGCGCATTGGAAGTGCCCAATCGGTACAGGGAAAAGTTTGAACCAATCGCGTGTTGTCAAGAAGGTGAAGCATACTAGAACTACTCAAACAGTGGAGCATCATGGGAAGTGTGGTCCTTAGAGCGGTGCTAACAGGCTCAAGCAATGCTGAATGGGATGTACTGAATGCAAAATGTAGAAGGGGTGTGTTGGAAAAAGGCAAAACGGTTGGCTCTGAGTCTGGTAACATTTCATAATGGTTCCATGGAGACACCTAATGTTTATTTAATTGTTACCAGTGGGAGGTGCGTTGAGAATATACATTTTGCAGGCTAGGAGGCAGCCAATCAAAACGAATTATGAATGCCCAATGGGTATAGGAAGGAGTGTGAACCAATCGCATCCTGAAAATGGAGTATGATTGAACTACTCTAATGGTGGAGCATCATGGGAGGTGTGGTCCCAGAGGCGGTGTTTGTTGGCTAAAGCAATGTTGAATGGGAATAAGTAGTAATTGCCAGATATCCAAACAATAGGTGAACAAACCACAGTCCATTTGAATACATGTGTACACTTGGTGTTACATAGATTATAATAGCCAGAAATTAAAACAATTTTAGACAGTAACACAGTTATTCAAAAATGCAAGCTGAGATATCTATATAGCTAGCCCCTGGTGTCCCAAACTGGTAAAGGAGGGTGAGGGGGTTAGAAATGTTTCCATTCAACGGTTATATTTAAACCGTGACGTACGGTGTCCAATTTGTGAACCCATTTCTGTTCCAGTCTTGTCAGAGTCAAATTGATATCACCCCCACGACGTTGTGGTTGAAGCTGTTGTAGCACGGTCCATGAAAATTGTTCATGAGTATGGCCCTTTTTGGTGTAGTGTTCAACGAGTGGTTTGTCTTGGACTGAGTTCTTTATACAAGACCTGTGTTCATTGATCCTTTGTTTTACGGGCCTTATAGTTTTACCAATGTAAATCAAATCACAGGGACATTTGATGGCATAGATAACACATCTGCTCTCGCAGTTGGTGTGGCTGTTCATCTTCCATGTGAAGTCCTTGTGTGTGAAAGTCTTGCTGTTGGTGGTGTATTTGCAGGCGATACAGTGTCCACAACTAAAGTGCCCAGTAACTGGAGGGATACTCCATAAGGTTGCCGTCGTTCTCGTGGGTTCCAAAAATGTGTGTACCAGGGTATCTCTTAGGTTCCTGTTTTTCTTGAAAGCGAACAGTGGTTTCTTCGCTAGGCTGCCCTCGTTCTTAATTAAATGCCAGTTTCTGTTGATGGTGCTCTTTATGAGATTGCTGACCGGGTTGAAGGTAGTTACACAGACAATCCTGTTAGTGGGATTTTTTTCTTTTGCTATCAAACAAATAGAGCGGTCGGTGTTCTCTGCTCTCTTCCTGGCAGCCCTGATGGATTTTTTTGGGTAGCCTCTCTGTCTTAGGCGTATTTGAAGTTGTTTTGCATGATGGACGAATTTCTCTTTGTCGGTACAGTTTCGACGGATGCGAAGAAATTGGCCGTACGGAAGGTTGTATTTTAACCCTTCTGGGTGGTAACTCGTGAAATGTAGCAAGGTGTTTCTGTCGGTGGGCTTTCTGAAAAGTTCTGTTTTCAACATATCTCCAGATCGATAAATATGTAGATCGAGAAAGTTGATTGCTTGATAGTCCCACTCGATGGTGAATTTTATGTGGGTATTCTGTGTATTCAGCCACTGATGAAAAGCCAGAAGTGATTCTAGATTGCCCTCCCAGATCATGAGCACATCGTCAATGTAGCGGCACCAAATTTTGATGTGTGATCTGTGGGGGTTGTTGTTATAAATGTTATCTTCCTCATATTGGGCCATGTAGAGGTTCGCGACGTCTGGTGCAAAGGTGGCCCCCATATTAACGCCTTTGATCTGTTGGTACATTTGTTGGCCGAATAGAAAAAAGTTTTCTCCCATAGCTATTCGGATACATTCTACAAGGAAGTTGGTCGGTATGGTGGTGGTGTCGGTTCTTCTTTCAAGGCAAGTTGCCAGTGCTTGTAGTCCTTCCATTTGTGGGATGGAGGTGTATAGTGCCTCTACGTCCATAGTGACGAGGATGGAATCAGCGGTAAGGTGTATGGCGTCCAGGATCTTAATAGTCTCCGTGCTGTCTTTTATGTAGGAGGCCATTTTTCCAACAAAAGGTTTCATGAAGAAATCTGTATACAACGAAAGGGGTTCCAGAAGAGAGTCACAAGCAGAGACAATAGGTCTTCCTGGTGGTGTTGTTGCATGCTTATGGATTTTCGGTAGTATGTAGAAGGCTGGGATTCTGGGGTGTGTCTTGTTTAAAAACGCTCGTTCATCCTGACAGATCCATCCTTCGTCTTCGGCGTGTTTTGTAAGGTTGCCGATTTCCTCTTTTAGGCGAGCTGTCGGGTCCGTGTTCAATTTCTTATATGCAGTCGTGTCACTGAGTAGACATAGGCACTCTTTGTTGTAGTCTTCGGTGTTCATAATCACAATACCTCCACCCTTGTCAGCTGGTTTTATGGTGATGGTGGGGTCTTGGTTAAGGTCCATTAGAGACTTTCTCTCGTCTCTGTTGAGGTTGTCTTGATAGAAGTTTTTTGTCGTGAGGCCGCTGGTGATGGTCTTCATCACGATTTTTTCGAACGTATCGAATTCATTTGGGATGGTGTGTGGAGGTGGAGTGAAGGTTGATTGGGGTTTGAAGCCTGTCACATTATCTACTGGTCTCTCTAGTCCTCCGGTGGTGGTGGTTTCGGAGTTTTGTTTCTCAGGTAGGTACACCTCAAAAAAATATTTTAGTCTTAAAGTGCGGAAGAATTTCCTGAGTTCAACTTCTGTGTTAAAAGGGTCCGCCTTAGTGGCTGGGACAAAAGATAGGCCTCTCTCCAGTAGAGTTTGTTCTGCTTTGACTAGGGTTCTGCTAGAGAGATTGAAGATAGGGATAGTGGCTACGGCTGGTTCGAGTACCACTGGCGCGTTCTCATGTATTGGGCCATTTGTTGTGGTCGTCTCTTCGGTCGGCCCCGTTGGCCCCCTCTCTGAAAAAAAGGATGTTGAGGAGGTGGTCCGGTGCTCTTGCTTCCTCCAGGTGGACTAGATGTGCTACCGCTCGAGGAGCCTGAGCTCCCTGAAAATTGCACCATGCGGTTGCGTCTATCGTAATGAGTTTTTTGTTGCTGTTGTAAGTCACTGTAGAACGTCTCTTTGAGGTAGGGATATGTTTTTTTAGTTACACCATGAAATGTAACATTGTATCTAATACTATCCTAAATCAATTAAATCACCCCTTTCTTTGAAGATCCTCACTGCCTCTCTTACACCCACAGAATCAACGGACAGCACCACCAATGGTGCCTTTCCTGATGAAGGCCAGCATACAGACCGGCTTCAATCAAGCCACGTTTTTGGCCGAAACACAACTGTGTCCACACCTGTGTCGATCCCTGTGACACAACTGTATCTTCCCCTTTGTGTATGTTATGTCAATATTTGTTGTGTACACCTTATGTGAACTAACCCTGGGGCCATCTTTAAGCCTCAGGTATACTTTCCCTGCTTGATAGTTCTTTCTCTATCACTTTTTATACAGGGAATGTATTTCAGTGTGGAGCTACAACCTCAATACATCAGAGGTTGACACTTAACCCGTGTTACCACCGTTCACAATAACTTTTGTCCGTTTGATGCTAAAAACTTTCGTGCTTATCGAAAGATCTGTAAAATAAATTGTTTAATCAACCAAAAAAGGACTGTGTTAATGTAAAATAAATATACATGCACGGCAACAACTGGCTTATCTATAGGATCTTCTTCATCCTGATTATTTCTTTTTGTGTACATATACCCACCTGGGCAAATCAGGACTCCGCCAGGCGCCCTATATTTTTTTACCTCTGTTGCGCCTTTACCTAAGGGTTTGGTGCGCCCTACAAATTAATAAACAAACAAACATGTGACATCTATACGTCTAAACAATTGCATTTGAGTACAGATAAGGGGACATGGTAAATGGTAAATGGGGATGGTCACAAAGGTTGCAGGTGTTGTTTGGTTAATTGCCCACCCATTCACTGCCTATGGCCATGCTAATCCCTATGGCCATTCCCACCCAGTTCCTGCTCCTCCTCTCCCTAAACACCTCCTCATGGGAACTCTTTAGGCTCCCTTTAATCAAGGCTTTCATCAAACGTTGCACTCAAAGTGCCCTCCAGTGTTTTTTTAAAGAAGTCTTCAGAAAGTTAATGGGGCTCATTACGGGTTTGCTGGTAACCCGCTGGTAATTCTGGCGGGTTACCGGCAAACCCGCCTTACAGTTACCAGCGCCCAATATCCCAGTATCACCGGGATATTATGGGTGCCAGCAACAACGGTAAGTTCATAATCCATGGAGTCCCATAGGACAATTATGTGCCATTAGGGGCCTGAACTCCCGGTAGGTCTAGCCTGCCGGTAGTTCACTGCACCTACTGGCAAACTCAGCGTCCCGTAAAAATGCCAGAGCCGGTATTACCAGTATTTTATGCTGGCATTTTTACTGGACGGGCACACCCCTAATGACCCACAATGACTTAGAGTTGTAAACCCACTACTGGTGTAATACAAATGTCTTAGCCAGGTTGCCTTCAGCCACTCTGTGGCCTTCACTGAAGTCCTGTTAAAAACAAGCATTGACAAAGCCAACAGTTTTGGCTTGTGAGTATTAGGCTTTTGCCAAGTCCTGCTACTCACCCCATTTTGCACCCGCTACCATCAATGCCCAGTTAATACCACTACGGATGTGCCTGGCAAGTGCCTTTCCCATGTCTGCATAAAAGTCCAAATGGTTGGCTTTGCCAATGCTTGCTGTTGTGCTAACGGGGAAACACCAGTGAGCTCAATATGTGAGCCACCCAGCTGTTAGGGGTTTAAGGAAATTACTGGATGCACACAGGTATGGATTTATATCTATTCTTTATTTCTTACAACGTTCTTCTCCCTCTTCTCTCCCAAACTGCACATCATTCACTCCTCCCTTTCCTGTCACCATGTGATCCCCCACATGGTCTGTTCCCTGTGCCCCTTGGTCACCATATAAAAGGGGCTGGGTCAGTATACAACACCACCCCCTCACATATGTCCTTTGACCCATCCTATATTTCTTCTAGAAGGTGGAGTGGCCTCTTGACCAACCTGTGCCCCTGTTCCTCCTCACTGGGGTCTCCTCTGGATATCCTTTGTTTTGCTCGGTCGAGTCAGGATTCTTACCACGTCCATCAGGTGTCTGGGTATTCCTTTGTCTTCCTCATCTTGTCTGCTTACTTCCGCATCTTCCTCATCCGTTCTGAATAGAGGTTTAAAATACAAAGCATTACTCGTCACCTCCTGGCCCCCACTTTGGGCCGTCACCATTTGTCCCCTAACCCTTACTACATGCAAAAGGGTAAATCCATCTTCTGCAAACCAGCACTTCCACGCCTATGCTGAACTCTGTGGCCGGGCTCCCCTTGCCTGGCCCATGTATTTGTTTGTTTGCTGTTTGCCTTGTGCATCCTGTTCTCAAACTTCCATGTCCTTATCTGCTCTGTCTGCTGATAGTTTGATCAGCCGTGTCCTCATCTGGTAAGCCACCATTAGTGCAATTGGTGTCTTCCCAGTTGCCTCATGGGTGCGTTCTTGTAATTCCTTAGCATCCTGCATAGAGCCCGTGGTGTGGATATTCCATCAATGATTGCCCTTTGGACCGTCCACTTGATAGAGGACATTCATTTCTCAGCCATCCCGTTGGCCTGTGGCTACAGTGGCGTGATTTTCTGGTGTCGTGTACAAATCCTATGTGTCATGCAAACTTTGCATAACTTCTTTCCATTGAATGGGGGCCCGTTGTCCGTTTTTACTGTGTGCGGGATGCCCCTTTCACTGATCACTTCATCTATGATACCTTCCACATGAGCAAACACTGGTGTGCAAGTCTGTTTGACTAAGGGACATCTTGAGAGTTCATCCATCATAACTAACAGCTATCCTCCTGATTCCATGGGGCCATGAAAGTCCATGAAACCCTATGCCACGGCTTCTCAGGTATTTCCGTGTCTTGCACGGGCAGCGGAGGATCCACCCTGGAGGTGCATCGGCATGGCAGACAGTGTCATGTAGTGTCTTCAACTAGCACATCCAGGAATGGGAACCATATGTTTTGTCAATGTTTTTTTCTTTTCTTTACTCCTCTATGCCCCTCATGAGCCGTGTGCACTAATGGCTTCCAAAGTGACACCGGCACAATCCATCGACATCCTCTGAGCAGCACCTGTGGGTCAGTTACTGTGAGCTCCGTGAAGGTCTTTGCTAGACTCTCTATTTGTGTTGGCTTTGGGATGTTGCTGGAAATGTCTCAGATAGTCTCTCTACATGTTGCTGTTGGCTAGTTCTATGGCCGTGACGATCGACGGCTCTTTCACCTGATGACTTTGTGAATGCCTCCAGCTTAAGAACATGAGGGATGATTCAATACAATAATTGCTAGACTCATTAAAGGTTTATTTCAGGCACACTTCGGTGGACAGTAACTTATTTAGTCTGTTCTTAAACACCTCAAATTCGCACTGTAGACTTAAAACTTCTGAAAAGCATTTAGAGTAGAATAAGCATCCAGTTCGGACTATGCATTTTGCTTTTTGAAAGTTGCAGTCATAGCATGTTTTTTTCTGCTGCTGTCTCTGCTACGATCATCACAAGCCATTCCATCTCGGTGTCCTTGGTCACTTGACCAAATCATTGTGCCTAAAAGCTTGTGTACAGTGTAGAAATGTTTGGTCATAGCACATAAAGTGGCCCTTGATTTCATTTTACCACAATTAATGCTTTGTTGTAACGAGTCTATCTTTCCTCTCTATCTCCATGGCATGCTGTGCGGGAAGTTTGCTTGTATGAGGTAAGGAGTGCCCAGAGTACGGGATGCTGTGTGAGTGCGCTGCTTTACATGTACTACTCTAAATTCTTTAATACACACTTTTGAACCCTCCCAATGGAATGTATTTTGCCAACCACTGAAGCCTGAAAAGTAGATCCACGCAGGCTTGACATGTGGCCAACTTTGCACCAGACCTGCTGATGAACTGGCCTGGGCTGCAGTTAAGGCCTAGTTACCAGTGTATTGGTATCCACTACACAGTGTCATTTCCTTCTGACTTTGAGCACATTCAGACATGTATATGCTCATTTTACCAAAGCTGGTAAGCCGATGAGATAGCTCAGTGGGTTGAGCGGACGCTGCTGCGATATGTGTGTGGGCTGCAGGTACGAATCTCTTTAAGGCCAACTCAGCCCTTCATCCTTCTGAGGTTGATAAATGAATACCAACATAGGTTGGTTGATATTGGATGTATATTTGTTCTCTATTAAGTGCTATATAATAACACATAATGATCATTTGGCCTTGGACGTCTGCTTGCATTCACATTAATTTGGCAAGATGAGCCTATATACACTGATATTAACGATACATATGGTGATCCATTCTTGTATGAAATGTATACCAGATTATAGTGATATCATAACCATATTTTTCATAGTGTACTTAGGAACAATGATATGTGATGCCACTTCCTATTTTGTCATGGGGTGAAAGGCTGTCACTTCGGAGTGTGGTCAAATGACATCACTTCATGTGATGTCATCAGAGGTCAAGGGTCGTGTGATGTCATGTCTGCTACCCCTGGCATTTTGGTGAAATTACGTCCCTGTCCTGTTCCCCTATGATGTTGACCGTGGTGCTGATGTTGACCTTGGCGGTGTATATATCACAAAACAGTGGGTGGAGTCTCCCATGTCTATTGTAACCCTCTGAGCTTCTTCTGCTTCTTGGTCTTCGGGCATCAGGTTGACATATTCATCGAAGTATTCAGGATAGAACTCATGTGGCATGTCTGTGTATCCTGTGTATGCAGCCTTTGGTCCTTCATATTGGTCTGTGCAGCCTTGGTATAGGGAAAACTGTTCTTCAAATTGATCAGTCTTATAGTCGGGCATTTCTTCCATCGCACTGAAGAGAGGGTCCCGGGGAGGGCGTGGCCAGGTGGCACACCATGCGGTTGTGCTCAACGTAAACTCAGTGGCCGAGCGCCCTAAACACAGCAATATCAGTGGTAATACGCTTGATCTCTGGGAGTGACTCAGTCCCCCGATGCACGCACAATATGGGGAACCACCTGGTGGAGCTCCTGAACTAAATCGGAGATGAGACGCGGCACAGGCAGCTGAAATTTACCCAGTCGGCGTGCGGACCAAGATGGCGTTACCCGCCGTGGCGACTCGAGGCTCCCCTCCTGTGGTTGTTAGAGGAGGGTACGAAGTGGTTCTGGGCTCTGCTCCCGTGGTTAATGTGGTGGAAGCGTAGGACCCGAGTGACCCGACATACCAACCAAAGTAGAAGTGGAGAGCTGCGAGGCTAGGAAAGGACGCACTCCCGGGATTTGCTGCTGCCTCGCAGAACTGACAGCGGAGGAGCGGGGCCCTGCAAACGCTCAGCCCAGCACAGGACAAAGCAAAGGGAGACTCCCGGCATCGGCAGATCAGCACTGCCGTTACCTCAGTGTGCCCTGATCGTGTGGCGGGGGCGGAACCCTCGGGCGGCACTGTGCGAAGTGACTGGGGCGGGTGTGGCGCACCGGTGGACAGTACGCCCCCAACAGGAGTTTGGATGAGACGTCCCGGATCTCGGCAAAGCCCTGGAGCAAAAGGTACACACAGCGCCCAGCAGCAAATGGCAGTGATCTAGCATGGCAGACCGGCTGAATGTGGTATGGGCATTGGGGGCGGTGAGGCTGCCATTATGCCTGGAGCAACGGCAGTCACAGAGCACTGAGGTGGTCGGCCCCTCCCTTGGCTCTATTCATTTGTAGCTCTGTAGCTCCAACAATCCCCAATGAATCATTGAGAGTCGGGAGTGACGCTTTCGGACAGAGGGCCGTTGACGATGGGTGGTCCCCACCCATTGAGTATTGGGTAATGCCCAAAACAATGGGTAGGCGGAAATCCCACAGTATTAAAGCCTTCTTGACACCACTGCCGGGTAGTGACACCCTGAGACAAACGATTACGGCAGAGATTCATCCCGCTCCCGCATCGGTGACACCCGCAGAAATGGCGTTCTCAAGGGCTGATTTTGAAGAAATGCTGAAATCCTTCAAGCAGGCCATAACTCAAGAAATTAAGGCAGAGATTAAAACTTCCAAGGACTCATTGGCCCAATCTCTCGCTGATCTAACCTCACACCTGAAAGGTCTTGAAACTAGGGTTAACGAGCTGGAAAACATCACATGCAAACAAACCCATGTCCATGAAGTCCTGGCGGAGAGGGTAAGAACCATTGAAGAACGCCTGGAGGATGTCTGGGCTAAGCAGGCTGATCTTGAAAATAGATCGCAAAGAAACAATATACGCTTTTGAGGAGTCCCGCGACAGGTGCTGGACCAAGACCTGCCAGATTATGTAGGCGAATTGTTCAGATCCTTGCTTGAGGCTCTGACCCTGGATAGGACTCACTGTGTCTACTCCACCGCTCAACAAAGGAGGAAAATGCTCCCGGACGTCCTGACCAGAGTCCATTTTTACCACCAGAAAGAGATTATGGTGGCAGCCAGGAAGTCAGAGCCGATACAATTCCGCGGAGCAACATTAAAGCTATTTCAGGACCTCTCCCCATATACTCTTGCACGTCGGAGATGCCTGCAAGGAGTTACGGCCTGGCTTCAGGCTAAAAAAATTCGCTATCGCTGGGGATTTCCATGCTCTCTGATCTTTGATTTCTGCAACCAGCATTACATAATATCCTCTCAAGATGAGGTAAGGGACTTGTTGGCTGAAGGGAACAGTGAACTCTTCTCGGAATCCCCGGTGCATGAAACACTAAATCCAGATACCGGCCCTACACCGAGAGATAAGCGAAGGAAGCCTAGGGGCTGGCAGAGAACCGCACGATCCCCACATCAGGAGGCATAGACTGTGAAGAATGGGGAGGCACAGCACGCACCGGAAGAGGTCAGCGTGTCCTTGGAAGGCAACCCACACAAGGTCGATTGAGCGCTCAGGCTCTTCCGGTTATCTCGAAAAGACGGACTAAGCCACCTAAGGGAACCTCACTCGATTACAGGACAATCGCTGAGCGGGGAGTCATCTGTGACTTGAACTTTTGAAGAAAACGGCGGAACGCTATCCACCCTGTCATTGAAATCATGTATCAGGAGTGGGGTCCGCAACAGGTGGTATGCCTCCGGGTCTGACTGGTAGCCCAGAGCCTGAAGTGATATGCAGCAAGTGCGGCAGGGTAAAGTCCCGGTCCGACACACCATTGGGTGTATTGAAAGGCAGGGCACTACCCTCTCAAGGGTGCGATGCAGAGTTTGTACTTGATTCTTGAATAAGAACCTCATGGCAGGCGCTCGGCTCGGTCTGAGGCCTACAGAGATTAAACCTTCAAAATAATGTGTTTGGGCGCTCCAAGCGGATTGGGCCCGCGTTGTTGACGTTATAACGATGTTAGTAAGGGTAAGGAGGTCTTCAAGAACCTCCATTGTGTTGAACTACACTTGGCTAATTTTAGTTTTTAATTTACTTTTTTTACAGCATAATTTGTTTTCTCATATGTTTCCTTGAGCACTTGTTTCACCTTTGTTTATGTATGGCCACCTGGTTGTCATGGACTACGTATGTGCGCCCAGTGGAAAACACCCATGGAACATTCTACTGCTGGGGAGGGCCCTGCGCATCCCACATGTATTCAGAATATGAGGGGGGGCCTGAGGCTGGTTGAGAGGGGGGGACATCTACCCCTCAACCTTGGGAGTTCATCTGACAAAACACAAGGGATTGAGCGTTCTTAGAATGGCGACCACAGTGGTTAAATGCATTACTCTCAATGTCCAAGGTCTAAACTCCCCTCTAAAACGTAATGCATTATTTCAAATTGGCAACACTTGATGCGGCCTTATTGTTTCTACAGGAAACCCACCTACAACCCTCAGATGAATTCCGTCTTAATAACAGACTCTACCCCACGAAATTCTTTGCCTCGAGTGGCACAAAGAAACAAGGTGTCGCCATTCTAGTTTGCAAAGATACCCCTTTGAAAGCATTGAAGGTGGTGCGAGATGGGGAGGGAAGGTTTATGTTAGTGGTGTCACTCCTGTGGGGGCGAAAGATTATATTGGTGTCACTGTATGCTGCAAATAGCAAGCAAAACTTATTTTATGAGTCCTTATCTAAGTCCTCGATAGAGCATGCAGAAGAAGAAATAATATTGGGGGGAGACTTCAATGCTCTGGTGAACCCATTAGTAGATAAGATGCTGGCCCCAACCTCCACGGACAAACAGAACTTCCAAGCTCTTACTTCATTAATGAGGGAACATTCCCTAATAGAAGTTTGGAGGTTCCTTCATCAGGGCGAGAGAGACTATACTTATTTCTCGGCAGTTCATAAGGGCTTCTCCCGATTAGATATGTTATTTCTTTCAGACACTCTTATACCTCAGGTAACTGACGCTAAAATTCTCCCAGAAGCCCTCTCAGACCACTCGCCCGTTAGGCTGTCGCTCATCCCCATTCATGATTCCCCAGCTCGTAGGCCATTGTGGCGGTTAAATTACCTCCTAATGGAGGACCCCCAGATCCGAAGTCACATAGCTGAAACCATAGACTTCTATTTCAA